>NC_080846.1:37559796-38809796 GCF_030435755.1 Ochotona princeps | reverse complement strand
GTCTCTCAGAGTCTTAGACTTATGTTCCTCAAAAACAAATAATTGTGTAGCTGCCTTAAGAACAGTGCTACGCTATTAGAGACCTCATATGTTGGTTACCTATTGAGACCAAAAATGAAGCCGGTCGGGTTGCCACCATGAAAGGCTCTGTCTTGATTAGAGGCCTCAGAAAGACACACTTGGACTTTGGGGGAGAGTTCACCGTGGCCTGGGTTATGAGGGCTGTGGTTTAATCTTGCACATAGCACACTTGTTTGATAGGACGAATTTCAAGAAAAGGAACTGTGGACTGGTAGACATTGCCTTTTTGGAGCCTGGGAAAGGAAGTCTGGTTTACCCCTCAATTACACTTAATAAAACCCTTAAGTGTCTTGGGTGTGATGGAATGGAAATAGGATAATTGAAAGAACAGGACTCCTAGGAGTATAATGACAAAATTTTTGCCAATGTGTTAAATGGGAGAATCAAGCAATTTCTTATATAATTTGAGCCGTAATAAACACAGGATCCTATAAGTAGATATTTACTTTATTTGGCACATATAATGGTATAATGGTCCCAGGGTGGTAGCCTAGTGGCTAAGGGCCTCGCTTTGAACGTGCCAGGATCCAATGTGCATGCCGGTTCTAATTCCGTGGCCCCACTTCCCATCCAGCTCCCTGCTTGAGGCTATAAATATTAGTTTAGTATGTATGTATGTATGTATTTGTGTGCACACACATAAATTAAAATGCATATTTATTTATTTATCCGTCATTCCACTGAAGGACTCTCATGTTCTGTGTTTCCCTTGGTTTGGGGAAACTGCTGCAGAGAACATGGGAGTAAGCCATGTATTCAGCCTACTGATTTAATTTCATATATACCCAGAGTTGGGTTTGTTACTGGTAGTACTCTTTCAAATATTATGTGGAGTCACCACACTTTTTCCCATAATGGTAAAAGTCTTTTGTTTCCCGACTTAAGGGAGTTTTCATTTTTCTGTTTTCTGTCTCATGGCTGCACAGACTAGATAAAAGGTCACTGAGCTGTAACTTATGAGCCCAATCTGGCTGTCTGCTTGTATTTGTAAACACAGGGTTACTGAAACACAGTATCTCTTGTATTTACAAACTACAATGACAGAGTTGAATATGTGATAGAAACTCTGTCACACAGTGCCTAAAATATCCACCATCTAACTATGTAAAATGTTTTCTCTTCATCTAAACAAGCTTCTTAGCTCTTCTGAGATTTATGATTGTACCATTCTAGAGTGCAAGACACTTTTCTCTGAAAATATCCCCTGAACTACAACTTCTTTTGATTCAGCATTTCTACAGAGAAAGACAAAGAGCCACAGCTCTTTATGTCTTCATCTTGAGTCTCTAACTCATATTCATTAGCAAAGCAAGCGAATAGAAGTGTTTTATGTGTAATAATTTCTAAAACACTTACGTAGGTTTCTACTGAAACTTTGGCCATGACTTGTGAAAACTACCTTTGTTTGTACAGGAAGGATGACTATAATTATATGCCTCTCAGTTTTTAGGATTGTAAGGTAAAGGTAGCAAAAAAAAAAAAATGAAAGGAAGATAAATGACTGAGGAATCTTTCAGTTCTGCCTCTGCAATGTTTCAAGCCTGCAAGCTGGCTAATGCTTAATATTTCTTCCTTTGAGGCTGAGGATACCTGCTGTTTGATATAAGGCATTAGAGAAGCAATCAGCTTGCTCTGTGATGAAATTGCGACAGAATAAACAGCCTCACCAGCCTTGCACTTCTACACTTCATTGTATTATTCAGCCTTTGAGTTTTCCCTCCCGTTTTGGTGGCTTCATAGGGTTTCACACCTCTCTGTTCCTGGCTGATGATATTAATGAAGCCAATAAGCCAGCTCCAGAGAGAGTATTGTTTTAAGGTGTTACTCTTGTATAATTCTAGTATATAACTCTCCTGAGTTTCCCAAGTTTTTGAAAATTTTGCTTGGTTCTCCCAATCGCCCCTCTTTGTTCTATAGAGCTGCAATTTGCCATTTCTTGCTGCTATTTGTAGTTTTCTTTCCTGCTGTCATTGTGGATTAAGGTTCCTACCATTATGTTCCTTTGGGACAACCCTATCTCTAAACACTATAGGTAGAAATCCTGCAGCATTGTGCTGTTCACAAATGAGGAAAGCAAAAGCCAAGAAACACCTTTGTTGTCTTTCCAGGCATGTTGAACACATATCCATATACTAAGCATAGAAAACAGAAGTTTCCTACCCTCTCTTCAAGCTTACAATATTGATCTCTGAAGACATACAAGATTTCATGGAGAGTAAAATAGGAAGCCTAATGAAAATGGCAGCAATATGACAGTCCTCTTAAAATAGTTTCAAAATTTCCCAATTAAGAATAGCTGAGGGGCCTGGTACAGTGGCTCCATGGCTAAATACTCACCTTGCAAGCCCTGGGATCTCATATAGGTACCAGTTTGTTTCTCAGCTGCTCCACTTCCTTTATAGCTCTCTCTTTGTGGCCTGGAAAGCAGTTGAGGATGGCCCCAAACCTTGGAACATTGCACCTGCATGTAAGACCCAGAAGGCTCCTATCTTTGGATGGGCTCAGCTCTGGCTGTTGCAGCCACTTGGGGAGTGAACCAGTGGACGGAAGATCTTTTCTCTGTCTCTCCTTTTCTCATAACATCTGATCTATGTTTATAATAAAAATGAACAAATCTTTAGAGTTTATGGAGTATGACCCTTGGCAACACATGATCTTTTTTTTTTTAAGATTTATTTTTATTTTATTACAAATCCAGATATACAGAGAGGAGGAGAGACAGAGAGGAAGATCTTCTATCCGATGATTCACTCCCCAAGTGACCACAATGGCCGGTGCTGCGCCAATCAGAAGCCAGGAACCAGGAATTTCTTTCTGGGTCTCCCACACGGGTGCAGGGTCCCAAAGCTTTGGGCCATCCTCGACTGCTTACCCAAGCCACAAGCAGGGAGCTGGATGGGAAGTGGAGCTGCCGGGATTAGAACTGGCGCCCATATGGGATCCCGGCGCGTTCAAGGCGAGGACTTTAGCCACTAGGCCACGCCACCAGGCCCGCCTATCTCCTTTTGAATCTTCAGCTTCTCAATCTTCTGAGTGGGAACTGACTTCCACATGAATGAGCTTTTTGATATCATGCTGCTCAAGACCACAGCAGTCAGGAAGCCTACCAGAAGTCAGGAGAGAACAAGAAGAGAGTAAGTCCCTTCCTCCTCCTCCAACCTTGCAGCCTCATTTTCATACCCCTTATTGTCAAAGCTGAACATGGTAGTGGTTTATGTCCAAAAGAGTGATTTGAAGAGTTCCTTCGTGAAGCAGGATTGAGTAATATGGGTTTAAGCTAAGCGTTTTCTCTACGAATAGGTGCTTGTCTTCATTGATTGTGTGGAAATGGTAACGGATCCTGTGAAGTGCACAAGGTTTCTCGACTAGGCTGTGGACCATAGACTATCCAATGATGAAGAAGAAAAGGGTTAGAATAAACAGGAAAGAGTTTATGAGGGAGCTGTGAATATATGGAAAGTATTGACTTTGTTTTGTGTCTGAGACAATGGCCAAGACTGGCCCAGGCCAAAGCCACGAGCTTGACTCCCTTCCACTCTTCCCCATGGGTTTACAGGAATTCAAGTAATTAGCCCACCTTCTGCTGATTTCCAAGGATCTTTAACAGGAAGCTTGGTTGGCAGCATAGCAGCTGGGACTGGAACTGTCACCAAATGGGTGCCAGTGGTGGTTTGACCTACTGTGTCACAGTGCCAACCAATTATTCAAATTATAGCAATAGGGGATGAGAGAGACAGAAAGAGAGACACAGAGAGAGAAGCACTCATGTCACAGTGAAAGCTGCTTACATCTTCCAAATATCCTACAGTTTTCTGTACTCAGTCATGTTCACTGCAATGCTCTGGATAGAACATAACAGATAAAATACCTAGAATAAGCTGAGCACCTTTGATTAAAAAGGAATGGTGAACATATGCCTGCAATCTTCCCACATTTATGGGAGTCTCAATGTGGTTTCTGTTTGCTTTATTAGTCTAAATGTTATGCAGTTGGCTGTCATCTGGCATTGTCAGTTGGTGCAGCGCACAAACGGCTCTGCTTTTTCATTTCCCAAGGCAGTATTTATAGTGTACGATTATGTGTCCAGAATTTGAGCTAAGAAAAAAAAATGCTGTGAGTTGAGTGCTGTATTCTTATTGAGATTATGTGATATTTGTTTCATTGAGAAGTATTTTCTGTTACAGATAATAATAAAGAGAAAATGTATACAATGTGCTAAGGGAGCAATTAAAAAGGTGCAAGGCATAGTCAACCAGTTGACCTGACTTATGTTTGATCTCAGGGGGAAAATGCAGCACAACAAACATTTCAAAGAAATAACACACCATGCTTATATACAGCGTACCAGAACCCTTTATCAGTGTTACAGAATGCACAATTGCATTCTTATTTTAATTGTGATTTCCAGTAAAATAATGCCATGTTTTTGAGTTAGCATAAGATGAGGCGCATTTAGAAATGATTCTTAAGTATATTTTTATTCAAATTTTCCTTTATTTTGACAAGTCTATTCAGATTTATTTATTTATCCTTTTTCCCCATTGTTAGAATGAATTTGGCCAGTTGCAGTTCTTTAATATCTTCTAGGAATTTCGAAGAAGGTACTCATCTTTGCATGTATATTCAGCCTTTGTTACGTCAGAGTGACATACTTCAGAACAAGCATTTCAACAAGACTAAACTTCAGTTTCTTTTCTCGGGTGAACATAATCGTCATTGTTACCATCTTTGGCTGCTCGATCCTTCCACACCCTGAACTGCCCATACCTTCTACCCAGACATGAGCCATTATTATCATTATCTGTCATTGTTCCACAATGACAATTATAGTATATTCATTGTTACTGTTACAATGGTCCTATAAAGTCTTTGTTTAAGAAAAGAAACCTGCAAGTTTGTTAGCTTTATTTATTACTTCTTATAGTCTGTTTTACACTGGTGGACTGAAAGCATCACTCACTTCCCTCACCCATGTGTCTTGCCTGAAGGAAAAGCAAGCTGGAGAAAATAAAAGTCTAATAAGGAAAGCAAGCATGGAGTAGGCAGCAGCTGCTCTGTATAGTGCCAGCATGCCAGTGGGCAGCATTCTGTCTCTGCTTTGAACCTACCTGCTATGGTGGTGCTTGTGTGGGCCAATTCAGTTTTCATGTCTGACACAACATCGCTGATCAAGAACGCATTTAAAATTCAAATGTATATCATTCAGCAGTGCCAATACATGAAATAGCCGTTTGTGTTCTTATATAATAGCAATTATATGGAAAATCGATTTAAAGCAATAGTTGATCCTTTTGTTGACGAATACTTTGCATTCTCTTATTGTATCAACACTTGAGAATTTGAACTTTCAGCTCTGAAGATGAATGAAAGATTCTTAATTTACTCATATTAACTGCTCGGGAAGCTGCCAAAGCTTTGGGGATTTCTGCAAATGATTTGAACAAGCTCTTGATCTCTCTGAATAATAACACACTTAGGAAATATATAGGAAAGTAGAAACTGGAGACATGCAGCAGTGCTAGAAGGTGAAAATAATTTGGAAATATTTCCAACGGTTTTGCCTAACATACTTAAACTAATTGGTAATCTTTTCCCTGAAATGTCAAATAACTGTGACATAGTGAAATGATGAGCCTGGTTTTAGCCACTTGGAAGTGATGCTCCAGAGCTCCAGCATCTGTTCTAGTGCCAGGACTGTGACTAATGCCTGCTGTTAGTGCTGCTGGAGAGCACGGCATTCATTGGTCCATTTTTTTGGTACTTAAAGTATGTCTTCAAAGTCACTGTCCAGAGGGTGAAATTTTCTTTCCACGTCTGTTTTGCTACTTAGAGTAAACAGCTAATGCATGACCAGTGTGTGGCAGAGAAGACAATTTTTAAAATCCCAGGTCTTACACAAGAAATGAATCTCACCAGAGGGTAAAATTTTGATGTTTTGTTTATCAGGTAAGTAAATCTGACACAAGTTCACAAGTGATGCAAACAGGGCAAGATTATCCAAGATAAACTAAGGTAGCTCATGCTTCTCCATTTCTTTCCATATGCACTGACTGTTCTGAACTCAGGACCAGTGGACACATCTTTAGATGCTCTGTCTTCCTCACCACAATGGAGAAATTCAGATTCAGGTACTGCTGGTGACTTCTGGAATCTGAAAGTGTCCTGGGGCCAATAGCCAGGAGTAACTAAAGCTCTTAGTCCTACAACATCAGTATTTAGTATATTCTGTTTCTCAGTGATAAAGTGAACAAGATGGATTGATTAAATGATTGATAGCACTCTTTCCAGTTCTAATATTCTGTGATTTTTTTCTGTCAGAGAGTAGAGAATCAACCATTTTTCAACCATAGACTTTATAGTAACTTTTATGTTTTTACTTATTAGAGAGAAGGTGAAGGAGAGAAGCAGGCAGAATTAAACAGAGACAGAAAGAGGGCCAGGAACTAATAATGGATTGTAATCCCTTTATCTGCCATTCATTTATTCATTTGGAATATCATTACCGCCTCTCAGAAACTGCATTAGCAGGAAACTAGAATTAAGAGCCAGAGGAGAGTATTTGATCCAGTTCTCTGTCTTCATTACTATTTGAATATGCTTCTTGTTATTTAAAATTTGTTTAAAGACAAAGATAGAGACAAAGAGATAGTAAGAAAGAGAATGATTTTAACTTTGAAGTAGTGATGAAAGTTAGCCGAAGTTTAAGTTCTCTATTGAGATTTCAGACATTGCTAGTAGCACTGTGGATTTTTGCCTAAACTCATAATTTCAGAAAAGTGTGAATTTCAGTTAGAGGTTAACAAAATGAAGTTACGTCATTACTTTTCCCATCTCAGTCCATGAATCTCCTGACTTTCATCTGTAGATTATCAGTTGGGGCATCTCGGACTCCAGATTGTAAACTATTGTCACAGGGTATTATGATAATATCAAGAATAATCTGTGATCTGAAAGATCTGAAGCTCAGAGATTCAGTTGTAATTCTTCAAAGTACTCTCTGTAATTTCCCCATAATCTGCTTATGAAACTATGCAGTCCACTATAATAGATTGTAAGCTCCCTAAAGGAGAAACAATATCATTCTACATCCTTAACTGGCACACAGCAGAATTCCTAAAAGTGACTCTGCCGAAATCACTTTGTGAGATTAGAAATAAAACGACAGATGCTTCCCACTTACTCTAGACCTTCTGAATCTGAATGTGTGCATGGAGACTTGGAATCTAAGCATCTAAAGGCTTCCACGGTTATTGCGATTTAGTTATTTGTTCTCACCATGTTGATGACTCACATTAGGGAGCCACTCTCATTTAGCACCTGGCATAATGCTTTGTGCAATTTACATGCCGAATGAATGGTTAGAAGTTTAAATGAGAGCATTGAGTACACGTAAAATGAGTTTACATTCAGAAACAGCACCAAAAAGTTTCGCAGTCCAATATATAAATCTCTATAAGGAAACAGCAGGGGTGGAGTTATCGGAGGGTGGAGGGTGAAGGGTGGAGTCTCTGAGACTATGGAACTGCAACATGAAAAATAATAATTTTTTGAAAAAGAACTCACAAACCCTTAAAAAGATAAAAAACTATATATCTCAAAGTCTAAGTTCCCGTTTGGATAAAATGAAGTCTAAGTCTATTTGGATAGCACCAAGGCTGTAGTAATTTGAAAGTCCCTCAAGTTATTCCAGTGAGTAGCCAATTATAAAGACAAGTTTGGTTCTCAAACTAGACCTTATGTCAGTAACAATAATAATTTTAAAAGTTTGTTAAAAGGTAGTGGGGGAGAGAGTCTAGTACAATGGATTAATGGCTAAATCCTCATCTTGCAGGTGCTGGGATACCATATGGTCCCTGGTTCATGTCCTGGCTGCTCTACTTCCCTTCCATCTCTATGCTTGTAGGTCTGGAAAGGAGTAGAGGAAGGCTCAAAGCCTTAGTATCTTGAACCTAATTGGGAGACCCAGAGAAAGCTCCTGGCTCCTGATTTTGGATAGGCTCAGCCTCAGCTGTTGCAGCCATTTGGAGAGTGAATCAGTAAAGGGAATATTTTTGTCTCTGTCTCTCCTTCTCCTCTAAATCTGATCTGCCTTTCCAATAAAAGGAAGTAAATCAATTTTTGTTTTAAGAAAAGATTGTTGCTGGATTTCGATGTCAGGAGTATTTTAATTCCGCTGGTGGACAATTATGAATCTTAATAAAACTATGCCTCGATTTGGAAAATATTTTTTGCCACAATACTAACTTTTAGGTCTATTTCCATTAACATTTTGAAGGGCTTTTATATGAATCTACAAACTTTGAACTAACCATGTGTAGATGTATTTAAAAATTAACTGATGTGCATATATTACAAACTTACTGCTATTATGCTATATCCTGGTGATAATTCTCACAAGAATACTCTGGACTCACCACAAATCCTTCTTCACAGATGGATTAAAATATTCTTAGTATGAGCAGCTTAAGCCAGTTACTCAGATTCTACCTTTCTTCTATTTGCCACCATTTACTCTTGCCAGTCACTTCTGGAATGCACTGTTTCTCATTGATTGAATGTAGGAGCTAAGTTCTTTTGCATTTTCCCAGTTTGGTGTAGCACAAGACCATACCTAGAGTTCTACTATCTTGTCTTATTGCTTTTTAATTGTCTTTATTTTGTATATGTTTCCCTGTTTTAGAATCTGAAATTTATAATTTAATTTTGTTCCTGGTACCTTAAAACTAACCATAGGCATACCAGTTTTGTAATAAATTTTCTTTGGCTATAGTAAATTAAAGATATAAAACTGGTCACCACTTTCACTAGGAGTCTTCCTTAACATTCAACTATACGTGAAATTTCCTTGGCCTCACATAAAACCAGCTAATGGGACTAGGATGGGGTGACAAGCAGTCTTCTTAGGATTGACTACTGGGGAAAAAGTTTTGGAGGCTATGAGAGCAAGAAGTTCAGTGTATCTTGTAACAGAATGTGTTGACTTCAGCTGCTTCGTGGAGATGAATAATGGAATTCTAATCTTTCCTTCCATAATTTTTATATTCATTCAAGATAAATGCTTTGGTAAAGAGTGCCTGTTTAGCTGAGCCATGCTAGTATATCTATGTCCTGAATTAGGCTTTGAAAAGGAAGAACTGACATCTTTTCATTTCTACAGTGTGAATCAGGCAGCTGAAATTACAGTTTGACTAAAGCTAATTTTAAAAAGAGAAACCAGGAATTTTAGGGGGGGAGAATCATAAAAGTGTCCTTGAAAATAGAAAATGTACATTTTATTATCTTCTCATGGTCCCTCAGTCAGGTTATGTTTCTCTCATCCAAATAGTTCCATAAATGCATCATTGATTTCTAAGTTCCTGGGAGACAAATACCATGTCCCTCTTGCTTCTCATACCATACATATTCTGAACGTAATAAATAAATTTTGCGAGATTTGACTAAAATTATTGTGACTCCAGTCTTTGTTGTCTTTAGCAATAGCAAAAAAAATACTTCCAATACACTCATTAATGAAGGAAATTTAATGATTCTTATAACTGAAAAGTGTATCTGTAGACAGATTTCAGATATCACTAACAACAATAGCTGGATTTTTGCCCAATCTGCCACATGATCCAGACTTCCCTAGTATTGGTGTTTCCATACTCTTGGAATGGCTACCAGCTATCTGGATGCAGTTTGTCTGTGGCCAAGAATGAAAAGAAACAGGTTTGGATTTAGACTTCCTAGAATAAAGTTGAAGACAATCATTCCTTTATGAACTGGGTTTGGCCTTCTGTCTGTTTTTCAACTAAAGTTTTGGGAGTAACAGCAGTTAGCTGATTTCTTATCCTGGAATCAGGATTGGAGTCCATTTACCACGATCTACCTAATTTACAAAAGTAATTTGCAAACTATCAAGAAATAACAGTGCAATTTTAAATATGATTTTAAATATGTCTCCAACGAGTTCATTCGTTGAAAGCTTAGTCTTAGTTAGGAAGTGATGGGACCTTTAACAGAGTATAATGGAAATTGTTACTTCCTGGAGACACTGCTCTCACAATGAGTTGAGAAAATTCTCCAGTTCTCCTGAGTCCCATGATTTGCTCCGGAGAGAAGGTTATCTTTAAATAGACTTAACTTGTGCCTCTGCACCCCTTGCTCTATCTTACTGCATCACAGTATTGTCTCTTGTTTTTTGCAAGGTCTCCTGTAACAATGCCATCAATCATGGTGTGATGTACCTGGCATTGTACTTTTGGCATCTAAAACTCTGAGACAGACGAACTTTTCTTTATAAAGTACCAACATCAGATACTTCATTATAGTATTGGGAAACTGAGTAATACTGATTTCTGAAGAGGCTACCATCAAATGCCTCTATACCTATTAACTTTTACAGCCAAAAAAAGCAACATGTTGATTTCTTTTGAGTTTGATCCTATCCCATAGCCAGTATTACCGTTGTTTCATTTAGTCTGCCATTATTTCATTTTAGAATCCTAGAAAATCTTACAAGAGCAATTCAAAAGATTTATGGAAAAAGAGATTAGAAGACATGTTTATTGTGCAGTTTTCCACAATTAACATTTTTCATGAATTTTAAAAAATCCTATGAACTTTTGGAAGACCTGTTACATGTACAAATGTATATTCTTTGCATGAAAAATTGAGCTTCTAATTCCATTTCTGTGAGGTTCTTAGAATACTCTCATATTAATCTTGCTTTATTGAATCAGTAAAAAAGGAAAACCAAACCAGAAATAGTTCTGAATAGTCAAGAAGGCTTTTACCCTGAAACAATAGATTTTTCATTTTATGTTTCCCCTTTCATTCTTCTTTGCCATGTCTAGCCAATGGAGACGGCAGAGAAATGACTCCTCTCATTAAAAGCTGTCCAGAGACAATGGTAAAGTTTTTGTCTTATTCCTTATAAAAGCCTTTTGTCCTCTTGATTCCCATTACAATTTGGTGTCATTGACATGATTACACAGAGAGTGATGTACTAAAGCAGGGAAAAGAGACAGCTAAAATAGCTCTTTGCCTAAACCACAGAAGATTTTATATATTCTTTTTCAATAAGAAAATAACATCCACAGAAAAGCTTTCTACAGGATGTTCTAACAGCCGTATTTCTTGAACTACCACATAATGTATTGAATTTTCAATTATTGTTAATGGTGTTCAGCATTTAGCCATTTTACTATCCTATCCTTCACTTGTTAGCATCCTATTATTATTAAGGACTTGTTTATTTTCAAAACACTAAGCAAAGCACTTTCCTCTCTGACAAAGACTTTACTCTTTGCTATTATTTGAGGACATCTAGAAAGCACTTTCTTAAGCAATAAAGTTACTGTGTGTGACACATACAGTACAAGGAACACCATGTGGTATTCTGTGTGTTGGGGGGGGCATGCCTCTTCCTTCCTTTCTAATATCAAAGCAACTGACAATCTTGCAGAGGCAGAGCACCAACCATCCTCTGTCTGGCAGGCTGCTAGCTCCAGCAAGGGTGGCTGTCTCAAGGGAATGGATCTATTGTACCCCATGACTGTGGGAGCTCTGTGACTGTTCAATAGATTTGGAAACTCAGAATAGCATGAGCAGTGGCTGTGTCTTTTAGCAATTCCTGGGTCTGAATCCAGAAGTTCATAACTCTCTGGGTGCTGGAGAAGGTCTCCCAGGAGGGCTGTGCACTCACACTGTGGAGCACATAGATCATTTCTGTGGTTCATGCACCTGAATGGGTAGGATACACAGACATTGTGGACTTTTCCTTGCCAATTACACCCCCTTGACACATAGAAGGACTGAGACTGTGTTCTGTCCTCACTGAAAAAGAGATGGGCCACACCCACCTTGTCTGTCACACTGGATTCTTCCCCACCCAGGCATGCTGGACAGAGTACCCTGTTCCAACCCCAGTACACACATCTGGATATCCACTACAGGCACATGCATCACAGTAAGCCAAAAAGGCACAGGCTAAATGAACAAAGCCTTCCAAGGAGATACCAACAACTACACACATAGAAATGCAAGAAACATAAAGACAATATAACTCTCCAAAAGGAAAACAATAGGAATTGAAAAGATTGATTGTAAGATTACTGAAAAACACAGAGAAGCAATTATGTGAGTTAAAGAACTCTTTACATGACATGGATGAGAAATTCTGCTGGGAGATATAGATATTAATGGAGAATCAAACTGAAATATTAAAAGTGGAGAATTCAACATGTCAAATATAAAGTAAATGGAAGCATTATTAACAGACTCAGTGAGGGAGAATAAAGAATATCTGAGCCACAAGACACATTTTTGGAAATATCTCATTCAGATAAAAATACAAAAACAAAAAGTATTTGAGATCAATAGGATATTATCAAAAGACCAAATGACCAAATCACATGTCATAGGAGTTCCTAAAGGAAGGGAAAAATAAAATGACTTGGAAAGCTTAGAGGAATAATATTACAGAATGTCCCTAATTTGGTAAAAGATATAGACATTTGATTACGGGAAGTTTATAGAACACCAAATAGACACGAATAGAAACGATCTTTACTACTGTATATTATAGTCAACTTCTCAAATGTGAAAGAAAAAAATGTGCAAAAGAGAAATGCTATAATACATTTAAAAAGAACTGCATTTATATTTACAGATTTCTCATCAGAAACTCTAGAATTTAGGAGAGAATCGAGAAATATCCTAACAAATTCTAAAAGAAAAAAAATACTATCAACCCAAATACTTTGTTTTTTTAAATGTTTGTTTGTCTATTTGAAAGATAAAGTGGGTAGGGAGAGAGAAGAGAGAGACATTAAGGGAGAGATTTTCTATCTGCTGGTTAACTCCCCAAATTGTCACCATAGCTAGCGCTGTGCCAGGCTGCAACTGGAAGGCTGGACTTTGTCCAGATCTCCCACATGGGTGCAGCCACTCGGGCCAGCTTCTGCTGCTTTCCCAGACACATGTACAGGGAAATGGATTCAAAGTGGAGCACCTGGGACTGAGGATGATTCACATATACAAACAATCCTGTGGCAAAGAAAGAATTCATAAGGTCAGTCTCATTCACAATGCAAACAACAAATATCTTAGGATAAATTTAAGTATATTAAAGATTTCTACAGTGAAAAGTGCAATACATTAAGAAAAGAAATAGAAGAAAACAAAGAAATGGAAAAGCCTTCCATGCTTCTGGACTGGGAGGATTAATTTGACCATATGACCACATTACTCAAAACAATTTACAAATTCAATGTGATACTGATAAAAATACCAATTAAAAGAATATAAAGTCAGTGCAAAAATTATTATCTGTACCCCCATGTTTATAAGAGGCCAATTCAAATCAGCTATGAAAATCCAAAACAAAATACAGAAAATGTGATACACACACATCTATATCTATACCTATATCTATCTATCTATCTATCTAGTCTCCCAATTAGGTTCAAGATACTAAGGCTTTGAGCCTTCCTCTACTCCTTTCCAGGGCTACAAGCATAGAGATTGAAAGGAAGTGGAGCAGCCAGCACATGAACCAGGGACCATATGGTATCCCAGCACCTGCAAGATGAGGATTTAGCCATTGATCCATTGTACTAGACTCTCTCCCCCACTACCTTTTAACAAACCTTTAAAATTCTTATTACTCACATAAGGTTTTTTTTCCCCCATACTTGCCCTACTCCGAATAGCAGCAGCAAGCAACCAACTGTAATGTGGCAAGTGTACATGGTGAGTGTGTGAATATTTTCAGCAATCAGAGTACTTCCTATTGGACAGCATCTGACAAACAACATACTCTATATGAAAGGGAATTGCTTCTTTGGGTGATGAAATGTCATTGGAATATAGTCATTTTATTATACCTCATTCCTTTTTTTAAGAACTTTGATGGCAACTGAGTGAAAATACCTTGTGAATTACTGAAGAATGTGTGTGTCTTTAGAAGGGTCACTGGAAAGATCTTCCAAGAATTTTTTATTTATAACTAACTTAATATTAATAAATGAGATGCAACTATAGTTTCCCTTCAGAAATGTTGAGATGTGAGCTGACAACTATATTCCAAATGTTCTTTCATTTTCTTTCAGTTCCTTTGTCTTTGTTCAAGGCAGATATAATTTACATGATTTTTTTGGTGCTCTCTATCATACTACTGCTGTTGCGTGGCTGCCTCTGGAAGTCTTGGATGAATGTTCTCCATGTCTAGTTTTGATGGGGTGTCTGAGGGTACAGCACATTTCTTAGAAAATGCACAAAGATTTATATTCAAATGAGAAATATTTCTGGGGATTTTAGGGTAGATGTTCAAGTCAGTCTGGGAAGGTATGAGTGTAAGGACTTATTATGATTGAGTTTTATTATGGTTAGGGGTGGGTCCTTCTTGAAGTTTCCTGTGAAAGATTCAGAATTTGCATGGTTTGAATTTTTCCATTAACACACACAAAAAAGGAAGTGGTTCTGGGTCTTAGTTAACAAAAATATAGGGCCAAAAGATAGGGCAGAGATAGTTCCTAAAAAGATTTTAAGGTTCAAACATTAAAAATGAGGAGGAGCTAGTTTTTTTTAAGACTAATTTGTTATTTTTGGCTTGTGCTTAAAATCACATATTTATGGGGCATTTTGTGATATGCTGGCACATGAGTGAATTATGTCATGTTTAAATATCTATTTCCTCATACATTTATCATTTCTTCAAAGCTAAAAGGAATTCTTTATTAAAAGCTTTCTTAACTGAAGTCAGCTGTCATAAATCCCAAAACGAACAATATTTTAGATGGTAAAAATCAAGCATATCATGGGTCTCTTGCTGAACTTCTTTTCTTCTACCATTAATCTCATCCTACAGCAAAGCTGATTAACTGGAAGCCTAGGCTTTGTGTCACCTCTCTCTGGAGTTCCCCCTCCCCAGGAATCCTTTATTGGAGCAGTGAAAGTGAATATGGTTCAAGATACAGGTGGAGTGGTTAGAGGTGCATGAATCATTCATCCATTGTAACTGCAGGATAGGCATAAGAAATAGGAAAATAGGGGGATAGATGGCAATTTTGTGATAAGCACTAGAGGAATGCTTTTCTCACTGTTTTCATTTTCATGGTGGAATAAAAAGCAAGTTATGAGCATATATTTATGCTTATGTGGAAAGTATAGTTTATGCTATCAAATTAGTTACAGTCTTTCCAATTTTCCTTTTTAAAGGTCAGAATTGTTATTAAAAACCACTTCTCATAGTAAGTGGAAGCTGTATTTGAATAAAGCAGCTGCAAATCAGAGATTGCGCATTAGTGATTCAACACTTGGGGTACTTTAATAGTTTAGACATTTAAACATTTTTATTTCATTATTAAACGTCAGGATATTGTATACTTTTGAAAGATGCATTTATGTGAAAAACAGAGTTTCACAGAGAGAGTGAGGCAGAGAGCTCTTTCCTCTGCTAGTTCACTCCCCCAAGGGACTGCAAAAGCCAGAACCAGACCTGTCTGGATCCAGGGTCTTCTGGGTTTTCCATGTGTTTGCAGGGGTCCAAGGACTTGAGTCATCTTCCTCTGCCTTCTCAGACATTAAAAGGGAGGTGAATTGAAAGTGGAGCAGCTGGGACTCGAACCAGTGCCTAAATGGGATGCTGGTGCTACAGGTGCTGACCTTTCCCACTAGGCTGTGGCATTGCGCCCAGGACATTGTATGTTAAAATCAAACATCATACTTGTAACAATCTCTCTTTGGAAAGGGCTTTCCAGTTTTTTTCAAAGTCCAACACTCCCATCATTATTTGATTATTGGCTTATTTTTCTTATTTCGATTATTTTTCCTGTTCTGTGAAGAATTACAAACTGAAGCATAGGCTTTGTGTAGCCTTCCCCTCACCAGACTATCATGAGGCATTATTCATGCTGCAGTCTCTGTGTGCTTGCATTTGTGCTCAGTGAAGACATGCATCCCATAAACTTTTCCTTGGTGCACACATTGAGTTGAAATAGTGGCACACACTCCTAATAGATTGGCTCCCTTTCTTATATTTATTACCCTTTGGTATGCTGAGTTTTTCATAAGAAAAGAAATTGTTTCATTTTGAAAAAATTATTGTATTTTTGTTTGATAGTTAAAGTGAGAGAGATACCTTCCATTTGCTGGTTCTCTTCCCCGTTGCTGTAACTGCCAGGGTTAATCCAAGGGCGAGAAACTCCACCTGGGTCTCCCACATTCATGGCAAGGGCCCAAGTTTTTAGGACATCTTTTGTTAACTTCCCAGGCACATTAGCAGGGCAATATTTCCAAACCAGAGCAGTTGGTACTCACATTGGTACTCTTATACAGGATGTTGGCATCACAGGTGATGACTTAACCCACGATAGCGTGATGTTGGTCTCTCAAAATTCTGAGATGTTACTGCCTTAAGAGTCTTTGGTATGTTGCATTGTATCTTTGCCAAAATCATGTTTAAAAAACTAGAACAACAACAACACCTTAGAGTATTGGTGTTTGTGGTTCAACACCCTAATTCTGACATGCTAGTGCCAGCATCCCATATGCGCACACTGGTGTGAATCCCCACTGCTCCACTGCTGACCCAGCTCACTGCTTGTGGCTTGTGAAAGCAGTGGAGGATGGCCCAAAGCCTTGGGGACCCTGCATCCGTATGGGAGACTGGAAGAAACTCCTGGCTCCAGAGCTTTGGATTAACTCAGCTCACATTGTGGGCATTTGAGGAGTGAAGTTTACCAGTGGAAGAAAAAAAATTTTTTTCTCACTCTGCCTATATGCCTTTTAAATAAAAACAAATAAATCTTTTAAAAAGCCCTTACAATGTTGTTGAGGAGCATTTCACTAGTTGTAGAATTTATCTTAGGAAAATAGAATGTTCTGCTTAGGGAAAAGAGCTATAAAGTATTCACCAAAACATTTTTGCTTCAGAATTGGAATCATTTAGCAGCAGCAACACTTTCTCTCAACTGGTTGGAAATATCGTTTAAAATGACGGCAATGTGATGCGACAAAGAGCAGGTAAGTGCTGTTAACAGTGACATGCACTATGTCAAGAAAATGGGAAACTTAGAGGGATATCACTTTTCAGGGAGCACTTCATTCTTTTCATTTTTCATGGATAACATATATTCTTGGCCTAATCGGAAAATAGGCCATGAAGAAACAAACACACTAGACATTGAGCTTTGTGCATTTCAGTTATATGATTAATTATGCAAGTAAGTTATGACCAATTTATTCATTTAGCATTTTTGTAACTAGAAAATTAATTGTAAGATGAAAGTCTCTCTTCCAAATGAATGACTCCATTAAATCACTTAATAATCTCCACCTCATTGCAATATATTCTGTTAAAAATCCTCTTAATAATTTAACTGTTGGAAGATTTGCAAAGCTAGATATTTTCTATTATTTTTATAAATGAACATACTAAATTAAAAGCTATATTTTTCAGAAGGTCTAACATTAATGGAGAGATGAATTTTCTATCATCCAAAGTGAGCTTTCTTAACAAAACTCATCAAAATCTGGACTTTACTTTTGGGAGTAACAAGTATAGTTATTTTTCAAATACATGTTAATAAGCAACATGAAGTTTTATGTTGTTAATAGAGAAGAAGAGTATATCATGCCATATTAAACAACAATTAATATTTCTTTACTATCATAGGAATTTTTTTAAAGGAAAATAGAGCTTTTTTCCTAGCGACAACCTACAGGAGCTGAACAACTGTAGAGGAAGAGTCCTGCTGGCCAGCCTGTTGCTATCCTTATATGTTCTGTTAACATCACTCTATCCAAATGTGGATTCTTGAAAAAGCCTAACACTTATAAGCTCACTCTGTCTCCATGGTCTAACTGCATTTATCAAAACCAACTAATTTCATTAAGTCAATTAACTGACTAATTGTGATGCATTTGCTATTTAGTAAGCCATGAATACAAAGGCACTACTCAATGGTTAATTATTTAATTGATTCTTTATTAAAAAAAATAGTAAATGAATATGTACCATAGGATATAGCAGTAAGCAAGAAGTGAAACTTCATAATGCTATCATCCCTGAGAAAAGAAATATACATGTTCACATAATAGGTTTTGTTTTTTCCAAATTTTATTGCATGCCATCAACGGAGAAGACATACATATGCAAACAAAGTAAGACTTTTTTATTTATTTTTTATTTATTTTTTACTTTACGAGGTTTATTCTAGCAGGGCAGGAATGGGATGGGGTTGGTGGGAGAGTGAAGAGAGAGTGAGGTACCAGGGGGCCTTTTATGTCATTCAGGTGAGCCTACAAGGTGTGTGTGGGGGGCAGATTGGGAGGGATTGAGGGCAGGCCCCAGGAGATATGTACATACATAAATATATATGTGTGTATATATATGTGTGTGTGTATATATATATATATACATATATATATGTGTATATATATATATATATATATATATATATATATATTTTTTTACAACGTGTAGTACTTGGTTTCTGCCCCACTTTCCCAACCTGACAAAGATGCTAAAGCTTTGGTGTATCCTTTACTCATTTTAGCATAAAGTTAGCATTTCAGGTAAACATGATTCATTTTCCACCTTGCCGAGGAAGGGGCTCAAGTACTTAGGTCTTTTCTTCCCCTGCTTTTTCCAGGCTATTATCTCAGAGCTGGATCATGTGCACATTTAAGGATCTTTTCCTTATGTTCAATTGCAGAGAGCTTGATTATCATGTGTCTTGGTGCAGATTGCTTTTGATCAACCCTGTTGGGAGTCTGTGCCCCTCCTGGATGTTGTTTCCCAATTCTTTCTCCAGTTTGGCAAAGGGTTGTGTTCCTTTGCAGGGGAGTCTTCAGTAATATTCATTATGCCTCTCTCTCTTCCTTTGCTCTTGGTGATTGTACTTCTGGTTATCAGATTCTTCTCCTTGGGACCGGTTTCTGACGTTTGCCCTTCAATCCCTTCTATTTTGCAAACTTCTCTTCCTGTATTAATTCCCTGAAACACCTAGAAATGTATTTGTTTTCTTGATATATTTAGTGTTATGTTTTAAAACATTACTTTATTATGACTTTAATAGAGACAGAAGGAAAGGAAGACAAAAGGTGTGTACTCAATTTGTTGTCTTAAACTGGCAGACATGTGTTTCCTTATCATTTATTTTCAGGACAAACCTATATTGAAAGGTATGGAAAGAGAATTCCTTAATTTTTAAAAATGAATGTAATATGATTCCTTATGGATACTCTCATAGCACCCTTCGTAGGAGTATATTGCTTCCACCACGTTCCCCATGATAAGCAGTTATTTGTCTACTTGCTTGTCTGGGTTATTTTCTCAGTTATTTAGTCAAAACCCAGTCTAGGTGTTGTTGAAAACATTTTGTACTCATGATGAAAGACTTGAAAGACTAACCAGTTGATATTTCATAAAACAGCTAATCCTCATTATCCTGAATGGGCTCAATACTATCAGTATTGAGACAATCAGAGCAGAACTTGAGTGGCCATTTGCTGTCACAGTTAAGACATTGCTTTGTATGCCTGCATCCTGCATCACAGAACTGGATTTGTGTCTAACTCTGTTCCCATTTTCTGCTGATGGGTACCCTGTAAGACAATGGAATATGTCTCATGTAGTAAGGCCCCTACCACGTCTCCCCACCCTACAGGCCAGGAATGTATTACAGCTTCTTACTTGGGTATGAACCAATCTGGATGTTATTTTAAATGAATGAATGAATGAATAAAGAAATAAAGAAATAAATAAGTAAATAGTATTCCAAAAGAGCAGAACCTGTTAAGAATTTTACATATGTATCTAATCACATTACAATGAACTTTTATGATGTTAAAGTAAATCAGTAAACTATTAAGGAATTTAAATGAGAAAAAGTATGGCATGTTCTTGGTGTGGGATCTTGCACATCTGGTGGATGTAATGTAGATATCAATCATCTTGAAAATTTGGATTTTATAATTTGGAGTATGAATCCATAAAGGAATTGAATTCCATGTGGCTTAAAAAAAAGATTGATATATTTCAAAGGCAGAGCAGAGTGACAGAGAGGGACTTGAGGGAAGGCTTCTATCTGTTGGTTTACTGCCCCAAACCCTCAATTTCTTATCCTAGGCTAGATAGAAGGCCAGAGCCAGGAATTCTATTCAAGTCTGCTCTGTTGTCAGCAGGAAGGAACCCAGTGATTGGGCCATCATCTGCTGTTCCCTGGCATAGTTATAGGAAGCTGCTGTGAGAGTCTGGCAGGCTGGGATGGGATGCACACATCCCAACTGGGGTCTTAACTGGTGACCCATAATGCCTACCCAACTGTGACTAGTGTTAATATCTTTACATAATTGAAGAATAGAGTGAGTATATACTGTTGAAGTGATAAGCTGTGAATTTCATTTGTGTAAGTTATTTCGTCTGTCCAGTTTGTTTGTAGGATGTCTATCTAATATTTTCCAAAGAGGAATTGACCTTATCGTTCATGTATATGCCCTGTCTGTGCCTAGTGGTGATACTTTTACCTTCCTGATATCACTGTGTTTAAGAGCAAACATTTAAAAATGTGAACTTTTGGGATTTAATTTATTCATTCTAAAGCACCCATCTTTTTAACTTGTATTCATTTCCCTTGATGCAAGAAGTCTGTAGACTATGCTATGCAGGATTTGTGAAGCAATTATTAAGAGTCTTTGATATTTATAAAGGATCTGAAACTTTCAGACTGATTAATTATTGATTACCCAAATGAATCAGCCTATCATGCCATAATGAATTTTTAATATATTTTGAAATGAAGTGATACATTTCTTAAAGAGTTTTTATCATATTGTCATTTTGTGAGCTTAAAATTTCTAGTAGAGTATGGCAACTAGATAAAATCTAGTCATAATTAAATAAACATTTTTGGTCTTTGTATCATATTGACTGTTATTTTAAGTAAGTCAGGCATATCATACACTCAATAACCACACATTTCTCACTCAAATATGATTTTAAATTCACATTTGAGATATATGTGTGTTATATGCTGTATTAGTAAATAAAACATTTCTGCTCTACTCAAAAATGGATTTGAATGATTTTACTCTTCCTGCTATGCGTGTCGATCCACGAAAAGTTATTTCTCAGCACTGATTCATACAAGATCAATATTTTTAAAATATTTGTTAAATCCAGAGAACTCAGTTACTTATTTCCATGGAATCTGTGGTCTCTATAAATCAATTACTAGTCAAGACTGAAAAATACTGACCTACTCAGCAGCAAACTTGATTGCATCAGCAACTTCATTCAAATGAAGAAGTACTTACAGTAAAACCTTTGTTTAGATATGTTCGGATGTCTTTGGAGAATAAAGGCATGTTGGCAGAATATATTATCCATTCATTTATTCAATCAGCAATTAAATGTATGTTATTCTGGGTACTGTAGTAGATGTGTAAGAGCAAATTGACACC
The DNA here is from genome assembly GCF_030435755.1 of Ochotona princeps. Taxonomy (NCBI): domain Eukaryota; kingdom Metazoa; phylum Chordata; class Mammalia; order Lagomorpha; family Ochotonidae; genus Ochotona; species Ochotona princeps. Next base: position 38,788,265 of record NC_080846.1, on the reverse strand, counting down.
TCTCAAAGCTTTTAATGAGAGAAGTAAAGCAAGGTCAGGTATGTAATAGTGTTACAAAGAAAAACAGTCAGAACTAAGGTGAAACACAGTGACTACTCTGAAACCTGTGAGTATGAGCCTAAGTGGGCGTGCATTTGTGGATGTGCGTGATTGTGTGTGTGTGTGTGTGTAAGTAAGACATGTTACAGTGACTAAGTAGGTGGGAAAAAAAGTTAAGATGTGAGGAAGGTCCACGCAAATGCTCAGGTTTTCCAATAACGAAGAGAGAAATTAAAAGGAGTTAAAAATATGTTAGGGAAAAATACATAATAAATGTATTATCTTAAACATTGTAGATGGAGTAATTTAATGAGTTAGTTTAAAAAGATGTCAGTAAGCGGAGGAATATCAAACACAAGAAAGATGCAATAAATACATAAATAAATGAGAGGAAAATTTAGAAAATTAAATGATAAAATTAGAATATTTGTGAATTATTTAGACGTGGAAAGGAAAAAATTAGATAATGTTTTTCTACAGATGCTGTTAAAGATTATTTTTAAAAGTCTCTATTGCCATACACTCTTAGAAAAAAAACTCAACATGATTTTTCATACTGTTTAATGTAATTTTTTTGGAAGGCAGATTTACAGAGGGAAAAAAGACAGAAGAGAGATCATTTTTTAGCCACTTTCAAATGGCCTAACAGCCAGAGTTGAGCTGTTCTGAGGACAGGAGACAGGAGCCTTTTCCATATCTCCCACGTGGGTGCATAGGCTGAAGCACCTCAATCACTCTTGACTATTCTCCAAGGCCAGAGGGTCAGCCTGTTGAGCTACCGCTCTGGCCCTAACCATTAATATTCCGATGCACATAAGGAAGATATATATACTTTCCTACAAATGCGTTGATCATTAGAGTTCCAATCATGGTAATAGAGATCTATCAAAAATGAAGGGGAAGTGGTGACATCAAAATTCAGTTTCACCCATTTTACTTGAAATCTGCATTGATTCTCCCTCTTGTAAATCGTTTTCTGCTCAAGCTGCATTTTTCCCTCTCCTGCATTTACTCTGCCATAGATTATTTTATTTTTATAAATAAATCCCATATCTTCTGTCCATATGCATGTATGTGTATTTACAAGGTGTATACATGCATGTGTGTTTGTATATACACATACATATACATACATATGCAGATATGCATGCACACAAGCACACACACATAAATACATATATTTTTTGCTTCTTACTAAAAAAAAAAACAATTTAAGGCAAATGGTATGTGTCAACCTGGGATATTAAAGAAAGTTCCATAGTAGTTAAGTGTAACATATGACATAAAAAGTAGTTATGGAAATTGCCTATGTTTCAAAGTTTAACAAAAATGAAAAACATCATAGTAATAGGAAAAATGTAATAACATGGGAAATGTTACAAAAAATATCTCCAAGTCTTCAAACATATTACAGTGCAAAAACTCTTATGGGATCAATCACCAGGGTGTTTATGCATGCCATATGGAAATATTTTTCTGCACAATGCCTGCTTTGCTTTTTAAATGAAAAATAAATGTTATGTTAGTAATATTTTTATATAGCCTAGAGTTTTTTAAACTTAATTTTTACATTGAATCTCAATGGTAAATGAAAGATAAAATTCAACTAGAAAATTATATAAGATGATTAGAAATGAAACTTTTATTGTTCTGCCTTGATAGAATTGGTAGGCTTTTTTGTCTGTGTCCCTCCACTACCCCACTCCTCCCCACCTTAAGTTTGTTTATTTTACTTAAAAATCAGAGAGAGGAAGAGAGAGTAAGACAAGGAGGGAGAGAGAAAGAGAGAGAGAGAGAGAGGGAGAGAGAGAGATATCTTCCAACAGCTAGCTCATTCCCTAAACGGTCTCAAAGACCAGAGCTGGTCAAATCCAAAAGCAGGAGCCAGGAGCTTCCACCAGTCTTCCACATCCACTCTCTCATATGGTGCAAGGGTCCAAGACCTCTGGCTATTCTTGACCACTTTCCTAGGCCACCAGCAGGAAGCTGGATTGGGAATAGAGCAACTGGTACTTAAACCAGAGCTCACATGGGATACGGACACCATAGGCAGCAGATCGATGTCCTATACCTCTACACAGGCCCTTAATGCTATCTGTATATATGAGGAATCTGTAAGATTTTGTCTATAAATTATTATATATATGTATAATACATACATTTTCACATTTCAACAGAACAGGAAGCTGGAAGGAAGAGTGGAGCTGAAACTTGAACACAGAGACTCCTATATCAAAAGTGAGCGTTCCAAATCGTGTCTTAATTGCCACACCATGTGTCTGTGTCTGGCAATTATTTTAATTTTACCTATCTAGCAGGTGACATATTGTAGCTCATTTCTGCTTTATTGTACATCTCTTAATTATGATTGAGATTGAGAATATACCGCGTTTATTGGTTATTATTTTGCTTGTTCTGTGCAGCATTTGTAATGTTCTTTGCTTGCTTTTAAGTAAAGTTTTATCAATTTATACAAGTGCTTTTATTGTAGGGAAGCTGGTCTTGTGTCTGTCACAAATATTTAAAATATTTATTGACTTATGTTTTCAATTTTCTTTAACGTTTAATAGTAAAATTATGACGATATATAGTTAAGAATATTAGTATTTTCTTTTATGGCTCAAAGTAATGTCCTTGAAAGATCTTACTCATTATCATTCCATTATAAATATTAATACAAATTGGCAACATTGTTATACAAAACCAATGAATTACCTGAAAAGCAAACAAAACTTTTGTCAATACTTACCAAAAAAACCTTAAGAATAAATTTAAACAAAGCAGTACCATGATGAATTAAATGTTCTTTGATTGTAGAGCCATCTGTTTGTTTGCCTTAATTTAAGATGATACGATGTTATGTATAACATGTTATGTTAGGTTTGTTATATGTTGTGTATAAACTAAAATTGAAATGTCAATGAGATGGTCACAGAAGGTGGTTAAGAACTCGCATTTACTTTTACCATATTGGTTACTCATTACTATGTCAATTAATTCCATAATGATGTAAATTTTTGCTGATGGTATGTTGGAGCTTTTAATTGATCGGGATGATACTCTGCTGGCTCTGCCTTCAGACCAGAGAGGGTATACCTAAGAAGCCGTTGAACTTGACTGGACAACAAGATGATGGATTCTATGTTTGGCATATGCTTGCAATGGGGGGATCTCAACTGAACTTGAACTGTGGTTATGCAACGAAGTGGAGGAATCCACCATGGTGGGAGGGTTTGGGGAGGGGTGGGGAGAATCCAAGTACCTATGAAACTGTGTTACATAATACAATGTAATTAATGAATCAAAAATAATAAATAAATTAAAAAAAAGAAAACCATATGACATTGAAGAAAGTAACTGAAAAAGGAAAGAAAAATGTGAATACATTCTGCAGATATGGGTTGGAAAAATCAATATTGTTAAAATACTCCTCCTACCCAGTTTTCTATCAATTCATTACAATACTTATCAAAATGCTAATGATATTTTTTAAAGAATCAGAAGCAAAAATTCTAAAATTTGTATATGACTAAAGAAGTCCCCAATAGCTTGAACTACATTGAGTAAAACAAACAAACAAACAAACAAACAAAAAAACCCACCAAAACAACCACACAGAAAAAGGAGGCATTATATCACCTGACTTTAAAATACACTACAGCGCCCAGCAGCGTGGCGTAGCGGCTAAAGTCCTTGCCTTGAAAGCCCCGGAATCCCATATGGGCGCCGGTTCTAGTCCCGGCAGCTCCACTTCCCATCCAGATCCCTGCTTGTGGCCTGGGAAAGCAGTCGAGGACGGCCCAAAGCTTTGGGACCCCTCACTTGAGTGGGAGACCCAGAGGAGTTTCCTGGTTCCTGGCTTCGGATCGGCGCGCACCGGCCCGTTGCGGCTCACTTGGGGAGTGAAACATTGGAGGGAAGATCTTCCTCTCTGTCTCTCCTCCTCTCTGTATATCCGGCTTTCCAATAATAAAAAAAATATTTAAAATAAAATAAAATAAAATACACTACAAACCACGATCAGACATAAAAACAGACTAATGGAACAACTTAGTACCTATAACAATGGTAAACTATTTGGCCATGAAAGGATGAAATCTTGCCATATTCAAGAGCTTGGAAAAAACTGCAGATCATTATGTTAAATGAAATGAGTGTGCTCAGAGAAAGACAAGAAAGGATTACATGATCTTACATGTAGAGTCTAAAAACATTGATCTCATAGCCATTGACTGTGAAATGGCAGTTCCCAGGTATTGGGAAGAGTAATGGCAACAAAGAGTATAGAAGGATTGATTAACAGGTCATAAGATAGTAGTTCTTAGAATTACTCTATCATGATTCTATATTTTTAATTTATCATATTTGCTTTTATTTTTATTTTATTTTTATTCTTTTCTCTTATATTCTCTAGTATGATTTTTTCTTCTAACATTTTTGGCTAACATAGATGTATTCATTCTTTTTCAGTTAATAATGAAACTATTTAATGCTGATTTTTCTTTATAGTCTTGAAGGTGAATGTGTAACACTTTCATATATCCCTTCAAGTGTTTTTTCTTCTCAAGATGCTATGGAAGAAATGGCTAGTGACCATTCATATTCTTTTATTTTTTTTCAGATAGTTTTCTGGAGAGAAGCTCAGTTGTAGTGTTCTTCATAGGCAAGATTTCAATGGGAATTTTTGTCCCACTGAAATGGACTCTGAAATTAAACAGAGATGATAACATTACAGGGAGCAGGGACCAGGATCTTATCAGCCAGAGAAAATGGAGAACAGCAAGGTTACTGGAAATAAGTGGTATTAAATCTGTGTATTTTGACCTGTGTGGTTTTTGCCAGTTGCTGAAAAATAAACTCAGAAAGTAGAAGTATGACCATGTGGGCTCCTGCCTTGATGAATGAGGGCTTCAAAGACGAGAAAGACCAAGTTGAATTTAAATTTATCAATTACATTTTGCCATTAAGCGGCTAGAATTTCTTCATATTCATAATGAATATGATAGCAATGCTGCATTCTGTAGATGTCCTAAAATGGCTTCCTTGTGTAGTTCATGAATTATTTATTCTGTTTCTTATTATTAAGTAACTGAATGAAAAGATAAGTGTTTAATTAGAAAAATCAAGTATCATATATAAAAATCAATCAAATCAACAGGCCAGATAATTGCTATGTAAACTCTAAAATTGTTTGTGTGTGATTTCCCATCTTGAGGTAAGTTTGGCATCCGTTATAATCTTAAACCTTAGGGAATATTTTGTCTGTGATATGTAACAGTGAAGACGTCTGGTAAAATTCTACTTCAGGAGTACATGATAAAAAAATACAGAATCCACATTCATGCTGTTAACTGTATGGAGTGAATTGGCAATAAATGTGATTTGATTATTATTCTGGATCAAAGTGAATAATGTGTCTTTATTCTCTATCACATTTCTGTTATTTTCTGTGCATTAAGTTCACATAATAATATCCATCCATGTGCTAGTAACTCAATAAGTATTATGGCCTGTTATTGTGGCTGCATTATCAGTTATAGAACCTGGTTTCCATTTTCTAAAATCATTTGAATTTTCTGGTTCTAACTGCATAGTAGTGAGGAGAGGATTCTCCATGTCTTTGAAAACAAATCAAAGCATTCACATCAGGCATTCGAAACTTAAGAACTTGAGGTGAAAGATTCACATCAGCTACAATAGGACAATATCCTCTGACAAGTAAGATCCAGCCCCTAACTGAATGATCATGACAAGCTGTGATCAATAATGCCAAAAGTCCCTGGGATCATTCCTTATCCACTGTTATATTTCTGAGTAAAGATTTATAGTAAGGACTCGCTGACTTCAAAAGCAGTTTTGAGGGTTCCGATGATGAAATGAGATACGCTTGTTAATGCCTCCAGAGTATTACTAAGTACATGTAATTTGTATACCACTGAGAATAAGAGTGGACATAAAAATGTATTTGATTAGTAGACACTGGATGGATGATCAATATGGATATAATATTATAATTCAGTTAGTGTGTAAAGGACATTTAAAGTGAGAAAAATCAAAGAAAGACTCATCTTAGGATCTAAATCACCCTGACTCTGTGAAGCATATTTATGCTATTACTAAAATATACTGTCAGCATAAGAGAAACTTATATAACCAACTGTAAAAAATATTAAACTATGATAATATTATCTTTTTGTAATACCTTTATAAAGGGAGAGAAAGCAGGAAGAACACGATCACTCTGCATGCTACCATAATAAAATATATGAAGGCACATCAAGATTTCAGTCACCAAGGTGTTGGCTTCACATGGAGTTATCATTAATTCATATCCTGTTCCTGTGTTCAGAGAAGAGTACCAAAACAAAAGGAGTCTTCATTCCCAACTCCTCTTCTGCCAAATTCCAAATGAAATGAAACCAAAGCAAGCAGACTGCACAATCTGATTCAAAGGCAAGCACAGACACAGAAGCCATTAAGCACACATTTCCTAAATAAGAAATGAGTTGGCTGCGCACTGCCTTGTCACGGTCTGCAAAGTCTCCCTGCATAGAACAGCAGCTAAGCAGATTGTCGGAGAACTCCTGAGATAAACCAAAAACAAATCAAACTTCTCCCGTGTTGTCTCTCCATTTCAGCTTCATCTTGCCAGAAGAAAAATGCTTCTCCACTCTGTGAGAAAGGGCCTAACCACCCCCAGCAGCACCTGGTCATTGCTTTTTGATTTCAGAATATCGTTTACAGGTTTTGCACTATCTGAGAAAGACACATGATTCATCTAGGAGTTAAAAACTTAATTATTTAAATTTGTATTTAGATTTAATCTTTAGAAAATATTTAAGAATGATTATAGGTAAGAGAAAATCCAACAATGTGCTTTAATTTTGTTTGGGCAAACATTATCTCTAAATTCAGAGAATATGTTTAACCTATCCGGAGTACATTTCTTCATCTGTAATGAAAATAATAAATATATATAATTCCTAGAACTTTCTTAATAGTTAAATCAACTAACATATATTCTAGTATAATAATTCCTGCCACACAGTAAATATTGCTCTTGTTAGGCTCATTATTATAATTATCATTTTAATATTGTTATATTTTTGCTTGTTTTAAATGTCTAGTAACCCCTGCCACTATATGCCACATTATATCATTTTTCTGAATTGAATAATCACTTTGCTTTCTGGACTTTTGCACCAACAAAAACCAATTGTGCGTATCCAGACATACGATAGAGAGTGAGCAAAAGTGGGTGCCATTAGCTTTTGAAATACATCAAAAATAATTAAAGGCTTTTGTGGTTAGCTGCCTCCTAAGACAATGACACCGTAAATGAGTGCCTGTTTGAGTCCCATCTGCTTTACTTCTGGCCTAGCTTCCTGCTAAGGCACCTGGGAAAGGAGTGGAGGCTGGCCTCAGTTTCTAGTGCTTGGGTCCCTGGCACCCATGGGGAGTTGATGGCTCCTGGCTAGGTCCTGGCTCTGCCTTCTGCATTGCAGCCTTTTAGGCAGTGAATCAGCAGATGCAATCACCATCAATCAGTCTTTCTCTCTCTCTCTGGAGCTCAAACAAACAAATCTGTGGAGGAGACAAGACTCCAATTTGTACTCATATGGGTTCCCCTATCACAGGTGACAGCTTAACAATTTTCTTCACAATGTAGGACCCAAAAATGTCTTTTAGTGTTTTTATTATTTGCTTTTGGTGAAGAAAATTACTCATACACAAAGTTGTGAAGTTAGCAGATTGTGTCGGATTTTCTTCCCTTGGTTTTGTTTCCTTGCTATACTCTGTAACCAACGTTTGAGAAATGCCTCTGTTTCTAGGATCAACTTGTTATTAAAGTTTCCTAATCTGGAGGCAATGGTCCGTGTTACGTTTTTCCATGTTTAAACTCATTTGTTACCCCTCAATTTCCATTGAAAAGGTACTCAAGTTTCATATGTTTCCTATTTTTTTTATTTCTGGAAATGCTATCACAGTGTGTTCATTAAATACAAGTTCCAGCTTGACCACTAACCAACTGATGTGAAAGTGTTCACAAATGTTGTCTCTTTCTCCTTTTGAAGTGATTGTGTATAGCCACAAGAAGCACGTCTTAGGTTAACCATTCCTTTCATTCACTGTGTATTACTCTGAGGACTCGGTGTGTTTCATGTGTAAGAATAACATTGTATCATATACCTTTTCCACTAAAAATCTAAATTTAATTTAGTATTGTTCAAATCACTACTTCATTTCTGAAATTTGGAGTTTATTGTCTGTGGAGGTAACTAACAATATTTTCTCATTCTTACATAATCTAAAATTTTTTAAAACTATCTTCATCTTCCAGATCATGTTTGGGGTCCTTAAGATAAACATTGATTTTTAAAAAAGGAAACTATTGCCAAATGACATAGAAAAACATTACTTTTTCCACATAACTTTTAGAAATTCATAATGCATGTTGTCACGTCAAAGGTTATGGAAGGTATTCTAAAAAGAGAAGCATATTCAGCTATAACCCAACAAGTTCACTGCACTCTGCCTATAACATTCACTAGTGCATTATCAAAAATCCTGATGAAAATTATTGGAATATACTCAGATCTCTAACATAATTGCTTTATTTCAAAATGATTTAATTGAAAGATATAGTTACAGATAGGGGTGGGGGAGAGAGATCTTTTATCTGCTGTTTCATTCCCTAATGACTCCAACGGTGGGGCTGGATCAGGCCCAAGCCAGGAGACACGAGCTTCTTCCAGGTCTCCCATTATGAGTGGCCTAAGCACTGGAAACATTTAGCACAGAGCTGTAGTGGAAGTGGAGAATACAGGACTAGAACCAGCATCCTTATGAGATGCTTGTACAGCAGCTTGTGGCTTTACCTGCTATGTTGCAATACCAGCTCCTAAAATAATTGCTATATCTGAAGACAAACTTAATATAAATTAAAAGTATATAAAACTGGACGTATGTTTACCCCATTAATTGTTTAGAAGTATTTGAACTGGGCCCCATGTGATAGCCTAGTGGCTAAATTCTCACTTTGCATCCACTGAGATCCAAAAGGGGCACTGGCTCATGTCCGAGAGGCTCCACTTCCCATCCAGTCCCCTGTTTCTGTCCTGGGAAAGTAGTAGAGTATGGCCCAAAACCCTGGGACCCTGCAGCTGTGTTAGAGACATGGAAGAAGCTCCTGGCTCCTTGCTTTAGATCAGCTCAGCCCTGGCCATTACAGCTACTTGGGGAGTGAACCAGCAGATGGATCTTTCTCTCTGTCTCTCTGTCTCTCTGTCTCTCTGGAAATCTCTCTTTCAAACAAACAAGCAAACAAATAAGTAAAATAAATCTTTTTTAAAAAATGCATTCAAACTGTTTATCAAATTTTCTGTCTTTTAGAATAAAAAAAGCATGCTGTATTTAATAAACTGAAGAATGAATATGAACTAAGACCTGCACTGAGAGAATGACAAATGGTCCCTGGTTCAGCTCCCGCTAACTCAGCGCATACAGGAGAACTGAGATTGTCTGATTCGATGTTCTAAACAGCAACTCCCACACAGCTGGGAATTAGCCTAAACCGATCTTGACCACAGGATGCTTTTTTATGCTTTTAGCAAAAATGCAGTTATCAATCCTTTCTCTGATAAAAAGTCAGAATAATCAAAATTGAACTCAACTAATGTGCTGTCAACTCTTAACATAGTTGTTGAACATAGACAGAAAATGTGCAATGACTTTTTTAGCTCAGTCGCCCTGCTAAGTGCATGTTGTTTCAGAGGAAAAAGGCATTCTATGAATTGCTTTAGTTTTGGTAGAGGCTGAAAGAATGTTAATTTACTTTTTGAAATTTAAGACTGTGAGGCTTTGAGCCTGAGGAAAGTGGAAACGAGTTCTCCTTCCATCCCATTTTTTACTTGAAATGTCTTCATGCTTACTTTCATTACCTTCAAAAACATTTAAGGGTACCTCGTAGGTGCATTGCTAGAGTAATGCAATCACAGGAAATCAACAGATGTGTGTGTTTTCCCCTGTTGTATTTCCGCTAGCGTTTACTTGTTTCCTGAAGACAGAAGTAATAGATGGGGTTGTGTCTCTAATTGTGTCTTGTATAATTCACTGGCCTTAGAACTCTCATCTTTCTTCTAATTAGTCTAAATGTCTAATTTGCAGTACGCTAGTTAGGTATTCAGAGTCATACCAAACCTCAGAAAGTTGAAACGCATTTTCCTTTCTCGCTCTTGAATATACTTTCAGGGCATTGGAGAAACCAGAAAGTAAAAATGTATTGCTATAGAGATTTCTGCTTCTTTCAACCACCTTTAATAAAAATGTGAGCTTTGGAGTATAGATGGCTTCAGAAAAGTTTATAGTGAAGCTGATGAGGGATACGCTGGAAGTAGAGAGAATGTAGGAGCAGAAATGACAAGGATGAGAAGATTTCCCAGCTATAAATGTGTTTCCAGGAGCTTCTTTGATATTTAAAATATAGCTGAGGTTAGCAGCTAAAACAAAAAAGTAGTGAGATACGAAAACTAAGCATAAAATCTGTGGATACATAAACATTGTAGAAAATAAAATTCCAGAGTTTAAAAGAGACAATGGATGCCAGAATGAGTGGAGGATGAGAGATTCGATGGTGAGTTTCAATGCAAGTTTGAATATACATCTAAATTCCTTTAGGCATAAAAATTCAGGGCCCAGAACAATGGCCTAGTGGCTAAATCCATATTTGTAACACCTTGCATCCACTGACATCCCAAATGGATGTCAGTTCGTGTCCTGGCTATTTTTATTCCCATCCAGCTCCCTGTCTGTGGCCTGGGAAAGCAGCGCAAGATGGCTCAAAGCCTTGGGACCCTGCACTCAGGTGGGAGACCCAGAGAAAGTTCCAGGCTCCAGTGTTCTGATTGACTCAGCTTATGCTGTTGCAGCCACTTGGGAACCAACAGACATAAGATCTTTGTCTCCTCTCTGAGAACATGTTTTTTCAATAAAAATTGATAATTCTTTAAACATTTCAAAAACTCCTTTGAGAACTAGTTACCTTAATGTCAGAGGAGTAGTGCTTCCATGATGATTAGCACATCCTTGAGGGCAAGTAAGGAAAAAAAATATTCATGTAAATTTGCCATGCACTTTTTTAAAGATTGATTTTATTTTTATTAGAAAGTCAGATTTGCAGAGAGGAAGAGAGACAGAGAGGAAGATCTTCTAACCGATGATTCACTCCCCAAGTGGCCACAATGGCCGGCATTGAGCTGATCTGAAGCCAGGAGCCAGGAACCTCCTCTGGGTCTCCCATGTGGGTGCAGGGTCCCAAGGCTTTGGGCCATTCTTGATTGCTTTCCTAGGCCACAAGCAGAGTGCTGGATGGGAAGCAGGGACTCCGAATTAGAATCAGCATGCATATGGGATCCCAGCGCAGGCAAAGCCAGGACTTTAGCCACTAGGTTACTGCACTAGGCCCACCATGTCACTTTTTTTTTAAGATTTATTTTTTATTGGAAAGGCAGATATACAGAGAGGAGAGACAGAGAGGAAGATCTTCCGTCGGATGGTTCACTCCCCCAAGCGGCCGCAACGGCTGAAGCTGAGCCAATAGGAAGCCAGGAGCCTCCTCCGGGTCTCCCAAGCAGGTGCAGGGTCCCAATGCTTTGGGCCGTCCTCAGCTGCTTTTCCAGGCCACAGGCAGGGAGCTGGATGGGAAGCAGGGCAGCCGGGATAGAACAGGCACCCGTATGGGATCCCGGGGCGCATTCAAGAAGGGGACCCTAACCGCTACGCTATCGCACCGGGCCCTACCATGTCACTCTTAACAAACCAATTAGTGTTTATTTATAAATAAAGTGAGTTGATGAGAAAATAATAACTTTTCACTTTCAAACCACTTTGGCTTTCAGGCTAGCACCTGATGAATAAGGAATGTTTGGATTCTCCAAATAAACTGAGTAAACTGGGTGAAAATAATAAATGAAACCAGTGAAAAAAATCACAGTTGAGAAAGCAAGATATTTTCAGGACAAAATGCAAAGGAGCATTGAGAGTTAAAGAGCTGAAGACGTAGGCCAAGCAATCAGTAGTGACTGAGAACTGAGCCAACTTACACCAGATGGGACCTGTAGGCAAACTGCAGTTTTAGACATTTTCTTGCAAAAAAGCTAGATTCTTAGACGTCAAAATTAATCTCCCCAATTTCATTTTCCATACCAAATCATCATGAGTAATGCAAAATGATAAACACCTTCCTTCCACCCCACTGGAACTCTGCATGAAAATCCACGCACAAGGAAAGCAAAGTAAAACTACTCTCAGTCCATGCCTACCTACAGCGTAATTAGAACACCAAGACTCCTGCGAACTCCCTGTAACTATTGAAAAAAAATCATGGAATCCAACAGATTCATCCTTAGAATCACTAAATTGGGAGTCAATCACAGACTGAGAATAGAAGTAAATAAAAGTTTTATAATGAAGAACAATGCTAAAACCTCACACATTACAGAAGAGTCAATATCCTGACTAAGAACAGGTCACGACCTTGTGGGTCAGACCTCTGGCTCCTGGGAAGTAAGAAGGTAGAAAGTTTTACTTCTAACAAGAATCGTCTGGTTTTCTTTCAAATGTCTACACAACTTTGTAATGACTCTACCTGCTGTTCTAAGATACAATGGAAATATTTTTACACTCTTCACATGAAGAAATCCTAGAAACAGAAGAGATGTAGTATTTTTCCCACTTTGTAATATTTACTAATTTCCAGGTAAACCACAGCACTAAAACTAATAGTATATTGTTAAATAAACCATTATATTCTGTACCCAGAAGAAAAAGAAAAAGAAAAGGTAGATGATTTGATGGTGGATGGACCAGCAGTGCAAGTTCAACAAAGGAACCTTTCAGGGTTTCAGTAAGAGATGTGGGATGAGAGAGGTTCCTCCTGGTGAAGGATAACAAGAAAGCAAGGATTGAAAGCTACAAATGCTGCAGAAGGGTTAAAACATCAGAAGACATAGCTACAAGTCCTTCTACTCAATACCTGCAATAAAACTTACTTAACCAGTTTAAGAAACTAACCTAGCAATGGAGGAGGATGCTCTTGAACAAAAAGATCTTTGTGAGCACCCAAACTTCCAACATGGTTTTACCTAAGCCAGTAGAACTACTTTCATTTGGGAGACTAGCATTGAAAAAAAGAAATAAGTAGAGTAGAAGGCTGAACAAAACATCCAAACGTACTAAAAGAAGAACATAAAAAAACAAATTAGAAACTTGCAAGTGCTGGATATTTGTGTGTGTGTGTGTGTGTGTGTGTGTGTTTAAAACAACATCAAAACAGAATTAGTCAACATTACCATTCTACCTTCCCCTATTTTTATTAAATAGCTGTAAGCAAGCCTCTGCAGACAGGAGCACAAAATCACAGAATAGAAGTGGGGAAAAAATGGAAAATATAAATAAGAAAAGAGATGGATTAAAAAAAAGCAAATTGTCAGGACAGTAAAAATCACCTCAAAATAATTTATGAAATTCTCAAGGAAATGTTGAATTGAATAAAAATTTGATAAGGTCCATTTAAGGAATAAATGAAAATAAGATGCAAATATACAGTATCTGAAAATTAGAGATAAATTAAAAACCTAGAGAAAAATATATTTATGAATAAAATGAAGAGAATAGAGCAATGAAATAACTGATATTTAATGCTATAATCAAATACTATTTTTTACAAAAAGACTTGATTTAATATTAAAAGGGCCGTGCCTTAAACCTGACAACACAAAAACTGATAGTATCTGAAAGATATTCTAATAAATTTATTATAATTTTGATAAACCACATTTTCTTAGTCATCTGGAAAGCAAATACAAATCAAAGCTTAAAAAAAAAAAACACCTTGAATAAAAGTAAGCTAGCATCAAACTTTTCCTAGAAGAATGTAAAACAAGACTGTAATGATAAAAACATTTTAAGAAAACTCCAGAGAACTTTAAGTATTTAATATTTAACAAAGTTGTCATTTAGCTATCAAGCCTAGAAAACCACCTTCAGACATGCAATACCTCTGAGAATCTTATATTATTTAGCTATTCCTGAGGATTCCATTATAGAAGGATTTTATCTAACCAAGTGTTTGCTGTAACAACTGCAAAAAATATGATATTGACCACTGAATAAATTGTACTGCAGTTACGACTAAAGATGGAGGTCTACCATGCTGGTGCAGCAGGCAAACCTTCCACACTGTGGCTCTGGCATCCCCTATGGGCGCTGGTTTGTATCCTGACTGTTCTACTTTTGATTCAGTTTCCTGTTTATGGCCTGGGATGGAGCGAAGGATGGTCCAATCCTTGGGTCTCTGCAATCAGGTGGGAGATCCAGAAGAAACTCTTGGCTTCAGATCGACTCAGCTCTGGCTATTGCGGCCATTTGGGGAGCAAACGAGTAGATGAAAGCTCTCCCTCTCTCTCACTCTCTCTCTGTCTCTTTCTCTCTGTAAAATCTACCTTTCAAAAAAAAGATAATAAATCTTGAAAGTATTACTGTTAAATAACCACTAAAACAAAAATACAAACTTTCCTACACACAAAAGAAAATATAAAAATAGAGTAAAATTTGTGGAAGTACATGAGGAAAAAGTAAATGGTACATAATGTGAAGTAAATAAAACAATGTAATATTAAGTCACATGATTTAGACAGTGTTAAGTCATATCTTGAAAGTAAAGTACTTTTAGACCAGTTCATTTTGTTTTGTTTTGTCTTTATTGGAAAGGCATATTGCTAGAGAGAAGGAGTGGCAAAGATTTTCCATTAGTTCATTCACTCCCTAAGTGACTGCAACAGCCTGAGCTAAGGTGATCCAAAGCCAGGAGCCAGGAGCTTCTTCCAGGTCTCCCATGTGGCTGCAGGGTCCCAAGACATTGGGTCGTCCTTGACTGCTTTCCCAGGCAACAAGCAGGGAATGACCAGCTCATTTTAAAAATTCAACTCAGTCTTGAATAAATGACATATCAGAAACAAGAAATTGAAAATAATTACAATAAAATTAATCGGTAAAGTTTTTCTCAGGAAAATACAAACAATATGAGAGGGGGTTTTGATTTTGATATAAGAAAGATTTCAGGGCAAAAGTCTCAGATGAAATGAAATAGTGACCAAGAAGAGCTCTCAGTAGTGTAGAAGCATATAATGAATATAATGCAAATAATGGAGCATTTGATTTTAAGAATAAATAGTAATTGGCTTCTAGGACAATATTAAGTGAAGGAAACCAGATATAGAATGTAACACACAGTGGTCCTTTCTTATAAAATACGACAAATATGACATATGTATGTATGTTTTCATTCCAAAATAAAATAAGTCAAAGTTCAGAAAAAATAAATGAGTAACAAGTGCAAGATGAGTTTGTAGTAATTGGTTGGAAAATGGATAGGTAGAAATGAAATTTATCTTTCATATATTTACTCATATTTGTATATTTTATATTAAGTATGTTTATATATGTGGCATATTTTATACATAATAGCTGTATTAGCTGGCATTCCTATAAGAAAATACCATATATTTGGGTGACTTAAACAACAGTAATTAACCTTCTCACAGTTTTAGATGCTGTTAATCCAAGCTTAACAGCCAGCTTGGCTACTTCTGCTGGAGCCTCCCCTCCTGGATGGTTGATTTTCTCCTCTGTGTTCACACAGTCTGTTCTGCATGTATGTGCACAAGGAAATACCAAATTCTCTGGAAATTATTATTATTATTATTTTACAGTGCAGTTCCATTAGCTATGGGCTTTCTCCAACTCTCCTCATATCTCCTCCCTTCATGGGTTTTCCCCGTATTACCGCAGTAGTAGAGTCACATGTCCATCATTCTGCTATTTAAGTGTATCCTGGCATTGTAGGTATGGATAATGGCAGAACGTCCAGCATCCTATTGTCAAGACATATTTAACTTTCTTTGGGAGTTCGATGTCCTGCATGTCTTCATTCCAGTTGCATATATTAATAAAAATTTTAAAGATCTAGAGAAAGTAAAAGAGCAGTTAGAGAATTCATAGGGAAAGATATGGGATGACAGAATGCAAGAAAGAATGATGCCATGTGAGGAGCACTGATTGGATTTGACAATGGAAAATGGAGCCAGGAGGTGAGTCTCTGAAAGCTAGAAGATTCTTCTGTCGAGCTTTCAATGGACAGAGCTCTCTCGCATCTTGATTTTATCCCAGTGAGACCTGTAGCGGACTTCAATCCTCTAGAATTGTGATACTAATTGGTGTCATCTTTGTCCACTAAAGTTTGTGTTAGTTTGTTAATAGTGGTAATAGAAAACAGAGATAAAGTCTTAAACAGCAGAGAAAAAGTAGACAAAGAGAGGGGAGTTCTTTTTTAATCAACTATCTATGAGTCTGAAGCAGATGGACATACTAATGCCTTTGATAAGGAGAAGACCAGAAAGTTAGAACACGTTTGAGATTGGAAGTTAGAATATCTGAGTGGGGAATTAAAAACCTATGTATTCAAGGAAAGTTGAGCTTGGTCATAACTCTTTCAATAACTTTCTCATTTGTTCTCTCATGTTTTGGAGAGAAATCAAAAGTTTTTTAAAGAAATATTATTGTGTTGAGAAAAGAACATAGGACCAGAATTCTGTTTAAATTAAAATGAATTGAGAGGAATTTAAAAAAAATGTGCCTAGAAGAGCGAGGGAGCCTCCTCTGATCTCACCTTTCTTCTCGATGCTTCTGACCTCTTGTGCCCACTGGGTCACAGAAGGCTGTTTAGCATTCTCTTTTGTGAATCGGTTTGAAGTGAGAAAGTACAAATGCATGCTGAGTGCAAAATTTTCCTCCAACTTTTTATGGAAACTTCAGAGGCATAGGTGCAAGAGAAGTAGGGAAACTTGAAGATCACTCATTTGTATCGATTGTGAGAGAGAATTACATTAGAGGGACCTGCATGTTTTCAATATAGCTGAAGAGGATTACCTGCAAATGGGGAGCTGATTGATTTCAGAGGGTCTCATTTCACTTTCATGTCACATCTTACAATGTAAGCTTTTCTTTTTCTGCTGTAAAGCCTTTCGAGTAAGGGTCAGTAGGTCTAAAGAAACACTAACATTTTGAATATAATTATTTTTAATGTTGCTGTAGTGGCCATGAAATATTTCAAATATACTTGTGGAAATAAAACAAAAATCACTTTTTCTAAGGATAGAAAATTATGTTATAATCATGTTTGCAGTTAGACACTATATTCTTTGAGAAAGCTATTAGACTCTGAAATGCTAATGATTAAAATGAATAAATTAGTAATGTGGCAATTTCATCATAAATTGGTTCCAATTCAGGCATTAAGGCCAAACATTTAGTCCATCATTATTATGGGAACTGAACAACTGTTCCATAATGAACCCAATTTGCTAGAAAAACATTTGAACTGTCACACAGATAAACTTATAATAGATTGCTTTCAGTTTCACTTATTTCATTTCTATCTACATAGAACTGTATTGTTGATCTTGAATATCGGATTGAGAACTTTCATCTTAGCTATGAAGTACTGATAAGTCACATAGCATTTGTGTTTTATTTGCGGTGGGGAGGCTGGGTGATGTATCAAAGTAATGAGAGAGTTAGTTTGTGTCACTTGCAAATCCTAGTGCACTTTTTAGAATCATTCCACCACAACTTCAACTCACATGAAACTGCAAGGTAAGTGATATTCTTTGTGGTTGCACTTGGCCCCAATACATCAACCAGAACAAAAATGCATTTCAGCCTTATAAGAAGGATATCTATGTGTAAACAAGTGCTCCCTGGCACAGCCGGAAATGGATTTTTTTTTTGCCATGAGAATGTCATGATTTATAAGCTCCCTGGATTTATGCAAACATGTTTTCTAGTTCTCCGTATGACAGCATGCTACCCCAGCAAAGGGCTATTGGGTGTAATTTTTCAGAAACACAAAAACATGACCTATGCTTTGGATTTCTAGGAAACTAAATAGTAGTTTCTTGATGCCGCTGAAAATATTGAGGCCTTTGTTTTCTTCCTAAATATAAATTTGTGACCTGAATAGGGTTACAAAGATATTTTAGTAACTATACATCTTAAATGACTCCTGTTCGCCTGCATGCAATGCCATCCTAAATCATAGCTTCAATTTATACACAGCTAGGTTCTCTGAAGGAGTCTTTCTGTTCATCCAAAGCTGATTTCTCCATCTTTGCTTCAATAATTATCCTCCTATTTCTAGTTTGCATATAAATAGGCTCAAACTAATCCTCTCCTTAAAAGAAAAATGAGTCAAAACTTTCGCTGTGCCTGAGCATCCTATAAAGATACCTTTCTTCCTTTTAGACTTGTCTGTCTTTTCTTTCAAAAAGAAAGTTATTTATAGAAG
Organism: Ochotona princeps; assembly: GCF_030435755.1. Lineage (NCBI taxonomy): Eukaryota > Metazoa > Chordata > Mammalia > Lagomorpha > Ochotonidae > Ochotona > Ochotona princeps. The sequence continues at coordinate 38,769,823 of NC_080846.1, read as the reverse complement.
GTGAACAAATGTCACGATTTTCACAACATAGGTTTAGGTGCAACGTGATACTTCCCTCCTTACCCACTATCCTGCCCCATCTCCTCATCCACTCTCTTCATTACTGATTTCATTTGTTAGTTTTTTTTTTTTAAATCATTTACAATGGCAAGCCTTTGGTTTGCCTCAAAATCACAGGCTTAATAACTCCATAAGGTAAATAATTGGAAGGCACATAGATAAAAATGCAAAGTTCCTCAAGAGTACAGACTAAAGGCAGAGTTGTATTTTTTACACCTGGGTCTCCCACTCAAATATTGGTGGGGCTCCCGCTGAGGATGAACAATGGCAGAGCCTGTGTCTGTCGGTCCCTGCTGCACAGAATTGCACTTCCAGATGCCAGAACTTAACATCTTCCAAGAAAACCTGGAAACCTGCATGTTGTGTAAAATAGCTGCTTAATGCCTCTAACTAATAAAAGCAAACCAAAACAAAAACCCAAACACTTTGAGGCTGTCCAGATGTCTAATATCAGCTGAATTCAGTCTTTCATCTGAGAGCTTGAAATATTTGGGATACTTTCAATGTCCTCAGTTTTGTTTTCTAATTCTTTAAACTATTACCATTAATCAACTCTGCATAAATTAAATTGTACATAAAAGCCCACACTAAAGAAAACACCCCTACAAATTCTTTCGCGGTCTCCTAATGACCAAATCCAAGGTACTTGTTGCAATATTTGAGGTTCTGGTTCATATCTTTCATTCCAGTGGAGGGCGTTCACTGGCATTTCTGTGACTTTTCCCAGTGTTTCCTTCACTGAAGGCACCAATGGTCCTTTGCAAATTCGTTTTTATTTATATATCGTTAAATAACTTTATTCATTAAAATTTTCATCATCACTGCTTCTTACCCTTTTAACTTATCTTTTTTTAAAGATTTATTTATTTTTATTGCAAAGTCAGATATACAGAGAGGAAGAGAGACAGAGAGGAAGATCTTCTGTCCAATGATACACTCCCCACGTGACCGCAACAGCCAGGGTTGAGCCAATCCAAAGCCAAGAGCCAGGAACCTCTTCCCTGTCTCCCATGCAGGCTTTGGGCCGTCCTCGACTGGTTTCCCAGGCTACAAGCAGGGAGCTGGCTGGGAAGTATGGTCGGGATTAGAACCAGTGGGCAAATGGGATCCTGGAACGTGCAAGGCAAGGACTTTAGTTGCTAGGCTATCGGCCGGGCCCTCCTTATTGTTTAAAAAAAGACTATCTGGTGCTGAATTCCATCCAGTGTACAACATTATACATATTTGTTCTCTCTCTGTAGTTGTATTTGTCTATGATTTCTTTCAGACTTTGTTTCTGATGTCTTATTGGTTCTGAGGAGTACTATGCAAGCATTTTGTATTTTTTTTTTTAGTTTGAATTTATCTGATGCATTTCTCATTTTTCAACTATAGCATTACAAGGAGGGCCATGGCATTCAAATGTTATTTTCTTTATGTCATCATTTCAAGGGTTTTGTGTTAGTTAATTTATCATTACTACTGCAAAATACCTGAGGTTCTGCTAACTTTGTGAAGGAAAGATTCATGTTGACTTGTAATTCTGCTGGATGGGCGAGGGACTATGCCTGGTGATGAGCCACTTGCTTGGAGAGTTCTGAAACTATGCAGTGTATCACATATTTAAATGAAGGGAATATATGTGACTGTCTGTTCTTGGCTTCTGTCCCATCCTAATGACTTCAACTAGTCCTTGGCACCTCTTGAAGACACAATGTCTAAACTCCATAGTTGGATTACATTTCTACCCTTTTACTTTCTCAAAGTGAGAATTATGTGTCAACATGTGAACTCTTGTGTTTTACAAACAATGGTCAAATGATAGCAGATGTAAAATGGCAGCAGACCTAATATTCCCACTGTTTATCAGTGTTCGTGTTAACCTTGACCCCCCCAATTGAGCTGGTGCTTGTCAGATTTCTCCACTGCAGAGCCCTAGTTCTTCCCTTTCCCTACTTCAATCTCTTTCATTAAATTCTTTGGAACAATGGCACCATGCAGAACCCATATTTCAGGACATGTAGTTTTGATCCTTTCTTGAATCCAGATCTTATACATAAATTATCTGGAATTCTGAAGGAACACCTGTCTTTTCTTCCATATAAACTTATTTAACCGGTCATTGATTTGCATCAGTATGGACACGTGAATATCCATTTTGTATGTCAAGTTATAATCTAGCATCATCTGGCCAGTCAAATTGTTACAGTTTTGGCCACTGGAAATTCTTCAGTTGACTCCTATGGCCTTTTGGCACATGTCCATCATGTAAGTTGCTATTGTTGGCCATTATGGCATTACAAGGAACATCAGACTCATCTTGTATATTTCCTGCCTCAGTCTTGGAAGCAGTCATTTTTCCATGGAGTTCTGGCTGTTTTTAGTGAATGATGGTATTAAATAACAAAACCAAGAAGAACCTGGGTACTTGTTGTTCTTGTTCCTAAGAGGTATACTTTGTCTCAAATGACAAAACACATAAGTTTATATGGGCATACAGATCTGTGTATGTACAAATATCTATAGTTTTTTTATGCAGTCATTTGTATCTGCATTAAGGTAAATATGAGTTCTTACTGATGCCTCTAACTCTAATTCATTATCACATGAATTTTTCTAGCATTCTCTTCTGATCATCTGAAAATTCAACTTCAAGCTGCTTCTAGTAGTATATATGCACAGCACTGCCAGAATTGTTATGCCGTGATTGATATTTTTTCTGGCTCCTATCATACTGTGATACTCCAAGGCCTGGGCCCCAGATACTTTAAACACCTTCCTCTAAAATCCTACACTGTTTTATTTTATCCAGCAGCAGTAGAGACCATATATTTGCCCTGAAGTTACAAACACATGGGTTTAGTAACTGGGTGTGAGTTAATAATATCCATGTTCCATTTTGCTTTCAATTTCTGAATAAACAATTCCCTATAGTGAATGTTTTCTGTTAGATGTCTAATAGGACTTCTGTTTTTATGTCTGTACCCTGACTGGTCTTTGAACCTGTAGTTCTTTTTAGTTTTTCCTGCTTAATCCATTTTGAGTTATTTCTTGTTTCTTGTGGCCACCGGAGTGTTAAATAATATACCATTCTTTCTGCCTTGAATGTTCTTGTTCTTATTGCCCATGTGGAAAATTAATAATTCTTTGGGACTCAGTTTAAGCATTATCTTTGCTATAACTCTCTCTCCTAAATCCATCCCCAAGCATTACACCAATCTCATTTCACCTTTTTAGCAAGTTACGTACACTCTTCTCTGTCTTAGAATTCTTAGGGAAGTGCATCAGACACTAACTGCATTTAGAATACTTTACGGATCCTTTTTTCTGTTTATGGGTCCTTAATGATTTTAAATTATTGTGATTATGAAAGGGTCAAAGCACTGAGGCATTACACAACTTCACATGAATGTATGTTTTACAGAGCATATTCAATTCATTGCTTAATTGAGTAACTATATCCAGTGACTTTTTAAAAATCGAAGACAGCTGCTGCTTTCTAACGTTGATAATGAAAGGCTTTGTGTGTGTGTGTGTGTGTGTGTGTGTGCTAAGTACTTATGCTGCCAGATCCTAGATTCTGCTTTTTGTTATAGCACAGCTTATTTCATTCTCTCAAGCACTTTCACTGAATGTAATTATCACATAGCCTAACTTCCTTTGATTTAATCAATATTCCAGATTTGTCATTGCTTTGGGAAACAGGCTTAATTCCTGTGCCTTTAAAATACAAAATATTTCAATCCAGAACTGAAAACACATATTTTACATAATTCAAATTTTTACTTTATTTCAAAAGGTAACAAGACAGCTCTGTGTTTTCTGTAGATAATTCCTTCTGGACTAAAACTGTCTATTTAAAATAGCACATTCATACATGGTCTCAACCATTGTGCTACCTTTCAATCCACCTTCCTGGTGATATTCTTGAATGGTTACATTTGATCCTGTACTGTGAATGTACTTAGTTTATTAAGAGCAGGTCATTGCTAGTTCTATGTATCATCAAGGAAGATGACTAAGACAGGCCTATTAGTTATTTCATTGAGTGTTATCACATAGCATTGCAGAGTCTTCAAAATTTACACATGCAGATCAGATTTGGATAATGGGTCTTCAAGTCTGGATGGTATGTCAATGACTCTAAAGTTATGCAGAAAATCTTGGCTTTGCTCTTGCAAAGGACTCTCAAAGTGTGCACCTCTAGATCATATTGTTATTGCAGAAAGACACTACAATTACTCCAGATGTACCTGTAATTAAACCAATTTTTTCACTCATTCTTTTTTGAGCGTCATTCATGTGCCATGTAGTATAGAGGCACTGGCGATTTTGATAAATGCATTATGTTATGATTTTGCAAAGGATATTTAGAAATAAATGTGTCAAGGAACATACTGTTGTTCTTATAAAGCAGATTTCTCTAAAAGCAGACTGAGCAATCTCAGACCTTTTAAACATGATTTTATCCAGCTAGATACTTTAAGGATGTGACCAGAAATAAGGATAATTTCACATTTTGCAAAATAATAAAATATATAAGATAATATAGAAAACCATAGCAGTGCAATGTTCATGCCATGGTAACACCTAGTACAATCAGACTGCTCTGAAGATTCTCATTTTTTGCAAAAACCATTATGAAATGCTGCCCATTGCTAGGTATGTTTACACTGGGGCTACTCAACCACGTAGTAGTCAGTTACTGTCCCTGGAAGTTTCTTCTAGCAATGCTCAGGCTGTGAAAGGCACAGCAACAGCAAACGTGGAAGTTCTGCAGGAAGTACTATGATTACAATATATCCAAAAGTCTAAAACATCCTTTTTGGAGCTGTCAGTGTATGATAAAAATAAGATTTACCTACATAATCATATCACACCTTCTGGGGCCAAGTACATTTAAAACTGTCATGCTATTTCACTGCAATTTCATTTTTTTTATTACTACTGGGAGTAATAAAGTAATCCTAGTGTATGATTTTCAGACTTTTAGATTTCACAGTCCAGTAAAATTGTAAAAGACAGTGAGATTACAAATGGGTTTGACAATTTAAAAATTCTGACTAAATAAGAGACATGAAAACACCTACTCTCTATTTGTACAACTACTTTATAATAGCAAACAGTTTGTGAAAAACTCCTTGATCATACCAGTTTTCTTAGTTTTGTTGCAGTTCAGAGAAACACATAGGGTCCCTGGAGGCTGACATTTGTCCATGCTGAGAAGGAATGAGTTTTGAGAATAAGACAGGAGCTTATTTCCAACTATGCCACTTCCCAGTTGTTTAAACTTGGTTAATTTACTTAACATCTGAAGCTGTTGAAAAGGAATATTCATCTGCTTTGCCTCTAGTACAAAGTTACTGGAAACACTAAAAGAGTTGATTCATAGAAAAACAATATCACTAATAAATGCCATTAAATAGAGTTTTAGAAACTTCTGTTTAGAACTATTAGGGAATTATAAATATTTCCCTGCCTTTTTTTAAAAGGACATAAAATGATTAAGAAGCTTATATGGACTGAGTTAATTCTGTATTTTGGAGCAAAATAACAACAAAAATGCACATTTTGGACATTTTACAGGTTCAAAGAAAAGCAAACTCCATGAAATACAGAGAGTTAAATGGTTTGCTCTCATCACACAGCTAGAGAAAGGCAGAATTATGAATTTAGTACAAATTCAGTACAAAACTTACTCTAGTTGACAATCGATTATTAGTTCAATGATCCTGACCAAGAGAAAAATCAACATGTCAAAAACGTAATTTTTTTTTTTAGCTCCCAAAAGTATGAAATGGTGATTTTGGGGTTAGCATGTACAAGTATGACTGAAGCTAAAACTAAATTTTGCCAGTATCTTTTGTCCTCTATGCCTTAAACCCAAACCATTTAAAGTATTTCTCCTACTTATTATAATTAGCTGTCAAATTAGCTTTTATTATTAATATTTTAATATGGTAAATCATTTGTGTTTCTAGGAGGATTCTTACATAATTAGACAGTACTGTGGCATTTAAAATAACATTTCACAACTGTCTTTCATATGTAAAACAAAAATGATAATGTAGTCTTAGAAACTATTTTATGATTTTGAATTTTTTAGCTGACAGTGAAGGCAGAAAGCCTCTTAAAATCAAAAAAGAGATCCAAGACAAACAATAGGATTGTGGGAAAATGGCAAGACAATCATTAGTTATCAAAAGATAACCTTTATGTGAATGGACCAAATATGCTAATTAAAAGATATAGGCTGGTTGAAAGGATTAAAAATAAGACCCATTGGGCCTGGCGGCTGTGGCCTGGCAGCTGAGGTCCTCACCTTGAACGTGACAGGATCCCATATGGGTGCCGGTTCTATCCCAGCTGCCCTGCTTCCCATCCAGCTCCCTGCCTGTGGCCTGGAAAAGCAGTCTATGAAGCCCAAGGCATTGGGACCCTGCACCTGCTTGGGAGACCCGGAGGAGGCTCCTGGTTCCTGGCTTCAGATCAGCACAGCACTGGCCATGGCAGTCACTTAGGGAGTGAATCATTGGCCGGAAGATCTTACTCTCTGTCTCTCCTCTCCATATATCTGACCTTTCCAATAATAATAATGATAATAATAATAATACCCATCTGTATGGTGCCTACAAGAAATACCTATATTTCTTCTAGGCTATTCCTAAAGTGTCATGATACACTTACATGGAAGAATGATGACTTGTGACTACTGCTGAAGGACTACACTATTGTTGTATAATAGGCGTAAACAGTGGTGGAAGAAAGGTGAAGTGGGGGAGGTGCTGGTAAAAGGGGACACTCCTGAGCCTAAGGAACTGTACTATGAAAAATAAAACTTTAGAAAAATTAAAATGAAGTGAAAAAATTAAAAAAAGAAAAAATACTTCACCAAATAAAACAGACTGAAAGGGAACAGATGGGAAAAAAGATATTCAATGAAAATGCAAAAGAAAACCAAACTGAATTAATCATCTGAACATCAGGCAAATAGACTTTAACAATAACCAAAAGGGAGATACAGGCTCCAATACAACAATGAGGTATTTCAATACCCCCATTTGCATCAACGGACAATTGGACAAATATGTACAAAGAAACATGCTAATCTACACTGTTGACCAAATGGACCTAATGTGTATCTACAGAACATTTCATCCCCTAGTTGCAGAATACACATCCTCTTCGTTCGTGTATGCAACTTCCTCTAGAACAAACCATATTCTATACCTTAGAACAAATGTCAACAAATTCAAAACTTCAAACATACCCTGTGTCTTTTCTGACCACATGGAATGAAGCTTGAATAAACCCTTATAAGAAATTCTAGATAGTGTTCAAATGCAGTGAACATTAATAATATACTCTTGATTAGACAATGGATCATGGAAGAAATAAAAACGGAAATTTTTGTTTTTCTATTCAATATTGTTTATAGTCAATGTATTCCCACTAAACTAAAGTCTTTTTGCTTTGTATTTGTTAAATTCCTTATTCAGTGAACTTTGAAATTTTACTGTTGTGTAAGTCTAGAATATGTTGTTTCAAATCTTGAAAAAGGAATGCAATTCTGCTTTTAGAATTGTATCTACTTTGTTAAGTATTAATTAAAATTAAAACATTAAATAAAAAACAGAAAAATGGAAATTAAAACATTCCCAGAGATGAATGCAGATAACAAGACAGCATATCCAAGCTAATGGGACATAGCAAAAGCAGTATTAAGAAGAAAATTTATAGCAATTAATGCTTTTACAAAAATATTGGAAGGGTAACAGATAAAGAAAAAATAGTGCATGTCAAAGACCTAGAAAACAAGAACAAATCAAATAAAATACTAGTAGGAGGAAAAAATAATAAAAATTAAAGAAGAAATAAATAGAAATGAAATTTAAAAATCACAAAAGGATCAGTGAAATCAAGTCATTTAGAAATAAACAATGTTGAAAAATCATTGACTCAGCTAATTAAAACAGGAAAAACAGGGAGAAGACCCAAACTAATAAAATCAGAGATGAAAAAAGGAGATGTTGCAATTGATTCTACAGAAGTAAAAAGAATTGTCAGCAATTAATACAACAGTTATGATTCAGCAAATTGAGAAAAACCTAGGAGAAATGAATGGATTTCTAGATACATACAATTTACCAAAATTGAGGCATCAAAACAAACAAGATCAAAATAGACCAGCAACTGAGACAAACCTTGCAACAGTAGAAAAGACACTCCCAATAATAACACAAAATCAAAACCTAATGGCCTCATTGCTAAATTCTATACAAATTTCAAAAGGGAACTTTTAAAATTTGATCACAATTCTTCTTAAACGAATCAAAACAGTTGAAAGCAAGATATTCCTCACAATTGCTTATATAAAGCCAGCATCACCTTAAATCCAATGCAGAAAAAAGAAAAGGAAGAACTATAGACCAGTATCCCTGCTGAACAAAGATAGGAAAGTCCTCAACAAAATACTAATTGAATTGAACAATATGATAGAAAGATTATCTACTTGGATCAAGTGGAAGTTATCCTGGAAACAGTTTAGTCTGGCAAAAAAAAAAGTGTATGAATGGAAAGAATAGAAACCTCAAAAATGAGTCTGTACATCAACAACCAATATGGACAAATGAGCTAAAATCACTTTGGAGAAACGAGTCTCTTCACCAAGTGGTGTTGGGAAAATTGGATCTCCGCAGTGCGACATGTGAAACAAGGCAAAAATCTACTCTTGATGTATCAAGGAACTAAAACTAAAATCTGAAATCATGAAATTATAAGAGAAAAAAAAATATTGCAAGACATAGCAGAGGCAAAGATTTGTTGGTTAAAACTCCGAAAACATAGGCAGTAACTCCAAGATCAGACAAACGGGGCTACATCAAGCTAAGAAGATTCTGCATGACAAACACTTAACAAAGTGAAGAGACAACTGATAGAAAGAGAGAAAATATTCATAAACTATGTAACTGATAGGAGATTAACATTGAGGATATATAAAGAGCTCAAGAAATTTCGTAATAACAAAATCAACAATCCAGTTAAATGGGCAAAGGACATAAACACATAGTTTTTTCAAAAAATGAAATACAAATTACTAAGAGGAATACAAAAAATATAGATGGTCACTAAGCATCAAGCAAATGCAAATAAAAATCAAAGTGAGGTTTTACCTCATTCCAGTTAGAATTGGTACCATCCAAAAGTAAAAAATAACAAATGCTAGCAAGGGTATGGAGAAAAATGTTCCACAGTGCACTCTTGGTGGAATTGTAAGGTTTTAAAACCATTATGGAATCAGTTTGGCGACTGCTCTGGTAACTGAAAATAGATCCACCATATTACCCAGTCAGCCCACTCCTGGGTATATACCCAAACGAAATGGTATTATCATAAGAAAAATTATCTGTACCTCCATGTAATTAACAGCTCAGTCTACATAGCTAAAATATTAACCTGGATCAATAAAATTTGGAATATACACAATGGAATGTATTCAATCACAAGAAAAAAAGAAGTCCTGTCTTTTACAACAACATGGGTGTAGCTGGAGACCATTATAGTTAGTGAAATGAACTATTACAAAAAGAGAAACATCATTTTATTCTCTGATGTTTGCTAGCTGAGATACAGAGTACCAAAAAACAAACAAACAAAAACCCTGAATTTAAAAGAATGAAGTTGGGCCTTGGCTTGCCAACTTAGTGGCTAAAGTCCTCACCTTGAACGTGCTGTTGGGAGCCCATGTGGACACCGGTTCTAATCCTGGCTGCCCAGCTTCCCATCCAGCTCCCTGCTTCTGGCATGGGAAAGCATATGAGGATGGCCCAAAGCCTTGGGAGCGTGTACCTACATGGGGGACCCAGAAGAGGCTCCTGGCTCCTGGCTTCGGATTGGCTCAGCTCTGGCCATGGCAGCTGCTTGGGGAGTGAATCAACGTACGGAAGATCTTCCTCTCTGTATATCTGACTTTCCAAGGAAAATAAAATAAATCTTTTTTTTTTTTTTAAAAAAAGAATGAAGTTGACCTCCTCTGATTCTTTTACTCTCTATAGCTCTTTCTGTATTCCTATGAAATGCTGTTTCTACTTTTTACTTGTTGAACACAACATTTATTGAAGGAATAAACCTGGATTATTAAATAAATTGAGAGTATGTTATCATAAAAATTGTAAGAAAATAAAAGAAAAGAAGGAGGAGACGGGAAATCATTTTAGAATCGTGTCCTTGAGATACATGTAATCTGTTCTCTTTGTAACCATAATAAAATGACACTCTAAACTGCAAAATATAAGGATGACATAGGAAGCTAATCATTGAACGTTATAGGGACATCTATGTTCTGCTGTGGTACTTCACATGCGTAGTAATAATGACAGGGATTGGGTTTACAATGACTTGTGATATTGTCAGATAATTTTCTCTCTTATGATAGAGAAATAATTTTGAGTTTAAAAAATGTACTTTGTTCCTATACATTTAAGAAATACAACGGCTGAATTTTTCCAGATCAGCACTTTTTCAAAAACATGAATTTATTGTTGTTGTGGCCTATAGGTCTTCCTGGGCACCTTTGATGTTGAGCATGTTTACACTGCGTAGAAATGTTATATAAAATGAAAAGTGAATGGAAATTAAGAATGGAAATAAGATTCCAACTGTAAATTCATTTATATTTTATGTGTACCTCATGGATGCATCCAGCAAATTAGAAAATTCTTATTTCTTCTATAACCATATTTTAGTATCTAGTGCAATGCGCACATCACAGCGAAAGAACAGTATATAACTTTCTCATCACAAAATTATCCTTGTATCTAGTATTATAGAGAAATACTTTCCTGTGGCTAATCGAAGTTTCCATTTTGTAAGAATTCATCTTTTCTTAAAGTTAGTTATATTGCGATAGAATGAAAATAAAGGTCTTATAAATGAAATAGTGGTTTATTGGTATTTATGTGTCTTCGCCATGGGCAATCCTTATGCTTGATTTTAGCAGAAGAGAACAATTAGATGTGTGTTAGATATTAAGCTGTTCCTATGAGGAATCCACTGTGGCCTCAGAGCCCCACAGGCAACATTAGTCTGAGGCACACTCCTCTTGTCAATTGTGTTACTAGACACTTTTCTTTTGTGAAAATGGCAAAAGCCAATGTGTTCTTTTTCTCTCCTGTCTTAACCTGCCAGCGTTGGTTCTGAAAATCATTACAAAGCTTTATTTGCTACCCCAGAATGGTTTTCTCAGAATCCTAGACAGAGAATCTAGAGATAAGTAGCAAACAATTTCATTCCTTGCCTCCCACTGAGCTTTGCTATTGCAGCTGAAATGGTATGTGACCTCTGCAGTGCCAGTCACAGTAGGGTAACTTTAAAGGACAAGGAATTGGCTGGAGTTAATGTTTCAAACCTTGAACATTCAGGTTATTTTTGATATCAGACAATATACACATAAGTGTTGCTGGCTGAGCATGGAGCAGTTTTTTTCCCTTTTGTGTGTTTTTGTGTGTAAGATGTACTCTTATGCACCTGTCTTTGTGCAAGGCAGCGCTGTCTCTGTCATGTAAATAATTTCTTTATGACTATAGGAAGAAGTTAGGACATTATCTTACTTCTATTAGATGTATGTGGCTTACATTTTGCCCTATGAGACACTTGTGGGTGAGAAACACTTGTTCTTTGCTATTAACATCCACTGTAATATCCAATTTGCTTTATATTTTTTATTTTAGGTAGCTGAAAAGAAGAAGAAAGATAATTCAAGACTCAAATGCTACCCTGTGTTACAAACAATACTCTTTATATATTATTTAGTTGAGCAAACTCAGGAACAGCCCATAGGAATTACTTAAGTCTGGCCGGGTGTGGTAGTCTAGCAGTTAAAAGTCTTCGCCTTGAACGCACCCCTGGGGCCCCTGAGATCCCATATGGCCGCTGGTTCTAATCCCAGCAGCCCTGCTTCCCTTCCAGCTCCCTGCTTGAGGCTTGAGAAAGCAGTCGGGGATGGCCCAAAGCCTTGGAACCCTGCATCCACCCTACAGTTTTGTTATGAAATCTGATATTATTATGGCACATTAGGCCTCGTGTCAGTTGGCCTTCTGACTTCATTTTTGACTCCTTTCACTCTTCTCCAGTCAGTTTTTGTAGTTGTTGCTCCTCAAGTTTCATAAAAATCATTCAATGTGAGTTGTCTTCTATTATCATGGAATTCTCACATCCCACTAGTCCAATGACTTGATTCTAAGATCTTTTTGATCTTGGCTCAAGTATCATTTTCTCTGTCGACCCTTTTCCGATCACACTTTCCAAAATAGCACCTCTCTTTAATTTTTATCTTTTTATTTTGCTCCCGTAACACCAGGGTCCATTTTCTTAAAAGAAGTCCTAGTTCTCTGTAACTTTCCTTTCAATGAGTACTCCCTTCTCATTGAAATCAAAGCTTCCTCTCTGAGTAGCGCGGTTTTTACCTGGCAGTAATTTTTAGACTCACTTTGAGTGATTTTCCCAATTATCAGAGTTTACAGTCTGAGATTTCCTTCCTGGATCGTACAGGAGTTCAAGGGAGAAGTGTCAGATATTTGGAGATGAGTGTTTCATCTACTACTAAGAGTGCATGTAAATGAACAGGGTTGAGGTGGGTGAAGCAACAAGGGTTCAGAAGCCAAACAAAAGTTGAGAGATGGTAATGATAAGAAGGCACAAATCAGGATTAGGAACAGACAGAAACATAATGGCTAGTTTAAGAAAGAGCAAAGTTTCCAGAAATCCATACTGTTTTGCTGACTTATGAACGCATCAGATACACTGTGATACGTCCCAAGGCAAAAATAGCTCAGGGATATTATCACTGTGCAATATTAGGGTTTTAAATTTCATAATGGAATAGATTTTAAAATAAAAGATAGAAAATTACATACAGTTTCAGTTTATGAACATTATATTATACTTTATGGGTGAGATTTGATTTGAGTTGAACCTTGGGTATTGGACAAAATTTATTGGCAAAGGTGGGCAGCGGAATGAGGAGATGAATATCCTAGGCTATGGAACAATGCGATCAAAAGCTTGAGAGTAGGAACTTCTGGGACATATAAAAAGGGTAAGAGGGAGCGTTTTACCACATCTTTATTAATATCGGATTCAAACTAATGTGTACAGAAAAAAAGCTTTGGAATGTTTTTGTCTACATCCTAGAGCATATGTAAACATTTATATAGGATCCAAAAATTAAATGCTAACTCTTGTGGATTGCTGAAATTACCAAAAAGAAAAAAACCAAGTTTTTTTATTGCTAAAATTGCCAATTCAATAAGCACTTGGGTATAGTTAATTTGGATGAACATTTATCGGATTTATATGATAGATAGCATGTTTAATGATGTGGTTATGAAGATAAATAAGACAGAATCCCTCAAGAAACTGCGTAGTGGGGGAGACAGATAGATATTAAATTAAAACATAGTTTTCTACACATAGCATAGATGTATGTGCCCTCAAATTTCAATATTCACCTTTATCACTGAAATTATTGCTTAATACAAAAAGAAATAAAGTTAAGTTTTGAAGAAAAGTAGGACTGAGTTCTAGGTTTTGCTTCTCTATTTTGTTTCAGAAAAAATTTACTTTCAAAACCATTTTGCTTGACTTTATACTTTAAAAATTACTTAATAAGGAATAAATTGTGGTTTAAATATTAATATACATTCTGGAGGGGGATAACTTTAGAAAATGTATTGAAAAACTTATTATTTTAGGCTCTACTTTTTAAACCAACAGCTTACAGTATATATATTTACCACGTACAAAGTAATACACAACATTTTTCAATGACTAATTTTAAATAATTGAAATATACCATATCACCTATAGTTATGATTTTATAGCAAGTGCAATTCACTTCCATTCAATTTTTTTTCGTGAAAATAAGATGTTGTTGCCTATAAATTCTACACTATAGAGGCAAACTTTCTTGAACTCTTATCTGAAATATTTTCTTTGCTTTGATCAAACTCTCCCAACATTCATTCCCCCACCCAAACTGTATTTTTTAATATTACAAAGAGAAATGAGGCAATTATAACAGATATGATTTAGGATGGAAGTTTTTCTGTTTGTTTTATGTCACTCTATTTTAATGTATATTGTATACCTCTCAGTTTCACAGGATTTATTTCACACAAATCTTGGAGGTAGAGATTTACTTTCTGTGGTTATTAGTTGATGCCAGGTGTTTGGCTGCCATTGTCAAGCGTGTTTGAGTTGGCAGAAAATTAACAGTTGGCTCTGGATGTAAGTGCTTCCAAGTGGCAATAAAAACAGGAATCAGAAAAACCAGGTAGTTTGGTTTCTTTGAAAGATACACTTCTAACATTTGAAAACATCTGATGTCTTAACAAAACTGGATTTTAGGAATTAGGATTTTGATTTACAAGTAGCAATTTGATCCTAGGCAAACACAGCAAAATCCATAAAACAACATGCTATCACAATTTTGCTTTGTTCTTACTAAAATGAATGTGATTAAATATCCTGCTGACAATCAGTGAGCAATAGGATATAGATATAAGCATGGGTAATATTTTGTAGGGAGAAACAACAAGAGAATTTTCAAGTTCTGTCACTAAGGACTTTGTCTTTGTATCTTTACAAACCATCAGAGAATATGAGGCTCTTACACTTTTTTCACCGAACAAATCATTACTGGCTACAGTTACTACCCGACTTTGCTAATGTCCAACTTGATTGACTATGAAAATCAGAGTTTATGCTCTCCATGTTTAAAAAAAAGGACATTTCTTTTTTTATTGGAAAGTCAGATATATAGAGAGGAGCTGAGCCGTTCTGAAGCCAGGAGCTTCTTCTGGGTTCCCCACGTGGGTGTAGGGTCTCGAGGCTCTGGGCCATCCTCAGCTGCTTTCCCAAGCCACAAGCAGGGAGCTGGATGGGAAGTGGAGCAGCCAGGGTATGAACCCTCACCCATATGAGAACTGGTGGTCATATGTGGTCCTGGCATATGCATAGCAAGGACTTTAGCCACTAGGCTATAGTGCTGGGCCCCTCTCCACCTTGTTTTATGTTTTTTTTGTTTTTGTTTTTGTTTTCTTTTTTAATGAAATGGTGATCACTGAAATTCCTAAAAAGCATAGCTTATTTTCTTATGGCAAATATATCTCAGACCAAACAGAGAGAACAGAAGTCTAGAGATGCAGCTAAAATAGAAAGAGGCAGACTAAAAGTATTTGGAGCCTGTTCTGTTTTCATGCTACACTAAATGTTCACTATATACTGCAAAAGAAGACTCAGGCATAGTTCTGTGTGAGTGTGTGTGTGTGTGTGTGTTTTCCCAATGAACAGAGGGCTGCATCTTAGAGAAAATGGCAAGTCTGGTAGTATTTGATTGAAATATCAGGAAGACCATAGGGTAACTGTGGGGAGTAGAGAGACTATTCAAGTCGTATCCTAGGGACTAGCACTGTTCTGGCAACTGATTTTAAAATATCGAGTGGCCAGTGTGGTGGTTCAAGGGGCTAATTCTCTACTTAACAAGCCCAGGGATCCCATAAGGGCACTAGTTTGTGCCCTGCAGCTCCACTTCCAATCCAGCTCCCTGGTTATGGTCTGGGAAAACAGTAGAGGATGGTTCAAGTTCTTGGGCCTCCGCACCCTTGTGGGAGGCTCTGACGAGGCTTCTGGCTCCCAGCTTTAGATTGGTGCAGCTCCACCCACTGTGGCCATCTAGTGAGTGAATCAGAATTTGAAAGATCTCTCTCTCCTTCTCTCTGTAAATCTGCCTTTCAAAAAAAAAAAAAAAACTGTAGAGCCTTAGGTTTCTAATTTTAGACATGGCCTACTCTGTTCCTAAGGGTTCTATTAATAGCAGATCCATACATCATTTAACACTGGTGAGGAAAGACCCAGAGAAGAATGTACAGTAAAATGCATGGGATTTAGTTGAAAATAAAGACCCATTCCCTGGTGGTGACAAAGACTGGGAAGTGTTCCCCAGCAAGGCTGAGAGGCCATTATTTCTGCAGACTGGTGAGAATGCTTTCTTGACACGGCCTGAATCACTGCCTGACAGCCAGACAGCAGGAGAGCAGATGCCCAAAGGTCTCTTCATTGCTTGGAATTGCCACATAGATTCCAAACATTGAAGGTTAACTAAAGGTTCACCATTAGTTTTCAGTTCATGTGTGTTTTTCCCTCTGCATTCTCCACAAGACCTCTTACCAGAGCCACAATCACCAGTTAGAAAAATGAGCAGTACGGGAACTGCTTTGTACTGAAATGCACCTAGTCTAATGTATGTCACCACTAGGTGGAAATCTAATCATTTAATACAATGATTTTATATTTGAAACATTTTATTTAGTTTCTGTTTTGAACTTGTTTTCCCCTTACCACTCATTTGAAAGAACTAGTTCTCAGAACACCTGAAATTTTTGTATGTAGTTTTAGAAAATCATTAGGTTCAATTATTTTGTTAGGCATTCAGCAATGTACAAGGCTTTTTATACATTGCATAACAAAAGGATAAGTTCAATATAAAATATCAGGTTGTATTTATTTGGTTCTGTTTGTTGTCAAATGATTTGTACAATTTTAAAACAGTTTTTTTTGCAGTGCATAAAGTTTAAATCATTTAAGATAAGTAAGAAGAGTATGAAGGGGAAGGTATAATGTTGAGAAGTAAAAAAATTGCATTTCCATTGCTACATCTCAGTGTACTTATTGCTTGTAACTCTGAGTATATTATAAGCAAGTGGGTCCTATAATGCTTTCTTTAAAAATCCCTCTTAAAAACCTCAGCATTAATCATGTCTCTTTGGTTTACTCTTCCAGGAGCAAGATTCTTATTAAAGACAATAGATTATTTACCTGGATTATATATACACTGAGTTAATAGCATAAATGTCTTAGCATTATACATTCTCACTTGTACAATGACCAAAAAGCTTACTTGAGTTAGCAGAAAAAATAAGATGAATAGATAAAAAAAAGTATGCCTTGAAAAGGTGATTTTATTTTATAGGAATAAAATCTAAATTACTTTTTTCTTAAAAGCAAAGAGGCCCATATTTAGGAGGGATTTTTAAACAACTAAAATCAAGAATGAAAATAAACAGCAAAACACAGTAGTTATTTTCCTGTACAAATGCAACACTTTGTATAATTTTGATAGATTGTATAAGAATATTTAAAAAATATCAGACAATAAGTGAAACCCAGCAAACACTATTGGGCTTTAAAAACTTAACATATATGTAATTTGGAAAAATTATACTTTGTAAGAGGATTAAGTTCACTTTTGTTTCAATAATTGAAGTCATTTGAAATTTGATTGTATATGATGATTAAACATATTTTTACCTTAGCAGAGCACATCTATTAGTGTTTATAGTTTTCATAGGCATTTAAATATTTTTTTGTGACAGTTTTGAATCTTCTGGGTTAGGTCAAATGTATACTAGGTAAATGATATATGACAAATATGTGGATAAAGAGATTAACCTTCTATTAACAAACAGCAGTTCACATAATTAAGAAAACAACTAAAAGTTGAGAAAGACAAAGATTTTTCTGCCATGATGACTTCAGTTCAACAACACAGGTTTATTTCCTCCTGAGGACATGAACCTGACCTTTTTTTTTTTTTTCAGAGCAATTATCTTAGAATACTTACAGCTACAGAGATCAGCTTGTCAATTTTACTACCCTGTGATATTTTTCTCAAAGACCAGGAAGTCATCCTTTGAAACGCAATAATCAAGAAAGACAGGGTTCCTGTTTGCCTCTGTCTGGGGGCTGAATCTAAGAGTAACAAATTAACAATCAACCGTGGCCTAGTCACTTTGACCAGCTTCCTCTTTCTCTAGTGAGTCACCCTAGTAACTTCCTCACTAATTCACCCTGCTGCTGAAAACCAAGTTTACATTTTGTTTCAATGGAGTTGAGTTCCACTCACCTCTGTTGTAACTGTCTGGGAATGAATCTCCCTTGCTGTTTAACCGTCCAGTGCAATTTTCTTTGGCACAGCTTCATTCCACCAATTCTTCCAAATCCAATATGTTGATCCTAGGAGTCACGACATGCTCTATTTGGTTACACAGGTGGTTATTTGGGTTAGCGCCAAAACCCTAAATGCAGTAATTACAGACGTTTACGTACTTTTAAAAAATGATTATCAACTACAAATGTTTAGGATATACTCCTATGCTGTTAATTTCTAAATACTGATAAAGTATTATTGAACTTTTACAAAAAGCTAATTAAAATCATTAAAAAATATTTATTTAAAAGAGAGGGAGAGCTTCTATCAACTGATTCACTCTCCAGATGCTGTAATGGCTGGACCTGAGCCTGTCGGAAGCCAGGAGCCAGAGCCCAGGAGCCCAAGGGGTCGGCCTCAGTGCCGTTGCACATGCCTCAGATCAGATGTGGAGCAGCGGGATAAACATCAGCACCATATGGCATGCCACTTGAAATTGGGAAAGGCTCTATCGACAGTGGATGTGCAATTTAAACATGGGGGACTCATATTTAAAATTTTCTTATAATCAGAGCTATCATTTTTAACAGCATGCATTATCTTCCAAAGTAGTTCTACAAAGTTTGAATGTATGACTAGTTCTGTATTTATATTATCTGTTAAATACTCTGTTAACGTGGCTACAACATTCTAATCTGAAGGTCTAGTAAATCCAATAATCATGAGTTTTAGTTCCGAAAAGGAAATCAACTTGTCCACCAGGACAGTTCCTATTGTCTTGCATTATCTAGGGTTATACAGAAAGACGGACTTGATAGGACATGCATATAGATACCAAAAGAGGAGCTTATGAGGGAAATGGGTTCTTACGGTTATTACATTTTTATGGGCAGCTGAGATGTTCCATTAAGGCTGTCTGCAGGCAGGAGATGTTAAGAGGCAGGCTGCGATCTGAAATGAGGGATAAATGTACACATGAGGATATTATGGGGGAGAATTTGCACAAACCATAACTGTGGTGAAAACAAGAAACTCAAGAGATTATCTGCATCTAAGAGGGGACATAGACCATTGCATCTTCTTGCTTCCCTTGCTTGGCTACCTTGCTTAACTTGCTGTCCTCCCCACCCTCCCGGTTTTTACTTGTGCAATCTAGTAGTTTATATCCCTCTCTATTTTCCTACATATTTTCCTATATATATATATATATATATATATATATATATTTTTTTTTTTTTTAGTGCAGTAAATTATGACCATTCTAGTGAAAGAGTTTTATCCCAAAGATTGCTGACTGTGGATTTGGGGGGTCTGAGCTAGATTTACTTTTTTTTTTTTAAACAAAGGAGGAATGACTGTGCCTATCCAGTAAATCTCTACACTGTCCTTCTCCCCTCCCCCACACTGCAGCAGTTAGCTTTGTCTTTAAACCCAGGTTGAAAAAAACAAATAAACTGCCTGAAGCTTTCCTCACATATTTCCATGCCTTATTCAGCCAGGAGTCCAACAACCTTCCGAATCTCTCTAACCTTCAGTTATGCTTACTCTGTCATTCTCCAAATCTGAGCAATAGATACTAAATTATTGAAAAACAGATAAAATGAATCATCTTGACGGGAGTGAACTTTTTTGAAATAAATTAACTTTTGGGAAGACTATAAATATGTAAAACTTCTGCAATGATGAAAAGAAAATTGTTCAGCAGAGTATACACATAGGCATGCACAGACTGTATCATCTATCTACTAATCTGTAATCTATATGGCTATTGATTTATCTAAGTCACTTAATTGAATTCAGGTTGCATGTCTACCTAAGCCTCTCCATACCAAGTTAATAATTTCAAATTTATAGCTTTTTAATAGACTCTAGATCACAGAAAAGTTTTTCCATGTAAATTAAATGTGCCATTTATTGTATTGAATGATTCTAGCATACCTTTCTGCTCTGAAATTCTTTCTTGTAAATAAAGAAATACAGTTTCTTTCTTACATAGAATTAAGACTGTATATTTGTGTTGGGTAATCATATGGCCTTGTAATGGAAAGGTAAAAATATGAGGCTATATCCATAGAAACAGGTGGTAAGCTTGCTTCAATATTTTATCATATAGAGAGCCAACATTTCCAGTCATTACATTTCCTGTGTCCAACCTTGTCAATGGTCTGAAAGAGAATCTTTGCTGGGCTTGTTTTCTTTTCTTTTCTTAGAAATGAGAATAGAAAAATGTTGAAGGAAAAAGACATTTACCTGAAAATACAGTCATGTACTGTATAATCACTTGTAGACCAATGGCTTCCATATATGATGGCATACAACCTAACGCCTAGATGTGTAATAGGATTTCATTTAGATTTGTACTCTGAAGTGCACCGGCCAGCAGAACCAGTAACGTGGACACAGAGAGGGAATGAGGATGAAGCACTGACAGGAGACCAGTGATGGTGGAAGTCTCTGTGAAGTCTCACTTTATTGCTCCTTCACCTCTCCTTATATACTCTTCCCTCACATCCTCATTTAGCAGGATATTGGATACAAATGAGTCTAATTGGTCTAGGTGTTTTTAGCCACAAACTCAGTTCCTGTTCCTGCCCAGGCTAACAGCACTATTCAACTCCTTAGCCCACAACACTGAAGCTCACACAATAAAGAGCTCACCTCACAACAAGTTTTTCAGAGAACATCCTTGGTAAGCGTCACATGATTTTTATGGAATTTTTTAGGTTGTGACTTTTAGTGAAAACAAATTTGGTATACAATATACAATGCTCTGTTCCTCAGACTTTGAGCCTTTCCACCTGCATTAAAGTTAACTTACTGGGTGAAGTTACTAATGATTAATTTATCTATGTTGAAATGTCGATTCAGGTGTAATAGTCATGGGCAAAAATTAGAAAAAGCAAGATATTATTTTTCTGACACTATTTCAGTTTTATGTAATAATTTCATTGATGTGTAATTGTTGAAAAGAAGCATGTATGTAAGGTGTACAATTGGCTGCACTTGTATACATGCATTAAATTTAACTTCCAGACACATTATAATTAATATACATATCCATCACTTCTGAAGGTGTTCTTATTCCATTTCCTGTCCCCAACCTCAGTGAAACAATGGGGAGAATGTGGTGACAACCAGTGCAGTCTGAAGGATATGGGAAGATTATGGTTCAATGGTACAAACTTTTGATTATAACATGAGTAAGTTTTGCAAATCTCATGTTTAGCATGGTGGCTCTGGTTAGTAATGTCATAATGGTACTATAAATTTGCTAAGAGCATACATGAAAGAGATAAGTACAGAAAGTGTGAGATATGTTAATGAGCTTGATTGTAGCAATAATTTCATAAGGCACACACATTGAAATATAGTAGTGAAGATTTTAAGCATAAATTACTACACCTGGCATGGTGGTCTAGTGGCTAAAGTCCTCACTTTGAATGCGTCAGGGTCCCATATGAATGCCAGTTCTAATCCCAACAGCCCCACTTCCCATCTAGCTCCCTTCTTGTGGCCTCAGAAAGCAGTTGAGGATGGCCCAGAGCCTTGGAACCCATCACCCACATGGGAGACCCGAAGATGCTCCTGGCTTCTGGCTTCAGATTGGCTCAGCTCTGGCTGTGTGGTCACTTGGGGAGTGAATCATTGGACAGAAGATCTTCCTCTCTGTCTCTCCTCCTCTCTGTATATCCGATTTTGCAAAAAGAAAGAAATATTAAAAGAAATTACTACAGTGAAGATTTCTTACATTAAACATGAAAGTAAGAACATTGTAGGTAGAATCGAGTAGTATGCAATTTAGTAAACTTCTAAGATTATTTCTATTAATGTTGAAGTTTAAGAATCATTGCCCTAGATATAATTCAAGTTTATAATGTAAAGAAAAACAAAGCAAAACAAACAAGCAAAAAACAAACAAACAAAAAACCCAAAACCACACAGTAAGATTGCAGATATACAAGGCACAGCCAAAAGATTTAGGATTATTTGGGAACTCCAATGTGGCATTTACTCAAAAAATACTTCATTGACTAATAGAGTAATATAAAAAAATAAACTTGAAAATAAAATAAGAAATCGAAGAAAAAAAAACAGGCTGGCATGTTGTGATGTTTTTCTGCTGATTTATACTTAAATAAAACCTCATTCTGATGAAGATCAGCTTTCCCAATGCAGACATCCGAATGAAGGTAGAGAGAACTTTTTTTTTAGCTGGTGACCTACATTTTCTGATGTGCATATGTTGAGACATCCCTGCATATCAGGGATAAATCACACTTGGCTTGTTGAATGACGTTTCTGATGTGTTGCTGGATTTGATTATGTAGCATTTCATTGAAGGTTTTTGCATCTCTGTTCATCAGAGATTTCGATCTGAGGTTCTCTTTCTTTTATCTTATTTTTCTGATTTTGGAGTTTAGATGATGCTGGCCTCATAACTGGAGTTTTGCAGGATTCCTTCCCTTTCACTTGTTTTGAATAGTTCGAGAAGAGTTGAAAATTATTTCTTCTTGAAAACTTTAGTAGAATTTTGCAGTGAAGCCATCTGGTCTTGGGCTTTTCTTGTTGGGAGGGTCTTTGTTACTGATTTAATCTCTATCTTAGTTACTGGCCTATTTTGGTTTTCATGACTCAATTTAGGTAGGTGGCATGTGTCCAGAAATCTACCAATTTCTTGATTTTTTGCAATTTGTTGACATGCAGCCATTTTTGGAAATTCTTGATGGTTGTTAGTATAATCGTGGTATCTGTTGTTATATTTCCCCTTTTTTTTTTAACTTTTTATCTCTGGCTTTGAGTTTCCCTCTTTTGGCTACTTCAGTCAATGGTATATTGATTTTGTTTCACTTTTTCTTTTAAAAAAATCAGCTCTTCAAATTACTCATATTTTTTGCTTCAATTTTGTATATTTCTTTTTCTAATTTTCTTTCTTTCTATGAAGTTGGCGTTTGGTTTGTTGCTGTTTTTCTAAGTCCTTGAGATGTATGGATATGTCACTTGTTTGAAGCCTTTCTGATTTCCTGATAGGTGTTTCTGATTTCTTGATAGGTGTTAATTGCTAATACCTTCTATTGTGACATTGTTTTTCCTGTATGCTGTAGAAGAGTAGGTGCTTTGTGGGCTAGGTTTGGGCTAAATATTTATTTCTTAGGTCCTTGCCTTTTATTTAGAGTATTTTAAGCACAGCACGAACACGCCGTTAGCAAGTGACAAAAATTTATTCAGAGGGCAAATAGAGATACATCTGGGCCTTGTTTTGGGAACCTGAGCCAGAGAGCAAAAGGTGAAAGAGATTGTTACTTCTCCCACGATTCTATCCACAGGAAGCAAGAGAACAAGTGGGTGCAAGAGAGGCCAGAATGCCCCGTGCATGAGAGGTAAAGAGCTGAAGCGTGAACGACAAAGTACTTGACCAAGAGAGTGGCCTCCCCAGGCAGACGTTTTTTTAAGGTTTATTCATTTTTATTGGAAAGTCAGATATACAGAGAAGAGGAGAGACAGAGAGGAAGATCTTCTGTCCGATAATTCACCCCCTACCCCAAGTGAACGCAATGGCCAGAGTTGAGCCAATCCAAAGTCAGCAGCCAGGAGCTTCTTACAGGTCTCCCACGCTGGTGCAGGGTCCCAAGGCTTTGGGCTGTCCCCGACTGCTTTCCCAGGCCGCAAACAGGGAGCTGGATGGGGAGTGGAGTTGCCGGGACTAGAACCAGTGCCCATATGGGATCCTGGAGCGTGCAAAGCAAGGACTTTAGCTGCTAGGCCACCAGACCAGGTCCCCCAGCACAGATCTTTTTTTTTTTTTTTGAATTTTTTAAAATTATTTTTATTACAAAGTCAGATATACACAGAGGAGGAGACACAGAGAGGAAGATCTTCCGTCCAATGATTCACTCCCCAAGTGAGCGCAACGGCCGGTTCTGTGCCAATCCGATGCCGGGAACCAGGAACCTTTTCTGGGTCTCCCTCACGGGTGCAGGGTCCCAAAGCCTTGGGCCGTCCTAGACTGCCTTCCCAGGCCACAGGCAGGGAGGTGGATGGGAAGCGGGACCAGTGGGATTAGACCTGTGCTCATATGGGATCCTGCAGCGATCAAGGCGAGAACTTTAACTGCTAAGCTATCGCACCGGGACCTGCCCAACACAGATTTTAAGGGGGCTAGAGAAGGGGGTGGTTATGCAACAACACAGCCCCTCACTCCCACAGTCCCCAGTTAATGATGGGTATACATCCTCTATTACACAGACTGGCAAAGAGAATTACACAGGCCAGGTAGGTGGGACTTTAGAATCTGTGACCCAGAACTGGCAGCCTAAACCATATCAGGAGTATGTGTTTGCCTCACCAGGAACCAAGGCGCCTTCTGGGTCTCCCATGCAGGTACAGGGTCCCAGGGCGTTGGGCCCTTCCACTGCTTTCCCAGGCTGCAAGCAGGGGAGCGGGATGGGAAGTGGAGCAGCCAGGACATGAACTGGAGTCCACATTAAGACTGTCCAAACCGGTCAAAATCTTGGCCAGGAAACTACACTTTCTACTGGGCTGCACAAGCATTGCCCAGCCATTTCCTGAGAGACGAACAGTGGAGAATGTCCGTCCCACAGGTTCCTGCCCAAAGAGGAGTGAGAGAATCCTTTAAAACCACCGAAGACATTTTCTAAAACCCCAGTAACTCTCCCTCTTTACTTCTGAGAGGCACCCCATCTCCTGGATCCCTCCCGGTGGTGTGTGGAGGTGCTTTCCCCCTGCCTTTTTCCTTTTTTCACCTACCTGGACATTTTGCAGATAAGACGTCTCTGTCCTGGCTTTTTATTTCTCCAATGAGCTGAGAAAAGAATCCCTAGAGCTTTGCCAGTGACACACAAGTGGGTGGCCTGTTGAGCCACTGCGCCAGCCCTAGAACCACCCTGTATCATGGACCCCTGAGGCCGCAGCAGCCCGACACCTTTTACCTCACACCAATCATAATTTCCGGTCATTTCCGGCAGGTTTGAGAGGCTTTCAAAATGGCGACATCTTGCCGCTGCTCCGAGCATTTTGCAGGAGAATAGGAGAAAGGACTATGTTTCTCCCCCACGGTGAGCCACCAGAATCCATCCCTTGCTTTCACTCCTGTCGGACTCAGGGGTGTGTTCGGCAAGATTCCACCTGAGGCAACGCGGCCAGCTGGTCTCTTCCCGCCTCTTGCCTTGGGTCTTCCCCAGCCCCGGAGCAACGTCTCCTTTCCCTCAGGCTGCGGGCTGCTCTGGACAGCTGACTGTAAGTAGTGTTTCTCAGCTTTCTTCTCTTGCCTCCTGGAGCTTCCATTGTTGCTTTTGGCATTGTCACTGAACATTTGGGTCTGTCAGACTTCTGGAAACACGGGTCCTTCTGTCCTTCGTTGTTTTCGTATCTCGGAGCCGCCGAAGGTGGAGTGGTGCTCCTCTGTTCAGCCAGTCTCTAGAATGTGTATCCGTTTTCAAGCTTATTGTATTAAAATAGATGCATTTGGCTTTGACTAGGCAGGTAAATTTTCTTTTCTAAACAAATACTGGCCTTTTCTACTAAGATTTCCCGGTGTTCTACCACCTTTGTCTAACGCACTTTTTTGTACCCACAGTTGTGTCTTGGACTCTTCTTCCCCCCCCCCCCCCCCGCTTTATTTGCAAGTTCTGTCAGTTATTAAAGTTCTATCCCTCAAGGAGAGATGATCACTAGGCACTAGGCGTATGGACAGGATCAATCTTGCTCGTCTGACAATACATTTTTGGAAGCATTATTAAGCTTCCAGAAATTGAGTAGTGTGGTAGACACTACTAGTATTTGACTAATTGTATTTATTAAATTGACCTGTGTTAATACCTCAGGTATCACAGTTGTTTATGGTTTGTGGCACTTTATTTTATTCCAGAGACTTGGTTCAATAAAGCTTAGTTCCTTGTCTTTTATCCTCATCTTCAAAGCTGTAGGTACTCAGTACCTTGGGATGTGTCCATTTACTGTAAACTCGTTACACCTGCACATAATTATGACTGTTGCTGAAAGTTATTTAGCTGATGATAGAGGTTGGTTAGTATATTAGTGGTTCTTAGATGTTCTTTAGACCACCTGCTGGGGTTTATGGATTGAATGCAGTGGTGATTTGAATTTTGATATATTTATGCAAGGTTTGCAGTGATATACCATGATTAGTTACATTCATTTAATGGGCATTTAGCAAATGCCCTTGTGAAAGTGAGAAAATATGAGCAATTGCTCTGCATATTTCATTCTTTGCAAAAACCTTGGCAATGCTGATGAATAATTAATCAACTAATTGTTGCCTTCAGTGTTCTCTCTGGAAATGTGATAAGTTCTTTTATCCATGGTGAAAGGCATTTAGAATCGTGTCAGTTTAAGGGTATCGCTGTGAGTTGTTTTTGTTCTAGTGCTTGAAGACAGAGATGGCTTACAGAGACCTCTGACGCCTAACAATCACCTGTTCGCTCTTCTATGTAAAGAGCAAATGTTACATTTTCACTTGTATTCTATGGATTTCTTATTGTTCGTGCACTTTATCTAGATTCATTTGAATTTACTTACTGTGAATATGTTGATTTCTATACTTTGACTTAAGTGTACGTATTTAAAACTACTGTTAAAAATGTTATAAAACCTTTATTGTGAAGCAGAAGAACAATCCAGTAACCTGTAGACTTCCTGACATTTTAATTTTATTGAAAAATCAACATACTCACAGGCTTATTATCTGGTAAGCTTTTCTGTCTGACACTCTTCTTTTTTCAGATTCAAGCTTTAGAGTTTATTTTTAAATTTCTACAGCTTGCTTAAGCATGATTCCTTTTTTGATGAACCTGTGCAGGAGATTTGGGTGGGATAACATCTGTAACACAAATCTGGATCTATCCAAGTGAAACCAATTTAAACTTATTAAATTGCTGCAGCATTCCGGGGGCCCTGATTAAGAGCTCCTCTAGTCCAAGAGTTGAATAATTTCACTGCCACTTCAGGCCATTCGATGTTTTACATTATCTCTAGTGGTGTCCTTTCCGATTAAACATAATCCCATTCAGCAATGCTGCTGGCTTTTTGGGCTGTGTACCTTGGACTGGGTAATCCTCTGCCGTTATTTGGTGCTGTCGTTTTAATTCTCTGCCTTGATGGATGGCACATTCTGGCAATGAGCTCACATACAGTAGATGAATAGGTTCTTCCTTAATAGAACTGATTAAATTGTCATAAATATCTGTGACTAAAATGTTCTCTGCTCACTTCACACTTATATCTAAATTTGTTTCAAATTTCAGTGTGTTGGAAATTACATTTTCCTTCATCTCTTGTTGTCACTACTAAGTTCATGGGGGAAACCTAAAGATCTCTTACATATATTGATAAATCAATTCTCATTCATAATTGCATCCTTCAGAATGAGTAACCATGAGTACAAACTCTGTGCTGCCAACTCGTGGTGTTCTAACAATGCTGAGAGACAAGGGACCCTTCTCATATGCCTTCTGCCCTTGTAGATAAGCTACTTCTTTTGCATCAGAGAAAATTTATGATATTTGTCATTTTGAGACTGACTTATATTGCTAAGTGTAATGACTTCCTGGTGCATCCACTTCGTTGCAAAAGGGGCAGCTAATGTAGTATTCACACAAATGTGTAGGAATGAAATGGTTTCTTTGGGACAGGCTTGCCGTTTCTAGCCTATGCTTGTACTCTGCTGACAATGGGGTCTTGTGGTCCTTTTACTTTTCCTTATTTGTTGAATACAATGATGAGTGGAAATGAAGCCTGTGAATAGCGAATGCATTAAAATTATAACTCTGCAAATATTGTTGAAGACAGGGAAGTAAAGGAGGGGGTTTTAGGTGAAAGCAGCAGGGGTGGGGAGGCAAGGGAAGTGTGACTTCTTGAACTATATTTATGGAATGCATAGTACTCTTTATATGAATAAAAACTTAAAATGTGAAAAAGTCTATTACTAGCATTGTTAGACATTAATGCTGTCAACATTGTTGGAGTAATCACAGCTGTACTATTGTGCTGAGTACAGTTCTAGAAATTTCTTTTGCAAGTTCTTTCGGTCAAAGTTATCATCTATAAAATGGAGTTACTGCTAGTGCTTGCATCTGTTGTTTATTGTGAAGATTGAGATAATTTATGTCAAGTGTGTAGTAAGTTGTTGAAGCATGTTCACTGTTTCTGATATTTTTCTATTAAGATGGATTTGAATTTGAGTTGAGAAAATGCTGTTCTGTGAGATCATTATATTCATGAGTTGATTTTCTTTAAAGTCATAAAAGATTTTTTTTTGTATTTTTGAGAGTGCTTTTTTTTTCTGATTTAGTGTTTGAGAATGGCGGGCAATGCTGAGAGACTTCAATTAAGAGCAATCAAGCACTGTATTTATCACCCATCTCAAGCCTGTGTAAAGGATTGGCTTCAATATAATATTTATAAAAGACACCCATTGTGCATACTTCTCATATTCCTGAATCTGAAGCAAATGTTAATAGGTATTATCTCTGAATCCTGATGGCAATGTTTTTCAATCTATTATTATCCTCGTTTAATAGAAGTGAATTTCTGGTATATAGAAATTGCAGTTGACCAGATGTTGAATGAGAGAAACAGGATTCCATCTCAGGCCCTCTGACCCTAGATTCTTATAACTTACTTATTTCTAGTATGTTCTGTGTGGCATTACTAAAATATTCCATTGAGTGAAATTAATTGTGTACTTTGGCCCTTGGAATCCCTGAGATAGCTTTGCAGCAACCGTTAACTTTATTATGGAAGGTGGATTTAGATCTGGCCAAAGACCTCTGAGAAGAAAGTAGAAACAAAGACAGAAACAGAAACAGGGCACAACTGACTATTATGCAAAAGTCATAGGAGGGAAGGTTTTGTTTTTAAAGATTTATCTGTTATTTGAAAGGCAAATTCAGAGGTAGGAGGATGAAAAGGAGAGATCGGATCTCTAGGTTTACGAAGCTGCTGTAGCTGAGACTGGACCCAGAAATCAGGAGGCTGGAAAACCATCTGTGTCTCCCACATGTGTGGCAGGGACCATGTGTTTGGAATGTCTTTTCTTGTTTTCCCAGGCTCAGTAGTATGGAGCTAGAGTTGAGCAACCAGTACTCATACGGCTTGCAATGATGTTACAGGTGGTGGCTTAACTTACTATGCCACAACCCAGACCCCAAGGTGTGTGTGTGTGTGTGTGTGTGTGTGTGTGTGTGTGTTTAAGAGGAGCATATGTTTTTTCTATGCTAAGGAAAGTAAGCAATGTATGCTTGGTTTTAGTTTTCCTTTCTCAGATACGGACATTTGAAGCCCTTAAGCATCTGTAATAATGTAGAAGTCCTAGGCATTAAAATTTCTTAACATGATTTTGTTTCTGTAGAGCATATACAGATCTCTTCATTTACATAGCCTCCTTGAAGCTTGTATTATTGCTACCCTAAAATCACAACAAATGCAGACTCTCTAATGGCACTTTCACATTCGATGCAAATCAGCATTTGATGCGTGTGATGATGGCTCATGTATATAAGGTTATTTCCTAGGGAAGGGTTTTTTGTTTCCTCTATTTTATTTTTCCACTGGAGACATTGTTCAGAGGTTTCTGAGCTGAAGCTATTATTGATGTGTTTGAAATATGTCCACTAGGAGCTAAGTGAGAACTGCAAGTTCTCCCGTCAAGATAGCCTTATTTCAGCTTCTGAATTTCTAGCCTTGAAGAACTATTCTTCACCTTCTTGTTTGTGTAGTAGGAAATAACCCAGGTATTTCATCTCCCGTGTGTTATTCCTTCCTCTTGGAAGATGGATCAGCTGCTTTCTTTTTCTGCTAGTATTGTAGGTCTTATTTCCCCTTTCATGTAAATTTAGCCTGTTTTCTGAGATCTCAATATTTTTCCTCCAAAGGAAGTCTAATTTTTCCATCTCCATTATCCTGTATTCTGTAATCTTCCTTTGATTTTTTATTTCCTTTCTTTCAGTAATAAACAGAAGCATATTTTGAAAATTGATTGTGTTTCTTTAGGCTCTTGGGACCAATACATATTTCCTTGACAGTCCTAACACTCCTTTCCAACATTGTGGTAAAATTCGTACACGTTGAGCTAAGCAAATTTTGACCATATAAATTGATGAATTTTAACAAATGAACAAATTGTGAATGCCATAGTAAGACATAGATTTCTATTAACCTAGAAAGTTCCATTATACTAATTTTCCAGGGAGCTCCCATAACTGTGGGTGATAGGTTATGAATTTTAGGTAATAAATTAGTTTTGCATGCTCTGAGCTTCATGAATGTGGAATGATACAACATCTGCTCACATATCTAAATTATTTTCCTTGATGCAGTGATTTTGAGGTTAATTTATGCTCTTCTGTATGTTTGTAGCTCATTTTTTTAAAAGTGAAGGATTGTATTCCACTAAATGTACTATGACTTTATCAATTTGGTTTAATATTATGTTCATTGTTTTCAATTTTTTGAAATTATAGGTACATTTTTAATGAATGTCCTGGAAGAAGACTTTTAGGATCCAAATATTTTCACTTGCCTTTGATATATTCCTAAGATTGGGATGGAAGAGTCAGGATAGGTGGTATACTTGGGTTTTAGAAAATGACAGATGGTTTTCCAATGTGTTTCTTCCATTTTATTCTCTGCTAGCAATCTCTGAGAGATCTAATTGCTCCACATTCTTGTAACATTTAGTTTGACAATTATTTCAAATTTGGCAATTCTAGTGGGTGAAAAGATACAGCATTCTTAAATGTTTACTTATTTCATTTTAATTTATTCAAAAGGCAGAATGAGAGAGGGTGGGGAAGAGGGAGAGAAAGAATGAGAGCATGATTGAGACGGAGGGAGAGTTCCTTTTGATGGTCCCATTCCACAAACACCTGTAACAGCCCAACCTGGAATAGGACCAAGTCAGGAGATACAAACTCCATCTGGGTCTTTCACGATGGTGACCTGGATAGCAGTACTTGCCTTGTTGCCTCCCTGGTGTGTATTGGAGAAGGACTGAATCAAAAACGTTGATGGAACACATTTCCTGGCGCTCTGATATGAGGTGCAGACTTTCCAAGTGGCAGTTTAACTTGCTGTGCGACAGTGCCTGCCACTGAATCATCTTTCAATTTTCGTTTCTGTTTCATTTCCTGATTCTGCTGAACTTACATGCTCTGCTGGAGATTCACCTCCTTACCCCATGCTCAAGAAAGCAGCGCTGGGAGAAAAGCTGGGTAAAGTGTAAGGCTCATTTATTTTCTTACCTTAAGAGTGCTCATTTTGTACTGACTGATTTGCAGTCCCTCAAAGTAATTATTTCACAGTTAGTCCACTGTATATTTGTTTCTATTGTAAGGGAAAGCATGGTTCCTATTGTTCCACCAAGGCTTTGCTTTTCATTATATGCCTCTTTTAATGTAGTAATTAAGTATTCAACACCTATCTAATAACATGGCCTTGCTTCCAGTTTTCTGACTCTCATACCTTCATTCTGGATTATCTTTGTCTAGCTAATCTGTCAATCCTTACAAATTATTGATCTGTCTAATGTATTTTCATCTGTTATCTAACTACCTACCTGTCAAGACATCCCCCTGTATCATAGTATTTGGTGGATTGAGAGCTTTTTGTATTGTAAAAGTACTTACAGTATATAGTTGTAAATGATTTTCTTTTAATAAAATGAATGAAGTTGGTTATTGAATAATATCCTTACTCATTCACATTCTTAAGTCAATTGAGAGGTAAATCTATCACTGTAAATTTGATGTAATTCTGAATATAACTGTAGAAAGATTCTATTATGATCTTTCATGCATTTCAGATAAAAATGGATTGAACTGAATCTGTACAGAGTGGCCACTTTTAAAAGGTTTATAAAGAGTCTGAACTCTTTTAGCTCTTAAATTGTATTAAATAAAACAAGCTAATGTTAAAGATACTTAAATAAAAAATGAAAATAATTAATTTTATAGGTGATGTGTTGGTGACATAAAATTCACGTAGGATTTGCATTATTGGTAGGTGTAGTAAGGTTTTCGACCCAGAATATAGCAGCAACCTCAATTCTTGTCTTGCAGGAAAGAATTTTCATGCTGGCAGAGTTTAGTTTTAAAGCAAGATTTATTAGAAAAGCTGAGAAGAGAGACTCCCATCCTAGTGACGGGAGGGGGCTTTAAGAGAGATAAGAACCCCTACCTCCTGCCACAGTGGCAGGAAGAAGAGAGAAAAAGACCCTAGACCTCTGCCACAGTGGCAGGGGAAAGACAGAAAAAAAACCCCAAAGCAGTGGTGGGGATCCTGTCTTTCCAAAGGAGTTTCTCTGCAAACAAAAGGAAAATTCCTGGTTTCCATGTGCCTGACCTTTGTACAAAAGCCCCAAAGGTGTTACCAGCTTGCTTTCTTAGTCCCTTTTAATGATAAAGAGTCCAGTCTGACACTACCTCCCCCTCCACAGTTGGCAATGGCTAGAGACTGAATGGTTCTGGTGCTTTAGGTGTAGAACTGATAAGTTAATGCGCCCTTGCATCTTGGGGAAGCGTGTTCTTGATATGTTAAGTATCCACTTGTCACTTGGGAGAAACATGCTCTGGTGAATCCAAGACGTGGGGGTTAACATATCCTTATATATTTGAGAAAAAACAATGACTTGGGAACCCAGAATACCCTAACTGCCTACTACCCAGTCTGACTCCTCTCACAGTAGGGAATCTAAAGGATAAAACATTCTGGGAAAATTGATATTTCAGTAGCTTAAAAATATTTCAGTGATTTAAAAATATTTAAAAATAATTGAGAGAAAATGAAAAAAAGAAAGGAATGCTTATAAAAGTGCATGAACTAATCTAGAAATAATGAGTTGGTTTTCAGGTAAAGGGTGGAAATACAATCTTTATCCGTTACAAAGCAGAACACAACAGAAGAAGCAGTGTTTTGTAATGGAAATAGCACTGTGTGCAAAACAAGTGGTAGGGTTCTGAGACCTAGATTTCTACTGGAGGGCTAACAGGTCATTAAATCAGTTTTGTAAACATTTTTTTCATAAGATGAACATATACTAAACAATTTTGATGCTTATTTATTATTCTAATTTTCATTACGTGATATTGGGAAAGTGCAATTTTAACTAAAACTATAAAAATTGTAATGTAAGGGAAATGTTTAAATATTTTCATGAAGAAATTAATATATTATGCACTCTCATGGTCTTCAGTGTTAGCAGCCTTCTAACACGTGTTTAGAAACTTTGTTTTGTTGCTGACTACCAACTGGTTACCATTAAGACTCTAACAATCCTGCTTGGAGCTGTCTTCTGTGATAATTATTCAGTTTGTCAGGTAGAACATCTTGAAACAACGTGGTGGTTTTCAGATTTGTTCCCTATCTCACAAGTAAATTGCTCTAGACAGGTCAAGATACAGATGTTCACTCCTAAGCGCACAGATAGGTCTGCCTGTGCAATTTTGTACTTAAAAGAGCTACCAGCTCATAGTTCCGCCCCACAATCACATCCACAAATATGCTTTGGAATTGGTTTTAGTACTTTAATTTTTCTTTCTGTTGACATTCAGATTCTCAAGTGAGCTGCTTATTATAAACTGATAAAAAAATCCATTTCACTTGCAGCAACTATTTGAATTTTCATGTGTGTCTAAAAACCATAAAAGAAAGATGTTACATTTATGTCTTCAGTGTATTTGCTAATTCACAATTTAATAAAATTCCATTACTGTAACAAAGTATAACTTTTATAATACAAATGAACTTAACATTAATTCTACTTGCTTTTCTTTGAATTATACTCCTTAAATTGTTTCCTTTTCTTTGTTTCCCTAATGATTTTGATGTTAACATTCCCACAGAGACCTCATGTAATATAGCCAAGGGAATTGTGAAAGGAAATGCCCAAGACTCTTGATCCTTTTGGTGTTCTTTCAAATGTGAATCAATTAAAAGGAAAGGATACACTGGAAGTGCATTGTTCGGAAGCTGTTTTTCAGAATGTGCAGGTGATGAGGAGTAGAAACAATAGCAGTGATTTGTAAGTTTATTCTGTGTTGGTAGGAGAATTATTACGTATTGATCACCAGAGACTCTCAACAGAATAATGGGAACAAAGACAATCTTTGCTGATTTGAGCAGTAGTAAGGCTCCAAGATATGAACCACAGGATATAATAGCTGACAAGAAGGATGAAACTGCATGTTTGAATAAAGTTAATAGGACATAGATATTGGAAACTGAATAGAAGCCATAGCTGTAATTGTAATACTCTTACATGTTTTTTTTTTTTTTTAAAGATTTATTCATTTTATTACAGCCAGATATACACAGAGGAGGAGAGACAGAGAGGAAGATCTTCCGTCCGATGATTCACTCCCCAAGTGAGCCGCAACGGGCCGATGCGCGCCGATCCGATGCCGGGAACCTGGAACCTCTTCTGGGTCTCCCACGCGGGTGCAGTGTCCCAATGCATTGGGCCGTCCTCGACTGCTTTCCCAGGCCACAAGCAGGGAGCTGGATGGGAAGCGGAGCTGCCGGGACTAGAACCGGCGCCCATATGGGATCCCGGGGCTTTCAAGGCGAGGACTTTAGCCGCTAGACCACGCCGCCGGGCCCCTCTTACATGTTTTATAAGCATCATTCAGATCATTCTTTATGTTGGTTCCTCATACCAGTGCTGGGACATTAAGCTTGAGGTATTGTCTCATTTATACGGTTAAGAAAGCTGAGGCTCTGAAAATTTTGGGTAATTGTCCAAGAATGCACATTTCAGATGTTGTAATGTATACCACTGGAATTGGTATTTTCTCTCATTGTATCAGTATTTCTTTACATGATCTATTTATATTGGCAGAATCATGTTAAAGTACTACTTTAGATATTCAGAACTTATACAATTGAGTTTATATAGCAAATTATGCTATATAACAGAATACTTATAACTTTAAATATTTTATTAGATCTGTAGTCATCATTAAGAATTGATTATTGTTAAGCACTGTAACTATATGTATAAATAGATTGTGCTGTTAGGCTAAATGCGCCACAATAAAATAAAACCTCAGTGAATTAAACTATTTAAAAACTGTTATAACAGTGCCATCAATATTTGAAGGTCACAAATATGAAACACTTGAATAGTTCACAAATCAATGTAAAACATCCATTAAATTTCCTTTTTTCCGGCCTGGTATGATAGCCTCCTGGCTAAAATCCTTGCCTTGCATGCGCTTGGATCCCATGTGGGTGCTGGTTCGTACTCTGGTTGTTCTACTTCACTTCTAGCTCCCTGCTTGTGCCCTGGGAAAGCAGTCAAGGATGGCCCAAAGCCTTGGAACCCTGTACCCATGTGGGAGACCTGGAAGAAGCTCCTGGCTTCAGTTTGGTTCAGTTCCCAGAGTTGTGGCCACTTGGGGAGTGAATGAGCAGACTGAAGTTCTCCCTCGTCTTTCCTCTCTGTAAATTTGACTATCCAATAAAAGATAATAAATAAGTCTTTAGAAAAAAAGATATTTGCTTTTTTTCCATTTGTGGCCACTGTGCATTTTCCATTTGGAAATAACAATGTAGTATTTCTTCCACTTGTTATTTCTCGGAGAAATATTTTTATATGACACTTAGAAGCTGCTTTTTCTCAATTGGTTTATCTTTATATAATTTCAGCAAATTGACATGCAAGAACCTATTTCTTTCTTAAAAAGATTTGTTTGTTTGTTTGAAATGCAGTGTAAGAGAAAGAGAGAGAGAGAGAGAGAGAGAGAGAGAGAGAGAGAGAGAGAGAGAGAGAATAGAGTTATCTGCTAATTTTTGGTTCTCCCCTCAAATGGCCACAATTGCTGGAGCTGCACTGAGCTAAAAGCCAGCAGCCAGGAGCCTCTTCCCGCTTAGGTGCAGGGGCCCAAGAATCTGAGCCAACCTAAGCTGCTTTGCTTGGCTCATTAGCTGGAGCTGAATCAAAAGTGAAGCAGCCTGAAGTGGAGAGGGCACCAGTTTGAGATGTCAACACGGCCTGAGGAGCTTACTAGCTGGACAGAATTACTTGAACAGGTTATAGCACATGTTCTTCTGGTGCAATTCTGGCTCACGAGCTATTCACCATGCAGGAAAGGAGCTGTTTATCTTTTCCTGGCACATAAATGTGTCAGAGAACAATCTTGTTGGCCATCTCAGAGGCTCAGGGCTTGACTGGAGATAGTTGCATTTCCTGGTAATTATCATCATTGTTTTCTTCAATTATTCATAGCTTGTTCCTGATGAGACTCAGAACATGGCAACACAAAATATGTCTATAGGAGATCAGAATGTTCTACCCTCAAAATATATCACTTTGGAATATTAATTGCTTTGAGCTAAAAGAATTGAGAAGCAGCCAAAGCAGGAAAACTCTTGACCTCCTTATCTACTGTTGAGAGTGAAGTGTAAAACTCCATTTCCACACAGGAAATTTATATTTTTACTAAAATTTCTTTAGTAATGAGGTCTATACCAGGAAGGCAGAAATACTTCTTAGCACAGAAAAATAACTTTTTATTTCTGGGCTGAAAAGGCAACCTTCATTCAGTATCTGTTTGCCCCAACCTTCCACGAAACTCAAACCCATTTCCGTTTCTGGAACTCAGAATATCTGTATCCTCAGTCATGCAGATAATTTTTAAAATACATACAGTTAGTTGACACATTACCATATCTGGTAGTGGGGCAGAGCATATCACTGAATTATTATATAATGATCAGATCAAGTTGATCAATATGATCTCAAACATTTATCATCTTACTTTGGGGCCAACAGTGAAAATCCTACATAGTAGTTACTTTGACTTACCAGTCATTATTACAACCATGGTTACCACAGTAGGCTGTAGAACAGTAGCAGTTATGCCGCCCATCTAACTGCATCCTTGTACCCATGAGATAGCTATGTTTTCTTTCTCTCCTCTCCCCACAAACACTTCCAGATTCTAGTAATCACTTATAGAAGCCCAGTTTTGATTTATACCGGTAGGTGAAATCAAGTGTATGGGTCTGATTTAATTCATTTGCTGCATAGACCTCCAGTTCTATCCATACTGCTGAATATAACTGAATTTCCTTTTTATGATTGAGTGCTTTTCCATGGTGTATATTTCCTCCAAATCTTTATCTATCATTGAACATCTTGCTTTGTTTCACATCTGTGTTGTTGTAACTAGTGCTGAAGTAAACAGGCAAGAGTCCGTGTCTTTTTGACATACTAATCTCATTTCCTTTGGATATACATGTTATTTTTTCTTTAGCCTAATGTTTTTGTGGGGCTTATATAAACATATATTCAATGCATGTTTTTCTTGTATAATCTGTGTTAAGTATAAAGGGAAACATTTCTTCTTCCCCTGTACTATGCACTAGGTACTTACTGGTGAACAAAATAAAAAAAGGGTCCTGGTCTCAAAGGTGAGACTAGGAGCTGGCATTGATAGGGGAGAGGGTGTTAAAAAATTAAAGGAGTTTTTTTTTTTGCTAAGAGAGTTACAGTAACCTGTTCCAAAAGGATCATCAAATTCAGGCATATTTGGTATGATATTTAGACACGAAGTAGAGCTGGAGTCACAGAAGCAGGGGAGATTGGCATAATATGTAATGATTTATGACCAGAGATTCAGATGTGTGTCTTACAATTTTGTTGCCAGAGTTTAGCTCACTCAATTAGCTCTAGTCCACAAATCAGAACAACGCACAGGCACTTGTCTCCTTTGAATTGTTAGAGACAATCATATCACTCTCATTCTGCAGAAAATGGAATACTTCCTTGAGCTTTCCTTTGCTTTCACTCTTCCAGATGGTTGGGTTCAGCTTTTGTGGCTGGGTCTCAAGTGACTCTTTGTCATGATGGGGAAGTCTAGGATGAAGTGATGGCATGTATAGTTTTGTGCTGAACTCTAGGACTGACCCTTGGGGCCAATGAGTATTGGATGGAGATGAACTCTGCATACCTCAGGGATTAAGGGACTGTGAGCAAACTGTCAGTGGTGGCAACAGAGGAATGTGTGAGACGTCCACTGCTTTGCTGTTTTTGCACTGAGATTTGCAAACAAAGGGTTCTCCTTGGGTGTGGCTTATTGTGCCCCTCTTTAGGCCTCTCTAAATTCAGCATAAGAAAAGGTTTTTGTTAGGATAATGAGCACTGGCTCTTACTTCGCCAGACTGTGAAATAACACTATTGTATTAGTAGAAGGAAGAATTGCCAGATATTTTTTGAGAGATACAGAGGCATAAAATGTTTTTGAGGATAATAAATATGGATGAGATATGAAGCACTCCCTAAATCAGTATCTCTCACACTATTATTCATATATATATAGAATGCATGGACACTGTGATTGAGATCTGGCTCCTGTATTTTCTGTCATCGTATGCACATTATTTGGGATTATACTGATGATTTCTGTTTTTATTGTTTTACTGGAAATTCAATGAAAATCCTATGGAACATTGTTAGGTACCTCAAAAATATTATATACTTTCTCAGTATACTATTTTCTTCTGACTCCTGTATCTGTTTCTCCTTTCTGCTGGACCTAGTGGAATCTTGCCCTGTGCTTGAATATCTAGCACAGTACATGTTTACAAATTTCCTGTAGCTAGGTTTGAATTTATGCTGTGAGAAGTAGTATGCATTACTTATTGAAGTTACACAAAATATAGGGAGGATATCAGCTTCTTATTTACATTCATAGATTAACATGGACCAGATTCAAGGGGTTGACTTCCACTACCGAGTTGGTTTTTGCTCCTAGAAAGGTGTGATCCCTGGAGGAAAGCTGGTTCAGAGAAATTGTCTTCAATCTTATTTCATACACGCGGAGAATTTCAACAGAATCAGTTCTGTAAATGTTGCATGCAGTTGTGAAATGTGATAATGACGGGAGGTGGGGGCATAAAATCATCCTTGAGAGGAACATGCATTGACTTTGAGTATTCAACACGGATAAGGTTGAGTATTCTTGGCTTTGAACAGGATGTCAGTGTGGTATTTGAGACACTGAAAAATAAGGAGTAATAAGCATTAGGTGGGAATATGGGAAGAAATCTGGAGATGTTGACATGGTCGTGTTTGGCAGTGGTTCTCCTGTGCTTTGCTTCTCTGTAGGTCAAGAACATCAGTTATTTACGTTTCCCCAGTCATTAGTGATGTGAACATTATTTTCCTTATGGCT
This sequence comes from Ochotona princeps, assembly GCF_030435755.1. Lineage (NCBI taxonomy): Eukaryota > Metazoa > Chordata > Mammalia > Lagomorpha > Ochotonidae > Ochotona > Ochotona princeps. Next base: position 38,730,589 of record NC_080846.1, on the reverse strand, counting down.
TTATAATTTTTTTGGCCATTTGTGCATCTTTCTTTGAAAAAAACATTTACTGAGGACTTGCACTGAATTTTTAAAAAGATACTTGAAGTTCGTTTTTATTGCAAAGTCAGATTTACAGTGAGGAGAGTAGAAAGAGCTTCAGTCTGCTGGTTCACTCCCGAAGTGGCCACAACAGCCAGACCTGAGCTGATACAAAGCCAGCAGCTTCTTTTCCCATGCGGTTGCAGGGTCCCAAAGCTTCGGGGTGTCCTAAACTGCTTTCCCAGGCCACAAGCAGGGAGCTAGACATGAAGTGGAGCAACCAGGACATAAACCAGTGCCCACAAGGGATCCCAGCAAATGCAGAGCGAGGACTTTAGCCACTAGGCTATTGCGCTGGGCCCTGACTTGCACCAATTTTTCAGTGTTATTTCTCTTGCTATTAAGTTTTTGCCATATCTAGTTAGCCCCTTTTTGAAGGTGTGTGACTGGAAAATATTCTTCCCAATTTGTAGGGTGTGTGTATATCCTGTTGCTTCCTTTGCCAGGCAAAGGCTTTTAACCTTGGTGTAATCCAGTTTATCTGTTTTTGTGTTTATCCTTCATGTTGATATCAGATTCAAAAAAATCATAAAACCACAGTGAAATATTATGTTAAACCTGTCAGATTGTAACAAAGAAGATGAAAGAAGATAAGTGTCTGTGAGGCTTTTGGGGAAATGGGTTCCCTTGTGCACTATGTAAGAATTATATTAATACAATCATTATAGGACAGTATTCAAGTTCCTAAAAAAATCTAGGAATATAATTGCAGCATGAGCCGCTATGATTTTTAAAGATTTATTTTTTATTTTTTATCAGAAAGTCAGATGAACAGAGAGGAGGAAAGACAGGAAGATCTTCCATTTGTTGACTCATTCCCCAAGCAGTCGCAGTAGCTGGAGCTGCGCTTATCTGAAGCCAGGAGCCAGGAGCCTCTCCCAGGTCTCCCATGTGGATGCAGAGTCCCAAGGATTTGTGCCATCCTTGACTGCTTTCTCAGGCCACAAGCAGGGAGCTGGATGGGAAGCAGGGCTGCTGGGACACAAGCTGGTGCCCATATGGGTTCCGAGTGCGTGCAAGGCTAGGACTTTAGCTGCTAGGCTACTGTGCCGTACCCATAAGCCACTATTTTTGATATTTTCATGAAAGATTGCAAATCAGTTATCCAAAGGTATGTCTGTACTTCTGTGTTCATTTCAACATTATTCACAATGACCAATGTATGGAGTCGTTGTAATTCTGTTAACACATGAATAGATATATGTTCACCCTGGAATATGTATAGCCTTGCAGACTAAGAAAATTTTGTCACCCACGACTATATCAATGGAGTTGGTGTACAGTGTAATAAACACTTATCTCAACACAGAAAGACATATGCTGTTTGATCTCACATGTGGAGTTTAAGTCGCTTAAACTCCTAGAAGCCAGGAGTCAAATGGTGGTTACAGAATGGAGTAGAGAGATTAGACAATGATGTTGAAAAGTGTATGATATCCTAGATAGATAGATTTGTCTTTCAAGTTCTACTGCATATCATAGTGATACTAATAAAAAGGTAGTATGCATTACAAATTATTGAGAGGAAAAATTTCAGTAGTTCTCATCGTAGAAAATGTTACTGCTTGAATAATGGTTACATTAACTGGCTCAAGTCACTTCATGTACATTTTAGTCCTACATTGCATCATCACTTTTTTGCATAAATTTAAAGTGACTATTTGTTAACTATTACTTGACTATTGTTCTATTTGTCACTATTATTTGACTATTTTTGAAGTTTTTTTTAAAGTTTATATGCTTAATTTGATTAAATAATACATGAATGCATGTAAGGCCAGTATTTCTGTTTTGTAAGTGTTAGTATCCTCTCACTTTTTTTTTTTTTTATATATATAAATATATTTTTAATTTGCTGTTTCCTAGGACAACTGGCTTTCAAATATGACTGTAAACTATTCTCAAATTTATTTGTAAAAAATTGCATAGATTTCTTTTTTTTTTTTTAATTATTTATTATTTAACTTCAGTAATTACATTGTATTATGTGACACAGTTACATAGATACTTGGGTTCTCCCCACCCCTCCCCAAACCCTCCCACCATGGTGGATTCCTCCACCTTATTGCATAACCACAGCTCAAGTTCAGTTGAGATTTCCCCATTGCAAGCGTATACCAAACATAGAGTCCAGCATCTTATTGTCCCGTCAAGTTCAACGGCTTCTTAGGTATACCCTCTCTGGTCTGATGACAGAGCCAGCAGAGTATACTCCCAGTCAATGTGTTTATTTGATTGGAAGGCAGAGTGAGAGAAATAGAGAGATTGAGCTTCCCTTTGCCGGTTCATGTCCCAAATTCCACAATTGCTGGGGCTTGGTAGTGCTGAGATCAGGAGCCAAGAACACCATTCAGGTCTCCCACATAGGTGGCACAACCTTGTGAGAGAGCTGGCTCAGTAGTAGAGTAAGTGGTACTTAAGCTGGCACTATCTGAGATGGGATGTTGGTGCTGTGAATGGCACATTGACTTGCGGTGCCAGAGTTCTAGCCTTCTCACTTTTTAAATAAAAGTAGGTTAATGATATTTGTTAAATATCTGGGATTACAAAATTCCAGCTATTCTCTGTAGAATGAGCTTTTATCAACTTTGTAATGAAGCAAAGGTAAATTTAAGTGTGCCTGAAAAGCATCCTGGGCAACCTTGGGAGATAAGCTTTCTAACTTCACCAAGAAAATTTGTTTTATTTTTAAGACTTGTTATATTAACTGATTTCATAGCAGATCTTTCAGTTGCATTGTGGAAGTGAGATAAAAATATACAATGGATATCTGTCTTATCTATCTGTCTATCATTTGTCTAATGAAAACATTGTTTTACCCCAAATTCCCACTGCTTAGGCGATTAAGAGTTTACTCCCCAAGATAATAACAGTTTTGAGTTCCTAGTACTTTTAATTGTTTTTATTCAAGGAATAGGCCGTTACTTGCAATATATGCTAGCTTTTCTGTCCGCAGAGTATAATTTTAGTTATCTAGGTGGTGGAGGGACAAATTACATCAATTTCTCATTTTCTATTTCCTCACAAAAAACCAGATTTGTCCCAAGTGCCTGCAACAGTCCTAGCATTCTGAATGCTTTATTGTTTTGTGTTGCAAAAAAAAAACAAACAAAAAAAAACCCAAAAAACAAAAAAAACAAAAACATCTTCTTAAAGTTTCAAAAGTAAGACAGATAATATTATGAGAAAATAAGAATTGAATTTCTTCATGCATAATAGAACTGAATGTTTTGAGTATTCCAATAGATTCTAATCTATCTAGCAGTCCTTGCTTTCCCATATGTAATTTCTTACTGTGGGAATGGAAAAATTAACATGTTCATGAATTTCAGTGATAAAATGTTACTAGTTCATTTTCCTTACCTCATCAAAAATATAAAATACTTATCATGCTCCTCAACAGTAGGTTTTGAAAGTCTGATTCTCACAATTATCTCAGATTATATGCTTTTTAGTGTAGATTTCTAATGAGGATATATGATGAATATATTATCTACTTAAAAAGGAGTCTCAACTAATGTCAGAACAAAAATTCATTTCAATAATTCTTGTAAATATTTTTCCCTTTGATATTTAGCCTTAAGTAATATTTTTTGTAAGAATTCAAAAGAGAGTTTTAATATGCTGATATAAGATATATCACTTCTTTTAAAATATATGGTAACAAGAACGTAGATTCTATCTCAGGAAAATATTTCTTTTAGTTACATATTTTCTATCATTACTTTTTGATTTCTAGTTTTCCATATTGCAGATTATGAATAGGCAAACACTATTAAATATAATGCTTAATAGGCTTAAATTGGAAGTTTAATGCACTGAAAAGGCTGAATAAAAGTGTATTAATAGTGGAAACATAAGACATTGGGTACATTAGACAGTCTTCGAGTATCAAGCAAAGCTGATATTAGTGTGTTGCATTTAACATTGGTTAATGTTAGCACTATTAGTTGTGCTTGAAAGAATACTGGTAAAAGCAGCTCTTGCTCTTAATTTCCTTTTAATTATATCTGGAGGCTGGAATATAATTTAGGTGGTAGGTGGTCTATTATTTGTGAATTCCTCAGAGACAGTAAAATTAAACGGTAGAGATAAGTTAGAAATTGAATTTTAAAACTTTATTTTAGTATCAGATGTTAGTTACTGAATCTCAAAGAGCACCTAAATGCTCTGATAAAAATAGTATATACATCTAAGTGAGATGATCTGATAATAGATGAGAAAAATATTTTATTGGCTTATCTTTGATTAATCTGTAAATAGTACAAATAAGACAGTTTATACAGCTATCTTGAAAGAATGGAAGATATATGTGTATTTTGTTTGTATTTCCTTAGTTTTAAATTCTCCATTGTATACATTTTAGGAAACCTGCCACCTTCTTTGTGGTTATTCTTGAGAGTTGTACTGAATTCTCTCAACATATTTTCATTAATTCTTGACACACAATCCTATAAAATCTTGATTAGGAGTCAGATAAGGCATATTTTAGAGACAGTGTAAAGCCAATTGCTGTAATCAAAATAATGAGATGTAAGATGACACTTCTTGGGGCAGGCTCTTGGCTTGGAGGGTAATGTCACTGCATGTGGTGTTGGCATGCCATATGGGTGTTGCTTCCAGTCTGCGCTGCTTCTCTAATCCATTTCTATGCCTTATGCATTTGGGAAAGCAGTGCAAGGTGGCCAAAGTGCTTGAGCCCCTATACCTGCAGGAGAAACCTGGAAGAGTGTTCTGGCTCCTGGCTTTGCACTGGCCCATCTCCGACCATTGCAACCATTTGGGGAGTGAACCAGTGGATGGAAGATCTCTCTCTGTCTCTCCTTCTCTTTCTGTAACTCTTTGAAAGAAATACATAATTTTTTTAAAGACAATCATATAGTGCTCATAGCAAGTCTTTCTTTTTAATTATTTGTGGTCTTATGGATCCTTCTTATTAGTGGATATATGAGACAGATTAAGACATGATACAGTAGAAGATATACCTTTTATATGAAAGTTATAGAGGAAAACTCGGAATACAAATGTTTAATTTTAAAATAAATTAACAAGGGAAGAAAACTTTTTTTTACAGATTCATTTTTTAATTTTTTGTTACAAAGTCAGATATACAGAGAGGAGGAGAGACAGAGAGGAAGATCTTCTGTCTGATGATTCACTCCCCAAGTGAGCTGCAATGGCCAGTGCTGTGCTGATCAGCCAGGAACCAGGACCTTCTTCTGGGTCTCCCACGCGTGTGCAGGCTGCCAAGGCCTGGGCCATCCTCAACTGCTTTCCCAGGCCACAAGCAGGGAGCTGGATGGGAAGTGGAGCTGCTGGGATTAGAACCGGCGCCCATATGGGATCCCGGGGCGTTCAAGGTGAGGACTTTAGCCGTTAGGCCACGCCGGCCTGGGAAGAAAACTTTTAAAAAGTGACTTTCTAGAAAATATTCATATACAGGTTATAAAAATTCGGCCTATTCAAGGTGCAAAAATACTTATTTACTTGGAAGAAAGACAAATAATTTAAGGATGATTAAATTCTGTGAAAATTGAATAAAATGTGACACCTAAGTATGCGGGTTATGTCAAGACTGTTTAGATTGGTTCTATCCCCACATTCCAAAAACAATTAAGTATTGTATTTCACAAAAACATTCAAGGACTATTTTTTTCTTGCTTGCTGTTACTATTTCATTGCTTTATTTTCAGTTAATAATCACAGAAAACAACATTTTCAGTCTATTTTAACCAACTACACTGCTAACAAAATACACTGTGTGGAGACAGCATGAAAACTTTTCAAATATAATGATATTACTTGTTATAGATAACCAACTCATGAATTGCACACACAATCACTTGACTACCTTCAGATTAAATGTTTGATGTTAATTTCCAATACTGATTTTGGGTTCTTCGGCAGCGTGGCCTAGTGGCTAAGGTCCTCGCTTTGATCCCATATGGCCGCTGGTTCTAATCCCGGCAGCTCCACTTCCTCTCTGTCTCTCCTCTTCTCAGTATATCTGACTTTGTAATAAAAATAAAATAAATCTTTAAAAAAAAAAAATTCCAATACTGATTTTACCAGTCACATGTACCCCTCACAGGTCACTGTTGAAATGAATTACTCCTTCAGAATTACTGTATAAATGGTAGCAAATCAGATATATCATTGTTACAGTAGGCTGGTTCACAGTTTTTTTTTCTGCATCAAGGTAGATATTCTACAAAATCTTTGATACTGTATTTATAGGAATAAACTTGAAATAAAACGTAGCAAGGAAAAATAAACATGCTTCAAAAGTCATTGCATTAGGAAATGTAAGTATTAATGTCAATGAATTGATGTACTGTGAATAGCAGTGTTTTATAGTTTCTTTCTGCTTCCTTGCAAACATTCCAGGAGAAAGCATTCCTAGGAGAATGAGCTAGTTTGGAAATATTCTGGAAATGATCTGGTTTAACATGTTGCTGAAAGGCTGTAACTTGAATAGACAACAAAGTACTTTTCATAAGAAGTCATGGTGTTTTACAGGGTGCCTATCATACGTTAAAAAGAAGACGTAGTCTAAGAACTTCACTTCTATCTTGTCTTTGACCTTGTTTTTATTGCAGTCTACTTTTGGTATTCCATTAGCTACTTGTGAAACTGCTAAGTGGTAACCTTTGCAGAGAAATCTTAACATTTTTCTAAATGTTTAATTGTAATTGTGAACCCCAGTTCAATATGGCCAAATTCTTTGTTGCTATTAAAGCAGTAAAAAATACCAGAAAATATAGAGACTATTAGTTCCATTCTGATTGTAACTTCCTTGGAGACTTAGAATTCTTCACAAATTTCCAGTTATGGAAAAACACATTAGCAGAGTATTACCGTGGAGATAGCAGACTGATCCTTTGATCCATCATTTGATGGTGTCCTGTTGAGTTTAAGTAGTGCAGTGTAATATATTTTATGACTGCTTCCTCAAGATCAATATCCTAAGTTGTAGCAATAAAGCCATGTCCCTAAGATGAGTTTGTGTGACACTTGTTTCTGCATTTGTGTGCAGCTCGTGAATCAGTGGAAAGTAATTGATTTCTGCATATACCATTGTGTGTGGGGAGGTGGGAGGAGGGTGTGTTTACATTATATTCACTTTCAATTACTGCCATAATTATCACAGGGTGGGTAGCTTGAAATAACAGAAAATTATCCTCTCACAATATGGAGTCTGGCAATTTGAAAGGAGGTTTGTACAAGGCTTGTCTGTGCTGGAGGTTCTGAGAATCTTTTCCATGCTGTCAATACATGATGCTTCTTTGCTTATAGATGTATCGTTTTAATCTAAGTCTTCATTATCATATGACATTGTCCTGTATTCCATGTTTTCATGTTGCTTTCTTACAAGGACATGAGTCATTAGAATTAGTGTTCATTCTAGGGCCTTCTGTGGTAGTCTAGTGGCTAAAGTCTTCCTCACCTTGTACGTGCTGGGATCCCATATGTGTGCAGGCTCTAAGCCCGGCAGCCCCACTGCTCATCCAGCTCCCTACCTGTGGCCTGGGAAGGCAGGCAAGGATGGCCCAAAGCTTTGGGAGCCTGAACCTGCGTGAGAGACTCAGAGGAGGCTCCGAGCTCCTGGCTTCAAATTGGTTTGGCTCCTGCCTTCGCAGCCACATGGGGAGGACTGAATTACTAAATGAAGGATCTTCCTCTCTGTCTCTCCTCTCTGTAAGTCTGACTTTCCAATAAAAGTAAATAAGTCTTTAAAAAAAAGGAGAAGTGTTCATTCTAATCAAATGTGTCCTCATCTTACTAACTACATCTGTAAAGGCCCTATTATCCAATAGGATCCTCTTCTGGCATTCCTGCTGAACATACATTTTGGGCACTTTGGTCCAATATAGAGAGGGATATCTACAAGTCAAGTCATCTCTAATGAAGTTTAGGGTAAACATTATGAGCATTCACCTATGTCAGCAATTCTCATCTTTTTGTGCTAATTAGAAACTGCATTTCCTGGTCATTTTGCTTTGAATGAAGCCATTGGCTAAGCTTGCCAATGTAACTGGAAGGACAGTAATTCTTTAAAAGATCTAACTTCTTGAGAGCTGATTCTCACCCCTGTTTTGTGAGGCCAGAAATCTTGTGTCAAGAAGGAAATGACACAATATCAAAGTTGGTTGGATAGAGGAATTTATCTGATGTTGAATTAAACTCTTGTTATGCCATTGAAAATTTCATCACTTTTACTAAATGAATATATAGACAATTGTTTATTTATTGTCCAAAGCATCTTTATTTATTTATTCTCATCATGTTTGAAAGAGAAAGAAAGGAAGAGAGCTCCTCCACCCTCTGGTTCACTCCTCAGATGCTCTCAGTAGCTACCACTGAGCCAGTCTGAAAGGGTGCCAAATCACAATATTAAGAAGATTTCAGGATAATAGAAAAAGCTTAATAATCTGCTGGTGAATGGTGAGTGAGGAGGGTAGCCAACTCTTAGCTCAAGAACTGCAGTCTTCCTCATTGAGGGCAGTGAGTGATTTCCAGGAAGTGCTTCTGAGAGCATGACCAATGGGATTTCAGGAGGTATCCAGCCTGGTTGCAGATCTGGTCACAGGATATTTTACCCATAGCAAATGTCAGTGCTGTTCTTAAACTTGTTGAAGTAAGTCATGAAGAGAGCATTAATAGGATGTTTGATACAACTAACCATCAGCAAAACTGTTTGGGTGGGACCTGAAAGAGCCGAAGTCTTGTGTTATGAAATTTCAGTGTTTTCTTCACCAAGAAGAAACCCACTCAGCTGACAGCCTGTGCTTACCGTGTTCTTGCATAGCCTTTTTATACTCTGTTACAATAAACCCAGTTCTCATGCTGGCCCTGGTGAATTTTTCAAAGCTAGTTAGATTTTATTAGAACATGAAAAGGAAAAAATGTATTCAGAACAGTTATATATTCTTAATGGCCAATTTTAGTTTTCCATTTGCATGGGAGTATGGGCAATGAGATAATCTATTTCTTGGTGAATGTGGGCAAATGAGAGATTTTAGAATAGAAGGTTTTTGATATGCAAAATATATTGCCTTCACTTCTCTCCTTTAAGGGATAGCAGGTAAACTTTATTTAGCTTTCAGTTTAAATGTTTATTTACAATGTCTCTGTATATATAAGGTAATTTATTTTTGTTTCTAGGTATGTTCTACTTACTTATTTTTTCAAATAACATACTTTTAATTTTTCGGATAACATACTTACCTTATATTATAATCAAAGGGCTTACATTCCACTAAATAAAGGGTTTGATAAATAAAAGCAGTAAAGTAGTAAGTAGTCCAACAGGAAAATGGGCAAGGGCTAGATACAATAAGCAAATAAAAAGATGCACACCTTTACTCAGACAGTAAATTTCAAGAAGTCACAAAATCATTAAAACTATAGTGGTATATAATTCTATTAATTTATTTGACAAAAATTTGTTTGGTAAAGCAAAGTTTGACAAAATATATATTTGCAGCAAAATTAAAGGTTAAGGCATTTCTTTCTTCTTAAATTTCAACTCTCACATATAAGGGAGAAATTGTGGCATTTGTGTTTCTGTGCTTGATTTATGTCACTCAACTCAACTTCTCTAGTTCAAACCACTCTGTTAAAAATGATAAGGTTTTAGTCTTTTTATAGCTAAATAATATCACAGTTCATATTTTCTTCATTCGTTCATCTGGTTGTGGACAAGATAGCTGAGTAAACATTTCCTTTGAAAACTGACATGATTTCAGTTGGCATCCAGGAAAATCAATGTGAAGAAGTATCTAACTCTTTGGAAAATGGTGTTTGAAAATTCAGAGTGTGTTGGAGCCCAGTGGCCGATGCCCAAATGTTAGTCATACCTGCAAGAAGAAACATAAGCCCCTGTATAGACATGATTTTGTTCTGTTAGAATACCAAACTTCATATCTTTTTCTCTCTTTATTTCCAGTGGTTGGCCTCTGCTTTAACCTGGGTAGAGTTTTGTGACAGTTACTATGAGAGAATTATTTATAAGAACCTTTTCTTATAATCTCTCCCCTTTATGCATGTTACTTTAGGATTGACCCCTGTGACTCCATCTTTAAATTGCCTATACCTTTGCACTTTTTTCCAAAACACATTACTGATTAGTTACTGTGTAGTTAGGGTCTATTTGTTCTTCATTGCCAAGGCAGGATTGTTCTGGTCATTGGTTGGATTTGATCCTGTAACAAGGAAGAGGTAGCCAAGAGTAACTCTTTTGGCTATACATCTAAGCAACAGAGAGATTTTCAAAAGTAAATTTCTTAAACTACCTTTACTCAAATCCATTATTAAAATTAAGCTTATTTGTTTCATGAATGAGAGGTCTCATTTCAAAGTTGCAGGTCAGTGTTGCCTTGCTGAGAACTGCATTTCAATAAAATGTTGTTAGGCAGTAGCCATAAAGCTATGTTATTGGACAAGTTAAAAGAGACAAAAGAAAGGAAAGAAGCAAGATGGAGGAAAGTAAATATCATTAGATTCTTAGAATTGTATCTTTGAAATACTTCTCTTTTGTAAGTAAAAATGTTAAAGAAAGAAATGAAATCATTTGAAAAAATGGCCAAAGTAAAAATTAAACTGGGAATTATGAGACTTAAAAATCACATTTAAAATTTGGCTGATAGTTTAGTGATTAGTAAGTTATTTTCATTGATTATAACATTTCACAGATTACGGCAGAATTTTACAAACTGCTTTATTTTTTCAGACTCTTGGTGTGTTATTGGAGGAGAATTTCCCCCAAGGTCATTTTATTTTAAAACAATGTTTAAAGCTGATAATATCACATCATGACAGTTTATTAATGCCAGCTCTAAAGGTTATACTTTTCCACATGTACAGAACATGTAACATATAGAAACGTATGGTATTTATGTAACATGTAACATGAGAGAGAAAAACCAAACAGTAGCCTAGAATCTAGAGCCTCTGAGTCTCTTCAAGGACTCAACTATTTGAACCATCAAGTACTGCACACCAAAATGTACATTAACAGGAAGCTAGGTTAGACATGGAAGAGGAGAAACTTGATCCAAGCACTCTGATAGGGAACGCAGGTATCTTAAGCATGTACTGCATAACTGCCAAACCAAAGGCCTAACCCCCAAAGCATGGATTAATCAGAAAACTGAACTTAAATGTATAAGATCTTCATTGAAAGTTTGTATTCCAGACATTTTTTTTATTCTTTGTTGCCTGAAAATTTCAATTCCATTCACAGTTGTTATTGAGTAAATTTACGTTAAGATTATACACACATGTGTATCTAGAAAATGTTTCATTTATGTTATCCTTGATACTTTGGAATATGGGAAAATAAAACCAAAGAGTGTGCTGAACTCTTAAAAAAGCTGTTTGCGCTAAAAGAGTTATGACATGTTTTGTCATTTAACTATTATAAAATTCCCAGCAGTAACACACTGGCAGAAAATAGGACCATTAAAGTGGTGTTTCTATATCAAGCAACAATTTGTTGAACTCTGTTTTAAACCTCAGAACTTGCATTCAAAGGAAAAGTTTTTATTATTGGAAATAAAAATGGTAATCTATAGACAATCTTATATGGGCTTCACAGAATGCTCTGACATTTCAGACATATGTTCAACTTCCAATTCCATAATGAGTTTATTTTGAGTCTATTTATATACAGTTCATTCAAAGGGCAAAACTGAGAAGTTATACTCAAATGGCAGGGGTCTAAAACTGATGTCAGTTCAGCAATGATTTTATGTGTAATACAACCCCCTACTGGGGTGTCAGAAGTTCTTTCTAGAATATTACATAAAAATGTAGTGTTAAAACACAATGGGAAAGCTAATATAGAATGGAAAAGATACAATTGTTCCCTAACAAGAATGAGCTAGAAAATACTTCAGACCGGTTGAAGGGCAGTGTTCATTGACCTGAATATGCTGATTTTTGGAAGAGCTAGATCTGATACAGCATGGAAAATAAACTGGGCTGAGTGCTTGGGTAAATGGTTTTGTTACTCTGCTACTAAACAGAATATCAATGTGATTCAATACTACTAATAAAAATATGCTATATCTGAAGGATACCTCAAGAAATACCTGTGGACTGTATTGACATGGGTGTTCTGGTGAGGAACATTGTCTTCCATTGGATTTTTTTTTTAAGCTTTATTTGTTTTTATTACAAAGTTAGATATACAGAGACGAGGAGAGACAGAGAGGAAGATCTTCCGTCCAATGATTCACTCCCCAAGTGACCACAACGGCCAGTGCTGTGCCGGGAACCAGGAACCTCTTCCGGGTCTCCCACGTGGGTGCAGGGTCCCAAGGCTTTGGGCTGTCCTCAACTGCTTTCCCAGGCCACAAGCAGGGAGCTGGATGGGAAGTGGAGCTGCTGGGATCAGAACCGGCGCCCATATGGGATCCTGGGGCGTTCAAGGCGAGGACTTTAGCTGCTAGGCCACGCAGCTGGGCCCTTCCATAGGTTTTGAAGCCTATCTCGTTTCTTGGCATTTTTAAAAAATGGACGCACTTGAACTCACTGAGCTATAATTCCACGCTTAATTCCAAGCTTCTGTGGATTGAAGACTATTTGGGTCCATTTCATGTCATATTCACAGTTTCAAAACTTAGTCCAAGTTCTATTTGTTTATTAGGTATTTCTTAGCATTTCCTGTGTTTCATTTTTAAAAATACAGCTACATGTGCAATGATTAATAAGACACATGTCTGTAGTCTCAGGAACTCACAGTTAAGCGAGAAAAGCAGACAAGTAAGTAATTGCCTAAATAAATAAGTAGTAATTACAGTTTTATCTCATGAATGATTTTGTGAAAGAGGTATAGTTAAGGATTAAGTCCATTCTTTATTTGCTTATTTCATCAACTTACGCTGATGATACTTTGATCATTTGAAAGATTTCATTTAAAACTTCCTGTAATGAGCTGTAGTTCTAGATACATAGTCTTCTTTTTTTCTGTCAACCTAAAGAATTTGACCCTTTGAAGTTTTCATTACACTATTGAAAATGTGATTTGTTTTTCTAATAAAATCTGATGACAGTCCTTGGAAACGTTTCTGTTTCCATAAGAAATGGAATTTAGTATTACCCTATAATTATTCCCTATTTCTAATCAGAAATGTATTTATTCTGAAGCTCCGAGGAGAAGGATCGTATGTCACATATCCTTACATATTTATAAAAATGGGCTGAATGATTATTCTATTCATAGCAGGGGAAGTTACTGACAGGTATTGGTTGAATCAGGGAGTGTTAAATCCTATACTTTATATGAAATGATGGCTTAATGAAAGTATAAATAGTGTTATATATGCCTTTCAGTGTTTGACAGTAGCAGTGAAAAAGAAGCATTTGTGTAAATATTGAAACATTTTTGAACATTAAATGTTGCATCTTAAAAACTCAGTTTCTGCTAATTTGAGGGATTTGAACTGCTATTGGTGACATTTAAATTCAAATTGAGAATTACTGAAAAAAGTATTTGATGAATAATCTTTGCTGAGACATACAGAATGAGACCAGTCTGGATGATTGATAAGTGACTAAAAAACAATCTGATAAAAGAAACATAGAAAATGGAATTTCATGTTTGATATAAAATTCTCCTTTCTGTAAGTTACATAGGAAACTGTGTGATGATAAGCAGCTGCTTATCCTGATGCCATTGAGAATCTCATCACTGGTTTCCTGAGTGCCGCCGTTCTAACCTTGCATAGATCACATCAAATTTAATCCTTCTGTACATCTTGAACCTTCTGAACGCAAGTGAGTCCCAGACTCCATGTATGCTTGTGGTAATTACTCAGGCCCTTACATGCTACCAGATGCTGGTCCCATTATCATTTCCAGCGTAAGGCTCTGTCAGCCCCATGGTAAATCCCACCCATAGCAACTCTGTGTCTTGATGCTGTATTCCCCTTATTTGCAAGTAAATAACCTCCACTCTGCGTCATTCTTACAGTCTATAATTTCCTGTTTCTGTGTGAGGCAATTACCAACAGTAACTTCAGTTTAAAGAAACAGTATTATTTCCTCCTCACTGTTCACTTGACTAATCTATTACCAAGTCTTATGAGAGAAAAAACAAGACTAGAAATTTAATGCTAAATCCTGTGTTATCCATTTGGCATCCTAAAGCTAATGTCATCGAATGCTTGGTAACCTCATGGTACTTACATCATCTCTACGATGAAAATTATGAAACATTAAATATGAAATAGAAGAAAACATTTAAAGATGCAGAAGTGTTCCTGGATCGCCAGGATTAACATCATCAAAATGTTCATATTATGAAAAATAATATACAGATTCAATGCAATCCCAATCAAATCCCCAACAACATTCTTCTCATAAATAGAAAAGGTGATATAAAAGTTCATCTGGAAACAGAAGAGACCATGAATAGCCAAAGCTGTCCTGAAGAATAAAAATCAAGGTGGAGAAATCCCAGTTCCAGGCCTCAAGACATACAACAGGGCAGTGGTCATCAAAATAGTCTGGTATTATTACAGAAACAGACAAGAAGATCAGTGGAATAGAAGAGAATCCCCAGAAGGGAGCCCACACATGTACATCCAACAAATCTTTGACAAGAGAAATAAAATTAATCCAGTAAAGAGGTCTGGTTTCTTCAACAAATGCTATTGTGGCAATAGTGTAACAGCCTGCAGAAATAAGAAGTAAGAATCCCACCTGTCACCTTATACAAAAATCAGCTCTAAATGGATCAAGGACCTAAATCTGCACCCAGAAATCATCAGACTCTTAGATTCAAATATAGGAAGTACTCTGTAAGACATAGGAATTTGGAAAGATTTCTTAGAAAGTTACCAGAATCACAGGCCACCAAAGCCAAATTAAACAAATGGGAATACATCAAACTCAAAATATTCTGTACAGCAAAGGAGATGTTCAATTAAGTGATGAAGCAACCATTGGAACCAATAGAGGACTAATATCCAGGATTTACACAGAATTTCACAAATGCAACATCAGAACAACCCTGTGAAGAAATGGGCAAAGGAATGAACAGATATTTTTCAAAAGAACAAATTCAAATGGCTAACAGACATTTGAAAAGGTGCTCAGGTTTCCTAGCTGTGAGGGAAATGCAAATGAAAAGCATGTTGTGTTTCCACCTAAATCCAGTGAGACTGGCCTACGTTCAGAACTCTAGTAACACCGCCTGCTGGCATGGATATGAGGAGAAGGTACCCTCCTTCATTGTTGGTGTAAGCGTAGGCTAGTGCACACACTATGGGAGTCAGTACGGAGAGAGCTACAAGAACTTAAAAGTGACATGCCATATGACCCAGCTATCTCACTTCTGGGAATATATTCAAAAGAAAAGAAATCTACATATGAGAAAAGGATCTGCCATCCTATATTAATAGCAGCATAAACTACAGTAGCAAAGACATGGAAACAACCCAGCTGCCAGTCCAAAGAGGAGTGGATAAAGAAATTGTGGTGCATGTACTCCATGAAATACCATTCAGCCATTAAAGAAATGAAATTCTACCATTTGCAACCAAATGGTCCCAACAGGAGACCATTATGCTCAGTCAAATTAGTCAATCCCAAAAGGATAAAAATTATATGTTCTCTCTGATATAAGGCAAGCTTCATGTAAAATACAAGATGAGTAGCCTTTCAGTGCTCTTTGAGCTACATCAGAGGGTTTGATATTTTTTTATTTTGATGCATTCAAAAACGTTTTTGTTTTTCTTATTAATTTATTAACTTATGAGTCACAGTAGCATTCTTTACCACAGGAAGGTATTTGATATTCTTTTTATTTGTTCTTAGATACACTGGTCATTCAGCAGCATGTTAATATTTAACTTCACATTGTAAATTTTCTATTTTTCTTCCTATTGTTGATTTTGTTTTATGGCTTTTCATGTAAGGGAATGTATAGTAACTGTGTAGTATGGCACTATCACATACAGATACAGTGTAGTGTGCTTCTCTACTTACAAATCAAAGGTGAACTCCCAATGAAACTGTTGAATGTATTTTGACAATAGGAAGCTTGTACTCTGTGCCACTGTCCATACCTACAATGTCAGGATACACTTAAATAGCAGAATGATGGGCTTGTGACTGATTGTGAAGGATTATTCTATTGTAATTATATAAGGGAAAGGAGTGTGACTGGTTGGGATTTGTACAGTGACGAAGAGAAGTCCCAGAGCCTATATAACTGTATCATGGAATAATAAAATAAAAAATAAATATTAGTTATTTTAGGGCCCGACATGATAGCGTAGTGGTTAAGGTCCTCACCTTGCATGCCCCAGGATCCCATATGGGCACTGGTTCTAATCCCAGCAGCTCCAGTTCTCATCCAGCCCTTTGCTTGTGGCCTGGGAAAGCAGTCGGGGATGGCTGAAAGCCTAGGGACCCTGCACCCACGTGGGAGACCCAGAAGAAGCTCCGGGCTCCTGGCTTCTGATTGGCTCAACTCCAGCCGTTGCGGCCGCTTGGGGAATGAACCATCGGATGGAAGCTCTTCCTCTCTGTCTCTCCTCCTCTCTGTATATCCACCTTTCCAATAAAAATAAATTTTAAGAACTATTAGTTATATTAACAGCCCATTTTAAACAGTGAGAACGAAAGTTAGAGAGAGGCCTTCCACTTGCTAATTTATTCCTGAAATAGCTGCAATGGCCAGAGCTGAGCCAATCCAAAGTCAGGAGCCAGTAGCTTCTTCCAGGTTTCCAGTGTGGGTGCAGAGGTCCAGGGACTTTAGCTGGCCTCCACTACCTTTCCAGGCTATTAGCAGGGAGCTGGATCAGAAGTAGTGCAGTCGGGATACAAATTGGTACCCATATTGGATGTTAAAACCACAGGAGGATGATTAGCTTACTAAGCTGCCATGTGCCAACTTCAGGGTTATATTTTTTAAGGAAGCTTTGTTTCCCTTTTTGGATCTTACAGAGAAGGGTCATAATTGTTAGACTGAGATTAAGGCCTTGTGAGGGCTACAAAGAGGACCAGACTTACCAGGGCTGAATAAAAGTAATGAGTAAACCTCAGAGACGTGTAGCAAGAATGAAGTGATATGAGTAAACTGTGAAAATCACAAATAATAGTGTTGGGACTAAAGGCATGGGATCAGAGATGCATTTGCCACAGGCTTTTTAGGACAAGAGATAAGTACAGAGTCTAAGTGTATTCAGAGAATTGTTGAACTACTAGAGAAGTAAGAATACAGAAGCAAACCTGTATCTCCTCTACGGTGATGATGCGACATACTCATTACCCAGAAAGTAGACATCAGTCATCTGAGTGTGTTTTATGCAAGAGACATTGGAATCAGTTTGATCTTTTAATAGGATTTGATTATTTTTTGTCCCTCATCCGAAATGGATGACAATGGAGAAATGCCAGATTTTAGAAAACAACAACATAGACACAGCATCACTTTCTCACTGTGGACCTGCAATCCAGTCTGAGTACTAATGCTTCTGTTAAGTTGTGCCTTTTCTTTTCTCTGCCAACAGTACTGACATCATGCCATTATTTATGATCAACATCCTAATTATTCTTTTTCTCCTATTCTCTCAACTTCTAAGTTGTCCACTTGTACAAGTTTTTCCTCATTAAAGTTGCCCTCCCCCCCATTTTTTTCCTTGTAAATCTCAACAGCTCCTAATTGGTCTGTTTTCCACTTGAGTCTTGTTTCTCCAGTCCTTTCTATGCATGTATTCTAGATGAATACTTTGAAATACACACCCCAACCCAAAGAGTTGCTTTTCCAAAAATGGTGGTTTATCACTACTTACTGCAGATGGACTATTTTAACTTATGACAGCAACTTACTGAAACTGTTCTCCCTCTGCTATTATATATATTCAGTGGAATAGCTAAAGATGCTGGCTTTGAAAATCTGATACTCTGGCTAGCACTTTTCTTTGAGGTGTCATTTCTGCCCTACTGTTTCCTTCTGCTTAAACTCCTTGTGGGTTTCATGGTAGATACAACAGTGTCTGATCACACACAATACGTATAGTAGGGCTTGGAGATATTTTCCAAATGAAATGCACAGTATGGTAATGGTGTAGGGATGTTGAGTGAAAATAGACGTCTGGGACAAACTAGAAATTGTCTTCTGGAGATACAGGAGAAAATTTTTAGGGACACAAAATCTAAATGGAATAGGAAAAAAAATCTGAGGATCCTTTGTGACACCAGGGAATGATACTGCTCTCTGACGTTAAGGATATGAGACTATATATAATCATTAGGATACTCCTGAGGTTTGCTATGAGACTGTAATATCTGCAATGAGGATGGACCAGCAGGTTTGTGTGAGTACCAGGAAGGTAATCCAGGGAAGAGATTACACTTCAGAGTAAGTAGTTAGAACTTTCCTCAACTTCAGTTACTTAAACAGCTTGACTTATTCACAAGATCAACTATCTGCAAGCAAATGGAGAAAATTGTCTCTCTTTCACATACACTGAACATATGTTAAGCATTGGGTAAAACATATTCATATGTATCTATGCTAAAAGCATGTAAGTTAAGTGATGCAAGGAGAGGGTACAGGCCTTCTTCTGCTTATAGATATTGGGGACATGATTTTTCATTTATTTGATAGGCAGAGTGACAAGTTCTATACCATCTGCTGGTTCACTCAGCATATCCCTGGGCAATTGGGATTGGGCCAGACAGAAGCTGGAAGGCAGGGACTCTACCCTGGTCTCCAACAAATGGGTTCAGGGGCTAAAGTACTTGGGATTACTTCTCATGCCTTCCCAGGTGCATTAGCAGGGAGCTGAATGGGAAGCCAAGCAGCTGGAACTCTAAGCAGATAGTCCAATATGAGATGCTAGTGTCACAGGCTGTGGTAACCTACTGTGTCATAGCTGACGTTGGAAATTTTTTAAAAAATATTTATTTATTTTTATTGCAAAATTAGATATACGTCGAGAGGAGGAGAGACAGAGAGGAATATCTTCCGTCCGATGATTCACTCCCCAAGTGACCACAATGGCCAGTGCTGCACCGATCCGAAGCCAGAAGCCAGGAACTTCTTCCAGGTCTCATGCAGGTGCAGGTTCCAAGGCTTTGGGCCATCCTTGACTGCTTTCCCAGACCACAAGCAGGGGCCTGGATGAGAACTGGAGCTGCCGGGATTAGAACCGGCGCCCATATGGGGTCGTGGTGCATTCAAGGTGAGGACTTTAACTGCTATGCCACCAGGCCAGGCTCCACTTTGGTGCTCTTTAAAGATCAAGTAAATTCCTTAGTCGTTGCTAGAGTTGTGTTTTGTAGGGAAAAGGAGAGACATGTGTTTATTGTATAGATCAGATTAAACTTTTTTGTGCTTAATCTTAAAAAATTTGCAGTTTGGTGTTTTCATTTTTATACCCTCTGCTTGGGATTGTTGGTGAAATATTTTGATAACTCTCAGAGAAGTAACTCTAAGGCAAATTGGTCAAGGTTCACAGATGGGGAAGTAGACAAGAATCATAGCTAGAAGAAAACTGAGGAGGTCCTACCATGTCTGTTTCAACTCCTTTATTGGGGCTTTCGAGGAGGAATGCCTCTCATCTCGAGTTTTAACGCATTATAATGTGCTGTTAAATAACAATGAAGAAAATGAGCGTACTCATAAGTTAGTAAGATAGACAATTTCTTTGCTCAGTGGAATTCTCTTCAGGGATATTAGAGTTTCTTGAGAAAAATACTTTGTTTGGATTATGCAGGCATATATGTGATTCCAAGTTCATGTCCGCCCCCCCCCCCCCAATACTAAAACTAAATTGTGGCTCATCAGATACAGAAGTGTATATCCAAGCTGCATGAGAATAACTATGAAAAGATTAGATCAGAGTGCTGGTTGGGGTTCTAGTTACTCTTCTAATCCAGTTCTTGGTTAACGTAGGAGAGCAGTGGGTGATGGTTTTAGTACATGTGTCACTATTTCACATGTTGGAAACCTGAATGGAGTTTTACATTCTTGGTGCAGGCCCCGGTCTCCCAAGGATTAACTCCACAGCTTAGCTTGTTTCTCAGAGGGTAACAGGATGAGCAATTTTGGCCTGATACATCTAGCCACTGGCTTAACCGCAAGTTCCTGCTTCCTATTTGTCAAGTTATCTGCCAAGGAATTGGATAAACACTGGGAGGAACTCAAGGGATTTAGGGTGGCCACTTGAGGATTGGATAAACACTGGGAGGAACTCAAGGGATTTAGGGTGGCCACTACTGGGAGGAACTCGAAGGATTTAGGGTGGCCACTTGAGGACTGGATAAACACTGGGAGGAGCTAGGCAGAGCATAAAAGAAAGCCTGGAGTTTCAATCAATCAATCTATCATCGATCGGCATTCTGTGTACTGCGTGTTGTCTTGTGTTGGCTCTCTGCGTATTGTCTTTTGTGTAACCCTAGTCCCTCCGCTCGGCTCGGGGTACGTGGCGACGAGGGCATTGCCAACACTTGGTTTTGGCTTGGCCCATCCCTGGTTGCTGTGTATTTGGGTAGTGAAAGTTATCTTTCCTTGCAAACTCACTCACTCACTCCATCTGTCATTTTGTTGCTATGTCTTTCAAGTCAATTATGAAAATCGTAAACATTTAGTCTGGATTCTGAGAGGACAATTACAATTCATGATGACAGTGTGTCCATGAAGAGATTTTTACATGCAGAAATCAGCATTCATTTTAAAGTTGTTTGCTATGAGGTGGAAGATGTAAGCATCTTTTTTCTGAGTCTTTCATGGAACCACACATAAACTGATCTTTGATACTATTTATGTACTCTTTCTGGGGAAATTCAAGGTTATGTTGAGTGCTAAGCCTAAATCAACACAAAGATAGAGCAGGTTGCTGCAAGAATTGGAGAATAAGAAATATCTGACATCTGGGGAATGGTGTTTTTAAAAATTTGGGATTTTGGGTTGTTCAAGGGGATTCACAGAACTGACAAACACTGAATTCACTGTTATAGTTCAAACAGAGGTGCCCTTTTCTGTTTGTCCTTTGCTGCTGCTTTGCTGTATGCTTTGACACCATAAATGCACTTCTTATATCTCTCTTTTACCTTGCTGCAAAAAGACCAATATGTTGTAAATACGAATACTTTAGTGATTAATTAAGACCAAAATAATGGTAGCTAGTTGGTAAACAACGTGTTAACCCCACCTCTGACTTCCTGAAGACTTCTTGAGTCTTACAGTCTTACTTCTATGTAAGCTGCTTGGGGGAGGGCTATACTTTTCCCCATTCACTTGGAAAGCTGTGGGTTAATATGTTTGCATTTTTCCTTTCCTTATGTACCCCCATCATATAAGATAACTAAGGTCAGGAACAGTATCTTAGTCATTTATGTTAACTCAAAACCATTTTATAAATATTATAGATTTTAATTTGAACCATTCCTTAAAGTATTTTAAATATCTGTATGATTGAAATTCATATATATATACACACTCACACAGGTACACAGGCGAAGACACACATGCACAGTGAGAAACAGAGAGAGAATCTTCCATTCACTAGTGTCCATTCACTCCTCAAATGGCCTAAATGTCTGGGATATGCTTGGCCAAAGCCAGGGTCACAGAGCTTCTGAGTCTCCCTTGTGGGGGAAGGGGCCTAAGCACTTTAGCGATCTTATGCTGGTTTTTCAGGCACATTAGCAAGGAACTGGATCAGAAGTTGAGTAGTTGGGTCTCAAACCGGCAGCCATATATATTGCTATACGGTGCTGCCATTGAAGGCAGAACACTTTATGTCATAGCACCAATACCAGGGTTAATTCAATATTAAATATTTCTGTAGTTATTTAAAATATATTAGCTTTATACTTGATTGTAAGCATAATTTCTTATTCTTACTCATGTCCTCAAGTTTTTGTACCATCTTGAGCATGTCA
The DNA here is from genome assembly GCF_030435755.1 of Ochotona princeps. Taxonomy (NCBI): domain Eukaryota; kingdom Metazoa; phylum Chordata; class Mammalia; order Lagomorpha; family Ochotonidae; genus Ochotona; species Ochotona princeps. Next base: position 38,708,602 of record NC_080846.1, on the reverse strand, counting down.
TGACATGTGCAAAACCAGTAACTTTAATTTCCCAGGTGCAGATATTATTTTTGAGTACCTGTTGTAAAGCTGAAGATTTTGACTTATTTGGCATCTGGATGTGTCTGACACATGATTTAAAGTATCTTATAATTATAATATGTTATCATTTATTGAGAGAGATGTCCATATGGTACACCTTTTGAAATTAAATGAAAAGTGCTAGGGTCTAACATCTGTATGGAAAGCATCCATTACAGCAGGCTTCAGAAACTCTTTGATATTTTTTTTGCTTCTGCTAGAAATAGTCCTTTAGCATGCCTGTTGTACAAAAGCTAGATGTGTTTTCTTTCAAATGGATGCCTTTATAGCTTTGGCCCTATTTCACAACCCTACATGTCCATTACACTATACATTTATTAAATTATCTATTTTGTTAGGAAAATCTAGACTAATGAGTACATGTTAGAGAATCTGACATACAAAATCCAGCCCATGTTTATTTCTCTGATGTGATCATCCAGAGTGAGTAGTCCTGACCAGTTGCCATGTTTCTGCTTCTTTGGGTCATGAAGGATCTGGTTGCACTCATCCTGGTGCCCACCATACCCAAGGACATTTTGGTCTGCATTGTTTCTTGCTGGGTCATCATTTGGTCCATGATATAACTGATATTCCTAGGCAGAGAAAGTCTGGGGTAAACATTTTTGTCTTCAAAAAGAAAACCCAGAAATCATACAAGCTCTTGTCACATCCTATTGGCTATATTTAGAGACATCTAGATGCTAAGCTATAACAACTAGGAAACATAGTCTATAACATCAGTGAACAGGAGGTCAGTAAAACATGAAAGAGTTTATATTACTGGAAGGAAAGTATAGATAATGGACACAGGTGAACAGTGTGACTTAGTCTGCTCCTGTGCTTCCTTTCATGAGCATTGCCATCCTCAGATGAGGTGGTCACAACTCATTTAATTTATCGCATCCACATAAAAATCGAGGCTGACAGAGTATTACATTTTCCTCTGTGTGAGGTCTGACTTTGGCCTCTGTGTATTTGCATACTCATAAACCAAGTAGCAGTTCAGTATGAGACAGACACCCAAGCTACAATGGTGAACTAAAGAAATGATCACCATGATAAGCCCCTGTCAATAAGCTGCACGTAGGAATAGTTACTGAGTCCGAGAGAGGGCACCATGCCATGCTATGCAGGGATTTTAGGATGCTTGTGTTGTATAGGAGTGACTTGCTCAGATAGTCTCCTGTCCTGATCACTAAGATTAGCTCTATAGTCCGTCTGCTATAATGTCACATATTCCTTCCCTTTTAGGTGGGGAAATTTTTATTTGCATTGCTTTCTTCTGCTGCTACCAAAGCTTTCATTAAAAGTACATTTTGGGTACAAGTATCATTTTTTTTTCTTTTTCTTTCCCCCCTAGACTTTTTCTGTTCTCTTCTTTCTTTTTTAGTTTTTTTTTTTTTTTTAAAAATTCATGGTACAGTTCCTTAGGCTGAGGGATTTCCCCATCCACCTTCCCCATCCTTCCCCCGACCACACTGTTTCTCCCTATATTATAACAGTAGTTTAGTCCCTCAATAAGTCCCAAGTCCATCAATCTGCTATTTAAGTGTCTCCTGACATTGTAGATACAGATAATGGTATTAAGTTGAGAATTATAGTGTTATGATATATATAACAGTTTCATTGGGAATCTGTCTTTTATTCAGAAGTAGAGATGCATACTGAAATAGATCTTCAATTCATGGTATACTTGCCTTCAGCATACAGCTAATCTAGATAAATATATGTATATACATGCTTACCTGTATAACTGTTAATCTTGTATTTTGCATGAAGTTGCCTTTTATCATAGAGAACATATTTTTACATTTTGCTCAGGGCCTGGGACTGTTAGAAAAATCTCAAAACACATTGAGCATCAAGATGTTATCTGTATGGGAGGTAAATTAGTTTGTGATCAGGGGTCCTGTAGTGTTTGGCTCCACCACACCCTCAATTCATTGAATTCATTTTTGTAAGAGGTTGATTTGAAATCCTACAAGTAGGGCAAGGACACTAAGGTAAAGATGTGACGCTGGGAGGCTATGGGAACTTAGGACCTGATGATATCTAGCATATGCATTCAAGGGCTATATAGAGATTTGGTTTCACTTCCGCTTAACATAACCCCCATCCACATTGTTGGATTATTTGTATTTTGTAATCCTGTGAGATTTCTTGTTTACTGCATCTGTGCCCTTATCATCCATTTTACCTTAATTTAATATAGGCTATGCAAAGGCCATTTAAAAAGGCAGCTCTTAACTAGTTATTTAACCTGCATTTGGATCCTGGGCTGCTCCCATTATTTGACTTAAAAATCTTCCTGGGAGGGCCCGGCAGCGTGGCCTAGCAGCAAAAAGTCCTCGCCTTGAAAGCTCCGGGATCCCATATGGGCGCCAGTTCTAATCCCGGCAGCTCCACTTCCCTTCCAGCTCCCTGCTTGTGGCCTGGGAAAGCAGTTGAGGACGGCCCAATGCATTGGGACACTGCACCCGTGTGGGAGACCCGGAAGAGGTTCCAGGTTCCCGGCTTCGGGGCGTGCATCGGCCTGTTGCGGCTCACTTGAGGAGTGAATCATTGGACGGAAGATCTTCTCTGTCTCTCCTCCTCTGTGTATATCTGGCTGTAATAAAATGAATATTAAAAAAAAAAGTCTTCCTGGGAAAATTTTAAGGGAAGATTTTAGAACAGAATTAGCTTCTGCTGTTTGGAGCACAAATATACTTAAGGAAGCATGTCTCTCCACATAGATGAGATGCCTCAGGCAGAAAGTGCATGCATGAAGGAGTGCATTTGCATCTGTCTTCTTGAAAACAGGCCTGTTCATATAAAATTCCTACTTTTTTTTGTCTTAACAGCACTTTTCAGAGCAGAAATGACCATGATCACTCATCAATATTCTGAATTTTCCAGTTAGTCTTCTAGAGCCATAAGTGCAGCAAGTGTATTATTGGCCTTTCAGTGTCTCACAGGTTGCCTTTTCTCTCTCACCGGTATACAGGGAAAAAACAGGTCACTAGCTTTCTGTGAATGAATTATGTCTTTGGTAAGACATAAATTGCATATCTCGATAACAAATGAACCTAAAATGGAATTATTTTAAAGTAGTTTTATGATTTCGTTAGAAGAGTTAAGGCTGATGAATTAGATCTGGTTCAGAAACTCATTTCCGTATTCGAGTTTGCACAAAGGAAGATGTTTGGTATGTTCTACCATAGCCTGGGGGATTGTGCTCCTTATTTTGAGTGGAGGAAGTGAAAAAAGGAAGTTAGAATGACTGGCTTTAGTTTCAAGAAAAAAATTATGTAGGTAATTTACATACATAAAATAAAAATAATAAATAAAATTTACATACATAAAATAAAAATTACATAGGTAAACATTTGTATATTACATATCTTTTACATAAACCTATAAAATAGTCACATGTATCTGCTATTGGAGTGGAATAATCAAGTCTGTGGTTGGCTAAATAATTCTGTACAAACTGTAAAAATGTGCTTTATTATAAAAATGTATAAAAGATAAGGCTAGAATGAATTCCTGAGACTGGTAAGCAGCATAAATGATCCATTTATAATAACATTTTCATTATGGGCAAAGAAGTTTATTGTCTATTACTACTGATTGATTTTGTCCCTTTGTGTTTTAGGATCAAATCTCATGGCGGTTTTAAATATAGGAAATAGGGAAATTTTCCTTCCACTTGGCATGACAATAAAAACCCAATCAAAGTGTAAAATTCTTTTTTTTTTAAGATTTATTTATTTTTATTAGAAAGGCAGATATACAGGGAGGAGGAGAGACAGAGAGGAAGATTTTCTGTCTGATGGTTCAGTCCCTAAACGGCCACAATGGCTAGAGTTGAGTCAGTCTGCAGCCATGAGCCTCTTCTGGGTCTCCCATGCAGGTGCAGGGTCCCAAAGTTTTGGGCCATCCTCAACAGCATTCCCAGGCCACAAGCAGGGAGCTGGATGGGAGGCGGGGCTGCTGGGATTAGAACCAGCGCCCATATGGGATCCCGGTGTGTTCAAAGTGAGGACTTTAGCTGCTTCACTATTGCCTGGGGCCCTTTTTTTTTTAATTTTTGATTTTTATTGCCAAGCCAGACATATAGAGAGGAGGAGAGACAGAGAGGAAGATCTTCCATCTGATGGTTCACTCCCCAAATGACCGCAAGGGCCAGTGTGGCGCCAGTCCGAAGCCACGAGCCAGGAACTTAGTCCAGGTCTCCAATGTGGGTGCAGAGTCCCAATGCTTTAGGCCATCCTGGACTACTTTCCCAGGCCGTAATCAGGGAGCTGGATAGGAAGTGGGGCTGCTGGGATTAGAACTGGTGCCCATATGGGGTCCTGGCGCATTCAAGGTCAGGACTTTGGCCACTAGGCCCTTAAAATTCCATCACAGCAAAAAAGCAAGGTAATAATTTTTTAAAACTAGTAATTTTCAAAATGATTAGATCTTGGAAATAATACGATATGTTAACTTATTCTCAAATTTCTACTTGAAGAATTTAATTGGGGCCCTAGCACAGTAGCCTGGCAGCTAAAGTCCTGGCCTTGCATTGCCATATGGGTGCCATGTGGGTGGTGGTTCTAATCTTATTGGCCCTGCTTCCCGTCCAGCTCTGCTTTTGACCTGGGAAAGCAGTCGAGGAGGGACAAAGCCTTGGGAGCCTATAACCACATGGGAGCCCCTGAGGAGGCTCTGGGTTTCTGGCTTCAGATCAGCATAACTCTGGCCATTGTGACCACTTGGGGAGTGAATCATTGGATGGGCGATCTTCCTCTCTGTTTCTCGCCTTCTCTGCATAACTTTTTAATGAAAATAAAATAAAGCTTCAAAAATTTGATTGGATCATTGCACTTTTTATACTATTCAATATAGTCTCCACCAGAATTCTCAGTTGACTTCAGGAATGATTAACAGTAGGCTCCCTTGCTGTTTAACTCAGTCATTCATGGCTTCACCAGATGGTTTCTCTGCACCAATGATTTTTTAAAAAATATTTTATCTCCTTCCCTGAACATAATCAAGATCCAAAGTATGACCATTCCTTTTAATTTTATGACTTACATGAAATATGATACAGACAAGTCTTTCTTTTTATTACTATTATTATTAGTTAAAGTTCATGACCAGCATGATTACTGTTGTGCTCAAGGCAATTTGAAAGTACACTTGTTTACCTTGGTTACTTTCTTTACAAACTCTCATGTTATTCTTGTTATTCTCATGTTATTCTTGTTCTCTAGTAATTCAGATACCATTAGGTTTTGCCACTTTCTACAATCATCGCTTTGGTTTTTCTATGTAGTGATTTTATTTAACATATTGCTGTAAATACAGTTAAAAAGAAAGACATAAATATCTGAAAATTTCCCCTGTGTTTTAATCCAGTTTAGTCAATCTGTCAGAGAAAATATATTTTTCGTTGGTCATATAATATTTTCAAAGTTATGTTTTTTAGAAAAGATCACATATTTTATAATTTCCTTTTTTCATAAATCAAAAATTGTGTTTATTGCAGGTACATATGGCATAAAATATTTTGAAAAACATACACACATACATCAGGGTATTCAGACATCTCTCAGTTACAGAGCTAGCCCATGGGGAAATATGCCAAACATCTTGTTCTCCGTTTCCAACACAAACAACAATTACAAAAAAAAAAAAAACCCAACAACTAGAAAATAAAGAGATGCATTTTTTCTTTCCAAGCCTCCCTTCAAACAACGGTACATCAGTTGTGCTGCCTGTGATTGTATTGCAGGAGCCCATACTTCAGGAGTGAAAATGCTGGCCTGGCACAATTACTTTTAAATGGTTGGTTTATACAACTCGTGGAATTTTCAAACATCTTCTATTGTTAGTTTATAAAAGTAATTAAACTGAAGTATTTTACTGTACATTTTATGATACCATTGGAGAAAAAGAGTTGAGGTTCAGTTGTGTATCTAAATAATTTTTCCAATATAGAAGACACATTTCAGATTTCAAAAATCAGGGTTTTAAATTGTTTTATTTTTTTCATCACATTATAGAAGTTTTGTTTAAGAAGGAATGAGGTTATCCCCGTCACCTTTATCATTTGACAGAGAGAGAGGACAAGAATGAAATAATTTAGCTGCCTTGTGCATGGTCACACCTTCAGCTGATTGCAGGGGTTGTGCACAAATGTATAATCATTGCATATCTAGTATTTGCTCTTTTGTCACATTACAGTTTTAGGATGTAAATCTCTGTTTCATTTCTCAAACTCAGTAATTGTCAACAATCCATAGTATTTACATAAATGTTAGACATGCATAATTCTCAAAAATATGAAGAACCTCTGTTTTCATTACTCACTAATTTCCAAGAGAAGTTCCACTGAAAATTAATGAATTTCAAAAGTGTTACCTTGATTTTATGACTCCAAATGCAACTTTCATATATTAGAAGATTAATATTTTTCATTACTGGTTTTAGGCTTCTGTAGGTATTTTCAAATAATGTAATTCCTTGACAATTCTAAAAATATAGTCATATGTTTCTTTCTTCCATCCTCCTTTTTTTCCTTTTCTCTATTTTTAAATTTTATTTTTAATTTAAATTTTGAGATAACATATGTCTAATTTACATTGTAGTCAAAGGCTGAATGTTCCACATAATAAAGAGTTGAGCAGATTTGACAGGGATGTTGTTAAAGGCTATGAACAATAATCAAATGAAAAGATATCAGTTTTGCCCTTATGAAGTAAAATTTAAACATTATCACAAATCATTAGAACTATAGCAATATATAACACTTAACCATTTATTTAACAAAGATATAAAACAAAGACAACACAACTATGTTTGAAGCAATGCTGATGCGGGCATTTAAACCAAGGATTTTGCTTGTTGTGTCATATTTCTAGTGTCTAATGAGGCTGGTACAACATATATAATAAATGTTTGATTAGACAAGTATATCCTTGATACTTAGTGAATGTGTGCATTTATATATATGCATATTTTAATTCTTCCTATTAACCTACTTCTTTTGTTAAACTATTTTTTTAGAAATTACCGTTTCTTCTCAAAAATATAGATGATACATGACGTTCAAGCAACTTTAAAGTGAGGTAGGCAAGGAATTCCTTGATAAAGTATTAAGGGATGGAGATAATAATATCTGGGAAGACAAAGCAGTGTGACTTGAGCATGTTGGTGATTTGGTTTTGCCACGTCATGAAGTGCATGGCAACAAGTGGCAAGCCATAGGGTAGGAGTGCAAGGTTAGAAGTGTAGCACTGCTCAACATGTAGCAGTTTCATTTAGCGTGTTCTTCACTGATGCAGTTATCCAGTCAGTGAGCAAACACATGATCAGGTCAGTGTTTATGCTGGACACTGCTTGAGGTAATCTGACAACAATGCCTGCGGAGAAGATACCCTTCTATTTCTGGGGTGCTTATTCCATAGGCTCAGGGATTTTCCCTCCCACCTCTGCACCCCACTTCTACCCCAGGACTGATCTGTCCTATATTATTACAACAGTATAATCCTTCAACAGTACTATTGTTGATATCACAAGTCCCTCATCTTGCTATTTGAATACATTCTCATACTGCAGGCATAGACAATGGTCGAAGTCCCGCATTTTACTGTCAAGATATATTTAACAGATTTGTTGGGAGTCTGTCTTTTATTTAGGAATAGAAATGAGTACTGTAATATATCTACTTCTCATTACGCTATTCTCTAATGCACAGTTCTTCTAGATAAATATATGTATATACATGCTTACCTGTATATTTATTGATCTTGTGTTTTACATGAAGGTTGCCTTACATAAGGAAATTTAATCTTTTATGATATATAAATTAGTCCTATGATTCACAGTTGCTGTTTTTGCTTCCTTTGAGTTTCTGAAACTTGTAGATTGGAGGAGACATAGTCAAGGAGATTTTATAAAATTGATTCAGGGCAGTATTACTTTTCTGTTGTACACATGTTTCTGGTTTCTAGCACAGCAGAAAGCCAAGAAATCTTTCCTGCTGACCATTGGACCTGTTAGACATCTGGAGAACTTCATGGGCAGATTCTAAACTTACGTGTTCAAGTACTAATCCTTAGAATGTGTCACTCACAATGTGCCTTTATTTGGAGATAGCTTTAAACAGCCTGTTTGGTTTGAATGGACTCCTTGGGTGTATGTTCTTAACAATATGACTTCTGAGCCCGGCAGCTTGGCCTAGTGGCTAAAGTCATCGCCTTGAACGCCCCGGGATCACATATGGGCGCCAGTTCTAATCCCGGCAGCTCCGCTTCCCATCCAGCTCCTGCTTGTGGCCTGGGAAAGCAGTGGAGGACGGCCCAAAACTTTGGGACCCTGCACCCGCATGGGAGACCTGGAAGAGGGTCCTGGTTCCCGGCTTAGGATCGGCGTGCACCGACCCGTTCATCAGACGGAAGATCTTCCTCTCTGTCTCTCCTTCTCTCTGTATATCTGACTTTGTAATAAAAATAAATCTTAAAAAAAAAAATATGACTTCTTTGGTTATGAGGGCGTGGGATGGCATGGTACCTGTGATGCTCAGCATTCCATATGGTTGCCGGATTGTGTCCTGCCTGTTCCACTGCTCCAGTTCTGATCAATCTCTGTCCTAATGGCCTGCAAACAGCAGTGGAAAATGGCCAATTATTTGGGCTCCTTCCACCCACAAGAGAGATTGATGAAGCTTCTAACTCCTGGCCCCTAACTTTGGTTTGGCTCATCTGTGGCCATTGTGGCCATTTGGGAAATGAAAAGGCATATGGATTTTTCTGTCTCTTCCTCTCTCTCTCTATGTAACTCTTTCAAGTAGAATTATAAGAAAGAGATAGATGTCCTTTAACTGATGAGTGAATAAAGAAAATATTGTTTGTGTACATGGTGTAATACTACTCAGCCATAAAAAAATAAAACCCTGGGGCCAGTGCAGAGGTGCAGAAAACTGCTCTTCTACTTGCTGGAATCACATATGGGTGCTAATTCATATCAACTGTTCCGCTTTCAATTCAGCTCTCTGTTTTTGACCTGGGAAAGAAGAGGAGGATGGTTCAAGTCCTTGGGTCCCTAAATCCACATGAGAGATGCAGAAGGTCTTTTCTCCTGGCTTCAGATTAGTTCAGCTTTGGGTGTTGTGCCATTTGAAAAGTGAACCAGCACATGGAAGACCCAATGTATCTCCTTCTCTCTCTGTAAAAGCCTCCTTTCAAATAAAAATAATTAAATCTTAAAAAAGAATAAAATCTTGCCTTTTGAAACAAAATGGATAAACTGGAAGGCAGTACGCCAGTGAAATGAGACATTCCCAAAAAGACAAATATCAGTTGTCTCTGATATGTGGTAGTTAATGTAGATTAAAAGAAAATGAATTAGAATGAAACAGATATCTCATGATTTGATGATTATTTTTACTTCTTATTTAAACTCACCTAGAATGGTAGCCTTTGTACTTTTTAACTTTAAATATTATTGTTAGTGTTTCAGTAAGCCAGTTATTATACAGCAGATTAAAATTAAGCTTATTTCAAATATAAAAAAAATGAAGTTTGAGTGTGGAGAGGTGGCGAAAGGGAACTATTGTTATCTGCTTAGAATTGTGCCAATGAAATGCATAACATATTCTCTTTGTATTAATGGAATTTTATTAAAAGGTGAGGAGAGGAGGACACAGGTGCAGAAGGAAGACCATAATAAGAACTATGGAGAGGACAGCAATCAATTGATAAGAGAGAGACATCTCAGCATGAACAATGGGGTTGGCCCTTTGATTTCATGCTTTAATTTTTACAACTGAGGGAAAAACATAAGCTTCTGTTGTTTAAGTCATGAGATCAGTGATGCTTGAACTTTTAGCCCTAATAAATTCGGACAGCCCAGCGGATGTTTAAATAACATTCTCAGTGTCTTAAATGCCAGTATTACCTTGAAGTGCTTGGTTAGAAGAGGTCTGACTTATGTTTGTTTTTGTTGTGTTTTTTAACATGCAGCTTATCTTTCACAATATGACATCAATAGCTAACCATTTCCAAAGAGAAATCCAATTACTGTGTACTACAATAAAGGCTATTAATTTTAAAATAAGAGTTTTGTGTTAGAGATTGTGACTCAGTAGATTAAGCCGTTACTCACTTGTCTTAGGGAGTGCCTAGGATCAAGTCCTGACTCTTTCTGACCTTACTTACTGACAGTGCACCTAGACGAAGATTATGACTCAAGTCATTGGGTCCCCATTGCTCTGTGGGAGATCTGGATTGAGTTCCTGGATCCTTGCTTAGCCATCCCCAGCCTTGGAGTGAGCGAGTTTATATAGCATCTCTGTCTCTTTCTCTTTTGTTGTTTATCTGATCTTCAAATAAATACAAATGAATGAACATGAACTTTTAAAAATCAGATAGTTGTGTGACTATTTGGGCATTTCTAAAGATTGGCTCTGCTAATCTTGAAAATAGATTGCTCTTTTGTCAGGAGCTGCTGCCCATGTGCAGCAGTCATTTGGCAGCATTGCTAGACTGTAGTGTCTAGGAGCCAGGGCCATTTCGCCAATCGAAAATATTGAAAAAAAAAAAAGCTTCCAGAAATTTGTAAGTTTCACTCATGGTTGAGAATAATCCTTGGCTTAAGTATCTAGGTCATGGTTTTTATGTGTATTTGTGATTTGGATTATATTATTGGAAGGTCACCTAAGTGTGCATCTGCAGGAAACTGTGTCACATAATACAATGTAATTAATGAATTAAAAATAATAAATAAATAGTTGATGAAACGTCAAAAAAAAAAAAAAAGATTCACCTTCCCTGTTTGTGTGTAAGCTAATTTTGCTGACACCAAGGATTTAGTTTCTTTTTTTTTCTGACAGATTATTTGTTGAAAAATAATCTAATTGCAGTCGTCTTCTCTCAGAATCGTGGTTCTGATTATTAGTCACATTGACCTTTTGCATTGAATAAAAAGAAACAAACGTTGCACTGTAAACCATAAAAGCACTGGCATTAAATGCTAGCTGCAAAGAAATACAATAATTATGTACTCCCAAATTAGAATGAAACAGCTTTTTCAAAGCCTGTATTTGAATGTGTCTGAGACCTCTTAAGTAGATTCTTTATTTTTATGGAATTGACAGCAGGCTCTCATGCCCACAAATTCCTCTATTGAAAAATTAAAGCAAACTTTATTTATTGCTTAGTGAAAAGACTTTTGTTGAGCTGGCATACAACCTGAAGTCCTTTCAAAGTTTTTAAGTCTGTAAAAGACAAATTACCCAAGCCTTTTTTTTGTGGAGTGTGGTTAACAATAAGAATAGTTTCCTGCAAACATCCTTCAATGCCGAGTTTTATTAGGAAACCGTGTGAACTGAAGGGGTTGAAAGTAAGCCAGACCTACATATTTGAGTATTTGCAAAATGTCGCTTCCTGCTGCAATGTTTCCTGAATGACAGAGTTCACATGTAGGAGCCATTATTTTGCTGTGGTTTTACAGTTAAGTAGGATCCCTGTAGAAAAGAGACTAACGCCTATTTTTAAGTCAGTTTTCAGAAATTCTTCCAGAATCCTCCCGGGGGATTGTTTCTGACCATTGATAATACACATGTTGGCCACTATGTGTTACAATGTTTTCTTCCATATTTAGTCACATTCCTTGTAATCTACATACACAGTTATTTACATATTTTCAATACAAGCTTTTTTAGATTGGGCTTCAGAATATTGGTGGCTGAAAAAATAAATTCTTACTCAAATACACTGGTTACTTAAGAAATCCATATTGAAAACAAATGGTTATTAAAAGACTAAAAATACAACTATATTTAAGTTCAAAATAAACCTGTAGGTTTTAAACTCAGCAATGTTTGTTTGCAAACTGAAACTTAAGGCTTGTGAGTGTAGGTGAATGAATGAGCTCTCACTGTAGTTCAGTGCTGAGATCATTTGTAACAGTATAGAGCACCTGATGATCTCTGATCGGCTTATTCTTTACTGTATGTGAAATCATTCCAGGCTGTTGGTTTCTAATCTTTTCAAGGATAGGACATTCTTCAGAGTGGTGTGTGCAGGTTAAGCTGCCACCTTGGCAGCCCACAGTGGAGTAGGGTTTGTGCCCTGGGTGTTCTGCACGTACTTTAGTTCCCTACTGATGTGCTTAAAAAAACTGCAGAAGGTGGCATAAGTACTTGAACCCTTGCCAACCAATGAAGAGAATCAGATGGAGTTCTTGGCTTCTGGTTTCAACATGGCTCAACTTTGGCTGTTGTATGTACTTGGAGAGTGAACCGAAAGATGAGAAATCAATCTCTTGCTTCCTCTTTGTGTTGCTCTTTAATGAATTAAATAAATAGCTAAAAAATTATATACATTAAATGTGAAAGGGCATTGTGAATCTTTTGCCATGTAGAGCCAGAGCTAGTTGAAATTCTTCTAAGAGGGCTCCGGAGCAGTTAATATGAGAACTAATAGACAGGAAATTCCCTAATCCACGGGTTAACAGATCCAGGGAAGGAACCTACTAGGCGAACAAATTTATATTAGGAGATTGACTCTTGCTGTTGAAGTGTAAATGCCTTACCCCCCTGATGCCTGTGTGACCCTCAGTTCTTAAAAGTGTGTTGCTGTTAGTAAACTTTGGGTATCTTACTATCATGGTAATCCACACGTGATATTATAGGCTCTGCGCATTAAGTGCATTGCTGCAGGAAAGCAAACAATTAAGCATTAATGATAAAGTATGTTCATGGCCAGATTTCTTGCATATATTTATTTTTCCTATTACATGCATTTATGCCATCATCAATGTGGACTTACTAAATGAAGTGAGGTAGGTAGTTTTGTATGTTTTGTGATTTGGCAGAAAATGAAAGCATGCCCTGAGTTATGGAGCTTACATGTTACTTGGAGAAAACAAAAGAAACGCAAAGCTCAAAAATGTGTAAATTAGTGATAGATGCTTTATCAGAAAAACATAACAAGGGGGACAGGGAATGCTTCAGAGTGGTTAAGAAAGACATCTGTTCTGTTGGTTCCCAAGAGGTACAGCCTGAGATGGAAATTCTCTAGAAGATTTGAGAGATAGGGTATTGACGTCAGGATATAAGCCAAATAGAATAATGCTGGATGGAAAGATAACAGAGATTGATATCCCAGCTGGTGACTTTCAGGTAAACCAAACTCTAGAGCACCAAAGGTATTGTACAGTTAGTGTCACTCTGAGATAGGGTATGGCTCTTTGTAGGCCCCTTGATTACTGGCTTGGGTGGTGTGGGATGGACTAGGTGGCAGGCATAGTCATTTGCATAGTAACATTACTTGACAAGGAAGGGCAGTGTGAGTTCTTGCCCTATCAGTTGACTGTAGCTGGTGATGTGTTCCTTTTTGTCTGAAGGATCTTAGTGGGGTTCTGCCAACATCCACTTGGGTATCTGCGAAGGTTATGAGAACAGAAGAGAGAAAAGTAGCTATACATGTTTGCATATTCCAGGGAAAGAGAACAGCGATTGTCAAGATCAGATCTTAGTTGGCCTGAGGAACCACATCCAGTATGATTAGAGACTTGTGAACAAGAATGAGAATGTAAAGAGGCAAGGTATGCATGAGAGACAGATCATGAGGGGACTTCCATGATAGGGGACTTCATTAGAACTGTTTGAGCAGAGTACATGATCTGCATTTGATTTTCAAATGTTTGTTTCGGCTGTCATGGGAGAACAGGCTGCAGTGATCAAATAGATTAACTACAAAATCAATGCCTGTTCATTTATTGAGTGACAATCTGCTAGCAAGAGGCTGTTACTAATCTATTAATGATTTAATGTGATTTTGTATATGATAATTGCACATGAGTTCATGTAGATCTTGTAAGTTTTCTGTGTGGACAGAGAGCTATTAAAAATATCTAGCAGAGTTCTACAAATTCAGTTTGGCTCTTTATAATAAAATCTGCTGCCTTCTTAAGTGTTTAATTCTCTGTAAGATGATGATATTTGATCTGCTATGAAAAAAAGGAAGGAAAATCACTTGGGGCAGTTGGGGTGAAGTTCTGTGATGGAAGTTAGAGATGGTTAAAAATACAATGTATAGAATGTATATGAAGGTATAAAATCGGAAAGCAAAGGATTTTATAAGCCGCCAGGCAGGGATCTCAAGGTGAAAGAAGAGAGTTAGATTTTAGGGGATTTCTGTTCTAGATACTCTTCTTGAAGCTTTTTTCTCATTTTATGTTACTACTAGTTTCTTATGTTTGCTCTGTAGATTTCATTTTCTTTTTCATGTTTTTTAATACTTATTTTTATTTGAGGCAGAAGTACAGAGAGAAGGTGAGGCACGGGGAGAAAGAGAGGGAGAGATCTTCCATCTGCTGGTCACTCCCCAAATGGACATAACAGCTGTTGCCATTGTGAAGCCAGGATCCTGATCAATATGCTTCACTTCCAGTCTGGCTTCCTGCTTACGCCTAGGGCAAGCACCAGAGGATGGGTCAAGTCCTTAGGCTCCTGCACCCATGTGGGAGACCTGGAAAGAAGATGCTAACTTCTGGTTCAGATCAGCTCAGCTCTGGATATTGTGGCCATTTAGGCAGCGACCCAGTAGGATGGAAGACCTTTCTCTGTCTTTCCACTCTCGGTAAAAATCTGTCTTTCAAATAATAATGAAAAATCTTTAAAGAAAAAGAAAAAGCTCTTATATTAATCACATCTACAATGATAGCTCTTCCTTCTGGTAGCCGGGATTGTTCAGCATATTTATACCAGTGAACATCTATGTATAGAGACACACACTCCATTGCTACCCAACGACTTTCTGTAAATTGTTCCTTCTTAATATCCCTAAGGATATTTTATTACTATTTGTGTAATATTTTATTCACATTGGATGTATATATGTATGCATGTTTGCTGAGTTGTGTTATCCAAATATCCATCTATAATCCATTTATAAGTACGTATGTCTTAGTATTTTGCAAAAATGGTGAATTTTCTCCAGTCTTTCAATTCTTAAATAATGCAAACACTGGTAAAGTAAGAACCATTCTCCAATATAGATTTTACAACTCAGAAGCTGTGTCAACTGCTCCATTTACGTCAGTTGAAAGATAGACCAAGAGAATCCGAGTTACACATAGAAGAGATTAATCTTGTGGGGAAACCACATTAGGCAGTCTGTGTTGGAGGAATTTCTGTGCCTAGTTTTCCTAACACTCTGTCATTTACTTACAGTGATTGAGAGTGAACAGGAATGAATATAGACTGAAACGGGATAATGACAGCCTATATTGGTTCCAAATGACTTGAATATTTCAAACAAAATTTTCTATTAGTTCAGGCTCTTTATTATATCCAGAGGCACTTGGCGTTTTTTCAGGGAAGAGCCTAAAGAAGCAAATATAAATAGCCTTACCAGACTTTACAACGCTGTACACAACATTCTTATTGAACGTTTTCTTTCTTTTTTTTTCTGTTAGAGGAACACCTTGAGTAATAAGGTATTTATAATATTTCTTGTGGCTAGTTTGTTTATAAGTTACTTACATTGAAATCTTATTTGAAAGTTCTGGAATTTTTTTTCTTCTCAGTCAGCTTTAAGAGAATTAAGTGTTGTTTCAAAAAAGCATTGATTTTACAAGGGTTGTCAGAAATTTTCACAATTAAGGACATGTATTATTCACTTGAACATAAGAATCCTATGAAGAAAAATAATGCTTTGCTTTTGAACAGTGCATTGTACAATAGGGAAAGATGACTTTTCTGTTGATTGTAATATTATTTTTTCTGCTTTTTTATTGTTATTAGTTTTAATTTTATGATACAGTTCCATAGGTTCTGGGATTTCCCTTCCTCTCTCCCCAAACCTCTTCCTCCTGTTGGTTTCCCCTACATTATTACAATGCGTAGGCCTTCAAAAACAGTCATAAGTCCATCATTCGGCTATTTAAGTATATACTGATACTGTGGGTATAAAGAATATATTATTTATTTTTCTTATTAGGTAAGAGCTATATTGAATTAAAATTTACATACATGTAATTCACTTGTTTAAATGGTATAGTTTTCTTTTACTGTAACCATCGTTATTCATCTGTGACAGCAATCAGGTTTTCTTTTTAAATTATTTTTTAAATTTTGATAAATGTTACATAATTGATTAGGGACCAAAGGGTCAAGGGTCACAGGAAAGTGGGTAAGACCATTGTTTCCATATTTTTTTTGTGTGTGTGTATGTGTTTCTGGGGTTAGGAGGGAGACAAAGGGATAAGCCCCACCCAACCTCCCACCCTATCCTAGGGTCCCCGACATGGGGCATGCTCCCAGGTCACTGCTCAAGTGGTTTTGATAGTTCAACAGTTCTGAATTGCTGCCAATCTCGCTGTTTCAAGCATAATGAAATCTCTCCAGAATCCACTGGCTGACATAGTCCACCTACGGTCCTCTGTAGGCTCCGATGGACCACCATTTCCTCCATGTGCACTTGAATATACCATCCACTGTTCTGTCTGAGCCTCCAAGGAGGCTCAACTTTGACACCTGCCTTCCATGATTGGACCATGGAACCTGCAGTTCTCTTCATGATTGGGGTTCTGGGATCAGCAGTTAAGTTGGAGGGATTCCCAAAGAAACCTTGCCTGGGGTGATCCCAGACGTGATTCTTGTGCGTGAAAGCCAGTGCAGGGTCTGGCACAGTCTGTTGCCCCAGTCAGCTTATGCCTGTGCTGGTGGTTGCAGTTGATGTGTCAGTTCTGTTTCCAGACCTGTCTTCCTCATGAACCAATGGATGTTGCAATCAAGCCTGATTCTGCCCACCTCACACTTGGCCCTCATGCAAACCAGTGGAAGTAGCAGCTGAGTAGGGGCGATTCGCCATAACCTCCACCAGGGCTGCGCCCTACCCTGGTTCCCATGCTTGTCAGTATGTACTGCATACTTGTTCAGTCTGTCCCACATCCCATTTAGCTCTCATGCATGTCAATGGGCATTGAAGCTTAGTTCAACCCAACCAACCCTACTATCCAGCCGACAGACATACTGGCCGGTGCAGTTCTGTGTAGCCACTGCTGCCCCGTCCTGGTTTTCGTGTCCTCCAGTGGGAGTGGTAACCCAAGAGGGAGGTGTCCACTATCTCCCTACTTGGCCACTCCCACTCCTAGATCATGCACTCTCCAGGTTGTTCTGGAGTTTAACTTGACAGATTTAGCCCCCAGTGCCAGCCTCTGCCAACTGGTGCTGTGGCAAAGCCCAACCAAACCTCACCCACTCTGATTTTTGCTTGCACCAGTAGGAACAGTCAGCCCAACCTGGTCCTTCCCTAATCTAGCTCACAATAGGCCCACAGGTGTTGTTGCCCTGCCCTGTCTGGTCTGCCCCCATCCCAACTCGCGCTCTCCAGTGGGAGTGGTTGTCCAGCAGGAGAGCCCACATTTCCCCTGCCAGCTTTGCCCTCTCCCCACCCCCCGGTTCACACGTATGCTGTTTGGGTGCTGTGACCACATCTGGTATGGCTCACTCCACCTTGGCATTGCATTATGTGCACTGGTTTGTGTTGCGACCGAACCTGGCCCGACCCACACTCTATTCTGGTGCTCGGATTCACCAACAGGTGATGTGAACTGGTTTACCCTGGTCTGCCCCCCACCTATGCCATATATATGCTGCTGGGTATCTTTCTGGCCTGGTCTGGGTTGCTCCCTATTGTGCTTCTTGTGCTCACCTATAGAAACTGGGTCCCAACAGAGGAGTTTCCCAAGCTCCTCTATCAGAACCTCTCCTTATGCCAGATCTTGCACATACTGGTGGTTCCATGGGCCAGCCTGATTTCCATTCTTGCTTATGAGTTAAGGTTTTCTCGACCCTGCCCAGTCTGCCTCTTCCATAACCAATGCGTATGTTAGCCAGGCATTGGAGCTACTTTGCCCAGCTTGACTTACCCCCAGACCTGGACGAAGTAATCATCAGTGAGAGTTGTGACCCACTAGGAGAGTTACCTCAAGTTACCCCAGTTGACCCACTCCCAAACCCAGATCTCATACATGGCAGTAGGTGTTAGGCCAGTGTCCGGCATAGTTTGCCCTTCCATTTGGCCTTGTATGAGCTGGTGAATGTTTCAGGCTGGCCCATCCCACACCCTGTTTTAAGATGCACATTCGGGTGCTGCTGCCTTTACCTGCCCAGACTGTTGTCAGTTCCTTTACCCGTGAGTGATGACAGATTCCATGGCCCATCACCACCCCAACTTGTGAGCTAACCAGTGGGACTATTTCCACAGGGCTTGGCTCAAACATCCCCCATAGAAATTACCCTCGGACCTGGTTCTCTCACACGCTGGTTAATGTCATGACCCTGCCTAATGTGACCCCTTCCCTGTTCCAACACTCAGTCAGGTACTGGAGGCTAGTCCTGCCAGACAGGCCCCCAGCCATAGCTTTTGTGTGGACTGGCATGTGGCAGTCAGTGATGCTGTATGCTAACAGCCCATCTCAGGACTCCCATGTGGGCTGATGAATCAGTCTGGCTCAAATAGAGCTTATGGACTCTCCCCTCCAAACCATCAGCTCTCAATACCTGCACTTGCCAGAAAGTTCTGTGACTGTCCCAAATAGATCTTATGGACTCTCCCCTCCAAACCATCAGATCTCAATTCCCACACTTGCCAGAAAGTTCCGTGACTGTGTTGCAGGGAGTCACACAGGATTCATCCCTTACCTGCACTCAAATTGGCCTTATCTACGAATGTCTCCAGACAACACATACCCTAACAATTACATACCCTAAACACCCTGGAGCTCACCAGCAGGCAGCCAGGAGGCAGAGCCTGACACCAAATAGATGCACTGACAGCCCAAAGCCTAGGACTCACCACATGGCAGCAATGACCATGACCTGAGTGCCCAGCATTGGGTCCGGCCTGTTTCGGGCACCACCTGCAGCCACCATGCTGCAGAGGGCTCCTTTTGCCCCAACCCATGGCTGAACACTGCCCCGACTCTTCCTATCACAAGCCGGTGGCAGCATGGCAGAGCCAGGGGCCTAATCCAGTTCCCGAGATTCCCTCTTGGTGTACTTACCCTGAAGGAAGAAATCTCTCAGGCCTCGTGACACCTCGGACTTGCTCACCTTATGGTGGCAGTGGCCATGGCCTGAGTCCCCAGCATTGGGTCTGGCCTGGCTTGGGCACCCCCTGCAGCTGCCATGCTGTAGGAGGCTCCTTTCACCCTGGCCGAACACTGCCCTAACTCTTCTTGCTGCAAGCTGGTGGTGACAGGTCAGAGCCAGGGGCCTAGCAATCAGCTTTTGAATATTCCCACGCACTGCTGCAATAGTAAAATTTCATTAAGCCCTTGTAAGAGTAAAACACCTTAGTGAAATCCTTATAGAAGTCGCTCCATTTGCTTCCAAGAATCCTAGTCCTTCTGTATTGTACCTTTTGTCTCTGTAATTTTATGTGTTTTGGACATTGTAAAGACATGGACTCAGTATTTGCACTCATAGTAACAAAGTCTTTGCATGGATGTTTTTATTTCTTTAAGGTATATACTAAGGAGTACAGTTGCTCAAGTAATTGGTAATTCTATCAGATACCAATTATGTTGGATATCTTTTTACCCATTGCAGTATGCTTTTCTCTGTTACTATTTTGATATTGATATCCTTTTGTGGTCCTGGAAGCTACATGTTTAAATTTTTTTTAAAGTATGCAAAGCCAAAATAAGTGTACTCATGTGTGCATCTGTGTGGAATTTACTTCACTAAGAAGGTAAAATTTATATGGCCTTTTTAGATATCAGCTTGGTTATTCCTTCACTTGATCTTAGCGAAAAGACCAAGAAGCGATAGCTTATTTGTTTCTACTTTGTTGGTTCCAGACTACTATTCAAATAGTGAGACTTCATGCCTTTATTTGAATAGTTTTTCTTCATTACTTGTTTGACAAATTTGATTAAAATTGTGTGTATTAGCATAGAGCAGCTTATGCTTGAATTTTATCTTCTCATAAGTGTACTTTTCTGATGTTGAGAAATAAATTTGAGGATAGTCATTTTGTAGTGATTAAGATTATTCTAAACAGAAAAAGAATTGTACTTGTTTTAGAAGAGTTGGTTGTATCAACTTAATATGCCATTTAAAAAATTATGTTTTGTTTGAAAGGTAGGTTTATATATATGTATATGTATGTGTAAATACTATATATATATATATATAGCAAGAGAGAGAGAGAGATTGAGAGATTCCTTCCATCTTCTGGTTTGCTCCTGAAATGGCCAAAATGGTTCGATGTTGACTGGATCCAAATCAAGAAGTCAGGATATTCTTCAGGGTCCCCCATGTAAGTGCTGCTTTCCCAGGCCATTTGCAGGGAGCTGGATCAAAAGTGCTGCAGTCAGTATTAGAGATGGTGTCTGTATTTGTATGCTGATGCTGCCATTGGATGATTACCAGGTTGTTCCCTTACACCAGCCCTACCATTTGAGTGATTGAGATATCATTCTCACAGTGAATGTATATACTGAATAAAAAAAGGAATCAAACTAATGGAAATTTGAGGACAGATGCTTTTTAGTATGATTTTCAATTATAACAAATATTGGACTTGCTGCAAGTAGATTTATTTTTAATTGAAAATGCTTTAATGATACCATATTGTCACTTTATAATCAGAATATGGGAAATTGTTATGGCTTTGAGAAGCAAATATTATTTTCTTCATATACATATATATTTGTGATTTGCATTTTACAATTTAAATCAATATTCTAATAAAATCATAATAGAGAATTAAACTTTTCCACCTTAGTTTAGAACCAATGTATTCAAGTCTTAGAAATTTTATTCTTAGGATAAAATATAAAGACTATGCTCATTGGTTAGTTCATGTTGATTTTATGTATTTACCTCTTTTCAGTAAGGATCATCTTGTGTCTTTTTTCAGAACGGTGGGATATGAGTCCTAGGCTTCAGAGTTCCATCACACAGCATTCTTTTACTGAAAACAAGGAAACAAACAGAGATGGTTTAACCATAGAGACAGAAATTATAATTCTTAAAAAGTCTGTGAGACTGCAGGAACAACAGTGAGCTAGGTGTGCAAGTGCTGAGCTGGGAGTGAACTCACTGAGCTCAGTGCATTGAACTGGTCCCACATTAAAAGTAATACCAACTTTGGCATTTTATGACTCAAAATAGGTCCATCTGGCCCTCAGATCCAATGGCTGTCAGGTTCTGCAAGATTAGCACCACCAGCAACCTAGCTATTTAGGATACCTAGTGTCTCCCTCATTCTTGCAACTGTGCAAACTGGACGTGGGAGAAAGGTTATATAGACAATGGTACAGCAACAGCATGGGATCACAGGAGGTAGAGTGCAGACACTCAAGCTGGGGTTACAGAGACCATGATGGAACTCTTAACATAAGAGCTCTGATATGAAACTCACTGGAGGCAATGGCACAAGTGACTGCAAACAAATAATGCTATATCAGCCACAATAAGTAAAATCGATTTGCAGACCTGTGGGTGACACAGCTTAGAAACCTGCCCTAAGGAGAAGAATTTGCTAACCAGAAGTACAATGAGCAAGAATAAGAGACAAAGGCACAATGAATATTACTGAAGGTTCCCCTGAAAAGTAGCAAAAGCCTTTGCCAACCTGAGTTAACTGAGGAAGACATCGAGAAAATTGAGGATACACAAATCAAAACACTTGTTATAAAGCTTCTTATCAACAATGAGAAGCAAATGCAGGAATTTAAGGGGTATGCCACACAGAAAATAGCAACACTGAAACAAAATCTAGCGGAATTATTGGGAATGAAGGGTACAATAGAGCAAATTAAAAATTCAGTGGAAAGTCTCAACAATAGAATGAAGAAGGCAGAAGAAAGAGTCTCAGAATTGAAAGATATTTCTTGCCATGATGGGGAAACAAACAAAAAGCTGGAAGCAGAGCTGGGTTAAGCTAAAAAATGTATTCAAGAATTAAGAGATGCTATTAAAAGGTGAAATATAGCAGTTATGGGAGTCGCACAAGGTGCAGAGAGAGAAGCTGGGATTAAAAATGTATTCAACTAAATAATAAAAGAAAATTTCCCTAATCTGGAGAAAGAATTGGGAAACAACATCCAGGGAAGGCACAGAACTCCCAGTAGGGTTGATCAAAAGTGATCTGCACCAAGACACATGATAATCAAGCTCTCATCAGTCAAGCATAAGCAAAAAAAAAAAAAAATCCTTAAATGTGCTCTTGAAAAAAATCAATTGACATATAAAGGAATACCAATTAAACTCACAGGAGATCCCTCACAGGAAACTCTACAGTCAAGAAGAGAATGGAGTGACATTCCAGATTCTAAAAGAAAAAAGTTGTCGGCCTAGGATAACATATCCAGCAAAGCTTTCCTTTATCTTTGAAAATAAAGTAAAATTTTTCCAGAGTCAAGAAAAGTCAAAAGAATATGCCTCTTCCAAACCTGCCCTACAAATGATACTTAATGATGTTCTCTTGACAGAGAGGAGGAATAGCACCCACCAAAACCAAAGGCAAGTGTGAAGAACATTCCATTAAAATGACAACATCAGATTAAATCAATTAACAACCAATTGCTGAGTGACAGGACCAAATTACCACCTATTTATATTAACACTGAATGTAAGTGGCATTAACCTCATCAATCAAACATCATAGATGAGTAAATTGGATTAAAAACACAAAACCCGTCTATTTGTTGCCTACAGGAGATGCATCTCCTCAGCAAAGAAAAGTGGAAACTGTATCTCATGGATTTTGATGTTTTTGTTTTTATTTTCATTTCTTCAAAAACAGTCTTTTTCTCACTCAGTTCTTCAGTGACTCATAGATCATACAGTAGCATCATTTTCTTCAAGAAGTTTCTTGATTTCTTTTTTTATTTCTTCAGGGACACATTAGTCATTCAATAGCGTATTATTTAACTTCATGGTGTTATAAATTTCTTCTTATTTCTTCCTGTTCTTGATACTGTTTGTGGCTTTTCATTTAAAGAGATGTATAGTAATTGTGCAATGGAGACTATCACATCCAGTGGCATGTTGTTTTAACTTCATGGCATTGTAAATTTCTATTTTTCTTCCTGTTGTTGATTTGTTGTGGCTTTTTACTTGGGGGAATTTATACTGACTGTGTAGTGCAGACAGACTTGTCCAGATATGAGAATATGGTGCAGTGTGCATCTATACTTCTGCATTGAGAATGGACTTCCAGCGAAACTGTTGGGTGTGTCTTGACAATTGGTTGCTGGACTTTCTACCATTGCTGTTGTAATGATATGGGAGAACTCAGGGGTAGGGTGGGATTTGGGGAGGGGGTAGGGGAAATAGTAGGACCTATGGAACTATATCATAAAATAACATAATAATAATGTTTTGCACACACAAGAATAAGTTATACTTCTTCACATACCCCCAATGTTATTGGAAAGAGGTGTCCAATGATTCTTTAATAATAGCATTCTTTCACAGCTGTTTTTCAGGGGCTACCAAACTGAAGGCAATTCAGCGCCCAGTCCTGGCTCTACTGTGAACTGGCTAGTGTTGTATCCAGTCCTGGCCCCTCTTGCATCCCATCATTGTTCTCAGATCTGCCAGTGGATGTTATGAGCTGGCACAGCCTGGACTGCCCTCTGACCTGGTCCACATGGATGCTGGTGGGCCCTGTAGCCTGACCTGGTTTGGGCCGTTTCTTGTTTGGTTCTTGCACTTACCTGCAGGGACTGCAACCTGACAAAAGAGTTCACCAAGCTCCTCTATCCCGTCTCCTCCCAGCAGCAGATCTTACACACAGTGATGGGTCCTTGGCCCAGGTTGACTTTGTCCACCTGTTGTCCTGGCAAGAACAATGTACTTGCCCAATCTGCCCATACCCTTTTCAGTTCTTACTGTTGATTGTTGCAGCCCAGACACAGCTCTCACATGGTTCAGCAGGAGCTGACACCTAGCCCAGCCTGTTTTACACCCACCCTGATGTTCACGAGTATCAGTTGTTGCTGGAGTCCAGCCTAGTCTGGCCCTCCCCAGACCAATCCATACCCGTGCTGAGGGAGATTATAGCCATGTTCAGTCCAGCACAGTGCCCCAGTTCTGTTTCTGGTATTCACCAATGGGGATTCCAGCCCAGCCTGGGTGTCCCCTTAGCTCTCTAACCAGGCCTGTTCCCAGCCACAGTTGTTGCATGTGCTAACAGAGATTGCTGTTTCACATGGGTGAGTTCACATATTTCCCTGCAGATTATATCGCCAGACCTGATTCACTCACACATTTGTCGACTTCATGGCTCAGACTCACAGTACTTGTTCCTTTTCTGATGCTCACTGGTGGGTTCCCTGTTGTAGCCCTAAGCTCCACCAACAGCATGGTGGTTGTGGATGGAGAAAATTCTCATGCCTCAAGTCCAGACTGGCTCAAGATCTGCCCATGCATGGCAGCAGTGGATGGAACTAGGATCCCAGGCATCAAGCCTGGCCAGGCCTGGATTCCCCTGGCTGCAGCCATGCAGCTGGGAGAGTAAACACCCGTGCCTCAGCCCAAACTCCCCTGTTCTCCCCCATAGCAGTAATTAACACAGATTTATAATGTTGGCTATCACTAAAGTTTATTTCATTAATATAATATGGTGACTGTTCTTGGTTGGAGGCTTAGAAAAAGTTTGATGCAGCTTGCAGGCATTCTAAATCCAACCTGAACTTGCCTTCTGCATTATTTGCTATGATTAGTTTTCTCTGCATAGTGTGTCTTGGGAAAAACTATGATATTCACTCATTCTTACTCTTTGTTCTGTAGATTTTTCATGGGATAATGAGGGGTGCATATCTTTAGGAAATGAAACATCTCTAATTTTGTGAAGTTGATCATTAGTGGGTGACAATTCTCCATGAATCCCTTGAGTTTTCTGCATATCCTGTGAGGAGACGTTGGTAACTTTTGCTCCAGACTATTCTCTTTTTCAGAGTTTTATGGTAAAAAGACTGGAAGACAAAATAATGTCTCCCTCTGGGGTAGATAATTGAATTTTGTTTTCTACCAAGGATTATAAAGCTGATATTTTCTTCTGGATCAGTGACTGGGTAAGCATGTTAACAGATAAATAAGAATTTTCAGAACTTGAGCTTCTTGAGCTATTACACAGAGCTAGTGCTTGTGTAACACTCATGTGAACCTCTTCTGACCCCAGGAGACATGGAAGACAAAGAGTTACATTATAAATATGAAATCAGTGTTACCTGCTCTGCTCTGGGTGATGAAGATTTAGGCTTCTGATTCAAGAGGTTCATATCTTATGCTAACACCCATACAACTGTGGCAAACTATTCTGTTAATTTCCTTCCTTTTTTATTTTATTTTTTATTTTGTGATACAGTTTCATAGGCTCTGGGATTTCCCTTGCCCCCTCCCCAAGTTTCCTGCTCCCCCCACTGATGACCCCCTATATTACAATAGTATAGTCTTTCATAAGCAGTCATATGTTCTTCATTCTGCTAAGTGTATCCTGACATTGGGGGTACATACAATGGCAGAGAGTCCAGTATCTTATTGTCAAGATATACTTAAGAGTTTCACTGGGATTCCATCTTTGGTTTGGAAGAAGAGATGCATACTGCGTTGTGTCTTCATATCTGGATGTGATAGTCTATATTACACAGTTACTATACATTCATTTAAATGAAAAGCCATAAAACAAAATCAACACCAGGAATAAAGTTAAAAAATTTACAACAGCATGGAGTTGAATAACATGCAGTAGCTTGTAATTTTTTTCACTTTAAAAAAATGATTTACTTATTTTTATTGGAAAGGCAGATACACAGAAGAGAAAGAGAGAAAGATGTTCCATCTTCTGGTCTACCCCTGCTCCCCTAATGGCCACAATGGCTGCTGCTAAGTCTATTCAAAGGCAGGAGCCTGGAGCCTCTTCCAGGTCTCCTACATAGGTTCAGGGTTTCAAGACTTTGGGCTATCCTCTACTTCTTTCCCAGGCCAGAAGCTGGGAGCTGAATTGGAATTGGAGCAACCAGGACATGAACAAATGCCCATATATCCTGGTGCTTGCAAGGGGAGAATTGACCAGTTGAGCCACTGTGCTGGTGCCTTGTTAATTTTCAAATAGGGTTAACTCTCATGTCATTCACAGTTCTTGGTAATGTGACTATCCAGACTCTGTGTAGCCATTCTTTAAAAGAATTCTGTCTGAGAATGTTGGTATTGAATGCAATTAACTGTCTTTTCTCCTGTTCATATGAAATGGCATTATGTAAATTTGGGCAGTTGATGAATAGTAAATCGTCTGCCGCACTTAAATTTCTTATGAAATTCAGTTCACATGTCCTCCTAGTATTTGGCATATTGAGCATCTTTTTTTTTTTTTTTTTTAAGATTTGTTATTATTGGAAAGCCGGATATACAGAGAGGAGGAGAGACAGAGGAAGATCTTCCATCCGATGTTTCACTCCCTAAGTGAGCTGCAACGGGCCAGTGCGCGCCAATCCGATGCCGGGAACCAGGAACCTCTTCCAGGTCTCCCACGCGGGTGCAGGGTCCCAAAGTTTTGGGCCGTCCTCGACTGCTTTCCCAGGCCACAAGCAGAGAGCTGGATGGGAAGTAGAGCTGCCGGGATTAGAACCGGCACCCATATGGGATCCTGGGGTGTTCAAGGCAAGGACTTTAGCCGCTAGGCCACGCCGCCAGGCCCAGAGCATCTTTTGTAAACATAATAGTAGAAACAGTCCTTCAGATGGTAATAGAAATACAAAAAAGTCATGCCTTTCAACAAACTGAATAAATGTTTTCTGTAAATATTAGTAGTTTGAGAAGCAATTCTCATGAGGTTTCTACTGCTTAACTACATGACCTTGTGTGATGTGGACAGAAAATACTTGGAGGTAGTTCAGTTTGGATGACCTCTTAGAAACATTCCTGGACAAAGAAACTGAGCAAACTGGTCTTTGTTTGCAGACACAATTAGACTCTAGGGGGGAGCATTTATGTCCTTATCCTTTTCCCTCTGTGTTAAAGAATAAACAGCACTACTGCCACCACAGAGGCCAAGGGGAATTTATACCAGCCTCAGAAAGCAGAGTGACATTTCCAAGCACACAACACAAAAAATATCATATCATATTCCCTATGGTTAACTTGTAATGTCTATAGATTGATCCTTCCCATTGTACCAGAAACCAAATATTAGCTACTGGCAAACAGTTGGTTATGGATTTGTGAGGAGTTTCCCCACTCAAGTGTAGGAAAAAAGAAGACAGTAGGTACACACTTCCTCTTTCCACTTGTTTCACTTCACTTTGAACATTTGGTTCTATTTTATTGACAAGAACAATTTTACCGTTAGTGAGTAGTAATTTATGGTGCTTCGATTCCTGAGATACTAGCCTTTACAAGAAAGAAAAAACAGTTTATAAGGGGAATAAATTATAGACTTATTTATAAGTTCATAAAACTTCTCAACCCTTACCTGAGAGCCATGGACACTTTTCTTTTGATTATATTGGTGAGGCAAGACAGAATTTGCTTCACACAAAAATGTTGTTTTGCTTTGTTCCATTTTAATCTTCTGTTTTTTTTCCTCATTTCTTTAAACATTGGAGCTTTTTCTGGTTTTCATGACCCCTCACAAACTGACTTGTTTTACTCTTGTCCCATTCTTTGTAAGCCTCTAGATTTCTAGAACAGTTGCTTTCTGTGTTGCTTTGCTTGTCTCATTCCTCCATTCCTCATTCCTCATTCATCGTTGCAGGTTATGGTGACTGATTCAGTTAAATGTCTTCGTGACTTTACTATTTAAGAGAGATGTCATGACAGATGTTTTTCTGTTCCTTTGATTATTGTCTATTATTGTCTTGATGCTATTCCTTCATCTTGTTTGTATCAATATTTTTACTCATGTGTTTCCTACTTATTTTTCTCACACCCATTTTAAAATTTAAAGTGACACAAAACTGGCATAATTTGACAATTCTCATATAAGTTCTAAAAGTTTCCTTGCTAAGTAATTCTGATATATTTCTGTGCAGTCATAAGTCCCGAGGTTTTTAGAAACACGCATAAACTGATTTTATGTAAGAAAAAGAACTTCTTGAATATACAGAAGCACAGATTGACTGTAATTCCATGACTAGAAGAGTGCATTTGTCAACCCAAGCCAGTTGCTTATTTTATGGGGTCACAAAGTCTTCACTTGTGAAGTAATTTATTCTTGAGGTTCTTCTAATATAACTAAGAAGGTGAATATAAATGAATGTACATTGAAAAAAACATGACAAGAAAAAAGAGGATTATTTTTCTGGATTATCAAAACTTCATCTTATTTTCTTGTCTTTATCAAAAGCCTCTCATTAATATATGGCTTATTAAAAGTGTGTTAACTGTATGAAATATTTTTAAAGGAAAACATGAGCACTAAGCCTACTGATCCTTACAGAGATAAACATACATAACATCATTCTTAAAATATTTCCTGCTTTCATTCATGTTATCTTGGTCACTTATTAGCTTGTAAATTCTTTGATAGTAGTAGTGGTTTGTTGCTGCATCTTCATGTGTGTTTAAGTTCCTATGGAATAATCCAAATATATCAAAAACTATGACCCTACAACATTATTTAGAAATCCGCAACAGAAGTGAATTTTATTATGAAATATCCTGTTAAATAAGTTGAATATGCATTACTTTAACATGAGTGTTCAGATGAAATAGTAGAAATCCAACTAAAATAGATTAAGAGAAGTGCATAAATACTTTTTTCAGATTCTTTAAAACTGTGCTGAAATGCTTTTTGCTTTGTCTTTGAATACCATATACATATGACAGGCACATACATATATGTAGAAATAAATGGATTAATTTGTTCACTGAGCACACTCATAACCAACACACAATGTAAGACAAAAAAATAGCTGGTATTATGAGAGCCCTATTTGTGCCTCTTTCTTTCTCTCTCTCTCCCTTCCTTTCTTATTTCCTTTCTTCTCCTTTCCTTCTCCTTCATTTTACTTCTTCTTTTCCATTCTTTTTCTTTTTTCTTTTACAATGAAGAATGGGGATATATTATCATTTACATGATGTGAGTCAGTGAAGCAATATATATATATATATGTACACACACATATATAGCTAAATCATAAATGATATGACAGAATTGTTGTACTCAAAATATATTTCTGAATTTGGTTTATTTCACTTAGCATAACAATCTCCAGTTGTATCAGTGTTTTCTGAAAATTTCAGGATAGCATTTCTGTTAGGATGAGGATATTCTATTGAGTTATATATTTCATTTTCTTTGTTCAGTCATTGGTTGTGTCTTGAATCCAGTTTTAGCTGTTGTAAAGTGAGTGCTTTAAACATGAGAGTACAGTTTATGCCTTTCACATGCTGTTTTCATTCTTTTTTTTCTTTCTGGATTTATTCACAGGAGTGGAATAGCTGAGTCATGGAGTAAATTATTATTATTATTTATTTTCTTTTATACTATTTTCTTTCTATACTGTTTTCCATAATGACTGAACTAATTTGCATTCCCACCAAGAGTGTACTAAGGAACCTTTTTTCTCAGCAGTGTAAGCAATATTTTTTAATGTTGAATGTTTTGGATATAGCAATACTAATTGGAGTGAGGGAAACATTACTATGGTTTTATTGTGCACTGCCATCATGGCTAGTGATAGTGAGAAATTTTTCATGTGTTGATTGGTTGATCATTCATAATTGGTTGATCATTCATAATTCATTCTTTGAAAAATTACTATCCAAGCCCTTGTTCCTGCTTTGTTGTTGAATTTCTTTAGCTCTTTATGTATTCTGTGTATTAATCATTTATCAGATGAATAGTTTGCAAGTATTTTCTAAAATTCTGTTGGTTCTGCCTCTTCTTTTTGTTCATTGTCTCCTTTGTGCAAAAATGTAAAAACAATGCTGTAATTCTTCCTTATTTTTGTTTTTATTGCCTGTGTTTCTGTGATCTTTTCCAAGAATCTTTGCCTATATCAATGTCTTACAGCAATTCCCCTATGCTTTCCTTTTGTAATTGTATAGTTTCCAATATTAAGTTTAGCTCTTTCATCCATTCAAATCAATTCTTATATAGGATAAAAGGGATTGTGGAAATCCGATTTTCCTAACATTTGTTGGTGAAATGGTGCTTTCTTCAGTGACTGGTTTTTAACTTGTTTACTAAAAGTTAGTTGACTGTAGTTGCATGGGTTAATTTATGGATTTTCTTCTCTGTTCCCTTGGTCTACATATGCATTTGTATGCCAGCACCAGATTTTTCTTTTTGTTATAGTAGACATGTAACATAGCTTGAAAACTGATATTGTGACATTTCAAGATTTGCTTGATTATATAATATAGCTTTGCCTGTTCTGAGTCTTTTGGGCTTCCATATGAATTTAAGTAAATTTTGCTAGTTCTGTGAACAATGTTCTTGGAATTTTGATAGGGATTGCATTGAATCCTTTAATTACTATAAGTATGGGCATTTTGATGTCATTAACTGTTCTGATCCAAAAAAATTGGAGGATTTTACCTTTGTGTTTTCTATTTCTTTTATTAAATTTTCATTGTAGAGAAACTGACATGCTTGGTCAAATTTATCTCAATGTATTTAAACTCTTGTAGCTAGTGTGAATGGGACTGATTGAATACATGCTTTATCATGTAGAACCTTGTTGGTCAAGGTGGAGCAATCCACCGTGGGGGGAAGGTTTTGGGAGGGGCGGGGGGGGGAATCCCAGTGCATAAAAAAATGTATCACATAATGC
This sequence comes from Ochotona princeps, assembly GCF_030435755.1. Classification (NCBI taxonomy): domain Eukaryota; kingdom Metazoa; phylum Chordata; class Mammalia; order Lagomorpha; family Ochotonidae; genus Ochotona; species Ochotona princeps. The sequence continues at coordinate 38,677,762 of NC_080846.1, read as the reverse complement.
AATGTAATTAATTTAAAAAAAGGAAATGCATAAAAATATATGTTAAAAAATAAATTAAAAAAATGAAATGCAATAAAAATATATGTTTAAAAAAAAAGAACCTTGTTGGTCTGTAAGAATGCTATTGATTTGTATATGTATGCGTTCATTTCATACGCTGTAATTCTCTTTTGAGTTCTATCAGTATTTGTGTGTGCTTTCTTTTGGTTTCCATATGTAAACGATTATGTCATGGGATAACTGGGATAATTTGGTTTTCTTCTTTCAGTATTTATTGATTTGTTGATTTCTTTTTCTTACTGGGTTTAGATAAAACTCTGGAACTCTATGGAAAAATAATCCTGACAGTGGGCATACTTGTCTAGCTCCAGACTTTTGTGGGAACACTTCTAGCTCTTCTCAACTTCTCTGTATGATGTTGGCTGTGGATTTCTCATTATTGTCTATTGTATTGAGGTGTTTTCCTTTTATAACTAAGTTTTGAGAGTTTTATTTTTGTTATAAAGGGATATTATATTTTATCAGATGAATTCTCTGCATCTGTTGAGATAACCAAATGCACTTCAGACTTAATTTTGCTGATGTGATGCATCACAGTCATTGATTTGCATATGTTGAACCAACCCTGTATCCCTTGGATAAGTTCCACTTGGTCTGGATGGACAAGCTCATAAATATTCCTATTTTTTGTTTTGAATCTCCTTTGTTCTTTGTAGGGGGGTTTCTGCCTTCACATTGTGTGTGTTTGTTGTTGTTGATTGCTTTGTTTTCTCTGTGTTACATATCGTTAAAAATGATTATTAAGGCTGGTTGTGTAGTGACAAATTCTTTTCATTTTTGGCTGCCTTTGGAGGTCTTCATTTCACCTTCATTTGTAAGTGACAGCTCTGCTGTCAGGGTAAAATATTCTGAGTTCATTGTGTGTGTGTGTGTTTTAAGACTTACGCTATAACTGGCAATTCTCTCCTGGCCTGTAGTGTTTCTCTTCAGAATTTTGCCATTAATCTAATGTGAGTTCCCTTAAAGCTTATTTGGTCTGTCTCTAATAAAAAAACCAACCAAACTATATGGTAGGTTATATATTAAGTGCCTGTCTCAAAGAAAACTTATTTTTTCCAATAATTAAAAAACTAATGCTATAAATGAATAGTTTATCCAAATAATATGTAGAAAGCTTGTGTGCAGATTCCGTAAATAGGTTGTAGAATAAAAGTAAAATGATTAGTCGAATAGTACAGAAAAATGTTTAGTGGTGTTCATTATTTTGGTAGGTATCTAGCAAACTCAGAATTTGTAAATGGGGGGGTCTCTTTAGTCTGATAAATAAAACCTGCCAAACTAGGAATAACCATCCAACATGATAGTAAACTTTGGACTTTTATTTAGCATCAGTAAAATGATGAGGTTTTATTTCCTGTTACAAGCTAGGAAACTGTAGCTGAAGTCAAGAAAAGATATAAAATATTTAAGATTTGGGAAGAGATAGTATACTTATTTGTTGATTTGTTTATCTATACATAAAAGACCTTATAGATGAATTAGTGTTCTCATAGGTATCATTAGCAACCAATTAGAGAACACACATGGGAAAATATCCACAAACTGAATTGGACCAAAGCCTGTAAGTTATCTAATCTGTTCAATTAAAGGTGTATACCATGACTATGAAGAAAATGCAAACCTTGAGAATGTGTTTATGTGTGTGTGTGTGTTCATAAATTAGGCTATAATAACTAATAACTAAGTAATGCATACACTTTCCAAATTTACCTTAAATTCAATGCAATATCACTGAAAATCCCAACAAGGTTCAGGGATTTATGTATTTGAAATAGTGACCAAGGAAAAGAGAGATATGGAGAGATGTTCACTGCTGGTTCACTCCTCAAATGGCAACAAGGGCCAGGACTCAGGAGCTCCTTGTTTGGATCTCCCACCTGGGAAGGAAGAACACAAATAGTTGCAGTATCATCCATTGCTGCTCATGGACATTAGCAAATACCTGGATCAGAAGTGGAGTAACTGAGACTCAAATGTGACTGTGGTTGGCACTCTGATATGGGATGCAGGTGTCCCAAGGGGTGGTTTAACTTGCTGGACTGCAATACTTGCCTAATACGATATTTTGAGGAACCAGGAAAGCTGTAGTGTAATTTCACGTGAAACAAACAAAAAATTGACCACTAAGAATCAAGTTTTCAAAATGAGGTAGAAGGACTTCCTATGCTTGATGTAAAGAAAAAGGCTATATTATTACTGCTGCGAAAGGAAAAATATACCATGGTGTCACTGTACATTTCATGAGTATATGGAAGTGAACCAGCTTTGTGATCCCTATGAAGCTTATCTAGTAAATGCTATTAGAACACATATGTAAATGGGAAAAATATGATCCATGACTTCATTTTAAACAGAACAATTAATTAAAGAAAAAGTAGAATCTTATATATAAAAATGTAGACTTTAAATTGACACAAATAATGCATTCTAAAGGCAAAGATAAAAAATTGGTTTTGCTAAAATTAGAACTACTAAAGAGCCAAAGAGAAACTGCAAAGTAAATTTATTTTCAGTAGCTATAACTGACAAATTCTTTTTTCTTTAAATTTTATTTATTTTTATTGGAAAGGAATCACTTACAGAAAGAAGACAGAGAGAAAGGTCTTTTGTCCTCTGATTCACTCTGCAGGTGGTTGTAGTGACCAGAGCTGAGCCAATCCAAAGCCAGGAGCCAGGAGTTGGGAGCTTCTTCCAAGTCTCCCACATGGGTGCAGGGTCTCAAGGCTTTGGGGTTGTCCTCTACTGCTTTCCCAGGTAACAATCAGGGAGATGGATGGGAAGTGTGACAGCCAGGACATGATCTGGTACCCTATGGGATCCCAACACGTGAAAGGTGAGGACTTTAGCTATTATTCCATCATGCCAAGCCCAACTGACAAATTCCTAACATTTATAATGTTAAGGCTAAATCTTCTTTCTTTTTTTTAAATTTCTTTTTTAAAATTTTTTTTTATTTTTTTAAACATATTTTTATTGCATTTCCTTTTTTTTAAACTAATTACATTGCATTATGTGATCCATTTTTTTTATGCACTGGGATTCCCCCCGCCCCTCCCAAAACCCTCCCCCCACGATGGATTGCTCCACCTTGTTGCATTTCCATAGTTCAAATTCAGTTGACATTCTTTCATTGGAGGTATTTACCAAGCATAAAGTCCAGCAAGTTATTGTCCTGGTAAGTTCAATAGTTTCTTGGTGAGACCATCTCTGTTCTGAAGGTAGAGCTGGTAGAGTATCATTCCAATCAATTAAAAGTCCCAACATAATATTTCCAACCATTTACAACATCATGGCATTAATTGACATGGTATTGATTAACCAATATGTTAATAGGAAAATGCAGGTTCTCAGCCACAACCTGTGACTTCTTCATAGACATTTCAATTTTGGTTTACATTCAACCGTATTCTATACACCTTAAAATGGCTTAGATTGCTATTCAGCTGTCTCATGCCTATTTCAATTTTAGTCTTTAGCAGTTTATAGCATTGAAGCATGATTTCGCTGAACCTGGCTGCTTTTCGGGTGGTCTGACTCTGTAATTCTAGCAGGATATATGTCAACAGTTTAGGTGAGCATGTTTAGGAGGGGTGTGCAGAGAAATTTTCCATACCCCAGTGAGGAGTAACTAATCTTTGTGTCCCACCCAGTGAGGTATAAGTGCATCCCGCTGACCGTTTCCTGTCTGGTTCTAAGCTTTCCTTGTTGTTCTCTATCTATTCTTGTTTTGTTTGTTTGTTTGTTTGTTTTGAGGGGTTTCTGGAGCACTTCTGATGGTTATTACGAAGGCTAAATCTTCTTAAATAAACTTGAAAAAGACAACTAAGTTGAAGAATTGGACAATTAATGTAAATAACCATTTCCTCAGAAGAAATTCTAAATTGTCAATCTCAAATTGTAATACGCTTTATAATGAATGTCTCATCACCCTAAAGATGATCAAATTCTAGGCTCTGGCACCTGTGGCTATGTAAACTTATATGCTAAAGGAATTTGTGCATATAAATAAATTAAGGGTCTTTATATAAAGTTTCTTTGAGATTATCTTAGTTGGCCCCATGTAATCCAAAGTCTACTTAAACGAGAGAGATATGGGTTCAGCTGTTTCTCACAGTAGTTAGGTTGTTCTTTGGGATATCTGAATCCCATATCTTAGGGACATTTTCCATTCTCCTTTCTAACTTCCTACTAACGTACACTGTCTGTGATCAGTATTGTCCTAGGTACTTGGGTGCCCGCCATCTACATTGGAGACTTGGACTGTCAGGTTCCTGCTTTCAGAATGGCTCAGTCTCAGCTGTTAAGGATGTGTGGGGAGTGAATCAGTGGATGGAATGCCCCTGTTCATCTTTGATTCTGTCCATCTGCTTTTCAAATAAATCTGAAGAATGAAGAAGGAATAGTAGAAGATACCACAGTGGAAGTAAGAGGTTGTGGGTACATCTGGGCACTGTAAGCCAGGGGATACAGAGTCCAGAAGCTGAAGAAGACAAGCCAACTGCTCCATGAAACCCCCAGAAAAAGACACCTGAGCCAATCTATTTTACTCTTTTTGTTTTCAGATGTTTGAGGGCACAAAGTGTATTGTCTATCTAAGCTTGCAGTTATTTGTTGCAACAGAAATAGCAAATGAATATAATAACTCTTTCCTGTCTTAAGGGATATTTGAATTTTAAAACAATCATATCATTTTGTATTTATTAATTGGCCAAGTAATTAGAATCTGAGTATAGCATATGTTGAGTGAGTGTAGAAATGGGAATTCTTGCATGTCCTGATGGCTGTAAATACAGTCTACAATAATATATCCATTTTTTAGAGAAAGCACTAATGCCCCAGATAATCATCAATTAAGAATATGACATAGAGAAACTCACAGAAGTGAGGAAGGAAATATGATAGGAATGTTTATTAGAGTTGCAAGAAAAACAGAAAGCAGTCAGAAAGTTCACCAGTAGTAAAGATAAATGTCAATATATTCAGCACATGGGAACTTTCAACTAGTGTCTAACCTTCCGACTAGTGTAATAGTGGTTCCAGTATCAAAAAAGAGAAAATAAATAAATTTCAAAACATTTCAGTGTTCTTCTGCTTATAATATTGTCTTGAAATACACCATATTTTTATGGACATTCATCAGAATCCCAACGACATTTTTTCACAGATAGAAAAACTACTTATATGAAACTACAAGACTCTTACTAGACAATGTGATTTTGAGAAAAGGCGCAAGCAGAAGACCTTACATTACTTGACTTAAAGATTTATGGATTGATTGATTGATTGGAGATGCAGATACACAGGAGATGGAGATGCAGCGAGAGAGATCTTCCATCCACTTCCATCCGCTTTCCCAGGCCACACGCAGTGAGCTGGAAGGGAAGTGGAGCTATCAGAATATGAACCCATATGGAATCCCAGCAGATGAAAGATGAGAATTTAGCCAATAGGCGCTTGCATCGGGCCTTGTATTAGCTGAGTTTAAAGCTATAATACAATGCTACAAGTAATTTAAAAAGGTGTTGACTTAAAAATAAATTCTGAAGCATAGCATTTGATAGCTGTTCTAGAACTAAGCCCAACTTTGATGGTTTGAAATTGAACTTGTCAAAGACATTAAGAACATGCATTGATTAAAAGGATAATCTTTAATAAATAGTGCTGGAAAAGATGATATCTATGAGCAGAGGAATTAAAGTAGATTTCTCTCTCTTACCATGGCCAGTGTTCAGTCCAAAGTGTATTAATGAGGTAAAGGTAAAACCTGTTCCTGAAACATAGAAGAAAACATGTGGGAGAAATGTTAGGACATTGAAATGTATAAGGGGTTTCTTAACCAGACTCCCAAAACACAGTAAATTAAAGCCAAGAGGGATTGGTTTTATTTCTTCAAATCAAGGAGCTTTTATACAATGGATACAATTAAGAGAAAAATCTAGATAAAGGAAGAAAATATTTACAAGCTACATATCTGACAAGGGATTAATTTTCAGAATATATAAAGAACTCAGCAACTTAGTAGCCAACATCGAATAATTCAGTTTAAAAATGGAGTTTAGATCTAAATAGAAATTTATCAAAGGAAGACATGCCTGTTTCTAAGTACATGGAAAGACTCAAATTCAGGGAAATACAAATCAAAACTCTAATTTGACATCACCTCTCTTTAGTAATGTTGACTATTATCCAACAGAGAGAGGTAGCAAATTTTTGCAAGGATGTGGAAAAAATAGAAACTTTGTTACTGTTGTGATGACTGTAAATTAATAGTTATGTGGACAACAATATAGAGAATCCACAAAAATGAAAATCTTAGCTACAGTGTAATATAGGAATCTCACTCTGGGTTTGTGTACAAAGGCAATGATAAAATTCACATGTCAGAAGTGTCTGCATTTCCATGTTTATTCCAGCAGATTCAGAATGGCTAAGAAATTGAAACAATATAAGCATCCATCCACTGATGAATGTATAAAGAAATGTAGTATGTTTACATATTGGAGCTTTACTTAGCCATATAAAGTATGCAGTCTCATCATTTGCAACAACATGGGTGGAACTAGAAATTGTTATGTAGCTATAGACAATGGTAGATGCTACAGAATCCTATTGTCAAGATATATTTAACAGTTTCACTGGGAGTCCTTTTTTTTTATCAAAGTAGAGAGGTGTACTGCAGCATATCTCACTTCTTGCTATGCTAGTCTCCACTCTCCATTATGCAGTTCCTCTAGATGAAGTACACACACGCACGCATATGTATATGTATATATGTATGCGTGTGTTTATGTTTAGCTATGTATCTATCTTGTGTTTTCATTAGTGTTGCCTTATATTAGAGAGATATATTTGTGCTTAAAAATGGTGTCCAGACTCTTCAGAGATTTAAGAGAAGAATTTTGATTTATTATTTTAGAGGGTATAATTCAAGCCCCAGTTAAGGAAAAAGAGCAATGATAAAGATGCAGGCAGAGAGGGACTGACAAAATTAAAGATCTGATGCTTAACATGAACGGCAGGACTGCATGTTGATGAAATGGTGACTACAGTTGATACAATACTATTGCATTTGTTCAGGTGAGGTCATAGGGACATATCTTTCTTGTCATAGAGTCATAAATGTATTGTCTGACTGGAGGTGATTATATTTCCTATAGTCACTTAATTTCCTGTCAATCTCTCTGTGTCTTTTTTTACTTTCCGTTTATGACATTTTTCATATTATTGACTTGACAATTTCAACTGAAATGATGCAAGAGGTAGAATAAAAAAGAATGGCATGGTCAAGATAATTTAACTATGCAAATTTAATTTGAAAGCTTGAGTTTTACAGGAGCAAATATCAGTGCAGTGAGATGGCATGTGTAGAAAGGAATTTTGTGTTACAAAGATATAAATGACAATTAGTTTGCCTCAGTAGCATTAGAACCTACAGAAAACTGAAACTACAGAACAGAAGATACGTTCTCCATGACTCTTGAATTTCATGGTGTTTTATATTTTTGTTTCTGTTTCTGTATTTCCCTCTCAGACTACCATTTTGATTATTTTACTCATTAAAAGCTTAGTATGAAATGAACTAATTTAGAATAGTAACTGGTAAGAATTCCTCCATATTTCTTTTATAACAAAATAAATACTCTGAATATCTCACTCTTAATTTTTGTGTCTTTTGAACTAGGTAATATCATATCCATGATCACCAATAATACTTATTAAGAACTTATTACTTGATACAAATTTCTAAGTATTTTACATTTCATTAACTTAGTGTTTGAAATTTTTTGAGGTATATGTTAACTTATTTTTATTTGTGAACATAAAAGCAGTAACTGGCAATTTCTTGAAAGTAACTGTGTGCAGAATTTATAATTTGACTTTGAGTGCTAGGCTTTTGAAGCACATGGGCTTTTCTACTACGCTGTACTGAAGTGTATATGCTATACCATACTATACACTATCATACAATACTATGTTACACTTAGGTCTGTTGTATAAATCCATTTTGTTTAGCAGGGAGTTGGGTCCCATGTTATGGTGCTCTGATCCTTGAATAAGAGAATTAGATACTCCTAAGTAGGGTTTTCTAAATACTGTTAAGGTGAGACTAGACTTTCCTTCACATCTGATTCTATTTTTGGAGAAATATTGGGTTCTTTTGGAGGGCTCATGTTATTTTGCCCCTTAATATTTCCTGTGTCCCTGTATTTACTTCTGGGGATCTGGTAAAATAATTTTTATGTAATGAAGTAGGCTTTACTGGAAAAAGTGTTTATGGTTTAGATGACATGAAGGATATCACTTGTTTTTTGCTTTGTCTTTGGTTCTATGTGAGTTCATAATTGTCATTTCTTAATTTAAAAGTAAATTAACATTTAAAGAAGTTGAATTTCTATAGCAAAACTAATTGAATACCCAGAAACCCCATGATACTATCAATTTGATGGAGTCAGACAGGAATCAGATCCTCTTAGTGTCTTAAATGTAATTGAAGTATATCAACTTGAAGTTTTACAGTGTGCCATGTAGCTCAAACTGTGATCAGAATGGTGCATGAAGAACAAGGGTAATTGCCTGTATAGAGCAGCTCAGTGTTGGAGTTCATCTTTTTCCCAGTGGAGGTGTCCCTACTACATCCACTGAACCTAGAGTTGTCAGGATACCTTACCACAGAGAAGATTTTTACTTTATCACTGTTTTCTTTGGCAGTTTTTCCAACACCTAATTAAAAAAAATTTTTTTTCTCTTCAAGTTGTTTATGGTGTCCTTAGGTTCCTTTAATTACATCAGTTATTTTACAGTGTGATTTTGGTCAAGTCTGAAAGTCATTTGTTTCTTTAAGGTGAATTTTCCTCCTTTTTTCTTTAATGTCTTATGCACTGATTATATTTTAACTGTCAGAGGAAGTTCACTTTTTGTTTGCTATTGTTATTGGAGTTCTCTCACTTTTTAGTCTCAAAATACTTTTTGTTTTTTAAATTTAATTTTGTTTTGTGACAGTTTCATAGTTTCTGGGATTCCCCCAACCCCTCCCCATGCTCTCCCCACATGTTGGATTCCTCTACATTGTTGCAGTAGTACAGTTCAAATCCAGTCATGCTTCTTTCATTGCAAGCATGTACCATGCAAAGAGTCCAGCCTCTTATTGTCCAGATAAATTCAACAGTTTCTTGGGGAGACCATCTCTGGTCTGAAAGTAGAGCATCCCGTCCAATGAAAAGCCACAAAAATAACATCGAGTACAATTTACAACATTATGGAATTAATCGACATGGTATTGAGTGACCAATATGTTAGAAAATGCAAGTTCTTAACCACATCCTATGACTACTTCATTGACTTTTCAATTTTAGTTTATACACAACCGGCTGCTATACACATTAGAATGGTTATAGGGTACATTCAACTGTCTTGTGTATATTTTCATTTTTATATTTAGCAGTTTATAGTATTGAAGCGTAATTTTTACTGAACTTGGTGAATTTTAGGATAATCTAGACTGGCTTATAACTCTAACAAGGCATATGTTAACAGTTGAGGCGCAGAGCAATTTTAGGAGGGCTATGCAGAGAAATATTCAGTACCTTAGTGAGGAGTAACTAATCTTTGTGTCCTACCTAGTAAGGTATATGTGAGTCCAAGCAGACCATTTGCTGTCTGTTCTAAGCTTTCCTTATTGGTCTCTGTCTATCTGACCAAATTTTGGGGGTGGGGGGTGAGAGGCTCTGGCGTGACCCTGATGGTCATTGCAAGAGAGGGTGGGGATCCAACGTTGGAACTAAATAAGGACCAGAGGTCAATCCTTGGAGAATAAAGTAAAGAAAGAAGCAAATTTTAGAGTTAGGTAGATAAAAACTTAGATTTGTTGTGCCAACTGTAGTTACTTAATATTGTGTATAATCATGAAATATATCTATTAGGCTTTCAGAATTATAAAACAAAAAATTAATAGCATATGTAGTAGGGATCTAATAAAGTAAATGAATTTGCAGGGCACTAATAAGATTGTTTTATTGAATCAACCACTTATATTTTAATGTGTTACATGCTATACTCTATGACATAAAATAAGAAATGAGAAGACATGAATATCTTATGAAAGAAATTTAGATGGTAACTTTAGCGAAGGCAAAGCTAACTTTAGTGTTATAGTGTAACATTTTTGTTTTTAAAATTTTATTTACTTGCAGATGTCTCCCTTTAATAAGTGGGAGTTTTGGAGGAAGAGCTTCTGTCATCTATCTCAGAGTAACAAACCATCTTCTCACTTTATAATGGAAAATAACAACACATTTCTCCTGAGTTACTGAATTGGAAGGGTCTCCCTCATGGCTCCGTGTAGTACATCTGTGGGCACATAAATAGCTATGTAGAGTTGGAATTCAGCTAAGAGTGCAGTGTTCAAGCTTGATGTTTATAATCTAGGGTCTCTTGTCATATGACTTCCCATCATTTAGCAGCGATCCAAAGTTCTTTACACCGTGGCCATTAGCTTCCAACTGAGTAGGACCCAAACCTAATGCTTCAAAAATATAACCAAGCCTCTACTTCCTGTTAGCTACTTACCTTTTGGTTAAACTAAGTCTCATGAGCTAGTCCATATTTCATTGTTGAAGAGGCTGTCCAAGAAGATGAATACTATGAAGAATAGTTCATTAGAAGCCACCAATTTTGCCTTCTACTACCATGTTTTAGTCACTGTTGAGATCAGTTTACTCTTAGTGACTTATTAATAAACTTACTGTGTAGATAGCATTAGGGTTTTTTTTAAAGAGGAATTGTAACTTTCTAGTGGTTACAATTTTCCACAAGATATACTGAAAACCTTGACTAAATTATATCACAGCAATGAAGCTTTTAACTGTGAATGCATGGTTACTAAAATTTTATACTAATGTTTGTTAGTACTTTGGCACTAACTTAAATGAAGATATTTCTTTTTTTCAAGTTTTAGAGACTAATTCTAAGCATGTATTAAGAAATTCTCATGTGATAGATACTATTTTGTAGATGGCACAGAACTGTGTTTGAGGCAGTTCAATTAATAACTGAATATTAATGAAACAACTGTTCTCTCATTTACTAATTGTGCTTGATTTTCCATTCCTTGATTTTTACTTCAAGTTCTTCACATACAAAGTGGAAATGAAAGCACGTATGTTTTAGTTTGCTGTCTTAAATTGTGTGATTTACAGAAATTAATGGGCAAAAGTAAATCTGAATAATTTTGAGAAATAAACTAACATGTATCTAACTCTGTAGAGAAATTTTGAAGGATTATCAGTTATTTAAAATTTGAACTTTGAATATCCCCTTGCTTAATCTGCAATATCAGGGGGCACATATGAGCATGTGAAAGAAGCATTCATTAAAAAATATCTGAAATCACAATATTACCATGTTATTATTTTATTAATATATATTGACCTGACTTTTGGTAGTATAGTTCAAGGTAGGATGCTATTTTTGCTATTAAATTTCTTAACACAACATTTGGGGAAGTAAAATAAAAATTTGTTCTATTGGAAAATATTAACAGAGAGGATCAACCTTTGATTCTAGTTTTTGGTTGAATACATATTATCATTGAGAAAGGATTGTGCAGTAGAAATTCTGTAAACTCATGTTTACAGATGGGTAAACAAAAAGAAATCAATGCTAAGCCTCCTCTGACCCTCTCCTGTCAATTATTCCTATTTATTCAATATTTCTAGAAATCTAGACTTGAAAAGTAGTTTTCTATCATCTCTTTAATTCTAAAGTACATTTTAAGATGATGATGGAGAAAAGGCACCATTTTGTCAACCGGGCTCGTGTAGCAGTCACCTGGGCAATGTCTGGTAAGATTGGTCCTATAGAGGAAAATGGTGCAGAAGTGCTAAGTGCTGTTGAGTTCAAACAGCTTACAGGCTTTCATATTTGATGCCCATTCCCTTCTCTAATGTATCTGGGGATTATTGCAAAGGTGGACTGAAATGTGTTTTGGAATATAGCTCCTTTTCATGACTTTTGTTTTCTTCAAAAAATTTTGATTTATATAACCTTTATTTTCAGAAAAGTACATCTTTGTTTCACATTTCCTAGGTGATGGATTTTTCTCTACGTGAATCTATACCTTTGGATTACATTAGTCACACTGCATTATGTTGCAGTAAATCAGTCAACACAATGTGACTATTAATGTTGTGATGTGTAAGAACATGTCTCACTTGGGACTGGGGAAAATATGATTTTCTGAAAACAGCTGTCTCTGCATTTATTCAATAAAACTTTTCACCTTGAAAGCTGTTGTTTGCCATCTAAGCATTTTTATTGGCAATTTTGAGACAGTTTAAAGCCTATATTTTTTTCTCTGCTACCATTAAATATTCACAATTCTGTGAAAGTGTTCAGTAATGAAATAAATCATCAAGACGGGAATAGTGAATGCTTACTATATGCTATTTAAATAAATCAGAAAAAAATGTCAGAGTATCCGTAAGACTGGTTGTGATGAATCAACAGACTTTAGTATTGATCATGTGGAAGACTGTTGCCACGCGTTGCTTCTGTAAATATGAGAAATGGGATATATAGGCACGTTTCCCCTCTACCTATCCAAACTTCCTTTCAGACTTCCCCTTTCTATTCAGTAAGTTGGTGACATTGCTCTAACATCATGAGATTTGAAGAAAATAATGGAAATGGACAATTCCTGCCTCAGAAACTGTTATACACCGAAATTCATTCTTGATCTATGTTAGTACTAAATATATTTATTCTAAGCCAAGAGATTGATCATTGCTTTATGTTAGAAAAAAATCAATATTATTTTTGTTGATTTACTCAAGTAGAAAATGAAATGTAAATCTAAGTTCTTTTTGAAATATTTAAACATTCTCATTTCCATGACTTTTCTTTCTTTCTTGTAAGAGTAAATAATATTTACTTCTATAACGGCTTGATGAATGCTTTTCTCATCATCATTAGGCTACTTTTCCATCCATATTGCAAATAATGGCTTTCAGACTCTCAAATGAATATGAAATATTAAAATCATAACCAAAAGCAAAACCGATCAGACACTCCAAACTGGTATCTTTCTGTTATTTTTCCATTTCTTTTTTTTAGTTGTTTCTTCTGCATCATATTCCTTATATGTAAAGAATGCTTTATTTTTGTTGAAATAGAATACACACATGCTAAAATATGAACATGTATTTCAAAGGACAATTAAGACATCAATTTATAGTCTTACCACTTGCAATAAGTAGTTGCACTACCCTGAACTCCAGTATTAAATTGTGAGATATTATCGCTGTGAATTTTCTCCATTTTTACCAAAAACTCAAATTTTATGTTTGTAGACATTTATTAGCTTCATATTATAATAGAGGACAATTTAGCTTACTTAGGCAACATATCCTTATGCGAGCATCCACGTTTATATTTTTTTCCTTTGTTGGTTAATTCCACAACATGAGGTGCTATATATGGGCATTTATTTTTTTTTTTCATGAACTACAGATGTCATTGATCCTTGCTTTCTGTCATGATTGGATGTATCCGTTTTTTTGGTCATTTTAGATCTCCTCTATTCCCAGTTTCCAAGTCTGTATTTTTATATTGTAGTTATGGATAAGATTTATATTATATTTTAAAGATCCAATTTATGCTTTCATTTAATTAGCTTATTCATCTATTTGAAATATTAACTCTTTGAAGGATTAATTAGTTGAAAAATGGAGAAGAAAAATACCTCTGCACTATTTTCCACAATGCCCATGTTAGTTATGTTCCTACCAGCAAAGTACAAAAATTCCCCTTTCCCCATAGTCTCTCCAGCATTTACTATTTTCTGTCTTTTGATTAGCAACCATTATGATTCAAGTGAAGTGAAACCTCAGAACAGTTTTGGTTTGTGTATCATTTGTATTTGTTCCATTTTTTGTTTTGTTGCTTGTCTTAAATTGCTCAAAGAGAATATATATATATATATATATATATATATATATATATACTCATAATTGTGCTAGTTATGCACAGGGTGTGCTATTTCAATGCATGTGTGCAACATGTAATAATCAGACTAATTAGCATGTCTCCTCATACATTTAAAATTTGTGTGGACACATTCAAATAATCTCCGCTTGCTATTTCCTCACACAATTAGCTGTTTTCAACCGGTTCGTTATTTCATTGTTCTGCAGAACATTAGAAGTTTTCCTCACATCCAATATTGTACCCATCAAACACCTTCCAATTTTTCCTCCCCTTTGTAGCCTTTAGCCAACACTGTTCTAATCTCTACTTTTATGAGATTAAGAAGCATTGATTTTATTCCTTTCCCTGACTTGTTTCACTTATTCTCCACGCTCATCTGTGTTACTACAAATGATAGGACTGTGTTTGTTCTTTTAAGTCTGAACATTAGTGCATCAAATATATGTAACTATGTGTTCATTCATCTACATGTAATACCTAGGTCATGAATAAAACATCCAAGTACAAGTATGCCTACAAACTGGTTTCCTTTTCTTTGCATACTGGCTTCCTTTTCATTAGATGTACACCCATGGGGGTATTGCTGGACTGTATGAAAGTTCTATATCCATTTTTTTTTAAATTGGGAAGTCAGATATACAGAGAAAAGAGACAGAGAAAGAACTTCCATCCAATGATTCACTCCCCAAGTGGCTGCAACAGCCAGAGCTGAGCCCAAACCAAGCCAGAGGCCAGAACCTCTTCTTCCGTGTCTCCCACGTGGGTGCAGGGTCCCAAGCCTTTGGGTTGTCTTCAACTGCTTTCCTAGGCCATAAGCAAGGAGCTGGATGGGAAGCAGGCTGCCAGAATTAGAACTGGCGCCCACACGGGATTCCAGTGCATGCAAGGCAAGGACTTTAGCTGCTTGGCTACTGGGTAGAGCCCCTCTTTTTTTTTTTTTTTTAATGGAAAACTCCCTACTTTCTTCTACCGGGGATACACAAGTATAAATTCCCATGAGGTGTTCCCCCTTCTATTCATCTTTGCACTTGTTGTTTTGTATTTTTATTAATAGCCATTGTAACTGGAATTGAGATAATATTTCATTGTAGTTTCGATTTCTTTTTGCCTGATGATATGTGTAGTTGAGCTTTATTTCATGTCCTTGTTGACCGTTTGTGTGTATTTTTGAGATTGTTTGCGCACATTATTTGCTTGTTTCCAACTTGTATTTGGGGGAAACAGGACTACTGAGTTGGGTTATTTAATCTGCAAGTGAATAGTGTGCAAGTATCTTTTCTGGTTTCTTGGAAGAATGTCATTGTTATTGTGACAGGGATTGTACTGTCTGTAGATTATTCTCAGTAGTATGAACATGGGCTAACTTTTCATTTTTTAGTGATCTCAATCATTTTACTTCATTATTTTAATTTATTCTGAGGTATTTTCCAGTTTTGTAGCTGTTATTGTAACAGGAATTGTTTCCTTGATTTCTTTTCCATCATATTTCTTTCTGGGATGTTGAAATGCTATTGATTTTTATAAGCTTATCTTCCATCTTGCATATTTACTGAATTTATTAGTCCACTCTACCAGTTTTTTTTTCTTTTTGGGTGGCAGTCTTAGTTTTTATCTATATGTGAGGTCATACTAACTATAAACAAGGATAGTTTGACTTTCTTTTTGCAAATTAAGTTTTTCTTACTTGATCTTAGCCAAAAGGGCAAAAAGCGATTATTTTTTTCTCATGCTTCATTGCTTTGAGTATCTCTCGAAGCAGTATGTTAATAACAGTAATGAGAAGGATCTGTTAACTGGTTAGGAGAATGACATTTAATTTCAATGAAGTTGTATTTTGTCCACAGTGCCTCTGGCTGCTTACTAACTTTATTTCATTATAGACTGAGAAATACATGATTTTGATGTTTAAAAATGATTTGAGGCTTAATGTAGAGTATTTTCTAGAGATGGTTCCACAGGCTGATGGTTATATTTTGTTTTCTCTTGTATCTTTGAATTAAGACAGGATTATTTTTAGGTCCCTTTTTCTACTGGATCCTCTGACGCTTTTGCTACACTCAGGACTCCAAGACTGTCACCCAAAGTTTATTCCTTTCACTGCTGCTTTAGTAGATTACCTTCTTTCCTTGATTTCACATCTTCCTATTACAGTCAATTATTTTCTTTTATTTTTCATGATCCTTTTTTTTTGTAGATACAGGGATTTCCCATTTTGCTCTCCGCTTTCTCCCCATTTCCCTCTCCTGCCGTTCTCTCCCATATTGTAGTATTCTAGTATATTCCTGTAGTGTCAGTTGCAGGTTTAACATTCTGCTTTTTAAATCTATCGTAGAATTGTACATATAGACAATAACAGAAAATCTAATGTCATATTGTCAAGGTATATTTAATTGTTTCAATGGGGGTCCTTTTATTCAGGAATGAAGAAGCCTACTGTGACATCTCCATGTTTTTAAAAGTACTATCCTTAGCATCCCGAGTGAAGGTGTATAAGAAACACATTTTTGAGTTTTCAGTTATCAAAAAGTAAACATATAATTGATAACTAGTGATAGTAACAAAAGAATTGTGCAGAGAGAAGTGGCATAAGTCTTAGACTATTGAAGATAGTGACATTTATTTATTCTCTATGGAAATCTTCCTCTTTGTTCATTACAATACAATATATATTATCAAACATTTAAAAAATGCCCAAGGTACATTTTGTTGTAGTGCGGAGAGAGTCAGCAAATAAACTCTATATGTTTGATGGATTATAGGCATGGTAGCTTGAAGCAAAGCTCACTAGATAGAGTTGTAAATTCCATCCATTCTGGACTTTGTGGTTTTTTTTATTTTCCTTGACTTCCTTGAAGTCACATTAGCATTTCCTAGAAGACCTATTATAAATCTTTGCTTTTCTCCAGCTGCTTTGTCTCTGCCCTTTTAAATTCTATGCTTTCATAGAAAATAGAAATCTTGATTTGTTTTTGGACCTTACACTCACTTTCCAACTAGAAGTTGAGGTTTTTTTTTTGTTGTTGTTGTTGTTGCAGTTACTTAAGTTAAATCTTCACTACTGTTTTTTGTGCATGCCTCATGAAAATTTTCAATTCTGCTTCTGACATCAACATTCACATACTCTTAAATTCCCATTAAGCCAATTCTGTTTTCTCAGTAAGTTGTGCAACAGTATCATTTTCCTTGGCAAGTCTTTGCTGAAGATTGTAGTCTGTTGGAGATCTTGCAGTAGTAGGCACATGTCATGATTCTGCATTTATGATCTCTCTGATCATTATCGTAAATTTTATTTGTATGCTTTTGAGAGCCAAAGAAACAAATATACAGAAAAAGACTGATCACTGATTAACAGCTCAAATATCTGCAAACAGCTAAAGCTAGATCTGATTGAAGCCAGGAGCACATTGGCTTGAAACTGGAGTCAGGATCAGAACCAAGACTCAAATTCAGCACTAGGCTGTTGGACGGTAGGTGTTAGAAGTAGTATCTTGACTCTGGTGGTGAACTCTAGCCCCACAATTATTTTATATGCTTGACCTCCTTACAGAAGTGTCACTTCTTTAGTCATAATTTGAATTTTACTCATCTTTATGTTCCTTGAGAAACAAATTATGCTTTGTAATTTTTTAGCTCTTACATTTAACACACTATCAGTACATAATTCATGTGTAGTAATTCTGTTTAACAAACGTGTTTAGGCCAAGAAAGACATTTCCATCTTCATTCCCAAATATATGCTATAACTTTGGAGTAAGGACTGATTTTTACAACTGGTTTGAATGAGATACAAGAAACATAATAGCTTCTGTAAGTTTTGTGTGGAGTAGGAGCAATTACATGTACAACATCATTGTCAGTTTCTTTCATTTCCCCCTCATTAGCAAAGTTACAACTAACAGACTTAAATATATTGAGCATGGACTTGCTTATACATTGAATTTCCCTATGGAATGTTTTTGCTAGTGACCTAAACATTTCTTTTGGGCCTCCAAGAATTCTTGGTATTGAAACAAAAAGATAATTGCTGTGCTGCCTAACAACTCCTTTACATAGATGCAAGGAGCATAACTGAAGATTTAGGTAACACAAAGCTATCTCTGGTGGACATGCTACATTTTACAATACAACTCTTATATTCAGTGGCACAGAGCAAAAGGCAAGCACTGATCTTAAAAAAAGAAAATAAAGCTTGTACTGCTCCAGTTCTGAGTAGTGATTATTCTTTCTTTGTTGATTGTTTTCTCTAGAGCAAATAATGTCCTTGCTAGTTATTGCAGCACACTGTCAATTTATTTATCAAGCATTAAAAACAACATCAAAATTTAAAAAATAATTTTCTTGAGATCAGCACTGTGATACAACAGGCTAGGCTGTCATCTACAGCTCTGGCATCCCATGTGGGTAATGGTTCAAGTCCCTTCTGTTCCATTTCTGATTCAGGTCCCTGATAATGCCACTGGGAACACAGTGGGATGTGGCCAAACTGCTTGAGCACTTGCCAGCCATGTGGCATCCCCTGATGAGGCTCCTGGCTATTTGTTTTGGCCTGGCACAGCCCTTGTCATTGCGGCCTTCTGTGGAATGAACCAGCAGATGGATGATTTCTGTTGCTGAATCTCCCTTTCTCTCTGAAGCTCTGCCTTTTAAATAAAGAAATAAATCCTAAAAGAATATTTTGCTGTAAGTATATCCAACTGGAAGAGCATAAAACCTTCCACATAATTTACCATTGAACAGAAAAAAATTCTTGAGTTATACTATGTGTGTTTCTATGAGGCAAAGATTAGTTTGGGTTCACATGTGATGGGCAAAAAGAGTCTGAATTTTTTTCACTGAAAATATCAACTTGTATAGTCACTCAAGAATAATTTAAAGATTTATTTGAGAGAGAAAGGAGAGGAGACAAAAGAAGGTAGAGCAGAAGAAGGGAGGAAAGGTTAAGACGAGAGGAGAGGAGAAGAAAGGAGAAGAGAGGGGAGGGGAGAGGATGGGAGGAACTCTTCCACCATTAAAAACTCCTCAGATTCTTGCAATAGCCAATCAGCCAGGGCTGGACCAGGTTGAAGTGACAAAAACCAAATTCCATTTGAATCTTCCGTAAGAGAGATAGGGATCCCAGTACTTGAACCATCACCTGCTGCCTCCCACGTGCATACAAGCAGGAAACTGAATTAAAAGCAGAGATGCAATTCAGACTTGAGTAGTCAGATATGGAGTGAGGGATCCCAAAAGGAAGCTTAAGTGTATATTTCAGTACCTGCTAATGTAATTCATTTTATTCTTCTTCATATATCACTTAGACATGGCTATTAATCCAGTGATATTAGTTCATTTACTGAAAAAAAAAACTTTGTTGAGTTCCTTTTATATAATAGGCACCATTATAAATGATGTTGTGGCTGACAATGAACAAAAACAAAGTCCCTGCTCTTACAGATGATGTTTCCTTCCTGGGAAACATATGAGAAACAAATTAATGGAACATTATCAGACTGCAAGTATTGTCATAGAGAAAGATAAGAGTAAGAAACTAGATCTTAATTTTGGGTATATCTCTTAGAGAAAGAGGCATTTTTGCAAATGCTGAACCAAGTGAAGAGATGTGCCTTAATTGGAAACACAGCTTCAACTGGAAAGAGGATGAACAGTGGTCCTGAAGCAGGAGCTTGCTTGATATGCCATCTGTAAAGAATGAACCGGGGGTCCAGCACAATGGCCTAGCAGCGAATGTGCTTGCTTGCATGCACTGGAAGTGCATCTGGGTGCCGGTTCTCATCCTTACTGCCCTGCTTCCCATCTAGCTCACTGCTTCTGGCCTGAGAAAGCAGTCGAGGACAGCCCAGTGCCTTGGGACCCTTGCACCTGCTTGGGAGACCCGGAAGAGGCTCTAGGCTCCTGGTTTCAGATTGGCACAGCTCCAGCTGTTGCTGCCGTATGGGGAATGAATCATGGGATGGGAGCTCTTCCTCTCTGTATATCTGATTTTTAATAAAAATAAATAAATTTTGCAAAAAAAAAAAAAAAAAGAACAGAAACGTGACAGACAAGTCCAGGAAGTGACATGAAGGCTGCATAGATAGTGGCGAGAGTTTTATTTTTGATCTACACAGAAAGATAAGCCATGAGAAGCTTTTGAAGAAAATGACAACCTTGCAAAGGGGTGTGGAAAATATACTACTGGTAGAGGTTTGTGTTGATCGGCACAGGCTAAGAAATACCACATGGTCAATGCCTCAGAAGCTCTTCTTATGATGCTTAGAATGTTAACTTGTTCAAAAACAAATAAAACTGTTAATTCCATTGTATAAATGTGTGTGTGTATTTTAAATATTTAGTAAAAACAAAGCAGCATATGATACTAAAGTAAGTGAATAATTTTTCTTATTAAAGTGTTGTCTCAATTATGGATTTGATTAATAGAAAAAAATATGTCTGCTGATTCCTAAATTTAAAGAGTGTTTTCACATGAGAAAATACTCTTCTGCATGTGGTGCAATTAGTATATTATTGTTAATGATAGGATAGTAATCTGTCCATCACTTATTATTTTCCAGTTCCCATTATGATTTAGTTATAGAATTGAATTTCTCCTCATGAAGTTCACAAAATATAAAGATACGTAGTTGTTCTGAAGGAAATAATGAGAAATTTGATTTCTGCAGTGTATTGTGTTTCTTATAAATCAGTCATTACTCCGTTTGTGTATAGCATTCTCAGATTGATGTGTTTAAAATTAATGAGGTATTTGTTCTCTGAGGAATCTAGAAAGGAAATTTTATCCCAATGAATTATGTAGGCTGAATTAAAAGAAATCAATTTTATTTTGCAGTAGGTATTTTCTGAATTCACAAGCCTTCTAAACATCAGTACGAATTGCTATGATGCTTTGAAAAATAAGCAATTTTATAACATAACCAAATAAATAAATAAAACAGATGGTAGGGCTTCACTTATGGATCTTAAAATTTGATACAAACTTATCTTCCTTATCTGGGGGGTCAATTGGTTGAATAATTAGCAATTGTTTAGTGTCTTTTATCTTTGAGAATCTAAGATACTTGGTGGATGACTTCTCATTCCAAGATCTACAGGTATCTCTAATTTTCCCATAGGTCATGATTAACCCCATTCCCCCAAATGCATAACTCTGAGATACCATAGTCAGTGACATTTGTAGCCAGTTTGTATTACAATTTTGTGTGAATTGGAAGAAAGAATATGTTCTTTGCTGGAAGTAGTGCTGTTACTACACTGCTCAGAGAAGATGCCATCAATGGGTATAAATATGACACCTTTTGCACCTCCTCTTTGTTTCTTGAAGAATGCAGAAGAGCAGTGGTTTGGGAAATGGAATTCTGGGTGCATTTATATTGCTACTCTCTCCCTTAAGTACTTTTGTTTTGTGATGACAAATTGCATGACTGTTTTTCAGCTGCATGGTTTATGATTCTTACAGTGGAATGCTAAGCAAACAATTATAGACTACAACGTATTTACGTAAGGTTCCACACTTAAGGAGGGGACTTCGACATCAAATGTGAGAGGTTTTTTGACAACCACTCAAAATACAGGCACTTTCAGGGGAAGAGAAATGTTGGAAATATGGCACTTTCACTTTTTCATGATAGCCAGAAATTATATTTGCCTGGACTACAAGATTCATAGTTGGAAATAATATAAATTGTGTTTAGAAAGAAAACCTTTCACTGACTTGTAAAGAATTTGGACAGATTTGGACTAAGTAACGGTATATTGGAATACATATGAAAGAAAACATTAGGAAATAACAAAGGATACGTAAAGCTCAAAACAGTATTGTTTGCAGCAGTTTCAGATAGAACCAAGACAATGTAGTGATGAGCAGTTTGATTTCTGGTAAGTATGGTAGAGCTTGCTTCTTCATAACAATTATTGGAATACGTTATATAAGTTTAAGTGATATCACTATAAATGGGAAATCAGTGATGTATTTCATATATATTCTAAAAGGACTTGTGAAATGTGTTGGTAAATACAATAATTAAATAACATGGATATGTAGATGATGAAATATATGAATAGAAAATGAATTAATCATAAATGATTAATCTTAAATGTCATTGGTACAGTGTCTAGTCTTCAAAATCTATGCATGTCTATGAATACATTGCAATGTAGTAGGTTTTTTTTTTTTCTAAATATCTATTTTTCTTGGAAAGGCAGATTTACAGAGGGAAGGAGAGACCAAGATCTTCCATCCACTGGTTCACTCCTTAGTAGCTGTAATGGGTGGAGCTGAGCCAGTCTGAAGCCAGAAGCCAGGAGCTTCTTTCATGTCTCCTGAGTGGGTGCAGGGTCCCAACACTTGGGGCCATCCTCCACTGCTTTCCCAAGCCAAAAGGAGGGAGCTGAAAGGGAACTGGTGCAGCTTGAACATGAACCAGTGCCAGTATGTGATGCCAGCGTACGCAAGGCCAGTATTTATTGTACCAAGTCCAAATAATAGTTTTTGTGTTATGAAATCAGCATCATTTAAATATACAGGGAATGGTTGAATTATTGTTAGGCATGGTAGTGTTATAATCACAAGATATATTTACTTTTTTGCTGCTGTTACTCCCATAGTATATAAATGTCGATTAGTCTTATAAAAATTTATCTACTCTAGTACATTTTGTATTTATAATCTCAAAGTTCATTCACTCTATTTTGGGCTGAAAATGCTGAAATATTGGAGTATGATAGTCAATATAACTAAAAACAGTTACCTTTTAATTTCATCACAGAAAACATCCATAAAAACAACAAAATATAAATAACATTGTTCGTATATTTTTATTTCTCATTTTTCTTTGTTTTGATTCATATTATTTTCTTGTCCTCTGTGTTCTGCCTTTTAGGTAAATCCATTGTAAAAACAGACTCTGGGATGATGTTGTTAGATTGAGTGGTAAATGAGAGAAAAAGAGAGTTCTTTGGTTCAAACAAAGGGTTTTATTAGTGAGAGGGACTGCTCCGTGGCAGGAGACGACCCAGGACCACTTCCACACATGAAACCCAGAGCGTTTATTTCTGCTTCTTTCACCTCTCACGCTTGTGTAAGCTGATTTAATTCTGTTCTTAACCTCAGTCATCTGGCATTTACTACAAACTATTAGATGATTTCCTGAGTAAGTCTAAGGCTTTAAAAAAAATATGTTTTCACTATAATCCTATTGCCTTTGAAGTGACAGACATTGAGGACCATGGCATGGATATTTGGAAGACTTGGGACCTTATGACCTGCTTTCTGGTCTCCTCACTGGGTGTTGGAGCAGTAGCAGTTGGATGCAGCCAGGACCTCTTAGGGTCTGACTTCACAGTTTTCTGTTGTTAAGTCTGCTGGTTTCTTTTTTTTTTTTTTTTTAAGATTTATTCATTTTATTACAGCCAGATATACACAGAGGAGGAGAGACAGAGAGGAAGATCTTCCATCCGATGATTCACTCCCCAAGTGAGCTGCAACGGGCCGATGCGCGCCAATCTGAAGCCGGGAACCTGGAACTTCTTCCGGGTCTCCCACGCGGGTGCAGTGTCCCAATGCATTGGGCCGTCCTCGACTGCTTTCCCAGGCAACAAGCAGGAAGCTGGATGGGAAGTGGAGCTGCCGGGATTAGAACCGGCGCCCATATGGGATCCTGGCACGTTCAAGGCGAGGAATTTCAGCTGCTAGGCAACGCCGCCAGGCCAAGTCTGCTGGTTTCTTTAATTTTGTATTTAGCTGCTCCTTTCTCAAAAGGAATTTTCTAGATCTACCACACCTGCTCATCTTCTGAACTGATATAAAACAAATGATTTCTTATAAATTTAAATAAGTGCAATGAATGAATGAATTTCTTTTTTTACTTTCAATGTTGAAATTTTTTTACTTCTGATTTGAGCAGTTCCCAGGATTTGGGAGACACCAGGTATCCTGAATAATTTGGTTGCTGATGGCACTAATCTTGTCAGAAATTGCTGGCCATTAGCCCTCAAGGACACCCAGACCTATTTTGGGTGGAGACCATAGGATGCCAATGTCCCTGTGAGACCAGTGCAATGAACTTAGCTGGAGGTGAATATATTCTCAGCTTAGTGCATTTGCAACTCACTGTTTTTCCTCAAGTTCCACAATCTTTGCCATACTGTACAAAATGCACCTAATGTGGCACTGCTGGAGTTTTGGGTCTGCTGGCTACTCCTGGCTTTGGATTGGCTTAGTTCTGTTCATTGTAGCCACTTGGGGAGTGAACCAGTAAATTAAAGATCTTTGTCTCTCCTTCCCTCTGTATATCTGCTGTTCCAATTAAAATAAATAAATATTAAAGAAAGTTATGGAGTTCCAGAACAATGAAATAGTAAATGAAAATTTTCCTAATATGGAGAAAGTATTGGGAAACAGAACTTGTATTAGCAGTGACCAAAAGTGATCCTTACCATGGCATATGAAAATCAAGCTCTCTTCTGTCAAGCATAAGGGAAAGATCCTTAAATGTGCATGTGAAAAAAATTCAACTGACCTATATAAAAATGGAAATGAGACTCACAGATGAACTGCCAGAGGAAACTCTACAAGCCAGAAGAGAATGGAGTGACATATTCCAGATTCTAAAAGGAAAAAATTGTCATCCTGGTTAAGATACCCAGCAAAACTTTCCTTTGTCTTTGAAAATGAAATAAAATTCTTGCACAGTAAAGAAAAGCTCAAAAAATGTGCCTGTTTCAGACCTGTGCTACAAATGATTCTTTAAAATTTTTTTATTGGAATGTTAGATATACAGAGAAGAGGAGAGACAGAGAGGAAGATCTCTTTGTGAATTCACTCCCCAAATGACCACAAGAGCCAGAGCTGAGCTGATCTGAAGCCAGGAGCCAGGAACCTCTTGCGGGTCTCTCATGTGGGTGCAGGGTCCCAAAGCTTTGGGCCGTCCTCGACTGCTTTCCTAGGCTACAGGCAAGGAGCTGGATGGGAAGTATGGTCACAGCGATTAGAACCAGTGGGGCATATAGTATCCCAGCACGTTCAAGGCGAGGACTTTAGCTGCTAGGCTACCATGCCAGGCCCTACAAATGATTCTTAAAGATGTTCTCTTGATAGAGAAAAGGAATAGCACCTAGCAAAACCAAAGGCAAATGTGAAGAACATTTCAGTAAAAAGACAACAGAAGATTAAATGAAGCAATGAACAACCCATTGTTAAAGTGATAGAGACAAATCACCACCTGTGCGTATAAACCCTGAATGTAAATGGCTGATGAGTACGCATCAGTCAAGCATCAGCGACTAGCAAACTGGTTCAAAAAGCAAAACCTATCAGGTGACTATAGGAAACACGTCTTCCCAACAAAGATCAGTGGAAACTGTATCTCATGGAATTCCATGTTTTTGTCATTTTTTGAAAACAGTTATTTTCTCATATTGAAGTTTTCATTGATTCATAGGTTATACAGTAGCACCATTTTCTTTTAGAATGTTCTTGATTTTCTTTTTCATTTCTTCAGTAGCACTTTAATCATTCAGAAGCATGTTATTTAACTTCATGGCATTGTGAATTTCTATTTTTCTTCCTGTTTTGTTTTCATTTAAGGGTATGTGTAGTACATACTATCACATATGGATATGAAGATAAAATGCAGTGTACATCTCTACTTCCTTATCAAATATAGGCTCCCAATGAAACTGTCAAATATATTTTGATAATAGGATGCTGGACTCTGCCAGTGTCCATGCTTGCAATGTCAGGATACACTTAAATAGCAGAATGATGGACTTATGAGTGTTTATGTGGAACTATACTGTTATAATATAGGAGGGAATCAGTGTGTGGGTGGTTTGGGGAACAGTAAGGGAAATCACAGAGCCTATGTAGCTAAATCATAAAATAATAAAAAATGAAAAAAAGACATTGTTTTGGTCATGTTTGTGTGCAAAGTTCAGTGTCACTAAGGGCATTCTCTTTGTTGTAAAAGTATTGCTGTCATCAATCTGCTGTGCCAACTGAATCTAGTTCCATGCAGTAACTGTAGTCTGTTTCTTGGCTTTGGCTTTGTTCCTGTGATTTTATCTGGTAGAATATAGGCAGAATTAAATGTGTGCTTATTCTATACTAGGATCTGCAGAGACTTCATATATTTTTTTTTTTGGACCTCAGTTTGTTAGATGAGAGAAACTTTCTCAGATGCAATGAGAGATGTGAGACTGTGTTAGACTATTGCTTTAGCTTATAACTGTCCAGCTAAGTTTCAACTAAATCAACTGAAGCCCAAAAGACTTCCTGATTAATGACCATCACAAATACTGTTGAATTGTTCTATAACCCAGAATTTTGTGGTTTGTTTTTACAGAGCAATAGATGACCTATACAGTCCTAAACTTGGTTTGTGGTGGTGGAAAGGGAGATAATAACAAAGATCATTCTCTTCTTGTTGAAATACATTGGCTTTTTTGTGTTATAGTCTGATGTACACTCTTCTCCTTCTCTGTTAGTTTTAGTCATCTTCCTTTCCAGAAGGATCACTGGTGCCTCTCTCTGCTTGTCGGTTTATGAGCTAACCATTCTTGTGTACTCACACAACTTCCAGGCTATCTATGCAAAGTAGCACTCAGATATACAGTAGACAGTATTTATTACTTCATAATTATTATATTAGGTGTGCAGTATTCCTCCTATATCTAGTTTCCTTTTACATAGATTCGATTAGCTACAACAAACCATGTTGTTATAAAAAAGAAACTTTTCAAGAATAGAAATCACATTCATATTTTATTACATCATATTGTTACAATATGTTACATATTGTTACATTTGTTTTACAATTTTCTGTTTTGTTGATAATCTCTGTGGTTTTTAATTTATAAATCAAACCATATCATCTGTATATATGTAAATGTGGAGAAAATAACAGTATATTTGAGATTTGTTACTATTCACAGCACCTTTTGAGTATCTTTAAATATATATCTCTGGAATATGGGAAAATTACTATAGATTTTTATGATATTAGATTGGGAATATCTATTAATTTCTTATTTGTTTTTACTGATGATATGTGATGTATCCTTTATTGTCCTTGGCTCTGTTCTATTTTGTGTATGTTAGAAAACCAACTTGCAATGAGCTCCTGCCACTAGTTCAATAAGACATAGCATTTATTAAAGTAAGTGCTTGAGTATTAATGATTCTATTCTTACTATGGCAAATTTTGAATATTTTTCTTTTTCTGTGTGCTCATAGAAGGTAGAGACAAAAATCCAAACCTTTAGATTTTGTACAGCACTGAGTCTGAGCTTAAGAGCATGTACCAGTGACATTACACTTGGATGATGAGACGCCCAAGGAGATTTTCAGAACTTTTTGACAGATGAAAGACTACAGATGTTTCATTTTGACCCTCATACTCGTATGCCAAAGAGATTCCCCAAAGTGATTCTTGTGTGATATGTTGTTTCTTGGCATACAGGTTAATAAATCTGGCCAGGATGTAGATTTTTTTGTGTGTGTTTTCAATTGATATTTTAATCCATAGCATTTCATTATATATTTAGGACAGCTCTACAATTAGCCTTATGAGTAGGTGAACATATCTCAGTTTGGGCATTCTGAATGATAAATAACTAACCAGTTCATTGAGAAGACAGTTAAGGATAAAATTCCATAACTATTACGCATGTTCCACATTTAATAAAAAATTTTTGTTCTTTATGAAATCTGGATAAACAGATCTTTTTATTTCTTTTTTCTTTTTATTTCTTATATGTATTTGATTTCATTTGATCTTTGCTTGAGATTCAAGTTTTCACATTACTAGGTCATTTATAGCAAATATGTATTGCTTATTTTCTTCCCTGAATGAACAATGTTACTTTGGAACTCTTGGAGTTGTCACTTCCTAGGGCCTGTCAGAATTGAGCTGCTTCTGAATCCCCGAACTCCCTGCTCCATTGTTAGCCTTCAGAACTGTTGGTATTACTTGTGTTCTTGCAGTATCCATGCCTACATTTATGAAACAGAGATCCATGATCTAAATTACCCATTGGTAACCACAGTAAAGCACACAAAAGGAAACTTTCAATGAATAGGTCTGGAAGAATTGGCAATGAGGTAGCAGGTTCCAATCAGCAGAAATACTCTAGAAGCTGATTTCATGAGGAAATTTGAAAGATTGAAAATTTCAGGTTGTGAAAGAGAACTCTGAACTAGCAGACCCCAACTCATGTGCCCCTACCTCATTCTTTCCATTCTTTCCTGCTCATAACTTTCCATTTGTTTGAAGATTTCTTCAGATAAACAAATCACCATATACTTCATATGCAGATTAAATCAGCAAGCTTTAACACTGAGTTCCTAAGAAATATAAGGCTGAGATTGGATATGAAGTTGTTGTAAAAATTTAAAAAGCAGAAGAGAAAGTAATAATTTTATAGGTGTCCTTGCCATGCAAAATTTCTTTTTGAAATAATTTGAAGTGATACTCAGATAATGTGTATGATGAGTAAGTAAAAAATTATATCTCAGATAGTCTGGATGATATATTTTCACTCATGGGCTTCAGATAGAATAACATGTTGTGGTTGTAGACTGTTTTCATTCAAGAAGATGAAGAGGGATCTTTACTTAGAAGCCTTTTCAGTAATCCACAATGAAACTATTCAGTTTCCTAAGATTGTTTTTATTCCTTCATCTTGCCAAAAGACAAATCCTTTCTTAGTCTTTTCAGATATCCTGGTAGGAGATTTAAGGCTTTATGTGAGCAAGTCAATACTTTCTTTTGAACGTCTTGTTGATAAGTCTTCTTTCTGAGATACTTGATTAGGCCTGAATTTGAACAAAAAGATTCATCAAACCCACCTCTGGGATTCTTTCATTTGAAAGTGCAATTTTTTATGAGTTGGTGAAGTAAGCTTTTTATCTTTTTCATAAAGGTTTCTTGGACTTAAATGTCACTTCTACAAAATTTTTTTTACTAATATGGCCAAAACTATATGTTTGAAAAGGAAGAAAAAAACTTGAATTTTATATTTAATCTTAGAGAAATTAGTTCATGAATTTCTAGTAGTAAATGAGTAAGAGGCTTTTCTATGAACTAAATAAAATTTTGAAATGATAAAATTTTAATATGGAAAAACAAAGTATCTCTAGTTAACCCATTTAGATAATCTTAACTTGCAATTGTCCTTGGTAAATTTTAAATAATTTTGATTTGGTAGAGTGTTGTGACATTAATTTAAAAATCTTCAGGATGTATCAAATCACGCCCCCCCCTTTTTAATTACTGGGAAATCAGATTTACAGAGAGAAGGAGGCAAAGGGACAAAGATTATCTTTCCGCTTGTTCACTTCCCGAATGGCCACAGTGGCAGGAGCTGAGCCCGGAGCCTGGAGCTTCTTCCGTGTCTTTCATGTGGGAGTAGGGTCCCAAGGCTTTGGGCCATTCTTGATTGCTTTTCCAGGACACAGGCAGAGCATTGGAAGGGAAGTGGAGCAGTTGGGATATGAACCAGTGCCCATACAGAATCCCAGCACATGCCGGATGAGAACTTTAGCCATTAGGCTACCACATTGGGTCCCCAAACCCTTTTACATTCACAAAAATGAATTATGTACATAGGACACATATAAAAAAGTTATTTGATTCATTTCTCCAGAAAACAATGAGTTTTGCAGGTTTCCATATATTCATTTTCTTCAACTACTATTTTAGGATTTTTAAATCATTGCTGGGGTCCATTGGGACATTTGGTTACATATTTCTGTGCAACAGAAGCATGAATCTTGTTAGCCATTCCTTTCCTCTTTCTTCTGTTATGTTCCCTTATAAATTTGCAATATTTGAATCTTATATTTTAGTGGTATTTCCCTAGCTTTTTTCCATTTAAATACATTAAGTAAATCTGAGTCAAATTAATGATAGAGAGTGTGTGACTAATTCTTTTGAATACTTGTTAAAG
Source organism: Ochotona princeps (assembly GCF_030435755.1). Lineage (NCBI taxonomy): Eukaryota > Metazoa > Chordata > Mammalia > Lagomorpha > Ochotonidae > Ochotona > Ochotona princeps. The sequence goes on along the minus strand of NC_080846.1, from coordinate 38,647,774 downwards.
TACATGTAACTCCTAAGTTAAGAGGTTGTATAATTTAAGGGTAACTTATGACATAAAAATATTCAGTGTTCAGTGCTGATTAGCTAAGAAGTTAAGGTCAGATGTGCCCTACTTTTCTTCCCTAACATCACAGTAAGCAACTTTTTGTAGAAAGTGTAATCCTCAGTAATACCATTAAAGTTTATTTCATTATCGTGATGCCTTTGATATCACAGTGACATAAATCTCTCCTGTTATCCATTCATTAAAGTCACTGATAAGTTTCTTTCATATTTTTTAAAGCACAGCATGTAATGGAAAATAATTTTAGCCTACTGTGTATTTTTTATTATTTATTTTTATTGGAAAGTCAGATATACAGAGAGGAGGAGAGACAGAGAGGAAGATCTTCCATCCGCTGATTCACTCCCTAAGTGACCACAACGGCCAATGCTATGGGGATCCAAAGCCAGGAGCCAGGAACTTCTTTCAGGTCTCCCACGCGGGTGTAGAGTCCCAAGGCTTTGGGCTGTCCTCGACTGTTTTCCCAGGCCACAAGCAGGAGCTGGATGGGAAGTGGAGCTACCAGGACTAGAACCGGCGCCCATATGGGATCCCAGAGCGTTGAAGGCGAGGACTTTAGCTGCTAGGCCACGCCGCCAGGCCCAGCCTACTGTGTATTTTTAAAAAATAAGATAGTTACTACAATGTATTTTTGCAAAACATTTATATTTACAGAAAAATAATTGCCTTTTTCCTTATTGTTAGATATTAGTTCCTTACGATTTTATGACATTGGCATTTTTTTTCAGTGGTAGAAATGGGCCCATTTAATCTAACTTACCAACATGTGAGTCTAGAATTTTGTTCATGATTCTTTTTACATTTGTTTACTCCCTGGCATTGATAGGGGTTATTTCTCTGTATATATTTCTCATATACTCTTGGGATATTTCTCAGTATGCTGTTATTTTATGTCCTGGCATTGTTAACTTTCAGCTTTCTTTTTTTGTGTGTGTTTTCTTGCTATACATTTATCAATTTCATTGACCTTAATAAGGAATCAGCATTTGATATTGATATGTAAAACTGAATTTTTACTTTTTATTGTCATGATTTATATTCTATTTGTATTTCTGTTTCTTCAAGGCTTATACAGGTCTTTGTTCACTGAGGTCCCAAGGTTAAAGCATAGAATGTTGAGCTAGATCTGTGGACTTTGAGGGATCTTAAAAGTGTTTACAAAAAATGTATATAAGGAAAAAAAGGTATGCATTTCAAATTGATTGTATCAAAATAAGCTTATTTTTAAACTCTTTTCCATATACTTTTTAAAGCACCCTCATATATATATATTTAATACTACAAATAAATTTATAAGCTTTATTTCCATTGTATTCACTGATTTTGGTTAATTATATTTTGTAATTCAACATGTTTTAAATTTGCCTAGAGTCTGTTGTTAGATATATATTATCATTTTTTAGGATAGGTTTAACCTTTACATGGAACTTTCACAAATTTTCTCTTACTATGATTTAATTTAGATTACGGCCCGAGAAGGTTCTCAGTATCATATCTAGCCTTTTAACCTTGAGACTTTTTCTGAGCTACAAAATCTGCTATTTTTGTAAGAACTCCATACGAACTTGAATAATCTGTTTTATTATTGTTGGAAGGGATGTATTGTATAAATACCAGATGGAATTTATAACTGTATAACAATCCATTGTCCTACTATAGGATCCATTACTCTTCTGCAACACCAAAAGAAGATAATTTAGTCATAATAAGAGACAATCTACTTTGATCTCTTAAGTCTTTGATGGTAGTCTAGATTCTTCTATTGTTCAGGGAAAGGGTGTTATTCTTTATTTAACAGGGAGACATTCTTGTGGGCCAAAGTGAAATTTTAATTCTCAAAGATTAAATAATTCTGAATAGCTATTCTGTAATGTCCTATTTGCCCTTCTCCAGTATGCAATTCTTACTGGTAGCAGCTGAATTTCCCTTTGGAGATGTTTAAGGCAAAATATTATAATATGTATTTTTACCAGAGATTTTGACTTTTCTTTGTGGTGACTTGAATGTGTAAATTGGATTAGGGCTTGAAAGTAAGTGAAATGTCAAATTTACCTCACTTGGTGTCATATGGGGTCGCGTTATTAATGAAAACATCGGCACCACAAGAGCCAAGTTCTGGGCATAATCTTTTCTTACACCATCGTTTAAGCCCATAAAGCAGAGTTGATATAATTTTCAGTGATAAAAATCAATAGATAACATTTTACTTCTTATATCATTTTAATTTAGGTTGTTATTCTTGGGATCTGAAAGAATAATTACAGAGAATTCAAATTGAAATCCCCAGTGCAGATATTTGAAAACATATGAGGTGCTTTTCAGCTGATTGTTTTCTCATGTACACCTCTAAGTAGCTTCCTCCAGAATCCATCTCAGCTGAGATTTATATTCAGCACTCAAAGAAGATAATGGTTTTCCCAAACAACAGTGAGAAGTTTATTTATACACGAAGAGAACAGCAGTGGAGGGTTTCTGATGGCAAGGAACTAAATGATTACGTCTCTGAATTCTGTGAGCTGAAACCCTAACCCCGAGGTAGTGCAGTTTGGGAGAAGTAATTTGTTCCTGAGGGTTAAGCACACATGGATGGTATTACTGACCTTATGAAAGGAACAGGATGAAGCTCTCTTTATTCCGTGGGAAAGTCAGTAGTGTGCAGTGTGAAAGAGCACATGACCATGCTGGCACCCTTTCTCAAACCTCCAGGCTTCAGAGTCTTAACAAATACGTGTTTGCTGTTTGTAAGACTTTCAGTCTATTGTCCTCTCTATAGCAGTCCAATATGCCTAACTCTGGCTCCTTTTCCCTCATCCATTTGTTTTGTCCCAATCAATTTACATCTAATGTAGAAAAGTGTATATGTATTTCCAAAATCTTTGTTGGCAATTGCATGGGAAATATATTAGTGCTAGAAACATGTTGAGGCAGTACCGTTAGACCAAGACTGAGGAGAAGTGTGAATTAGGTTCTGGCAACTGCAGAAATGAAAATATTCTTATTTTTTTTTGTTGCTTGCACAACTTGTTTTCTCAGTAAATGGAGTGACCTTTCTGGGAAGCATCTAGGAAGGTGGTGAACGTATATTGCTTTCTGTGTTTCTTTTTTGTGAATGTTACCTGAAAAACTTTCAGAAAATGATTTCATATAATATCTTTTCTTGTGCAGCTACTATAGCAAATAGTTGTGAAGATCTGATCATTTCTATTGCTGTAACTGCTGTGTGAATTTCAAAGGAGTAAATATCTTGAAATAGAAATAAAAATATCAGTAAGATGTTATTTAAGAGATGATTCACCTACATTTGAAAAAGCTTCATAGACTTGTTATGGTCAGACTCTTCAGTGAATGATAACTGTGCTTCTTGAAAAAAATGACTTGCTTATTTCTTTGGAAGATAGATTGGAGAGAGAAAAAGAGAAAGAGAGAAAGAGAGACAGAGAGAGAGAGAGAGAGAGAGAGAGAGAGAGAGAGAGAGAGACAGCTTTGTAGTTTCTCTCCAAATGTTTGCTTTAGCTGAGGCTGAGTGAGTGAGGGCCTTGCCAGGAACCTGGAGTTCTTCCTGATCACCCACATGGATGCAGGAGTCCATGGGTTTACCATCTTCCACAGGCATGTTAACAGGGAGCTAAATGGGAAGTGGAGCAGCTAGGGCCCAGGTCCACTTCCATAGGATACTGGATTCTCAGGCTGTGGTCTATATCTGTCTGTCTGTGTGTGTTATCTTAGGCCTAGCTTGTGTCATTGAACTCATGCTACTGCAGTCAGGATATTACATTTGCTGTCCTTATAACAGCTTGAAAATTATGTTTATCACTTCATGAAAGGGGATAAAAATGTATTCTTTTAATTCTTCAAACCATAAGATGAAATTTTTGTATCTTCAGTATTTAAAGATATGAATTCACATTTGTTTTTAAGTTAACCTTTAAGAAAATTCTCATGCAACTCTGTCATTTACTTTTTAAAAAATAATTTAAAAATAATTCTTTAGCTGTTTTACCTTAAAACAAAAATCTTGTCCTTTGTTCAGTAGCCTTTCTTCCTTGATAGAGACGTAATTTTAGTTTATTTGCATTGACATTTGAATTTGTCTGCATTCATTAAACATTCAGATTGTATAAATAATGTGATCTGGATTTTATAAAGGAAGCTTTCATGGATGAATAACTTCAGTTGGTATTATGACAGCCATTGAGAACTGGAAATTTCTTTATTGAAGAAATAGTATTGAAAACATCTTTAACAAGAAAGAATTTAAATAGAATACTTTTAAAATAGGGTTTTAAACATGTTTTTTTGTAAATTAACAATTTTGACTGTATGAAATTGATATTTTACAACTTTTCTGGGAGAGTAGAGTCATTAAAGGGATTGTATCTTTGAGTAAATATTCTGTGTTCTCTAACTTTATCCTGCCTGTCTGCTCTGAGACCCCTGTACTTTGGTTGGCTTCTGAGTGGCAGAGCCCTGAACTCCTGTTGATACAATGATTCATGGTATAGTTCTCTTGACCTTTCTTTCTGCAGTTTGCTGTGCAGCATGCTTAATCCTCTTGCTTTCGTGACCAGTGACTGTTGTACATGTTTCAACCGGGACCTGGGGCATGTTTTGTTAAAACCTTTTAAAATGTGTCACCTAAAACATAAGCACAATCTGTTAACTGCATTCGATTTACAATAAAACCCAATAGAGTAGCTGTTAGGTTTGATTCTGTTTTAGTGTTCTCTGAAAGCATAAAACCTAGGATAAAAACAGTCATATGGTAGGCAAACAGAAACATTTGCTGAGTGAATAAGAGGCAATGTGCACACAGAGGGAGCAAGTAAAAATGCGGCATGAGATCGGGGTAGATTTAATAGTGAGATTGTGGAGTGCAAAGCAAATCATGAATGTTTTGGACATGACTCTGAGTGAAATGGGAAACTGTAAAATGAATTAGAGTAGAGTGAGTTGTCTGTCATTTGTTTTAAAAAGATTATTTTATTCACTCCTTATAAATAAACCATGAGACAATGTTTTATTGAGAATGTTTTCTGGCTGCAGCTAACCCAACTCAAATTGGATTTAATATTAAGAATTATTTTTGTAATAGAACTAAGAGTCTGGAAGCAGTCAGTCTTGCAACTGGGTTTGTAAATTAATGGTACTAGAGTATGTGGCTGTCATTTTTTTGGTGTTTCCATTTCCACAGTGAGTATTATAGTTGCTGTAATTCTGAGAATTCTCTTCTCGTAAACCACCCCCATAGGCAGGAAGAAAAAATGTTTTTTTTCTTCACTCTAAAATTTGTTCATTGTCTCACAATATTTACTTTGTGTTTTCTTATTTTCTACTTACTTACTTTCAAATAAATTTTAGTTTTTAAATAATGAGTACATAGTTATCAGGGTAGGAAGGATTGAGGTTTAGGGGAAGTTGGGTGAATTCATTGCTTCCAATATTGCTATTTCTTATTGTTGTTCCTGGGGGAAGGGGATAAACAAAGGGGGAAACCACTCACGATTTTCTACATGTCCCAGCACCCAGGAAAAAGGAATTGCCACCTCATATCAACCCAGAGTCTCAGTGTGTACATATTCTGAGGGTTCTGTCCAAGTGGTTTGGATAGTTCTGAAATGCTACTGATATCACCGATCCAAGGATGATGTCACCCTCCCAATGTCTATTGGCTCCATTCACCAAGATTTTTTTGCTGTTATCATTTGTTTGGGGAAGTTGTCCAGTTAATTCTGTTCTTCTTCTGCTACAGCACCAAATGTGCTGCCTTATTCTCCTTTTACATCAGGGCCCATGTCCACTGCTCCACCTCTTTCATTATGTAGGGCATTGTTCTTGCAGGCAAGTTCAAGTACCTGGGCCAGGAGACCCAAGTCCTGCAAGATTCCCCTGACACCCACCTGGAAGGCAGTCCCCAGGATCTGTGCCAAGTGACCAGTACCCCACTGGTTCCCCGTCCCCGGTGGATTCCATGTCCTGAGCCAAGTTATATAGTTTCAATATGATATTCTATATATGTGAGTATATGTATGTACATATATATACACACACATTCATGGTATACATACACACACATGTGTATGTACTTATCCTGATCAGTATTTGTACAACTACTAGGACTTTGATTTGATGTTTGTCAATAACTTTAAAAAAATTTTGCTGTTGCAGCTTAAAATAGGTACCATACTCCATTGTTTCTTCTTCTCTCTTCTAACTATGCATATATTATTTCATTATTTCATTTTTGCCTTACTCTTTCATTCTTTTACTCCTTATATATCAATTTAAAAAGTCTGAGTACTCATTACGCTCTTTGATTTTTACTCTGTATCAAATTGTATTGGATATCTCATTGATATTTATTTCTGTCACTGTGTTATTTGTCTCACTTTCCTTGGATTCTTTATCAAAATGTCCATATCGCCCAAGGATTACACTTTGTGCTTTTATATTGCCTACTTTTTCAATTAGGAAAATTAACCCATTTACTTTAAGTTCCCGACCTCATAATGCTGATATCTGTGCCATGTCTGAGTCTGATTAAGATCACACCTTATCTCTTTAGAATACATTTTCGTTTTGCTTCTTGGTGTTCATCCACTAATTCATCCCCATCTGCAAAGGCTGGAGCTAGGCCTATCAGAAGTCAGAAGCTTCTTCCAGGTCTCCCACGTGGGTGCAGGGTCCTAAGGTTTTGGGCCATCCTCTCTTGCTTTTCCAAGACACAAACAGGAAGCTGGATAGGAAGTGGAACAGCCGGGACATGAAGTGATACATATATGGGATCGTGGCGTGTGCAAGGTGAGGACTTTATCCACTACGCCATTATGCTGGGCCCTTGATATTTCTTTTCATTTATTTATTTATTTAATTGATTACATTGCATTATGTGACACGGTTTTATTGGTACTGGGATTCCCCCCACCTCTCCTCAAAGCCTCTCCCCAGTTCAAATTCAGTTAAGATTCTTTCATTGCAAGCATCTACCAGGCAAAAAGTCCAGAATCTTATTGTCCAGATAAGTTCGTCAGTTTCTTGGGGAGACCATCTCTGGTCTGAAGGTAGAGCCGGCAGAGTGGTTTTGATAGTTCAACAGTTCTGAATTGCTGCGACTCTCACCACTTCAAGCACAATGCGGTCATTGGAGAATCCACTGATTGATACAGTGCGTCATATAGTCTCCGTTTGCCCAGTATTTTCATTGCCAACATATAGCTGAGGTGGTTGATTGACTTGTTCTGTCCTCTGTCATTTGATGGTTAGTGTTCTGAGTCCAAAAGCTTGTTTGGGGGGATCCCCAAAGAAACTTTGTCTGAGGTGTTCCCAGACCAGGTTTTTGTATGTACTAGCAAGAACTGGGCCCGGCACAGTCCATCGCCCCGATCAACTGATGGTTGCAATTGCTGGGTTGGTTCTGTTTTCAGCCCTGTTTTCCACTGAAACCAATGGGTGTTTGCAGTCCAGCCTGGTTCTGCCCAGCACACACTTGACCCTCACATAAACTGGGGGAGGGAGGCCTGCAGCCCAATTGGAGTGACTCACAATAACCCCCAACAGGCCCACCCCCTACCTGGTTTGCCAGTATGTGTGGCAGACTAGTCCAGTCTGTCCCACATCTCCTTCTGCTCTCATACATGTCAGTGGGTATTAAAACCTTGTTCCATCTAACCAGCTCTACTATCCAGCCTTCATGGATGTTGTTGGGTGTCTCTCTGTCTAACCACCCCAGCCACTGTCCTAATTTTTGTGCCCTCCTGTGGGGGGTGGTAACCCAAGAGGGAGGAGCCCCCTATTTCCCTCCCAGGCCACTCCCACTCCCAGATTATGCACTCTCCAGGTGGTTCTGTGGTTTAACTTGACAGAACTAGCCCCCAGTGCCACCTTCTGCCAGCTGATGCTGTGACTAAGCTCCAACAACCCTCACCCACTCTAATTGTAGATTGCACCAGTAGGAATGATCAGCCCAGCCTGGTTTTTTCCTGATCTGGTCCACATGAGATGCACAGGTGCTGTAGTCCTGTCTAGTCTGGTCTACCCCTATCCCAGCTCATGCTCTCCACTGGGAGTAGCTGTTAAATAAGGGAACCACCCCTTATTCCCCTGCCCCCTCCCTCCCTGGTTCTCACGTGTGCTGACTGGGTGCTGCAGTCACATCTGGCACAGGCAGCCTCACCTTGGCATTCCGCGTTGTGTACTGCTTTTGTCGCGACCGAACCTGGCTCGACCCACACTCTGTTCTGGTGTTCGGATTTGCCAGTGGATGACGTGAACTGATTCATCCTGGTCTGCCCCCAACCCATGCCAAATATATGCCAGTGGGACACTTTCTGTGACCTCTTGGCTGTTTCCTTCCATGCTTCTTGCGCTTACTTGCAGGGTCTGTGTCCTGCCAGAGGAGTTGCCCCGGCTCCTCCATCAGAACCCCTCTAAGTGCCAGATTTTGCGCGTACCAGGGGGTCCATGAGCCAGCATTACTCAGTTCACCTCCTGTCCTAGCAGGAACAGTGGCTTTTCCTGACTGGCCTTCAACACATTCTGGTTCTTGCTGTTGGATGTTTCAGCCCAGCCGTAGCTCGTCCATACCCACATATAGCTCATATATGGCTCAGTTGGGGTTGAGACCTAGCCTAGCTTGTCACACATCTACCCTGGTCCTCCAGAACACCAGAGGGTGTTGCAGTCTGGCCTGGCCTGGTGCGTCTTGTCCCAGTCCACACTTGTGCCAAGGAAGACTACAACTATATCCTGACCAGAATGCAGCCCCATTCCAGCTCGTGTGCCCCTTGGTGGGAACCTCCATCCAGCTAGGGTGTTCCCTTAGCCCCCCAACCGGGCCTGTTCCCAGCCATAGATCACACACATGACAGTGGTTGCTCAGACTCAGCTTGGCACAGCCCCTCACCTGTCGCGACCCCTGCCTTAGACACTGTGGCTCAGCATCCGTGACTCACGCAGATCAGTTGGTGTAAAAACCTAGCTGTGCATGTCCTGTGCTCCAACCTGGTTACCAATCTTATTTGTGGGCTAAGGTTTGCTCAGTACTACTTGGTGCGCCTGTTCCATCGCCTTTTCATACATTGATGAGCCGTTGGTGCAACTTTGCCCAGCCTGGCTGACCCCCAGGTCCGGACCACCGGTTCACCAGTGGGAGCTATAACTCACCAGGGGAGCTTCCCATGTTTCTCCCCGTGATCCCCTTCCTGATTGAGTTCTCCTACATGCCACTGAGCTTTAGGCAAGTGCCCGGTGCAGTCTGGCCCTCCCCTTCACCTTGCTTGAGCTGGTGAACGTTGCAGTTCAGCCCACCCCACACCCCACTCAGGATGCACACTCGAGCGCCGCTGCCCGACTAGTCCAGACTGCCGTCGGTTCTCCAATCTGGTCAATGGCAGGCTTCTCGGTCACACCTAACTTAGTCCACCACCACTCCATCTCTAGAAGTAACCTGTGGGGCTAGAATTTCCATAGGGTTTGGCCCACACCTCCCCCACAGAATCTTCCCCCGGATATGGTTCTCTAGTGTGTTTGTTATTGTCATAGCCCTGCTTAAGGTGACCGGTCTCCGCTGGGTCAGTTCTATTTCCAGCCCTGTCATCCACTTGGACCACTGGGTATTGTGGTCCAGCTCGATCCTACCCACTTCATACTCAGTCCTCACACAAACCAGTGGGAGCTGCAGCCCGGTTGGGGCAACTCCCCATAACCCCCACCAGGCCTGCTCCCTTCCCTGGTTCCCATGCATGTGAGTATGTACCGCAGGCTTGTTCAGTCTGTCCCACCTCCCATTAAGCTCTGGAAGGTATCAATGGACATTGAAGCCTAGTTTGACCCAACCAGCCTACTATCCAGCTCCCACATATATTGGCAGGTGCCTTTCTGTTTAGCAACCCTGCCCCTGTCTTGGTTTTCATGCTCACCAGTGGGAGTAGTTACCCACGAGGGAGGTGCCCACTATCTCCCTACTAGGCCACTCCAACTTCTGGATCCTAATTTAGCTGGTGTTTCAGTCTGGCTCATATAGATCTTATGGGTGAACCCCTTCGAACCTTCAGGCCTCAGTCCCACTCTTGCCCTAGAGTTTCATGTCCCTATTACTGGTAATCACCAGGAATTAATGTCTCACCTACACTAAAGCTGGCCTTATTCATGGGTGTCCCTAGGCAGCTATTTCAAATCATAAAAACCCCAGAGCTTGCTGCTGGGTGGCCAGCAGGCAGAGACTGGCACCATTTGGTGCACTGGCCACCCAAAGCCAGGGACTCAGTCACTAGATTCACTATTTGTTTACTTGCGAGGTGAATTTAGCATATTTTGAAAAAGTGAAGAGGCAATTTTCTATACTTGATAGACCATTGGATGTCTGAACAAAGGAGTGAGAGCACAGTCTGTGTTCAGATTCTGGTTTTTATGGACATGAGGACGGGTACTCCATTTCTTCCTCTTTTGAGAGTGTCTGTAAACAAGCCCTTCTGAACAATACTTGCCATCAAGTTTCTTATATATTGAAGAAGCAAATGATTCCTTCAGCCCTGTGATTATGACCTTATTGAAGCAGCTGTGTTGGGCACTTCTTTCAGTTAATTCCTTCTCATAAGTCACAGACACGGGCACATTGGGCTAGGGGAGACAGCATAAATGCTGGGTCCTGTTTTCAGGATGTTTCCTTGTTCTGTTGCACACAAGTTTATTTTCTTCTTTTCTTCTGCCACTCTGACACACATAGGCTAATATCTACTTAGCTGCCTTCACAAGATGTTTATATATGTGTATTTATACATATGTTTTTGTATGTATATGTGTATTTATATTTGTATGGAGAAAGAGAAATATATGTGTAAAATATATTTTATAAATATATACTTGTATAAATCTTTATATACTTATATGTATCTTAAATATAAATGAATACATAAATACATATTTAAATATATAATTGATAATATATTTAAGATATAAAGATATATATTTATTTGATATATATTTTATGTATTTATTTATTTATTTATCTTTCTCCACATGCCATCTTCTGCATTGGGCTACCTATTTGTAAAATCTGCTTGAAGAAGTACAGATACTGAAATAGTCAAACCTCTCCAATATCTGATTAGGAAAGTACTCTGAAGGTCTTGATTTAATGAGGCTTGAATGTTGTCTTCGATTCCATTTGTTCATGCTCTTTTTGTTGCTCTGTTATATGGGTGAATGTGACCTGAGGGTGGTCAGTAAGTACTTGCTGGCTGACTGAAAGACCAATGTTCATCACCACAAAATAAAGATGCCCAGTGGAAGTCATTGGGGTCAAAGCTTTTCACCTTAAAGGAAATATTTTTTGACAGCTTTGCTTATGAAGGAAGTTAATAATTTTAACAGGAACTACAGTAACGCTGTTGGCTTTTCACAGTATGTACAGTATTACTGAAATATGTAAATGTAAGAAGTCTATTTTAATAAGCTCCTTTTAAAGGTATGAAAGTGCCCTTTTGATAGGAAGAATAAAAATAAAAGATAATTAGGTTGCCTGCTATGAAAGAACTCACATTTCTACTGGGGGCTGTAGTGAAACATTTTGCCTGAGTTACACAGTTTGATTTATGAAAGAAAATTGCATTCATAGTACTCCTAGAGCAAGGAAGTGCAGAAGCTAATGTCATGACCTTAAATAAGAATTCTAAATCTAATAAGAGCCTTTTTAATGTAAGAATGTGATTTAGAAGGTACATTTTAATAGCACTTATTAAATCTAAAATATAAGAAAATTTGCACTGAAATATGTTGTTGAAGCTTCAGAAAATAAGTAGAGAACTTTCACTTTATATCACATTATTAACAGTAGAAGATATATCAGTGTCTTGGCCTTTCCATATTTTTGTTCCAGTGTACAATCCCTGTCTGTGAAATAAATGTGATGTGTCTGAAATCAACTAAAACTAAGAAGCAACAACGCTTCAGACTAACTTTGTGATTAATTCCAACTTAATCACCATAAGAAAGTTGCTTGTAGCAACTTTGGTTGATTCTGGTTGAATTAAGGGCTACCCCATGTGTGGTGTGCCTATTCTTTACATAGTTTAGTACCTGAACTGCTGTCTGGAATCACAAAAAAAATTTAGTGAATACGTATTCATAAATTTCTGTCTCTTCTGTTTTATGTTCTTTGACCTCTCTAGTCATCTTCTTCCTTTCACTTAGATTGACAGCCTGGTTCTTGGATTTATTTCATGTGTACATTTGCAATACTCACTTGTGTATTGGGTTCAACTACTTATCCTTGAGAAATTCTTGGTCACAAGAAGATATAACATCCTGTTATAAAATGGAGAGCATTTTCATAAATCTGAGATCCAAAGTAATCTATAGGCGACCTGTTTGTTTTTGGAAAACAATGATTCTTCCTTCATAAAAAAATAAAAATAACTTTTAAAAGCATTTTTTTTTTAAATTTAGAAAGGTGTGTGTGTGAGAGAGAGAGAGAAGCAGGAGAGTGAGAGCAAAACAGAGCAAGACAGCATGAGCATGTCACTCACTGGTTCGTTCTGCAGATGCGTGCAACCCTGAGTCAGGTATAAGTTGAGGGCCTGAAACTCAGTACAGGTCTTCTGTATATATGGCAGAGATTTTTAGTACTTAGTCATTAGCAGCCAGCTCTCAAGGTTCACTTTAGTGGGAAGCTAGAACTGGAAGCTGGACCTGGACTTAAACTACGCATTGTGATATGGGATTCCCCTGTCTGAGGCACTTGATTTCCAAATGAAAGGTCACTCCAATATACAACTTTTGTGGTCATTTGAATTATATATAAGAAAAGTGAATATCCTCCACAAAAAATAGGTATTTGAAGCTGGAAATATTGAAAAAGTTAAGCTGCTTTGGATGTTTATATATCAGCTAAATAGTTTTGGTAGTTTTACCTGAAATTCATATAGTCTGGAAATTATTTAAAAACGTGGATTTAAGGTGTTTTATGTTTTTTTTTTTTTTTTTTTTTTACTTATTTATGCTCTTGGGAGGACAAGCTATTTGTATCTATCTCCTTACTCTGTTGTTGCCAACAGCAGAAACTGTAGAGATGAAGGACAATCTGGTTGGAAGGCACTTTGTTGTCTGAATGTAGAGTACTCTGACAACTACTGAGATTTAGACATACTAACAGAAAGTGCTTTGGCTTTAGGTCACTGCATTCTTTATAATGAAATTGTCATAGTGGAACCATAGGAAGGAAAGTTTCTGTTGTAGGAAAGATCTGTCTTTCTACTTAGATGTCAGCATTTCCCTTAGATGTCAGACTGTTTTTTTTCTGAAATAGATTTATATGTATTTTTTTTTAAAGACAGAGTTACAGACAGAGAAGGAAAAATAGAAATCTTTTATCCTCTGGTTCGCTCCCAAAATGTTGAAGATGACAAGAGCTGGGCCAGTGTGAAGCATCAGCCTTCCTTAGCTTCTTTTCCATTTGCAGGGAGCTAGATTGGACATGAAGCAGCAGGAATCAAAGCAACATTCATATGGAATACTGAAACCACAGTCAGAGGCTTAACCTACTGTGCCACAGCACCAATCAGTCCTTCTGAGAAAACATTTCTGCCAGGGCTATATTGAGAAATTAAGAAAGGGCTAGTAAAAGAAAAGGCAAAATGATGAGGAGGTAGTTATAACTGCTGTCATATTTATAAGAGGCTCATGCCCAAGGTCAGTGATATTTTGCAGAAGTGATTTCATGGGGGAGTGGACAGAATTGGAGAGATACTGAGGGCACTTTGTTATAGGGTGCATTTGTTAGTAAATGAAGTAGAAGGAGTAATGGGTCTGATATTCTGGAAATGAAGACTGTGGGCTCTGTGGTGGACGTTTGGTGCAATGGTTAGGGCATATCTTGGGATGATCATATCCCATGTGGGTAACTGGTGCTGATTCTGATGCCTCTGATTCCAACCCACCTTGCTGGGGGGATGTAGTAGGTGGTGACTCGAGGATTTGCAATGCTTCCTCTGACAATGGAGACACAAATTTACTTCCAGGCTTCTGGTTTTGGACTGGCCTACTCCCATGACAGAGGGTAGGCTAGTGGTTGTTAAGATTCTTTCTCTCCTGTTTTCTCTCCTGCTTCTTCTCTCCTCCATCTTTATGTTTAATCTTATGATTAGTGATCCATAAAGCCTGTGGCTATAGAGTGGATTCAAATCAAGTTTTTGCAATAATTGTTAAGGGAAAAAAAAGGAAGGAAATGAGGATTGAGGGAAGATGGAAAGGAGGCAGGAAAGAAGGGGGGATGTATGATTATCTTCTTATAACTGTTCTTAAGAAATACATGAAATTTATTCTCTTTGTATCAACAACACTTAAACAAATAAATTGAAAATAAGTTTTTAAACATGCTGTGGTTCCTTAAAGAATAATTGGAAGATTTAATGAATATCTGAGTACTGCGTTTTCTAGGTCATTGACCTTATTTTGACTTGAACCACCACAATGTCAATGTTGGAATCCTGCTTAAACCTATAAGCAATTGAAACTAATGAAATAAATTAAGTTTGATTTTTTTTCACTCAAGTGAAGTTTCAGGAATTTTTTAAAGGTCTAAAATATCCAATGAAGTTTTAGATTACTATTTGAGATCTTTCTGAAATCTGAGAACCTATTACTGCTTCAGTTTTCTTCAAGGATATACTGAAGTTCAAATTCCTTTGTGAAAAATACCTTCCATTAATTTTTGTGTATCTCTTGACTTGGTTCTTATCAGGTACCATGTTACAGCTATTTCTATGAACATCCTCTGTGTGTTGTGATACCACAACCTCAAGTACAGGAATTGTTATTTCATTGGTCTTTTTACCCAACAGATATTTGCTATCATTGCATTCTTCTTACCTTGGCATTCATACATTGTAGAATGTACATCTAACAGGTGTTCCATAGTTGTTGATGAAGAGCTATAATAGAGAATATTATCCTTTTCTCAAGCTCCTTGGAATAGTTTCACTTAATGTATCATTAATGGCTAAATGGAAAACTGACATGTTGGTATTCCTTAGTATATTTTCCCCCATAATTGAAAAACACTTAGAAATAATTTTTTGTCCTAAAATATTTTAAGAGAATATTGAGAAATTTGTATATGTAGTATAAAAAATTTTAAATGAGTTACAGAAAACTAGTGTAAAAATAAATAAGGTAGAAAACAGAATTGTATTTATTCCTTTCTAAAAAGACATGACAGTAAAAAAAAGCTGGTAACGTCTAGAAATATTAAAACTGGAATTAAAATGCACTTAATTAGTTTTCACTTACTGGCATATGACTTATTCAGAAGAAAAGATATAGATATTCAATTATTCACCAATGAGATGCCTTTATAAACTGTCAGTGGTATGCAAACCACCTAATTGCAAAGGGAATAGAACAAGATAGAGAGCTGAAGACAATGTAAGAGTTTTAAAACCATTTTAAAGCTGTCGAAAACTTATGGTTTCTCATTTAAAAAAAATTATTTAACTTGAAAGTCAGCTTTATAGAGTGAGGGAGAGACAGAGAGAGGTCATCCATCTGCTGATTCACTCCCCAAATGGCCACAATGGCCAGAGCTGAGCTGATCCAAAGCTAGGAGCCAAGAGTTTCCCCTGTTCTTGCACATGACTGCAGGGCCAAAGGGCCTCAGCCATTCTACATTGCTTTACCAGGCCATTTATTTTATTTTTTTTATTAATTATTTTGCATTATGTGACAGTTTCATAGGCTCTGGGAATCCCCCCACCCCTCCCCATGACCCTCACCCCTGGTGGATTCCTCCACCTTGATGCACTATTACAGTTCAAATTCAATCAAGATTCTTTCCTTGCAAACATATACCAAACATAGAGTCCAGCTACTTGTTGTCCAGATGGGTTGAACAGTTTCTTGGGGAGACCATTTCTGGTCCGAAGTTAGAGCTGGTAGAATATCATCCCAGTCAATTAAGAGTCCCAATATAACATCAACAGCAATTTGCAACATTATGGATTTGACATAGTTTTGAGTAACCAGTATGTTAAAAAAAAAAAAAAAAGCAAGTTCTAAACCACAACCTATGATTAGCTCATTGACATCTCAATTTTAGTTTATATACAGGACCGGCTGCTATATACCTTAAAATGGCTATAAGGTACCATTCAGCTGCCTCGTGTCTATTTCATTTTAGTATTTAGCCGTTGTGTTGAAGTATAATTTTGGATGTGAGGACGATCTGGCTGCGACATCTGTCACCCCATTGATCGCCAGGGTTGATTCGGCTGATCTGGCTGGCTAGGCGGGTGTCCCCTTCCTCCCTCACCACTCCATGTGTGTCCCTCCCGAAGCTGCGTGCTCGGTCGAAGAGGACGACCATCCCCGCTAGAGGAGGACCGGTCTTCGGTCAAGGGTATACGAGTAGCTGCGCTCCCCTGCTAGAACCTCCAAACAAGCTCTCAAGGTCCATTTACCAGGCCATTTAGCAAAGAGCTGATTTGTGAAGTGTAGCAGCCAAAACTAGAACCTGCGCACATCTGGGAGGCCATAGCTGCTGATGAAAGATTGGCCTGTATGCCACTGCACTGGGCCCTATTTTCACATATATACTGGAAGTTAAACTTTTCACGACTTAATTTCCTTTGCAGCACCCAAATTGAATAATTTATGGGTGGAATTAAAAGCATTGACCACTAAAGTGTTTAACATAGCATTCCCCTTTTCTGGAATGTGAATCCATTGAAGATATGGATTCTTGTTTTTTTTTAACTGAGTTTCCCACTCTATTTGACCTTGGATAAATACCTGATACTTTTTTTGTGTTTAATAAATGCTTAGTGGGTGAAGTAATTAATCTGATACTTGATTTGATCTCTATTTCAAACTTTGCTGACTGTACAAACAAGAATCCCTTTATTCCTTGCTTTTTAAAAAATTCTCTAAAATGCTTTAAGGATAAATTTGACATAGAATATTTTTTAACTAAAAACTGGACCAAATATATGCTTGCTATGAGATGCTGGTTGTATGAACATTTAAAAATTTGTTATCCTGAGAACAAATATTTGCATATCATTAAAGATTTTCTAAAAATCTTAAGTCATTATAAGCCTTATCATTGGATGAATGCTTGAAAAATATATAAAAAGTGAAAACTTTCTGTGCAGCTCAACTAAAGTGATATCAATGAAGGATATCAGATGAATTATTTATCTGAGATATTTAAGTTGAGGGCAGGGGCATATATAGTATTTTATTGCAAATTTAATTTTTGATGATGTTTACATAGTTGAGAAGGATATATGCCCATGTGGACCACTGATTAAGGTGGGAACAGTTGAGAAATAGGGGAAAATGGATGAGACCATTGTTTCCAGTTTTCTTTTTCTTCTTCCTCTATCTTGGAGAAGCCACACCCAGCGTCTGAACTGCACCAGTACCTGGGGATGGGGATGGTTACCTGATGTCATCCCAGGGTCCCTGATGTGATGCATGTTCCAAGAGTTCTGCTCAGGTATTAGCAGTTCTGAAATGCTGTTGATTTCTTTGTTCCAAGGAGGAGGAAATTACTTCCAAGGTCTGTTGGGTGACATAGGGCACCTTAGAGTTTTTATTGGAGGAGTAGATATAGTTTACAGGAAAAAAAAAGTTCGATAGTTAAAAAAAAAAAAAGAGGGCTGGTGTTTGGTGTGACAGTTGTCACTACTAGGGCATTTGAATCCCAACTCTGTTTTTGTCCCAGTTTCCTGCTAATGCACACCCTGGGAGACAACATATGACAGCTGAAATAGTTGGGTTCCTGCCACTGATGTGGAAGAACATGATGGAGTTTCATTTTTCTGTCTTAATCCTGGTCAAGTAGTGACTATTGCAAGCATTTGGAAAGTGAATCATTGGTTCAAAGTTCCCTCTTCTCTCAAATAAAAGAATATAAATAAATAAAGTTGTAAAGATGAAGAAATGCTTTATTTTAAAGCGGAGACTACAGAATACAAGAAGGAAGCAACCTCATTTATCAAGGGCAACATAATGAACCCTGATTCAAAGATAAGACTCATGGTTCACTCTTCTCTCATTTCCCTTATAATGTGTGTGAATGAAAGCTCCATTTCAGTCAATGTGATGGGATAGTTTTATAGATCCTAGGATCCTAAAGTAACAACCCTAGTCCCATACTAACAGTGGAAACAGACTGGCACAAAACATTGAAAAAAATCAGTGGTTTTTTTAGAATTATTAACCATGAAAGTATTAAAATGGTTTAATGAAGGCAACTCACACTAGCCAGTGACAGTCATTTGTATATATTTTCATGACAGTATATTCATTAATGTGATGTCAAGATAGCCATGGTAGCAGTATTTACACAACAACCCACAAATACTACACTTAAAGCCATAAAATTAGGATGGATTGTTATAGTTCTTACCAAATATAAAAATTAATTCTTTTCTGAACGTCTCGCAGAATAACATAACAAAGCACATCATGCTGTGTTTGTTTCTAATTAATTTCAAAATATATATTAACTGCATCTACAAATAATTTTTGATTTTTTGGCTCTGTGAATTTTGCACATGGTGATACTTCTGCTTATAATAGTTCTGTGCCATGGTTGCTTCTCATCAAACACTACTCATAAAACTCAGTTCTAGTGTCCACAGAAGAGCCCTTTTGGATGTCTGATCAAATACACCTCTACCACAACAAATTGAATTCTCCATCTTGTCATCACACTGTAGTGTGTAATTACTTTTTTTATAATAACGTATCCTTGCCATAGAGTCTGTACTACATTTTTATTGGTGTGGTAATTAATTGTTACAAATTCAATGGCTTAAAATAACATAAATTCATTATACTATGTTTCAGGTGATCAGAAATTTGAAAGGCGTCTTATTGGGCTAGGATCAACGTGTTGCTGAAGTGATATTCTTGTTCATATGTTTGGGGAATTTCTGTTTCCTTCATTTGTCCAACCTCTACAGTATGTTTCATTCTGTGAATGCCATGTGTCATCAGATCAACAGTAAATGCCACAATATCCTCTTTATAGCTGCTTCTTCCTCCTTCCATTTATAAGGGAGTTCTGCATTAGTTCCCCACACACCCCAAACCTGCCTGGATAATCTTTCTATTTAAGAGAAATTGGGATCAGTATTGTTGTGTAACCAGTTAAGCTGCCCTCAATTCCACTGGCATCCCAGCCAGCTATATACTAGCTGATTCACTTCCAATCAAGCTCCATGCTAATCATCTGGGGCAACAATACAACATACCACAAGTGGTTAGGTCCCTGCCACCCCACTGGGAGACCTAGAAGAAGCTCCTGGCTTTCGTCTTGCTCAAGCCCGGCTGTTGTAGCCATACAAGGAGTGAATCAGCAGATGGAAGATCTGTCTCTCTCTATCTCTTACTCTCTCTGCAACTTTGACTTTCAAATAAATAAATAAATAAATAAATCTGGGCAAAGAAAGATACATTGCCTAGCATCTTTGTATTACATTTATAATCTTGATTTTTCTTTATAATGTAACATGATATAGGAGGGATCTTCAGAAACTTTTTAGAAAATGCAAATTGTAACAACTGCCTATATTTCAAACTTTTATCACATAATCTTCTAATTCAGTAGATTCTACAAACTTTTTAAAGTCTCATTGTGCTTACAGGTTGTCAGGATTAGTAAGTAGACCTTTCTGGAAGATAATTTTTCTGCCTATCACAGAAATATAACTCCAATTTCTAGCATTCTCTATGTGTGCAGTGTATAATTGTGGATCATTAGCATTTTAATGTAAACTTGCAAGTTCAGAATTAAAAATAATCAAAGTTTAGCTCTCATATTTCTATAACTGTAGTAGAGGTTTAAAATTTATGGGTTATGCATTTTTATTTAAATTTTGATATCTACTCTTGTAAAACTCTACTACATAAAATGTTATTGAATACATCACAGGTTATGATGATATATTTTGAAGTACTCCGTGGTTATACAGTTCCGTTGAACCAATTTTCTTAAATGCCCATTTAAACAATCCGATGAACTGCAAGTACTTTTGAGTTTATCAAGATTGCATTGACATTCTGTTCAGTTTCTCAACGTTCTGCAAAAAAGTGCTCCATTACCCAAACAGAAATCTGAGTTCCTTAAATAATGAAATAAGCAATACTTTACAATAGATCTTTATTTCTTGCTAACGTTTGAAGCAAACATAACATCATGTTTCATTTCACAGAAAAATTTGTTGGTGAACCCACTCTGAATAGAAAATCAAACATTATTTTTCACATTGAGAAATGTGTCATCTATTTAATTTGAGCTGATATATCACAGCAGTTGTCATAGGATGACTTCAGGAGAAAGAAATATAAAAGAAATATTTTGACCGTTGGCTAAGGGACATAACATATTCAGAAAGACTATAGTCTCATTTTTGGCTAAATTACTCAACCGAAGTTGTTTTTCTCTCTATGGTTCCATAAATACTGCTTGATTTGTGGGATGCCATATTAAAATTGATGTAATATGAACAATTATGTTAAGGCAATTTCACCTCTGTGTTATTACTCAAGAAGATTTTTAGACTAAGCTGTACTGTTTGAAGATTATATTATTCAATACATATTTTCCAGCAGGGTATTACAGAGACACATTAGGAAAGGACATAAAATTCAAAGGAACTAAAGGCATAGAATTATTGTATAGGAAAAGTTAATCAATTACATTAGTAACAAAGTTAAGTGACTAGCCACCCATTGGATACTATCTGAGATATTTAAATATTTGATGAAAATCAAAGGAACTTGAAATGATCTCCCATTCTCTTGAGATTACTCTTTCTTAAGTGTTAGAAAGAAGTGCTTTCTCACAGATCCTATGTGTGTGGTTAGACATTATTTTGCAAGTAATTTTCACTTATTTGTCTGTCTAGGTTATTATCGTGTAATTGTTCACATTAAACATAAAATAAGTGAAGTGTTGTACCATATAAAGAAGTTCCAGAAGAAATATTGTGGCACTCCCTTCTGTAAATTCTGGTCCAGAGCTTTCAGTTAGGCAACTTTGTTCTTTATTTTTTGCCATTCATGCCTGTAAAACAGCTGAGGCAAATTATAAATTGCAGGAGATATTTTGATCATAGACAACAGAATGATTCAGGAAATTAGAGTGTAAAATTAAGTGATCATTAAATGTTGAGCTACTCTTCATTAAAGATACAAAGATACAACATACAAATGTACGTGTGTATGAACAGTTCAAAGTTAATGTGTATTATGAAAAACTGCATTTTTATCAAAATCTTGGGCTCCAAAATTAACATATTTTAGTCCCATTTTTTCCACAAAATGTTTGAAGTAACTTTCTGTGGAAGCTAATGAAATTGAGTTAAAAAAAAGTGTAGCATTTTTCTCAGACCTACTAATGATTAAAAGGTAGCTATTGTATTATCCTTTTTAGAATGATTGAAAGTACAATAGTAGAGAAATGATAGACTTTGGAGAAAGGGTGAGTTCATGAGGGAAGTTGAGTGTAAAAATAACAGTTGTGAAAAGCAAGAAAATGGATATTCATGAGTATTTTTATTGTTGAACTGAAAGAAAGAGCATACCCTATGGACAAAGGTTAATTGTCGTGATGAGGAAAAAAAATTCTTGAGTATTGCATCTCCTTATGCTTAATACAAAGGAAATTTACAATGATAAATGACTAACCCAGCAAGAGCTATTCCAAAATATGAGAGAAAAAATTTTTTCTGATTGTAATTATTTGGCATGAATAAAGATGATTATTTTACTACAAATCATAAACCTTTAGGAAATATGGCACTTGGCCAATTTTTGATTGATTGCATAGAGTTTCTGATGACTTTGCTTTTATATCTCAATTAACTCTTTACATGAATGCCCAGACATACACAGCTTAAGCTGAGGTTCATTTTATATGTACCAAGTTTCAAATTGTAGGCTAGCCACTGCACCCATGCGCGAGACCCATATAAAACTCCTAGTTCCTAGCTTTGATTGGCTCAACCTTGGCTCTTGCAGCTGCTTGAGGATTGAGCCTTCATATGTAAAATCAATCCCTCTCTGTTTTTCCTTCTCTCTATGTACCTCTGCATTTCAAATAAGATATGTCTTTAAAAGAAGTAAGGTTGTTTGGCTATACTTTATTGAGGATCTAGCATAAGTAAACCATAACACTCACTGATTTGTACGCAAGATTTCATTTAAAATCAAAACAAGCTCATGTAATACATATTGTACCTGAATAATAGAAGAAGAAATAGGCTAAAGACGGTGTAACTCATTCAGGGAAGCCAAACACCTAGAAAATTGGGATTGAAATCCAGTCTTGGGCTGTGATTCTGAGTGGAGATAATTCTACTACTTCACTGCCTATTGTAGCCATGGCCATTGATCATTTGCAAAAACTTTATCAGCATCTTATTTAAGTGCATTTGTATTGCAAGTTAGTTATGCTAAAAGCATATTTCTCAAAAATTTCTTTCATGATACAGATCTAGCTTAGAATTAACCAAAGTACAAATTGCACAAAATTTGGATGTCAAAAGCAAGGCATTGCTTTGTGCTCAGACCCGTCTTGGGCTCCTGGCATGCTGCCTCTTTCCTGATGTGAGAAGTCTCTGGATTGTATCCTGGGTCAGATAAATGAGTAATTCTGTGGCAAATTCATAAGATCTGTAATGCAAATCAGGGAAGTTGGAGGCTAAAAAGGTAGATGTCATTTTGTACTGCTTTAGGTTGTTCTTTTTAATCGAAATTGTCACATTTTGCATTTACTCTCTAAGTGTTTCTTCCTTCCTCCTGTCTCTGCTATGCTTCAGTGACTAGGGTCACTACCAGGTGAGCCAGAAACAAGCATCTGAGGAGTTGATAAGAGGACTCAATTGTGGGAGCTCTTTTTCTTCTGTCTGTTTTGTTTAACTGTAGAGATGGTTGTTTCCCAGCTAGTGATTCTGCCTCCCAGATGAATGCACATCTGGAATGTCTGTGAAATATGTTCCACATCGGGCATGGTAGATAGATTATGTCTGGAACATTCTGACAATGTATCTTTGAAGAAAATTATACCATATCTTTTTAAAAATTAGAAGTGAAAGTGCTTGTTTTCTCCTTAGACTGAGTGGTTTCAAAAGCTAACAATCTTGGTAGAGCCTATTCTGTTGAATAATTTTATCACGTGTTTCAGAATTGTGCTCTGATGTACATGCTTACATGTACATTCATGAAGTCAAAATGCCAAGTAGCATTATTCACTGGCTCTTGACTATAAATCCTTTGTAAGTCATCCCAATTAATTTGCAAGAGATCAGTTCTAATCTTTGCTGTTGAGTGCTTTGTGCTTTATGTTAGCTAAGGTGTTTGCATTGGAATTACTCCATTTACTGTGGTTTATGCAACTTCTGCATTAATTACAATTACCTCTCTTTTACTATATTAATAAATGTGATACATGTACATTTCAGTTGACTTTAAAATATCTGAAATCTTTGTGATAGAGAATAGCTTAATTTAGTAAGTCATTTTATGCTTTCGGGTTATCATTGCATATGAGTTTGTGTAACATCAGTCAACAAACCTGATCAGAATTCCTTACTACTAGGGAAAAAAGAAAAAGACATAGGCCTGTGAAAATTACATGTGTTTGTCTTTATGCTTTTATTTCTCCTTTCATGCTCTGTTTGCTGAGATGTATAACCTTGGCAATAGAGGTCTGTTATCACAGTGATAGTAGTAACTGGAAAGAAGTCAAAAATCTAACAATTCCACATACATGTAGTCTGGTGTTTAAATCTTACTCTCATGGGTTGACATAATGCTCACAAAAAACTCGGTAAAGCAAATGTTATCAATGTTATTAAGTTTTTAAAGATGATGCACACATTGAAACAGTGATTTCAAAGAAAAAAATCACAGAGAAAAGAAAGACATGGTTGAGCCAATATGTGACTGTTGCTTTTCTGAGTCGACTATTGCTATTTTTCAATATTTTTATTTTTATTTAAGATTTATTTTATTTTTATTAGAAAGTGAGATATATAGAGAGGAGGAGAACAGAGAGAAAGATCATTCCGTCTGATGATTCACTTCCCAAGTGACTGCAATGGTTGGAGCTTCGCTGATTCGTAGCCAGGAGCCAGAAACCTCCTCTGGGTCTCCCATGTGGGTGCAGGGTCCCAAAGCTTTGGGCCTTCCTTGACTGCTTTCTCAGTTCACTAGCAGGGAGCTGGATGGGAAGTGGGGCTGCTGGGATTAGAACCCGTGCCCATATGGGATTCTAGGTGTGCAAGGTGAGAACTTTAGCTGCTAGGCTTTCATGCTGGACCCAGTACTATATTTAAAAAAATATGTCACGTATTAAATGTTTGATTTCTGTTCACTTTTATGGGAAACCACCAGTCTAGTGGACAGAGCACATACTTCAGAGTTTTATGACTCACTTTTTGAATCAAGCATCTGTGATCTTAACAATGGTACTTTGACTTTCACTGAATCACTAACTGTTCCTGACTAACTTCCCCTGATTTGTGGATGAATCATAACATCTAGATTGCAATTTTATTATAATAAACCTGACACATTTATATTACAGAATCTTTGTTTATCAATGTTGTAGCTGTTTTAAAATATAATTGGTATCGCTCCGAAAACCCCTCATAGCAAACAAGCAATCATACAAACTAAAAAAACCTAAAATAAATAGACAAACAACAAAAAGTAGAGCTTGGAATCTGACAGGAAAGAGCTGGAGTGGATTGGCTCATGCCTCGCTTGGTGGGACACAAAGATTAGTCACTCCTCACCATGGTGTTGAGGATTTTCCTGCACACCCCACCCAAAAAAAAATGTTCTGCACCTTAAATGTCGACAAATGTCTTGTTAGAGTTACAAGCCAGTCTAGATTATCCTAAAATCTGCCAAGATCAGCAAAATTATACTTCAACACAACAAATGGCTAAATACTAAAATGAAATAGACACGAGACAGCTGAATGGTACCTTATAGCCATTTTAAGGTATATAGCAGCCGGTCCTGTATATAAACTAAAATTGAAATGTCAACAAGCCAATCAGAGGTTGTGGTTAAGAACTTGCTTTTTTTTTTTTTTTTTTAACATACTGGTTACTCAAAACCATGTGAAATCCATAATGTTGCAAATTGCTGTTGATGTTATATTGGGACTCTTAATTGACTGGGATGATATTCTATCAGCTCTAACTTCGGACCAGAAATGGTCTCCCCAAGAAACTGTTCAACCCATCTGGACAACAAGTAGCTGGACTCTATGCTTGGTATACGTTTGCAAGGAAAGAATCTTGATTGAATTTGAACTGTAATAGTGCATCAAGGTGGAGGAATCCACCAGGGGTGAGGGTCGTGGGGAGGGGTGGGGGGATTCCCAGAGCCTATGAAACTGTCACATAATGCAAAATAATGAATAAAAAAACCTACAAAAATATAATTGGTATCTTAAAACACTACTTGTACTATGTTGAAGTATTTAGTTTCAATAAGTATGAATACGTAATCAAATCATGCTTTTTAAAACAATTTATCACAAATGTGTATGTACTACTAGAGTGTAATGTTTCTGAAATTTTAGTATGTAGCAGAATCATGTGGGTGACCTGTTAAAATATAAATTTTTCCAAAATTGGTTTATTATTAAGTATATTGGATTAACATGTAAGAGTTTGCATTTATACTAAATTCTTGGGTGATGCAGAAATTGCTGTTTTAAGGATCATAGTGTAAGAATCAATGTTACAGAGGAAAATCTCAAATAAAATAGAATATGATAACACAAAACCTTCACATGCAAATAAAAGGCTATGCCAAGGTATGCCTGTGTGTGAGCTTTTTTTTACTTTCTGGGACCACAAGTTAGTGTACAATCAACTTTATTATTATTTTAAAGATTCATTTTATTTTTTATTGGAAAAGCATATATAGAGAGAGGAGTAGAGATGGAGAGGAAGATCTTCTATCTGTTGATTCACTTCCCAAGTGGCCGCATGGCTAGAGCTGAACCTATCCGTATCCAGGAGCCCGGAGACTCCTCCAGGTCTCCTACACAGGTGCAGGGTCCTAAAGCTGTGGGCTTTCCTTGACTTTTTTTTTTTCAGGCCGCAAGCAGGGAGCTGGATGGGAAGTGGGGCTGCCTGGATTAGAATCAGCACCCATATGGGGTCCTGGCATGTGCAAGGTGAGGATTTTAACTGCTAGGCGATTGTGCCAGGCCCCACAATCAACTTTAATTATTTTGTTCTCTAACCCTAGAATCAGCCACTTTTCTAATTATCACTAATTTTTAGTGAAAGATGGTATCAAAATCTTGAACTGATGATTAGGTATGCTCATGGTAAATGAGGAATCATGTCTTTTATAGCATCTTATCTGACAAAGCCATATACACACATAAGTGT
Source organism: Ochotona princeps (assembly GCF_030435755.1). Taxonomy (NCBI): domain Eukaryota; kingdom Metazoa; phylum Chordata; class Mammalia; order Lagomorpha; family Ochotonidae; genus Ochotona; species Ochotona princeps. The sequence continues at coordinate 38,621,285 of NC_080846.1, read as the reverse complement.
GAGTGTACACATTAACATACGTGAGTACATGTTCCCGTAGGCTTATCTAATGAAAGACTAAATGGTTTATGAAGGAAAATTTATTTTGTCACAATTCTGGTAGACGAAAGTGTGAGATTAGGGTTCCAACATATTCATTGATGAGAGTTCTCTTCCTAGCTTATGGATGTGTAAGCTGTGGAACATACCAACCTTCTTGCTATGCCCTAATAGGACTATTTCTCAACACACACACACACAGACGTGTGTGTGTGTGTGTGTGTGTGTGTGTGTGTGTATATATATATAGAGAGAGAGAGGATTGCTTTTTTTCATCCTCCTATAGGATCAGTAATCTCATTATTGATGAATCTCATAATTACTTTTCAAATTTGCAAATTACATTTACAAATACCACCGGTTGGGTCCTGCACGGTGGCCTAGTTGCTAAAGTTCTTGCCTTGAACGTGGCGTGATCCCATATGGGCCCCAATTCTAATCCTGGTAGCCCTGCTTCCCATCCAGCAGCCTGCTTGTGGTCTGGGAAAGTAGCCATGGATGGCCCAAACCTTGGGGACCCTGCACCTGCATGGGAGACCTGAAAGAATCTCCAGCCTCCAGGCATTGGATCAGTGAAGCTCTGGCCATTGCAGTGACTTGGGGAGTGAACCATCGAAGGGAAGGTCTTTCTCTCTGTCTGTAGTCCTCCCTGTATATCTGACTTTGCAATACAAAAGAAAATAAACGTAAAAAAACCCCAGATACCACCAATTTAGGGTTTAGGTCTCTAGCATCTGGATTTCAGTGGCAGAGGTATTCTGCTCATAGCATCCAACCATGAGAATGCATATTAGAAATATGGGAAAACCTTGGGAGAGAGAGAGTTGGATGAAGTCTAATTTATTTATATGAGACAATTAAGCAGAGACTCTGTGTGTGAAACTATGTGACAGCTTAGAAAGGTCTCTATAGTAGTTCAGTTGATTGCTTGAAATGTGTGCCAGAAGCTAGCCATGATATGAGTTTGTCAAGGGAACCTCATATATATTTGAGGAGCTATATGGTTTCTCTGTCAGATGGACCAGACTTTAAAATGGGAACTGTAGTCACTAAAATGGGAAACTAAGTACAGTGGGCATAATTGAATCTCAAGATAGCAAGAGTTAAGTGAAAGCACTCAACATTCAAAGGCAAAATGTGTTTGTGTAATTCCTAAAATGGTAAGCTGAGGCCTGGCAGTAGTCATCATAATCTGACTCAAGCAGGTGTATGGCCTTGGCTAGTTGATCATACTGTTCCTGGAAGTTGAATAGATATAAAACATACTAAATTCTTAACTGTATAAGCAGAACTGCTCTATGTCAAGTGAACAAAAGTCCAATTTGTATCATAACAGAATAACAGAGAGTCATGGCTTCTCTCCACGAAGTCACAAATGTTTGCAAGTTAACAGTTTCAGATCTCTTAAAAGAAAGAGAAACTAGGCTCTTTTGAAGAAGGACCTGGTAAAAAACCAAAAATTTATGCTGATCAAATTCTTTCCAGCTTTCCTCAGAGGGACTTATGTCCTTTTACTGAAGTAGCTGTGCATTAGGAAAGAGAAATAATCGAATCTTTCAGGAGCTAGTGGATGCTTGCTCTACATGGATGTTAATTAGAAGAGATGTAGAATGTTACTATGCTCCATCAGGTAGAGCTTATGGAGTGCAAACCATCAATACAATTTTAGCTCTGATCACCACCTTGAAGTGACCCTAATTTGTCCTCAGCCTGTGGGTATTTCCCTACTAAACAATTAGAATGTGTACACACACACACACACACACACACACACACATCTGCTTGGAGAATGCCCTTGCAGTTTCTGTCAGCTATAAGAATATTTTTGAAGTGCAAAGTACTAGAACTGTTTCTGGTTAGTGAAGCTTTATACCAAAAATGAAATACCACATTTCTGGAGCGGTGGTAGAATGGAACCAACATCAAAGACGAGAAAGTTGCAGGGATGATGATTACCACAAGATATCTGATTTGCCTGGTAAATTAACAGGTCTCAGAAAATGACAGTGGATTTGCTTAAACATAATTAAATGGTGACTCCAGTGGTTCCTGCTGTACTGGATATGGCCTCAATGCTTAAGCAAATTAACATATTCACTAATACCTTATAGCCATTTCTTAGTTGAGTTGTCAACTATGATGAAGATATTTCTGTCACTCATAAGGCTCAACAAATGATAAATTCACTGGTGGAGGATATACATAATAAAGCAGATAGAATGATGCATCCTGTGGATATCTGTTGCCTCTGCCCAGCCACCCCTGTCATCACCTAATTGCTTGATGAACGAAGTGACCATATTGGCAGGGAATGAGGTTATGTAACATGAACTTTCATTCACCAAAGTTGATCTGGCTATAGTTATCAGCAGGAAATAAAATCAGATATGTGCTTTAAAACCCTCAGTATATGAGTTATTAGCAGTTGATAATTTATCTCGTCTCCTCAAGGAAATTAAAAAACCTGTGATCCAGTGTCATTTGCAAGAGCTCTGTGGACTGCCAAAATGCAGAAAATTCCACGGAGTAAACGAAAATCGCATGTGGAGGCAACAATAAAGAAACAAACACTATTTTCCCCAATGATGAATCACTCAACTCTTCATGGTGGTGTAAAACAATAGTCAAAGTGCATGTGTGTGTTGGCTATTAGGATTCAGACAGTGGGTCTGAATGCTGCCATTGTTTTGCAATCTCGAGAATACGCTTTAACCAAGCCAGTTTTCAACTAAACATGGCCAGTATTGAGACCTGTTAACTATCAAGTGTGGCTAACATAAGCTCTGTTGGTATAAGCCATCACCAACTAAATAAAGTAGTGAGACACAGGATCCATGTGATGGGGCAAAGAAGAGGGCCCATTGTATGCCAGTGCATACATACATACACACTCATGTACACACATTTTAGTTCACAATCTGACAACTTGTTAGCAACATAAACCATATCAATGTTGATGACATTAAACTATTTTCAGCAAGCCCTGCTGCCCCGATACTTATGTGATCAAAGTCTTGGAATGTTAAGAGTCAACTTCTTTTAACTGAAGTTTTCAGATTGCTCTATTCTTGAAGCCGAGTCACAGAAGCTGGCTTCACTGTTTATAGCTGTGCATTTATTATGGCCCTCTGACATAGGGATATTTTCAAACCAACTCCTGGGCCCAACATTGCCACCAAATTTAAAAAGAGCCTTAACTTTGTGGTAATGTGTTGCACCAAATACCCACGATCCACATCAAGCCCAGTGAGTACCCACTTGGACCAACGACCCTCATCCTATAGTCTAAATGACATCATCTCAGTCTAAGACCTTGCTGTTGTAGATGCCTTACACCTTAAATACTAGCTCACCTCAGATTTGCAAACATCAGTCTCAGCCACACCTCCGTGCTGCTTCACCCAAGGCTGTGGTAAATTGGATATTAAGCCTTCAATACTTTTATTCTTTTGTGTAGGACATTCTCTGATTTCACGTCTCCAGTGTTTTTATGATGATTTGCTCTCCTACTTCTGACCTTTCATATTCTTGACTGAACTATACATTCATCTTCTCCAGTGATGTAAATGGCCCAGCAATGTAACTCAGAGAATACAGGAAAATGTTACTTTCACCAAAAACATAACATACTTTATATTTTTGTAAAGATTTATCTGTATTATTTTTTATTCAAAAGAGTTATAGAGAGAGACATTCCATCCATTGGTTCACTCCACAGATGACCGCAACGGCCAGAGCTAAGTGAATTTGAAACCAGGAGCCAGTAGCTTCCTTCTACCTGGGTGCAAGGGCCCAATTACTTGGGGAAGTTTTTATTTCTTTACCAGGCTAAAAGCAGGGAGCAGATTGATTGTGGAACAGCTGGAACTAGCACCAGTGCTTTTTTGGAATGCCAGTGCCCCAGGAGAAAGCTTTGCTTGCAATGTGACTGTGCTATCCCTCAAAATATAACATACTTTTAACAGCAGTTAAAACTATAGTAAAGCATGTTAGAAACTTCAGACCTTTAATTAAGGTTGTTTATATTCATTAATAACATATAAATGGGAAGCATATAACCATCTTATAAAGGACTCCTTTAGTTGCTACTTATCTCTTTTTGCCTTCAAGAAACATGCTTTCAGTACTAGTTAGGTTATTCTATACTGTGCTTTCTTGGTGTCTTTTCTACTATTCAAGTGTTTCAAGTACTTCAAGTGATTTATCTCAATACTGATTGTCAAGATAGTAAGGGATAAATTTGGAGTATAATTGTTTTTGTTTGTTTTAAGGTTATCTTGACCCAGAAGCTGGTCAGCAGTTGATCTTTTCTCCTTGTTAAGCAACCTGTTGAATGTATACCCAAACAACTTGGACCGTGGCTGATCATCTGTGTACCTGTCATAATTGCCTTCTTGGCTAGTACCAGATAATTTTCAAAAGCCACTTTGCACATGTGCCTGCAAAATTTCCCAAATTAAGCAATCCATAGAGAGCTCATGAAAGCTAGCCCCTACCCCCCGCAATGGCCATACTTATTCTACTCCCTATACTGTTCCTGCTTGTAGTTACTCCGTCCTCTGGTGCTGCCTTCTGTTTAGTGTTTCCTGGCAACCTTCTCTTGTTTTGGATCATGGGCAATAATGAATTCTGTCTTGTCTCTCTCAATGCAATGATTTGTGTCCTGCCATTTAAAGAAACTACAGCTTTTAGAAATAACTCACAGGCTTTCAAATCAACTCTGAGGCATGGCACATTAAGTCTTCTTGTCTGTACCCAATGCTGAAGTTGTAATTCTTGTTAGTGAAACTCACATCTGTTTTTCTGCTGTTGACAAATGAGAAATGAAGGGATTTCTGGGGGAAAAGAGGAGTAAAGTGAGTGTTAGCTAACAAAAGATCTGAGGGCAACAGATTATTGACTAAACAGTCCGCTTGGGAAGTATATAAATACCAAAGTTCTGATTTCCCCCATGTGCTAGGCAGAGTAAGGTTTTGTTAATTAGTGTGCCATGTCCTTAACCCAGAAAACTCTAACTAGATGCAGATATTGATATTCATTAATGTTTCTTAGCAAGTTCAAACTTGGTGACAAGCAAACAAACTCCAATTGATTTAGTGAAGCTAGTTCTGGAAAACATGTATGCAACTATCAGATGTACTGGATCATATACAAGGAACATGACAATAACTACTGAAAAATGGCTGAAAATCATCGAAGCCAAATGTAGGATGCTTTCTGAGAAGCAGAAATGACTGATTGTCATAGGGTGATATTTATTTTCAGTCTAGTATGTCTCTTAGTCATCTTCCCATACAGTGATCACATTTTGCAACACTGTTTGTATTTAGGAAGGATCTATATTGTGTGTTTGCATAGGAAAGCTATGAAAAATTATGCATTCTGCTCTTTCATCTAGGCAGGGATGAAGGTTATGTCTACACTAAGCACTCTTTTGTTTCCACTGTTGTTCAGTACATGGTAATCTTGACTCTGCTGTTGATTGCAATATCTAACTTACCCAGAATTCTCTATCAGATTGCTCTCCACCAAGCTTGAATCCTTGACCACGTATGTTGGATTGTTAAAACATGAGTGTGGGCACAGACACACAGACACACACATACACACACACACACACAGGAAATATATCTATTGTATCAATTCTGTGACTGTTAAGGCAAATAACCTTATTCTAAGTAATACACAAACTCAATCAGGATACCTTGCCATAATGAATCTAAAATATGTGACGATGCTTTATATTTTGAATGACAGTGAACCAAGAAAAATAAATAAAGCAAGCATTTATGATGCTGTGGAATGTTGTTGTTTGCACTAAGGCGAAGGTGGTCATATGCCTAGTGGACTTAAAGATTGAGGCAATATGGCTGTGAAGAGGTAATATTGGCTAATATTAATTGGCTTTAGCAAGATATTGCAAGAAAGCTGTGAGTTCTGAAGCAAAAATTATTTGCTTTTTAAATGAAGATCACTAAAAAGGGAAGAAAATTTGGAGATCAAAGAGCTTCACAAAATTGGGGTTAGCTCTTCCTTCTGGACTGTAAGGAATTTTTGGAGCAGAGAGTCCCATAAGACTTTCAATTATATAGATAAATGCAAACTGTTTGCAGATGTCAGAATATAAGAAGTACCAATCTGTCTAAAATGGTAGTTTCCATTAAGTGAGAATGTGGTAAGGAAATACACTACTTGGAAGTGAAAAAAATATTAAATCAAAATATTAAATTAAATATCTTCATCAATACAAAGTCCAGGGCACATAGTAATATACTCTGTGCCATGACCTGGGTAGGACTCAAATACTAAATTTAATATTTACTAACAGTGTTATAATTCTATAATCTAATTTTCTATTCCAGTATTATTTGGGTATGCAGCTTCTTTTGTACTTTTCCCATAATTTTTTTTTGTAACAACTATTAGCTTTCTTCTCTGTGTTTCCTGTTAGACTTGTAAGATCTTTGAAAAAAATAAACTAACTGTATCTTCATTCTTCAATGTGCCCTCAATGTTTGTGTTAATGCCTGACACATAATTAGTTTCCCATCAATATGTTTTGAATGAATGATTAATGATGGGTGGATACAGGCATAGAGTAAGCTTCAAAAACATCTTTTGATTGTAATGATTCAACTTTCCATTTTCGTATTTGGTTAGCTAAAAATATATCAGATTTTCCATATGAATTTCCTTCAAATAATGTCATGTTACAAAATAGAATATGCCAAGAAAATTGCCACACTGCTAATTAGTAAAAGTCTCTTCAGCAGCACACACACAAAGTATCACCCTATTGTAAATAACTCATTTACAATTCTTCTTTCTGATTCATTATTGCCAATCTTCTGATGTGAAAGGTTTTATTTGATTAGAGGAGGAAGTAGATTTTATGTGACAATACAATGGTTTGCAGCAGACTTCTTTCCCTAAAAGTACTGTGCCACCGTGTTTTAGGTCCAATTATAACTTTCACTGAAATAGTAAAAGAAATTAGGAAATATTAGCAAAAATGTAAAGGAAAATGAGACTCCAAAGTTTGAGTTAAGTTTTAAAAGTCATATCTTTTTAAGATTTATCCTTAACAATGATGTTTCTTTGAGGCTAGATCTGTAAATGATATATGTGTCTTGAATCCTTTCAGATGAAATGAAAAGCTTGGCTCATTTTAGAAGTGTTCTTATAGTCAAGGTAATATGATATCTAGTTTGTTAATTTGTACTATGTAATTCCCATTGGCATATCCTCTTCCCAAGGAAGCTTGCAGTTCAAATGAGTCTGTTAGGATAAGTGTGTGGTTTATGTAAACAAACTTGATAGAAATACATCTGTGATACTGAAAAAAATGATTCTTTAGTATGGATTGGAAGCTAATTGAAAAAATGTTTTATATGGAAGCACGATATTCTTAAGTGATCATATTTAGAGTGGCAGACAAATTGCAAAGTAATTTTCAATGTGCAATATGGTATAACTTCTCACTTAAAGATCTTAATGTATGAAATGAGTTTGATAACTGCTCATGAAGACACACAACCTGTGCACACTTTTAGTAATAAAGTGATCAGTTTCTCCACATGCAGGTGGTCTAGGGTTAATGCATAATAATTTATGTGAGTGCTATTCTTTGTTTAATCTATTTCATGCCAATGTTTATGCTACTGGATTCACTTCAGAAGAGGCAACCTCTCATTAAAACAAAACAAAACAAAACAAAACAAAACAAAAAAATGAAAGTGAAAACATTGATGTCTGAATGCTAGTTTTTATAAACAATTTATCTATTAAGACATTTTTATTGGATTCCCCGATCATTAATGCCACATTAATCGAATCAGTTAAGCTGCTATGCTAGTTTCTTTAAATGTAAAAGATGAGAAACATTAACTTTATCAAGAAGACTATTTATTAAAGATTTTCAGAAACAGAAAAAAAGATTTTAATAATGTTGTTAGACAAGTGTTTATTTGATTTGCCGAAGTTATTAGTTTTTTCCTTTTTTTTAAGTTTTTTTGTTTGATTTGGCAAAATCAAATGTTTATTTTTTTTATATATGAAACAGTCCTTGGAACTAAAATGACCAAGTGTTAATGTTACCCACAATTTGTAAATAAATTGCTTTATTAATTTGGAATCATTGGCAATATGAAGCTCAAGTGTTTGGTTCCTAGACTTATGAATTTCTTAAATTGCTGTGAAAATAATTTAAGTATCTCTACTATTAAGTCTTGTCAATATTTTTTTTATTAAGCAGAACCTTTAAAAGGCACTAGTAATTTCTTTAGCACCATATCATAAAATCAAAACCATTTAACCACCATTCCAACCCCCTGTTTTCCAAATAGGGATATAATCTTACGTTAAAGAAGAGGCTGGATAAAATGATAGATAACTTGAGAAAGAGAGGGGAAGAAGAAACTTATTAGGACTCAGAGAGAATAGTTAATTCCAAGTGACATTTGTGGCACAGGAAGATTGAGAGTGTCCTAGCACAAATAGAATAGGTGTCAGAAAAAAAGAGAAGTTTCTTAACTTTATGGTGATGAAGGAATACTTTCCAAGACAGGAAGTAAGAAGAGAATGGGAAATGGCATGAATTGATTTCAGCAGCCGGTTCCTAACTGTGATTGACAGGACAATTTAGATTCTACATAGATAGGATCCCAGAAATCCAAGGTAGACATCGGCGTTTGATTATATTGCTTTTTGTGGTTTTTTTTGTGTGTGTGTGTTTTGGTTAAATTGTGGAACATTCTTCCCTTATTTCCTCCAACAAAGTCTTTTCAATAAGACTAGAATTAGTTTTGCTTTGCTTAACACATAGCTAGTATATAAATATTACTTATAAGAGTAGATGTTTTGTCCTTATTTGGAGTTATGTAGTGAAAACAATACTAAAGTGGAATCAAGAAACTTTCAACTACTGACTAATTGACTTCTTAATCTTTCCAGAGCAGAATTTTCTTCATGTGTGAATAATATACTTCATATTGAAGATTTTTCAACAAGTTTTTGTTGAAATGAATTGAGCCAAGTACCTAAAGTCTCAAAGCTGGATTTTATTTTTAGAGTTCTTTCTGTTTCAAAATTATCTGATTATTAGTTTATTTAATGCTTGAGATATACTTTAATTAAGCACATTTCTACTTTGCATTTTGTACTTCTGCATTAGCTATAGACTGCTAGCCTGAGTATACTCTTTCAGCAACAAGTGCCCAGCAACCCTGTCCTCTGGTTCCTGTTGGGTTCAGGACATTTACTTGAGAGAATAAAGCTTATTGCGATAGTCATCTTTATTCATTCACTTAACTGGGTACACTTTTACTCCTGAAATTGCTAAGGTAATAATTGTCATAAGATGGACATGCATAGATTCTGCCATGGTGCTACATCGAGATTGGTACATGGGTTTTGCCTTTGCTGTTTAATGATTATCTATACTAATCCTATTTCTCTTAAAAATTTTCAGGATGTGAACAGCTGTGCTTGTGCCACATGAGACAGGATTACACACACTACCATTAGTTTATGTTCTGTGTCCATTGCTTGCTTTTAAATTTGCAGTGCATAGGAATAGAGTAAGAGAGCCAAAATAAATTGCGTAATTAAGAGCCTTTGTCTGAAAGAAGGATTATGCAAGCTATTACCCTTATCATTAGCCAGGTTTTCTCAACTACTTGTTTTTGCAAAACTTTATTGGAATGTAACCATGTCCACTTATGGAATATTGTCCATTGCCCACAAATTTTGAAAGAATTACTCTCTGGTACTTTAAGAAAATACTTGTTATATCTGATAGGCTTAATTGCTCAACAAACCTTTTTTTTTTAAGATTTATATATTTTCATTGGAAAGGCAGATATACAGAGGAGAGACAGAGAGAAAGATCTTCCGTCTGATGGTTCACTCCCCAAGTGACCGCAATGGCTGGAGCTGAACCAATCTGAAGCCAGGGGCCAGAAGCTTTTCCAGTTCTTGCACACAGGTGCAGGGTCCCAAGGGTTTGGGCTGTCCATGACTGCTTTCCCAGGCCACAAGCAGAGAGCTGGATGGGAAGCAGGGCCGCCGCGATTAGAACTGGCGCCCATATGTGATCCTGGTGCATGCAAGGCGAGGACATTAACTACAACGCTATCACATCAGGCCCTCAACAAACCTTTTGAAAGATAACAATTTCTCAATTAAGAAAGCCTCTTCAATAGTATGTTATGAATTACAAGGGCAAATTCAGATTATGTAAACCAAATTTTCTTTCTAAACAATAAGCTGAGAGCTTCAATAACCTAATAAGCTTTAAGAAATACAGTACATCCTCTCTTGTTATTCATATAGCCCGGTACCATTAGTTTTTTAACTTAGAAAATGTGGTTGGAACAGAAGAAAAAAAAACAGTGACCGATGGTAGAAAAACAGAGAAACTGTTGAGAAAAAATGGGTGGGAGTTGAGCTCTATAGTCATCAATTAAACCAATTCTGCGATTGCTACATTTAAGGTTGATTTTTTTTTTTTGGTAAGTGTGTTCATGTTATGTGTAAACACAAATTGAAGTTGTAAGTGTATCTTGTGTGGGAAATAGGAGACATGTTCCATCTTATTCCTCCTGCTGAAGGCCCTAGGACAGAGGCTGGGGGGGCCCATGTTATCTCATCAAGCTGCGTTTTAGTCACAGTTGTAAATCTTCACACAAAGTGAAAGGAGGTACTGCAGTTTCCCATCTCTCCATGGGATGACAGAAGCCTTTGTGGAAGCTGCATGGTAGCCCAGCTTCTCTCGCTGCCTAATTCTACTTCATTTCTTTCACTTTCATAGGTAATAGTCATAAGAACACTCTTCATAAATCCCCTGTAGCTTAATCTCTAGCTCAAAACCTATTCTCAAGTGCACTCAACTCGTAAGAGGTTGTACTAGAAATGGTCCATGAAAAAGTGTGCTAAAATGTGAACCGTGAGCTGGATACCCCGCTGGCTGTGTGGGACAGGGGACCTCCAAATTGCTGGTACCTGGTAGAACTCAGTCTTAGTCACAAGGTTGTAAAGGGTTAAAATTTCACCAGCAAAGGATGAAGGTAGAATGCTGGTGGGAGTCAATGTGCTGTCTTGTGAGAAATATTAACTGTATGGAATACCAAATTGGGTGGTTATTGTTTTTTTTATGTAATTATTTTTTAATAATCTTACTTAGTTGATTAGGGAACAAAGTGTCAAGGGCTACAGGGTGAAAGTGGGTAATACCATTGTTTCCACATCAATATCATTTTACCCTGTATCTGGGGTCAGGGAAAAAAAACAAAGGGAAAAGCCCCACCCAACCTCCCACCCATCCCAGATCCCCAACGGGAGGCACGCTCTGAGGGTCCTGCTCGTACAGTTTTGATAGTTCATCAGTTCTGGATTGCTGCCAATCTCTCAGTTCCAATCGCAATGAATCCCATTCAGAATCCACTGGCTGACAGTCTCTTCATGGTTGGGGTTCCAAGATCAGCAGTTCAGTTGGAGGGATCTCCAAAGAAACTTCATCTGAGATGATCCCAGGCCTGATTCTTGTGCGAGTTTGCTAGTACAGAGTCCGACACCGTCCGTCACACCAATCAGCTTATGCTCATGCTGGTCGTTGGGGTTGCTGGGTTCGTTCTGTTTCCAGCCCTGTCTTCCTCGTGAACCAACGGGTGTTGTAGTCCAGTTCGATCCTGCCCACTTCATACTCGGTCCTCACGCAAACCGGTTGGACCTGCAGCCTGGTTGGGGCGACTCCCCATAACCCCTACCAGTTCTGCCCCCTACCCTGATTCCCATGCTTGCCAGTATGCACTGCAGGCTTGTCAAGTCTGTCCCACATCCCGTTTAGCTCTTGCACGTGTCGATGGGCATTGAAGCCCAGCTCAACCCAACCAACCTACTATCCAGCCCACACACCTACTGGCAGGTGCCCTTCTGTACAGTCATCCCTGCCCCTGTCCTGGTGATCGTGCTGGGTGGTTATTGTTAGTCTCCAGTGATACTCTGTGACAAGTTAAGGAATTACGTAGAATAATTGAATTTCAAAAGCCAGACATGAAGTTCAGAAGATTTCCTTGATAGCATAACCAGAGAACTTCATTTTTGAGAGCTAAAACAGAAAGTTAAGGTACAGGTCTAGGCTCAGACTGTAAGTGAAGCAAAATAGAAAATGCAGTACTGATATAAATACAGTTACATAAAATTTTATTTAATGCCTTTGTCATACCAGTGGTTAAGAGTGCTGTACTTCTGTAGCTTTAATGACCTGTGATTACTTTAAAATTTGCTGTGTACGAGTGAAATGCAAAAAAAAGAGTAGTAGAAATCAAAAGAAGGTTAAGCTAGACTTTTCCATCAAATAATCAGTTTTAAACTCCTAGGTTCCTTGGTTTGTGGAACTGGTCCACGCATCACTATTTATAATTCCAAATCTCTCCTTACCCCCAAAAGTTGAACTCCACTAACAGATTTTCTGATAGCTCATTTTCTGGACACTAAGCTAATCAATTACTATTGAATTATTGCATAACATAAATTAGGGGCGGGGTTGTCTGCCAAAGAAGCTGCAGAGTCTGTGAATGTGTGTAGGTACAAGTTGGACTGCATTAATGGCACTGGATTCTGTTGCTGTTAGATTGCAGGAGGTGGAGAACAGAAGTAGATGAGGGAAATTTAATGGAGTTCAAAACAGCATAGGAGTATGCAGGATTTTAAAATCTGCACACATAGAAGCTTGGTGCAGATTAATTGGATGATTCTTAGAAGTATAGTAAAAGCAGTGTTCCTCAATAAGTGTGGTGTAATGACAAAATTATTCTGGCACATGGTAAAAATATAAGGAATAAGGGCTTGAAGATAGAACAACTGTTGGAGTAAAGCACTCTATAAGGTCACAGGCTCTCAGGTGTTTACAGGAGAGTTTTTAGGACAAAATACTTACCAATGAAGTAAAGGACCTGTTAGTGAAAGTGACATTGGATTTACAAAGAAGTCCTGCTGTGTCTCTCCTTTATGAACCAGTAGTAATAGGAAATGGCTTTTGAAACTGGATATAGTATATAATATACTGAAACAACAAAATCAAGATCAGCACATACCACCAGAAGTAAGGTTCAAATTGTAACCAGGAGGGCTTGAAGCATGAAAGATGCAGTAGTGGTGGTCCAGAGAGCATAACAATTTAATAGTTACCGTTGTAGCCCGGGAAGAGGCCAGTTAGAGTGCTACCATCAACTAACAGAGAATTAGATGGTAAGTCCAGAATATTTTTTGAAACACTCAGGTTTATGATTTTTCACTATTGATAAATGGTAAATGCATTACTTCCCAATGCTTTCTGAAAGAAGATTAGAAACAGTTTATATTCAGTTGAAATTCTGGTATATTTTTACATTATTATTATAATACTATATTGATTATTCTGTTTTGTCACAGCACTGTATGAAAAACACTCTATGGAACTTTACCTGGGCTTATTAACTCTCATGCTGTACTCACTAAACTGGATGAAATGTAATTAGTATGTCACTGGCCTTAGAAAACTATACTGTACATGGTACATGGCAGATAAACCCTACCAAGGTTAATGGTTCTGCTACATTATCATAACTTGGGAGTGTCTAGTGGTCTGAAGAATTGTTGCCTATTACCATCGTTTACATCTGTTCCTATAAAATATGAAACACGACAGCTGGTATTAGTAGCCATTATTAGTGTCTGTAAGCAGTGTGGTTTGGCTTAAAGTGAATGCTAATTTTTGGAAAAAAAAATAGAAGATTTTCCACTATTTTTGTGGGAAAGTAACTGTGCCGTGATATTTTAAAAGACTTTGGGAGCGAATCATACTTAACTACTCAAATACCTTAAAATCTAGCAGTTATTTCCATGGGTGTACTTTTAAATGTATGGACGGGGGAGGTACACGAGCATGTCCAATCAATTGCATTTCAATAGCCAAAATTGGGAGGAAAAGCAAATAGCCAGGAGTAAGAAAATGAGTTAATTACTTGTAATACAGCTATGAAATGAGTGATGTTAAGATTAAAAGAACAGTTTCACTCATATGAATGAAATTTAGTGATGCAATTTTCAGTTTTAGATGATTTTGACTATAATAGCTTCACAATACAAAGTTTAATATACTTCTAGACTGTGTAATTTTTCCAGATATAAAGTTATATAGACACACACGTGAAGAATAAAAGAAGTAAGAAATAACAATAAATCAGAAATATTGGAGAGGTGGAAATACATAGGAGAGAAGAGGAATCCTTCAGTAGGGTTATTTATTTTTAACATATAGCTCTTTGCTTACATGTTAGGTTCACAAATATTCATTATGTAGCCAAAAACACATCTGTCAAATTTATTAGTTTTCTTGCAGTGAAATCAGTTACAACAAATTTGGCAACTTAGAACTACAACCATGTTTTACTTCATAGTTATTTAGAATCAGAAGTTTGAACACACTTGGCTGAGTTTTCTAATCAGGATACAGCAGTGATAAAATTGTTCTGTCTTTTAGGTTGAGATCTTCTGTGTAGATACTTCAAAAACAATGTTTCAGATATTTTTTTTTTTTGCTATTGGCATGATTCACCTCTTTGAGGCCATGGATTGAGGTTCCCATTTCCTTGTTCCATATCAGCTGAGGCACATCTCAGTTCTTCAACACTCTATTCCTGGTTTTCTGGTACCTACTTCTTGAACTTATCAAAACCATGTTGACTTTTACATATTGACTTAGTTCACTGAGCATGATGGTTTCTAGCTTGGACTGTTTGGTTGCAAATGGTAGAATTTCATTCTTTTTAATTGCTGAGTAGTATTCCATGGAATAAATGTACCATGGTTTCTTTATCCTCTCATCTTTGATGTTCTTCTAAATTGTTTCCATTCCTTTGCTGTTATAGAATGTTCTGCTATAATGCTAGGATTACAGATCCGTTTCTCATATGCAGTTTATATTTCTTTTGAATATATCCCCAGCAGTGGGATAGCTGGGTCATATGGCAGGTCTATGTTTAATTTTTTTCTTTAAAGATTTATTTATTTTTAATGGAAAAGCAAATATGCAGAGAGCAAGAGAGACAGAGAGGAAAATCTTCCGTCTAATGATTTGCTCCCCAAGTAACTGTAATGTCTGGTGCTGCACCAATCCAAAGCCAGGAGCCAGAAACTTCCTCCAGGTCTCCCACGCGGGTGCAGGCTCCTAAAGCTTTGGGCCGTCCTCAACTGCTTTCCCAGGCCACAAGCAGGAAGCTGAATGGGAAGTGGAGCTGCCAGGACTACAACTGGCACCCATATGGGATCCCAGGCACGTTCAAGGCAAGGACTTCAGCCACTATGCCACCGCACCAGCCACTATTTTTAGTTTTCTTAACACTGCATGCTGATTTCCATAGGGGTTGTACTAGTTTGCACTCCCACCAACACTGACGGATGATAGCATTCTTCCCGCATCCTTACCTGCAGGTGTTTTTCGTGAAGTTCTGAATGTAGGCTGATCTCTCTGGAAATGGGTAGAAACTCACTGTGGTTTTAATTTGTATTTCTCCATCAGCTAGGAAGTGTGAACATTTTTTCATGTATCTATTAGCCATTTGAATTTGTTCTTTTGAGAAATATCTGTTCATTTCCTTCACCCATTTCTTCACAGAGTTTTTTGTGTTGTTGTCCTTGAATTTCTGAAGCTGTTTGTAAATCTTGGATATTAGTCAGTCCCCTATCAGTTATGTAGCATGCAAAGATTTTCTCCCATTCTGTTTGTTGCTTCTTCACTTTGTTGATCGTCTCCTTTGCTATACAGAGCTTTTTAGTTTGATGTAGTTCTATTTGTTTAATTTGGCTTTGACTGCCTGTGCTTCTGTTGACTTTTATAAGAAGTCTTTCCCAAATACCGTATGTTCTTTCTGATATAAGGCAACCTTCATGCAAAACACAAAATTAATAGCCTTTTCAATGCTGTTTTTGCTACATCTCATGTGTTTTGATATTTTTGTTTTTATTTTAATTTCTTCAAAATAGTTTTTTTTTCTCTTGTTAAATTCTTCACTGACTCATAGGTCATACTCTATAATCATTTTCTCAAAGAAGGTTTTCATATGCTTTATTTCTTCAGTGACACATTGGCCTTTAGTAGCATGTTATTTTGTGAGGAGTAAGATGGGTAATAGAGCAGTTAGGATTTCTGGTCCCTGGTGAAGTTACCTTTTAAAATATAAAATTGTGCTTCTCTACATTTTCTACCCTTCCAGAAACACCTTCTCCCCTTTAAGGGGAACCATATCATCTCCCCTCTCTTAGCATCATCAGAAGGGGAGGAGGAAGTTACCTGTCCCACCCTTCTGATATCCTTTAGCTTTTGCTGCCCATTGTGAATGAGTTTTTTCTACCTGAGCTTTGGGTGATTCATGTGAAACCCCTCCCTGACATGCTGCATAAAAGACAAAATTTCCACCACTTCCTTGAGTTTTTCCTTCCTTGGATTCCCCCTCCTGTCAGTTTGGCTTAGATTTGCTTGGGTCTTTCCTCCCTTGAAGCTCCCTCCTGTCACTTTCCCCTTGTTCTATTTATTTAAGCTCTGCTTTGCAAACTACAGTTGTCTCCAAGAAAATTCTTTCATGTGAGACAAGAAACGAGGTTGCTGCCTGCCATGTTTCTCATTAGATTCCTTGCAACAATTTAGCCTCACATTGTTGTGAATTTTCTGTTTCTCTTCCTGTTGTTGATTTTGTTTTATAGCTTTTCATTTAAGAGGATGTACAGTAACTGTGTAATAGAGACTGTCATAACCAGATGTGAAGATACAATGTAGTGTGCATCTCTACTTTCAAATGAAAGATGGACTTGCAATGAAATTGTTGGATGTATTTTGATAATAGGATGCTGGACTCTATGCCATTGTCTATGCTTACAATGTCAGGAATACTTAAGTAGCAAAATGATGAACTTATGACTGTTTATAAAGGTTTATACTATTGTAATAATAATATAGGGGAAATCAATGTGTTGGGGTGATATTTGGGGAGGGGGGAAAAGGAATTCTCAGAGCCTATGGTGTTGCCAGGTGCGAGCGACATAATGCCAGACAAGTCTAGACTTTATTAAGGAGTCCTTATTAACCAAGCCCACTAGAAATTTACAAGCTCAAGTACATATGGCAATCCAATCAATCAAAACCCAAAGAGGAAGAAATGGTCATGAGCCTGAAGCCCATCTGTTAAATTTAAGACCTATGTCCCAGCTTCCCCAGCAATATCAATTTATGCTAAGAGACATACAGTGAACAACCTGGACACACAAAGCTCCAGACATCCACCTTCCCCGACTTCTCGGCCCACATTCCATTACTGCTAGGCCTCACCTCCCCTGGAACTCTTGAGAGTACGCAAATTAGAAATACAAAACACCTTAGCATTGCTGTCTTCACTGTCCTGTTCAAGCAGTGAACAGAGAGTGAGGAAAACAGACACACAGTGGCTATGCTCAGGGCCTACCTGTCTTCAGTGTCTGTGGGAAGCCAAAGAGCAAGCAGGTGTTGGAGAGGCCAAGAATCGTGGTGCCAGAGTGATGGAAGCATGGGACCAAGAGAGAGAGCCCCTCCCTATCATGGACCTTTATAGGGACTTGTGAGGAGAGTGGTTACACAGCAGTGTAGTACCACCCCCCCTTAGGTTTTAGGTGATAAAAGGTGGGCAGGAAGGAACACCTAGGTAGTGGTAGGGGCATGGCTTACAAGCTTGTGACCCTGAACTAGCTGTCTACCCTACCACAATGGAACTGTATCATGAAAGAAAGGAAGGACATTGAATGCTTGCTTCATAGTATTTGAATCTTTTGCCTTTTTTTTTTTTTTTTTTTTTTTTTTTTTTTTTTTTTTACTAAAGCCAAGCATGAGGGAGTTTTCACTTTTTATTTAGCTTATGTAATTGGTTCAGGGTTCCCTGGATAATCTTTCTATTTCAAGTTAACTGAGTCATTTCACTTGTTCTAGTCCCTGAAATATAATCCCTGAATTTACAGTCCCATGGATTATGCAGGGTGGGTACGCCATGGTTTTGGTATTCTTTGTAGAATTATACCAACTCCACCCTCACCCCCACCAAAATAAATGGATAGGCTAGCATAATGATGTGGCAGCTTAGGCTGTTGCTGTTAAATTGACATCTCTTATGACATGATCCATGTCCTGGCTGCTCCAATTCCAGTCTAACTTCCTGCTTATGCACCTAGAAAAGCAGCAGGATATGGATCCAGTGCATGGTCCCTTGCAAACCATTGAGGAGACCTGGATGAAGCCCAGCCCCTGGCTCCTGGCTTTAGGGTAAACCAGTCCTAACTGTTGATGCCATTTGAGGAGTGCAGTATATGGCAGCCTCCTGCCTACAGTCTTTTTAAATTTTTTTTCCCCGTGGTTTTGTCTTTTCAAATAAAGGAATAAAAAAGTAAGAAGTTTTATTTAACTTCTTTGGAGAATAAAAATCTCTCAATTGTGAATAATACTTTCCTTTTAACTGTGACCTTCAACCTAAATCATTAAGTTACACAGGCACATATGCTAATGTTCAATTTATGGCTTCAGTTTATAAGAATATTGTTTCCTTCAAAACTGTGCAATTCTTCAATGCTAGAGATCATTTTCCTGATAATTCGTATTTTTAGGGTAGTATTAAGTTATCAAGTATATGTGTTAACTTTTACAGACTATTAAGTTCTTACACACAGCTGATTTTCCGCAGCTGAGTCCACTTTTCAGCATAAGTTTGTCTCCATTAAAGTCAAAATACCAGACTCAGTGAGGTGCCTAGGAAATCATTTATTCCAACCGGGTAAAGAACAGGAGTGGGGGTGGAGAGAAGAGAGAGAGAGAGAGACAGAAGGGAAATGTCTCCTGCCAAGGTGGCAGGAGCGGGATACTGGGGAGGGTAAGGGGGCAAGACAAAGGAGGACAAGGGAATGGTCAGTGGAAACTGCAGCATGTGCACAGGGAGGGAGGAAAGTGAGGGAGGAAGAGGAAGTGGATGGGAGGGAGGCTATAAGGGATTGGTGGGTGGGATTCCTGGAGCCCCAGGGGATTGATAGGTAGGTGAGGATTAGTGGGAGAGGCTGAGAGGGATTGGCAGGCAACCAGAATAGCATGAAATTTCAAGCATAGGAAAGGGGAAGAGGATATCTAAAACAGTACAGAGTCCAAAATGGCAGGGGCCTTCAGGGCTGATGTTCGAGTTACTCCTCACAATATGTATGGAAAATGAAGTTGAAGTAGTTTTCTAATCATGAGTACATCACGATGTTTAAAAGTTTGAGCTGTGAAACTTGATTTTCTATATTTAACCCCAAATCTGTTACTTTTAAGATTTCTTTAAAAATCATCTAACCGGCCGTTGAACTTGACTGGACAAATGGGATGCTGGACTCTGTATGGTGTGAGCTTTTAATTAGGGAATCTCAACAGAACTTGAGCTGTGGTTATGCATCAAGGTGAAGGAACTCACCATGGGGGAGGGGTTTGGGGTGAAGGGGGGAGAATCCCAGTACCTATGAAATTGTGTCATGTAATACAATGTAATTAATGAATAAATGAATAGAAAAAAAAATCATCTAACCTTTCTAAATTTCTTATGTATGAAATGGGAGCAATCTTTTAGTTATTGAAAAATAATGAAATTTAAAGAACATAGCTTTTATATAAAACTTATATTTTTGGTAAGTATCATCATGTCAATGTTGGCTAAAATGTGCTTATAATCATTGCGCAAATCAATATATTTAAAAATATCCTAGAACACATGGCAGTCATGCGTTAGACAGCTGTACTATTATCCTTTCAAAGAAATATCGAAAGACATGCAATATGTTATACAACAAAAGATATCTTGGTCAATACATATATTAATTGCTGCTTTCTCAATTTTAACTCTTCTAGTGAATATGTCTCTTAAAATATTGCTCGTTTATTTACCAGCTATGTCATTTTTAAGTTTTCCTTTTCTACTTCTTTGTATAGCTTCAGTCTCCCTTGTTGCAATCTGGTATTCTTAAAGAGAATACACTGGAGCTTCAATGAGAAACTTTTGCTCTGACACTTTTGGGGACTTTCATTGATGAAGGATATTGTATACTAAGTTTGAATGTTGCTATATTACTCATTTGGGGGTCCAAGATATATTCATTTATTAAAAGGGGCTAGAAAAATGGAATGAATTTGTGAAAGTTAGGTTTTATCATATTTTTTCTAACTACTTTTGTGTAGGAAAACATTAGTGTATTTCTAGTTTAATCTTATGTTAAAAAAAAAAAAGGCTGCTGTTCTTTACAGTCAGCCATGATAGAGAATTTCACCACTGAAAAATTCAGTGCTTTTATGTAAGTCTCTGTGCCTTGTTTCTTAAAGGTTTCATGATCCCAGGGTGGCAGCATCACCTTTGCTTAGCTGCACAGTGATGTGTTTTTTTCTGGCAGCAAGCGCTGATATGACAACTCTAGGGAGCAAATGGTGAAATGAGAAGTAGAAGAACTGAGCAATATCTTGTGTGAAATTTAATGCCGTATGCTCAACATTTATGTCACACAATATATTTTTTAATAATTATGAAGAAAAATTGTATCAAATTTATGCAAATTCTCATAGAAGTAACTAAGTAGATATAAAATAGAAAATGTATATTTCTGGGGTTTGTTCTTTTGGAAACAAACATTGAAGCTAGGTACCAGTTCGATGACTTTGGAGTTTGAAAGATAGCAAGATGCCGTCTGCGGACAGCTATTTAGAATCCAGTGCTATGGGTGAAATTTGGTGTGCTGTGGGATGCTTGACTCAGGAGAGGGTAGTTGTTGTGGTCTTAGGCAGCTGGTTCAGGGTCATGTTCTTGGAGGCCACTCCTCCCTCACCTATGTAGTCCTTTCTTCCCACCTGTGAGTCTCGTGACCCTCACCTGTCATCAATTGGAACTTGGGAGAGGGCGGTAGAACATTATCATATAACCATCCCCCTCTCTTGTCTCCATAAAGGCCCATGATAGGAAGGGGCTCATTTTCTTGGTCACTTGCTTCCTTTGCTCTCACACACAACCCTTGCCCTCTACAGTACCCACTTGCTCTCTAGTTTCCTGGGAACAGACTCTGAGAGGGTCCCACATTTCAACCTGTGTATTGAGCTTCCCTGTCTATCTCAACTTGATCTAATTTCATGGTCAAATACTCCCCTGACTGCCCACCTCCGTCATTTTATGTCTCCATGTCATTTTATCTTCTAGCAATCATCAATGCAGGAAATTATTGTACCTCTCCTAAACATACAGATTTTTACTCATTCATTGCTTTTTTGTTCTTCAGTGCTTGAAACAGCCTGTCAAATAATGAAAATAAGAAAAAATAATAAACATTTGTAACGACTATCTATTGCTTGAATAAATAAAAATTAATTTTGTTAAGGATGGCTGGGAATGAATTCTAAATTTAACAATTAGCAGATGCCTCACAAGTTTCCCCAAAGTTTTTCTGTTTTAAATTTTTGGAATTTAAGCTCTCACTACTGACATAATTCCCTTGTATAATACATTTTATGCTGGAATTTATAAGCTTTATAAAAGCTTGCAGAGTCAATGTGGAGTGGTTTCAAAGTCTTTTCCTTAACTCTTTGAAGTACCAAGAAAAGTACAAATCCAGGTCATTTTTTTCCAATTCATTATCTTAAATATCCATTCTTTCAGAGGAAAGTGTGTGTGTGTGTGTGAGAGAGAGAGAGTGTATGTGTGTGTTTAGATAAGTGAGGTTTAAGCATTCCTGGGGAGCCAAAGAATACTCCAGTAGAAATCCTATCATGGATATAATCATGTTGAGGAAAGGAGAGGTCACCATTGTTTCTTACGACATACTATTCCCATCTTATCTGACATGTTGCATTGAATTATGTAACAGTCATTCAGAGGCATAGCTGTGGTCAGGCAGATAATGTAGTGGCTAAAGTCCTTGACTTGAAGGCTCCTGGGATCCAATATGGACACCGGTTCTAATCCTGGCTGCCCTGCTTCCCATCCAGCTCCCTGCCTGTGGCCTGTAAATATAGTTGAGGACAGCCTAAAGCCTTGGGACCCTGCACCCGCATGGGAGAGCCAGAGGAAGCTCCTGGCTCCTGGCTTTGGATTGGCTCAGCACCAACCATTGTGGTCACTTCAGAAGTGATTCAGTAGATGGAAGATCTTCCTCTCTTTCTCTGTTGCTCTTTGTATGTCTGTCTTTCCAATATAAATAAGTAAATATTTTTTAAAAAATACTCTTATTTGTATACTGGAGTCCAATCCCTCAAGATTAATCAACTGGTCTTGGTTCCCTTTTATAACATTGCTGAATTGAATTGAAGCCTTTGAGTTGAAGGACAGTAATGTGCCTCATTTTGTTACGTCACTAAATCCACTGCAAAATTATGTTGCCCTTTAGACAAAAGTTTTGCCCCTTATTTTGTTTCTATTAACAATTGCCTCATAGCTATAGGAAAATCATACAAAATGGGGAGATCTGATGAGTCATTTAGTGATGGAAATGTTCAGTGGCATGGGCATCTTTGGTCACATTATTCCTGTTCTGTGTCATGCACAGCATTTATATCTAGGTTTACTGGATTGGTTTTTTACTATTTTAGGATGGAGTGGGGTTCAACACAGGTATCATTTTCTGCAGTGTACCTTTCTTAAACCTCATTGGCTTGGTTAGTTGTCTCGGTTATTTCCCCCCCTTGTTCCTCTTTAGCATGTTGCACCAATGATTTCATTGCTTGATTCTTTGAATTATATACCTTGGAAAGGCATATATTGCACCCTCTCTTTTATTCACTGTTTTGTCTCCTGTTATTATCTGGTAACTCAGCCTTTAATAAAATTTGTACTGAGTGGAAGAATGATTGTTTCAAGAGATTAGGAGCCATCGTGTGTTCTTGGTATGAACCTTTGGATTCAGTGTTTTGAGAATTCACAGATTTCAAATTGCTATTTCTCTCACAGATGGCTGCCATGGAAACATGCATCCACCTTGCAGCATATTGAAGGGCAAACCCCATTCTACAAATGCCTACGTGTGTCTTTCTTAATTTCGTATTCCTAGGATTTGTGAACTATCTTGCCTTTTTACTGTACCAAGTAATTACTCCATGCAAAGAATCATGATGCATTGAAAGTCTAGAGTATGACTTTCAATGGTGAGTTTATTAAGAACTTTAAAGTAGTATACAAGAACATACAAGAGGATGACACGACCTAGAAAGTTTTCTACTGCAGCCAAGTTTTCTACTGCTCTCTAAGGTTTCTTTAGCTCACTAGGATACTTAAGTTGAGGTTGTCTAGAATGTTGCTTTTGCATAGCTACCTTTAGCATCTGTGTCAGTGTTAGATATTTGACTGCGAACTGATTATCTTGGGTTGTCGTCAGATTTTATATATATATATATCCATAAAGAAAAATGGGCAACAAGCAAACTGCGAAGAATATGACATTACAACAAACATCAAATGAAAACTCTGAATGGTAAACTTGAGCAAGGGAAAGTATAAAAATGTGAAGCCAAAAGGCAGCCAAGATTATGGCTAGCATGGTTTGAGCCAATGGAAAGGCCAGAAAAAGGCAAACATGTTCATTGAACTTATTATACAGAAAACAGCCGACTTTGAAAGGAGATGACGGCACTGGGGTGACAGTGCTAAAAGACTATGGATTTCTACATTTTT
This sequence comes from Ochotona princeps, assembly GCF_030435755.1. NCBI lineage: Eukaryota > Metazoa > Chordata > Mammalia > Lagomorpha > Ochotonidae > Ochotona > Ochotona princeps. The sequence continues at coordinate 38,597,529 of NC_080846.1, read as the reverse complement.
TCTGAAGATAAAACTGCTGTGTAAGAGGGAAGAAGGCTCAGACAAAGAGTTCTTCTTTCTCTTTTTTTTTTTTAATTGAAAGAAGGTAAAAAGAAATTGTGGTAAAAGTGTCATTGTGCTGAGCATTGGAAAATAATAACAATACTAATTTTGAACAACAACTGACATGTTCCAGGAACTTGGTCAAATGTTTTTATGCTGTTTATCTCATTTAATTCTAAAGGTGATTTCTCTGAAGAATGAGTACTACTGTCTTTTTTTTTTTTAGGATTTATTTTTTTGTTGGAAAGGCAAATATACTTAGAGACAGAGATAACAGAGAGAAAGATCTGTCTGTTGGTTCACTCCCCAAGTGGCTGCAATGGACAGAACTGAGCCAATCTGAACACAGGAGCCAGGAGCTTTTCTGGGTTTCCCATGTAGGAACAGGTTCCCAACGCCTTGGGCCATCCTCTGCAGCTTTCCCAGGCCACAAGTGGAGCAGCTGGAGTATGAATAAGTGCCCATATGGGATTCCATTGGATTCAAGGCAAGAATTTAGCCATTAGGCTATCACATTCGGCCTGAGTACTACTGTCTTAATCCACAAATGAAGAAAGTGAGTTCTGGAGAGGTCAGATTACTAACAACAAGGGATGTGACCAGGATCTTAAAACAGGCAGTTGAAATTCAGAGACAGGTATTATGTGTACAAAGGTGATGAAAGTTACCTCATAAATAAGGACACAACATACACAGTCCAGGATTTGTGCTGTGAGCAGATAACAAAAATTTAGCTGCAACATAATACTGAGAAAAGAGAAATGCTAAGTGAAATTTGGGAGATAGGTTGGGGTCAGTGACTAAGAAATCTGTCATATAAAATCTGTACTTTTTTTTTCTTTTTCTTTTTCTTTTTTATTAGTTATTTTGCATTATGTGACAGTTTCATAGGCTCTGGGAATCCCCCCACCCCTCCCCACGCCCCTCCCCCCGGTGGATTCCTCCACCTTGATGCAGTATTACAGTTCAAATTCCATCAAGATTCTTTCCTTGCAAACATATACCAAGCATAGAGTCCAGCTACTTATTGTCCAGATGGGTTGAACAGCTTCTTGGGGAGACCATTTCTGGTCCAAAGTTAGAGCTGGTAGAATATCATTCCAGTCAATTAAGAGTCCCAATATAACATCAACAGCAATTTGTAACATTATGGAATTGACATGGTTCTGAGTAACCAGTATGTTAAAACAAAACAAAACAAAACAAAAAAAAAACAAAAAAACAAGTTCATAACCACAACCTATGGTTTGCTCATTGACAATTCAATTTTGGTTTGTACACAGGACCGGCTGCTATATACCTTAAAATGGCTATGAGGTACCATTCAGCTGTCTCGTGTCTATTTCATTTTAGTATTTAGCCATTTGTTGTGTTGAAGTATAATTTTGCTGATCTTGGCAGATTTTAGGATAATCTAGACTGGCTTGTAACTCTAACAAGACATTTGTCAACAATTAAGGTGCAGAACATTCTTTTTTTTGGGGGGGGGGTGCAGGAAAGTCCCCAACACCACAGTGAAGAGTGACTAATCTTCATGTCCTACCCAGCGAGGCATGAGCCAATCCATGCCAGCTCTTTCCTGTCAGATTCCAAGCTCTACTTTTTGTTGTTTGTCTATTTATTTTAGGTTTTTTTAGTTTGTATGATTGTTTGTTTGCTATGAGGGGTTTTGGAGCGATCCTGATGGTCATTGCAAGGGAGGGTGGGGGTCCAGAGGTGGAGCCAGGTTTGGTCCAGAGAAAGCTCTCCTCCCTGGTCCCGAAGGACGTTTATTGTTCTTCTGTTTCTGCGGACCGCTCAGGGCTTCTGGTTGTCTTTACGATGACGTTGGTTTCTGTACGGTAGTGTTTGGACTTCTTCCATTCCCAGCGGAAGCTCTGGTTGGGGGTGGGTGACCTCAGAGTACTCGGCCTCCGAGGGCATCCAATTCCCTGTGGCCTCCTTGGCAGTTGGGATATAGTCCTTGTTGCTCGTATTAATAGTTTGTGGTGAAGGTCTGGGAGTCTTCATGGTTGGGATCCAGGCTTTCTCCTTGCCACCTGCTCCAACCTGGAGTGCCCCCCTGCTCCACGCACATGACCTCCTGTTAAGAGGTTGTCAGGATCACACCCGAAAATCTGTAGTTTTTGTTGTGAACAAAGAAGTGTGAATAAATACTCCAAAAGAAAAATTCTCGGAAATATGGAATTATCAGTGTTAGGTATTACCTGGACTAGTGCTTAGAAAAACAAACACTCTTTTAAATGTGGAAAAATTTTGAAATTTCAGAGGCCATTGCAGAGTAGAATCAACATTACTTTGCTCAAAGTATCAAAAATTTTGAGATAATGAAATAATAGATATAAAGTTGAAATGATCTTGGGGATGTAATGTTTACTATTCCTTCAGTACTAATAGAGTGATATATCTTAAAACATTTGCTTAAAAATGAAATGTTTTAAAGCAGACAAAAATATCCATTTATATCCCCAATAAGATATTGGTTATTAATCTGCTAAATCCTTCTGGTATTGTCTGATATTATAAGAATATATACATTTGATTGTCTTTGATAATTTTAGAGCTCTGTAGATTGTTGAATTTATACTAGCATAAGTAATTTTTTATCTGTTTCAATGTAATTGCATTTTGTTTGTTGTACATGCAATTTTTCATTGCTTTGTATATGATATTAAATCATTGAAGCAGTTTTAGAATTCTTTGATGTACACATCTGTTGTTTTCATCTCGAATGATATTTTTTACAAAATACTGATTTCATCATTGGTATGTTATTTTTTTCATGGTAATTTTCAGCAAAGCATTTTAATCTAATTGAAAGTAATGACAATTTTGTCAGTAGTTCATATTTGATGAACATTGGTTTCAGGGACATTTTCACTCTTTATACTAAATGATTATGAAATACAGTGATATAGGTCCCATTATGAGAATATTCAGTTTGCAGATATTGGAGAATTTGGTTAATTACATGTTATTATTCCATGTAACAAATGAATAAGATGTAGAATTGAAATATGATTCTTACTAAAGAAACTTTTAAGCTTAAAAAGTAGACCACATTTCTTTATAACTTTCCGAAGCTTTAATTCACTAGGGCTGTTCTCATAGCAGTGTCACTAGTGATGGAACATTAAGGTGTATTTTAATAATTCGTTCTGTCTCTTTACTGAGGTTTGACTCCTTGTAGTAAGCTCCCAGAGTATGTCAAACTAATTTAAACTTTTAAAGAAAGGGAGAACATTATTGATTCATTTCATTGTAAAGTCTAGACAGATTACTAGTGCCCCAGTATTACTAGAGTATTAACGAGTCCATAGGGTTTACTAAGAGGGTTTATAAAATATTTTGAAACTCTTCCATACCTTGCCTCAGTTTTTTTTCTTGACCACCATCCTTCCTTTCAATTTTTTTTAAAGATTTATTTATTTTTATTGGAAAGTCAGATATACAGAGAGGAGGAGACAGAGAGAAAGATTTTCCATCAGATGGTTCACTCCCTAAGTGGCCGCAACGGCTGGAGCTGAGCCAATCTGATGCCAGGAGCCAGGAGCTCTTCCAGGTCTCCCAGGTGGGTTGAGTGCCCCAAGACTTTGGGCTGTCCCTGACTGCTTTCCCAGGCCACAAGCAGGGAGCTGGATGGGAAGCGGAGCTGCCGGGATTAGAACTGGTGACCATATGGAATCCCAGCGGGTGCAAGGCGAGGACTTTAACCACTACACTATCGTGCCGTGCCCCTTCCTTTCCATTTTAACAGAAGAATCTCAGTGTCACCAGGAAAACATGCTGATCAAGCACATATTGATTTTAAATGAATAATTGTAGAAAAGGAATAGGGATTTTTGCTGACTGTTCTACAACAGTTCAAAAGAGGCTTCGGGTAATGTATTTCATTAGAGTAAGATTACCACATCAACTTCTGCTTCATTTTCAGTTTATCCAAATTATTTGAATAATTTCCTTCCCTACCCAATAGTCTACATGTGAGGATGCAAACTCTGTTTATCTTCTATCCACTCATTTTCTTTTTTCCCCTCCTAATTCTGTATGATAACTGTCCACGTTATAAAACTAATAGCAGCAGACATTTCATTAAGGAGGAAAAAACATGCTGGCAAAACTGTAAATTAAACTTACACAAACTAGAAATAAAAATCTTCACACAAATTAACATCCTGCAGAATTACAAAGGAGGCACGATAAAGAGAATCAGGAATTGCAGTTCGGAGTCGATATGTATGTGACGGTTGAGAGATCTGTGTTGACAAATCCAACTTCTACCATTTTATTTGATACTTTTAAACTTGTTCAGATAGGTTTACTCTAGTTTTCAGATCAATTTTTTTCATAATTCTATTTTTCTTTTTGTTGGAAAGAATGTACTGGGTCCTTTGATTCAGGGTGAGTTCATTAACTTGAGTTCAGTGATGTCACAGTAAGTTATTTATCACTTCTCCATGTATCTTCTTTATAGCCTCATGTAATAACAAATGCTTTTAGTATTTATAGTTTCCTTTCACAAAATTGCTTTTCAAATTTAATGAAAAAACCCTGTAGATTTCACATTTCTCTGGGCCTTAGCTATGGTGGATCTGCAATATTTTCTCTCAAGAACATTGGAATGCTCTAGGATAGATAAGTTGTGTAATCAGCGAATTTCTGAGGCATAATAATCTTGTTCTTGTCAAAGGAACCCACTGTAGAAAGAGAAGCTGTGTGTTAGGAAAAACAGTTAGGAGACCCGCACAGTTATAACTACATTATATTACTTGTACTCATTTTCTGGCAGGGAGAATGGGGAGATCAATGTGAAAGATGTATTGGAAGAAAAATTGACAAGACTGGACAAATGGTTAAATAGGATTTGGGTTATAAGAGAATGAAACACAACTATGAAATCTTCAGCTTAGGTGACAAGGATGGATGGATGGTTCCTTTCATGGTGGCATAAAACATAGTTGCCTGTCTGCCTTGATCACACCTAAAATGTTGATATGTGATAATATTTTCTAGCTGAGTTGGAGTGGAAAACTTAAAAGTCTAAAGTTCTTGTGGAATTCTTTTACCAAGAAAAAATATTGTGTTGTATTTTGGCATGGTGAATATGTGGCCATGAATCAAATATACAAATACAGCATCCATGCAAACAGAAACAGCATGAGTTAACAGCAGGAACATTTAATGAACAAGATTCTTAATATATTTTTATTTGAAAGCACTAATAAATCATTTTTGTAGAAAACGTCTATACTAATCCAGTGTCTCTCCTCAAGGTAATGAGGACACTTTTCTCATTTATTTCTTGTCTAAGCTTTAACCTTTGTAACATCCCTTGAGTCAACTAACAGTTCTGGTTTCAGTGCAATGATTTATGTTTCATGTTATGAAATATTTTTTATAAGATATGCTTTTTGTTCAGTATCCCCTAAAGTCATTTCAGTGAGTGTGGTTTTTGCCTCTAACCAGTCTTTAAAGTTGAAATGAAGATTGGCTAGTATTAAGACAAAATGACCATTTTTTCTTTCCTTTCAGCTCTTTAGGATTTTCTCTGTAAGCAAGAAGGTGGGAAACAAAGAAAGTATCAATTTATTTTGCTTGGAATGATAGAGGAAAGTTTTCAAATTTGTTTTGAAATTTATAGGTAGTTTCTTGCTATGATCTTTACCGGGTTCTCGTTTTGAATTCAGGAATGGAACTGGGTGAGTGCATATGAAACAGCTTGTAAATTATGCCATTAACTAAGACATGAAATATGGATTCTGTATTTTGATAACCCTGGCAAAAATTATCAGGTGAACAAGCCTAAAATAGCAATATTTAAACTAAAAATACATTCATAAACAGTAAGTATAATATGACACAGTTGATTTAAAAACATCTTGAGTAGATGCTAACAACAGTGGTGGTTGCTAGATTGAACAATCATTGTATGCCAGATTATGTACATTATCTTATTTAATGATTAGAATAACCTGAATGCTCATTTGTTAAAAATATTTTGTTTGTTTTAATTAAAAAGGCAGATTTACAGAGAGAAGAAGAGAGAAAGATCTTTCATCCATTGGTTTACTCCCCAGATGTCCACAATGGCCAAAGCTGGGTTGATCTGGAACCAGGAATCAGAAGCCTTTTCTGGGTCTCCCACAAGGGTATATGGTTCCAAGGCTTTGGGCCATCCTTTGTTGCTTTCTCAGTCCATAAACAGGGAGCTGGATTGGAAGTGGAACAGTCAGAGAGAAATTGGTGCCCACATGGACTGCCAGCACTTGAAGGCAGTGGATTAGCCAATTGAGCCATCATGCCATCTTATAATGTTTATTTTCATGTTGGCATAACAAGCAGCCAAACTGAAATGAATAGACCTGCTGAGGACTATATAATTTTCAAGAAACAGGGCCTGTATCTGATGTCGAAAGTTGTGGTTTTAATAATTACACTTAAATAACTTAACAACCTTTTTCTGGTTCTTGATTATGACATCAAAATTTATACCTAAGAGAGGATTAAATGCACTGACTCATATTAAAAGTATTTCCTATATATGACTCCATTTATATTTATGCGTTTAGCTGTCCATAAGTGACTCTTTCATTCATGTGAAATGCCAGTTTTAGTATTAGAATGAATTAGTAATACTGTCTAAACTTCATTTTTAAAAATTTCAAAATGAATCATATTATTTTAGTGGCAATTTACTGAAAAGAATGATAAATTATTGCTTAGTACATGTTAGAACCAGCGAGGGAGAGGGCAAAGCCAGCAGGGGGAATGTGGAGGGCTCCCCTGCTGGACAGCCACTCTCACTGGAGAAGTGTGAGTTGGGATGGGTGCAGACCAGACTAGGCAGGTCTACAACACCGGTGGGCCTCATGTGAGCTAGATCAGGGAAAAGCCAGGTTGGGCTGACTGTTCCAACTGGTACAAGCAAAAATCAGAGTGGGTGAGGGTTGGGTGGGCTTTGCCACAGCATCAGTTGGGAGATGCTGGCGATGAGGGCTAACCCTGTCAAGTTAAATTCCAGAACCACCTGGAGAGTACACAGTCCAGGAGTGGGAGTGACCTAGTAGGGAAATAGTGGGCGCCTCGCTCTTGGGTTACCACTCCCACTGGAGAGCATGAAAACCAGGTCAGCGGCAGGGGTGGCTAGACAGAGTGGCACCCACCAGTATGAGTGTGGGCTAGATAGTAGGGCAGGTTGGGTTGAACTAAGCTTCAATGCCCATTGACATGTATGAGAGCTGGATGGGATGTGGGACAGACTGAACCAGCCTGCGGTACATACATACTGACAAGCATTGGAACCAGGGCAGGGACGTGCCTGGTGAGGATTATTGGAAGTAACCCCACAAGGCTACAACTCCCACTGGTTTGTGTGTGGTGGGCAGGATTGTGATGGGCTCCAACACCCATTGGTTTGTGTAGAAGACAGGGCTGAAAACAGAACTGACCCAGCAAATGAACCACCAGCACAGGCATAAGCTGATTGGGGCGACAGACTGTGCCAGACCCTGTACTGGCATTCACGCACAAGAACCAGGTTTGGGATCACCTCATATGAAGTTTGCTTGGGGAGCCCTCCAACAGAACTGCTGATCTCAGAACCCCAACAATGAAGAGACTATGTCAGCCAGTGGATTCTGAATAGGTTTTATCGCTATTTGAACGACGAGATTGGCAGCAATTCAGAACTGTTGAACTATCAAAACTGCTTGAGCAGGACTCTGGGAGCGTGCCTCACATCGGGGACCTGGGACGGGGTGGGAGGCTGAGTGGGACCTTTCCATTTATCTCTCCCCTTACCCTGGGTACAGAAAAAAATATAATATCAATGGTCTTACCCACTTTCCTGTAGCCCTTGATCCTCTGTGCCTTAATCAACTATGTGAAGATTATTAAAATAAAAGAATTTTAAAAATTGAAAAAAACTATTGGTGAGTAAAGCAAATATTATTTGTGTAAAGAAGTGATGCACTGCCAATGATGTGTATATTCACAAATGCTTTGCTTCTACAGAGAAACCTCTCTGCATTGTCTGAAAAAATTGCAGTTTGTAATATTGATAATAAACATTAGAGTACATAAAAAAGTAAAGATTGATAACTGTCATTTTTCTGGGTCAGTACAACAGAATAAACATATGTAAAATTACAGAAGATTATAATTAACTACTTGCTGAGAAAATATACGTGTCTCTGTTATCCCTTTCTAAGCACAGTTTACCACTGACAAAAGTAAAGCTGCACATGTGAAAAATGGAGTTGGAACTTCTTAAATGTTACTATTTAGTTTACTTCAGTCTTTTGTAGTTCTAAAAACCATTGCTAAATAAAATCATTAAATTTAACGCAGGCATTTATTTTAGCTGAGATAAAAATACTTTTAAGTTCACTCTCAATATTTGCAGTGGTAGAGATTAGGACAGATAAGATGAATTTCTCCTGTGAAATTATCTAGAATAAGCATTGTATCTGTAATTTGTATGTCTTGCTGTAGTCATACTAACATCTTCTTATATTAAATTACCTAGATTTAAGATGCTGGTTTTGGTGTATGAGAAAATGAAAAAAGTGAAATAACCATCGGAGATCCATCATCTTGAAAATAATTTTGTGTTAACATTATTTTGATTCTGTCTTGAGTTAATGTAGATAAAATTAAGTTGATGTGGTCTTTAGCCTATGGCATGTAAGTTCTAACAAGCATGAAAACTGAATGAAAACCTAAAAGAGAAATGTACGTTATTGTAACTACATGAAGGAAAAAAAATCACACAAAAAGAGCTACAAGGGTAGAAAAAAAGATAAAATGTTGTTCTAACTGGGACGTTCCTTACCATGGTAGCTGTACTGGAGCTATAATTTTCTCAAAGCTGCGGGCTGGCAGATTTGGGCTGGCAGATTTTGTGGCAGTTTCCTACATGATATTCGGTTTCTTGGACTGGTTATTTTAAAATAAGATACAAAAACAGTCTGCCTCTTTTGAGAATAGAGTTTTTCAGATGTAGTAAGAATTTTGAAGATTATTTTTAATCTTTACAAAGTTTATTAACTAAGCATTTGCTCACCGTACCATTTTAGATGGATATTCACCATTTAATAATCTAGGGAAATTGAGAGGCAGATAGACACATGCACAGACAGGTGGACACACACACACACACACACACACACACACACACACACACCTCACATTTTTTGGTTTACTTCCCACATGTCTGTGCAGTCAGGAGGCAGACAATGCAGATCTCCCAACTGAGTAGGGTTAGTTCAGCTCCTGGGGTCCTCATTTGCTCTCTCCAAGGGTGTGATTAGCAGGAAGCTGGAATTGGAAACAGAGGTAGGACACAGCATGGAAAGTGAGTGTCTTTTCTGGTGTATTAACTTCTAGTTGAAATGCTTGCCTCGCATTATTTCATTTTAAATACTTTTAACCACTCTGCGCCAAGAATTGTATTATAAATATACCTTATGTAACTGGAAAAATTCTTTTCTTGTGGCTCCAACAGCTCAAACTTTTTCTTGGAGAAGATACTGGATCTTACTAACTTTTTCAAATAATGTAATATGTTACTATTTACAAAGATCTAAAATATGAAGGTAGTCAGCTCATTTTTCTTTAGTTTTCTTCTATATAAAGAAAATGCTTATTTTCTTGATAACTCATATATGTACTATCATTACAATTAGATGTGGTTTTTAGCCTGTAGCATAACACTTAGAAAACAGCTAATATATTCTGACCGTAGGGACAGTTATAAACTATTGTGGTTAGGGGTCTGTTATTTACAAACATGATTATCAATTCCATTCAAATATGTATGTACTTGTTATTCTTACCCCAAAGGACTAAAATATTTTTCATGTGTCCTGAAATCTAGGCTGGTTTGGGAATTTAGTTGACCTGAATGTTGTAGAAAGAGAAGGAATGGTTTCTGAATTGAGGTCTCGAGAATTTTTTCATCATCATATTTTACTTTTGTGAAATATGTCTACTATGTAAAGAACAATGAGTTATCCACCTGAGGTACTTGTACACAAAGAGGGCTATGTGGAAGCCATGAAAATGTGCAAAGAGGAGATCTTCGAAACCTGAACATACAACCAAAAGCCAATGAATAATAAATGAATGATGCCAAGTTGAAATATACTGTCTCTAGAAAAACACCACAGCCAGCACCAGATGGAATAGAGATGAGTCAGGCTTGCTAAGTCTTCCTAATTCATGCCCTGAAGAATTATAATAAAATAGTGCTATTATTATTTTAAGCCAGTAGGATTGCAAGTGCTTTGTTACATAACATGGATCATTTGATATCAAACAAAAGGCAGTGAGCTTAGTGGTTTTGATAACTGATATCTTGTGTCCATATTAAGCACGTATCCACAGTCTGTTTTTAGCAGCTGGAGTGTAATGGTCCATTATGTGTTGCTGTAGGGAAATGATTTAAGAAAAGGAGATGTATGCAGCTAGCAATCCTGGTATCTTTAAAGAATAAATGCCAATGCTCTGACATTTGATTAAGGGCCCATAGCTTCATTACAAGATGGTAGAGAAATGAAATAAGCAGATGTGTGTTGAAAAACATTATGATGGGGAAGAAGCAAGAGATCAAGCCAAAGGCTGAACTCACTTCATAACAGCACACTTTATCATCGATAACAAATACTGTCTTATGAAATTGAAAACTCATTCCTAAGAGGAAAGCTCATTTCTCCCATGAAGACTATCACTGCTTTGAAAGGCTCCACCATTTCAATATTGCTAGATTTGAAAATTTATTTAATCATTCATTAAGTTACTGCTGACATAAGATGAGTTTTGATAAGGTCAAATCACAACAAGCCCTCGCATTGGATTATAGAGGACATTATATCAGAACACTTCCTGTGTTTCAAATCTGAATGTTTTCATCTAAAGGAATACCAAGAAACTTCTCTGTTTTTTCACAAGTTATGCTTGTCTCAGTCAGCAAAGCGATCTTCTGTTTGCAGGTCAACTAATGCCATGTTTCCTGTCTTTGGCAACTAAGATATATTGCAAAAATCTCTTCCTGAGTTTGACAATGAGAAGCTAACACTGTCTTGAGATAGTTGTGGTGGCCATTGCTCTAACATTGTTTTTAACCTTCTAACAGATAATGTCAGTTGTCTTTAGATATGCATCCATCGTCTTTAGTTTCCAGAACTCCTAGTCTTTGTTATCCAATTATGAAGTCATTGAGAATAAATTCTACCTTGTTCAGTATTTCTTGACCATTATAGATGATTATTTGACAAGAAAGATTCATTGCATTTCTCCTTATTTTTCTGGCTGGGATATGTGTACTTCTTTGCTGGAAGACAAGCCGTCACTTTGGGCTATGAGGTGTAGAGCCATGTCTTAAGGATGGTAGTGCAACCAGATCACTGGGGTTTTCACAAATGCATGGAAATAATTTTAGCCCTAGACTGAGGTGAAAAAAAAATATTTTTCTTTTAAGTCATTTTATTTGTAAAAATTATTACTGACAAAACTCTAAATCAATTTTAGTTAGGTTCTTCAGATGCCTTCTTTTGATTACTTCATGATCTTGGTCTGCTTATAGCTCTTGTCTACCAAGCTAAAACTTCCCTGTGAAAGCAAGAGTTCTGCTAACAGTTTTGTAAGAATTGAACATCACTGGTATCTGTTCACCCTTGATGTTTTTCATCTTTCACCTTTGATGTATTAGTCTTTGACCTGACTTCAGCAAGAATCCTGTGCAGTTTAGAAAGACTTTTCCTAGCCTTGATGTTTTGCTCTTTATATATAAATGTGTGTGTGTGTATTGGAATGACCTCCTTTATTTCTGCTCATGAGTTATGCCTGCAGCTGCATTTGCAATCTTTTTCTCCTATTACAAGTCTTCACACCTATTGTAATAGTCAATAAAAGAGTATTCCTTACTTATTTGATGAATAACAGAATATGTTTGTCTTTAAAAGCATTGTAAAATCTAAGGTTCCTAACTCATGAATTTTCTTCTGAAAATAAATATGAGGACAGTGTTGTTGAAACTTGGAGGCTAAGTTTAAGAAGGTTTTTTTTTTTGTTTTGATTTTTAACTATTTTCACTATCTGCATCAGTTGGAATCACAAAGCCATATAGTAGCATCAATAGGAAATAGATTTTTCTTCACTTAGGAGGTAGGGAAAGCAATTGAGATACATGGATTTCTTAGCCACTACTTTTATAATAAATGCATTCTTCTTTTAAGAACCAGACAAGAGACGTCTCTTGATTCACCCATGTTTACTCTGTTTCAGAGATCACTAGGAATTTGAGAATGTGCAGGAAAAAAAGTCTTTATCTTTCTCTCAGACAAAATTTGGATGTATAATACGATATTCTATGTATCCCTTTGCATTGGGTCTGGAAATTTCTCTGACATATGGTCATCTACCAAAAGACAGATTATTTGGTTTTGATTAAATGTCATTAATTTACAGAATCACTAAATATTAAGGATTTTTTTTGTTGTTTATCTTTCCTTTAGTTTTTCTATCTTTTGATAGATACATCTTGTATTTCATTTTTGGAAAAGCCAAGACCTGGGTGCTGGTTAGAACAAGCCTACACAGGAGAGGCATACATGAAAATATAAATTTAACTTTAAGCAAAGAAGTTATATATTACCATTATCAATAAGAAATCATATTCTGTCTGTAAATGTTCTATTCTTAGAAATTTTGTGATTTTATTTCCTGCAGTAGCCTATCAATATATCATTATTTTAAGAAAGCATAGAATTATAAATAATAGAATTCTGTAATAATATAGAATATTGTAATAGGGAAGAAAATAAATAATGCTTTGGAAGAGATAACAAATCCGAATACAGATATTACTAGTTACAATGTGATTTGAAAGAATTCTGGAAAATAAGGTATTTATTTAGAACCCCATTTTGGGATAAGCTTCATAGAGGTGATGACTGGTAGGAAACAAATTGTCATTTAATGACAAAGTAAAAATCAAATCTCATATGTCTAAAAATCTATAAATGAATTTTATTATGAACTGAATCAAGTTTTTCAACAATGACTGTTAACATAATTGTTATTTTAGAAATAATAGGGAATTTTGGAAGATAGTTAAAAATGCTCTTTTTTCTGAATTTCTTATAAGATGAAAAAAATCAGAGTAAAGGAGCATTAAGGAAAGGTAAGGGAGACTTCAAGGCAGCCTGGTTGTAAAGAAATAACCAATTGCTAATGTTGCCCTGTGCATTTATTTCATATTGCTTTCCAATGTAATTTTTTCCAATGTAATTTTTAACTCTGTCAGAGAAGTGAAGGATTGAAGCAATTATCCAGATAAACTATTGTCTTAGTGGTTTGTAAAAAGTATCTGAATAGCTTCCATACGAGACAGATTTTTTTCCTAACAGTTCTATCAGCCTCAATGTCTGTTGAGGTCTCACTTACTCATAGATGCCTTCTTCTTGCTGTGACCTCACCTGGACAAGGAGCAAATGCACTCTTCTTGGCCGATTTTATATGGATATTAGTCTTATTTCTTGGGATTGGTTCATGTGATCTAATAACCTCTCCAAAAATCTTATCTAATAATACATTCATAGCAACAGTTTCATCGTAGATATTCTGGAAGACACAGCATTCAGAACACTAACTTGTATCTGCAAATGTATTATTACTCTGCATTATCCAAATGGCTCAAAACATACTGTGTTTGTATTTCTAGATAATTATTTTTGTATTATTGACGTAAGGCCCAAGTATGACAATTTTTAGGTTTAACTGTCTCTAATGTATGGAGAATAACCCCTTGTAAGATGATTCTTCTTTACAATTGATGTTTACTTAAAATGCTGCAGTTCCCTTCTATCTCAGTTGTGTTGCGGGACCCGCATACTCCATATTATCCTGGAGTCTTTGTTCTCTTCAGGGATCTTGTTGATTTCTTAGTCTCTGAATAGTATGCTTTTGTGTAAAATCACTCATGATGTTTAATTTAACTTTATGTGACTTGCTGAACACATAAAAATTACATACATAATAAAATATTGAACTGAATTTCTTGAGAATATACATTTGCATATATGAGCAGATAAGAATATATATGATATATATGTAATATATATATATATATATATATTTATATCCATCAGGATATGCATTTTAATTTGTCTAAAAATAAGCAAATAAAACAAAGGAGCAAAATCCCAAAGAAATGAATGAAGATGGAACTGCCAACTTTGAGGCTGTGCTTTCATGTTGTCATCATTACTCAATTTCATGGGGATGCTAACCCAGCAGCAAGATTCTAGGCAGGAAAAGTGTTTGACTATAAGATGGCTTTTTTTTTTTTAAGATTTGTCCATTTTCATTGGAAAATCAGATATACAGAGAGGAGAGATAGGAAGATCTTCCATCCATTGGTCTATTCCGTAAGTGGCTGCCATGACTGGAGCCTATGTGAAGCCAGGAGCCAGGAGCTCCCTCTGGGTCTTCCATGTGTATACAGGGTCCCAAATGTATGGGCCACCTTCTGCTTTCCCAGGCCCCAAGTGGGGAGCTGGATGAGAAGTGGAGCAGCTGGGATAAGCTGGCATCTATATAGGATCCCAACAGTTGCAAGCCGAGGACTTTAGCCACTAGGCTACTGTGCTGGGCCCATGACATTGTATTCTTTATAGCCATTGTTTAAATATTTTAAAGATTTAGTTTTATTTATTTGAAAAGTCGAGTTAGCGAGAGGAGAGAGAAAGGGAGGAAAGGTGGTGGGGCGGAGAGAGAGAATGAATTGATTATCCATAACTCGAATAGCTGTAACAGCTAGTGCTGTGCGTAGTAAAACCAGGAACCTGGAGTGTCTTCTAGATGTCTCACTGGGTACAACAGCCCAAGTACTTGGGCCATCTTTTGCATTAATTGGGAACTAGATTGGAAGTGGAGCAGCCAAGTCTGGAACAGGCACTCATATGGGATGTGGGCTTTGTGATACCTTAGCCCACTACAACACAATGATGATTCCTAATATTGCTTTTAGTTCATGGATCATAAGTGAAAAAATATATCCATTTCAATTCTTAAAGCTTCCATTTCAAAGTTACTTGAATTCAATTTAGAATTTTAAAGAATTTAAGAATATCTATCAAAGGTTCAACTGTCTTGAGGTGATGTACATATCTGCAGTATTCATGGTGTTTATTTTCGTTCATGCTTGAGCAATTGTGATCCATCTCTTTAGATTCTTCTTTCACTTAAAACTCTCTGTAAACCCGACATTTGGAAAATAATAGTTATCATAAAAATATTTATACAAACTTTAAAATCCGGCAACTTGATTTTTTTATTTCCGCTTTCTTTCTTATGTGTTGTCGAATATCACTCTCCACTTGGTCTCATTAATTGCCACGTAACATTTCAAGACAGTGATCTTGATGTGTCTCCAGTACTTCTGATATTCATGTATTAATCGCTTTCTCTTCGTAGAAACCCCTGCGAGGAGTTTTCATTATTAGCTCTACATTTTCTGTTTGCATTTCATCTTCAGTCTGCTGCAGTTAAGCTTTTCTCAATTTACTTTGCTAAAACAAATCATTTCAGTGTCATCTATGAACTCTAACTCACCAAATCCAAAACCACTTCATTTCAAAGTGGTCAATTATTTGGTGGCTTTGACCTGTTTGACCTATTTAGTTACTTCCTTTTCTGACACACTTTCCTTAGGAATCTTCTAGTCCAGGACACTCAGTGCTCCTCTTACATAGCTGGTAACTACTTCTCGCTCTGCTGAGCTGGTTTCTCTGTTCTCTTCATTTAATTTTTGATGTGCTTATGACTAAGCCCTCCAATGACCTTATTCTGTCACATGTATTTAAACACTGCATGTATGTTGACAGCTCTCAGTTTTTTATCTTCAGCACTGACCTTTTCTACATCTTTTAGATTTCTAAAAGTAATTAGATATATTTTCATTTATATGCTTAATAGATTTATCAAATTCATATTCCCCCAAATCAAACTCATGTCTTCCTTTTTCTAACTCTCATGATGTCTTCTCATAGTATCCTTAGAAGACACCATAAATCTAGCAATTAATTTGCCCCCACAAAAGCTCCATCTGTAACAGTGTAAAAGCCAATCAAGTTCACTTTGCAATATCTTCAAACAGTAATTGAGATACAGCTGCTTCTCACTTTCCTGCCATCCCCCTCCTCCAAAGCACAGTTCTCACATGAATTATTGCCATCAACTCCTAACTCATAATCCTGCTTCTCTTTGTAACATAAAAATCAGATAAAAGTAGTGATGAAACATAACTTATACATGAGTCAGAGAGTCATTGGAAATATATCTGACATCTAGTTTTTTTTTTTTCTTTAAGAAGAGTTATATATATGAGCTTGGCTTCAGTTCAACAGTGCAGAAAAAGAACCTCACTAGTCTGTGTGACTGAATGCTAACTTGGACACATGAAGAATAAGCTTGCATAGAACCATGCAAAAAACAAGCAGGGGTAGGGGTAGCTAGACAGAAAGGCACCCGCCAGTATGTGTGTGGTCTGGATAGTAGGTTGGGTTGGGTTGAACTAGGCTTCATTGAGCATTGACAAGTACCAGAGCTAAATGGGATGTGGGACAGACTGAACAAGCCTGCGGTACATACATACTGGCAATCATGGGAACCGGGCAGGGGACAGGCCTGGTGAGGGTTATGGGGAGTCACCCGAACTGGGCTGCAGCTCCCACTGGTTTGCATGAGAACTGTGTATGAAGTGGGTGGGATCGAGTGGACTACAACACCCATTGGTTTAAGTGGATGACAGGGCTGAAAACAGAACTGACCCACCAATTGCAACCACCAGCATAGGCATAGCTGACTGAGGTGACAGACTGCCAGACCCTGTACTGGCAAATTCACGCACAAGAACCAGGTTTGGGATCACCTCATATGAAGTTTGCTTGGGGATCCCTCCAACAGAACTGCTGGTCTCAGAACCCCAACAATGAAGAGACTATGTCAGCCAGTGGATTCTGAATAGGTTTCATCGTGATTGGAACGACGAGATTGGCAGCAATTCAGAACTGTTGAACTATCAAAACTGCTTGAGCAGGACTCTGGGAGCGTGCCTCACATCGGGGACCTGGGACGGGGTGGGAGGCTGGGTGGGCTTTCCCCTTTGTTTCTCCCCTGACCTGAGATACAGGGAAAAAAACGTTAGTGTGAAAACAGTGGTCTTACCCACTTTCCTGTAGCCCTTGACCCTTTGTAACCAATGCAACTAAGTAAGATTATTTAAAAAAATAAATTAAAAATAAAAAACAGGCAGTGGAAAAGACCCCTCATGAGGGATCTATACACTGAATAATTATTACATCTGAAATATGCGAAATGACCCTTGTTTCTGGCTCATCAGAATAGAGCAATCATGTGCAGCTTTCAGGAAATTCCACTGAGAATTTAAGCTGTGAGGGAGGAGTAAGGTTAAAATAGGTATAGATATATAAATAAAAAACATGTTGGTAAATACAATATCTTTATTGTATTTATTATATTTATTTCCTTTTCTGTTAGATTATTCTAACATACTAAATATCCTCTGAAAAATCTATATAGGATTTCTGACTCCTGATTAAACCTAGATTATTAGGATGTTTGACTGACAAAACTCTTACACTCATTTCATGTGGTATAGTAGGACTAATCTATGCCTGTTGTGATGGTATCCCATATGGGTTCCAATTGGAGACCTGGCTGCTCTACTTTTAATTTAGCTCCCTGTTAATGGGCCAGGGAAAACAGTGAAAGATGGCCCAAGACTTGGACCCCTGCACCCATGTCGGAAATCTGGAGGAACTCCAGGCTCCTGGCCTCAGCTGGCCCAGATCTGACCGTTTCAGCTATTTGGGGAAATGAATCAGTGAATTGAAGATTCTGCTTCTCTACCTCTCCTCCTATCTCTGTAATCCAGTTTTCCAAAAAACAAAATATAACAAAACAAAACAAAACAGATCAGAACATATTGATTCTTCATTCAGCTTCAGAAATCTCTTGCATTTAACAAAAATCTGACTTAATCTGACCGTCCCATACCCCAATTTCCATGATAAACTAGTCAGGACCTATGAGCTGTTTTTTTTTTTTTTTTAAGAAATACAATTAAAAAATGCAGTGATTGAGCTGTGTTCATTTGGTGACCTTGGAGTTAGCATTTTATATAATACTTGATATTAGTCTCCCTTTTTATAAAGATGATGTTTAAAATGTTTATTTATTTACTTGAAGGTTAGAGATAAAAAAAAGTCAAAGACAGAGACAGAGAAAGATCTTCCATCTGCATGTTCACTCCATAAGTGTCTGCAGCAGAAATGGCTGAACCAGGCCAGAGCAAGGAGCCAAGAGCTTCATCCAGGTGTCCTGTATGGGTGCAGGGTCCAAGCACACGAGGCATCCTGCACTGCTTTCCCAGGCCGTAAGTGGGTGGCTGGATCAGAGTGGTAGGTTGGACCCAAACCAGTGTCTACATGAATGCTAGAACCACAGGCGATAGTTTCATCTTCTACATACTACAGCACTGGTACTAAAATGATCTTTTTTGATGAAACCCATGTTTGTACTGCCTAAGGACCTTTTAAGGACAGTGACTTTTTGGTTAACATTGTACATCTTAAAAAAATAAATATTTCAGCTTTCATGACTGGCTCTGACAACTGTATAAGAAAAGAGTATTTTGCTAAAAATTTAGACGGATTCTGACCTGTTTAGTAGAAATAGAAGTTAATGGAGATCTTCATTGAGTCTATGTGGACATACAGATTGTTAGATGTTTGTACCAGCAGCACTACTCAGCGTCACCTACAGGATGGTGGCACAGCATCATCTGGGACCCTCTCAATGCAAATTCTTATGTCCCTGGCTAGACCTGGTTGCCAGAAGCTGTGTTTTAACAAGTTGTTTAGCTGATTCTTAGGCACACCAAGGTATGAGAAGTACTGACTGGCTTTTAAGAGAATGTAAAAGTGGGAATTTTCATTTCTACTAGTTTTTAGTATGTAGAAACCTCTGGGATCTGTTAAATTTCTTATAGAAAGTCAATGGAAGTTTAGTAACCATTTCTGTCCCTGGACATTGAGAGGACAGTAAATATTAGTATATGTCTGATTGTAAAGACTTTATGTTACATGCTGAAAATGAGGTATCCCAGGAGCAGGTTTCTCCATTCTCCCAGAAATGTGTTAAAATAGTGCCCTGAGTATTTTTTGTTTGTTTGTTTTCCCTCCTCGTCAACATTTCTGGTCTGTGGAGGAACACCATTCTTCATCTGACAACAAAAATGCTATTTACCTTTCTAATCCAAATATAAGATGTAATCAGGGAATCATAAAAACCAGCATCTCCTTTCTCATAGCGTTTTAGCATCTGTCAGTGTTACAACCTTTTAAACCAAAGAGCCTGTAAACAAAATCAAGGAAAGCTTAATGATGCGTAAATTTCACATGCTGTATATCAGTACACTGGACATTTGTGACTTTTTCCTTGAGGAGACATGACTGCTGTTATACAAGTTGATTTGCAATTACTTCTAGGTCATTACTTTTATTTAATTAATAATTTGGGCTTTCAGGGATCTTGTGGAAATCACAATTCTCCACAAAGTCTCTGTTTAAAAGCCCATGTATTTTTGTCTAGCATCCCTTGTTCCGATGTGTATTTTGCTTGTGCTGAGATTATTCCAGGCTGCACAATGTGACAGAGGGGGAGAAAGTCTGCTGTTGCCGTCTTTGACCTCTCACACTTTTGTCAGATTTAATGTAGCAAGCTGTATTTCTTACACTTGCCTAGGAAAATAGAAAATGCTCCATGTCTACCAGCCACATTGAAAGCAAAGCAAATTAATTACACAGCAATGCTGTTTTCCAAATATAATTTTATCACTGTATTGTGTTATTTCAGTCTGCAAACTAGCAAAACAGTGATTGTCAGTTTGCTTGAAATTTGTAGTGTTTGCTTTAAAATGGGAAAGTGTGGCAAAATTGTAATTCTGTAATCAGCAAGAGCAGTATTTCAAAGCAGTACTTACTGTAGATCTTCCCTGTGTTTCTGTGCAGCCATTAATTCATTCTCCTCTGAACAGAAAATACGAATGGCTGGTTCCTTTGGGAGGCAGAGTTTATCATGCAGCATGTTTTGTAATATAAAGGAAATAATAACGATGCTCTCTCCAAAATCCTCTTCTGAATAAAGCAAAATGGCTTATGTAAAATATCTGCAGAATCCTTCTAAAATTTCAGCAAAAAGAACAAATTGTGTATGTTTCTATTGAAAATATCTGCAATGCTGAAAACTATACAGCAGTTATGACAAAGAAAACAGTTCCTTTTCTTAAACAAGGATAAGCATGTTGTTTGTGGTATTTCTAATTGTCGGAAAGTATAGTGGAAATGCACATTAATGTGTTATAACTTATGCATATCACAAAGCTAAAACTGAGTTTTGCTGTTATAGAACAAGAAGCTAAAAGTCTCCTTTTGTTAGACGATTCTAATTGAATATTGAAATTATCCACTAGTTAATTCTATTTGAAATTGAAACATGCTTGAGAATTTCTAGAACAGTGAAATTTAAAATTTGAAAAAAAATTATCCTTTTATTTATGCGAGCAGAATGATTGGCACATTGCAAGTATTCAGATAATATCAAATAATATTCAGAAACTCAAAATAATGGGCCAGAAGTCCTATTATTGGTTGGGATAATGCCAGAAGTCCTACTAATCATTAGATGTGCCTTCCTTAAATACAATCCTTCCAGAAGTCATTTTGCTTATGAATTAACTCTACAAAGTGAATTTTTTAAAAAAATTCATGTATTTACAGTGAGAGTTAGAAAGAGAAAAATATCAGTTCATCTTCATCTTGCTGAGGCAGGCACTACCAAAATGACCATAATAGCTGTGGTTAGGAAAGCTGAAACAAGCAACCTGGACTTCATTGGAGTTTCACATACATATAGTGGGGCCCAACCACTTGGGCCATCTTCTGCTGCTATTTTCAGGCCACTAACAGGGGGCTGGATTGGAAAGGGAGCAGCCAGTTCTAGAATTGGCATCCATATGGGATGCTGGCATTGCAGATATAGGTTTTATCAGCTTTGCCACAGTGCCAGCTCCAACAAAGTGAATTTTTGAAGAAGGTAAAAAACTGGAAAACATCAGCACTTTTTACAAGTTTAACATAAAGCCATACAAGACTTTGCAAGGATATAAACATTAGCTAGCTGGGAAAGCTGTTTTGAGAATATGATGAATTATGGTAGACATGATAACAACCTCTGACAACTGGATTGATAGATAATGAAAAGTAATTTTTATTCTCGATATAATATTTCATAGTGGATTCAGTTCATTTTTAGGTATGGTGCTTATGTTTAAATGAATTGATAGCAGAATCCTATAAAATCATTTTAAGCTTTCTGTTATAAAAAATTTGGCTGTTGATTTAGGATTAAATGCTTATTTATATTTATATTTCATTTTGCTTATATTTTAAGGATATAATGTCACCTCAACATTGTAGCATTTACATTTTAATAATATCTAATAGGGTTTTTTTTTTAGTTTTATTTATTTTTATTGGAAAGTCAGATATACAGAGAGGGAGCTCTTCCATTTGCTGACTCATTTCCCAAATGGCCACAACAGCCGGAGCTGTGCCAATTTGAAGCCAGGAGCCAGGAACTTCTGGGTCTCCCATGCGCGGACAGGGTCCCAAGGCTTTGGGTCTTCCTTGACTGTTTTTCCAGGCCACAAGCAGGGAGCTGGGTGGCAAGCAGGACTGCCAGGATATGAACCGGCGTCCACAGTTCATGCAAGGTGGAGACTTTAGGCACTAAGCTACCACACTGATCCCTCAGATAGCTTTTAAAAATAAGAAAATACAAGGTACAAGCAAAAGCCTCATGGCATTCCATTTAGTTAATATCAAACTTCTTAAAATGCACGTGAGTAGTTTAAAAATTCAGCAAGGTGGAAAGCTATGATAGAGAAAATAACCTCCTTTGAAAACAAAATCACAATTAAATGCATGTTACATATTTTCTCAAAATTGTGCTGTGATTGCCAGTATCACACCATGACTGTTTTTATAATTGTTGTGAAATGCTGATCATTTTGTATATGCTTTTCAACTTTAAAATGTCATAGAAACCTGATTCTCTTTATCAGGGGCAGGGGTGAATGTACTCATTTAAATTACAAAACTTGATGAGTTTTAACATATAAATTGAGGTTTGTAACCACATCCACAACCAAACTTGTCCTTACCCTGAACATTTCCTTACTTCCCATTTGCTCATCAATCCTCCTAACCAAAGGGAATTTTAACCAAGCTTAAGTAAGTTAAATGAAAATGCCAAATTGTAAACTAGTCACTAACATTGCTTACCTTATAAAGCCAAGCCAAACCATGTAATGACAAGGATACAGAAGAACTTAACTCTTATTTTACTTACTTCAGGGGCAGTGTAAAATTTTATCATGTATTCAAAAGGTAATGACTCAATCAGCTAGCATTTCCATCTGCTAAAACATTTCTCAATAGTGTATTTTCTATTAAAATGAAATGCACTAGGCTATTTCCAGAAACCTTGTTGCTTTATAAAATATTTAGTTATTAGAAATCACAGGTACAGAAAATGGTCTTAACAGCCAGAGCTTTGGGTTTGCTGAAGCTGAGAGCCAGAAGCTGGGCAATACATCCTGGCCTCCCAGAAGTATGGCAGAAGGCTTAATATTCTCCATTTTTGCTGCTTTCTCAGGCCAATAAGCATGGAATTGACTGGGAATGTAGCAGTGCAGACTCAATCACTCAAATGAGATGTCAGTATCATAGGCAATGGCTTAACTTACTGCGCCACAATCTTAGCCACTCATTATTTACTCAATACAAACAAAAATGTATGTCACTGAAAACATTTTTACGCAACCATCCCCAATAGCTTTATTAGAAAAAAACTAGAATGGCATAGACCTTAAATGTGCATTAGTAGGTGAACAAACATACAAATTACAGAATATCCATACCAGAGAATACTATCCAGTTAAGTTTTTATAAAGATTAATATGTAGTTATTTGAAAGAGTTGGGTTTTCCATCCACTGATTCGCTCCTCAAATGACAGCAGTTTGCTAAGCAAAAGCCAGATCCTGAATCTTTTTCTGAGTAATCCAAATTATTGTAGAAAAACAAGTACTTGGGCCATCTTCTCCTGCATTCCCAAGTATATTAGCAAGGAACAGTCAGGACTCAGTAGCCCTCCTATGTGGAATGCTGGTATGGCAGGCAGAAGTTTATTCAGTTATGCAACAACTCCGACCTTATATCCAGTTAATTTTTAAAATTAAATTTATTTATTTTATTTCTACTTTGCTTTTAAAAAGAACTAAGGTGATGGCTAGTGCTGTGGCATGGTGGCATTCTATATGGATTGTAGTTTGAGTCCCAGATGCTCCACTTCCAATCCAGTTCCCTGTTTGTGGCCTGGGAAAGCAGCAGAGGATAGCCCAAGTCCTTGGACTTCTGCATTCATGTACAGAATTCAGAAGAAGCTCCTGACTGGTCTGGCCCAGCTAAAGCCATTGCTACCCTTTGGAGAATGAATCAATGGGTGGAAGATATTCTCTTTCTCTCTGATTCTGTGTCTCTCTGTAAGTCTCTCTCTCTGTCTTTCTCCCTCTTTCTCTGTAACTGCCTTTAAGTATTTTTCCTTAGTATGTCCACGGTATAAATGTGTTTCCTAAAAGTTTACTTGTTGAAAATATAACCCCCAAATTACATACTAATGGCATTTGGAATTAGGGCTGTGATTAAGATTAGATAAAATGAAGGTGTTCATTAGAAGCCAATGAAGGTGTTAGTGCCTTTACAAGAAGACTGAAAGAGATCCAGGCTGGCATGCTTGATGCCCTCTTCCATTTGACGATGCATTACAAGAAACCACAGATACTGGGAAAATGCCAAAGCCAGCTTCCTAGACTCCCACTGGTCTCCAGAACTGTAAACCAGATGAGCTTGTATACTTTACCATTACCCAAACTCATGTATTTTGTTACAGAGTCAGAAAATAGACCAAGACAAATATCCACTGAGAATTCTTGCATACAATGTTATCCTCATCTAGGCTTGTCTTTAATTTAATCACACTGAAGGCTGGCAATATATTCTTTCATCACTTGTCATCATTGTACTTCTTACAGACAAATGCAGGGAATATGTATTTCATAGATTTCTGCTGTACTGTTCTATCATTATCAGTTAGTCAAGCTTCTTACATGTTCTGTATATTTTACTTATAGTTATCCACCTATTATCAGTTTTGTAGTCAGAATTTTGGAGAAATTAATGGAAATTAGGCATTTGTTTTTCTCTTTTCAATCCTGTTCATCTTGATTTATTTCTAAGTTGTGTGATTTGGTACATGTTTAGCACTGATGTGCTTGCATGATGAATTTACACAGTTATTATCTGAAATTTCATTGCAATAATATTCTTTCTTCTGGGGGCTATTTTATATTAAATGATACAGCCTCTGGCTTTTTATTATTTGAGCTTTCACAGCAATCATTATATTTACTTTAACTTATTTGGGCTTTTTTTTTTATTAAAAATGTTCCTTGTAGGGAGCTTATAGTTTCATCTTATTTCAAATACAGACAAGCAATATCTGTCTTTCATTTTGTGGTTATAAACTTTTTGCACAAAATGAAATTATTGCTAGATTGGATTTCAGTCTATAATCTTTGTTTTTTGTCTCACATATGCTTAGCTAGTTTTTCGTTTCACAGCAAATGATGATTAGTTTTGTGTGTCAGTTTGGCTAGGCTGCAGTCTCCGTTATTCAAAGACTAATTTATGTGTGTTGTACCTATATTTGGTACATGTGGTTAACATCTATAACCTGGTAATGTCAGGAAAATGCAGTTCTCTACAAAAATTGGGGTCGGGCTCAAACTCAGTTGAGGTTTTAAGAATAAAATTACTTTATCTGAAGAAGAAAATTCCTCTGTCAATTTAGATATTAACACCCTCTGGAGTAGTTCTAGTGTGCTAATCTGTTATAAAGATTTGATAATTTCCTAGTCAGAACTCACAATGGCGTGGGCCAGTTCCTTCAAAAGAATTTCTCTCATATATATTTATGCAAATATCCATGAATACATATACATACTCTCTATATTATGTACTGTATACATTCACTCCCTCACATACACACAAGAGATCTTTAAAACGTTTGTGGTAATTCTCATGTGTCCCATGAATTTTTTATAGTTTCTTCATATATATTATTCAATTTCTGTTTGGAGGAGTGGGTTTTACAGGAACAGAAATTCAGTGATGGATTTTCTGTATTGCTTTTGATTTACTGAAGTTTGTCGTAGAACATGATTTTTGTAAAGTCATTAATTGTTTCATTTGCAGTGGTAAATAGGGTAAAGACCCACAGAAGGAAAGGTGACTGTATAACATTTAGTGTAGAATTTGTATATTTAAATCTTGTATAAAATATTTATCCCTATGTTTTGTAAGTAAGGAGGTATGAAATAAACTCCCCTACAGCATACCTTATATAAAAATCAATGCAAAATGGACCAATGATTTAAATCTAATATGATACCCTCAGAGATTACTAGGGGAAAACATCAGGGAACTCTGCAAGAGTAAAGGTGTAGGCACAGACTTCTTTGAAAAGACCCCTGAAGTAAAGGCAATTAAGTGAAAAGTAAACAAATAGTATCACATCAAGCTGAAAATCCACACTGCAAAGGAAATTGTCAGCAAAGTGAAGAGGCAACAAACAGAATGGGTGAAAATATTTGTGTATTATTCAGCTGGTTGACGATTCATATCCAGAATATGTAAAGAGCCCAGTAACTCAACAACAATAAAACAGCCCTGTTAAGAAAGGGGCAAAGAACATAAGCGAGCAATTTGCAAACGGTGGAACTTCCAGATTCCTGCCAGACACATGAAAAAGTGCTCAGGATTACTAGCCATCTGAAAAATGCAAATGCAAAATGAGGCTTCACTTCACCAGTTAGAATGACTGTCACCGAAACAAAGTAAAACAAAACAATAATAAATGCTGGTGAGGAGGTGGGGTATAAATTCTCTAATCCACTGTTGGTGGGAATGTAAACTAGGACAGCAGTTAAGGAAAATAGTATGGGGATACCTCAGTTATCTGAAAATCTATCATATGACACAGCCATCTCACTTCTGGGATTTTGCCCAGAAGAAATGAAATTGTCATACAAGAGAGATATTTGTATATCCACGTTTATTACAGTTCAATTCACAATAGCTAACAGATTGAATTTACCTAGATACCCATCAATGGATGGATGGATAAAGAAAATGTGGTATTTATATATATGCCCTATGAAATGCTATTCAGGCATAAAAAGACTGAAATCTTGTCTTAAAACAAAATGCAACTGGAAACCATTATGCTTAGTGAAATAAAACAACCCCAAAGAGAAAAGGTTTCTGTAAGGTTTCTTTGATATGTTGCTGCTAACAAACAGCATACAAAAGAAGTGTAGGAATTAAATGGTCTCTTTGGTATTGGATTGTCATTTTTAGACCGAATTTATTTATGCTCCAGTGGGAATGCAGTATTTTTAGTTTTTGCTTGTTGGATATTATGATTAAAGACAAATGAAGACTCTGAATATACAGTGGATTAAAATCATGGTTCTGCAGAAAACTGTTGAAGAGAGGGAAGAAAGGATAGGTATGTTGGGGAAGCAGGAAGCAAAGGAATGTGGTTATCTTCTTGGAACATATTCTATGGAATGCATGGAACATGTTAATATGCTTAACAAAAAATGAAGGTAATATGTCTAAAAATCTTTGAAACCAACAGACCAGTTTTGAGGAACATGAAATTTTGAAAAATAAGAGCTAAAGTATGTTAGTATTTTATTTTAACTCTAATATTTTTGTTGTTTTTCTGGCTTGTTAATGTGCTTATACTTTGTTGTATCTATTGTTTTTCATTACCATAAATTGTTGAACAAGACAAAATTGTCCATGTTATTAGGACAACATCCCACATTTGGCTTGTTATCATGTGTTATATAGTAATATTTTTGAAGCTGCTTTTGTGATTTTTAAAAAACTCTCAAAGTATAAATTCAAAAGTAATGATGAAATGCACATTTATACTTAGTGTATGATATTTCAGTATGGAATGTTGCTGCAATTTAAAAAGATAAACTGGAAAGAAGCATTTGTAGAATGACCTATACTCCTCACAGCTCACCAGAGTTCCATGACAAAGCCTTTCATGCATATATCTCCAAGTACATTCACTTTCAATTACAAAATAATTTAACTCTGTATTCATATTTGTCTAAATTAAAAATAAATAAACATGACTAACAGCTAGGTTTTTACTTACCTTATTTACCACAATTTCAGCTTCAAATATAAAGTATAGTTTCAGATTGCATGTTCACCTGTAGCATAGCCTCTGCATTTCCCACACCTTAGAAGTAGATGAAAGATTTAATATGATAAGTGTTGACTTAGTAAGCTCCATTGGAGAATGAATTTTGTTCTTGACTGTGTGACTAATACTTTTGGAAGGCATCAAGCATTTGCCCGAGGCCTGTAAATATTGAACTTCTGGTTCAAAACGCTGAAATATGTATTATGCAATTTTTCATGTGTACTTGCTTTAAAATAAAAGAGAATCTGTAGAAGTTTTATTCATTAATATATCCACTTTGATTCAGCAGGCTCTGACTCAGAGTTATGAAATGATTTGCTGATATAAGTAAGCACAAGGAGAGCCGATACTTGGCAGCCAGAGGGTTATTTATTTTCACTTTGCTTTGTAAGTTATTCTAGACTGAATGTAAGTTAAGATATAACTTCTCAGAATTCAACATGATTGTTACCTTTCCTTTGTTTTTTATTTGGTGGCTAAAATAAAAACGATATGTTCAAAGTTTTAGTGAAAAAAGTTTACTTGAAAGCTAACATATTTTTGAAGATCTACAAATGCTTTTTCTTTCACAAATATAAACTCTTTGCCTAATAAAAGATTCATTGTATTTTTTGGAATGGGTGTTTTCATCTTGTGTATATTTGAAAATAATATGAACCTTTGAATCTCTGATTCTTTTCTCTTTTTCATAATTCACATCTATTTTTTGTTAGTTTGATTTGGACAGATTCATGTATGTTTCCTGTTGGACACAAAATTTTCACTGCTTCTATCTCAAAAACCAGGCCTTTTGTGTAAAACCTCAGTATTTTCTCAACTGTCAAAACTTGAAAACTTACTTATTGCTTATTTTCCTTTCTTGTACTTAATTACATTGCCTGTAAATCCTTAGTTTGTTCTTTAGTTTGTGTTTTGATGCTTCCTTTTGGCTCTTATTTCTTTACACTTTCATTATTTAAATAATTTATATTTTATTTTGTATACAACTTGGCACAGTTACACAATGCTTTCTTAGAAACTCCATTTCGTATCATATTCTCTTCCTTAAAAAAGTTAATTCCTATACACTGCCTACTAAGCGACCCTAGGTGAGGCTCACCCTATTGCTACTGTTTTGGATTCAGTCCTTTGTAGAATTTCACACAGGGAATGGCTATATAGATCTTGAGATGTTGTCATGTAATCTCCTTACTGGTTGTAGTTATAACTGGGCAATATTTACATAAATCTATCTTCTACAGATAAGCTAATAGTTGGTTAACACAGAACATACATAGGAGAGAGTGAGCATTGGGTGATGGCTTGCAACTCTAAAGTGAAGTTGCTATGAAAGTTTATGAATATTTGAGCAGAGTGAATAATTCATCTAGAAACATAAAATAATTTTTAAAATAGAATCAGAGACAAGATAGTTCCTTAGTTAACTAGTGACTACAGTAGGATTTCTTTGCATAAAATTTGTTTTAAAAAATCCATGTTTATAAACAGTAAATTATCTTGTCAGGCATTTGTGGCACAGTGAGTTATCTTCCGCCTGTGATTTCAGGGTCCTATGTGGGCCATGGTTCATTTATCAGTTGTTTTACTTCTGATCCAGCTGTCTGCTTATGTGCTGAGAAGGCAGAAGTGGATGATCTAAGGGCTGTTCAGGAGATTGGGTGGAGTCCCAGACTCCTGACTTTTGACTGGCCCAGCCCCAGTCATTGTGTCCACCTGAGGCATGAACCCACAAATGGAAGATTTCCCTTTCTCTTTGTGATTCCATTTTCTCTCTTAAATATTAATTTTAAAAGATTAATGTAGTGAAAAAGTATAAAACTGACTAGAGAAATGGAAGAAATTTAATTTCTAAAAATTAAAAACGTAATATTTTGAGTTACAATTAACATTGTTAAGAATATCCCCACTACTCAAATTAATATATTGATTCATCAAAATCCTTACCAAAATTCTAATACAGTTTTTCACAAAAATAGCAAAAAATTCTTAACATATTTAACCATGAATGATCCAACATCAACATAGAAATCATGATTTATTTTATTTTTTTTTTAAGATTTATTCAGTTTATTAGAAAGTCAGATATACAGAGAGGAGGAGACAGAGAGGAAGATCTTCTATCCGATGATTCACTCCCCAAGTGAGCCACAATGGCCGGTGCTGCTGATCCGAAGCCGGGAACCAGGAACCTCTTCCAGGTCTCCCATGCAGGTGCAGGGTCCCAATGCATTAGGCCGTCCTCGACTGCTTTCCCAGGCCACAAGCAGAGAGCTGGATGGGAAGTGGAGCTGCCGGGATTAGAACTGGCACCCATATGGGATCCTGGGGCGTTCAAGGCGAGGACTTTAGCCGCTAGGCCATGCCGCCGGGCCTGAGAAATCATGATTTAAAGAGGCAAACATGGCATCATCACACTGCTAGATTTCAAAATATTAAAGGTCTTCAAAATATTCATATAATGTGCATACTATGCGGAAGCTGCACGGATTTCGTTTTTGCTACCAAGAAAAATGTGTCTTTTAATTTGCTTTTGCATGAATATTTTTGAAGTGCCTGGATGGGTATTTCTCAAAAAAAGGAAATACAGATGGATAATAGTTGTATGAGAAAGAAGTTAACATCCATAATCAGAAAAATGAAATAAGGCATCGATTAGAAAGGCTATTTCCAGAAAGGCAAAAGATAGCAAATGTTGGTTAGAGCATGAAAAAATAGAGTGGTTAAACATTGTTAGTGGAGATGCACATTAGTATAGTCATTATAGAAAGCAGTATGGAGATTTCCCTTAGCTAACCTCAGGCTAACACTACCACATTCATTCAAGAATCCCACCACTGGGCATGCATCTAACAGAACTGAGGTCAGTGTGCTGAAAGGATATCTGTACTACATTATCTACTGCAGCATTGTTCACACTAGTCTAATGTACAAGTGTCCACCTGTAGACACATGAACAGGGAAAATGTGACATACTCACACATAGAAGAATATTAAAAGGAAAAAAATGATTTTATTTTCAGTGGCATGAGTTGAATGTGAAGGGTATTATGTTAAAGAACATAGGAAACACTTAGAAAACAAAAAATATCATGAGATATTTGTGGAAATAGAGAATATGACAGAGATTAGCAGAGTGGAGTGAGGGAACAGGAAGATGTTGGACAGTGGGTACAAAGTATCAGTTATCCAGAAGTAAAAAACTTTTGAAATTTGCTAAGCAGCAAGCATGGTGACTGTAGTTAAAAATGTAATGTATATTTCTAAATTGTTAAGAGAGCAAATATTAGGTGTTTGCCCTACAGAAACCCGTAAGCATGAACATTATTGGCTGTATTACTTAGTCTGATTTAGTCATTTCTTAACAAAGCCATGTACCAAAATGTTATATTGTATTGCATAATGCATATAATTATTAGTTATCAGTTAAAGCCAAGTGATAACCCCTTTCTCCGTGGACCTAAATTCTTAGTTGGACCCCTTAAGAACTGGTCTTAAGAATGTAAAGATCACAAGTAGGTGACAATAATTTATAGTTTTGGCCTTTAAATATTTGAACTAAAAGATTTATCAATAAAGCAAATTCCAGTGCATTATCATGGTGAAAATATTCTGAACCAAGACTGAGATCTAATGTAATCCAATCCTTAGGAGTCAAATAAATTGTCCATGATATATGTGATGTAATTTAATTATTTTTCAAAAGTATTGTCCATAATTACTTCATGCATGCCCTACATTTTGGCTCTGCACAACCACACTGATCTCTTCCTCCTGCTGCCTGCACAGAGTTCTGAAGGGTTTATGGAAGACCACATACATTTGAAAAGAAAATTCACCGTCAGACACCAGCTTATAAAATTCCTTGCAAGTTGGCACCAACAACAGGAAGGTTTGCAAAATAACCTGTTGGAAATGTTTCTGGAAGATGGGAATATCTGTATTGATTCTAAGAAAGCACTTTGAGACTTAATGATTTTCTCCATCCACAGAACATCAACTCTAATTTATATCCTTCCAACTCCTTTTTCCTTATTACTGTCTAGTTTTCAAAACAAGATCTAAGTCCAATTTGTCAATTTTTTGTAACTTTGAGTTTCCCAAACGGATTTATTAGTTTCTATAGCACCATTTTTTTATGACAGCATAGCTCCTTTAATTACATACCAAGTTGAGCACATGTTTATTGCAGGCGTGGGACAAGGTTCTGCAAAGCTGTGTTAGCTGAGGATTGAGATCCAGTCAGTGTTGTGGTTTCTTTAAGAGGTGTTCATGTTTCAAGATGCTATGGGGTAGAAAAAGGTGTAGTATCACTCACTATTAACTTTTTTGTTCCACCAGCAAAACCTTTGTTTCATGTTCCCATGACTTTATGGTATTCTTATCAAGAGGATATAGATCTGTAGAGAGAATTGCTTATACCAGGAGGCGCAGCAATGATTAGTCTGAAATGGTAGGCAAAATTGCCACCCTGAAACTCGGACACTCTGATTCCTCTTGAGATAACAGGTAAGGAAATGGAGCAGCCATGCGGACTTGGGGGATTGATCCTAACATTCACACAGAATTTTAAGTGTTACCTCATGATGGAAATAATTTGCTGAAGTAAAGAAAATCCTTTAGAATATTTCCTAATATTGCGAATTCCAGTTATTTTATTCAATGAAAAACTGTAATAATCAACTATTGTTTGCCCCAATCTTTCAGGAGTGCAGGACTAGGTCACTCCATCAAATAAAAGCCATAATACAAAAGATGTTGTGGTTTAGTGGATAAAGCTGCCATCTGTAATGCTGCCATCCCATAACTAAGCACCAAGTCAAGTCCAACTGTCCCACTGCTAATATCCCTGGGAAAGAATAGAAAATGTACCAAAGGCAGGTAATCCTGACACCCATTTGGGTGACCAGGATAAAATTTTAGGGTTCTGGCTTCAGCCTGACTCTTTTCCAAACATTTTGGCCACTTCAGGTATGCATGAGTAGATGGAAGAGCTCTCTCTCTCTCTTTTTTCTTCTCCTCCTTCCTTTCTTTAGTCTTGCTCCCTCCTTCCCTCCCCTACTTCGCTTTCTCTCTCCCTTCCAGTCTCCCTCCATCATTTCCTGTCACTGTTTCTTTAAAATTAATTAATTAGTTAATTGTCTTCTTAAGCAGTAAAACCACAATAACATGAGGCACTAACTGAAGGAAGGGAGAAAAGTAATGAGTGGTGAAAGAAGGTAGATAGAAACAGCAAGTTAAGGAAATGAAGACTGTATTATTAATTAGGGGCATTTTCCATAATTTGTTATGAATTTGTGTGTGTGTGTGTGTTAAGGAAATAGTTTGGAGAGTCCTCTTTTGCTTCATGACAACTTTCTGCTGGTACTATATAGTATTAATGTAAATAAATATAAACATACTATATAAATTTTATTGTTGGACATATAGCAGAAATAGAAATAAAGTCTAAGTTACTCCTGTTTTGTGTTTCTTTCCAACTCCATCTCTTTTCCTGGTTTCCATGTGCCATTAGATGTGATTAGATTCAAGTTTCCGTTTGGTGAAGTAGGATCTGTTAGAGACAGGACTGAAGCAAGATCAAAAGGGCCCTGTTCTATCCTTATCATAATTGTCCCAATGGATTTTTCTCCTCATAAACATGAATATTCCATAGGTACAACAGGTGGAAGATTAAACACTACTTATCTTCTGTCCCTTGGTTTTCCTTTCTTGATCATTGCTTTTTTTTTTTTTTTTAAAAAAAGATTTATTTATTTTTACTGGAAAGGCAGATATATAGAGAGGAGGAGGAGAGGCAGAGAGGATGATCTTCCTTCTGATGATTTACTCCCCAAGTGACTGCAACGGCTGGACCTGAACCAATCCAAAGCCAGGAGCCAGGAGCTCTTCTGGGTCTCCCACATGGGTGCAGGGTCACAAGGATTTGGGCCGCCCGTGACTGCTTTCCCAGGCCACGAGTAGGGAGCTGGATGTGAAACAGGGCCACTGATATTAGAATCGGTGACCATATGGGATCCCGGAGCGCATACAAGGCAAGGACTTTAACGCCTACGCTATCACGCTGGGCCCTACTGACCATTGTTTTAAGAGGACGATTATCACATCATTAATGCCAAAAAGTTCCCATGGTCTTTGTTTATATCCACAACACATTTGATAAGCACAGGGGTTATTCCCTCCGTTCTCCCCTCCACCTATATTCCCTTTCTACTGTTTGTCCCAGAATTATTACAATAGCCTTCTATTTTTTTTTCATGTCATGTTCTATCAGTATTACTTGGCAATAAAAAATAAAGTGCTTGGCAACTGGATTAAAATCACGGTTGATAGAAATTTTAAAGATACACTCCCTCTGCTAGCTCCTTTTCATTTACCATAAAATTTATTTTTGCACCATGATACTTGATGGTTAATTTTAATTTTCTGTGATATTGTTTAAGTTATGCTATATCAACCAGAAGAATAAAAATGACGGCGAGATTTTACTTTATCTTCTGGTGAAGGGTTTGTGTGCTTTGGGTAGTATATAGGATGGTTGTCTCATGTAAAGTTATGACCTATATTTGGAGATCAAGTGTGGTTTAAGGGAATATGTATGGTGTCAATGTGGCATGAGGTGGACATGTGATAATTAATTGCATGTACTAACTTGACTGGGTAAGCCAACAGATGCTCATGTATTTGGCTAAATGTTTCTGAGTACGTTGCATTAAGTTCTTGGCTCTCAACTTTAGTTACAGAGTATAGTGGTCATTTGGGAAATGGAGCCTTCTCACACTTTGCCTTTCTTTCTTTAGTTCTTTGCTAGAGAGAAAGAGAGAGAGAGAGAGAGAGAGAGAGAGAGAGAGAGAGAGAGAGAGAGAGAGAGAGAGAGAATATGAATGAATAGATATGAGTGTAGAAATTGGGATGTATGTATTACAATCTCAGTGAGATACTTCTGTTGACTTCTCTGTGTGGATACTTCAGTGTATGGATATCCTGTTTTTAGTTCAAACCCTTCCATGACTTATCTTTTCAAGCCTGAATAGTACATCCCGGTACAGCTTACCTCCTGAGATTGGTATACATATATGACATGCATTCTTTCAAACCTGCATCGTATCTGCTAGAGCCACCAAATGGATATGTATTCACTTTCTATCTTTTTTCTTTTTTTGTCCCTTTTTACTCCTTAATAACGTGGTTTAATAACCTAAGAGATAGATAATAACATGTAGGAGGCTAAGCCTGAACACAAGAAGAAAAATTTCATAGCACAAAATCTGGGGTTATTAAATTGTTGCTTGTTTTTGCTCTTATACTTCAAGACACTCTTCATGGAACACCACAAGCATTTGTCTATAGAGCCTTGCAAAGCGTTCTTTCTTACTGATGTGAAGTTATATGGAGCCTCAAACCTCCAGGGCACCTGCTGCTAATGAAGACTTTATTTTGTATGTTTAACACATGAATAACCTGAAATCCAAAATAAGTGATTTCCTCCAATTTCTTGTTGGCAGAATATAAATCATAGCTAGCTATCTGCAATGCCTAATATATTTTGTTCATAGAATTTAAAATTTAAATATTATCTATCAACATTTTTAATAGTCTCATTTACCTGGTTAAAACTTAACGTAAAATATATAAAACTGATTTGATAGAGGATAAACATGAATTAGAATGCTAATATTCAATGTTAGATTTAGTTGTTCACAAATATTGCATCCAGGAATATATTCCTGATAGTTCATGTAAGAACTTCTAATAAACAATTCTGCTTCTAACCGAATTGTATGTAGCACTGTACGCTTAAATTATCTGGACATTCCGGTCAAACT
Source organism: Ochotona princeps (assembly GCF_030435755.1). Classification (NCBI taxonomy): domain Eukaryota; kingdom Metazoa; phylum Chordata; class Mammalia; order Lagomorpha; family Ochotonidae; genus Ochotona; species Ochotona princeps. The sequence goes on along the minus strand of NC_080846.1, from coordinate 38,562,167 downwards.
TAAAAAAAATTCACTTGGTTAGTACCATATGGATCTGATTTCCCTGTATGTTTAATTTAAAAAGCTTTAAAATAGTTCACTGGTATCAGACCAGATATCTACAGACTTTTCTCACCAGTGAGAAAGAAGAAAGAAGAAAATATGAGTATCTTTCGGTGTTTTGGAGTAAAGCCCCAAGAGGTTAGCCATAAATGTGAAATGTCTCTATAGTCTTTTATATTAAATTATTCATGTGGATTTGCATCCTACTCTCTAATATATCCTTGCTTGTTTTAATAAAATCTGTCTTAAATTATTTACTATCTGGAAAAAATCCTCCCTGTTGTGTTGGTTTATGGATATGATTCTATTGCCTTCAGTCTATCTTGGGAAATAAAAAGAGCTGTAGTTTCCCATGTAGTGGCTGATTGAAAGTATTGGGTCTTAAGAAAAAAAGTCTGCAGAATACACTGATTCTATGAGCAGCTCTTTATGATTTAGATGAATCACATTTGAATTATCTCCCAAATAATCTTTTGCCATCTTTTATTTCTTCCTTACCAAAGAATCACAACCCAGTTTGAAACTTTAAATATTTGACTTGTATATCTACCACTGACTGCATACCTGTTTTCAGAAAAATTGTTTTATGGTACACAATGATACAATCTAGGAGGCAGCCATATCTGTGTGAGAAGCTTTCCCTCTGACTTGAATTCAGTAAAAGCAATGGGCTTGTGCAATTACAAGGTGAAAGCAAAGGTAATTGAAATTAAGGCCTTTAGTTTCAGTTATCACCGAAATGTGAGATAACAATATAGGATGACTTCACAAGATTTCAACCTTAAATGTAGATACCCAGATATTATCATTGATTCTAGAAGAGTCTAGAGGAGAATAAAGATTTTTAAAATATGAGAGCTCTTGTCAGATGATGAGGCAGAAATATAATGGCATAAATTAAAATAATACATTTATGCCAACAGTGGAATAATTGAGACTTCCTGTTTCTTAGAGAAGAACACAATATAGTTTCAATGTTGCTGCAAAGAGCAAGTTACATTAAACTTTTAAAGAATTTTAGGACAGAGTTATTGTTATCATTTTGCTAGACATTGAAAATTCACTTGGTGAATTAAATCACTAAATTTTAAGTGATCACTTATCTTTTATTTTGCTTACTTGCTGATTTCATCAGCATTCTATACCTATAGTGTCGTAATGCCTGCTCTGCTCTCACCGTCTGCATCCACAGAAGTCAGTGTCCACTTTGTTTAGAACATAGATTAATTGGCCGGTGGTGCTCCTCATACTTATAGAAAATTGATTAAGAAAATTATGTCCTATGGCAGCTGCAAAGCCATGACCTGACTCAAGCGCATTGCTCCCCCAGGAGTTTTTTTTTTTTCTTAAGAGGAACACTAGTTTTCTGGACTTAACCTCATGTATGACACAGTATACTTGCAAGTCCTATTAAACTGGCAGTAAAACAAGAAAAAGAAATAAATAGCAATAAAGTCTTAGCTCATGTATGCCTGTGTGCCTATGTAGCTAAGTACAGAGGGCTGTCTTCCATTTCCAAGTGAACTGAAAGTATGTCATTATTGCAAAAAAAAAAAAAAAAAAAAAAACAAAAAAAAAAAACCTGAAGCAGACAGGTGGATTGTGAATGCCAACAGGAGAGAAGGTAGGGTAGGGAGTATCACTACACTCCTAAATCCATGTTGTGAAATATATGTAATTTCTTCACGTAATATAAATAAAATAAGTTAAAGTACAAGAAAGGATACAGTGGGCTATAAGCAGCAGAGAACTGTGACCTGGTTCAGAGAAAGTCAGAGAGGCTCTGGATGCAGAAACTGCGGATACAATAAAGAGATAAAAAGTAGGGCAGAATTCTTGTAGAAGAGACAGTAGAAAATTTGTGGCAATTTTTTTATCCATGCAAAGTTCCCAATTTTCCTGTGATCTTTTTGGAAATTACAGTAAAGTGAGGTGTTAAATGTGGATGTATCTGTTTTTTTTTTTTTTACAAACTGCTAATTGTACTAACATAAATGTACATATTCCATATTTTTATTAATGACTTCTAGATTCTCCCCTCTGTACTGATAGTTGTGATTCTATAGTGTGTTCACCAGCTATAAATAGGGTTCACCTTATAGAAAGGTGAAATAATTTGCACTAATTATTTATTGAATTCAATTTAGTAGAGCCATTAAGCCTTTGACTACAATATAAATGAAAAGCATGTCAACACAAAAATAATTTTTAAAATAGCTTTTAATAAAATTATAAAAATGATTTATTTACCTCATACTTTCATGCAATGAAAAGCCAAAAAGCATGAAAAGCAGCTGCATTTCATGAAGGTGGATGCCATCCCAGAGGAGATCTGTGTGTGTGAAGTAGGAAATCCTCAATGGGGAGACAGGAGTCCAGAACACAGGGAAGGTTCAGGTTTATTCTCTCGTTAAAAACTAAGCAGAACTAGCCAATTCCCAGGAGAATGACATTCATTCCTTCTGAGGTAGTATCCTCAATGACTAAGTTACTTTCCACTTGGCCCCATGTGTTTAAAGTCCTACTACTTCTCAAACATTGTCATACTGGGAGCCAAACTTCTAACATATGAGCCTTTGGAAAGTAAGTCATACTCAAGCCATAGAAGTTGGCATGCCTCATTTCTTCTTACTTTGCTTCTAATTTTCAGTGATTATTGATCATTCTCATTTAAGTATTTTTTCCATGTGAACTCAAAAATCTTTGCCAGCAGAACAAAATAAAAGGTATTCTTACTTATATTGAGACAGCATCAGTATCTTTAGAATGATGAAATCAATTTTAAGCACATATTCCATCTTCCCATTTGTTCAAATCAAATCTGTTACAGGGGTGCTGTACAGTGTGAGGTAAATTGATGTGTCTGTTTCATAAGCATGAGTGAGGCCCCTGGCAAGTATGGATTCTGATTCTTGTCTTCACAGAATAAAGAAATCAAGGAGACATAGGTGATTGTGAGTAGAAGACACACATTTATTTTTTAACAAAAAATCTACATTCAATGAATGAAGTGGGAGCAATCTTGGAAGGTACTGAGCTGTAATCAGTTGAGTTTGAATCCTTCTTTTATGATGTCTGGGGACATAGAGTAAATGGCGGGGAATTGAACCCATGCACTCCAATATGGAATGCAGGCACCCCAAGTCGTGTTTAAACTGCTTTATCAAATACCTACCCCTGTTCCCTTGTTTGTTATCTTATATACCATTATAGTCAGATCATATATCAAAGAAGTTACTTGGACAAGTTTCTCAACTAACAATTTCACAGCAAGCAATGAATTGAGGGTCTATGTGTGTTTATCCCAAAATTTAAAAAAAAAAAAGATAATTTGGGACACTTACCTAAATTTAACCAAAATCAATTGAAAATGCATTTTTGACAACCCATATCATAGATGATATAGATTATGAGATTGCTGTCATAAGTTATCCATAAATATCTTTAAGCAGATTAGGTTTTATGTTTTATAATAAAGATAGAAGTATTACACAGACATATTGTGTTTTTTTGTTGTTAAAAACCAAAACTTGTTTACTAAAATAAGACATTATAGAGCTACTGGGAAAGAAATTCAAAGACATTTTTATTTCTGTTAACTATTATTTTGAAACTGTTTGACTTCATTCTCTCACCTACCTACCTGCATATCCCTATAAGGTTTTTATTCAGAGTGGTTAATTTTTGACCAGGACACTATTGAGTTAAAAGAAGAAAAGGAAAAATATAACTCTTTACAGTTTGTAGAAAATTCTGGAAGATAGGCTAAAAAATTTTAGAAAGGCCTTTGTGAAACTTTTTTGTGAAAAAATACTATAGTTTATTTTAAGTGAACTTCCTCTCCATGGCCCTTGGTGGATTCATAGGTTTTCAAAAGCTGTTTTAGTTCAGAGGTAAGGTGGAGAGGCTGCACACCTGAAAAGAGATTGACCGAGGTACAAATGAAAGGTGGGACACTACAGTATGAGAATAAGAATATGGCCAGAGATCAAGGCCTCAGACATGGTGAAGAAAGGGAGACGAAATTTCAGAGGGCATAGGGACTAATGCCTCAAGATTTCAAAGATTTCACTTTCATCATGGTCTATAAGAGAGAAAGAAGAAAGCATTGATGTTCAAAGTATCTCAAAATTCTTGTTACTCATGAAACCCTGCCTTGTATCTTTTGATTTGACTGGTAACAGCAGTGCATTTTTAGGATCATAGTGGGGGTTTAAGATCACAAACTCAGACTAGCAACTCTGTTTCTTAACACTTAAGAAATTGGAAAAGGAACTCAAGTGAAAACCAGTGACTTCTGCATTATTTTCCTGTCTCTGACATTTTCCAGTTGCTAAGATCTTCCTCTAGACAAGAAAGTCCTGGGGTAATGATTTATCAGAGAAGGAAAATAGTATGGCAAAAAGAAACTTGCTGGGATGTACCATACTAATGACTAATCTTGATCTTAGAACCTGATCAGGAGAGAGATTTGCTTCCACTGTTCCAATTTAGATCATCAAACGGATAGTATTTAGTTGGGGAAGTTTAAATTTAATTCTCTCTCCCTGCTATTGCATCCCAACACAGCAAGTTCTTGCTATTTCAGTTTTCCCACCTGTTCACATCCTTTCTTTTTCCGTGCCAACAAAATAGATTCTGGCTTGAATCAGAAAACTTAAAAGGTAAATCAGGTAAAAAATTAGAAGGTGCTGTGATATAGTAGATAAAGCTGCCACCTGTGGTACTGGTATTCTATATAGGCATCAGTTTGAGCCTGTCTGCTCTGCTTCTGATCTAGTTCCCTGCTAATGTTCCTGGGAAACAAGAAGAAGATGGCCCAAGTGCCTGGGGCTGAGTACCCACTTGAACGAAGCAGATGAAGCTCCTAGCTTCAGTCATTGTGGCCATTTGGCAGTGAACCAGTGAGTGAAAGATCTCTGCCTCTCCTGCTCTGTTTCAGTAACAGGATTTCAAATAAATAAAATCACTTTTTAAAAAAAAAAAGGGTAAAATAATACAAGGAGGCCAACATAAGGTGAATTTGCTTGTGATCCATTCCTCAGGTCTTTAAACAATGAAAACTGAATGTTTAGGAAGAGCATTGAGATCAAAATAAAACAAATGGTGTATGTCTAATTTAAGTACTGAGTTAGCCTTTACAGCTTTTTTGGACAACTTTGAAGATTCATGGAAAAATAATTAGAGAAAATAATTATGAGTATAATGAGAATTGTTAGCATTTCTATTTTGTACCATATTTCAGCAGACAGATGACCAGCTAGTTCTGTCCAGATATTAAGAATGTCCACCAGGGCACATTGTCCTTGAGGTTTCTCAAAAAATATAATCATTATAGGAAATTATATGAGTCTTAGGAATTGAAAATATCAATTTAAACACAGCTGACATTTGGTATCATTGTATTCTCAGCTCATTTTAAAAAACATATATATTCTCATGTTTTTCTGCTCCCCATTTTGTCTGTGTGTTTATCTCCAAATTTGGAAGGAGAGTTGTATGATTACAGCATTTTGCTTTCTATGTATTCTGTGAATTGTTGAACTAAATGGCCAGAAATGAGCAAAACATTAAAGCCAATTATATTAACAACTAATTGCATTTAACTGCCCCTTGCCTTTAAAATGGTATATAATCCATTGCTAGTATTCCCTCTTTCATAATTTAAGCTCTGCTTAATAATATGATTAGTGTTCTTGAGTCATTTCATAAGGTTAATGTCATTAGTAATGCTATGGCAAGAGTTACTCACTTTTGGAATCCTCCTGCATTATGGTCTGGATTGAATATATTCAAGTACACAATACACCTTCCAATGGGAAGGTGGAATTAAAGTAACCATTTCAGAAGTATGGTCATCATCAGAGAGGATGTTAGCAGGTACCAGCTTCAATTTTCCCTTGCAATGAAGAGAAATCTTCTATTAATTTATAAGAACTTCTTTGCACTTGGTCGACAAAAACTTTTCAAAGACCTCTACCTCTAGTCTCTCCTTTCCTTTTGTGGCACCATTTTGGCAGTCATAGATGCAATGCAGGGTTACTGGATTTTTCTCCCAACTTTGACTGCTTTGTACGTATCATTGCCTCAGAAATCATGAGAGTTGACGCTGATCCTTAAACAATTTCCTCTCCCCAAACTATTTCCTCAGTTCCATCCGTTTGTATACATTGCAGTTCTTACAGTACATTACTTGTTTTGATGGTATTATAAATGACTTTAGTTTTATCACCGAGACCTAATAGGAAAGATCTTTAATTTTTTCCTACATGAAGTACCTTAGAGAATGATTTTGAAATTTGTTCTCAGATAATTGTCAAAAGCATAATTGCATCTTTGTCAAGGGTACATGAAATGTTGAAATCCATGACATTTAAATCAGCATTTTTAGTTATCTATAATCAAGTACCTATAGAAGACAGGTTTTGGATGATCATGTAGCTGCTTCTATTGAAGATTACCACAGGAATAAATAGTATTAGGGTTCTAGGATTGGTTTTCTAGAAGTGCTCTGAAGTGCTCTAGACCAGAAAATATTTCCTTGATTTTAAAAGAAATTATGCCCATATAGGTGTCAGTACCACAGGCGCCAACTTAAAAGCTACAATGCCACCGAGCTGGCCCTGGACTAGAATTTTAGATGGTGTCATGTGCAGATTTCGTAACTGTTATTGCATGAATTGATGCCAATATGTTGTATATAGTACTTAGTTCAAAAGTATTTTAAAAACAAAAAAAATTTTTAAAAATTGTTAGGTAGCTACAGATTTAATATTTATTAAAGCCAACTAAATCTGTTTCCATAGGTAGCTAAATTTTATTGTGAGCTAAAATTCCAGCCCTGCAGGGTCTCACCTTCTATAGTAATACCTAGAAGGTGAGATTAGGGACAAAATGACAGATGACAGTAAAACCTCACATTCCAGATTCTGAAAGGTCTCATTTGCCAGGGTACTACCTTGGGAGGAAGGTGGCCAACTCTTGACAAAAGACCATGTAATAATCATTTATTAAGCAGTATGTATTTGGCAATTGTAGAAGGCTGACAGATATCCCAAAAGATATCAATTCAAATTCTCTAATGACTATGAACGTTATCCTATATGGAAATAAGGACTTTGCAGGTGTGATGAAGGGTGACAAGAGGAGTCAGTTCTGGGCTATTGGAATGATTCATGAAGTCATCACCTCACAAGCATACTTATAAAAGCTCAGCGGAAAGCAAATGATGACATCTATCTTTCAAGAGAAAAGCTATATTATTTAGTGAATACTTCCAACATCCACAGTTTTAAAACAGTTTTAGTTTTGATGACAGTGCTGACGAACTTGTTTCCTAGAAGAAATCCTGAGAGAATTTAGAATGAGTTAGAGTTATTCATATTTTCCCTTTGAGACAGCACAGAGGCTTTGAGAAATACATTGGTAAGAGGAACAAGGAGATTTCTTCTTCTTTTTTTTTTTTAAAGATTTTATTTTTATTACAAAGTCAGATATACAGAGGAGGAGAGACAGAGAGGAAGATCTTCCGTCCGATGTTTCACTCCCCAAGTGAGCCACAATGGCCGGTGCTGTGCCGATCAGATGCCGGGAACCAAGAACCGCCTCCAGGTCTCCCACGCGGGTGCAGTGTCCCAATGCATTGGGTCGTCCTCGACTGCCTTCCCAGGCCACAAGCAGGGAGCTGGATGGGAAGTGGAGCTGCCGGGATTAGAACTGGCTCCCATATGGGATCCCGGGGCGTTCAAGGCGAGGACTTTAGCCGCTAGGCCACGCCACCGGGCCCAGGAGATTTCTTCTAAAAGATTAATTTCCTTATTTGAAAGGCAGAGTTACATAGAGAAAGAAAGAGGGAGGGAAAGAGAGGAAGTGATTTTCCTCATGCCACCTGCTGGTTTACTCACCAAATGGCCACTGTGATTGTAGTTGAGTGTGTTGGAAGCCTATAGTCAAGAACTTCTTTTGGATCTCTTAGGTGCAGCAGGACCCAAGTCCTTAGAACATTCTATGCTGTTTTTCCAAGCAGATTAACAGGGAGCTGGATCAGAAATGGAGCAATTTGGGATGTGAACTAATGCCCATATGGGATGCTTGTACCTTTTCCACTACTCCATTACACAGGCCCCAAGCAAGGAGTTCAAGTGTTCTGCAGTGATTCTTGTTTGTGAGCAAAGATTTTATGAGACGTTATCAATTAAAGTGAATTTCTTGAATTCTGTAAGAATAACAGAATCTCAGAGGGGTAAGGGCCGAGTGGTAACAACTAACATGTAGTGAATTGTGAAACATGATTACTTAATGAGGAAGATTCCAGTGTTTTAACTAGCACGGTTTCACAAGATTCTTTAGCCTTGGCTAAATGATTATACCTCACTACTGAAGTAATTGAGTGGCTTGTTATAGAATTTTATTTGATTTCTAGAAACAGAAGTATCTTGCCTGATAAAAGAACTGTATCTTGAATGAACATACTTAGAGTTAAACTAAGATCCTATAGCAAATTTCCAGATATGAACTTATAAAGGGATTCAGATCATCTTAAAAGCATTTTGTTTCTTTGCACAATCTTATCTTCTAATAAAATTAGAATTGATAAATTGGTGGTGAGTGAGTCCATATAGAGAAAAAGTATCACTCAAGCTATTTGTGAAAATGAAGGAAGAAAAATCGCATCCAAATTCTATATGAACAGAAAGTAATAATACTAAATATTGGAAAAAATAGGAATGCAGTATATTTTGTAAATTCTTTAGACAAAAGGTTTATTCTATTTTGTGAGAGATTGTTGCAACTGTCATCACTTAATAGTTGAGTATGATCGGAAGGTGTACTTTGGATACCCACTTACCAAGACAGTGAATTATGTTAGATTATGGTCTGCCAATTTTCATTATCACTATTATCTAAGGCAGGATAAATGTTTCTGAGAAGGCTTTTTGATGATTGGATCCAGGTTAAAACTGGCCATCAGCAGATAGAAGAGGCATTTTTCTAAAAATTTCAGCTGCCCAGCCAGTCACATTCAGACTCTGATAGTATATACTCTCATTCTTCTCTGCCTCTTGCCCTTTCTCTCTCTTCTACCTTCCTTCTTTATTTCCTTCCTCTCTTTCTTAATTTTTGAGGTAGCACATTGTTTGCAAAGGTTCATTTATTTTTTGGGGGGGAAGGCTGATTTACAGAGAGATCGACAGAAAGATCTTCCTCCCTCTGGTTCACTTTCCAAATGGCCACAACTGAGCTGGTCTGAAGCCAAGAGCCAGGAACTTCTTCTAAGTCACTTGCATGAGTGTAGATTCCCAGGGATTCACACTATCCTTTGCTGCTATTCCAGGCTATAAGCAGGGAGCTGGATCAGAAATGGAGCAACTGGGACATGAACTAGTTACCATATAGGTTGCTGGCACCTGAAGGTGGAAGATTAGCCTGTGAGCCATAGTACTGACCCTAGAGATGGCATATTTTTAGTTTTCTTTGTACTCAAATGCTTAATGCTCCACCAAATGAAGTATTCAATAAGTAAAAGGTAAAAAGACCAGAGTTCCAGGGGAGTATATGTAAGGACTGCATACAATAATCAAATGAAAAATGTCCATTTCACTCATGCACAATAAATTCTTAAGTGATCAAAGATGATGAAGGCAATCGTAGTATACTATTATAAACCATTGGTTTCACAGATGTAAAAGCAAGTTTGACAAATCCTTATTTGCAGCAATACTGATACACATATGAGTTTATTTTTATCCTTCTATTTTTGTTTTTTTAAAATTTACTCATATCTGAAGGAGAACATTCAGTATCTGTCTTTCTGTTATATGTAGCCATCTTTTGCAAATAGCTTAAAGTTATTCTGTGTTTGTTGCAGAAAGCAGGTTGCCCGTTCTCCAAATCTTAGACAAGAGAACTCTGCTGGTCTTTGGTATTACCATAATACTGGCCATCTTGTATTTAAACTTTTCCTTTCCTAACACTAGCTTTGAGAGTAATATCTACTGCAAAGGTCATGACTTTTGAATATGTGTGAAGTGATGTGAGTGGCACAAAACAGTAGGTAGTAAAGCATCTTACAAGTCAATGAACAACAAGGTCAATTACTTCATATCTACTTGTGGTTCAACACAGCTGGAGTGAAAAATTCATAATGCTTGGCTGACATTGTGCAGCAGGGTAATGTGGGATAAAATGGGAGCTGAAATCATCAGTTTACAAACAATGAGTCTCTGACGAGGAAAACAGAAAATAAAGGCAGATTGTCTGTCAGGAGAAATATTGGGAAAAATTCATTGGAAATACAGGGATAGAATACCAAAACACATGCCTGCACTTTAAAAATAATAAGCCTGAAATGCTGAAGTTACTGTTTGAGTCTGTTTTATAATGGTCTCCAACTTCGTTTGAGGGTATCAGTGTCTAATGTAATGCCAATCTTCTAAGCAAATGTAGGATTTTTATAAATTAGTAATCTGAATAGAAATCTTGTTTGAGAAATAGTCACAATATTTCATTAGTATTTCTTCACACATCTCTTACAGAAAATTTCACAAAGCAACAATTCTTATGTGATTTTATGTTGTGAGCTTTTGTCTGTAAAATTGTTACATATGTAACGTAAACTAGGAGAATTAAATACCTAAATTATGCTCATATTTACATTACACATAAATAATTAACAATTAGGAAAAGCATATGTAAAACATACGGTTTTTTGTAGGCAATTGGTTTTTTTTGTAATGTAGCTCCAACGTTGAGAAAGGATCAGGCTGTATATTAAGATGTTGCTTTTTCTTCTTGGAGGGATTTCAAAGTGCTCTTGTGCTTTGACTTAACCAGGGATTTAGCCCTGGTGACAGGGAAGCAAAGTGTCCTTTATGCCCGTGAGAGGTTTGCCTGTAGCTGAAACATAGATGCTGAGAGGCTATAAACAAAGTATTCATAGGAAATACACATTTTTCAAGATATTAATACTACCCTGTCCCCACAATTACTGCTCTCTGTACTTCTTCAGACGTGCAGTCAGTTACAGGAAGGTTAAAATGGAGCAGCACCTAGCTAATGATGCATAATGTGGGAGGTGCAACTCTGCTTTTGTCACCTTTGCACATTTGCTTTTTGAAGTGAAAAATCAATGAATGTGACTAGCAAATCACGCCACAACATCCTAATCAGTGTTTTTTTTTCTGTTCAATATTTTAGAGAGCTTCTTAATCGTTAGCAAAGTTTTATTCAGTAAACCTCTCATATTGGCTCCTTTTCACCTTTAGGGACTAGGCAAATTGCCTTTCATTTAATAAAATGCATTTTTCTTTTATAGAGATATTCAGAGAATGTCATGTTTGTGAGTATCCATGTAAGTTAGGATTTCCTGGACAGGGGGTCTTGGAAGTATAAGCATTCAACAAAACAGGAGAATTGTCAAAAAAAAATTACTAAATATTTTATCTTCAGGTTGAATATGGATTTCTTTTGTTATTGTTTAGCTATTTTTTATTTTTAAATATTTTACTAAAGCAAAACATATGGGGCCTGGCATGATAATCTAAAGGCTAAATCCTTGTCTTGCACGCTCTGGCCATATGGGAACAGATTTGTGTCCTGGCTGTCCCACTTTCCTTCCAGTTCCCTGATGGTGGCCAGGAAAAGAGGCAGAGGATGGCCTAAAGCCTTGGGACTTTGCATTTTGTGTGTGGGGGAGACATGGAAGAAGCTTCTGGGTCCTGGCTTCATATTGCCTCAGCTCTGGCCATTGCGGCTGCTTGCGAGTGAATCAGAAGACAAAAGCCTTTTCTTTCTGTCTCTCCTTCTCTCTGTATATCTGACATTCCAATTATGCGAAATAAATCTTTTTAAAAATATCTATGTGCCAAGAAATGCACTTTAGTGAGTGCTTTTGTCATCTGATCATAATTATAACCAACACTCAAACTGAGAACAAAGAATTACTAGTATGCTTAGATTCCTCCCTATTCCCTCATCTCCATTACTTCCTGTTTTTAAACATGTGAAGCTGGTCACATGTAGCCTCATCATTCTGCAAGCTCTACAGTCTCTAATTAGCAAAAAGGAAAGAGTTTTCATTCTGATTTGTAAGGACCAAATAATAACAAAAAAATCATTTACATGGAATGATTCAGTGAACCAACATTTATAACTGTACACTAAATAGTCTGATAGCTATGTAATTTTTAATTCTTATTTTCCATCTTGCAATTTTATAGGCATAGGGCTTCCTTCTTCCCCCCACAGAATGCATTCAACTCTTATACTTTTACTATGTAAAAATTTATGTGACTTTTTTTTGCGGGGGAGGACTGACTACTCTCTGTTTACAGGAATTTGAAACATTAAGGCATGCTTTCCTAGTTTTAGAATGTCATGTGAAAATATGGCATACTACTCCCTCCCTAAAATTACATCACACAGTTTATTTTGCAGAGGAAAGGTTAACAATTGGATCAATATAAATCAAATCGTATTTTAATTTAATTTTTTTATTTTGGAAAATTCTCAGTAATTGTACCTTGATCTTTCAAATTTATAGTCTTTTTTATGTAAGAGGCAGATATAAATCTGTAGGTAGAATAAACTGGAAGCCTTATATCAGCACATAACACTGACAGATGTGTTAACAAAAATATGTCAACAAGCTTCATACATAGTGATACATGATACAACATCAGGCCCATTTCTGTTTATATTATATATTTTAATGTTAGTCCATTTGTTCATTGGGTAAACATAATTTATTTTCAGATATGCACTTTTAGTCTAATTTGAATGAGTTGCATCAATAGCAGTGAGTTTTAGACTATGATTGCATATCGATAACTCCAAATATGACAGTTATGGTCTTTCTCCACCTTCTGAATTTTTGCCATTATATGTGACTTATTTTACTATATAAAGACATTTTCACTGGTTTTCATATAGATAAAATGTTTCAGCTCTTATGTATAAATTACTCTGTTTGTAGTACAGTTAATTATGTTTGCAATGAAAGTCTTTAAGATTACAGGGCTGTAGAGAGGAGAAAGAACAGAAAAGTCATTTATAAAACCTCAGACTTTGTTCTTTCTTTAAAAAATGCAACAGTGATGTAAAATACAAGGCAAATAGATATATAGGCAAACATATATTTATGTATATTTTCATAGAGGAACTGTGTAATGGAAACTAGCATATTGGGAAGTAAAGATAAGTTGTAATATTCCTCTGTGCTTCTGAAAGAAAGGAGTACTCCCAATGAAACTGTTAAAGTGGGGAAGGGGAGAGAGTGAAGAAGCCCTATGCCTATAATATTGTAAAATGGAATGTAAGAATAAAAAATAACTTTACAATATGACACTAGATTTTCTGCTGTTGCCTATATCTGCAATGCCATAATGCACTTAAATAACAGAATGTTGGACTTTTAATTGTTACTGAAGGACTATACTATTGTAATAATGTAGAGGAAAAGAGTGGGTGTGGGGAGAATGGTGAGGGAATAAGGAGAAGTGGAGGAGAGAATTTCTATACCTGCAAAAATATGCCATGGCAAATAATAATGAGCTTAAAATTTACAAAAATTACCTCAGATTATGAATTTTATCTAAAAGACAGTTAACAGCAAAGTGCACGGAAGAACTCTCTTGTGGCTAGTTTGAGGTCTAATTTATTCAGTAGAGCAAAACTGGAACCGATCAAAACTTTCCCTTAAAAACCAATTTTTCGTTTTGCAATAATGCACTGAGCTTTTTTGAGGGGGGTGGGGGAGCATTTTAGATACAGTGATTTAGAAAAGGTTCCCTGTCCTCTGGGAAATAACAACCCCAATCAAAAAAGTGACATCTTCCTTTAGCTGCCGGGATGGTGGATGTCAGATACCTCTGTTGGTCTCGTTCCGTCTTGCGTCACAAGTTAGATTTCTGACAAGCTGTCAGGCTACCCAAAGGTTTGCCTAACTTTCTCTCGGTAGGTGATGTCTTCTTAACCACTAAGAACTGAAATGGAAAATACATCCAAAAACAGGATGGAGAGAATCATGGACAGAGACAATTAAGGTTTTTCTGATGATAATACTTGCTGAGGGAAGATCAGCCACTTCACCCTTTTTAAAATGCTTTGTAGTGGGAATTGGAACTTGTGGGAAGAGACATACCTTTGTGAAGCTATAGCATGTTACTTGTAAAATGTATGAATCTTGAGTTTTGTGTTAGAAATATACATAGTCTATAATTATTGTTCCATTTTATTGTCAGCTTCACCAACATGATCTTCTGATGGCAAGCTTAACACACATGACCTGCATTCTCTAGATGAGGAAAATGAGGCTCAGGGAATCCATGTGGCTAATCTCTAAGAGAGCCTTGACCAGATCTCAAATGTTCTGTCCCCAAATTGATGTTCCGATCCAATTTCATGTGAATAGAAATGAATGACTTTTATTTCTTGAAAACAAAGTGAAATAATAAACAAACTAGATTCACCCCCCCCCCAAAAAAACTAAGAAGGACCCAAGAGGGCTTGCCTGCGGATTGTTCTAAGTTGAGATTATTATAAATAAGGAAATAAATACTAACAGTTCAATATATTGTCTTCAGTATTTTTTAATGCTGCAGCACCTTATCATTAATGCTTAATTGGATAAATAAAATGAGTACAAATATTTGTGTTTTTCCCTCCTGGAAACTGAAAATCCTCTTCAAGTCCAAACAGCTGATACAATGAACAAATATTTCTTTAATTCCCAAGAAAGCCTAAGGTTTGTTTGTGAAATGGAGAGAAGTTACCTACCTATAATAAAGCCAATATTTCCATTTATAATTTAGCCATTTCTTTCTATTTCTGTGCATAGTCAGTTAATAAAAAAAAATAAAAATGGCCTTAAAGCTTTGCTGAATGTTTAAACAGCTTTGATAAGGAATATTGAATGGAAATACTGTGTGAAGATTGCAATATAAACTAAACTACATAAAAAAGCCTTTAGGCTACAAAAATAGGTAGAACTGTATACATTTTAATTTGAAATGACAAATACATCATGATATGATAGCAACAGCCTATACTTAAACTTTCTTTTCATATTAAAATAGCTAGTAAATTGTTATTCTTTCTGAATATTAAGAATAACTCATGCACTTGCTAGGAAATATGTGAGTCCAAATATTACGTGCATGGGGCCCATCCTAGTAGTCCTCCCCTTGCATGTGCCGGGATCCCATATGGATGCCGGTTCTAATCCCTGCAGCCCACTTCCAATCCAGCTCCCTGCTTGTGGCCTGGGAAAGCAGTTGAGGACAGCCCAAAGTCTTGGGATGCTGCATACGCATGGGAGACCCGGAAGAGGCTCTGGGCTGCTGGCTTTGGATCGACTCAGCTCCGACTGTTGCCGTCTCTTGGGGAATGCATCAGAGGACTTAAGATCTTCCTCTGTGTCTTTCCTCCTCTCAATATATCTGACTTTGCAATAAAAATAAATAAGTCTTTTTTAAAAAATAAATATTACACACATGGTAAAAATTATACTAAAAAAATCTTCTAGTCAGTAACAAAGTAAATGATGGCTAGTGAATAAAACAGTCAAAACCTGACATTTAGAGAAGTTCAGAATCTTAACAATTTATTAAATTGTTCTGCAGTCAAGAATGACCTTTCAGCAACTCTTCAAGCAAAGTCCAGTGCTGTCAGATTCTATAAGAAGTATAAGAAGTCCAGCACTGTCAGGATTCTGTAGTTATCTTATGGGTTAAATCTCCATGAAAGTTTTAAAGGATGATATTAACTGAATTGTAAAATATTTAAATGGTTTTTTTTCTTCTGTAAAATTCGATTCTGATGTCTAATAATCAATACTTGTTTTTAATAGCTGTATTTCTAGCTGAAAGCTATGGGACTTTGTTACACATATAGCCATTGTCTAAGTCCTAATTTTGTTATTGAGCATGTTTGATTTGTTTCTTATTAACTTGATGTACACTTAAGCTTATTCCTAAAATTTTAATGAATAAAAGCTCAGGATTTGAGGTAGGAAATTGTTTTGAATCTTTGCTTGATGTCTTACGAGAGATCAAAGCCTACTAACTTTTCTTAATTTAGCCTTCTTCTCTAGCTCCTGATGATAATAGTACATATATTTAAAATATTTTTGCTTCAAAAGAACTTACCTTCTAATTCTGTTTTCCACATACTTCTAAAAATTATTTTTGATCGGGCCAGGTGTGATGGCTTAATTGGCTAACCCTCCTGCTGCAAGCGCCAGGATTCCATATATGTGCTGGTTCGTGTCCCAGGCTACTCCACTTCTCATTCAGCTCCCTGTTTGTGGCCTGAGAAGCCACGAAAGGGTGACACAAAACCTTGGAACCTTGCACCCATATGGGAAACTCAGGAGAAGTTCCTTGCTCCTGGCTTCAGATTGGCTTAGCTCTGGAGAGTGAACCAGCAAATGGAGGATCTTTCTGTCTCTCCTTCTCTCTCTAAATATGCCTTTCCAATTAAAATAATAAATTAAAAAATCATTTTTGAGGCCTCTATTAATATAGTACATTCTCTGGATATCACCAAATGCGCGATAACCAACACAACATAATCTCATCAGCTAGCATGCTAATGTGATATTAATACAAAGAAAACAGATTCTGTGTATTTTATACATATATTTCAATGAGTGTTTGAAGAGCCCACATAGCGTCAGCTGTTGCACCCTATTGTGTCACTTTGAACACTAACGTAGCTTGAGAGTGACCCCCACAATATACTGAGATTCAGTTTCAAACACACTGATAAACATTCTTTTTTGAATGCCTTTTTTTTTTGCTAATGTCATATCTACGTATTGAAAACTTTGTCTCTGTCGATATTGCTTTTTTTAATGAGTGGTGCCACGGATTTCTTTGTCACTCAAAATCAACGTTTAAATGTCATTCTTGATCTATAGTATCAGAACTCTTGAAGTTAATTTTTCTGTTGCTTGTGTATAAGTTAAAAACCTGATATTCATTGTTCTTAAGTATATAACTCTTGTTCATCTTTTTATTTAAATGGCACACCTTGTTTGTGCCTTCATTATTTATTACTAGACTGTTTCATTGTCCACTTCCTCCAATTGGTTGCTCATCTAGGCTGAGGTATCTTCTATGTAGTGTTGACAGGTTTAAAATTCCAAATCATCACTTTGACCTCCAGTCTGCTCTATAGTATTAACTCTCATTCTAAGAGGAGTCATAATTCCATTATACTCATGTGGAGCATATCTGCCACTGCTACCTTAAAAATCTCATTTTTCACATTCTGAACTAGTGAAAACAATCATTTCAACTATACCTTAAGATCCCTTCCTGTAAAGTACCAGAAACCGAGAATCTTCCCTGAGGCTTTCCTCTGCTTTTTCATTTATATCCATCTGGTCATCTGGTGCTATTGATCCTACTTCTTTAATGATTTGGGGCATATTTTTCTCTTGTGATGATAATGGAGAAGCTGTAGTCTTTATTGCTGCTTATCGGCGAAGCACCAGGGTTCAGGAGTCAAGTTTTCAGGAAGGCTTATCAGGTCCACCATTTGATAGCTCATTATTACAGTTTCTCTATCTGCAAAATGGGAACAGTAGCTGTCCTTACCTCATTATGCTATGAGTATTGATGATTTAAATAATGTGCTTACTTGCATGTTATAAAAACTCAGTGACTGTCCCCCTCTTTCCTCCTTTTTTCTCGCTCCCCACCTCTCCTTGTTCTTATGTATCCTTTTTTTAAAGATACCACAGTATGATCTTTACTGTTGCATGTTCACTTCTTCCCTGTACAAATGTATTCACTTTGTGCATCACTACCTCAAAGATTTATTGGGCTCCACTGATAGAAAGAGTAGGCATTTATCACCCTTCATTTTATCTCTTTATTGCATTATGTGGGAACTTGATAGATTAATATGCTTGCTAAGAAGTACTAAAACCCAAGAATTGGAATTAAATAGAAATTTACGTTATACTGTAGACTTCTGAAAAAGATGCTTGTTGCAGAGAGGCAGCGTCTTTAAGACATCATCATATATCAGAGTCTTAATTCTAACCTGTTTCCCAATTTTACAGTTGTTACCATCCTACCGTTCAATTAACATTGAACTGGCAATAATAAACGTTATTAAGACTGATATAAAGTGAAAAGTGTTAAAAAGTGTTCTGATTGCTGGAATATGTGAATATCATCTTGTATAACAAAAGATGCTTTGCAGGTGTGTTTGCAACTCTTGAGGAGGATAATTTTGGATTGTCCAAATATTCTAATTTCACCACAAAATTACATTAAAGCAAGCAGGAGCTTGGAGATGTCAGAGATTATGTGATCCTTGAAACAATGAGAGATTTCCAGATGCAGTGTTTTTGGCTTTGGAGATGGAAAAAGGCTTGGTGACCCAATGAATAGAAGGCCTTTTGCCTTAAAGGTCAGAAAAGGAAAACATAAAACTAGCAAAAGGAATCCCATTTTCCTCTCATCCACTTTAGAAGGAATGAGACATGCTAACACTTTGGGTTTCCTCAATGAAGCTGATTTTAGATTTGCAACCCATAGAAACATGGAAGAATGAATCTACATTGTTACAGACTAATTTTGTGTTATTTTGTTATAATAGAAATATAGGAATTAATGAACCACTAACAAAGTGCCAGCCTCTGGGCTGTGGACTATAAATGTATAATTTCAGCACTCAGAACAATCTTAGGCTATTCAGACTTGAGAGGCAGAGCACCTAACCCATATGCTGGGTCTAACTTGCCCCTTCTTGCCTCTGAATCGCATATTCTACACAGCAGTCCAGGTCACATTCACCCTGTAAAAATAAAGTGCTTTTTTTCATAATGGAATTTTATGTTAGGATAAATAGGTTATGCTTTGAACCATTTTGAAGCCCTCTTTATCTCTTAGAAATTTGTCCTAAGAAAATAAAGCAATGAAATGTATTTTATGCAGGGAAAGACATATAGATATCTAAATTATTTTCTAAGAGAAAGATGTCAGAGTAAGAGATAATTTGACAAAAAAAAATTAAAGCTGAAATGAAACAAAAGCAAAAAATTTGCACTTGTGAAAGACGCAGCTATTGGATCAGTCTGAGAAAAGAAATGACTCCAAAGGTTGCAGAATTCCGTTATGAAATTTGTAAAATGTTATTATGTCATGAAATATACATCTTTCACATTTTCCTTTTGACACATGCAGATGAAGTAGTTCCTAGTGTGATTGCATTTATGGAAAAGTTGATGGCTGGGTGTTAAAATGTGAAAAGTGACAGTGATTCTTTGGGGAAGTAAAAACCATTCAGAATACTGATGAGAAAAGACACTATGAATATAGACTTGGAAGGCAGAACTTTTATTTGCCTATCTTATCTTTGACAAAAGCATCATACCCTGAAAATGCTCCCTATGGTGGATAAGGAAAGGCCACATTTTGTGTTCTTTTGACAGACTATTACATGCAAATGATGGCTTTTTCTACTACCTCTAAGTTTTGCAGTAGTTTGGAAAAAGTGTCATGCAGCTCATCAATATTCTGAATTTTAGTACATAACAATGTATGATTTTTTGAAAGTGGTCACAGGTGCAGAGTTTTGCATGAATAATCACTTACTGCTGTGATTGGAACACTATGACCTACAGGAGAGTAAAGGAGCTGATATGGTTTTTAAATATGTGCAGTGAGTCTTTATGGGCTAGTCACTATTTATATGTGAACTTCAATGACATTGTGAATAAGATGGCTGAAATACAGAAGGTGCGTTAAATTTTATGTTGTCACGTGCTGCCATATATACATTTGAAGAATGTTACGTGTATGTTAGAGAATATGTATTTTAATACTTTTATATTTGGTAAGTAATACATTTAAAATGGGTAAGAATTTTAGTATTTTGTGTATTAGATTTATTATTTTGGAACACAAACCATTTGCATTTGATCAAGGTGTCTAACATATGAGTGATATGAGTGATATGGTTTGTTTGTTTTTTGAGTTTTGATGTAAAATTTCTTATTCAGTTTTTCTCTAGATATGACTTTTCCCAAAGATGCAATTTTCTTTTTCTTTCTTTCTTTCCTTCTTTTTTTTTTTTTTAATTTTTATTGGAAAGGCAGATCCACAGAGAGAAGGAGAGACAGAAAGATCTTCTATCTGTTGTTTTACTCCCCCACATGGCCACAGCAGCTTGAGCTAAGCTGATCTGAAGCCAGGAACCAGGAGCTTCTTCCCAGTCATTATGGGAGTGAGGGTCCCAGGCTTTGGGTCATTTTTCACTGCTTCCCCAGGCCACAGACAACTGGAAGGGAAGTGGAACAGCAAGGACACAAACCGGCACCCACATCGGGTCCCAGCAGTTATAAGGCAAGGATTTAGCCACTGAGCGTTTGTGTTGGGCTCAAGATGCATTTTTCTATTTCTAGAAAATAATATTTTAGAATGAGAAATATATTCCATTTTTTAATATTTCTTGGGGGGGCAGTTGAACTTTGTCACAAAGCATATGCAAAAATTTAATAAGTGATTAATTTTTTAAGTGTCCATTTCCCAGCAGGTTCTTATCCAGGTCAAAAACCATCACTGACTTTTCTCCCTGATGTCACCCATTCTTGCATGATACTGTGCACTTATTCTTGCTTTCCTGGAACCAAAACCACTCTGGTAATTATCCCAACTTTGGCCTATTCTATTAACCACAAATTTCCTCTGAATATTTTACATGTAGAACAATAAAAACAGGATGGCTTTTCCAGAAAGCATTTCTTTTTTATTGGCAGTTGTTCATTTCCACATGCTCAGATTAAATTAACCTCCTGCTTTATCACCACCCAGTATAATTTTAAGCATCTTTCTTGCATCTTCTTTCCCCCCCAAAAAAATCCACCATTTCCTCTGTTTTGTTGTTGTTGTTGCTGTTGTTAGAAAACCCCTAGTACCTCTCTTTTTGCAGTTTTCCTGTGGTGCTTATTCTTTGTGCTCATAAGCAAGGTGACACATTCAGAGTGATTCCAATTTGAAAAAAAAGGATTGATAAAATTATCTTACTTATTAGATTATTGTGAATAGTAAATTAGTAACCATACGCAAAGTACACTGCAAGTTTTTAATAAATGATTTTTACAAATATTTTCATGCTCATTATTAAGGAAATAAGCTCATTAGCTAGTAAATAGCAATGTTGGGATTTGAGAGAGTTCTTTTTTGTATTGATGGAAACAAATTTTTAAAGATATTATTTGGTGAATGAAACTTATAGAGAGATGGAATATGTTGTATTATGGAGCTACTTTCTCTAAGATACTTGAGCTTACTTTAATATTCAATGAAAGATGAACGTTTTTTAAAAGGAGGCAAAATTTTTAAATAAATTTTGTACATATTAGTGTAATTCAAGTAGTTTGTTGAAAAGTGGAACTAACATTTTTATTTTATCACAGATATATTGAAATACCTGGAAACTTTTTCATAATATATATTTTTCCATGAATTTTTTGAAAACGCTCCTGTGGTAACTTTCTGCTGTCTGATAAGAACTGGATAAATAGCTATTCAGTTTTTAAATTCTGAAGTCAGAATATCTTTCTTTTGTTGTCCCTCTGGTGTATTTCTTTCTTTCTTGTCTTTGTCTTTTTTTTTTTATTGATTACATTTCATTTTGTGACACAGTTCCTAGGCTCTGGGATTCCCCCAAACCCTCCCCTTGCCCTCCCCCCATGGTGAATTCCTCCATCTTGTTGCAGTATTATAGTTCAAATTAAGTCGAGATTCTTTCATTGCAACCATATACCAAGCATAGAGTCCAGCATCTTATTGTCCAGATACATTCAACAGTTTCTTGGGGAGACCATCTCTGGTCTGAAGGCTGAAGTGGCAGAATATCATCCTGACCAATTAAAAGCCCCAACATAACATCAACAACAATTTACATCATTATGGAGTTAATTGACATGGTATTGAGTAACCAATATGTTAAAAAATGCAGGTTCTTAACCACATCCTGTGACTACTTCATTGACATTTCAGTTTTAGTTTATATACAGAACCAGCTTCTATACAACTTAAAATGGCTATAGGGTACTATTCAGCTGTCTCATGTCTATCTTCATTTTAGTATTTAGCAGTTTGTAGTGTTGAAGCATAATTTTTTCTGAACTTGGCAGTAGTCTAAACTGGCTTATAACTCTAACAAGGCGTATGTCAACAGTTGAAGTGCAGAACAGTTTTAGGAGGGGTGTGCAGAGAAATCTTCAATACCTTAGTGGGGAGTAACTTATCTTTGTGTCCCACCTAGTAAGGTATGTGTGAGTCCCCGCTGACTGTTTCCTGTCTGGTTCTAAGCTTTCCTTGTTGTTCTCTGTCTGTCTGTCCTAATTTTTTTTAGGGGAGAGGGGCTCCGGAGCGACCCTGATGGTCATTGCAGGAGAGGGTGGGGGTCCAAAGTTGGAACTAAGTAAGGACCACAGAGCTCCTCTCTCGAGGTCTGAAGGAAGTTTACTGTTCTTTTGTTTCTGCGTACTGCTCAGAGCTCCTGGCTGTTGTTCTGATGACCTTGGATCCTGCCAGGAAGGATTTAGGCTTCTTCCCATCCCAAGTGGTAGATCCAAACGGGGCTGGGTGGATGACCTCAGAATTCTTGGCCTCTGAAGGCATTCCAATTTCACGTGGTCTTCTTGGCAGTTGGGATGTAGTCCTTGGTGCCTGTACTGATAGTTCTTGGTGAGGATCCGGGAGTCTCTGAGGGTTGGGGTACAAGCCTCCTCCTGTACAACTGCACCACTCTGGGGTGCCCACTGCTTTGTGCATATGACCTCCTGTTAAGAGGTTGTTGGGATCGCTCTTGATTCCCCCTGTATGTCTTTGTAGTTTTGCTATTGTCTAATGCTGGTTTGAGTCTAATGTCTGTGAGTTACCAGTTATGATCTTGATAGGTTATACTTCACGTCTTCCTCACACCTTCTAAGGAGATGGAAGATTTCTCTGCTCTCCCGCCCCATTATCGAGTAGCATAGGGTCTTAAAAGTATATTAGATTTTACAATTCTTTGATGTAGATCATAAGCAGTCTGACTCACATTGATTGTTGGTTCATTGGTTATATCACAATATCTTATGGCATGAGATACAGGCTGTTAGAGGTTGAAATAATATTACAATTTACAGGTACTATTTTTCGGATTGACATTTCATCTTAAATTAAGGCAAACATGTGGTATCTAACCTTTTGGGATTGGCTCATTTCCCTTAGCATAATGGTTTCCAGTTGGGCCCATTTGGCCACAAAGAACTTCATTTCGTTGTTTTTTTTTTTTTTTTTTTAATAGCTGAGTAGTATTCCATGAAGTAAATGAACCACAGGTTTCTTATTCAGTCTTCTGTTGATGGACATTTCAGTTGCTTCCAAGTTTTTGCAATTGTTGATTGTCCTGCTATGAACATATGGGTGCATGTAGGCTTATTGTGTAACAAGTGTTTTGGATATATTCCCAGGAGTGCTATTGCTGGATCATATGGTATACAGATTTTCAGTTGTTTGAGTGTTCTTCATTCTGATTTCCATAGAGGCTGCACCAACAGTGGAGAAGGGTTCCCTTTTCCCCACATCCTTGCCAGCAAGAATTGTTGGTGGTTTTTTTGTATGTGAGCCATTCTTACTGGTGTTAGGTGGTACCTCATTGATGTCTTAATTTGGATTTCCCTTATTGCCAGAGAACTTGAGCATTTTTTCATATGTTTGTTTGCTAGTTGGGTTTGTTCCTTTGTGAGGTGTCTGCCCATTTCCCATGCCCATTTCTTGAGTGGTTTGTTTGTTTTGATGTTTTGGTTGTTCTGGAGATCTTTGTATATTCTGGAGATTAGCCCCTATCACCTATGTAGTGTGCAAAGATCTTCTCCCATTGTGTGGGTTGCTTTTTTACTTTGTTGATTGTTTCATTTGCTGTACAGAAGCTTCTTAGTTTGATGTAGTCCCATTTGTTTATTTTGGATTTGATTGCTATTGCTTTTGGTGTTCCTTTTAGGAAGTCAGGTGCTACACCTAAATCTTGCAGAGTGTTTCCAACATTTTCTTCCAAAAGTTTGAAGGTTTATGGATGTAGGCTTAGGTCTTTTATCCATTTAGATTAAAGGTTGATTCCATGCTGAAAAGGAGCCATGTTAGATATTAGAGCTTATGCTGTCACTTAGCAGCTATGGTCTTCAGCAAGTCTCTTTATTGTTTCTAAGTTGAATCCCTCCAACTATATAATGATGATCTTTCAAACACTTATACATGAATGCCAATTAACCAGTTAGTGTTTTCTGATAACTATGCAAGAATTAGCGTAGGTAGTTCTCTAGAGTAGAGATCTCATTCCATGAAGTACATTGGAATCACAGTTTGTCAGTAATAGAAACAATAATCTAAGGAAGGCAGTGGATATTTTAAAAGTTTCTAAGGTGATTCCAAAATGAAAAATATGCATAGAAGTAAATACTGTCAGTGTTCTGTTTCCAGAGATTACCCATATCTGTTGGTTCACCTTATTCTTACATCTTCTAAAACAGAGATTGGTTATAGAATTTAACAGTCACTGCATGTTTCATACACTGACCCTTTGGCTTCCAATTTCTACTATTTTTAAAGATTTATTTATTTTTCTCATATTTATGGAGAGAAGGACAGACAAAGAGAAAGATCTTCCATCCAATGGTTCACTTCCCAGTGTCTGCAACACCTAGAGCTGAGCCAATCCAAAGCCAGGAGCCAGGAGCCAAGAACTTCTTCCTGTCCACACAGGTGCAGGGTCCTAAGATTTTGGTCCATTCTCTATTGCTTTCCCAGGTCATAACCATGGAGCTGGATGGGAAATGGAGCAGATGGGATATGAACCAGCATCCATGTGGGATCCCAGCAATTGCAAGGAGAGGATTTAACCAATCGAGCCATCATGGCATTTCCTTCCCCCTGTTTCTATTAAAAGTTCTCCTTTTCTATTGTAATCTCCTTGTTTTAAGATTGCTGGTTAGAAAGCATAAATCTATGCTTCAGAGAACAGGGACATAGAACAACACAGGGATTCTTCCCCCAGGATCCTAGAGGCAGGGCTGCTTGAGCCTCAGATTCGGGCCCACCCCTCACCCTCTGCTTCCTAAAGAATTGCTAACTGGAAATGGAACCCTGATACATATTATTATTAGTCAGGATTCTAGTAATCCAAGCCAGGTCTGCTCACTACTGCTCAGCAATTTTTATGCTCTTAAGGATTGTGCATATGCCTGGCCTTGTCACAGAACCTGTGTTGCTTTTGTGACTTCAGGCCTTGGTTTGGGCAATGACTGTGAATCTGCTTGTTCCTCCCTTCCCAGCATTAGTCATAGTCAGGTCTTGCGGATTTGGACTAATGCAGAGATACAGGCTGAATGGGGGTCTCTACCCCACCTAGGCCTGTAACAACAATGAGTCCCAAGTCATGAATAACACAGCTTATCCATCATGGCACCAATAAAAAAATCTCATGGCTTTGGGCCCTTACATGGACAGAGGGCAGGGATTGAGTGTAGTGTCTTCCTGGTGCTAACTAGTTCTGTGGTTTCAAGTCTTGGTACGAAGAAATGTCACAGGTGTTTGTATCTGCCCACTTCAGCACCATATACATGATTTCTGCTCCTCAGCTTATTCCAGGGATCTGAGCATTTCCATTGGGCCATAGGAGTGCCCAGACCCTGGGTGCTATTACCTAATTACTATCCCATTCAGCTGAAAAATGGATAAGGAGACTACATTATGGTGTAACAGATCCCAAGGAAGTTTACCAGAGACCAGAAGCACATTTTCAGAAAAATTCTTCAGTCCACAAAATATTTCCTTTAAAAAGTAATAATGACTAGCATAGTGCTATTGTAGTAAGAGAATGATAAGAGAACATCATCACTACACAAAATGAAATGATGCTTTACTGTCAGACTATAAAGAAGGGAAGGCTGGTGAAATGTGTGATAAAGGATTCAAAAGGATGATATTAAATATAATCAGGGAGAAGAGAGATTACAAATAGATAAAGAAAATTAGGAAGTGATGGGTAGTATGAATGAGAACTCGGTGTGGCTAGGGGTAGAGAGAGGGGGAGGGAGAGAGAGATCTTCAAAAGCAGCCAAACAGAAATTTTAGAGTTGAGGAAATTAGTAAGCCAAATAAGAATAAAGATGATGAAAGCCTTTAAAGTAGACTAAGCCAAGTTAGAAATCAGAACTTGAAAACATTTCAAATATGCTAAGTTGGACAATAATAAAAACCAGATTTTTTTTAAAGATTTATTTATTTTTGTTAGAAAGGCTGAGGGAAAGACAGAAAAATCTTCCACCTGCTAGTTCACTCCCCAGTCGGCCACAATGGCCAGAGCAGAGCCCATGAAAAGCCAAGAGCCAGGAGGTTCTGGTCTCTCATACAGGTGTAAGGTCCTAAGTCTTTGGACCATCTTCATTGCTTTTCCAGGCCATAAACAGCGACCTGGATGGGAGATGGAACAGCAAGGATATGAACTGGTGCCCATATGGGATGCTGATGCTTGGAGGTGCAGAATTAGTCAATTGAACTAATGTGACAGCCTGTAAAACCAGAAATATTGTTAAAATGAAGCCTTCCTAATTCTTTGGAAACCATTGAAACCATTTGGATAATGAATATTTCCCAGAGAAGAGAAGTTACAGAAAATGCAATGAAATAATAGATGAAAATTGAACAGATCTATACAAAGATAAGTAGATGTTGCTCATAGGACACAAATAGACATGAACAGAAAATATGCTCACTACAACACATTATACACAGCTTTGAAATGTATGAGACAAAGGGACAAGACATAGACAAAACACTGCAGGTAATGGTCCATGAATGGACAAAAGTTCAAGACCAAAGTTGAGACCTGCAAGTAAGGATCTATAATTGGGCAGTGTTCTAAAATTCCAGAGTGCTTTAAGGATATGAGACGGTCACATACTGACTTCTGTACTTGGCTCATGCTGTTGCTTCCAGAGCATCAAACATTGGCTGGCTAACATCCATATGGGAAGCAGCTATCAAAGTTTGTGCCATATACATTTCTATAATCTGACTCTCCAACAGTTCAATGAAAGATTGAGGTAGAGAGCCTTCTGGGTTGACTCCTTTCTTTACTGAAAGAGGCTTCCCTCTGGCTATCCTGATTTTATGCTCTTTAATTTTGTGCCTGTCTCATTTCTTATTTTCTCAATTGCCTAGTGCCACTCTCTCCAACCTCCATCATGCTGCTTTGAGCAGTAGTAATATCAGAATCCCAGACGTAATCCTGGCTTCTGGCTTAAGCCTGGCCCTCACATGGATATTGCTACCATTCCGGCAATGAGCCAAAAGGTGAACAGTATTTTTCTTTCTCTCCCCTCTCTGCTCTCTGACTCTTCCTCTCTGTCACTTTGATTTTGAAGTATATAAGTCTTTAAAAACAAGCAGAAACAATTATTCTAATATTAGGCAAAATAGAGTTAAGTGCAAGAATTATTAAAAGCTAAAGAGAAGCTATCTACATAATTAATGAGGGATCAATTCAGCAAGAAGATATGATGATTGTAAATGTGTATACACCTAATACTAGAACATTCAGTTTTATAAAACCAATATTAAATCTAAATATAGCAATTTACTCTAATATATGTTATGAGACTTAACCACTCATTTAAAACAGTGGACAGAGCATTCAAACAAATAATAAACAAAGGGGTGTTGGACTGAGTAGATAAGCACAGACATTTACAGACATTCCGACATCTGCAGAGTGCCCATTATTTTGTTAGCAAGTGGAACATTATCAAAAATAGGCCATATAATAAACTTCAAAACAAGTCTCATAAAATTAAAAATAATCATGTGCCTTTTTTGACAATAGAATAAAATTAAATATCAACAGTGAAAAAATATTATTAGAGGTTACACAAAAATGTGAAGATTGAGCTGCATGCTCCTGAATAAAGAATTGGCTGTTGAATAAATGGAAAAAGCATTTAGTAATATCTTGAAATGAGTAAAAATGAAAATATAGCACACTTAGAGGAATTCAACAGAAACAATACTAATAAGGAAGTTTATAAAATAAGCATGCATATGAAAAAATGCCCAGAGACATTCCAAATAGACAGCCTAATTGTATCTAAACAAGCAAGAAAAATAGGTATAAACAGCTTCAAGATAAGTAAAAGGAAAGAAACAAAAATGAAAGCAGAACTAAATAAAATAGAAACTAAGAAAACAATGCTTAGTGTGATAAATTCATGCTCTATGTTGAATGTTGCATTGTCCCTTTTAAAATTAAAATGTGCAGCTCTTACACGTTATTAGTTTCATTAATGTTTTTAAGCATATATACATAAATTCACACAAATCGTGATCCTCCACCATTACAAACGTGCTAATGATTAGAGGAGGATGTCAACATGCAATAGACAAAAATACAGCTTCAAGGCATTGATTTTTTGAGATGATTAAGGTCTTAGAACCTGGCTTCTATTTACTGAGAGAGAGAGAGAGAGAGAGTTAGTTAGTTCATCCTCTGTTTTTCTCTCCAAATGTTCACAGCAGCCAGGACTTAACCAGGGAAGAGCCAGGAATAAGAAACGATCTGGATCTTCCGTGTGTGCAAGGTACACACACAGCATTTTGCTCATCATGTACTGTCTCCCAGATGCACTAGAGCACGGTGAGCAGTGTTTGTTGTTTAACTGTGTCCACCAAGTTGTGATTCTAGATTTATTTATTGTAAGAATGTTGCATCTATCAGATATTTTCTACTAGAATCATTGTTTGTTTTAAAAATTTCTTGACTATCTCTGTGATATAAACTGCTTTACAGGGTAATCACAAAAGTTTCAATATTAGTTTTAAATGATGAAAATTAGCCTGATACTATACTCTACTAAATGGGAAAATATGGTGTAAAAGTGTCAGAACAACTCAGAAGGATAGATGGCATATCTTAAAACACTCAGTGATTTTTTTTCAGATAGCTGTATGCAGAAAGTAAAAAGTCTACTGATTAAAGTGTCATGGTTAATCAAAAGTAAAATAATGAGTCAAAGGGAGAGTCTAAAAAAATCATGATTCATATGAATCGTGATATAAACTCATATTAGTTTCACTAATGTTTTTAAGCGTGAAAAGCATCTATAGAGCTGGTAAAATTGTTGCTGGTGCATCCTAGAAATGATTGTTTAAAAGTCATTTTACATAACTCCAATGTAGGTGGTATCAACATATTTTGAGAAACATTACATTAAATCATCTCGGCACATTAGTTCACAGATGATGATAGCCACATAATAACACACCTCTTTGGGATAGAATCACTTTCTGGTTTCCTAGTATTTAAATTACTACATTCAAAGGATATGGGGAAATCATAATAATTAACATGATGGTTTGAGAAAATGCCACGTTTGTGTATTCTGTATAAATCACACAATAGTGCCACCCCCCATTTTTTTTCAAATTAGCAATACAGCTGTAAAGGTTCTCTTTAACCACTAGTCAATTAAGCAGAACACCTCAATCTTCAAATGATTTGAAATAGCAGATGATGATTCCATCAAAAGAAAAAGACTGGGAGAAAAATCAGGCAGAAGTTTTAAGTACTTCAATTGTCTATGTACAGTAATTTCCTTGCTATATTAAAAACTCTTCAAATTGCATCAGTTTCTAGTATTTAGCAGTAAATTTGTATATATGTACATTAAATCTACAGGGAATAATCATGGAAATCACTCTAAGCTCTAAGACAGAAACAATCATGCTAGTGTCTTCTAACACACAGAATCTGTGGGGCCTGGCACCATGGCCTAGTGGCTAAATCCTTGCCTTGAATGTGCTGGGTTCCCATATGGAAGCTGGTTCTAATCCCAGCAGGCTTGCTTCCCATCCAGCTCCCTGCTTGTGGCCTGGGAATGCAGTTGAGGATGGCCCAAAGCCTTGGGACCCTGCACCCGCGTGGGAGACCCGGAAGAGGAGCTGGGCTGCTGGCTTCAGATCAGCGCAGCACTGGCTGTTGTGGTCACTTCGGAAGTGAATCATTGGACGGAAGATATTTCTCTCTGTCTCTCATCCTCTCTCTATATATCTGACTTTGCAGGTTAATAACTGAATGGCATTCACTCATTCTTGACTGTTTAGTGTTAGTCAAAATCATATATTATACCCTCATTTTCTTCTTGATATACATATGTAAGGATTGTACATTCCAAAAGTCATTATTGTCCCCAAAGATAGAGATAGGATTTATTCTTTCTTTTTAGTTGGAATCATGACATATCCTTGACTCTGTACATTATAGAGAAAGTAAGAATTCTTAGAATAATACTCTTATGTTTGATGAATTGTATTTTATTTTTAGATTACTCAAGATATATTATCCATGACCTGCTGTTCACAGAATAACAGTCTAGAAACTAGATATCAAAAGAGAGGATCCATTTTATTCTTTGATAACTACATTATATTAAGGAGTTCTGGCACAGAGAAGACAGGGGTTGTCCTCAAAACTGTACTCCCCAGATTTAACTTTAGATCAAGACTCTAATGTTCTCTAAGAGGACAGGGAAGACAGAAAAGTTTCTTAGCTACCCCATCTGCTAATTGAATAAGGATGAAAAATGACAACTTTCCATTTAAATAAAATCATGTCTAGCCAATGATGTATAAATCAGCCTCTTTCAATATTCATTAAAGTTTAGATGAATATTTTAAAAGAAAAATAAATATAGTAAATGTAATAATGAGAGACATCCAGGTGATTGTCATTTCCACTATTACAACATTCATGAGACTAAAATGAGAATATTAGTTATTTTATATTCATTGTCACTTGAAATAGAAACAGCTTCTAACAGGTATTTTTTTCTTTTTTGTTCTTTTTCCTCTGGGTAGAGTTCTTGGGCCTGTGCCAAAGTGAAACACTAGCAATTTGTGCCACTGGTATGTGGGTTTTGATTTTCAGGTGACTAGAATATACAGTTTATTCAAGATCATAGTTTATTCTATTTTTTTATTATAAGACTTTGATTCCCGGAAACCAACATACTAACAAGCAGATGGAATTGGTGATGGGACATTATATCGTTAATGATTTCTCAACAAGTAAATGCATTCATTTCAAAAAGCCTTTCCAGCTTTGCTCCGATTCTTCCTCTGCTCCTAGGAAAATATGCTCAAATGAAGAGATAGAAACATGAGGTCATTAGAAAATGATAAATTATTTCCCAAATCAGTAAACATTGAGAAAATTAATAATTATGAAAACACCAGTATATCAAAGTTCCACCACTGTAACAAAAATTTAAGAAGTGAATGGTGCCTGCATTGGAACAACAGATGCTACACTAATGGCAACCCAAATGCCTGTGTCTTCGTTGTTAGAGTTGTTGTAATGGGCCAGAAAAAGAAAAATGATGTGTGAACATCTTAGAAGCAAAACAAAGAATCTCTCCTGAAATCTACAAATCTACAAATAGATTTAGCTAAAATGACACAATAGAGTAATTGTACCACTTTAAACAAATTATGTATCTTCAAATACAAATAAGTTACCATAATCAATTTAATAAATTCATAGAAATAAATTGCTGATAAAATAATTAAAATTGTTAATGAAAATTTATCATGAATTATTAGAATTCTGTGCAATGGATACTTTTATACACTGCTTTTGAAGTATTTATAACCTAATTGTTAACAATTTACAACTCTAGAATTCTTTAAATACAATCTTGAAACCAGTAATACTACATAGAATCAGTTTCAGGAAGTAATATCAAATAAGGAAAAAGCAACCATATGTGAATTTGTTTATTGAAGTGTTATTTTTTAGAAATACATATTTTAGAAGTTACTTTAATATTAACAGAGTTCTTCAGCAAATTGTAATAACATTATGAAGTATTGTATAAGTTTCCAAGAAACTTTTAATGATGCTAAAAGAAACTTGAGGGAAGCAAGATGAGAATGTAATATGCCAGACTACTGTGGTGATCTCAAGGCTTATAGTGCATTTTTAGAACATTGTTTTTTTTTTTTAATATTGCTTACGTAGTTGATAGGGATGTAAACCATGTAGACTTCCAGTTAAGATGGGGAGGGTCAAGGTATGGAGGAAAGTGTGTGGGACCAATGTTTCAGTGCCTTTGTTTTTATTCTTCTGGTCTGCTGTAAGGGAACAGAGAAAGCTGATGTAGTTTGACAGCAAGGATTCATAGTGCCCTTATCGAAATCTTGCTGAACTACCACAGAGGTTCTGAAACTGAAGTGGTATGTGGGAACTTGACTTCGGTAAACCAAGTTATCTGTATTCAGAAAAGACACACTCTTTAGAAGCAAAAACATGAAATTTATATTGTAAAACACAGGGTACATTGGGGAGGATGAAAAGATGACGGTGAAGGGAGAGAAATGGTGGTGGTGGATAACCCAACACTTACAAGCTAGAAAATGGAAAATAAGAATTTAAAAAATAATCTATATTCTAATAAATATCCCAATGAAACCTAAACTTTTAAAATACATGTCATGAACATATTCCTTACCACTTCCAGTTTCATCTCAGAATCCCTTGCTACATCCTCTTAAACCATAAAAAACATCGTTCTTTAAATCCCAGCTTCATTGTGGGAAAAGATTAATGCAAAACCAGAATTCTACACATTTTTAACAAACTAGCAATTTTGATGCATCACAGTCACTAAGCAAAACTTCAGCTTGGCTAAACATTTTTAAGGAATTATTATCTATTTTTCATTTATTTTGAGACACAAAGAGAAATAGAAAGATAGAGATCTTCCATCTTCCGATACTCAAATTCTGCAACTGCGAGAGCTAACCTGAAGTCGAGAGCCACACTCAATTCAGATTTTCTATGTGGGTGTCAAAGATACCAGTGTTTAAGCCATAATCTGCTGCTTCTTGGGGTTTGCTTTAATGGAAAGCTGGATCTGAAGCAGAGGAATAGGAACTTGAGCTACCCAACTGCTTGTCCAAGGCCTTCCCCTTGACACATGTCCTCCTTAATTAGCTAAGCTTTTTTCATTACATGCTTCTGGCTTCCCTTTCTTTACCATTCACGTTAGAAAGCCTGTCCTTATATTTTCTTTGTCCATTTAAAATCTGTATAAATCTTCTGAAAGATTTGTGACAGTTTTACATCGCAGGATGTGTCTTTCCCCAGGAACTATAACTTTCTTTTTTTTTTTTTTTTTTTTTTTTATTGTTAATTATTTTGCATTATGTGACAGTTTCATAGGCTCTGGGAATCCCCCTCTCCCTCCCCCTCCCCTCCCCCCGGTGGATTCCTCCACCTTGATGCAGTATTACAGTTCAAATTCAATCAAGATTCTTTCATTGCAAACATATACCAAGCATAGAGTCCAGCTACTTATTGTCCAGATTGGTTGAACAGTTTCTTGGGGAGACCTTTTCTGGTCTGAAGTTTGAGCTGGCAGAATATCATCACAGTCAATTAAGAGTCCCAATATAACATCAACAGCAATTTGCAATGTTATGGAATTGACATGGTTTTGAGTAACCAGTGTATTAAAAAGAAAAAAAAAAAAAAATAAGGAAAACAAGTCCTAGCCACAACCTATGATTAGCTCATTGACATTTCAATTTAGTTCATATACAGGACTGGCTGCTCTATACCTTAAAATGGCCATAAGGCACCATTCAGCTGTTTCGTGTCCATTTCATCTTAGTATTTAGCCAGTTGTTGTGTTGAAGTAAAATTTTGCTGATCTTGGCAGATTTTAGGATAATCCAGACTGGCTTGTAACTCTAACAAGATATATGTCAACATTTTAGGTGCAGAACATTTTTTTTTTGTTTGTTTGTTTGTTTTTTTTTTGGGGGGGGAGTGTGCAGGAAAATCCTCAGCACCATGGTGAGGAGTAAAACTAATCTTTGTGACCCACCCAGCGAGGCATGAGCCAATCCATGCCAGCTCTTTCCTGTCAGATTTCAAGTTCTACTTTCTGTTGTTTATTTATTTTAGGTTTTTTTTTTTTTTTTTTAGTTTGTATGATTGTTTGTTTGCTGTGCAGGAACTATAACTTTCAAATGTAAATGTGCATGAACATAGTATCCTTAGTATCCTATCTCCCATATTCTATGGTAGGTGGATAGGAGCCTAAATTTGACTAGGTTATCCAGTTGAAACTGTAAAGCGTTCTTCTATGAAAATTAAAAAAAATTTTACTTTTTCTTTTGGTAATATGAATTAGCAAACTAAGATGGCCCAGTCATGGAGAAGACCATTCTTCGAATCAGGAGTGACTCCATGTTAGACACATCCATCGAAGAATCTTCATCTTACTGTCCTCCAGTACTTTTCCACTATCTCAGCTCAATGCTTTAAAACTCCTTTCACTTTCATCTCACTGAATTTGAGTTTAGTTTCTCCTCTTTAAATAGCTGGAGTAAAGTCTTCCTTTCCTATTTAACATCACCTAGCATAATTTTTGTTTTGTCACAGCAATATCTAATTTTGGAGGCTTTCATATCCACAACATTCTGCTCCTGAAGCTTTGGGGATTTTCTTTACCAGTCTCTTGTTCATTTTGACAATCTAGCCTATACCTAAAGACTTATTTAGCTCTGGACTCCTTAGAAAGATTTCTTTGACCTTCCTTGATCTTCTCTGCCTTTTCCCTTGAAACTCTCTCCCACTCCTCTCCAAAATGATGCTGTTAGTGTATTGTGCTCTAACCAAAAAGGGAAAAAAGGCACTGGAACGCCAAATACACATAGCCCTTTCACTATGTGCTGGCTTTGTGAACTTAACAGAGCCTAAATTCTTTCAGCTTGACACAGATGTAATAAATGTGCCTTTTTGTGGAGAATTGATATACCTTATGACCCAGCTATCCCAGTTTTGGGATATATCCAAAGGAAATGAAATCAGTGTATGAGAAAGTGAACTGTAATCCTATATTTATAGCAGTACAATCTACAGTAGTGAAGACATGAGAACAAAAATGCCTATTTTAAGAGGAGTGGTACATTGTATGGTGAATCAGTTTTCAGTTGTCTTAGCACTATCCATACTGTCTTCCATAGTGATTGCCCTAACCTGCATTCCCACCAACAGTGAAACTTTGAAGCCTACAATCCCAACATCCACATCAACAAAAGCACAGGCAGACTACAGCAGATGGGACTACATTAAAGGGATTCTGTACAGCAAAGAAAGTGATCAACAAAGTGAAGGAGCACCCAAAAGAATGGGAGAAAATCTGCACACTACACAACAGAAAAGAGACTAATATCCAGGATTTACAAAGAGCTTCAGAAACTCAATGACAGCAAAACAGACAACCATGGGAAGAAATGGGCAATGGATATAAGCAGGCATTTATTTTTCAAAGAGAAAATTCAAATGGCTAATAGACATGAAAAAATGCTCAGGCTCTCTAGCTATTAGGGAAATACAAAGAAGACCACACTGAGGTTCCACCTAACTCCAGTGAGATTGGCTTATATTCAGAATTGTAGTAACAACACCTGCTGGCACACACACATGTATTTATTAGGAAAAAGATCCCCAAATTAGTTTTTCCTTTACCTACAAATAGGAATAGGAAATATAAAGTGATGAAAATATATTTACTCTCACAGGAACAAAATCTAGGTGAAAATATATGGTGAGAGCCACTGCCATGTAAGGATTGAAGGAAAAATCTTTTTTTCTAAATCTGATACACTGGTTACTCATGGAATGGCAATACGTGCATCCCATTCACTCCCCACATGAAAACTGGCATTGGTAAGCTTGCAGTTCTAACTCACACATCCTTCCCATCAAAGCTGATCTCCATCCTCCCAATGACTTTCTGATCACTGCTTCTATTGCCAGCTGTGGCATTACAACTTGAGATTTTGGCTTTGAAAAGCATGATTGTCAGCTCAAATATTTATATTTTGGCACATCTTTTAACAGGTGCTACCCATGAAAAGAGACTAAGCTTTACATAGCATTAAAGGTGCTACACAAAAGATCACTGAAATATAACAAACTATTTCCATTGACTTACCTCTTGGCACCAATGATTTTTGAGGTATAGTTTGATGGATATAGCTTGAATCACAGATTGTTGTAACAGTTGGTTTTCAGAGGCTCCCTGGATTCAGTTTTCATTGATAGGTGACATTACTTGAATAGAAAAATCAAGGCAAGCCTGAAATTATTCTTGTCTACAGCAATAATTCTACTATTGTCAATACTAAACCTAAGTGAAAAAAAATTACATAAAAAGGGGTTCGTGGGTTTTTTTTTCTCAGTAAAGAAGTTACCAAAATTCATGACAAAATGCTTAAAGTAGTAAACTAGATGAATTAAACCTTTTGTGGAGTGAGAAAAAAATGCCACAAGAATGTATTTGGGGATAAAATGATGGCTTATTTTTTTTAGCCTTCTCGATTGTATATGTTCATTTTGCAGATCTGTTTAAAGGTCTGGGTTTTCTTCATTCAAGGCCGGTATAAATTTAATAACTCACTCCAGAGAAAACTAAAGAACACCTGGCTTTTTAGAAACCTGAGTTATTTTAAAATGAATTTCTAAATTGAGTCACTATATTCATGCAAACAGGGCCATCACCTTTAGACACTAAAGATAGATTTAGACTAGAAAACTTTTTTAATCTCAAAAATAGCATAGCTAAGTAAAAAATAATATACACCATTTATATTTTACTCTTAAAATGAAATCTTTTAAGATATGTATATTAGGTCACCACTTGGTACAGCTGAATCCCACACCAGTATACCAGGAATTGAGTCCCATTTGAAGTTCTGATTCAACTTCTTGCTAATGCACACTTCAGTAGACTGCAAATGATGGCTCCAGTATTTGGGTTCCAACCACCCAAACTGGAGACCCAAATGGAGTCTCTGGCTCCTGCCTCAGCCTACTTTAGCACTGGTTGTTTTAGGCACTTGGGGAGCCTCTCCATCTTTGTCACTCTACTTTTAAGGTAAATAAATGTAGAAAATCTTATTCATTAAGTTCTAATTTGTAAGGGAAAAAGCTTCCACAATATTTCCTTGCTCAAAATAACCAAAAAATTGTTTGTTTGGTTGTTTTGCTATTAAGTGAAACTGCTGTTTGCAAACTCATTAATGATGCAGCTCATTCTTTAAGTGTCACTATCGTTTCTTCAGGGAAGTCACCCTAGTCGCATTCTTTTCACTTTATCCTCATCTCACTGAAGCCTTCGTCTGAATTTTATTCCTTGTATCCTTGACCACTTTTGTGTTTCCTTCTCTGCCATGTTCTGTTTCGTCTGTCTTACCAATACAACATAGGAATTTCTACTTTACTCTGTTTTCTCCTGAAAATTCCCATATCTCTTGTATGTGGAAATTATGTTATTCATTTTTTAATTCTTTGCAGCTCTCTTTGTGACAGTATAAGAATTAACTCATTGATTACTTGCTCAATACGACTATAAACAGACACTTGACACTTATACATTGCCTTCCAATCCACATCAGTATCATCTGAATAAGATGATAGAATAAGGAACTCTTGTATTGCCTATGTTTCGCACATATAAACTTGTATTTAAGGTGCTCTTGAAAACAGATTGTAAATGTCTTCTTACTTTAAAAGGTTATCAATGAATCTATGGATGGCTTCTCAGTTTTGGTCTTATATTTAAAACCGACAAGCAGATTTCTTGACCAAATAAATTATACCTTTTTGTGGCTATACCTCTGCCTATGGACTAAAATACCTTAGCATTTCTGCTCCTGGGATAGCTGAACACTATTTAAATATGGGAATATCTATGTTCATTTGAAAATGGTTGGCTTTGCTGTGAAATGAGTGCCTTCCTTTATCTAAAACTTAGGTAAAAATCATCACAAAATGCAAATCATGTCTTTTGAAGCTTTTAATTTTATGTTTCTTTTGTGTAAACAAAGAAGCAGGATTGGATTTCAGCTTAAGGCAGAAAAAAGAGGAAGAGCCTGAGGAGCTTAAACACAGAATTTTCAGCAATTTCAGAAATTTAGAAGTTATGGAATTATAGGATCCTGAGAATTTCCTAAAAATCTGAAAGTTTGGGGGATTGTATTGTTGGTTTTTAATCCCATGTTTGTACTCCAATGGAAATGTAATCTTTTGGGTTCAACTTTTTACTTGTTGTGTATTATAATTGGAACAAAGTAAAACTGTGAATATAACGTGGATTAAAATGATGTCTGTACAGATACTATTAAAAAAAGCAAGGGCGGAGTTATGGATGTGATACAGGGGAATTTGAGAAGTGTAATTGTTTTAGGATTGTACATATGGGATTATAAAATCTGTTATTAAAAGAAAAATTTGAAAATTTGCTGTATGCGGATATGGCTTAACATGCCATTAATTCATTTTTCTATGTTTGCCAATTCTGTTTCTTTAATGGGATGAAAGAAGAATATCCTCAGCTGGTTTTTTTTAATTTAATTTTTTTGAAGATTCTCTTTGTTTTGTACTATTTTTGGAAAGGCAGATACAAAGAGAGAAGGAAGATAACTAGAAAAATCTTTCATCCACTGACTCACTCCCCAAGATTCCGCAACGGCGAAGCCAGGAGCCAGGATCGTCCTCCAGGTCTCCCCCACAGGTACAGGGTCCCAAGGCTTTGGGCCATCCTTGACTGCTTTCCCAGCCCACAGGCAGGGAGCTGGATCGGAAGTGGGGCTGCTGGGATGTGAACCAGAGCCCATACGTAAGGATTTACCCACTAGGGTATCATTATGGGTCCATTTAGCTGTGTTGTATAATACATATGAGTTAACTCTACTCATCTATAATTTGTCGTTATATTAATATCAAGAAGTGCATATAGTACATCCTGTCTTGATATATTATCCAAAATTTCAAAATACTAATAGCATTAGTACCAAATTTATATTACTGTATCACAAAAATTAGAAAATAGTGTAAAGATAAAATTTTACCTTTAGGGTATCTTGGGATAAGCTATAAACATGATAAAGTTCTTTAACAGATAAATTAATTTCACCATTCTACAGAATGTTTGAGAGTAATAAATAATGCTAATTTTGAGGTTTTTGGTACTTTCACAATTGCTTGTACCAATCTCATTTTTATACCATATATTTTAACAACAACTAAAATGTATTAAGGGAATTTTAATATATGACATATGATATTTACATATAATTAAACATTTACCTTATGGCAAATTATTTTTAAGCACACTTAATTTCAGTTAATTTATCTATGAGATGAGTGTGGAAGGCTCGCCACGGTAGCCAGGTGGCTAAAGTCCTCACCTTGCATGCCCCAGGATCCCATCTGGGTGCTGGTTCATATCCCGGCAGTCCCACTTCCCATGAAGCTCCCTGCTTGTAATTTAGGACAGTAGTTGAGGATGGCCCAAGGCCTTGGGAACCTGCATCTATTTGGGAGACCTAGAAGAAGCTCCAGTCTCCTGGCTTCGTTTTGGCTCAGCTCTAGCCATTGCAGCCAAATGGTGAGTGAATCAGTGGACGACTATCTCTCCTCCTCTCTATATATCTGACCACCTCCTCCCAAAAAAGAGAAATGAGTATGGCCCATTTTTCCATTTTTGTACTTTTATGTAACATATAAATGTCCTTTCATGTAAAAAATAAATATTTTGCAAGTAATTTAATGAAGTATGGAATTCAGAATAAAAGTAATCACTTCATTCTTTATGCAGTACAAATATTGTAGGAAGTCATAAGTCAGATGCATGTTACAAGATAGTTTTGCTGCGCATTGGTTTCTTATCACTGTTTCTGTCTGAAACAGTGAAATTCCTGTTAAAATGTATACATATGAAATATTTTAATTAAACATATCATTAATAGAGAATTCAATTCTTTTTTGACACTTTCCCTCATCTTCTGTTCTTTTGATGTAATTATGCGGTAAATTCTTGTAAGTCTAATAGCATAAAACATAAACTTCGTTCACAGATTGCCTAAGCTGACTCTATAGTTTCTGATATGTTTTCATGATTCCTGTTGTCAGAGTGGGCAAAGAAATTAGCCAGGAGCAAGTTGGGCAGATCTGCATTATGTCCACCGAGGGCTAGTTTGTAAGAGTTGCAAGAGGCTTTCAGTTAGACTCAACATGGGTGTTGGCTTAGGAACTGTTTGGTTTTGGAGACATGAGATGATTGGCAATGCCACCAATTAGGAAAAGTGTCTGGAAGTAGGCAGTTGAGAGTGATTGCGTTTCACAAGGAGTAAGAGGCAGCACCAGCCTGCCAGAACTTGATAAATAGAGTCTGAATGTTCCTGATAAATCAAATGTCATCTCAACTGGAAGAATCTTAAGTTTCGAAAAAATTGCGATAATTTTGTGTACCTGGAAGTTTTATTGACAGAAGTCTAACTTTGTTGTTCTATGCATTTGCTAGCATTTTTGTTAAATCACATGGTATTTTGGTTTAACAATCTTATCATCTGGATTTTTTTAAATGTAGATCTAAAATGTCATAGTTTTCTGAAAAATATAGCTTTATAAAACTTCATGACCGTTTGGGCATTTTCATTGTGTGGACATGTTTCTATTTCCTAGGAATGATGCCAAGTTGTGCTGTCCCTGCTTTGCTTTTTGGACCTCTAAGCATACTGCCATAATTTCTGCCAAACACCTGTGAGCGGTTCACAAAGCTGTGTTTTTAAAATTTGATATACTTATAAAGGTTAAAGATGATAGCCACCTGGATCCTGTTTGCTTTTTGTCATTTTCTTATACATGTTTGCGAGAGTACTATTTTTATGGTACAATTAAGTAAAAAATATTGTAACATCAGTAAAGTTTTATTTCCTTGAAAATTAAATGGTAGAAATTTGAAACTATAATCATAGCAATTAGATTCAAGGACATCTTGTTAAATATAAAAGGAGCCTTTATAAACTGTTTTCTTTGTAGTTATGACTTTTACTATATAAACTGACTTTCTAGTTTGAATCTTATATTTAGCTGGAATTCAGTATGTTTCAGTCTGAAGTCTCTTAAGTTTTCCTTTGAATAAATACATCTTATTACAGAAAACAAGGCAAAGTGGGGAACATTATTTTAAAGATTTAAGTAAGTTGATAAGTAAATAACACTCCTTGCATAAAAATATAGTAGATTGACTATAATAGATAAGTCAGTTGCATTCCAAAAATGACATGACTTGAGTGTCTTCAATAACAGCATTTGTTTCTCTTAGTTCTGAAGACAGAAGTCTATGACCTAGAATGCAGCAAATCTCATTTCTGATGAGGGTTGTCTTCTTGACTTCCAGATAGGAACCTTCTCACTGTGTGATCAGTATGGAAATGGAGCTCTGAACTCTTCATCATTTGCTAAGGACACCAATCCCATCACATCCCTCTCAGAACCTCATCTAAGCTTAGTCACCTTTAGCACAGCAAAGGCACATGGCATCACACTGCGGTTAAGGCTTTAACATATAATTTTTTGAGTATATGAATATTCATCCTGCAACAAAAGGCATCTCTAGGAATAATAAAAACAGAAGTATGAGAATGTTCATCATACAACTTTGCCACTGTTCTAACTCAACATTTCACAGTTATCTATTTTTACACCAATACTCAATGCGTAGTATCCAGCAGGAAATTGATAAGTTTTTTTTCAGTTTTTCAGAAATTGAGCCCCCCCTCCAAAAATTTGACCCTCCATGAGTGCTCTTTAAAGTAGCTACACTACTAATTTCATTATTATATCATGCCTCTTTGAAAGTTTTAAAGTCTGTGTTTAAAAACACAAAAAAGTAATTGAAATATTCCCTTTTTATTATAGCCTATAACTTATGGCATCAGCTAGAAATAAGAAAAAAAAAGATTGACATAGGGGTTGAAAGGAGGTAGCATATACTTTGTGCTTCAGAGCCACTGAGTCAGGGACGTCATGATTAGTATGCCTATAAAGAAAGAGGGTTTTTAAAGTAACGACCCCCCTTTTTTGAGACCTTTTTTTAAAAGCTGTTTTTAGAGGAAATTTGGTATCTAGGTAGAACTCCTAATTCTCAAGCCCTTTTTGATCATTTACTTAATTAGCTGACTTCCAACTGAGGAATGTTGAAGGCATGTGGATACTGATTTGAGTTGTTTATCCGAGTCTGATGGAGGATTCTGTGGTTTGACCTTTAGCGGGTGTGAATGCAATCTGTTCACAATTTTCCAACTTTACTTCAGATAGCCTTAGCCTCAGTTCATTTTCCTTCATAATGTTAAAAGTTAAAAGTTGTGTGCTAGAAGTATTCATCAAAATAAAAAAAAAGTATCCGCTTATACAAGACTTCGTATTTTCCTCCTCTACATGTTACATCATTGAAAAAATATCACATTACATATTTCAAAGCAAATTTATGTGTATATTAACACATACATAAAAAAAAATTTGTCTTTCTCATCATCAAACTTTTTCCAAAATGGTTCAGTAATGTTTCCAAACTCAAGTACCTAAATGTCCTCTAGATATGGGATATTTTCTAAAGTAACAAACATTTCTCTTGCTATAATTTAGGACAGGTGCTCCTTTGAACAAGGCTCGCAGAAGTCTTAAGTTAAAACCTTTTTTTGAGAGAGAATCAAGATGGCAGAATAGGTTAAGAACAAACTTAAACAAACAGAGAAATATTAGCCAGGATGAAGCAGAGAGGACACATTTCAGGAAATAGGAGAGGAAAGAACAACAGCGGAGGGGTACCTGGAGACTGACAGACACGGGAAAGCAGTGAAAACAACGGTGTGGTGTTGCAGTGACAGAAACCCCAGCAACATTTAGCACACAGCAATCTGAACTCCACCAGCAACCAGGTGGGAAGGGACATTTGCTGGGAGCTCCAAAGGTGAACCTAGACAAAGAACTACCTGTTTTGCTCATATGTTTGATTTGACCAGAAGCAGAGATGGAGCAGCAGGTCCCAGACAGGTGGTGCGAGAACAGGGTAGATTTCACAGCCGAATCAGCCTCCTTGAGCCATATCTGGTGCCATTTTGTTTAAGGAGGCAAGGGCTATGTTGCAGGACTGCGCATGCACAGAGCTGGGAATAAACTCATTTCTGACTCAGTGAACTGCAACAACATGACATCCTACAGGTTCCACCCAAGACAGGTCCGGGTAGCCCTCAGACCTGACTGCCAACAGATCAAGAACTCCAGTAGTAGCACATCATGCGCCATGTCTTACAGTATGGCAAAGAAATTAAGACTGCGGGGACAACAGTGAGCGGCACATGGGCTGAGCTTGGTAAGAACTCACTGAGTTCAGTGCTTTGAACTGGTCCCACAGGAAAATAATACTGATTATGGCTTCGTATGGGTCAAAATATGTTTGTGCGGCCCTCAGAACTAACAGTCAACTGGATGCTGCAAGATTACTACCACCAACAACCTGGCTATATAGAACACTTGGTATCTCCCTAATACTGGGACCTAGTCCAACCGGAAATGGGAGAAAGGTTATACAGTCAATGGTGCAGCCTCAGTAAGGTATCACAGGAGGTGGAGACTGGTGAGCCAGGAGCTGGGGCTATGGAGACCATGGTGGAAATCTAACATAAGAACCCAGACCTGGAACTTACTAGAGAGAGTGGCACAAGTGACTGCTAACAAAGATTTGTGTGCCAACTACAGTAAGTAAAATTGAATTGTAGACCTGTGTATGACACAGCTGAGAAACCTGCCCCAAGGAGAAGATGCTGCTAACCAGAAGTACAATGACCAAGAGCAAAAG
The DNA here is from genome assembly GCF_030435755.1 of Ochotona princeps. NCBI lineage: Eukaryota > Metazoa > Chordata > Mammalia > Lagomorpha > Ochotonidae > Ochotona > Ochotona princeps. Next base: position 38,518,348 of record NC_080846.1, on the reverse strand, counting down.
AAGAGACAGAGGCACAATGAATATTACTGAAGATTCCCCTGCAAAGAAGCAAAAGCCTTTGCCAACCTCAGAGTTCACTGAGGAAGACATTGAGAAAATGGGGGATACAGAATTCAAAACACTTGTTGTTAAGTTTCTTATCAACAACAAGAAGCACATAAAGCAGGTGTTCTTTAAATTCAAGGAATATGTCACACTGGAAATGAATCAAATGAAAGCTGATACCAGTGCACAATATGGAATGCTGGGGTGAGGTTGCCTGTACTGGATTTGACTGCAGTACCCAACCAGCACACAGGAGATCCAGGAAGGGAGGGGCAGAGCTGGCAGGGGGATTAGGAGGCTGGTCCCCTCGCCGAACAGCTACTCCCACTGGAGAGCTTGGACTAGGATGGGGACAGACCAGACTAAACAAGGCTGCAACACCTGTGTGCCGCACATGGACTAGATCAGGGAAAAGCCAGCCTGGGCGGATTATTCCTACTGGTACAAGCATAAATTAGAGTGGGTGAGGGATGTTTGGGCTTAACTGCAGCATCAGATGGCAGAAGCTGGCACTGGGGACTAATTCTGTCAAGTCAAACCACAGAACCACCTAAAGAGTGCATAATCCGGGACTGAGAGAGACCTGGGAGGGAAATAGTGGGTTCTCCCCTCTTGGGTTACTATTCCCGTGGGAGGGCATGAAAACTAGGATGGGGGCTGAGGTGGCTAGACAGAGAGGCACTCAACAACATCCATGAGGGCTGGATAGTTGAGTTGGTTAGATGGAACTAAGCTTTAATACCCACTGACAAGTACAAGAGCCAAATGGGATGGGGGACAGACTGGACTAGTCTGCTATACATACTGGCAAACCAGGGTAGGGGGCGGGCCTGGTGGGGGTTATTGTGGGTCACCCTGACTAGGCTGCAGCTCTCACTGGTTGATGTAAGGGCCGAGTATGTGCTGGGCAGAACCAGACTGGACTGCAACACCCATTGGTTCCAGTGCAAGTCGGGACTGAAAACAGAACCAACCCAGCAATTGAAACCACCACCTGATTGTGGTGATGGACTGTGCCGGGCCCTGTGCTTGCTTGAACATACAAGAATCTGGTCTGGGAGTACCTCAAAGTTTCTTTGGAGATCTCCCCAATCGAACTGCTGGACTCAGAACTCCAGCCAAGAAAAGACAGAGGACAGAACAGGTCAATCAACCACCTCAGCTATATGTTGGCAGTGAAATACTGGGCAAATGAAGACCCTATGATGGACTGTGTCAATCAGTGGATGACCTCATCGAGCAAAACTGGCAGAGATTCATAACTGGAGAACTATTAAAACCACTTGAGCAAGGATCTCAGAGCATGCCTCTTGACAAGATGTTCTCTTGACAGAGAAAAGCAGTAGCACCCACCAAAACCAAAGACAAATGTGAAGAGCATCCCAGTAATATGACAGAAGACTAAATCAATGAACAACCCATTGCTAAAATGACAGGACCAAATTATTACCCATTTATATTAACCCTGAGTGTAAATGGCCCAAACTAATCAATCGTATGTTATAGATGAGTAGACTGGAATTAAAAAGCAAAACCCATCTACTTGTGGCCTACAGGAGACACATTTCACCAACAAAGATAAGAGGAAACTATATCTCACAGATTTTGATCTTTTTTTTAGTTTCATCTCTCCAAAACACTGTCTTCAATGTCTCATAGATCATACAGTAGCATCATTTTCTTGAAGAAGGTTCTTAATTTTCCTTTACATTTCTTCATCAGTCATTCAATAGCATGTAATTTAACTTCATGGCATTGTAAATTTCTGTTTTTCTTCCTGTTGTTGATTTTGTGTTGTGTGTTTTCATTTAAGGGAATATATAGTAGCTGTGTAATGGAGACTAACATTCATATTCAGATGTAAGGATAAAATGCAGTATGCATCTCTACTTCCAGACAAAGATGAACTCCCAATGAAACTGTTTACTGTATCTTGACAATAGGATGCTTGACACTGCCATTGTATATGCCCGCAATGATGGGCATATGACTGTGTATGAAGAACTATAGTATAGTAATGATATAGGGGATCTCAGTGAGGGGGGAGGGAATTGGGGAGGGCGTAAGGGAAATCCCACGATTTATGGAACTGTATCATAAAATGATAATAAAAAAGTAAATAAACAAAACAAAACACGTTTCTTTTGGCAGAAATTGTAGTGTGGTTACCTAACAACCATTTGGGAGTCTGACACCTGTATCCAAGTGCCAGTTCATGAGTCCTGGATACCTCTCTTCTGATCCAGCTTTTGGCCAATGTTCCTGAGAAGCCACAAGGGATGAGTCAAGCATGGGATTTTCTGTCTCCAACATCGGAGATCCAGATGAGAACTTCCTCCTTCTGGCTTTAGTCTTGTGTAGCCCCAGCTATTTGGGTTATTTGGGATGGAAGATACTGCTCTTGTTCTCACATACTCTTTCTTCTTTCTTTGTCATTTACTTAACTAGGTAGCTAATTCTGTCTTCCAAGTAAGTAAATATGATCTTAAAAATCAAGTAACATTTTCCAGTTAAACAACATACACCTATTATGAAAAATAGAAAATAAAAGTATGAAGAAATAAAAACTCTTAATTCTTCTACAACTGAATAAACAATTATCTGAAACTGGTTCCTAAATAGCTCTTCTTTTTCCTTTGAAAATTTGAAATATTTCCTCACCATAGTAATTTTTGGATTTTATACATTGCTTTCAAAATACTTCTATGCGCATAATTTTTTTCCACAGTGCTATTCAAAAATCTCATGGAAAATGTGTTATGCAAAAATTACATATGGATTCAAAAATTTTAAAACTAAAATAAATTTATTTTTAATTACATTTTCCTTTGAATGTTTTGAAAGTCATATGCTCATATGAGCTTCCAAAAGCTATTTATTAGTAGAAACCGAACTTCTGCTGCTTCCTGACTAGTCTGTTCCCTATTTCCTCTTTCCGCTAATATTTTTGGTTTCTATTTCCTCGAGGTCACAGTCACATTTGGTCTGCTTCTGCCTTCCCATATCTATTCTGAGTTTCTTAAATGGACTTCAGCCAATCCTGTGCTCAGTACCTGGGAGTTACATGAATCATTTCCAAAGAACTTAAAATAAAACACATACATTTTTCTCTGTTAATGCAGTCCCAATGTAAAGCTAACAATTTGCCCTGTTAACTGAAACTGAGCAAATGGCCTGCTCAGCTCTCAGAGAAATAAGAGTCCTGTGACCACTGTCTGAAGTTATTGACCTAGAAAAGGAATGAGTCTGTCAGAAGGGGAGACAGCAGGATTGAAAAACAAGGAAAATGAAAAGTTACACATCAGCTTTTTGTTAAGAAATACTATTCCATCCATAGTGTCTAATGCTTGGAATTTTTAATGATGTTATATTATTTAATGTATCAAAACCCCTAAGAATAATCTGGTAATACAGAGTGACACAGCTTTTTAGAATTTTATGTATATTGATCAGTTTAAGCTATTTATATCTTCACAGCTTTAGAAATAAACTTATAGAAAATAAAATTTTGACTTTTTTTTAATATCTATTTTATTTGTTGTTGTTGACAATCTTTACATAGTTAATTACAGTTAAAGAAAGAAAAAGAAAAAAAAAAGGTTCAGGGGGATAGGGAAGTGGGTAATACTATTATGTCCATATTGTTTCCATCTTGTATCTGAGGTAAAGGGGGATATTGAGGGAGAAGCCCCACCCGGTTTCCCGCCCACCCCGAGTCCCGGATGTGGGGCATGCTCTGAGATATGTGCTCGAGTGGTTTTAATAGTTCTCCAGTTATGAATCTCTGCCAGTTTTGCTCGATGAGGTTGTCCACTGATTGATATGGTCCATCATAAAGTCTCCGTTTGCCCCATTTTTCGCTGCCAACATATAGCTGAGATGGATGATTGGTCTGCTCTGTCTTCTGTCTTTTCTTGATTAGAGTTCTGAGTCCAGCAGTTCGATTGGGGAGATCTCCAAAGAAACCTTGAGGTATTCCCAGACTAGTTTCTTGCATGTTCTAGCAAGCACGGGGCCCGGCAGAGTCCATCACCCCGATTAGCTGGTGGTTGCAATTGCTGGGTTGGTTCTGTTTTCAGTCCCGACTTGCACTGGAACCAATGGGTGTTGCAGTCCAGTCTGGTTCTGCCCAGCACGTACTCGGCCCTCACACTAACCAGTGGGAGCTGCAGCCTAGTCAGGGTGACCCACGATAACCCCCACCAGGCCTGCCCCCTACCCTGGTTTGCCAGTATGTGTAGCAGAAGACCAGTCTGTCCCCCATCCCATTTGGCTCTTGTACTTGTCAATGGGTATTAAAGCTTAGTTCTATCTAACCAACTCAACTATCCAGCCCTCATGGATGTTGTTGAGTGCCTCTCTGTCTAGCCACCCCAGCCCCCATCCTAGTTTTCATGCCCTCCCACGGGACTAGTGACCCAAGAAGGGGGAACCCACTTTTTCCCTCCCAGGTCTCTCAGTCTCGGTTTATGCACTCTTTAGGTGGTTCTGTGATTTGACTTGACAGAATTAGTCCCCAGTGCCAGCTTCTGCGGCTATGCCCAAACATCCCTCACCCACTCTAATTTATGCTTGCACCAGTAGGAATAATCCGCCCAGGCTGGCGTTTCCCTGATCTATTCCACATGCAGCGCACAGGTGTTGTAGCCTTGCATAGTCTAGTCTGTCTCTATCCCAGCCCACGCTATCCGGTGGGAGTAGCTGTTCGGCGAGGGAACCAGCCCCTTAATCCCCCCGCCAGTTCTGCCCCTCCCTTCCTTCCTGGATCTCACGTGTGCTGGTTGGGTGCTGCATTTTTGACTTTTTAAAGGATTGACAGTGTGGCTCAACAGGCTAACACTCAACCTGAATTTCCAGCATCCCTTTTGGGCACAAATTCTGGTCTTGGCTGTTCCATTTTTTAATCCCTGTTTATGGCTAGGAAGGTAGTGGAGGATGACTCCAATCCTTGGGCCCCTGCACCCACTGAGGAGACCCAGAAAGAAGCTCCTGGCTTCTCCTTTCAGATAGGCTCAGCTTCCACTGTGCTACCATTTGGGAATGAACCAGTAGATGAAATCTCTCTCTCTCTCTTCCCCTCTATAAATATGCCTTTCCAATTAAAAAAATTTTTAAAGACTTAAAAAATTTTTTATTGGAAAGGCAAATCAGATTTATAGAAAGGAGACAGATGTATCTGGTGGTCCAGGAACTTTCTCCAGGTCTGCCATATAGGTGCAGGGTCCTGAGGCTTTGTACCATCTTCTATTGCTTTCCCAGGCCACAAGCAGGGAGCTGTATGGGAAGTGGAGAAGCTGGGTCACAAACCACCGCCCATCTGGGATTCTTGTACTTGAAACGTCCAGGATTTAGCAATGGAGCCATTGTGCAGGTAGTTTATATATGTATAAAGGTATATATATATAAAGTTTCCCATGTGACAAGGGTCCAAGCACTTGTGCCATCTTCCCTTTAGTGCATTAGCAGGGAGCTGGATCAAAAGCAGAGCAAGTATGATTCAGACCTGTGCTAATATATGCGATACCAGCATCACTCTTCATGTCTCAAACACTGCCCCACAATGCTGTCTTATACTTTTACTTTTCTAACAGAGAAGGCAACGCAAAGTATTATGATTTCAATGTCTGATAGTACATTAATTTATAATCTAATATAATAAAATTAACTTTTCTATTTAAAATTTTAAACAGCATATATAACTTATACATATTCATGAAATATTATGTTTCAGTGTATATATTGTGTAGTGTCCAGTCAGGTTAAATATATTTAACTGTTCAAACGTTTAATATCTCTTTATAGTAGAAACACTTAAAATCCTAAATATAAAATTTTAAGGAGTTTACTGTTAACATTTCTCTGTAGCAACCCTACTATGCAAAGAATGCTGAAATTTTGTGTGCCTTTCTAGCTGGAACGTATGTGTTAGTAAGAATCAACCTTTTCACATCCCTCACATTCCTTTCTTTCCTCAGTCTCTGGTCATTTACCTTAACATGGCTGGGAGTTTCAGGTAATTTCATTCTTATGTAAAAGCTAGTAACAAAGGAGTTGAATTAGTTTTGAAAATAATTTCTATAATATGGAAAGGAACAGCCAGCCTACCAACAAAAAATATCAGGAAATGTGAATCTAACTTCTCTTATTCTATTTCTAGTTATTCTCATTTGGCTTCCCAGTAACATGTTTGCTGCCCCAGGATGTGCTGATCAAATAACTGAACAATTTCTCTAGCTAGAGTATAAGAAAGTCCATACCTGAGAAACAAATGCAGTTTTGTTTTTCATACAAAAATCTGATCTCAAAGAGGATGAAAGACAGATTCTATACTGGGAACACCAAATTGTTAGATTGATGCTAGTCAGCCAGTCATTCTTTTGTGGTGTTAATGTACTTTAGTGGGTGACCAGCCATCCTTCCTTTCTGTTGTGGAAAACTTAGCCTAACCTGCTATTGAAAAAAAAAAATGTTTGTGTATGAGAGCAATCACTATTATTTTTCTGGGAAGAAATCTGTGTTACCAATAAAATGCTTATCATGCTTTCAATAGACACATATGATTTAAAATTTCCTGTGAGGTTAGTCATTCACATTAACTGAATTTCAACAGGGTATTAACTTTATGCACTTATTTAATTTGCACATATATTTATATATAAATCAAGAATCTATGATATTTTAATCATCTCATCATTTATTTGTTTCACTTTCAGAGCAATCCCCTCTATCCACGAGACTCCTACATTTTCTATCTACAGAAAACAATACAAAAGATCTTTTAAGCTATTTACATATATTGTATATTGTCATTTTCTAAACATTTCTAAAATGTTGATGACCCATCATTTTCAAACTAATTAGCACAACTTTAGCACATAATTCATACCTCAAGCCAACTTCTCAATTTGCAAGTACTCAATGCCTGATAATAGAATCATTCTTAATATTCATTCATTAAATGCTATGTTTTTTTCTCTGCCCCACAATGGGAGAGAGCAGGTGGGACAGATGGAGAAATCTTCCATCCCTTGCTTCACTCCTCAAATAGCTATTTTGGCCCAAACTGGGTTGATGTGAAGCTTGGAGCCACAGGCATCTCTAACAGGTCTCCTACATGGGTTTACATGCCCAAAGCTTTGGGCCATCCTCTGCTAGTTTCCCAGGCCATTATTAGGGAACTAGATCAGAAGTGAGGCATCTGGAACATGAAATGGTGTTCATAGTGGATACCAGTGCCATAGGCAGAGGAATGGCTTGCCATGGCACTTTTCCAGCCCCCTCTCAAATGTTTTTACTTTGTTCATCATTTATACTTTAGTCTCTTTCCCCATTTTTATCAGCAAATACTTTTATTTAATTTGCAGTTTAACTGACACATCCTGTAATTTAATCTTTTCCATCAGAATTAATTCCTTCTAATCAGAATTAATCCCTTCCTCATCTGAAAATATATTAACTCACACAATATGCTTAACTAATATTCAGAAAGAATCTAATATATGTCATATAGTACTTTAAGCATGGAAGACATAGTTCATATATTTATGTCATTTGTAATCTAATGGAAACAGTAGATAATTGAGATAAATGGTAAACAACACAGATGTGGGACCTAATGAACACTAATATAAAAGTGAAGCAGAGTGTAGAAAGGAGAATTAAACAGGGAGATAAGAATAGTTTAGATTTCAGAATAGTTCAAATATTATATTTGTATAGACAATAGAAAGAGACAAAATCTGCAACTGGATTCCAGTCAAATGTTAAAACAAGGGGATAGATCAGTAATAGAAATTCGTTTGCTGGGTTCCAAGTAATGAAGCTTCCGCTTCCTTGTTAAAGTCAGCCTTGTACATCTATGGATTCTGAATTCCAGGGACTCAACTAGTTATAAACTGGAGCTATTTAGAAGCAATAATTCTATCCCTATTGAATATGTACTGAATCTTCCTTGTCATTATTCTTTAAATAATGATACATGACAACTATTTGCATAATATCTACAATGCATTCGTCATTATTTTAAAATCTAGAGTTAATTTAAAGCACATAGGAAGATATGCCTTGGTTTTATTCTAATAGTATACCTTTGTATATAAAGGAATTGAATGTCCATCCATGAAGTTTGTTATCAGAGAAATGTCTTACAACCACAGATATCGATGGATGACTACTGCTACCCTTGAAAAACAAGTCAGCCACTATAACATCAACAGTTCACTAATTCTTTGGAAAATTAAATTTATTTCTGCAAGAAATAAATGTTTAATGGTTTGCAGGACACTGGCAGCTCTGAATGTTATCAGCAGCTGATATCTTATATCTAGCATCAACCTTTCCTTAATCTAGCATCAAGCAAGTAGTAAGTGTATTTAAGTATAAAAGAATATTTATAATCAGCCAGATTAAGAGATAAAAAAGAGAAAGACAAGTGCTCACATTATTTTCTTCTGTCATGGTTTAAGCAGGATCTAGCTCCCCAAACTCATGCAGATGCTCAAGCCTCAATTCTTTTGCCAGTGGTTGATGAGTTAGTGAGACTTGATCTGGTTGTAGCATCTGAGGGGAGCCTTTGGAGAATGATTTGGTTAGGATGGAAACCCCCATAATTGAACCATGATGCCTCTAGGAGAACCGCATGGGGAGTAGTTGAAGAGAGCTCCTCATCTCTGTTTCCTCATTCACCCTATGATACTTCTTCCACCTGTGTTCTGCCCTTATCCTCCAAGCATCTTCCAGAAGACTAATGTGTGGGGTCAGCCCGATCGTTTGTTCCAAAAGTGTATGCTAAAGTAAAACTCCTTTCTCCTTAGGAAGCTCCCCTTAGTTACTTATTTAAGGTAAGAAAAAGCTGATTAATAAATCTTCTTTCATATAGATTTTAATAAACAACAAGCAGCTGACCTAAGCTTTAGGTCAATCACCTTATTCCTTGCATCACCCCATATCGCATTTGTTGTACTGTTATGTATCTTTGTACAGAGCATCAATTGTGCAATAATGCTACAGATATATTATCTGCAATGTTTATTTGTTCAGTAGATGAAATACACATTTCATTACAGCAGAATCATTTATTTTAAGGCAGTTAATAATAATTAGCATTATGAAGATTGTATACTATTACTGACTTGAAGCAGGTCTGGGCTGATCAAGATGCATATTAAATTTTGAATGAACTAAGCTATATGACTTTATTCAACCAGATGAATATTGGTCTTCAAAGTAACCAACGCATCATCTATTTGCTTTCTTTAATTATTCACCTTCTGCTCAAAAGTTTCTTGAACAAACATTAGTTGACTTCTGAATAAGTTTAATGAAAACTAGCATACTGAGAATTAAAGATATATTGTAGTATGCATCTCCATTACGTAATAAAAGAGACAAACTCCCAAAGAAACTGTTAAATATACCTTGACAATAGGATTCTGGACCTTGTACCATTATCTATACCTGCAATGGCATGTTATACCTAAATAGAAGAAGGAGGGACTTGTGATTGTTGCTGAAGTAGTAGGAGAAATCAGTAGGATGGGGGAGGGTTAGTGGGGAGTGTGGAAGGGGAAATCCCTGAGCCTATGGAACTGTATCATGAAAAGTCAACATACATAGATTTATATATATATATATATATATATAAACAACTTTGCATTTAAAAGTTAAAAAATAGAATTTCACAAGATAATTTGCTTCTGTATAGACACATCTGATCATTTAACAGCAATTAAATTTACATTATGACAGAAAATATCTTACAACAAAATTACTATGATGATATAATAATTGAAGAAGTTTTCATATTTAAATTGAGAAGTGCTTATTTATGTGTAAAAATCAGATTTTCAATGCAAGTATCAATGATTAGTAAGGTAAACAGCTCTTCCATAATGCAGTCATACTGTTAATGGAAAGGATCCCTGAAAAAGGAATGATGTAAAAGTTTCAAATGTATATTATTATCACAAGCTTCAAGTGGCATTTTTTTTAAGATTTATTTTTATTGCAAAGTCAGATATACAGAGAGGAGGAGAGACAGAGAAGAAGATTTTCCATCTGATGATTCACTCCCCAAGTGACCACAACGATCAGTGCTGCGCCAATCCCAAGCCAGGAAACAGGAACCTCCTCGAGGTCTCCCACATGGGTGCAGGGTCCCAAGGCTTTGGGCCGTCCTCAGCTGCTTTCCCAGGCCACAAGCAGGAAGCTGGATGGGAAGTGGAGCTGCTGGGATTAGAACCAGCACCCATATGGGGTCCTGGTACATTCAAGGTGAGAACTTTAGCCACTAAACCACCGTGCTGGGCCCTCAAGTGGCATTTTTTTTTAAGACTTATTTAGTTATTTGACATGGAAAAGTATGAGAGGAAAAGAGAAGAAAAGAGAGAAAAGAAATAAAATGGAGTGAAGAGAAAGCGTGGAGAAAGAAAAAGGCACAGGTCTCAGGGTGTACTCGTGGAAGGGATGAGTAAGTGATTTTCACAAATTATGAAAACATAATTACATTTACTGTTAAACATTTAAATCCTTCTTGAAGAGGAAATCTTTGTCATAGCAAACTATTTTGTTTTTCTTTAAGATTTGCATTTCTGGCATCTACTTATCTCATAGAAGTTCCAAATGTAGCAGTCAAATTATAAGTATGTAATGTATTCTGAAGTATATGTGGCATTCCATTTTTTATAGTGTCTCAAGGGTCATTATCAATTCTCAGTCATCAAATTTATGTGCAGTAGCCAAGCAAATTCTCCTCCACCAGACATTTTTCAATCAGGTTATGAATCAGGGTGAGCTTAGTCAAGGGACTCATTTTCCCCCGGCAGTGATTGCATTAGCTGTCACAACGGGAGTCGAAAGTCATGTACTTAGGGTCACATTTGCCTTGATCCAGTCATTGCTGCCATTGGCAGTATCAGTAGCTGTGATTATTATAACTACCTCCAGGTGATAGAATATAGCATTTTATTTTAGAGATGGCAAAAAAAAAAGGCAGCATAAAAGGTTGGAAGGCTTAGTGTTTGTGTAATGCTTCTGTAGTCCCACAGAACACAGACCTGCAGTAAAAGGCAAACCCTTTCTGATCGTGCTTGGCAGGAGGAGAGCAGAGGCCACCATATATGGTTCAGCACACAGGACAATAGCACATTAGCAATTTTTTTCTCCCCAGTAATTTGAGTCATATCGAAAAAACAGTGGCAATTATTTCAAATCTTTTTTCCAACCTGAATCCTGTTGATTGCTATGCTGAGGTTCTTTTATGATTCAGTTTGCTTCTTGTGCTTCTTCACACAGACATCAGTATTTAAGAACACTTTTCTTAAAATTGACGTTTGCACTGTAATGTGAAATAAAACACTCATTTAAAACATCCTGCATTTTACCCAAGAAAAGAAATGCTAATTGTTTTGAATACTTCAGTGGCTTGTTTTTCTCAGTGGCAACCCAATATTAACTCATATAAATGCGCACTATGTCAGTTTCTAAATAGTGTTGAGAGAATTCAAAAGTGCATGTAGAATGAAACTAAAATATGTAAATTTTTGGTGCAAATGTTTTGGAATCTGCATTGGATTTTCATAATATATTTTTTTCATCAACTTTTTAAAAGATCCCTCATAGGCATGAATTTTGAAACTCTTTTGAATCCAAATAGATTGATTTTTAATACCATTATCCATGAAGCTTTCTAAAAACCCACATATAAATGAAGAGTTCTATGAAAGCATAACAAATGGTCTCCCATATAAAATATGCCAGCATTATTGCTCCAAGCACCAGTGTCTACACAAACTTCAGGGTTCTACTGAGGACGAGGGCTTAATTGTGAGGATCTGTTTTTTTCATTTTCTTATTGCAGCTGGGTCCTTCTGTTGCTTACATAAAATCAGAGTCTTTGCCTGGCTAATATTTTTGGAATAAGTTGACTTCCTAAGTGACTGGAGCATCTTGTTAGGTTGCAGAGGAATTTTGTGAGTAATAAATAAACAACACCTGTGCAGAGGTGCACTGCAGTCTAAGTCCTAAAGACACATTTTAAAATTCTAATTTAGTACATAATTATAAACCAATTTAATTTGGAAGGTCTTGATTTACAATGCTAGGAGGGATTTATTTGTGTGAAATCCACTGAGCTACCCTGTAATCCCTGCTTATATTATAGCCCTTCTCAATTTACTATGTGTGTGCACACATTCACAGAACACTCTTCAACTTAAGCATTAAAAGTCCCTGCATTCTGCCTGCTGCATTGTGGATGGCCTGTCAAAAAATAAGAACTTGACATTTCAGTGATAGATGAACTTGTGGGCAAGAGTCAAGGTGTGAGAGCATTGGGTCTTGCTTCAATTGTGTGATAATTCATTTTGGCTCTATGTTGAGTACCAATGAGGTCAAGGTCAGCTGGATTGCAACAGCCCCGCCTTGACTAACCTGACACACAGGGACACAGATGAACTTTGGAAGGGACAGAGGTGGAAAGATTCCTGCTGCCGCTGAACTACTCAAGGGTTTTGTACAAATAAGGAATCAAACAATGGGGGACTTTTTCTAGGATCTTTTAGTTCAGTTGCACATTTCTATATATCTAGCCAGGATAAGAGTGAATACAAACACTGCAGTAATTTCCTACATGAAAGTAGGGACCTTTTATTGATGAAACTGTACTTGTAAGCTAAGCAGTAGTGGAATGTAATAAAGAGGAGTTGAACGCCCTTAGAACATCAGTTGGTGTTATATCTCATAATAAAATTAAATTGAAATTATTTGTAAAATAAACTATTTAATTGATGCATGAAAGTTGGGTTACTCAGGTTGTTGCATGCATGTGTAATCAGTTTACTTTGGAGAATAGGAAGTAACGGAATATAATAAAAAAACATTTTGTGTATTTCTTAATCTCAGTCTTCAGTTATGTTATGCTGATACCATTGCCCTGTTCAAGGTTCTGTAATAAATTGGTGCTCATCCTTTCAACAGCCTGAAGTGACTATAGTGTCTCAACCTTTCACATCTGCCCCTCTTCTCTCTCACCGCTCTCAACTTTTTCTCTTGCTGATATGTGACAGTCATACTCCTATCATGAGACTTTATAAGGACTGTGCTATCTTTCTTGAATGTTTGAATTTGTTTAACCCTGTTTATATCCTGTCCTCACATTAATGCCTCACCCCCATCATTGCATTTGAAAATGACAATTCCTCTCTTAAACATCTGGTCATTCTTATATTTCCCATTGTTTTCTTTCTATAATAGTACTTGTTACCTTTGAGACATCCACTTCATTTCTTTTCATATTTGTTATGTATTGTCTATCTTCTTTCACTACAATGTAAACTTCATGCCCATTGGGATCTTCTTTTTTTTTTTTTTTTTTGAATTTAAGTTAAACACCCATATGAATTTATTAAATCCAGACTGTTAAAGGGTGGCGGTCTGGGAGGAGTGGGGCGGTCGGGGACGAGGGACAAGATGATGGATGGCCATGGGCATCCCAGAGGGGCCCCGGCCCCGCCCCCGCCTGGCCCACCCCTTGGCACCGCTACGACAGCTTCACCATGATTCCCAATGGTGCTGGGCTGGCAGGGCAAGATGGCTGGAAACACAGAGAACAGACAGACAGACGGCGCCTCCACAAACAACGAGCCCTGGCCTGTCCGACCCCCACATCGCACGCTGGGCCCCGGCCCATCTGTCCAGGGAGAGGGCGCAGGGAGGGGAGGTGAAGGAGGCCGGGGAGGCGGGGTGTTGTCACCAGAGCCGGGGCAGCCTAGGACCCAGCCAGCTAATCTTTCTTCTTGTCCTCTGCTGGCTTTGGGGCGGCTTCCTGGGGCTCGTGGGCAGAGCTGGGCCCCTGGGCAGGCAGGGACGTGGAGGCCTCCTCCCTGGTGGCAGCAGTGGCAGCGGTGGTGGGCGCGGGGGAGAGGGCCCCGGCTGATGTGGGGGCCTCGGGCACAGAGGCAGCTGCTGTCACGTCCTCCCCGCTCATGCCAAACTCATTCACCCTGGTGGGGTCGACGCGGTAGATCCACCGTTGGTAGAGGTAGATGAAGAAGACCACATCGTCCCGCAGGCAGCCGATCCGGTACATCACCGGCATCTTAATGACAAAGGCGAACAGGTCGTCAATGAAAGTGTTGAGCGCCTTGTAGGTGAGCATGCGCCAGGGCAGGTGGGCCACAGACTTGAGCTTGTAGTTGATGAAGAGCTGGGGCGTCATGGTGATGAAGCCAAAGGTCAGCAGGAAGCCATAGAGCATGCTGAGCACCCAGGAGTACCAGCCCTTGTGCTCCAGGTACAGCAGGCTGTAGACGGCATAGCAGCCCAGGAGCGGGAAGAGGATCCAGGAAAGGTACCGGAACGCCATGTCATCATACATTGCCTAAACATGCAAAACAGTGTTGGTAAACAGCATATGTTCCATAAATAATTTTTGAGTCAGTTGTATTTCTTGGCTTTTAAGCAGCAGATGTCATAATTTCTCAGCTACTTTTAAGTGAAATGAAAGTTAGTGCAAATGTAATACAATATAAACTCTTACGATTTATTTTTATCTTTATATTTAACATCCAAGATACTTTGAATGAAGGTATGGGAAACTATTCTTTTATCCTTTGTTGACAAGTTTTATGCATCAACTTGGCCATGTTATCATAAGTTGTACAATTGGTGAGCCAAACACCAATCCAAGTGTTATAACTTTATGGATGCAATTAAGTCTGCAATTTGTTCGCTTTATGTAAGGAAGACAGACTTAGAGGGGCCCAGTTCAATCAGTTGAAATGTGGTGGGACAAGAATTTGTCTCTCCTTAAAAAGAAAATATCAACATGTTAGTCGAAATTTAGTCTGAGTTCCAATTAACCTTTCCCAATGTGTTATGTCGAAGTTTCCTAAGCAGTGCTCACAATCAAAAAACATCTACAACGTCTTTCACTTTGTATCTGCCACTGATTTTGTTTGCCTGATGGAATCCTAACATATGCCACTCTGATATAGTTGATTCCCTTCAATGTGTTAGTCACCAAAACAGAACTAGGAGAACCAAGAAACACTCATTTTGTGTTTATTATCCTAGTTTTATTCTGATCACACTGCTAGCTTATGATTGTTCTGTGAGGAACACTGACTAGTCAAATTCCATGATGGACACACTTAAAATGGTTAAAATACTAAATTGTATATTATATATGTTTTTAATGTAAAAAAAGATCATTGCAAGGACTTAAGTCTTCTGAAACTTAAGCAAAACTTTAACAAAAGTGTGCTGGTATGTTAAGAGCTACTCCCTAATCGGGGGGGAAAAATTTATAGGAATTTGGCTTCTTTCAAGGTGCATCCAGTGGATTGACTCATATGATGCCAAGGATGGATGGTTGGAGTTTTAGGATGTCAACTCACATAAAATTATCTGTCTTTCCTTGAAATTTTAAATGAGAAGCAGATTCACTCCATTTAGGGCTTACATTGTGGGTGATGTTTTACTTTCCTGTTGCTTTTGTAATAAATGACCACAAACTGGGTGTCCTGAAACAATAAGAAGGTACTCTCCAGATTTCTGCAGACTGAAAATAAGAGATTTAGTTGCACACCAGGCAAATTTTCCTATAGAAAATCCATGGCAGAATCCGTGCCTTGTCTCTTCCAGCTCCTGGTGACTTCCAAAAGGTCCTGGCCTGTGACTATATCACTCTTATCCCTGCATCTGTCTCTACATCACCTGCTCTGTATTTATATTTTGTGAATCTTTGTATCATAAGGATACTTGACATGTGATTTAGGGCCGAGCAGGTAATCCAGGGTAATCCTCTTATCTTAAATCCTTGATTTAATTATATGTAGAAAAGACTTTGTTTTTCCAAATAAGTTAGCATTCTTGGATTTTAGACGTTAGGATTTCTGAATAATTTAAGAGGTTACCTTGTAGTCCCCTGCAGATGATTATGTCTGGATTATATTTTTTGTTAATCTTGGATAGTTTATTTATGAGTAACATGTTGAAACACACTATCCTTAAAAATGCCCTTGCACTGGTCTGTTTGCTTCCTCAGATCTCTTTTAAATGTTTTGTTCATATAACAGAAATCATGATTCATAAATAAATAGATGAAAGAAAATCTTTGATAACTTAAAACGTCCTGTGCCTAATCTTGCATCCCACCGTAAGGCAGGGGCTTATGTACAGCTGCCAGACCTTCCTTCCTGGCCTAAGGCTGCCCTGTACTTTGGCTTTCTTGATTTCCGTCCTCAGTGCTCTCACCTTTATGCAGTTCACTACAACATTGTGTTGGCTGTTCTCCAAGGTCACTGGGCAGGTGCCCACTTTTTCATTTCTTTTCCCTCTCTCTACAATGTGTTCCCCTAAGATAATTTCAAGGTGTGTACATTGCCTTCAGAAGTCCCTACACAAGCATCTTCTCAGTGAGGTTTTTATTGCTTCATTTAATTTCTCTGAAATCTCTAAAAACATTACTATTTAACCATGTTTACTTAAAAATTGTTTTTTGTATTACGCATTTCATTTCAGTAGCCTGAAAGATCATGAAATGGAAAAGTTCTTTACCTTTTTTCCCCCTCCTCTACTGTATCCTTAGAGATTGAAAAAAAATACGTCAGATGAATTCCTCAACATCTGTTGATTGAATGAATTAATGCATAAAGAAATTATTCATTGGGCTGGCACTGTGGCACAGTGCATGAAGCTACCTGCTACTCCCTAGCATCATTTATGGGGCCAGTTTGAGTCCCTACTGCTCCATTTCCCATCCTGATTCCTTCTTTTTTTTACATTTTATTATTATTATTATCATTTTATGATACAGTTCCATAGGCTCCTGATATTTCCCTTATCCTAGTCCCAATCCCTCCCCACCTAGTTCCTCTATATCATTACTAAAATATAGTTCTTCATAAACAGTCATATGTCCATCATTGTGGGCATGGACAATGGTAGAGAGTCCAGAATCCTATAGTCAAGATATAGTAAACAGTTTCATTGTAAGTCCATCTTTGGAAGTAGAAATGCATACTGCATTGTATCCTCACATCTGGATATGTTAGTCTCCGTTTCACAGCTACTGTACATTCCCTCAAATGAAAAGTCATAATACAAAATCAACAATAGAAAGAAAAATAGAAATTTACACACTTCACCAACAAAAATCAGTGGAAACTATATCGCATGGGATTTGATGTTTTTGGTTAGTTTCATCTCTTCAAAACACTTTCTTCTGATTAAATCATTCAGTGATGCATAGATCATAGAGTAGCAACATTTTCTTCAAGAAGGTTCTTGATTTTCATTTCTTCAGCTACATGTTAGTCATTTAGTAGCATGCTATTTAACTTCTTGGTGTTGTTAATTTCTTTTTTCCTCTTGATGTTGATTTTGTTTTGTGGTTCTTCATTTAAGGGGATGTATAGTAGCTGTGTAATGGAGACGGTCATATCTAGTAAACATCCTGATTCCTTCTAATCAGTGTGAGTTAATACATTTCCAACCTACATGTGGGAGACCTGAGACAGTGTGGCCACTGAGGAGTGAATCAAAAAATGGAAGATCTCTCTCTTGCTTGATGCTAGTTCCTACTTTTAGACTGGCCAACCCTGTTTATTTTGACCATTTGGGAAGTGAACCATGGGGTGGAAGACCTCTTTCTTGCTCCTATCTTTGTAACTCTATTATTCAAATAAATATATTTTTAAAAAACAGTGCTTATTTTAATTCTATGTATATTTTTGAAGAAACAAATGTAATGAGACGCAAATATTTTTGATTGCATTTAATGTAAACCTGATTAGCAGGTGATCCACCGTGTTTGAAAAGTGGCAATCAGAAATAAGTAAAAAAGTATCTTCTGATAGAATAAATTACACATAATTATGAGGAAAAGATTTGCTCAGAAAAAAATCAAGTAGAAATCGTAAAGGATACATTAGATTCGTGAGAATGATTTTGGTTTAATGGTTAGTCATACCGTAATAGTAGTAAATAATTTTTCTTTCTGATTTTTATTTTCCTTGATTCTGATTCACAGAGGGCAAATACACAGTGTGATAATGATATCAGTATCTGCCTGATCTTTGCTGTATCCTAGAATATCTCTCTCAAATAAGATAATGTCCATGTGGAAATAGGTGCTAGTCTACCGTAAGTTCATTTAAGAATACTCTTAAATGACAGCACAAATATCTTGAGGATCAGAGCAATAATTTGTATCACCAACATGCAAAGAAACAAATTGGATTTTTTTTTCCCCTATGGAAATACAGGAATGGGTCTTAGCAATTGGATTTTTCTACGTTTTACAAGCTCCATATCAGTGTCGCGTGTCTATACTCTCTAATTCAGATAGATAGTAATATTACATGGTCAGGATAAATGCTGTAGTATGCCTGTTTTGCAGTTAAGTCAAGGTTGGTATGAAGATCTTTTCCGAATCCCTTGAGTGTGTGGAAATTTGTGTGTATGTGTGATCTTCCACTTATTTGCGAAGGATTCTGATAAATGCCATTCATTGCTTCTATGTGGTTCACCAAGAAGTGAAGTCGTGTAGAAGTTTGAAAAAAAAAAAAACCTGAAGAGAAGAGCAGAGGATGAAGGTGAATATTTTGCATTCAGTTTTAACAAGATTTTAAAGCATATTTTTCTGTGGGAGAAAAAATAAAACCATTACAAAAATGTACACTGAATACTCTGTTGAAGTGCTGAAAGCTGGTTCAAGGTCATTGAGATAATTTTGAGAATTTTTGTTGGCCACAGAAATAATACATGAAGGGGAGAGAAATTCATTTCAATTTCTTTTGTTATATTTTTAGATGAAAAAGCAGAGAATCTCACAGGACAAGAAATAATACTCTCATCCAGTCCTTCTAAATCCTACTACAGTGTAAAAATTAAATTATTTATCTCCATCATTCATGCTATATTATTTTTTAAAGATTTATTTATTTTATTGGAGAGTCAAATTTACAGAGAGAAACATCTCCTAACTACAGGCTCACCGTCCAAGTGGCTGTAAAGGCCGGAGCTGAGCTAATCCAAAGCCAGGAACCTCCTCTAGGTCCCCCTTGCAAGTACAGGGTCCTAAAGCCTTGAGTCATATTCCACTGCTTTCTCAGGCCATATGCAGGGAGATGGTTGGCAAGTGGAGCAGCTGGGACATGAACTGGTGCCCATCTGGGAGTCAGGCACTTGCATGATGGAGGGAGAGGGCGGGAGATTAGCCACTTGAGCCAACACAATGGCCCTGAACAGTATTGTTTTAAGGTTGTGTCATAATGTGACCAATGTGAGGCCATTACACTAGATGTTTCCTAATATTAAGACCATATCTTGCGTAATTTTCCTGAATTTCTTCACTGTTTTCTTCTTTCTCAATATAGGGCAAGTGGTATTCTGTGCATTAAATGTTACTTTTTATATGTGCATGGCTCTGCCTTTTCTTTTAATGTTCATGTAATGAATTCACAGGAAACATACTCTTTTTTCTCCCTCTCTTCCTATATTTGGTAAGGATGAAAACATAGAGAAACCTTGCAGTTTATAGTCTGTATAAATTTGAGATATAGCATTAAGAATGTCTTTATTACTTCATATCTATATTCCTGTCTATTAGCATCCTCAGCAACAAAATGAGATTTTTTTTAATGTCTGTCTGCCTGGTTGCTTTATTCATTAGAACATGGAGCTGAAGGAGAGAAAACTGGTATTCCTTTAAGTATCAATGGTCAAATTGTGACTTTATTTACTGAAAGATTAATCTAAGAAAAACTGAGCCTTCACATATAAATAATATGTGCAATGAGTGATTCATTTTGAATAACTTTATCACTAATGTTTGTTACTTCAGAGATTTTAATGCCACACATTTTTCCTATGAGATGTTTACAATCTTAATTTGTGTGTTTATTACATGCATGCTTGTTAAATATGAAATGCAGAATTAACACACTTCTGTGCAATCAATGATACTTCCAAAGGTTTAAACACTTTAAATAATAATAAACTAAAAACCTCTGAATTTTATGCTTACAAATAAATAGCATAAAGTGTTTCACTGTCAAAATGAGCCTGGCAGCATGAGTTTTCTTTCCACAATTGCTAATGATGTTTCTATATGTTTTTTAAATTTATTTTGTAAAGGTTTATTTGTTTTTTAGGAAAGGTAGATTTACAAAGAGAAATACACAGAGAAAGATTATCTGCTGGTTCACACCCCAAGTGGCCGCAATGGCCAGAGCTGAGCTGATCTGAGGCCAGGAGCCAGGAGTTTCTTCTGGGTCTCCCATGTGGGTACAGGATCCCAAGGCTTGGGTTACACTTTACTGCTTTCCCAGGGCACAAGCAGGGAGCTGGATGGGAAGTGGAGAAACTGGGACACAAATCAGTGCCCATCTGTGATCCTGGAACTTGCACGGTGAGGATTTAGCCACTGAGCTCTTTTTATATGTAATTTTATAAGCAGCTATAAATGTAATTAGTACATCTAATTTTTTCCAATGTGAAAAATTAATTTCAGACTTCGTGAAATTCCCGCCTGTAAATTCTTATCATGATGTAAAATTTTAGTTTCAGTTGTTAGTATTGAGCAAAATTTGCTATTTTTTCTAGAATCTACCTAAATTTTTCTTTCAACTTCATAATAATATATTGTTTTTATTTGTTTTTCTTTCAAATTAAAATTATTTTGTCAGCATTCTTTAAAATATGAATGGCTTGTTTTAGTTTAGATCATCAGTGGCCTATAACAACCCTGGAAGCTGAGTGAAGAGAGATCTAGAAACCTCCTGAAAGTT
Source organism: Ochotona princeps (assembly GCF_030435755.1). NCBI lineage: Eukaryota > Metazoa > Chordata > Mammalia > Lagomorpha > Ochotonidae > Ochotona > Ochotona princeps. The sequence goes on along the minus strand of NC_080846.1, from coordinate 38,497,511 downwards.
TCAACATTAAGCACAGAGGCAGACACTTCTCAGGAGCTCATGAGGCAGCTGCTAACATACCAAGGAATTTGGGGAACACTTTTAAAAGGTTGATGGTAATCATTATACAAGTTCAGATATTTTATAAAAACTCAGACTAAAGTTCATAATTTGAAAAAGTTAAAAAAAATCACGAACAATATTTGGAAGCAATTTATGTAGCACGGTAAAACTCTCTCCCAGTAGACCCAAGAACTGTAAGCTATCAGAGTTTGTACCAGAAGAAGCAAATAGAAGCAACAGGACATCTCACAGACCTAATAACAGGAGCACACAAAATCACAAATTGAGTCCCTAAGTTGGAATTATAAGCCACATTGCTCAGCCTGATAATAAGTGCAAAGTCTGTCATTGATGGCTGAAGACCTCTCTTTTGCATTAATTTCAAACTATTTCTGCACAATAATACATCTTTTAATTCCACTTTCCACACACTTTTTAAGTGTCTGTTTAGTCAGCTATGAACACTGGGTAGGGAATATGGACAATTTGTGGAATAACTGTTGCTTTTTAAATTTTTAAAAAGTTGAAATGCAGAGAAAGAGAGAGAGAGATTATTGCTAGTATTTCTTCCTCTTCTTTTAAGAACATCAGTACTACAGTTTAAAACCCTACCTTTATATCCTCATATAAGCATTGTACACTCTTTTAAGCCCTGCAGTGATACTCAAATGTCCTAAGAAAAACTTTATACATAGAATTCAAAATTTTGGACCTAGCATCATAGCCTATAGGCTGTGAATCCAACTGTCAACAGAATAAGCCATGGACACAAGCATATCTTGCGCCCAAGAATGTGTATACTGTAAATAACATTTAGTCTCTGGAGAAGTCTACCAGTAGTTAAGGGCCCTCATGTAAAATCTTGAGGTGGGCAGAAGTATGAAATCAGAAGCATATAAACTGTACACCAAAACAAAGAGATAAAAACACAAGACATAGTGTATTTTTTAATGTAGGAGAGGGTCATAAGACAATACTATAATGTCTGTTACAAATAGACATTAATAGTTAATAGACACAGTGATTAATTAATATACTATTCATGTATTATAATAATAGACATAATTTATAGGTAAGAATGACATCTTGTTAATTTGTACTTCTAGGATAAAACAGCAATTTGGAACAGTTGTAGACTTTGTGTTTTTGCTATTTGTGGGAATGTGTGCAGGTTGTGACTGGGGAGATAAAGTGTGATTATTTACAATTTTATTATTGGCTTTTTTTTTCTTTGAGTAAATCCTGACCATGTTCACAAAAAAATTCAAGACAGATGTATATGATGTCTTAGTATGAAGAAAAATTCACTGTTGCTAATATGTGCAACTACCCCCTCAGTGTTTTCTAACTACCATCTACCTATCTGGACACTCAACCCATGGAGAGAAACCAAGTTCCAATTAGTCATCTGGAGACTTAGCTAAAGTACAATGCAAGTGCAAAGAATCTCATGAAAAAGTACATTATAAGACAAGAACACAGAATCTTCAGAATGAATTGTAGCCAAAATTTCTAGGCTATTTCTTAGGTTTTATTCCAAGTGATTTCTAAGATTTTAGATATAGTAGGACTTATTGAGACATTAAACATGAGTAACTTTTTACTTTGGAATATAATAGAGCAGCTGTTTTGAAATTCCTAGTCATCTTCAATCTTTTTGCATTGTTTTCTTAAATAAATTTTATCGGATGTTTGGAAAGCTCATAATGACATTGGGAAGTAACATTGGATGTGGCTCGTTAGATAGTCCCACCAAACTCTGACAAGTCACTATGGCTAACCGCTGGCCAGATGAATTTTTGAAGTTTCTAAAATGACCATCCTTTCCTGACGTACAAGTGAAACCTGCCTACCTTCATTCTCAGAGCCTTAATTGTCAGGACATCACAATATTATACAATTTACAACTTTTTGATTAAAAAAAAATCCCTCAACAACCAGACATTGGTCAGTTACCTAACATAATTGCTACATTTTCTATGTTACCATGTGAGCATTGGTTAAGATCATGATTTTATCCACAGAAATAGTAAATGAAATATATATTGAATTTCTTCCACATGTTTGTTTCTGTGCTGTCAGATATTTATATTTGTGAGTTAAATATCGCTAACAAATGTTTCAATGCATTCCCCATGGTAATTGCAAAATTAAAAAGTAGAAAAAAATGAAAAACATAAAAATTTAAGGAAGCTTTAGTAGATACTCAAGTATAATTCTCCTCAATAAAATCTTCTCTTTTACATCTAATAAGGTGGCAAAATATTCAACCAAACTGCTGAGTTGTGCATTAGTTATTGCAGAATAGTTAGACTTCCTTTTGACTTCTCTAGATATCTTCCTAAAAATGAGAGTAACATTTGTCCCATTTTCATCTTTAAGTTATTTATATGTAAGCTAAAATCTGAGACATTGTAAGGTGAGCCCTATTAGTAATGAATCCTGTTTTAGTTAACAGGTTATGAATGCAGGGTAGACATTTGTGGAATGGTTTGATATCATTTAGAATGCATACCTGTAATGTGCGGCAAAGGGTTTCAGGCTCCTACTGATATTTATTCTGGAAGCTGGCAGGTAATGGCTCAAATATGTAAGTCCTTGCCACCAGCGTGGAAGATATGGATTGAATTGCTGGCGGCTGGCAGCTGGCTTCAGCCTGGCCAGGCAACAGCTATTGTGGGCATTTGAATATTGCATTCATGTAGAAGTTTTTCTGTCTCTGTGTTTGTCTCAGTGACTTAAAAAAAGCATGTGTCTTTAGAAGTTACAAAAAACATATTGTATTCTGTTAAGTGAAACATCAACATGAACTCTTTAAACAAACAAAAAAAACCCCTCCTCCCCCAAGAGTGTGTGTGTGTGTGTGTGTGTGTGTGTGTATCTTGCTTTGATTGTGGGTTTAGGACAAGTAGTATTAGTCATGTCATGTGAGAATCTGAGATAAACAAGTTTCATTTTGTTTTTTAAAATAATTTTAACATACTTCAAAAAAAAAGCTTGGTTTTATTTATTTTTTGGAAAGGCAGATAGACAGACAAGGAGATACAGAGAGAAAGAGCCTTCGTCTGCTGGTTCACTCCCCAAATGGCCACAACAGCTGGAGTTGAGCTGATCCAGAGCCAGGAGCCAGGAGCTTCTTCCAGGTCTCCCATGGGGTGTAAGGTCCCAAGGCTTTGGGCTATCTTCCAATGCCTTTCCAAATCACAAGCAGTGAGCTGGATAGGAAGTGGAGCAGCCAGGACACAAACCAGCACCCACATGTGATCCCAAGACATGCAAGGAAAAGGTTTAACCAATAGGTTATCTCGCTGGGCCCACAAGTTTTATTTCTAAACTTGCAGTGATGAAACTGTGTCACAGTTCCCAAAACAGAACAAACACTGCATAAATACTGAATAAAGAGGGTATCCATTCGGCGGGTCTGGCCAGGGGACCTTTAAGCTGCTGCCTGGCAGCAGTCGTGGGTGGCCTCTAGGTGGGTGTCCCAGGTGCCAATGCGCCAGGCAAAGCCCTCAGGCTGCCCAGCGGCACTCTCTGGGGGCGGGGCTGAGGGTGTGGGTATACACATGTTCTAGGAGAAGGCAGAGGTGGGGACACTTGGAGACCAGAGGGTTCATGTCCAGGTGAGGAATTACTACTGAGGGACTCCCATAGAAAAGGCCACTGTAGTTGTAGGTAAGCCAGGAAACTGCGACTAAGTGGTTTTGAGGGGGGATGCGAGGACTTTAATTTTCAGGTCTCAGTACCAGCACATGTGGGAGACCTGAGCTGGAGATGTTACCATTGACCATCACTGAATACCACTCATTGGCATGCACTAAATCTAGGGCTGGAGTCCTATGTGAAAAGGCTATATCACAGTACTCATCCGTGAGAGTCACTGCAGGGGATGGGTAATGTTAGGCTGGGCCATGACACTAACCAGCATGTTAAGAATCAGGTTTGGGGCCAGTATCTGTGTGGGGATAGGTGGGCTTACCCCTATAGAACTATAATCTCCGTTGGCACGTGCAAGATCTATGACTGGGAACAGGCCTGGTTGGGGAGCAGAGGGACCACCTCAGCTGGATTAAGATTCCCACTGGTGAGTGCAAGAGCAATTGAATGGGGTAGAGGTCTGGGCTGCACAAGGCTGCAGTTTCCCTCAGCATGGATGTGGTCTGGGTCTGGGGAATGCCAAACTGGGCTAACCGCCAGCACCCACTGGTACTTGTGAGAGCCAGGATGGGTATAGAGCAGGTTCGGCTAAATCTTGGTTACAACTGAACCATGTGAGACCTGTGTCTTGGTGTGGACCAAATGTGGCTGGGCTGTAACACCTAACAGTGAGAACTGAAAACAGATGTGGGCCGGTTGGGCAAGGTCACTGTTCCTGCCATTTAAGAGATGGATAAAGTCAGTCTAGGCTAAGGACCCACTGGTTTGTGTGAGATCTGCTACTGGGAGACCTGATAGAGGAACTTGGGGAATTCTTTTGTTAGGATGCAGTACCTACAGGGGAGCACAAGAACCAAGGCAAGGAGAAGCCCAGGCCAGGTTATAGTACCTGCTGGCATACGTATGGGTCAGGTCTGGGCGTAGGCCAGGCTGGGCCAGTTCACAACATCCACAGGCAGATGTGAGAACCAGAATAGGGCACAGGAGGGGCCGTTGGGCCATAACATCAGCCAGTTTACATTAAGGTTTGGACTGGAGGCTGGCTGGGCTGTAGCACCAACCAGCATGAGCTGGAACTGGGGGCAAGCTGGACTGATCCAGGATATAGCACCTGCTGGGGACCAGCTCCAGCTGAGTTCAGAACTTGAAGAAGCATGTGTGGAGTCAGCCAAAGAGATGGATGATTATAATTTGATGATCATAATGGACAACCCAAAAAAGCTATCTTCTTTCTTTATACAGAAATCCTAACAAGCTTTTGCAAAGACTTTTTTACAACATGATCAACTGTGATTCTAAAGATAATTTTTTCAAAGATTTATTTATTTTGATTGGAAAGGCAGATATACAGAGAGGAAACATCCGTCTGATGATTCAGTCCCCAGTTACCACAATGGCTGGAGCTGAGCCGATCCAAAGCCAGCTGCCCAGAGCTTCTTCTGAGTCTCCCATGTGGGCTCATGGTCCCAAGGCTTTTGACCGTCCTCAACTGCTTTCCCAGGCCACAAGCAGGGAGCTGGATGGGAAGCAGGGCTGCGAGGATTAGAACTGGCACGCATATGGGATCCTGGTGTGTTCAAGGCGAGGGCTTTAGCCACTAGGCCATTGCTCCGGGCCAAAATTGTTTCAATTCAAAACGGGCCATTATCCATTCCGACCTTGTGGCCAGGAATTCCTCAGTTCCAGCACATATTAATGAGTAACATATTCCTACTACATTTCTCTTTCTACAGCTTATAATTCAAAGGAGAAAAATCTATCATAAATGGAAAAAACATAAAGATCAGAAACAGAAAATTTTAAACACAAATTCCTACTACAACCATGAGCTTTACAACCATTTAATTAGTTTGAAAGCATGGTTTGCAATGTTAGTACAAGTATCCTTGAGCTCCTCCAGCCAAAGGGTCATGGGAGTGGCCATGACAGCATAAATTCTCGAAGGTCCACTCAACAAGACATTATTAATGAAATTGGTTCCTAAGCTCACATCAGTTACTAAACCATCTCAGCTGGCAACAACAATGCATTAACATCTTTCAGGATTTTTGAAAGGGTAGTGTTCTTGAAACAGTGATGAAGTGGCTGGAAAGACTTTTACCAGCCCTTGAGATACAACCTTTTGCTCCTGACAGTCTTACCAGCAGGGAAGCTATTTTCTTCACACCTTTGTGTCATTGACCCAACTGCACTTGCATGGCTCCCAGGAAGCACCTACTTGTGGATGCCCAAGTGAGGCAAGCCATGCCAGTCTGGGGGTCGTGGATGCCGGGTCCTTGAACCATGGGGCAGGGGGAGTCTAGTGGGGTCCAGATTACCTAGCCTGGATCCTTGTGGTTACCTGCAAGAACCAGTCCTCCTTAGTGATAAAGATCAATCTGTGGACAGCAAGTCCTGATGTACATGGAGGGTATTGCAGCCCATTGGACCCTGCAGAGGACACCTGGTACCATAGTAGAGGAAGGAGAATAGAATAAATTTAACAACCACCACAGCCAAACAATGACAGCAAAAATTTGGGCGAATGAAACCACTAAGGTTGACTATGTCAATGTCAGCCAATTGACATTGGAAGGTTTTCCTCATCCTTGGGTCAGTGACATTGACAGCATTTCAGGACTATCAAAACTACCTAGCCAGAACTCTTGGAGTGTGTACCACATGAAACCCTGGGTTGATATCAGGTGGTCATTCCCCATCCCTGGGTACAAGGGCAGTTGGGAGGCTGCATATGACCTCTCCTGTTATCTTACCCCTTTCCCTAGAAACAGGAGGAAGAAATAGAACATTTGAAACAATGGTCACACCCATTTTCCCCTAACTCTTGACCCTTCTCAGTCTGACAAACTATGTAAGCATCATGAAAAATAAAGAATAAAAATAAATACTGAATAAAGAAACAAATGTTTGCATACTTGGATAGATAAATGGTTAACAGGTGAGTATCTTAATAGGTGGCTAGGTATGAAGGAAATAAAAACTTTCAAAATTCAGAATATTGCAACAAAATGATTCACAATGAAGAACAAAAGATGCTATCCAGTGTTTCTCTAGACAGTGATCTAAAATTATTTGTAAATATTTATCAATAAAAATTGGAACATATACTATAACTCAAATATATGTGAGTTAGCCATTTATCCATAATTTGTATTAATGCAAAACTCCTCTTATGTATTCTATGAACTTATAATAGATAATGTAAATATAAAACATAAATTATATATTATGTAAAAATAAATGACCAACATTTAAACTGAAGCTAATGATGATTGAACTGGAAATAATAATACATTTGATTTTCATATTCCACATGTCATGTTTCACAATGCTTGGAGTATACGCAATACAAATAGGGAGCCACAAGTCTGCACAATGTATTTGGATAGTCTATATGAAAGAAAAGAAATATTCCAGAAGAAATATGGTAAACATAAGAAAACAAACATTTTTTTCATGTTATGAAACTGAAGAAAAATCACACCAGGAACCCAATTAATTAAACTAGAGCCCTTAACCAGTATTTTATAGGCTATATTGAGAGTCTGATGAAGTGTAGAGACTTAACTCTTCTCAGAATGATCATTTAAACGCATTACCTATAACAGTCACATATTGGATTATAAAAAGGTAATTACCTTGGAACAGTTATTAAATATTTCAATTAAAAATCTCTAAAATTATATATATTCTTGGATTATGTAATTAACTCTTAGTAATTTCTGGAGAGTCTAACAAATGCCATAATTTTGGAGTAGTAATATATCGTGATTACCTGTAAGAAACACAGTAAGATATGACATAGTTGAACAGTGCTCCTAGCGCTATGGTGGGACTTTTTTTGAAGTCTTAATGAATAAAGAAAGCTAACTTTAGCTTAGAAATTAGCAAAAATAAAGTTGTGGCATTGTTTTCCCATCTAGCTCAAAGATATGAATTCTGTATTTAGCTGTTTTAGGCCTTTTCAACACTCAGGCTAAAAACATTTGAAGTTAGAGCATCTAGTGGGTTCAATCAGCTCTTTATTTCTTTATGAGAAGGAAATCTCTTAAGTCCAAGTGCAACCAGCTTGTTTACACTGTACATATTTATAATACTTGATAACTCTAACATTAAAGCATGCCATATTTAAATATTTTAGGTAGGCTCAACTGCTAAAATAGAAAACACAATTAAAAATATAAATAATTAATGTGTCTGTTATGATACTAATGTTTCCTACAGAAGACAGGAAAAACTTTTCTGATATAATTCTAATATTCCTAACAAGGAAAAACTCAGTTAATATTATATCTAAGAAATTAAAAAGCTATTTTCTTTTCAAGAAGCTTAATTATTTATTCTGCTCTCGCTCTTCCTTGAATATAAATTTTTTCTTCCCAATTTAGGTTTTACTACATTTCTAGAGTATGTATTTCTTTTCAAACCTGAAATTAACCTGTTGGGTCTAGCATTTCATCGAGGACCATAAAACTTAGCACAGTTACGTTATTAATCTATTTGTCCTGGGTTGCTCTTCTCCCTAAATGGCATAAAGAAGAGCAAAGCACCATACCACAGAACAAGCAATCTTACAGAGGATAAAGCTGGGGGTGGGCATATAATGTTTTCTTCAATATCATTGTATTATCACTGTATTGAGACTTTATCTTCATTATGACTTAAAGCTCATCTGTGATTTTCTTTAATATCAGAAAACATAAAATTATCTAATAGATCTCTGAAGTACTAACTGGTGACTCAAATCAGTTACTTGGCTTTCATGGAGTGTAACTTTCACTTCTGCAAAATGAAAATAGTGAAGATCACCTCACTATTTCACTGAGAGAATCAATATTAGTGCAAGATGGACTGTAATCCCCGGATAGACTAGTAGAAAATTGGATTGGAAGCAAGGTAGCTTGGACTTGCAATTGACATTCTGAAATGATAGCGGAAGTGGGAGCTTAACCCACTGTGTCATACTTACCCTTTTTAATTTTAATTGAATTATCACATTTTTACTTACTAATGGGATACACTATTGTGATTAAATAGATCTATATAATTATACAATGTCCAAATCAGAGTAATTAGTCTCAAATCTCCCCCAAAATATTAAACTTTCTGTATTTTAGAGGTCTTCAATCCCTTCTCCAGTTATTTTGCAATGTAAGCTTGATATAGACCAGTTACCTCCCTGTGCTGTGTGATATTAGAACTACTACTCACACTTTCACTTTATTGGTGTCCATTAGCTGCCTTCTCTCTACCTCCATTATCCCTTCTCTACTTTAGCCTTTAGTTGTTTCTTTTCTCTTTCTATTTCTAGGTTGTCAACTTTTTTAGCTTCTGCAGATGAGTGAGAACATGTTACATTTGTCTTTGTGCTGGCTTATTTCACTTAACATAATGTTTTCCAGCTGTGTCCATTTCACCACAATGTCATTTTCCATGTGACTTTCATCTGTCACAAAACATTTTCTTATTAATGGTGAAAATTATGTTCAGTGTATCAATTAACCTGGATGACTTTAACCCCAATAAAATTTTCAGTAGGAGAAACTCAGCAAAACCTTTTAAAACAAGATGAGATTTGCTATTTTTCACGAAACTGAAAAATATTTGTCTCTTGAGAGTTGATTTATTTTTGAAACATCTGTGTCACATGGAAGCAAGCAAGAAGACCAAACTGAAGGTGTGTGGCTGGGTCAGAAATAAACCTAAAGTAACATAAGCTATTTTTTTAAAGTTTATAACCTACATGTATGGTAGATTTCCGAGTCACAAAATAAATAATTTGGAAGTGCACAACATTTTAAACTGATACATAGATTCTAGAATAGAAATAATCTTATTGAATTTATCATTATTTTAAAATCAGTTAATTTTAAATCAACTATTACTGAAGACTCTATTTCATCTCTCTGTTGTTATGTCTAACGCAGAATAGAGAAAATGCTCTTGCTGTTAGCCAAAGGACATATTATTAGTGAGAGAATATTAGTGTAAATGATTTAACCAAACCGCAGTACTTTTAAAGATATTCTAAAATAATCCATATCATCTATGTAATACATGTAATACCTATACTTCACTTTTATTCATGATACTTATACTTAAATTATGGTAACCAATACCATGGTATAGTAGACTAAGCTTCCACCTGTGGCACTCACATTCCAAAGGGTACTAGTTCAAGTTCCAACTGTGCCACTTGCAATCCAGCTCACAGTTTATACCCTGGGAAAGCAGCAGAGGATGGCTTAAGGCATTGGTCCCCTGAATCCTTCTGGAAGACACAGAAGAAGTTCCTGGCTCAGAACTTTGGCCTGGCTCAACTCTGGCCATTTGGCCATCTCTCTCTTCTTTGTAACTCTGCCTTGAAAAAAATCTTGGAAAGAATTGATAGCACCTTTTTTCTCTATGTACAATCAGAATTTCTCACAGGAAAAAAATAATTTAACAAACTTTTTATGAAACATGTGCATGCCTTCCCTTTAATAGATAAGGCTAATAGTAGCAATTTCCTAGCTGAATAAACTTGAGGAAGGCTTTTTGTGCAGTAGTCAAAAGACATGGCTTGAAACATGCACATTCCGTAGCAGAGTGCCTGGTTTGAGTACCAGTTCCTCTGCTTCTTATCCAGCTCATTTCATTCTCTGCTACTCATGGGAGAGTTCCAGACTGAGTTCCGGGATCCTAGATTCAGGGCTTTGTGGGAATGAAGCAACAAGTGGAAAACTTTTTATCTTTGTACCACTACCCCACCTCTTTGTAGGTCTGCCTTTTAAATTAAATTTTCTAAATAAAGATTTAAAAGATGCTAACCTCCAGTCTTATGATAGAAAGTAGAAGGAAAGAGAAGGGATAAAAATCATGCTCTAACCCTCTAGGAGCCCTAAGAGACCAAATGTATACAAAGTAGTCAGTTAAAAACATCTTCAAGTCACAGTGAAGATTATCTTTCTGACTTTTAATCATACAGAAACAATGATTTTTTAATGCAATCTCTAGGTTATGTATGGTTCCTTCCATTTATCTTTTTCATTTAGAGTTTTAAGAACATTTTAGTTTATTAAAGGAGAAGCCAGAATCCTGGGATTGGTATTTTCAGTTTCCAGTTGATGGTTTTATGTGAGAGAATTTTCTGTCAATCATTCTCTGGCTGACAGCTATATTGTCAAAATCATTTTTCTCAGAGTGGCCTTTTTTCTAACTGATATTAAATACTAAAAATTTCTGAAGAGATAAACATGGTTATTCTGTCTTTTTAAGAGGCATCAGTTGTACTGGGATAAGTGTTTGTGTTTCAAAACCATTTTGCACCAAAATAAAAATTTCTTTTCAATGTTTCCACTCATCTTTTAAAAATATTCTTGTGTGAGTATACACACATGTGTGTATCTATGCTTTATTTTAAAAATTAAACATGTTATCATCTAAGTTTACTTACTGGATAATTCACTGTATACTTTAAGGATAATAATTTTTTGGAATGTTGCTTATTTTTTCCACATTTCACTTTCATGTATAAGTACTGACTGCTGTGCATTGTCAGGAATGAATACTGCTTCTCACTTTGCAACACCTCAGTTTTTACTTTCTTAGTTATTCCATAATAGAGAACAAAAAGGAAGCAAAGCAAAGAATGAAAGAAAAGAAAACAAATGAAGGAAATGGGAATGGAAAAAAGAGAGGATTCAAAAAGGCAGACAAAGAAGATAAAGTAACATGTGCAGCCTAAGCAAGGGTAAGAACTGACTATTTGGACTAATAGGAAATAAAATGATGATTTTGTTTAAACACAAAGTATTTTGATTGACGATTCTCCTGATCAGAAAAATGGAAACTTTGTATTTAGTGATCTGTATAAAAAGCTAAATTTAACAAGCAAGAAATAGAAGTAGGGCTAGTACCTTAGTGCTAAAGCAGACAGTGATAAAGAAACTTTCAGGAATTTGGGGAGAAAGGAGCAAGCAGAAACAGTCCATAAAATGAAAACAAACAGGACTATCAAGAGGTGGTCAACAATGAAATTGAAAATAAGACTATTCCAGTAGAGTTTTATTAAATGTTTCAACAGGGATGATGCCAGCACAGTGTAAGATACCTCTGATAGTTGACCCTTCCAGAAATTTTGCTCTAAATTACTCGAAAAACAAAAAGAGGCTACAATTTTCCTAGAGAAAATTGAAGACACAAGTAAAGACCCTCTGTAGAGCAAAAAACTAAAATGTGTGCTTACAAAGCAAAAATTATTTTTCATTTTATTCTGTACTATGTTTAAGATCAGTAATTGCAAAAACATGGAAGCAGCCAAAATGCCCATCAGCAGAGGATTGGATAAGAAAGCTATGGTTCATCTACTCCATGGAATACTGCTCAGCTATTAAAAAAAACAAAATGCAGTTCTTTGTGGCCAAATGGGCCAAACTGGAAACCATAATGCTAAGAGAAATGAGCCAATCCCAAAAGGTTAAATACCACATGTTTGCCTTCATTTAAGATGATATGATGTTATATATAACATGTTATGTTATGTATGTTATATGTTGTGTATAAACTAAATTGAAATGTCAATGAGATGGTCACAGAAGGTGGTTAAGAAATCGCATTTACTTTTAACATATTGGTTACTCATTACTATGTCAATTAATTCCATAATGATGTAAATTTTTGCTGATGGTATGTTGGAGCTTTTAATTGATCGGGATGATACTCTGCTGGCTCTGTCTTCAGACCAGAGAGGGTATACCTAAGAAGCCGTTGAACTTGACTGGACAATAAGATGCTGGACTCTATGTTTGGTATACGCTTGCAATGGGGGAATCTCAACTGAACTTGAACTGTGGTTATGCAACAAGGTGGAGGAATCCACCATGGTGGGAGGGTTTGGGGAGGGGTGGGGAGAACCCAAGTACCTATGAAACTGTGTCACATAATACAATGTAATTAATGAATTAAAAATAAAAAAGATAAAAATAATCCTTCTATGTCCTCAGCATTGAATAAAATTATTACACAAAATCATGGCCACACTTTTAATGCCCTCAGTGTAGGAACTACACTTTGTATGTTTTATAGAATCTTAGGTTTTTTAAAGGAGAGGCAAGTAGTTAATCACAGCTATTCATGGAGGAACTGCTGCAATCCAATTCAAGCGATTCTCAATTCTGGGAGACAGTGGTTGTTCCTTAGTTTTTGGTTGTTGTAACAAATACAACTGGAAGAGCATATATTTATATATTTCTCAATAGTTTTCTCAGTAAATACATAAGACAAATTTCATGAATTGGAATGTATTATTGGATCAAATGGTTAAATTCAGTAAATATTGATATAATTTGGCTTATTGTTATTAACAAATGTATGACAATATATACTTTATACTTTTATTAGCACTGAATTAAAGTGTCTAATTTTAATTTATGTAAGCTTCACATCTGGCCTTATTGGCATTGGTTTTTGAAACTACATTTGTTGAGGTATAATTGATACAAAAAGCTGTATTTAGTTTATGAACACTTCCCATCTACACATGATTTGGTGGGTTTGTAGTCTCAGTTCTGTGTTCTATACTTGAGAAAACTGAAATTGATGTTGAAAATACAGATTGTTTTGCTACGTCTTAAGTTACCCAGCATTAGTAAAGCTCTGTCTTTGGCAATCTGATTGCTGAGTCTGTTCTCTCAAACTCTCCCAATGTGTGTTGCACCATTAATCCCATTAAATCTTGGTGGCACACTCACGATTAGTTCAGTTCTGTAGAAACTCAGCCTGGCATGACTGCAGCCATTGTGAACATAATAGGCATGTTGCTAAGTGATCTTGAAGGTCATCCTAATCCTTTACATGGGGACTTGTAGTCCTTAAGACAACATACTGCTCTAATTTGAAGTGCTTGTTTGATTCCTCAAATAGTCCTTATCTAGTGTCGGGAATATTAACGATCCTTGAGAAAGTCCAGGTTCCTTTGGATTAGCTGTAGGTCACGTTTATGTCACTTAACAAGTAAACTCATTGGTACTCACCAGGTCATGGGGCTTCCTGAGACCATTTTTTGTACCAAGTTCTCCCCAGTAACGTATACTTTGTGTAATTCCGTATTCCTCCACTTCTAACCTCAAGCTCTTGGCTCCTGCTTTTGGAAGTCAGTTTTTGTATAATAGCTTTTCAGGGCAAATCATCAATTCCACAATTATTTATTGCTCATAGTTACATGCCAGAACTGATGCTGGAGCTTAATAGTCCTCAATGAATTTAACATCTCAGCTTTTATGGAACTGATTGTAAGAGCAGGAGCAGGCAAAGACTAAACACAATATAAATGAATCCATTATTTAGCAACTAGGTATTATAGGAAAACAAGAAGTATTAAGAAAGTGGAGAAATGTTAAGATAGTGGAGAGTAGGGAGAGTAGGGAGGCAGGATTCAGTATTCAATGGTCTCCTGGCAGGAGTGAAGTTGAAGAAAACATTGAAGTAGAGGCCATCAGAGTGGTACCATAACATGTTAAACAAATGCTTCTGATGCCTACATCTCGTTTTAAAGTTCTATATTAAATACAACTCTTTTACTTCAATCCATCATTCTACTAATGCTCCTGGTAATCAGCAGATGGTTTGAGTACTTGAATTCCTCTCATCCACATGGGAGATACAGATACTGTTCTGTGCCATTGGCTTTAGCCTTGACCACTTAGGGCTATTAGGAGCATTTTGGGAGTAAATCAGCAGTTGAAGTTCTCCCTCCTCTTCCCCTCTGTATGTTCCCCTTGCCCTCTCCTACTTTCTGTCATTCTGCCTTTCAAACAGATAAATCAATCTTCTGAAATAAAGATAAAATTAAATTTATGTGATTGCATATTTTATTTTTTCACGAAAAAATTGATAGTTGCCCAACTGCTATTTTACTGGCTCTGTGTGTGTGTGTGTGTTTTGCGCATGCAAATTTATCAAGTTGGAGATTAGCACTATGTATATATGCTCCTTAGTATGTGATTGTTGTTAGTGGTGAGGATCAGCTTTTCTGTTTGATATTTTAATGACTGAGAAAGAGCTAGGGATTCCAGGGTTTACCCTTCATTGGAAATAAACTTACACATTTCCCTATTCTATTTCCTAATGATATACAAAGTTAGAGAAAACCTGTAACTTGTGATAAGAAAGAATGAAATTAATTTGACAGTTTATTTATTTATTTTTTGCAGTCAGAGTTGTTTATTCCATACCAAAAAGAAACTTGGTATTACTGAAAAGACTCATACTTTTTCAGAAAGCAAAAGAAATTTTCTGTCCCACAAAGTCTAGCACTACTACAAAAGCATTAATTTAGCTATAAATATTTGAGCTATATCCAGAATATTGATTGTCAGCCACCTCTGGTTTTTTTTAAACTGAAAGTAGGCAACTGTCACTTGTGTGTAATATCTGTGGCTATGTAAAACAGGCTTTATTTTTCTTTCTCTGGGATGGGAATGATAGCGATATTCTAGAGGGTACTGGGAATAGGAGTGATGGTGTAATGTATAAACAAGAGCATAAGGACTTTTCATTGTTGAAAATAAAGGAGCAGGCATAGACAACATATGGTGAAGCTTGAACTTAGAGCTTAATTAATGAGCAAAACTAGATATACAGATATATGAGAACTACATAGCTATTACCCACCTGATCTCTATGGACTTCGTAACTGGTGGCCAAAGTGGAAAATGCTGCCTTTTCACTGGAGACAACAAAATCAGATTTTAATAGACAGAGAACTACTAAAGGTAAATAATATGCAGAATAGAATTTTATATGTATTCTTTCACATTGGTTTATTTTACAATGTAAATGGAAAGAATCATTTAATCAAATGTTTTTAAAATCAAGACTTTTTAATTATAATATTTTGCCTTGGGATAACAACTCTATACCGTTTTTGCACATGAACCTTCGAGGTGATATGGTTTAGAACATTGATCACATAATTATTTAGAAATACTAATAAAGGAAATGTTCTAAAGCCAGTTGTATCTGGAGTTAGAGCCCTGAAAGATTAGTATGCAATTCATTATTAAATTTGATCAGCTGTAAGTCATAATTCGCTGAGAAACAAGTTTAATCAGTTTGGTTGTTGCTTCGTGAAGTAACTTGTCAATAAATTTATTTTACTTTTAAATAAAGCTTCGATTAAAGGCAAGAAAATGTGACTTTTTGTCATTAATAATCATTTTGTTGACATGTATAACTCAGAATGTTGAATTATGTTTTGCTATGCCTTAGCTGATAGTACATCATTGTCGTTCTGTGAAGCAATTTCACTTCATGGTATCAGAGCAAAATTTTGCTTTGGAAATTATTCTTTAAGAACAACTAATTACAAATTACATTTAACTAGGCCGTCTTGAGTGAGCATGCAGTTCTGAAGGACATTTTCCTCACTAAGTGGATGAGGCTGCAATTTTCTTTCATGATTCAGTTTATATCACTTTGTACTGTGTGCCTCTAATGGTCTTTATTCCTCTATAACGTTTCATCTTGGTAAAATAAAAATAATTAAACATAAAGAGCCTGAATACAGCTTTATATTTTTATGAAAACAACAAAAGAAGAACCTGTCACATTCTATTTTCTTCTGCAAGGGGCTAGTTGTGGTCCTGATTTTGATTTCCTCTACGTTTTTTCAGTTATTTTAGCTCCAAAATTAAAGCTTAATTAAAACATTGTTTCACTAATAATTTACATGTGAGAGCAAGGTGTAATTATCTCATTTGACAGATGTTAAATACAGTCAGAAATTTAGAAAGTGCTGACAAAGTAGATCATAGGAGTAGAGATTTTTATAAAATGATTTTGTTCATTTTATTATATTTGGTGGAGGGGAGACTTACCAAGCAAAATATACCTACTTTTATACAAATTTAGGCATAATTTAATGTTAGCACTAGAAACAATTATTTTACTTTTTTATGTTTATCTTTAGTAAGACCTGGAACATTCACACTAGAATTGTGACAGTCTTTTGCAGTGTGTGCTTTGTTTTGACTTCAAATGAAGGCCTATTAACAAACAAACAAACAAAAAACCAAAACCAAAAAAAAAAAACCAGAAAAAACCCCAATAAATAAAAGCTGATGAAAGAAAATGAACATCAGATTCATGGAAATAGTAGCCAATTATCAACACTGATATACTAACCTCATTCATATTGAAAAACAAATTTAAAAAACAGCATGCCATATTTTAGTTATATTGAGAAAGAGTAAATGCATACCCAAATATCCCAATGTTTGCATGAGAAATGCATTGGCAGTAGTGGTCACACATGTACTGCTCACTGAAGGTGAAAATTGCATAGCCTTTTAAGAGCAGCATGGCAGTTATAACCAAAGCTCTAATAATGTTTGAGACTTGAGCCCATCATCCCACTTCCAAATAAAGCATGTAATTAGGCAGGTATTTTCAAATAAACAGAGACATTCATTGCACCATTGCTTATTGTAATAAATTGCAGAGCACAGAAATCACACCTACATGAGTATGTGCACATTGTGGCTTCAGTGTGGTTTCTTAAGTCAGGAAATGGGTTTCATCTCAATTCCCTCCAATTCCCAACCTGCTGTGGCTTCCTCTTTTGCCACACAATATATCCCTACTAAAGGACTTTTAAAAAATATACAAGCTGTATCTGTGAGATGAGCTGAGACAGTGGAAATAGAGGGAATCATATGGGGGCTTTTGGAAAAATTCTTTTTCCATACTGTCCTAATGTGAGAGGAGAATGGCATTTCCTCCCTTATGGATGAAATTTTATGACAATGGAAAACAGGAATTTACACATGTCTTTGTACTGGCAGGGAGATGTGACTAAGGTGAAACTAATGAATGCACTGAATGAGTTATTCTTCTTAAGTGAAAATAATAAATATCCTTGACCTCAAAAATGGATATTTGGACACTTATCTTTTGGTCAGAGGAATTCTAACTGATATTGGTCATACAAAACTGTTCTTTAGATCTGTTGCAGGTTATGTCATGGAAGTAATTTTATGAAGAGTTAATGGGGAAGTCATTTTGTTGGAGCATATTGAGTGGCTGTTTGGGGTGCCCACATCCCTTACTGGAGTAGCTGGTTCAAGTTGTGGCTGCTCCCCTGCAATCTAGGTTCATGCCAGTTTGCCAGGCAGGGAGTAGGTAATGGTTCAAGTATTTGAATGCCTACTTCCAAAAGGAAATTCTGGCTCATGTCTTGTGCTGAGCTAGATCTAGCCATTCACGACACTTGGAGAATAAACCACTAGATGGGAAATCAAGCTCTCTCTCTGTTTTCCAAATAAGTAAATATTTTCAAAAAATAACAGTTGATATGGATTTAGTTGCCAAGAAAAGGTCAGGGAAGATATACAAGTTTCCACAGTAGTTAGGTATGAATGGTAAAATTTAAATGTGTCCTTTTTGCATATTTGTGTTGTCTACATTTTTCAATAATGTGTATTTATCATTTCTACATTCTACCATCTATTCTATTTCTGTCAGAGACAGATATTAATGAGCTATCTTGAGCTGGAAGTTAGCTTTTTCAAGAGTAGAAAGTTTTTAGATTTTAAGGAAACCTTTAGTGAAACAAAATTTAAAAAAACCAAGTATCTATTTTTCTGTGAATATGGAAGATTACAGTTTTTGTTTTCCTTTGTTACTGAGGGTATCATATAATGACTTTGTACTAAATCATATTGAATTTCTTCTCTCAAGAAAGCCAATTCCTACAGTATCTTCAGTTGTTATGGGAAAAAAAAGAGATGCTATTAAATCATCAAAGGTGAGAATAGTAAATTGCCTTTGGGTTGATACTGTTACCTTGAAATGGAACTTTGTGAGGTCTAGATACATTGGGTTTCCAAACAGTTATTGCAACAAAATGGAGCTCATCTATTTTTCCTTTTCTCAAATGCTGCTGCCTGTCATGCCAGAATCCCATATTGGAACATTGACTTAGATTCCAGCAGTTCATCTTCCAGGCCATTCCTTTCATTAATTGCAAAGGAGCAGAAGAAGCCCCAACTACTTGGGACCCTGCCACACACTTGGGGACCGAGATGGATCTCTGGGTTCATGGCCTTTGTCTGGCCCAATCCAAACTGTAATGACCACTGAGGAGTGTCCCAACAGATAATTAAGCCAACAATTTTTGCTCAAACTTCTCATTGAGTAAAGCAAAATTATACAAGAGAAGTGGATGGTTTTATATGGTGGTATGAAAAAAAAAAAACCAAAGTAAAACTAGATTTTGATTGATTTGACTGAGTGATTATGAGAGTACTCTATTCCTTCACTAAATTACTATCATAAACATCACAAGTGACCTGGAGAAACGCTTAAATGACAGAACAATGTCAAAAGACATTAAGTTTTGAAGAGTTTTGATGTACAAAATCATAGTGGGATACAGATGGGATTGGAAGACATCAGTATAGAAAATAAGTGATAGGTAGGGGCGCTTTCTGTGGTCCTAACTCAGTTCCAACTTTGGCTCCCCAACCTCTCTTGCAATGACCATCAGGGTCGCTCCGGAACTACCCCCAAGATTAGATCAGATAAACGGAGACCAATAAGGAAAGCTTAAAACAGACAGGAAACAGTCAGTTTGTATTCCCATATACATAACTAGGTAGGACACAAATATTAGTTACTCCTCACTAAGGTATTGAAGATTTCTCTGCACACCCCTCCTAAAATTGTTCTGTGCCTCAACTGTTGACATATTGCTTGTTTCAGGTATAAACCTGTTTGGACTATTCTAAATTTTGCATAATTCAGGAGAAATCACGCTTGAATACTTTAAGCTGCTAAATATGTAAATGAAAATAGACACAAGACAGCTGAATAGTACCATACAACTATTTTAAGGTGTATAGCAGCCGGTTGTGTATAAAATATAATTGAGATGTCAGTGAAGTAGTTACAGGATGTGGTTAAGAACTTACATTTTCTAACACAAAGGTCACTCAATACCATGTCAATTAACTTCATGATGCTGTAAATTGTTGTTGAAATTGTGTAGAGACTTTTCATTGGAGGGTATGATATGCTGCCAGTGCTACTTTCAGACCAGAAATGGTTTCCCAATGAAACTGTTGAATTTATCCGGGCAATAAGATGCTGGGTTCTCTGCATGGTCCATGCCTGCAATGAAGGAATCATGACTGGTTATGGTCTGTACTACTGTAACAATGTGGAGGAATTCAATGTGGAGGGAGGGTTTGTGCAGGGGTTGGGGGAATCCCAGAGCCTATGAAACTGTCTTAAGATGAAACTTTGCAAGGTGAGATGTTTAATGTCAGTTGAACACAGGATGTGGTCAATTGGCAGATATTGAGACTAAAAATAGATGGTTTTAAATTTTTTTTCAATAATTCAACAAGTAGTTTTTAAATAACTTGTTGCATTCTATTGATTATTGTGTACTGACTGCTGCACTGGTAAATAAATTTGAAATTGAGAAGTTTAAAATTTATCAAAAGGAAAAAACATAAAGTAAAATTCAGTTTAGATAATGGAGAGAAAATGATGTTAGATGCATAGATAATGCTACCTGGGATGCCACTTGAGGCCCTTTCTTTGAGTCTTGGGTTTGTCCTCAATTTCAGTTTCCTGCTGATGTGCACTCTGGGAGATGATGATGCTAGGGCTTGGAACCTGCCATACTCACTTGGGAGATGCAGATTCAATTATGCGCTCCTGGCCTCTTGGATTTGATGTAACCAGCCCATTTGCCATGGCATTTAGGGAATGGATAAGAGATTCCCCATCCATCTATCTTTCAAGTAAACAATTTTTTTTTAAGATTTATTTATTTCTTTTAAAGACAAAGTTTGTGCGTGAAAGAGACAGGAGACAGAATTTTTTAAAAAGAATTATTTATTTTTCTTGGAAAGGCAGGCTTACAGAGAGAAGGAGAGACAAAGAGAAGGATCTTCCTTCTGCTGATTCACTCGCCAGATGCCTATAACAACCAGAGCTGGGCTGATTGCAGTCAGGACTCTGGAGCTTCGTTCAGGTCTCTGTTGTAGGTGCTGGTTTGCAAGGCATTGGGCAATCTTTTGCTGCTTTTCTGAGCCACAGATAGGGTGCTGGATGGAAAGTGAAGCAGCTGGAGCATGAATTACTGCCCATATGGCATGTCAGCACTTGGATGTGGAGGATCAGCCAGCTGAGACAATGTACCACCCTGAGACAGGAATCTGACATCCACTAGTTCTCTCTCTTTATGACCAGAGATATGGCAAGGTGAAGTGTAGAGTCAGGAACTTCTTCCAATCTTCCCACTTGGGTGTAGCGACCTGAGAATTTGTATCATCCCTAGCTGCTTTCCCAGGGTATTAGCAGGGAGCTGGATCAAAAGTGGAGCAACCAGAACTAGAACCAGCGCTCTCATCAGATGTTAGTACTACGGGCACATAACCTGGTGAACTACAATGCCAGCCCCTAAATAAAAAAAAAATCAATATACAAATTATCTAATTTGTTCCTTTAGGAGCTGTGTTTATGGAAATCTCATAAACGATTTTAATGATATTCTGGTAATATAAGTAGAAAAAAACTGTTGCCGTCCAGCTAGAGTAGATAGAATCTAAGCTGAATTTCTGTCATTGATTTCATAAAGCAAACCATATTCACTAAAGACATTCGTGAGAAAGAATTTTCAGTTATTTACTATTCCTTACTTGTAAGTAGGAATAGGTGTGATTTGCAAATGGACAAACATGAAGTATTTGATTTGGTTTTATAGATCATTTGGGAAACCACTAATTGTGACTTTGTGACACACTGATATATGATTTTGACTCTGCAGTGGAAAGAATTCCTAGATGCTAATAAATCTCATCACTTTTGTACATATAGGGCACAGTAACATGGATTTTATTGGTATAATTAACATGTTATACAACAAGTTTACTTTGACAGAGAGATTATCGAGATGATTCTGCCTAATCATATGAGCCTTTTTATGCAGCACTAATCACTATAATTAAGTTATGGAATCCATGCACATTCCACAAATGGATGAAATGGTAAAGGAAATATACATTTCTCACATAACATTAGGGAATAAATTTTGCTATTTGTGACATCATGCCAGAAATTGGAAAGCACTGTTATCATTGAAATAAGCCTAACACACAAGAACAAATACCATATGTTCTGTCTTTTAGGTGGTGGAGTCTATAGCAATTGAACTAGAAGAGGATAGGGTGGTGGCTACCAGAGGCAGGGGGATGAGGATTTGGGAAGATTACAGTAAAATAATGTGAAACTGAGTTAGATAGGAAGAGCATTCCAAAATTTTTAGATCAATGCAAAAATCTATGTATTGCTAATATTTGAAAGCATAATAACTGATACTATAGCTTATATTTTAGTCAGGACACAGACCAGTAATCACATGGAATGCTGGCATCATAGGGAATATCTATCTAGTACTCCACAATACACAATACACAATACGCTTGCTTTCTATAATACAATATGACTAGAGGAAATTTCTAGTTTTCAAATCACAGAAAGTTAACTTTTAAACATACAATATAAAGCTCAATTTAAACATTGTTCATTGTATTAAAAATTAAAATACCAGACTGTATTTTATAAATGTATATAAGTATAATTTGGTAATATGTTCTGTTAAAAATCCAAAGTTTTGATGGTTGATCAAAGAAAGTGGATTTGAGAGTCTGAGAAGAATTCAATGGATCATTGCTGGCTTGACCAAAGAGACAGTCATATGACAGGATTATAGCAGCCTCTTGTATCAAAGAGTTACTCTGGGTTTTTTTTTTTTTAATATTCATTTATTCATTAATTACATTGCATTACATGACACAATTTCATAGGTACTGGGATTCCCCCCCCCTTCACCCCAAACCCTTCCCCCATCATGAATTCCTTCACCTTGATGCATAACCACAGCTCAAGTTCCGTTGAGATTCCCTAATTAAAAGTTTACACCATACAGAGTCCAGCATCCCACTTGTCCAGTTCAAGTTCAACCGCCTCTTAGGGAGGCCCTCTCAGGTTTGTAGGCAGAGCCAGCAGAGCGTCACCTTGATCAATTAGAAGCACCAACATATCATCAGCAACAGTCCAGGTATGATGAGGCTGGTGCAGAGTCCACTGATTGACATAGTCCGTCTTAGGGTTTCCCCTTGTCCAGTTTTCCGCTGCAAGCATAAAGCTGAGGTGGTTGATTCATCTACTCCATTTTCCATCTTTTTTTGATTAATGCTTTGATTCCTCCATTTTGTTCAGGGGAATCCCCCTAAAAAAAACTTTGAGGCATTCCCAGTCCAGGCTCCTACATGTACTACTAGTAAGCACAGTGCCCGCCACCGTCCATCACTCCGATCAGCTGATGGTTTTAACCCCTGGGTTGGTTCTCTTCTGAGCCCCGACCTCTATTGGAACCAATGAGTATCGCATCTCTCCCCGGCTCTGCCCATCACACTCTTGTCCCTCACCTAAACCAGTGGGAGGAGTGCTGGTCGGGTGTTGCATTCCCTGTTAGCACAGGCCATTTCACCTTGGCATTTTGTGTTTTGTACTTTTTTTTTTTTTTTTTTTATCGCAACCAAACACGGCCAGGCCCCCACACAGTTTCAGCACTTGGGCTTGCCAATACTCTGGGTTTTTAATCAGTAAAGAGAAAAGGAAATTCAGTGATTCCCATGAAAGTAACTAGCAGCTAGAGCAATGAGCAATACCAAGGATATCACAAGTTTTTGAAATTTATTCTGATGTGAGTGGAGGTGAGGTGGCAAGTAATACTGAATCTAAAGAGTAAGTTTGCCCGTTCTGGAAGGTTTCTATGACATTGTTAGGATGTTTGGGTATTCTCATCTATCTCAATTTAAAAGTATAAAATGTAATTTACAGAGTTATTGTATGTGTTTCTCAGAAAGCTACATCAGCACACAACTGCAGTGAATAAGCAGCAGATAGATGAAGACTTATCAGATTGACAAGTTAAAGAGATCTAAGGAAAGATAATGAAGTACAGAGCCACGATTTGCTAATAGGAATTGAGAGTTGAGATTATATTTGTGAAAAATTATTGAAGCAACGTTGATGAAAACTGGCAAGAAAAAGATGGTATGATAAATGAAATAGCAAAGTTATTCAGAATTTCTTTTGTTTTTTTATAGGTATGGATATGTAATCAAGCTGTTTGCTCAGGGAACATTGAAACTGTATATGTATATGTGTATATGGATACACATATGTGTATATATATATGGATAAATATTACACAATTCATTTTGAACATGTTATAGCTTGGGTATCTTTGTAAAAGAAGAATAAAATTTCTCAGTCAATATGAATGTTACCACTGGATAAAAACATGACAATATGATCAACAGATGAATATGTGTCAATATGTTTAAAATATGTTTAAAATTTTAGAGGACAAAGATCGTTCTTCATACTTCTCAAACAGTGATGCCAACATTATCATCTCTTGTTAATTATAGTATGAGAAAGTACTTCTCAAATCAATCAAATCTTTTTTCTTTAGGTGAGGTTTTCATTGGTGAGGTTTCTGTTACATCTGCAATAGCGCTTGGGCCATTTAACTCAGCGCATTCAATGACAGGTGAGGATGTTATTTGGAGACCTTGGCAGATCTTTGTAAGTGAAATTCAGATCAGGTCTTCAGTATTTTGAAGTAAGTCTCTCTTACCATCTTCATATAACTATCCATCTTTGTCTTGTCTTCCTTTGTTTTAAAGACTTATCCAGTTTCATTGGAAAAGCAGATGTGCAGAGGATCGAGAGAAAATCCTCGATCTGTTGGTTCACTCCCCAAATAACCACAGCAGCCAGAGACAAGCTGATCCAAAGTCAGGAGCCAGGAACCTCATCAGAGTCTTCCACATGTGTGCAGCTTCCCAAGGCATTGGGCCATCCTCTGCTGCTTTCCTGGGCACAAGCAGGGACCTGGATGGGAAGTGGAGCTGCCAGGACATGAACTGGAGTCCTTACGGGATGCTGTTGCTTGGGGGTAGAGTATTAGCCAATGGAACCATCACAAAGGTCCTGACTACTTTTCTTTTAGGAAACACATTTAGTTTGTTACTGGATTATGTTAGAAATTGAACAGTTGGTGGCTGGCTCATACACATAGCTGATTAATCCTCTACCTGCATTGTTGGTGTGCCACATGGGTGCCAGTTTTAGTTCTGGCTCCTCCACTTCTCATCTTGCTCCCTACTTTTGGTCTTGGAAAGCAATGTAAGGCCTTGGACCCCAGGACTCATGTGGGAGACACAGGAGAAACTCCTGGCTACCAGCTTCAAATCAGCCCAACTCCTATCATTGTGGTCATTTGGGGAGTTGAACCAGCAAGTTGAAGATTATCTCTCTCTCTCTCACTAACACTAGCTTTCAAATAAAATAAAATAAATAATTTAATTAAATAATTAGCCACGGCCATCAAGTTGTCATACAAGCTGAGTTGTCCAACCTTAACTGGAACTTTTCCAACATTTTAATTCAGAGTTGGATTTCCCTAGATACATGACAGTCATGTTTATACCACTTTAAGGCCCAACTAAGCTACCATAGTAGGCAAGTTACATGAAATGGTTCAAAGCCAATGGTTTCCATTGCTTCAACCTTCTAAGAGGTTCATAAATAAAGTAACTATGGGGGTAGGAATAAAAGTTATCCATGGACTTAGCAACATGGACTTTCAGCTGCCATGTGTGACGTGGTTGTATCTATGGCTGAATGTCCAATAGGCCAGCTGCAGGACAAACTTCAAACACCTGATATGGTGTCATTCCATATAATGATCAATCAGTGACCCTGGTGGCAGGGTGATTACATTGAACTGTTTCCTTCGTGGAAACTGAAGCATTTTGTTGTTATTCAGGATATGGATTTTCCTGTGCTGTTGTGCTGTACACAAAGCTTTTCCCTAAACAACCACCCATGGATTTATAGACCAAGTATATACTGTCATGCTATTCCATAGAGCATTATGTCAAACTGAGAAGCTCATTTCACAAAGAAGAGTTATAAAGGACCAGTTTCACGGAGTCTATTAGTCTCATCATCTCCTCTAACATCCTAGATCAGGTGGCCTCATGGAGTGGCAGAGCGACCACTGGAAGATTCTGATAATCCCTTGCTTATTTGAGGGCATAGTTTCTCTATGTGCTGAGTCACATTGCAAAAATATAGTGCTATTTTACTAACAGCCAAGTTTCATGAGTTCAGGAATAAAGGAGTGGAATCATGAGTTGGAATACTTGCTTTTACATCTAGTTGCCAAGTTACTTCACTCACCTACTATTAACAGTTTGCTTTCTGCAAGCCCTAGATCAGAGGAAGGAATGTTTCTACTGGAAGACAGAGCAATGACTCCATTGAATTTGATATTAAAAATAGCATGTGATCATTCTGGGTTCCTCATGCATCCAAATCGATGGCAAAAATGGAAGTTAGTTACCATTTTAGCTAGAGTGATTGATTCTGTGAATATTGAGAGCTGCAAATTCTAGGAAGAATTCAGATTGATTGTCTGTACCTGTTTTGTTTTCATGCTGGTAGAATTTTTTAACAACTGTGCTGCCCAGAAATAATACATCATTCACGAATTTTGGATTAAATCTAGAAGTAAACAACTAAGTTCATAATATCAATACTTGCTCCAAAGTGAATTGTTTTTTGTTTTTTTTTTTGTTTTTTTTAAAAGATTTATTCATTTTATTACAGCCAGATATACACAGAGGAGGAGAGACAGAGAGGAAGATCTTCTGTCCGATGATTCACTCCGCAAGTGAGCCACAATGGGCCAATGAGCGCCGATCCGAAGCTGGGAACCTGGAACCTCTTCCGGGTCCTCCCACGCGGGTGCAGTGTCCCAATGCATTGGGCCGTCCTCAACTGCTTTCCCAGGCCACAAGCAGGGAGCTGGATGGGAAGTGGAGCTGCCGGGATTAGAACTGGCGCCCATATGGGATCCCGGGGCTTTCAAGGTGAGGACTTTAGTCGTTAGGCCACGCCGCCGGGCCCCAAAGTGAATTGTTTAATCTTAGTATGATGCCCTTAAAGGCTCATATAAAACAAAGCAAACTACTGAAAATAACACATTCTTAAGCCAGTAGGAATCTTGCAAATCAATTACTTTAACATTGTAAGTCTTATTTTCCAGAAATGTGATTGACAAAACATCATGTAGATATTGTCAGTCTGTGGCCAAAATCTATCTCATTTCATCAAGCATGTGAGAGTTGGATATGTTTTACAAATTATATCTGAATCTTATGAATATATTTTAGTTTAAAATTTACAAATGTGTGAAAATGTATATTCAAATTTTGGCTTATAATACATTAATATTATTTAAATGTAAATCTGTTTATTTAAAATGCAAAGAGAGAAATATCTTCCCTTTCTGTATTCCCATCACCATATTTGGACTTAACACATGTGTCATTTGCCCTTGGATATATTCTTCAGATCATGACCTTTACAAATAAAGGAAGATTTGGATAATTCCTAAAAATAGCTGTTTTAATAGGCTGACCTGGCATTTGCCATGACTGACTCAAAAGCCCACATTGGAAATTCATTTAAAATTTTCCACATAGTTATACATCTACTGAATCCAAGTAGTGCTTCCTCCAAATTTATCATAATGCCACTTCAGCAATCATTTTTTTTTTTTTTTTGGTAGCACTGATCTGTTGATGTAATGTTGTAAAGCGTGAGATATACAAAGGAAAAAACAAAACAACAACAAAAAAAACCTCAATCTGAGACCTAAGGAGTGGGTAGGAGCATTTTCAAACCAGGTAGAATGTAGTAAGTAAATCCTTTCACATGTAAATTTACAGAATCAAAGACTCCATAATCTTTGTTTGTCAGCAATAATGTGGATTCTGAAGACTCAAATGTAGCAGAAAATATATTGCTATATAGGAAATTATGTTTAAAAAGAGCTTAATATAGACAGAACATAAATCTGTAGGTATCAAGCTGTGGGGCAAAACTTTGATTTGAGGACTTTACATTAGATGTTTTATACAAACCACATTAAAGAGCTTACACTCAAATCCATATTATAAAGGAAATCAGTTGATTATTTCTAATAATAAAATGGAAATTTGCTTTGTAAAATATTCCTGTTTCCATCAATAAAAATTATGAAGAGATAGGTAGGTTAAATGCTTTATTTAATAGCTTTCTCATTTTAGATTAGGGCATGAATTTTCAGTCGTCTGCTGTAAGGTTGAGAGAAGAGATCCATTAGAAATAGAGTTTTTTTGTAAAAGCACACTATTCATGTTATGATTTTAATCGTTTTTGAGTGATAAAAGTTGCATGTAAGTATAATAGCAAAGTTAAATACAGTTTAAAATACTGCCCAACTTCTTAAGCTTTCCTGGTCTATTTACTCATTTCCTTTGTTTTTTACAAAATTATGAGGAGTGACACAAACCTTGGGCCTGAAGATTGATAACACCCACCCTCTCACCCCCATTTTAGACTCAGCATCATTTTAAACTACTTTCTCTAGGTGGTGTTTTCCTTAAGGTTCACACCTTTAAGTTCAAATTTTGTTGTCCACCAGTCTGGTTGTGACCTTGCAATCCTATTCTACACCAATCTATAACTTCATAAACCTGTATTGTATCCTCATGGCACCGTGCTTGACGGGCATATCCACCCATCTCTTGCAGGCCCTGACCCTAGTACCCACCTACTGTCACATCTACCAATTCCCCATGGCCTTGACAGTCCTATTCACCAATTCCTTGAAGCCCCTTGTTCCCACTACCCGGTTGCTGGCCATAAGAGCACCCTTCTGAGTTGTGCCCTCTGTTGTCTATCCTTCATCGCTTCTCAGCCTTTTGGCTAAGATCAAGTGTTGTCTATCTTTCTCTTCCTCCCATAGAACCTCCTCCTGTCACTATGGCAGGAGACCTCTCTCTCTTGCTCTCTTTCTCTGCTGTCTGCCTCCTCTCCCTTCCCACAGCTGACTTTCTTTGCTCTGCTTTCTCTCCCTTGTCCTGGCTGCCTCTTCCATTGGAATAAAAACCTCCTGTTTGACTTGCTGCATCTGGCATCTTGAGTTAGTGGAGATAATTCCTAACAGAAACACAGCTGAAAAACATATTTATAATCAGTCTGTATTTCCTCCCTTGTAAATTTTTACATTCTTATCAGGAGGACTGATTAGTTGCAAATGACCCACTGCTCTCCCCTGAAATGTATTTTTCCTTTGCATCTTTTGATGTTTTTAGAATCACTGGTTTTCCTACTGTATTAATAATCCTTCTTCATCATCTTCTATGGGTTCACCTTTTTGTGTATGATCCATACTGCTCTTTTCTTAATGCCTGCCTCCTGTCTTGTAATTTATTTCCTTAATTTGTAGTTCCTTTCTTCTTTCCCTTGGGGAATCACATCCATCCATGGTCTATTTATTATTCTAAAAAACATTATTGAACATATATTCTATGCCAACCTTTTGCTGCAGTTTGGCTGGAAAAATACCGTATTTTTCTCTATTTATTCTTAGATTTGATAAATATATATTATATATGTGTGTATATAAAGGAATGGCACAAAAGAAGATGAATAAATAGTAATAGACTGAAGGGCTAGAAAAAAAATCCAGAAGATCCTGTTTATTTATGTATTCTTCTTGACTTCCCTGTATAGTATTCCTTCCTCCTGTATGGAAGGTAGAGAGAAGAAATAGAGTGATTTGCCTGATTTATTAGATGTGCTTAGAGGACAAAGTTCTAATTTCTTTGGCCAGGTTTGTGAAAGAAAAGTCCAGTTTCTGTAACTTATTTCAGGCCAGTCAGCATGGAGGGAGACAGTGGGGGAAGAGAAAATCAGGGAGATCGTGCTTCTGAAAGCCCATTCAAGAATCCATGCATGTCAAGCTGCCATGCTTTGGGGTATAGTTTTCTAGTTCCTGATATAACGTATGAACCAAATCCTTCCCTTTTTGATTTATGTGTGCAGAGGAGATGTATACAATAGAGTAATAGATAAATAATTGAAACATGCCTTATAAGTTCAAGTGCTATGAAGGAATTAAAATTGGGGGAGGTATAGGGAATGCTGTAAGAAAGGTGTGAATTTATAAGAGAAGGTACTATGTCAGCAAAGAATTAAAAAGAAACAAGATTAAATGACCTGAAGATCCCTATAGGTGGAGGCCGCAGCAAGTTTCAGGAATTTATACTGGATAAATAAATAGTGACTGTGTTTGAGATATATGAGCTGGTGAAAAGATGATAGAATGAGAGTACCTTAGAGATGTAGGAAACTGTAGATAAACAATGATGTTTGACATTTAGATTATGGGAGTATTGCAATGGTTAAAAATGTGTACATACATATAGATATGCACATATATGTATACCTATGCATAAATATCAGGTTTTATATATGCATATATATACACACACATATATGTATATATGTATGTAAAACCTGAGTATATCATGTAAACAGAGCTGATGCAAGATAGAGTAAGAAGCAGTAGAGATCAAAGCATTGAGATGCCAGAATATTGACTAAATTACTCATGGAGGTAGGCAACTCTTTAAGAAATATGATAGAATTATGATGGAGGGAATTTAGGTGCTAAAGTTGTTGCACACTGATAAGGAATAACCTTGGATTGTGTAGGAGTCTGTGACCAGAGAGTTCATAAGAAGAGACAGTCCCAAGCTGAGGCTCATTTCCTTAAGCACAAAACTTAAAGTGATGCCCCAAGCCTCAATAAGAAGAGAATCATGTTTAATAATATCTTTTAAGAAACAAAAGTGAACACAAGCGTTACATAACGAAAAGTATCTTGAAATTTTAAAAAAGGATTGTGTTTCAGGATTAGCATAGTCTGATGATCTTAAATTAAAAAGCCCTTGCTTACAGATTCTCTCTCAAGGGGAAATTTAATGCTTGAGCTTCTAATGTGCATATTCATCTCTCCATTTATATATCAACAGCTGCAACTTAAAATGGCCAGATCGTAACCGCTCAATCTGACTACACCTTTTCTTGCTTTCTTTCAAAATTCCCTATCTTGGATTTTAAATTTTGATTGGAGATTTTTGCTTTTCCTGTCACTAATCCTTAAACCTCTTTTCCCTCAGAGATTCAGCTTTGGCATGAGCAAATTTGATAAACTTTCATGAATAAATACAGACTTCAGTTCACCATTATGGTTATTACTGTCATCCTAGACTGTATCAATGTTTTTCAGCTGGATAGTTGTAATAATGTCCCATTTGGTAGCTTCTTTTTAAGTGTCATCTACTCAGCTGTTAAAGTACTCAGTTGATCAAGAGTCGCTCCTGCTCAACCTTCCAAAAAATTTTGATATTTTTCAGAGTAAAAGAAAAGAAACCTTCTTATAGCCTCTTCTGTTTATTCTCTTGCCACCTCCTAGAAAATTACTTTGTGTGCTGTAAGGGCACTGCTATGTTGTGCTTTCTTTGAACACCATTGCACTTGCTGTTCCTTCCACTTGTAGTATTTTTTCCGAATAGTCATATGATTCTCTTCTTTATGTATGACAGATGTCTAGTTTGATGAAATGATACTTGTGCTTCCATTGTCATTATATTACCCACTGTTGCCATATATATATCTCCATTTATTTTTTTAATTTCACTATTACCTGATAGATTATAGTCTAAATTGTATGTTGTCTCTTAGTCTACAGAACATGCACTATGTCTGTTGAGCTCATTGCTATAGTCCCATTTCCCTAAATTGTATCTTGTAAATACTAGTGGTTTATTAGACATTTGTGAATAAATTAGTATGTTAATAAATGTATTATTCTATCTCTACAAGGTTACAAAGTATAATTAGAATGACTTTTAAGCATATTTAGAATTTAAGTTTTAAAACAGAACATCTTCCTTTTTCAGGTGTTTAGTTGATGAAAGCATTTCATTCTGAAAGCTGTTGTCTTGTACTTAGGCATAGAATCATATTTAATATATAGCACAATAGAGTTAAAATAACTGTCTGATAACAGAGCTGCTTTATATTTTTTACTCTTTCAAGATGAGAATTTGATCTCTTTTCCAAAATGAAGCTTAAAAGCAGTCGAGCAAGTTAACATGAAATACTATCCAGAATAGCTCAATTGTTTCATACCAAATTTTAAATCACATTTGAAAAAAATCATTTCTGTGTTGTCTCTGAAAGCTTACCAAGTAAATTACCATACAAAACTAATCAGATGGCTTGCTTCCATCAAAAAGATTTCATGGTTTATAATCAGGAAAATTTATTTCTTTACTTCTATAACATATGTTGTTTTATTTCTGTTTACAAAATAACAGAAGAAAGCCCTTTAAGGAAAATAATGTGTCAATATAAAAAAATCAGTGACATAACAAGCTTATTCACCAATTGTACAGATGTATAGTTTCTTATGGCATGTTTCATGTAGCATTTTAAAAATGCATGGCTTTGTTTTTTTTTCTTTGATCTTTGTGTAGGAATCTATGTTGTGATATTAGGTCTGATTTTAACATGGTAACATTTTTATCATTAGCAAATCTTTTTAATTTTTCAAAAAAAAAACACAGGTGAATATAGATGCTACTTTTGAATAAATGTTAGTACATCCTTTGTCAAAGAACAAAGCCTTAATACTCTTCCAAATGCCATATGTTATATTTGAGACTGGCATGAACCCGAATACTTGGCCAGTCTTCTACTGCTTTTCCAGGCACATCAGCAGGGAGCTGGATAAGAAGTGAAGAAGCCAGGACTCAAATCAGTATTCCTAGTGGATGCTGGTCTCCCAAGCCGCTGTTTAACCCATTGTGCCACAACACCAGTTCATATATTGATTGTAACATGGTATTTGTATTTCATTAGGTATCATAAGTAATCTAGAGATGATGTGAGGTATATAGGAAGATAAATATAGGTTAGATGCAAACACTAATCCATTTTATATAAGAGGCTTGTGCATTCACAGAATTTGATATCAGCAAAGGATTCTGTAATCAATCTATTCCTCAGGTACTGATGAAAAACTGTAACTATTAGAAATAGGAAAAGTAGAAAAATACATAATAAACAAGAAACCTGAATATATATATATGAAATGTATAATTCCTGGGGGGAATTACCTATTTTCAGGTATTCCTTTTCTGGTGCGGTAAAATACAATGTTATTAAGTGATTTTTTTTCTGTAGAAAGTGTTCAATATTAAGGAATATCTTTTGTGTCAAATTTTATCACATGGGGAAGAGCTGCATGGACGTATGATCTAAACTCCAAGGACATTGTTATTTTGCAACAGGTTCCTAGCTATTCTGAGATTTGAATGTTTTCTTTTTTCAGTTTTATTTATTGGTTTTATCTGGGCTTTGAATAATTTATTTCTTTGAGGATATGTAAACATAGTTTAAAGTTCAGTTTCACAGAAAAAACTGGATGCATGGGTTTCAGAGCTCTTTCCCAAAATTAAAATATGAGAGGCAAAAAGGTGAATTTAAATAGCAGCTACAGTGATGTGCTTGTTACATGATTCTGAGTCCTAGGAAACCCTGGTACCTAGCTGCTCAATATAAGTTTTTTACCCAGAAAATATGTCAGAACTCAAAAATGATATTGAAAGACAATGTGTACTTTCCTCAAACTTTTGAAAAGTATATGTATTTGTAAAGGAAAAATGACAGAAAAGAGAGAGAGAGAGATTTAAAGAGAAATTTTGTGTTCACTGGTTCCCACTCTAAATACCTATTTCTGCCATGATGTTGCCTCCCAGTGTGAGATAGCAGGAATCTGGATAAAAAGTTGTTACGGGGCTGGTGGGTTGGCTCAACAGGCTAATCCTCCAAGCACCAGCATCCCATATGGGCACTGGTTCGTATCCTGGCTGCCCCAGTTTCCATTCAGCTCCCTGCTTAAGGCTTGGGAAAGCAGTAGAGGATGGTCTATTGCCCTGGGACCTGGAAGAAGCTCCTGGATATTGGTTTAGGATTGGTTTTGCTCTGGTCTTGCAGCCATTTGGCAAGTAAACCAGCAGATGGAAGACCTTTCTTTTTTTCTCTTTAATTCTTCCTTTCCAATGAAAACAAATAAATCTTAAAAAAAAAAAAAAAAAGCAGAGGTGGGACTTGGCACCAGACACTACAGAATGGAATATGACCATCTCATGTGACTGCCTAACGTGCTATTGCCACAATGCCCCCTCTACAACTAGCTTGCTTTTAAGTATGTACTTATTTATTTTGATTTTTAGAATTGCAGACACAGAAAAAGGTAAATGAGAGAGAGAGAGAGAGAGAGACAGACAAACAGAACCATCCATCTGCTCATCACTTTCCAGATGACTATAACGTCCAGAACTGGACCAGGCTAAAGCCAGGAGTCAGTAGCTTCTTCCAGGTTTTCCATGTGGGAAGCAAGGGCCCAAACATCTTGGAGCAACCAGAATATTAACCTTGACCGCTGTGGGTTGCTGGCATTACAGGTAATCACTTTACTGACTCTGCCACAATGCTGGCTTTTTCTCACTAACTTTTTTTGCATCGTTATATGAGGTGGAAAACATTGGTATTTGATTCATTTGCTGCACAGGAACCTGTAGTTTCCTGAGATTAAATCATTTAGATGAGTTCCTCCTGAACTACAACATAGGTTAGAATTTGGATTAATGTTTAAGCAATATCTTATCAGAGCTCATATGTATTTCCTGTTCACTTTTCAGGAAATAACATTTTCATGAAAAATTGAGAAATTCTTAGTAGATAACTGCAGTCTTTTTCTCTTTTAGGGTTGGAAGTTGGTGATTTAAGTAATTCTTAAAGTTTAAAAATTACTTGAAAACTAAGCTTTCTTGATTATGAAATATTTTGTGGGAATGCATTATCAGTTCATTATTACTTAATAAAGAGATTGCATAAAACTCTTATCCTTGCTTTTGTCTTCTGCTTAGAGTGTAGGCATTATTCTCTGGAGCCCAGCAGCTATTTTAGAATATGAGGTAATCTTTACCAGGAAAGTCACTTATTAAAAATGAAAAAGCAAGGGTGGGCTGCTGGCATATCAATTAAGATGGTTGTAAAATGCCCACATCTTGGGCCTAGTGGCTAAAGTCCTCAACTTGCACGATCTGGGATCCCATACGGGTGCCGATTCAAATCCTGGCAGCCCCACTTCCCATTCAGCACTCTGCTTGTGGCCTGGAAAAGCAGTCGAGGACGGCCCAAAGCCTTGGGACCCTGCACCCGCGTGATAGACCTAGAGGAGGCTCCAAGCTCCTAGCTTCGGATTGGCTCTGCTCCAGCCGTAGCAGCTGCTTGGGGGAGTGAATTAACAGACAGAAATCTTTCTTTGTGTCTCTTCTCTCTGTATATTTGACTTTCCAATAAAAATTAAATAAATATTAAAAAATAAAAGATGTTCATGTCCTATTAAGAGGTGTCTGTGTTCAATTCCCAGCTCTGGATCTTGTCTCCAATTTCTTGCTAATGCATTCCTTGGGAGGCAGTGAGACATCTCATGTGTTTTGATTAATGGTCTCATGTGGAAGTGCTGGTTAGAGTTTCCAATTCCTGGCCCTGGCCTGTCCCAGTCCAGCTGTTACTGGCATTTGTAGGAAAGGTCAGGGAGTAGGAAGTAGAAGCTAAGAGTTCCCTCAGAGTGTGTGTCTATCACTTTGTTTTTTTGTGTATTATAATTATTTTTTAAATTTGAATGACAGACGAGAAATCTGGATTGTATTCATCCTGACTTAGCTACACCAGTCCTGAACGAAAACACTAGACTTTGTTTACAAGAGAGAAAAACAAACCATCTTTTCACACAAGCTGTTGTTGCCAAGTTCTGTTACTGGCAGATAAATTCAAGTCCTGACACAGATGTTAAACAAAATGACTTTTTACCCTTTGCTTCCAACATTGAATTTCCCTTTTTTAATGAAGTAAATGAAAAGTGCATGGTTGGCTGAGCACATATGTTTATCTCTATTCCCCTTAACTCTTAATGAAATTACAGAAAATTAAGTTTAAAAAAGAAAAATAAATTTACAAGTATCCTGAAAACAAGAAAGAGAATTATGAGTAGACGTTTTAAAGCAATTACTAGTATAAAACAGATAGAATAGATGTAACTGAATGAAAGATGGGAAAATGAAATGGCAACCAGGAACACTCATTGAAAAGCTGTTATAGTGGTGGTCGCAGCTGTTCCCAGGGGACCAAAGGGGAACTTTACTTGGAGTTTACCAAGCATAGGAAATGACTCTTGTGCAATCTTTAGGGCTACTAGAGACACTGCTGTGGATGAAAGCAGATGCGCAGGCCTTGGACAGTCTTGGCTCACTCCTTAAAAGGCTGCACCAGCCTGTTTTAGACTAGGTGAAAGCCAGAATCCAGAAACTTCATCGAGGTATTCTACCCTATATTGGGAAGGACCCAAACACTTGGGCCGTAATCTAATGACTCCCAGGCCTAACAGTAGGAAGCTAGATAGGAAAGGGAGTAAGCAGAACTTGAAGCACAATACAGATATGAAATGTGAGCTCTTTGCAAGGGGCAGCTTAACCCACTGTGCACAACACTGGCACCTGAGTGGGAAAGATACACAGTAGTAGTCAACCTGTGTGTGATGCTCTGTGCAGAGAAATAATGCATTATACATTATGACTGCTCTATGCAGGCAGTTATATTTAGTGAGATTTTACCTGTGCTTATACTGTATAAAATTTTCTTTTAATTCTATATATTTTGCAATCTTTTTTCTACATACAATTACCATTTAGGTAATTAGAGACAGAGAGTTGTTTCTCTCAATTGAGATGAAACAAACAAGACCAGTAAAGGGACATATAATTGATACTGAATGTAGCCAGAATAGAATATTAGATGAAAAACTGAATACAGAAAATACAACTTGTTTGGGAATGCAAAATTGTGTTTGAACTCTGTGTACAAGAAATTATCAACTCACAAATTATGAAATAATAAACTATAAAAATTAGGGTTTGAGAATCATAGATTAGTAATGTCTGCTAATTGTCCTAACACATTTAAAAAGGAAATTTCTACCATTTTTGTGACAGGGAGTAGTTTTACAACATTGAGAATGCCTTCTATACCTTACACAGATAAGGAATTTACTGTAGTCCTTGATGAGTGCATTTCCAAGTGATGGTCATCCCATCCTTGAGAAGAACACTCCTGTATTGTAAATCTGGCAAGAAGCTTTTAGAAAGCAGATTTAGAAAGTTAGAGGAAGGGACACACAACACACACTCAAACACACACAATGAAAGAGCGAGAGCGAGAGAGAGAGCGGGAGAGAGAGAGAGAAAGAGAAAGAGAGAGAGCTTCTATATCCTGGCCATAATGGCCATAATGGCCAGGGCTGGTCCAGGTTGAATCCAGGAGCCAGGGCTTTACCCAACTCTCCCATATGGATGGTAGGAGGCATAAACATTTGGACCATCCTCCATTGCTTTTCCCAAGCCAGTATTAAGGAGTTGGGTAGGAAGTAGGACATCTGGAACCCAAGCTGATACTCATACAAGATATCAGTATTAAAGCTGGTGGCTTTATCTGCCAAGGATAGGATCTATTTGATGTAATCCAGTCTCTATACTTGACACTTAATTACCAATTACATTATGTTTAGATGTTTACTAAGTTTGCTTGGAGAGCAGGAAGCCATTCCCAAACCTTAACATGACTTTCAAGCTTTTGGAATTTGTTTTCTATTTCCGTTCCTTTGTGTTCACATATATCCTATGTTCAAAGTACAGGAGATCACCAAATGCCACCCCAATATAACCCTCTCTACCAGAAGGATTATTTCAGAAAGAGAAGATACAGAAGTTGTAGGTAGATGTTATCATATTGTAGAAGTAATATTTGTAACTGAAATCTCCATTTGTTAAGGTTGTCTTCTCTACTAGGAAAAGATGAATGACTAAATCACGAACTTACCAATGGAGATAAAAAAAAAATAACAGATCTTGCTTTTGTTTATTGTGATTTTCCTGATCAATTCATGTGGTAAACACAAGTTTTGCCTACTATGGCATATGAGGCAAAATATATCCTACCTCTTTGAGAATTTCTCATTTCTCTGAGTTTTTGTACCTTACACACACACACACACAGTATGCGAGGTACATATGTGCTCCTATTTCCATGTTTTGATACAGTGGACTAGACTAAGAACTAAGCAGAGAAAACATTATCTTTTCTTCCCCTACAGAAGTGCTCTATTGGGAACTTTGAGAAGTCCACAAATTTCAACTATTTAGGCTAAAATATCCTCTCTCCTCCTTTGTTCATGAGCCTCTTCCATTCCCTCATTTAATTGCAAAACACTTTATCATTATTTGGGCTTCACTTAAATGTTCTTTACATGTTTCATATTACTCCTTCATAAATGCATTTTAACTATTTTTAAAAGTTAAATACAGACTTAAAAATCAGAGAGGCCAGGACTAAAATTTAGCATCAAAAATTTAGTTTGTCTGTTATTCTTCCACATCTTCAATTACAAAGTAAGTAACTTAAATAGACTAAAATAGAATATAAAATGTTGAGAACAGATTCTTGATAGACATTGTCAGTAAGCATTGTATCTCACTCTTAGCCTTTACATGACACTTCTCACATTGTGTACCAGTTATTTCAAACATACCAAAAGTGGGAAATTTTTCACAAGCCCCTGAGCCTGTTATTTATATGCCTATCTGTCTATTCAAGTTCAAATAATGTTAGAATTCACAAGCAGCATTCAAGAAGTATTTGCAGTATTAAAAAGGTTTCTCTCAATTATATTTTTGCCCTAGAGATGTCATAACTTAGCAACCATCAAATTTTTATCCTGTCATCTATGTATGAACATATTTGTGTAAATTCTGATTAAAATACAAACTAAAACTGTGTTTTATTCCACTCAATGTAGTAAGTCTACAGAGGAAATTAAATCTTTGTCTGAAGCATCTCATAGCAGCAGAATACTTTAAATGCTCATAAGCGACATGTATTGAAAAAGTGTATTACATTTTATTAGAACTTTAAGAAGCTACGTGTCTTAAAAGCAAATATAAGTTTGTTTTGTTCTGATTTGTTTATATAGTCTTAGCTCAAAAGTTACTGAAACACAAACATTGAGCTCTGGATTTCATAGCTCACTAGAATTTAAGCTTCACCAATTATTTTTCTCTCAGAAGAAAATTATTGTTTCTCAGTTTGAAAATGGAGGGTTTAGTCAAGAACAATAAGCTTCAGTCTCCTTTGTAAATGGCAGGTGAAGAATTTTTATGTTCCCGCATGTGATACAGTTTCTATTTATTTTAGGACAAATGATACCAAAGAAGCAATCAGTTTACACCTCAATACCTAATTATTCTTTAGAATATTTCTCTCAATGCTCTTGCACAGTGTGAACCTAGGTTTCCGTTAGTAAATCCAACCTGACCTGTGCTACTCAGGTGAAAATACTGGATTTAATTGGCTCTCAACTCTGAATCATAGTTTCTCCCATTTCTGTGGTAAGACTCATTAGTATAAGCAAACTAACTATTTTAGAATATTTTCCTGTATTTATCTATTCATTTTGTTAGGATATGAGAAACTTCAGAAATGGGAGTCATTTGTTTTTTACAAATCCTGAAGCAAAAGCGTGTTTACGACAGACTTCAAAGACATTCTAGGTAGAAAAAGAAGTATCCAAAGGATTGGAGAAGAGAAACTAAGAATTTGTAGGTCTGAGTTGATTATTAAGCATATAGGTACAGAGAAAGAGAAGTCACAATTAGCAACAAGGACAGCCAAAACTAACATAATTGGAAAGGAAGTAGTGGCTGTGAAACATGTTAAGAATAAAGAAACAAAATGGCCTTGGTTCCCCGCTGGATATGTGTATAAGGGGATTAAGTGAAAATGAACAAGGAGATCCTGCCTTGGATTTCTCTGCAAATTAGGGTGTCATATAGGAAGACACCCTAATTTGGTAATATTTATTTATGTTCATCTATTTCAAAGGGAGATATATAGACAATCTTCCATCCGCTGGTTCCCTTCTGTAGTGTATACAGTGGCCATGCCTGGGCAAGGCTTAAGTCAGAAGCTTGGAACTCCATCCAGGTCTCACCTGGATAGCAGGGACTTAAGTACATGATGCATCATCTGCTCTCTCACTGGAATGTTAGCAGGAAACTGAAACATAAACATAGGGATTGAAGCTCTGTGCTTTCCTTTCTACCTCTGTGATAAACAGTGTCATGGCAACCGGCAGGTCCACCCCTTTAGCTGGCTTCCCACAACCTTGTGAATTGTAGTTTGTCTTTGGGCCACTTTTGTCTGTAGACCCATATAAACAACCTGTAGGGCATGGTAAAATTGGCTGGGATCAGACAAGTAGATGTTTGGCTGTAGGGGGCTATGTATGGCTATGTATGTCTACTGCCAAGGGTACAAAGGTGGATTTTGTGTGTGTGTGTGTGTGTGTGTGTGTGTGTGTGTGTGTGAGAGAGAGAGAGAGAGAGAGAGAGAGAGACTATTTTACAATTGTACAAGGTAGATTATATCTTCTGCAGCCCATGGAAGACAGAAACCCGCAAATGGCACTGAGTTCTTTGTCTTAAGCGCTAAACCTTGAGCATACAGGCTCAACTCTCCAAAACTGAAATGTGGGAATCTGAAGTGCTGGTTTATCTTGCTGTGCTACAATATCTTTACCCAAATTATTTCTCATTTTAAACTGAAATGTTGGTAAATCATCACAATTAAGAAACGTTAACTAAAATATTAGTGATTTTAAATTATATTTTATTAAAAAAAAACCTGGGCTTGCAAAACCTCTCAGTTGCCCCATTTTTTCACGCTATCCTAACTGAGAAATACAGAGCACCTTGAATGTTCTGTGACTTGGATAACTGCCTGTTTTTCTTGCAGACTTCTCCCAAGATCCAGATCCTGAACATTCCCAAACCCTCATAAAGCTGTTTAGATTCTTGCCTCAAAAACTAGAAAGAAACCAGCCCTGACCTTGAGTCCAATTGCTGAAATCCTCAAGGAAGACTCATTTTCCAATACCACAAGAAAAACGCCTCTTGTTGTCCGGAGAGGGTATTGCTCTAGCCTCCTCAG
Source organism: Ochotona princeps (assembly GCF_030435755.1). Classification (NCBI taxonomy): domain Eukaryota; kingdom Metazoa; phylum Chordata; class Mammalia; order Lagomorpha; family Ochotonidae; genus Ochotona; species Ochotona princeps. The sequence goes on along the minus strand of NC_080846.1, from coordinate 38,456,672 downwards.
TTAGTAGGTTGCACTGACAACTGTTTTGGACCTATCACTGAGCATTTCAGCAGGTTTTTGTTTTGTTTTGTCTTGATTTGTTTCTCTCCAGAATTCTAACCGATCCTTTCTTTAAAGAGTTTGGAACACTCCCTTGTGGGAACTCTCCTGCACATCTGTGTCGGGGCAACTCAAGTCACTAAATAGCACAAGAAGACACAATGCTGGAGTTATTTCAGAAAGCCACAATCACTGCTGCTTAGGAAAAGCAAGCTTCTTCTTGTTGGGCAAGTGTTCTTGCTTAACACAAGTGCATATTTATTATTTTGGTTGTTGCTTTCACAATTCAGGAGTAAATGGACACAGGTGAAGACCTGGCAAACATAGTTGCTATTTCTTAGATTTTCTCTAAACATCAGCCTGATTGAACCATGCGTTTGTGTTCAAACTGTGACTTACTCTTTATCAGAGGCTACTGCTTAAAATGTGGATTTGAAAAGGGCAGGACTTTTATCTATTAAGCCATCAAGCTTAGATGAGAGATTTTAACTTGAATCGCAAATGTAAAGTTCAGCAGAAAAATCTTATTTCAAATAGAAAGAACAAGACAAAAATGCCTTTTGTCATTTTGTGTACTGGAATCTAGTGGTCTAAATGTCAGAACAGAATGACAGAGAATCAAATCATGGATCGTATCACCAAAACCAGAAAATAGGGTAATTTTCAGCTAAGTCTAAATTATATTTATAAATAGGACTGCACAGTCTGAAGTCTACTTATCTACTGCTTGCATAAGTTTAGGTTTTTAGAGGTATTTTTACTTCTAATTACATGCAAATAAATATGATTATTAACTTAAAATCCAATTACTCTATTTCTATTGTATAACATGTCACACACTGATGAAACCCAGACACTGTTGTGCCTACTGCCTAACCAGTGTTTAATTGCATACTGAGTATGAAAAAAATTGAAAACAGATTTTATTTCATTATTCCCATAAAATAATATTGTGTGGGATACTTATGGTTTGAATTGGATATTTATAGTTCTATTATTAAGTTGTTACATCCAAATATTTTCTAAGTCTTTACCAAGCTATTCTGTTCTTAATTTTCTTTCAGCGTGACAAATATTGGCTGTTCTTTATTACATTTCTTCCTTTTTAAATGCTGTTTTTATTAAATTTAATATCTATGTAACAAGAGAGGAAATGTGAAGCTAGGAGGCTTTTCTCAGATACTATCTCTATATACTAAGAGATCATTTTTATTTTTCTCATAAAGACAAATGATTTTTGTGATATTTTTACTGGAGAAAAAGGAAAATTCACCTACATAACAGCAAAAATGTAATTAAATGAACACCAGCAGCAAAGGCTTTTTTTTTTTTATAAGATTATTCTTATCTAAAGAGATGACAGGAGACAAAAAAGATGTATTCTCGGCCATTATATTCAAAATAATTAATGCTTAGCCCACTTCACATGATTCATCTTGGTTGCTGATTTTTTAAAGTATATATATATGATGGTTTACAATATGTTAAATATTGAACTATGTCTGCCCTAGCAATTTTGATCTACTACAGCAAAATATCATAAGCTAGATGTAGTCCCAGTCCCAATTTCTAACTCAAAGCCCTGTTCCTAGTGTTTTGTTCATTATTGGAAACAATGGGAACTATAATCACCCTCTCTAACTTTGTGACCCCAGATATTTGTGAATATTTGTAATGTAATCATCCATTAGACATTTCTACTTTTTTTTAATCTGTTTGAGAGTTGGGGACACAAACAGATATGGAGAGAACAGTGAAAGAGAGAGAGCAAAAGAAAAGTGGCAGACAGCACCAACTTTCTGACTTAACTCCTCAAATAACTGCAGTGACTAGGATAGGGCCATATTAGGAGCTGCAGTCCAATGGCTCATATGTGTAAAACGAAATCAGTTACCTGAGCCATCAGGATTCTCTCTGAGTCTACATTATAAGGAAGATGGTGGAGTTAGGAGACAGATCTGGCAATGGAAGCTAGGTAGCCTAATGCTGGGTGAGGTGTCTTAACTGACATTATAAGCTAAAACCACAATCTTGAAATTATTTCAGTTACGAGCCAAACAAGAGCTTCTAAGTGTTTAATTGAAAGGAGGGACTGTGTATCTCATGGATTGAAAACCAAGTTAGACAAAGTATGGCCACATGCAGCAAACAGATGGCTACATTCTGAGATGAAAGGTCTTGAAGGAAATCAAAAGTGCAACTCAAAGCACCATAGCCTATTGGCTAAGTCCTTACCTTGCATCAACTGGGATTCCATATGCACACTGCTTCATGTTCCAGCTGCTCCACTTCCCAGCGTGGTGCCTGCTTGTGGCCTGGGAGAGCAGTAAAGGATGGCTCCAAACCTTGGGACCCTGTACCTGTGTGGCAGACCCAGAAGAAACTCCTAATTTTGAATTGTCTCAGTTCTGCCATAGTGGTCGCTTGAGGAGTGAAGCAGCAGATGGAAACCCTTTCTCCCTGTCTCTCTGTAAATCTACCTTTCCAATAAAAATAAAGAAATCTTAAAAAAGAAAAATTCCATTGAAAACACAAAGGATAAATTGAGTCTGTCCTTAAACTTCTGCTATCCAATGGTAATACCTCTTTGCTACCTAATCCTGGATTTCTCTATTGGTCAATGAATACTTGAAGATATCTTCAGTTAAAGTGAGACTTTGTTGCACTGTACTGCAATCTGAAATTCTTACACAAGCCTGTTTTCTTCTTGCAGTTGTCAGACTTACATCATCAGTTCCCGTGATTACTATGAATGTTTGTAGGAATATTCACCAATAAATTTTGTACACTTCTTTTTTTCCAGTTTTAGCTTCTTTTTCCTTCATTTTAAGATTTATTATTATTATTATTGATACAGTTCCATAGGCTTTGGATTTCCCTCATCCCCTTCTCCAAATCCTCCCCATACTTGATTTCCCCCATATTATTACAATAGTTAATTCTTTATAAAGAGTAATAAATCCATCATTGCAGGCATGGACAATGGCAGAGAATCCAACATTCTATTGTCAAGATATATATAACAGTTTCATTGGCAGTCTACCTTTGATCTGAAAGTAGAGATGCATACTACATCATATCCTCACGTCTAGATATGATAGTCTCCATTAAACAGTTATTATACATCCCCTTAAATGAAAAACCACAAAACAAAATCAAATTCACGAAGAAAAATAGAAATTTACACTGAAATGAGGTTAAACAACATGCTACTGAATGATTAATGTGTTGATGAAGAAATGAAAATCAAGAACCTTTTTGAACAAAATGAGACTACCGTTTGAGTCAATGAAGAATTTAATGTGAGAAAAACAAAAGCCGTTTTGAAGAAATGAAAATAAAAACTAATACATCAAAATCCATGAGATATAATTTCTACTGATCTTTATTGGTGAGGTGTGGCTCCTGTAAGCAACAGATAAATGGGTTTTGTGTTTTGATCTAGTCTACTATTCAGTGATGCTTAATTGATGAGTTTAAGCCATTTGCATTCAGGGTTGGTCCTGTCATTTTAGCAATCAGTTGTTTATTGTTTGATTTCATTGTTTGATTTAGTCTTCTATTGTTATTTTACTGGGATATGCTTCACATTAGATGTGCATGTGAAAAACTCAATTGTAATATAGAGAAATGCTGCTGATCAGTCTCAAAGCTGGCCTCTTACAGGAAACTCTATTAGCCAGAAGAGAATATGGCAACATTTTCCAGATTCTAAGAGGAAAAAATATTGTGAGCCGAGTAAGGTACCCAGCAAAGCTTTCCATTGTCAGTGAAAATGAAATAAAATTCTTTCACAGTAGAGAGAGGCTCAAAGAATTTGCCTCCTCCAGACCTGCCCTGCAAATGATACTTAAAGATGTTCTCCTGATAGAGCAAAGGAATAGCGCCTGCCAAAATCTTGTATACTTCTGATTATACCTTGGCTTCTGCTTCCAAAGGCACTAGGACATGGAAAAATGGGAGGTGTGGCCGAAAAAGTGCTTACTCACTGAGATTTCCCTTCCATTGTATTGTACTTGCCAAGTATAATTTTCTTTTGATCTCTAAGAATCCAATTTTTATTTGTTATAAAATTCTGAGCCATGACCTTTATAGTCTTTGCCCATGTTCCTTTCTGTTTAGAATATTTTCCTTCTCTACTACCTCACTTATTTACTGTGCCTCTCTGAGTAAGCTAGATTGTTTGGGGGGTCAAGTGAAAAAATAAATCAATGGGATTTTGTGAAAAATATCATTCATTTCAGGAAAATCAGAGAAAGCTTTTAGTCAAATATAAGTCCTGCTAATTTCAGGGTCCTGTGTGACTGACAGCATAGGTCATATTACCAGAAAGCAGGCCCTGCCTATGTTTTTAACCAAGTGGTAACAACACTCCATGAAGGAAGTCGTGAATGACCATCAGTTTATCAGGACTTTATAACTTGAGATGACGGCCAATGTAGAATGACCACTAAAATTCATATTTTATTTATCTTGATGATGAACACTTCTAAACATTTTAAAGTAATGAAATGAGATGAAACCTCAAATTAAGCTTAAAAATTTGCTTAATCTTTAATAGTAACAAATATACTTAAAATTCATGAACTTTTTTTTTTTTTAGAAAAAAGCTCAAATATTTATTTCTCATCATTCTTTCCTCATCGGGTATTTCCCAGCAGCTTGCCTTTTATGTTCATCCCTTTCCCATATACTGGGTCCTTTTTTGCTTTAATGATACACAGTTTTGAGTGGCTCTGGACTCTCAATGTGTCCTTCAGTTCCAAGGAGATGAACTGCACTGATTTCAACAGCAATCTTAATTGCTTTGTAATATACATCTGATAAATATCTATGGGAACTGATTGTACCTTTCACCTTTGGTTTGGCAGTCTATCAACTTAGAAGTCTCTATTGTTCTCAGAATACAAAGTAATCAGTAGTATTGTTTGAATGGCTCTACTTTCTTCATGTCTTGTGACAAGGCAGAAAATAAAATTGCCCTTGAATTTTTCTTTTTGCTCACACAAAATTTAAGATTTTTTTAGGCTCATTTTAGTCTCCAAAATAATTTAGTGTACTTGTTTTTGGTTTTGAATAGAATGCATTTCTATAGTAGTTCATATTAAAATACATTTAAAATTATAAAAATAGTTCTGTATTATGGTAAATATGAGGCATATAGGCAAGCACAAATAAGAATATAAATCAATCACGTCATGTTCTATGGAATAACCAAAGTTAGTGATTCTTAAACTTTTCTCCCATACTATAAACATAATTAATTCAAAGTTAGATTCCTCTGCTTTTAATCAAGAAAAATCTGGATTATGTCAGTACAAATTTGCATTGTCTTTAGCTTGCAAAAATTCAGGGTCCTTCCCTTGATTTCTGGGAGTCCTTGTTAGCTCTGATTTCAAGTTCATCTTTCCACTTATTTGTTTAGGTACTCTTTCGTTTCTCTTTTGAATTCTTTTTACTTTAACTTTATGGAACTTGCAAATTTTGAGCCATATTTATACTTAAACATTTCATTTGTGATGATATTGAAATCATAATTCTGCATTTTGATTTTATATTATTTGTTGTTAGTTTAAAAAATATACGTGATTTTACATAGTCAACTTCCATTCTTCGGCTTTGTTAAACCTGTTTCTTTAGTGAAGAATCCACCTGAGTTTATTCAGATGATTTGATAATTTGCAAAAATCAACAAAACATAGCAAAACAAAATCAGTTCCCACAGCAATGTTGTTTAACTTGTTCAACTCCATGCTGGACAGACCTTTAGGCCATTGTTGATTTTACAAGGCGCAGCATCCATCTTTCGTTATTACCTAAGATATTAGCTGTTGAGTTTTTCCTGATGTTCTTTGTCAAGCTGGGGAAGTTCCATCTGTATCTGTCCTTAAGTTGCTGATTGGTTGGTTGGTTTGTTTCAGAGAAAGGTGTTGAATTAGTCATGGTATTATGACACTTTCACATATTGTAGAATTCAGTTTCTTTAAATTTTCTTTTGACTGTCTCTACATTCAAGACAAGTCATGTTCTAGGGATTTTCAGGGATGAGGAGGAATTCAAAATCAGAGCAAATATGACACCATAAATTAGCGATTATTCAAATTTATGGAAGAGTTTGTAAAACCTTTACTTCTTTGATAAACAGTCACAATAATTTGCTTATTATTTCTTCTGGACCCAGAAACTCCATCATGGGAACAAGCTGAATGAATCATAACATTTATTTTGGTCCTTATCTTTTAGGTTTAACTCTATTTCATTGCCTCAAGTTTTGAAATCTGAAGACCATGATCTCCTCTATTTTTAAATCTTTTACCTGTTTCTATTGGAATGGTAATTCCATCCCTTTTTCTTTCTCAAAAATAAAATTAGCTATCATTTCATATCTTAAAATTTTAATTTATGTGGTTTTTTTACTTCACTTCATCTTCAGAACTGTATTACTTGGAAGTTTGTTTTGATGTGATGGTGTCAAGCATCATTATCAGGCGGCTTTGGATTCTGGCTTGAAAATGTAACATGCATTCACTGAGCTTTTAAAGAAGGAGTGTCCTAACTTAATATTGTATCAATTGTTTACTATCGTGACTGGCTGAATGAGAGCTAAAACTTACTACCACTGTCTAGAATAAGAAAATATCATAAGATATATTGAAGCTGGCAAAAACAATGAAAGCTTAAAATACATAGCATAGTAGCAAATGAATGTGTATGGTTTTGACATTAAAAAAGATTTATTTCTCTTTAAAGATTTATGAACAGCAGGGACATTTAGTAGTGAACATTGGTTCACTACTAAACTGGCCACAAAGATGAGAGCTGAGCTGATCCAAAGCCAGAAGTGTCCTTTAGATCTCCCATGTGAGTGAATAGATCCAAGGACTTGAGCCATCCCCTACTGCTTTCCCAGGCCATAAGAATAGAGATGGGTCAGAAGCGGGATGGCTGGACCCAAATAGGTACCCAGGGATGCTAGCGCTAGCAAGCAGAGCATGATCTATTAAATCACAGCTGGTCCCCTTGAAATTTGTAAATCTTAAAGTCAAACCATTTTCACTTGGAAACCATCTGCAGATATTAGTATAATGAAAAAAGTAGTAGGTCACATGCAATAAACTTTCTATCTACGTACACAAGTGTATGTGCACATATATCTCCATATGTATGCAAAAATGTTTGCGAATGTGTAAGCATACATTACAAAAAATACATAAATTAACTAGGTGCATAAAATATTACATCTAACGGTTTCACTGCTTAAAGTGAATTCAGTTTTAATAGATAATATATAATAATTTTATAATATATATTATATTATATAATATATAATACTTTTTAAATATAATCTCTGAAATGTATTAATCCTTATTCTGAATTTCTTTTCTGCATTTTTTCTGTTTACTTTAAGCTGATGCAGTTTGGGAACTAAGAGCATCTATTGACTCAAATCTGTGATTTATAATTTAAATGCAGTACATTTTTGCAATGTCTATGACCAAGACATCATTTCTCTTTTTTAAAAAATGAGACAAGTCCTCTCCATTTCCCTGCTGTAGAAAGGGCATCATGTGTCAGAATTCTGAGATGCCCAGTTGGAAGTAGACTTTAGTAGAATAAAAGCAGATGTAGGAGTTGGGCACTCTGCCAAATTCGAAACACCAGTCAGAATGTAAAATATTTTTCTTTAAGTTTGACAATGCAAAAGAATTCTGAGCTGTCATCAGCTCTCTGAATCCCAAGGAGCAGCCTGATGAGATAAGTCAGAGTAATGCTAAGCAGAGTTATAGTGATTTCAGCTACCTATTAGACTCAGGTACAGCATAATATGTTTGTCATAAAACCAGTTCTTCCAATATCAAACAGAGATGAAGAAAGTCCCCCTACCTTCAGTATGCTAGATTAGAAAGCTGGAGCAAGTAGGGACTCACATGATTGTCCTTATTCTCACCCCAACCACAAAACCTTGTTTTATAAGGCTGATTAAATTTTAGTCTGAAGAAGAAGATTGCTATCATATAAAATCATTTCTCAAGTTCTGTCCAATCAACGTGATTAAACTTTGACTGCTTTGATGTAATTCATTTTTCAGATCCATTGCCTCCCTCTTTGCAATGCAGCTTGAAGCTCAATGTTTACTTTTCAGCTGATGTCTTGCTGATATCAGACATCTTCCTTCCTGTCTTGGCTATTCGTTTTTAACTTCTGATGAAAATACCTACCTATCTATAATCAACTCTGTGCCCCACATCAAATTTATTGAGGAACCCATATATTCTTCCTGATTGGTACCACTACTCTCTCCTCTCAATTGACATTGCAGTTTCAGCTGTAAAATTAATTTCTTCAGTGAATTCTTTTTTACTAGTTCCTACTTCAAATTTCTCTTTCTGGTCTTCGAACAACTTGTTTATTACCATCATACCTGGCAGAACACTTCATTTGTTTAGGGACAAGAGCACCCTCAGTAAACATTTCTTCAATTATGGTCCAGGTTTGCTTTCTTTCTAACATCTTGTCTCAATGAATAATTTCATTTCCTCTAGTCCGAGAACACCAGTTCTACCTATACACTGAATGAATTAGATAAACACTATTATGAATTTTCTGAAATCTATTAATTACACACTCTTTCATGTATCAGCTACATTTCTTGTCAGTAATTCCTTTCAGTCATTTCTAGGACAGTTTTTACCTGTTAAAGCATCCAGTCTACCTTACATCTACTTTGAGATGAAACTTCTTTTTCCTCCTCTTGGTTAAGTTACCTAAACATGGTTTTCAATTTTTTTTTTTTACCTCATATTTATTCTTAACACATTGAAATCTGTATTCTGGTCCTAATTGCTTCACACGGCAGCTTCTTTGCTGCTAGAAACAATGAAAACAGAGATACATTACTAATTAGTAATGTATACATGTATATAATGATGATACTTTTCAAATTGCATGGCCAAATCAGTGACCACAACTGTCACCCAGATCTTGGTTTCTTTTGTTTTCATTCAACTTTCTTGAGACATAATTCACATACCTTACTAGTCACAGAATTAATTTTTGCAAGTCAGTAGTTTTTAAGAGTATCCAGAGATATAATTATCACCACTGTCAATTTTGCCACATTTTTATCGGATCAGAAAGAAACTTCACACTCTTCATCTGTAACCTTCTGTCTCCCGCTTCTAGCCTGACCCTAGAAATCCACTGATTAAAATCATATAATGATTCCTTATGACTGACTTGTTTCAGTTAACCTAATGTTCTCAGATTCACCAGTGCTGTAGTATCTATCCTTCATTATGTCTTATTGTCGGGTGACATTTCATTGTATGAATATTTCATACCATATTTTGTTTATAGATTCATGAAGTAACAGATATTTGAATTGTTTTCACCTTTTGGCTATTATGAATATTAATGCAATATACATATTTGTTCTTCTGTGGACAAATGTCTTAAATTCTGTAATGTGTGTACCTGGGCATGAGATTGTTGAATGATGTATTATTTTATGTGTAGTCACTTGAGTTACTGAATATTTTCCAAAGTGTCTGCCCCTTTTTATCATTAACCATCAGAAGTACATGAGGCCTCCGATTTTTCTGCATCCTCAAATGCTCACTATTATCTGTCTTTGTGATGGTAAAAAATAGTGAATATTAAATAGTGAATATTAAATAGCAACTAATTATGGGTTTTAAATATTTGTGATGGGGCCTGGCCGATCCCATATGGGCGCCGGTTCTAATCCCGGCAGCTCCACAAAAAAAAAAAAAAATTGTGATGAATAATGATATTGTATCCAATAAAGTGTCATTGCAGTATCTTTTTTGAAGAAACGTGTTCAGACATTCAAAAATGTTAAATTGTATATACATAAGATAAAATTTAGCATCTAAGTGTGTATATAATTCAGGAGAACAAAAATTCAAATTTTCTTTACTTTTTATTGTGACATTATTGAATTTTGAAGCAAAAAATTCTTAAATGTGTTAAAACAATTCTATGCAAAGACTTTTGCAACTTACATCTTTATTCAAAATTTCAAATGCAGAAAACCGACATGAATAAAAAGCAAATAGAAAGCATTAGGAGCCCTGTATGTATTTACCAACTTAAATTAATTTCTAAACCCTTTTGCCAGAGATAGCTGGAGTTAGTTGGACTAGACTCAACTCCATCCAAATTCCCCGTGTGGGTAGCATGAACTCAAGCACATGAGCTATCTTCATATGCTTACCTATTGGAATTAAGAAGAAGCTAAGGGCTTGGTGGTGTGGCCTAGTGGCTAAGGTCCTCGCCTTGATCCCATATGGCCGCTGGTTCTAATCCTGGCGGCTCCACTTCTTCTCTCTCTCTCCTCCTCTCAGTATATCTGACTTTGTAATAAAAATAAAATAAATCTAAAAAAAAAAAAAAGCTAAATGGGAAAGAACGCAGCAGGATTCAGAATGGGACTACCTGTGGAATCACAGGCTGCAGTTTAACAATGTTGGTTGTTTTTGAATGATCCCTTTCTCTCTGAGGTATTTCTCATTCACAAATTATCCTAATTTCATTGAATGTTTTGCACATGTTCTCTTTAATCTCATTGTTTTCATAAAATAATTCAAATTTCTCCATAGGGCAACTCATCAATTTTCATTTCTTGGTTTTCTGTTGCTAGAAAATCATATTCACTTATATATACTATGTTACCTTGATTTTTCATATTTCTTATGTCTCTGTCTTTTTGTGTATCTGCTAGGCCAAATGCTCCTTCCAGCAGTATAGACTGGCTGTTGTAATTAAAGACTGCTTGTGACACCTAAGGGTGTTGGTTAGATTTGCTGCATTGTTTTTGATTCCAGGTAGGTGCTTTACTATAAAGGCTATTAGGTTCTTGAACTGGAATGAATACTGATTATATCTACAAGTGTTTCGGTACCTAGGCCTCAGAGGTTGTAGTGCTGTACCACTGGTTGGGAGTTACGTCTGTTTGAAGAGTTGTGTCGGCTTCGCATCTTTAGGTGTGATAAACCCAGTTCTGGACCTGCTATACCTGTTGGTTTCTTTGGGTCATGTAAGGGACAAGTTATTCCTTGGGGCCCAATTGAGAGTGGGATCATGTGTTCAGTAGTATAGTGAGGCTCCAGACAATGTCAGAATGCTACACAAATAGTAGGTTGCTCTTATGCATCCAAGGACCTCAGCAAATAGTCACAGAGAATATCATACTTGGCTGCTGCCTGGTTGGAGTGGCTGACCAGGACTATTTATCTCCTTACATGGTCTTTACAAGACAAGTCACTAAAAACTCACTAAAGACTGGATTTCTTGTTTTCTTGGGGACAAGGTGTATGGGTGGGATTGCCTAGCACTTTAAAGGGGAGGCGGGATTATAAGCAGGAACACAGAACTATTTCTGTATTCTTTATTGGTTGAGCCATTCATAAGTGCAGTCCCTTTTTTTTTTTTCTGGTTTGTGGGGATGTGTGTTTTGTGGTTACTAGTGGGGGTGGCACACTCTTGGCTCATTCACAAAGCTGGATTAGTATAGCTTCTGGGAAAATCTGCCTAGTGGCTACACAGTACCTTCAGCAAACAGGTAGGTAAAGCCTTAAGATGACTTCAGGGAAAGAAACAAGTGCTCTGGTGGGGATGGGCTCAACAATGTCTGAGTTCTTTCCCCAGTGCTGTTCAGCACTTTGTTGAATCAGCAGTTCCTCAAGCTGGGCTTGGGGCTTGGAAGGAGGCAATGTCCAGCAATACCTTTTACAAGTTTCTGTAGCAAAAGTAAGCGGTGCAGGAATACCTCCTACTTACCCTCTCTGCCCAGTTAAATTATTTGTGATTCAGGAGCTGCTAGATCTTGTTTCCTAGTACTGTTTTCAATTAAAGACATCAAAACTCCTTGGACTCCTAACCCTATGGCAGGAAATAAAGCAAATCAGTGTAAGTTTCTTGGTTGCATTACAAGAAGCTAATGAAGTGCTCAAAAACACTGAATAAAATATCTACTGATGGAGATATATTAAAGGAGAACTGGAGTCAACTGAAAGAATACACTGAGGTCAAATATGGAGCACCTTAAGCAGTAAAACCAATCTATTTGCTTATAACTGAAATAATAAAGCAAATATCCAGAAGCCAAATGGAAATCACTAAAAGTTTAAAAAACAATATAGCTGAGGGTAGAATTCCAAATATATATGTAGTTATTCCACTCTGAAGGAGTGCAAGTCTAACCACTTAGACTGTAAATACAGGCTGAATGTATCACCTTCTTTCCAAGGAATAGCATGTAGAAAGGAAAGGAAGTGAATAACTTTACTGTAACCTGACAAGCTTCATTCCTCAAGAAATCAAGGTCAACAGCAAAAGTCATAAATTTTGTTGTTAGAATAAATCTTTGAAATGATGTGACGAAAACTGCATTTATCTCTGTTATCTTCTCTGCAAAAGCCTATAATTTTAGTCTAACAGTGGAAAAATCATCAGGAAAATTCTAGTAGAGAGGCATCTTGTATAATATACTTGATCAGAAGTTCTCAGTCCAATCCCAATCATTCAAAACAAGGAAAGTTTGAGAAAATGTCACAGCAGAGTCAGGTTAGCATGGCAGATAGATGTATCATGGTACCATGGGAGGTCCTGGAACAGAAAAAGAACATTAGATAATTTTTTTAAAATCTAAAATCTGAATAAATTTTGAGCTTTAGTTAATAATGCATTATTAATAAAGGTGTTTTAATTATAACAAATATGCCATACTGTTTTAAGATGTTAATGAAAGTACAATCAGTGCAGATAATGGTATAATATGGGAACTCTATACTCCTTGCTCATTTTTTAAAAATTATGTAACTAAAGCTATTCTAAAGTATAAAGACAATAAATAGGAATACATTGAGTAATATTCATAATTTGTGTTTTAATATTTCAAAATTGCATTCCACTGTCCCGAGTTTATACACAACCTTAACGGTTTTTACTTATGAAAGTTTCCCACCATAATAATACCTGTTTTAATACTTAAGTTAATACTCATAAACGCCATAACAATATCACTTAAACAGGCTTCAGGTGCACAAATTTGGAAAGTTTGTTAGTGAGATGATAATGGAAGACATCAATATTTAAATAGTTATGAAGTATGTTTGTAGGAAGGCCATAATAAACTAGGAAAAAATTTGCAGGATAATGAAGCTAATTTCAAGCAAAAGTTATTATTTACTTTTTGTGCATAATGATGCTTTTACCATAATAAAAAATGGTGAGATTCCTACATGGACACTATTGATATTAAGGCACTTCAAAAAGTTTCTGTAAAATGGGATTAAATGATAAGTCCATTTTGGTACAAACTAGTCTTCAAATTTATAAATGGAATGTTCAAAATTTCATTAAAATTGTAAGATGAAAAACTATTCTAGAACTAAAAAAATTGTTACTAAAAGAAAATTGTTTGGATCATGTTACTTTTTATTCAAAAGCATTAAGAAAAATATAAATGTATTTACTTGTGTAAACACATGTAATAAAGTATGTACAGATTTTATATGGAAAGCTGATTTTTTGTATATACATAATGTGCATTGTCCTGTCACAGTAAACGTGTTCATCCTTCCGAGCATTTAACATTTCTGTATTTTGAAAGCATAAAATCATGTTTGCTAGTATTTTAAAAGAGATATACAGTAAATTAACATTCTCTATGTTAACCTTACTGTGCAATTGAAACTCAGAATCTCAGAGCTTCTTACTTGTATCCAGCTATTACCTAGTTGCCATGAGTCATCTTTTCCAAATCTCTCTCCTTGTTCTTTCCCATCCTCTGGTTAGCATGATTAAGTTCTTAAATTCTATGAGAACACCTATTGTTTTCATAGTCCACACTTGAGTGAGATTATGTGATCCTTGTCTTTCTGTATTTGACTTGGAAAACTTAGCATAATACCCGCTAGTTTCATCTGTGTTAGAATTGACAATATTTCATCTTTTTTGTGACTGAAACCATAAGTATATATCCCAAATTTTGTTCATCTTTCATCACTATATGGACTGTTATGTTGTTTCTGTTTCTGGGTATTGTGAAAAGTGATCATGAGATAAACCTGGGACTATAAAAATGTGACTCAATTTTTGTTTTTGACAGGAGGATTTCATTATCCTTGGATTAGATACAAGAGTGAAACTGTTTGATCATCTGGTCATTCTATTTGTAGTTTTTTCAGGAAATTCTATCCTGTGTTCTACAATGGCTGTTAATTTGCATTTCCATCAATAACTTGTAACTATTCCCTTTTCTCTGTATTATTTCCCAAATTTGTCACATATTATTTGAGTACTTAGAAAAGTTACATTAGTTTGATGAAAATTAAGTAATTTTTAAAAACGTTTATTTATTTGAAAGAGTTACAGAGATAGAGACTCAAAGAGATCTTCCATAAAGGATAGGGCTGGGCCAGGCTGAAGCCAGGAGCCAGGGGCCTGGAACTCCATTCAGTTTTCCCTTATTGGTGGCAGGTATCCCAAAAACTTTGGCTATCTTCCACTTCTTTGCAAGACACATTAATAGGTAGTTGAATCGGAATTGGAGCATCTTGGAATGGAACTGGTACTGATATCAGATGCCAGGATCACAGCGTGTGAGGCTTCACCACATGCACCACAGTGCTGTTCCCAATAAACTAATTTTTGAAAACACATAAAAGGCATTTACTCCAAGTGAGAAGTAAAGAACAACAAAACATGTGTAACTTTTTATCTTTTTGGATAATAACCATTTTAGCTGGGAGGTGATATTTCATGTGGTTTTGATATATATTTTGCTAATGATAAGTGATGTTGAACATTTATTCATATAGCTGCTAGCCGTTTGAATGATTTTCTTTTCAAATGTCTGTATCACTTGTTTTAGCTGTTGATTTGCTTGAGTTCCTTATATATTCTGGATATTAACTCCTCATCTGATATATAACTTACATATATATAACTTACAATCAGCTTTGCTGTTTCTCTTGTGCAGCAGCTTTTTGCTTCATCTATGATTTCATTTTCCTTGAAGATTTTTTGAAATACCTTATGTCATTCCAAACACTTGCAATGCTGTAGGTAGAACTAAACAAAATAATGTCAAAGAGGCTGTTTGGCCATGGGACTTGGGCGAAAGGAGCCCTCTGCAGCGTGGCTGCTGTGTGTGTGGGGTGGGGGGAGGAGGTGCCTGAGCCAGGCCCAGACCACAATGCTTGGGACTCAGGCCAAGGTCACTGCTGCCAAATCCTAGGCTTTGGGCGGCTAGTGTACCCTTGGGGCACCAGCCTCTGCCTGCTGGCCACCTGGTGGCAGCCCTAGGATGTTTAGGTATGTAATTGCTGCCTAGGGACATCCATCCATCAGGCCAATGTGAGTGTAGCGAAGGAATGAATCCTATGTGACTTCCAGCAGTGGGGTCACGGAGCTTGCTGGCAAGTGAGGGGACTGAAACCTGGTTGTTTGGAGGGGAGAGTCCATAAGATCTATTTGGCCAGACTGATTCACCAGCCCACATGGAAATCCCAAGATGGGCTGTTAGCATAAAGCATCGCCAACTGTCACGTACCAGTCCACACAAAAGCTGTGATTGGGGGCCTGTCTGGCAGGGCTAGGTGCCAGTACCTTGACTGAGTGGTGGAACAGGGGATGGGTCACACTTTGTAGGGTCAAGACACTAACTAACACTAGAAAACCAGGTCCAGAAGTAGAACTGTGGGGGATCTGTGGGCCTAACCCCGTGGAAATACAAGGTCGGATGGTTAGTTCAAGATTTGGGGTGGTGATGGGCTGAACTAGGTGTGGCCATGGAACCTGCCATCACTCACGGGTAAAGGAACCGGCAACAATCTTGGCATGTCAAGGCAGCAGCACCTGAATGTGCATCCTAAAATAGGGTGTGGACTGGGCCAGGTTGAAACTGGAAGGGGACGAAATGGGCAGGGCTGAGCAAACCTTAGCTCACAAGGAAGAACAAAAATCAGGCTAGAGCACAAGTCATGCCGAGCTAGGCTCTTACACCAACTAGTTTGCAGGAGCCAGTGATGCTAGGCAATAGTATTGAAGCCAAAGGCCTAATCAGGTAAGGGGCTGTATCAACTGGGTCAGAACAGCCACTGACATGCACATGATCTAAGGCTGGGAACAGGCATGGTTGTGGGGCTAAGAGTGTACACCCTTGCTGGGGTTGGGGTTGCCACTGGTGAGTGCAGGGGCTGGACTGGGGGCTGCATTCTGGTATGGATATGGCTGCAGTATCCCTTGTCACAAGTGTGGACTGGGGCTGGGTGCACTGATCCAGGCTAGATTCCAGCACCATCTGGTGCTTGTGAGAACTAGGGTAGATGTAGGATAGACTAGGCTAGGTCTCTGCCCCTACTGAGCCACGTGTGAGCTGTGTCTGGGTATGGATGAGCCTTGGCTGGGCTGAAATATCCAACAGTAAGAACCGGAATAGGTTGAAGGCCAGCAAGCGAAGACCACTGCTCCAGCCAGGACAGGAGGTGGACTAAGTAGGCTGGTCCATGGACCCATAGGTATGTGCAAGATCTGGCAATGGGAGAGGTTCTGATGGAGGGGCTTGGGAAACTCCTCTGTTGGGACATAGTCGCTGCAGGTGAGCACAAGAACCACAACAGGGAGCAGCCCAGACCAGACCAGGGAAAGGTACCTACTGGCATACATTTGGTGCAGTTCAGGCCAGACTAGAATAAACCAGTACACATCACCCACTGGCGAATCCGAGCACCAGAACAGTATGGGTCGGGCCAGATTTGGTCACAACACATACCAGTACACATTACAGCTCGGATTGGGTGCCTTGTGGGCTGGGCTAGGCTGTAACCTTCACCAGCATCAGCTGGATTTGGGTTGGGCCAGGCTGGGTCAGGTTACAGCACCCACTGGCAAAAGCTGAGGTGAGGCAGGCCATGCCAGACCGGGTTGCAGCACCCAACCAGCACATGTGAGAACCATGGGGGAGGGGAAAAGCTGGTAGGAGGAATGTGGAGGGCTCCCCTACTGGACTGCCACTTCCACTGGAGAGCATGAGTTGAGATGGGGGCAGACCAGGCTGGGCAGGACAACAACACCTGTGGGCCTCATGTGAGCTAGATCAGGAAAAAGCCAGGCTGAGCTGATTGTTACTACTGGTGCAAGCATAAATCAGAGTGCGTGAGGGTTGGTTGAGCTTTGCTGGAACATCAGCTGGCAGATGCTGGCACTGGTGGCTAAGTCTGTCAATTGAAACTGCAGAACGACCTGGAGAGTGCATGACCTAGGAGTGGGAGTGGCCCAATAGGGAAATAGTGGGCACCTCCCTCTTGGGTTACCACTCTCACTGCAGAACATAAGCACCAGGACTAGAGAAGACATGGCTAGACAGAATGGCACCCACCAGCATGTGTGTTGGCTGGGAAGTGGGACTGGTTGGATTGAACTAGGTTTCAATGCCCAGTAACATGTATAAGAGCTAAATGGGATGTGGGACAGACTGAACACGCCTGCTGTATATACTGACAAACATGGGAACCAGGATAGGGGGCAGGCCTGGTGGAGGTTATTGGGAGTCGCCCCAACTAGGCTACAGCTCTCATTGATTTGTGTACCGGCCAAGTGTGAAGTGGGCAGGATTAGGTTTGATTGCAACACCCATTGGTTCGTGTGAAAGACAGGGCTGGAAACAGAAATGACCCAAATTGCAACCACCAGCGTGTGGATAAGCTGATTGGGGTGACGGACTGTGCTGGACCCTGTACTGGCAAACACATACAAGAATCAGGTCTGGGGATCACCACAGACAAAGTTTCTTTGGGGATCCTTCCAACTGAACTGCTGATTTCAGAACCCCAACCGTGAAGAGACTCTGTCAGCCAGTGATTTCTAAAGAGATTTCATTGTGCATAGAATGACAAGATTGGCAGCAATTCAGAACTGTTGAACTATCAAACTGTTTGAGCAGGACCCTCGAAGCATGCCCCACATCAGGGACCTGGGATGGGTGGGAGACTTGGTGGAGCTTTTCCCTTTATCTCTCCCCTTACCCTAGATACAGAAAACAAATGTGGGGCCCGGCGGCGTGGCCTAGCGGCTAAAGTCCTCGCCTTGAAAGCCCCGGGATCCCATATGGGCGCCGGTTCTAATCCCGGCAGCTCCACTTCCCATCCAGCTCCCTGCTTGTGGCCTGGGAAAGCAGTTGAGGACGGCCCAATGCATTGGGACACTGCACCCACCTGGGAGACCCGGAAAAGGTTCCAGGTTCCCGGCTTCGGATCGGCGCAGCACCGGCCCGTTGTGGCTCACTTGGGGAGTGAATCATCGGATGGAAGATCTTCCTCTCTGTCTCTCCTCCTCTGTGTATATCTGGCTGTAATAAAATGAATAAATCTTAAAAAAAAAAAAAGAAAACAAATGTGGAAACAATGGTCTTACCCACTTTGCTGTAGCCCTTGACCCTTTGTGCCCTGATCAACTATGTAAATATTATCAAAATAAAAGAATAAAAAAATAATGTCAAAGCAATCTAACCTTTATTGTGAGAAGCTCTTTGCTTTTAGATCATCTGTATTCCACTGTCTCCAAGTCATGTTGTCCCCACATTTAATCATGTTGAATAAGAATTTCTGGAATAGAGTAATCTTTTTTCCTTATTTTGAAGATGATTTTTAGACTGGGATATATTTATTTCTTAAGCTTATTGGAATTGATTTGAATTAAATTCTATGGTTATGCTATTCATGTTAATAGGACTTGATTTTATTTCTTAGGCAGCTTTCCCTTTTGTCACTTGGAGTGATGACACTGTTTCATTACA
This sequence comes from Ochotona princeps, assembly GCF_030435755.1. Classification (NCBI taxonomy): domain Eukaryota; kingdom Metazoa; phylum Chordata; class Mammalia; order Lagomorpha; family Ochotonidae; genus Ochotona; species Ochotona princeps. Next base: position 38,437,810 of record NC_080846.1, on the reverse strand, counting down.
TAGGTTGCATAAGTAGCTTAAGAAGCTGTAGAGGTTTCGATCTCTAAGAGAGCACCCTCTTTCCCAAATTCTTATCTCCTTTTTATACATACATAAGACGAACAGAATCAAACTTAGGAAAACACTTGAATTTGATATGATAAACAGGTTCTTGTGGATCACTAACACTAAACATGGAATTTGAGTTGTAAAAATCAGAAAGCATTTCAAAGTATGTCATTAAATTAGTGGCACTGTGATTGGACTTTTCATCCTTTTGCTAGCCACATTTCTCTGCCCATGATTCCGAACATCTTACAGTTAATGAAATACCTCCCAGACTCAGTCCTCTGCACGCTTAGGATCGCCTCTTCCCGGAAAATTAGATGTTCATGTGTATGTGCATTTTTGCTTAATTGATTCCTAATCAGCATGTGTGACCCTTATTCAAGAATGTTCTTTCTGATATTCCCCCCAAATAATTTTTTTCCTACTTTTAATTACCTAATGCCTTGTATCTAACCTTTATGAATAATTTAATAGTTTAACTTTTAAATTGCTTTGTGTGATTAAAATGTGTCCTGTACACTACCCTAAAATGTCTTTAAGATAGGAGCTTTATCTTATTTTGTTTACCATATACATCTTACCAATTCAATATTGCTGGACAAATAGTAAACTCAATAAATAATTGTGAAATAAAGAAAAAGACAACTTGTCTCATCGAACTGAAATAACCATAATGCAAGGCAGTTTTTGTTAGTAAGCTTCTCTTTTCCAAATTCTTTAGGACACATGGACATATAAGCTACTTTGTGAGAAAGAAAATAGGATGCCTTTTTTCTTCCTTCAAGTCTATCTTTCTCATCGTTAGGAAAAAAACAATTGGAATATCAAGCTTTTCATTGCTTTTTACTCTCAACACTTAGGTTAATCAAGATTTTTTTCCAGGACAAATTGATGCAGGAAGTAATTTCCAGACAGCTGTTCTGCTGTGTATTTTTGGGTATCTCTAATTTTAAATGAAACCCATTTAAGCGCATTCCTCAGGCATTGCGTGTGAAAGATTTTCCAAACATATAGCAGGAATTTTAGCATATAAAAAGGCAAGAATCAATTCAACACCTACCAAGAGTTTGTATCAAACTCGTTTTTCATTTACTTTTTAATATAATAGCTTTAAAAAACATTACACTATATGCATATCAATAAACATGTTTAAAATCTTTTAATAACAGCTCTGTCTGGAATAGCATTAGGAGGTTTAGTCTTGGGAAATGCTATTGTAATTAAGGTTGCTTTGAGTCAAAAGGAGTTCAAAAGAGATTAATTTTAATCTTTGAAAACCCCATGCCACCTAGCATAATGACATGCATCCTAAAACTAATCTAATTATTTGATGACAATTCTAGCATTGAAGATTACTTCACTTAATTGTTTTCACTTTGTATCTTTGGGGACTTTACTCTCTGAAACAAAGTTAAGAATGTCTTTTGTTTTTCTTTTTTAAGAGGTTGGACTTGTTCTCCTAAGTGAGTTAGCTGACCAACTATTTCTTATATAAGTAATTAGTTGAAAAACTAACCTATTTCCAAATGATATCAAATATAAACTCTGAAAACCTGCAACACCAACTCCCATTATCCTTTCCATCTGGCACTTCAAAATTTCTAATCTACTTTGTCTCCATATTTCAGCTAGCCATTTCATGTAAATGATGTGTTCCAATATCTGTCCTTTTATGTTTGTCATGATGTTTTCAGAGTTCATCCATGTTGTATCATAAGTTAGAATTTCGTTCATTTTCCCGGGCACAAAATCTTTTTTTGTGCATGTATAAACATGTGTGTAATCATCAACAGATGGACACGTGCATTGTTTCCACCTTTTGGCTATCATGAATAATACTACTGTGAACTCAGGTACAGATACCTGCCCCTTGCAGTTATTTGGGTGGATGTTCATAGGTGAAATTATTAGCTCTTATGGTAATTCCATGTTTACCTTTGGAGGAACAACCAAACTGTTTTCTACAGCAGTTATACTATTTTACTTTCCCTCCAGCAATACACAGAAGTCTCAGTTTTCCTGCCTCATCACCAATACATAATGTTTTTGTAAAGTTATAGCCATATTAATGAATATTAATTAAATTTCATTGCTATTTCACTAATGGCATTAGCAGCGAGCGGGAGCCAACGTAGAACAGCTGAGACACAAATTAGCACTCATATGGGATATCAGTATCACAGCATCAGCTTTACCTGCCACACCATAATGCTTGTTCTCTGTATATGTATTTTTTTTAATTATGAAAATATATTGGTTTGGACCTGGCATGGTAGCCTAGTGGCTAAAGTCATCACTTTGCATGTGCCAGGATCCCATATGAGTGTGAGTTTGTGTCCTGGCTTCCTTACTTCCCATCCAGCCCCCTACTTGTGGCATGGGAAAGCAATTGAGAGCCCAAAACCTTGGGATCCTGCAACTTCGTGGGAGACCCAGAAGAAGCTGTGGCTCCTGGCCTCAGATCACCTTAGCTCTGGCCACTGTAACCACTTGGGGAGTGAATTAGCGAGTGGAAGATGTTTCTGCCTCTCCCTTCTGTGTAAATCTGCCTTTCCAATATATAGATATATATATATATTGGTTCAGTAAAAATATATATATATATTGGTTCAGTAAAGATTATAATCAAGTAAAAGATGATGGAAGCTTTGAAAGATGACTGATTGTTCTGTACGAGTCAAGTTTATTGATCATCTTTTCAACATGCTGGTTTTAAATTCATAAGGTAAAAATTATATTGAAGTTTAACTTGAAATATATGGTTATAAAGATATTGCATGTGTGATATATATGTACTTGTGTTAGTGTGTTAAGTACAAAGATCTAATAGTTTAATTATAACATTTTGATGTAGTGATGACCATAAAGAAAATTTCTAGATAACTGACAATTATAATATGGTGGGAAACCATCTGTGATTTCCAGTAATGACAAAGTCACTGGCACCGCTAGCATTAAACCATAGTGCCTTGATTCAGATTGAAATTTAAGGATATCCTGTGTTCCACTGTAGTACCCCTTGGGGTAATAAGATTCTCTGCTCTGTGGTGACTAGGTGTCAAATTTTTATGCTAAGTAATCAGATGAAGCCAAAGTAATCACACTCTAGACTCTTGCCTTTAATTTCCTCTCTCCAGTGTCTCATACCATATGAAAACCTGAAGACATAGAGATACCCCAGTTATGATAATCAGTCAGTTCCAAGTGAACAGCAATTAGTTGATTGTAATTTTCCTGCATTAGCAGGGTCTATAACCAGAGGATTAAGCAGACTGATGGGCATAAAATGCTTCAGACAATATTACTGCATTATTAACATCTTTTAAGCACTGACTGTCTGTTTCTGGATAGTCATTGTGTGCTAGACTCTGGGCTGCATATTTTGGAATTGTGTTGGAGGCAGGCCGCTCCTGACTGAATGGACCTTCAAGGGCAGAACAGATGTCTCATTCTCAGCTGGTTTCTTTATCAGGTGGAAATAGAGCCACCCACTCAACTGGATTTGGTCTTCTCCAAACGTCATTGATGATCTGATGGATTTCTCCCTTTGCAATGGGCACTCATCAGTGAGGAGTGCCCATTAGGTGCACTGAAAATACCCTTCTGAAAAAAGCAATGAGTCACTTCCAGCCCATAAGCAAACAATATGAAAGCTATTGAGTTTTCCTCTCTGTGCATTGTATCACAGATGGGAAGATAGAATTCTCCCATTTGCCTTCACGATTTATGTAAACTTTACAGAATGATTACTGCTGTAATTTTTCTTTTCTAGTCGTGAGCTTAATAAAAGTACCTGACAATACACATGTTTTCCATTCTTTATGACCATCATATTCAGCAAATAGAAAGTTACTGATTGCATATGGCATATTTGTTCCTCATTTTTGGCAAGTGGTTGTCTTTATGCTTATTAGAATTCTCTTGGAAATATTCTCAATAATTCCTAATGTGGATATCTATTTTTTTGAAGATCTGCATTTAAAAAAATATTGATTTTTATTGGAAAGTCAGATATACAGAGAGAAGGAGAGACAGAGGAGAAGATCTTCTGTCCGATAATTTACTCCCCAAGTGGCCATGACTGCTAGAGCTAAACTGAACTGAAGCCAGCAGCCAGGAGCTTCGTCCAGGTTTCCCATGCAGGTACTGGGTCCCAAGGCTTTTTACTGACCACTGCTTTCCCAGGCTACAAACAAGATGCTGGATGGGAAGCAGGGGTGCGGGGATTAGAAGGGCGCCCATATGGGATCCCAGTGCATGCAAGGCGAAGGCTTTTGCCACTAGGCTACTGTGCCAGGCCTGAGGCTCAGTATTTTAAAATACCCTTGTGGCGTCTAATGAAAGTTGCCTTAAGTTGATATTTTGAGGAATATTGAACTTGTGGGATGAGGTTCTCATGTGCCAATCCAGTTGAAAATTAAATCAGTTGCATTTAAAAATAATTCCACATGACAGTTGATGGCTTTAATTACAAATAAAGATGGAGACACTCAGAATTGTTTCAGCTTTTTTCTTCTAAGAAATAAGGTAATAAAAAGTGCAAAGAATTTTGATGATTTGTTCATGAATCATATTATATATGTTGGAAAGGTGACTTTATGAAAAATATTAACCTCTAATTACCAGTATCTTCCATAAATCTGTAGAGATTTCAGTGACCGATGAATATGTATATAGAGGGAACTAAATGGCAGTTTAAAGCCAGTTACCATATGGATATTAGCTATACCGTTCAACATTCATTGTGTGGCACCAAAGTACCAGAACTTTCTTCAAATAAACATGAAAATAAATAAATCAGAAATAGAATTTTGATGGATTTCAATTGATATAAACAAAGGTACGAAGAAAAGTAAATAGTTTCATGATTGGATTACTACCTAATACAGTAGGTAAAAAATCTGAGGCCAGGGTGCAAGCAATTGGATCCTAGAATGGATTAAGTCTTGGAGCAGTTGAATTCTATGATGTTTAACAGGAAAGAAAGTTTGCTTATTAATGCTAAAATGGATATTTATTTTTGTTTTACTTGAAAGCTATACTGAATTGGAAGATTTTACACAAAGAAACATTGCTATCAGAGCTGAAATTTATGAGAAGCATTCTGAAAACATAAAGATGGGTTTTGTTTTGTTGTAGGGGGTGAAATTTTGGAGTGAGGAGAATAGTTAAATGTTTTTAATCCACTCAAGAAAAAAAAGAGGACTTTATATAAATTTGTGTAGATTGGTAGAAGGATTTTCTTTTTACATACAGTATAGACAAATAGAACTGTATAAGTGATGAGATACAAATATTTTGAATAACCAACTTTAGTCTTCAATATTTTCTTTTACATGCACTAAGTTTGGCAAAAATCACTGGAGAACTGTTGCTATATTCACTTTTGGGCACGTTGCGGTTGAGTTCTCATGGTCTATTCAGACTGTAGCAGTCTGTTCTGAAGCCCCAAGAGGGCAATTTGGTCCAAAACTAAAGAGAACGCCATTCACATTTGATAATGAAAATACATTCCTGGGTGAGCTTTCCCGGGGATATTGAATTGAAAGACAAATTGTGAACAGCCGACATTTCACATGAAAGCTGCGTATTAGAATAGTTTTTGGTAAAATATGGGTGAATTTTAGTGCACGTATCAGATAAAATATGTTGTTTCAGGGATTGTACTAAGTGCGTCTTTAATATTTGTTATGATCTTGTGATGCTAATATTATTTTACATTAGGTATCAGAAAGGAAATTGTATTTAATGATATTAAGAAGCCACCTAAATGTCATGTACATAACAAAAAAAGCAGCTTGAATTTAAACTCAGATATTCAGGGCTGTGGTGTTATCCTCTTAGTCACTGTTATCTTTTGAAATAATAAGTAGAGAATGGAAAGTAGAGTGGAAAATGCAAGCATTTAGAATAAATGGAAGTGAAGTGTTTGTAAATCTTAATCAGAATGAAAAGTGGTGATGGAGTTTGAGGCTAAATGTAGGATTGGCAGTTATAAGCTTAATGATAGAATATCATGTGTTTAAGGCTACAGGGAAAAACTGAGAAAATTGAAGTTCTGTACTGGAGTAAATGGGTGAGGTGGTACAGACATGAAGATCGTAGAGTAGGAAAAGAAATGGAATCATGAAGTTCACTGCTAAACATAACAGGCACAAAACTGAGGGCAGGTCAGATACTAAGTTTCTGGAAAAAAAGAGTTAAAATATTAATGCTCTCAGAGAACTGAGAGGAAGGATATGCCTATGAGCAGAAGTTTTAACAGAGCTAAGAAAAATAGTTATGTGGAATATTTACTGAATTTTAATATTTTCCTTTATATATTACAGTTAAGCACTGGAACTTAGAATTATATTCATTTTTCTTTTTCCTTCTGGCAAAGAAAGTAAAACAATACAGACAGCCTTGAAAGTAGTCAAGTTGATTCTCCTTTGTATTTGATTCCATAGTTTCCCTTATTAACAATCTCAGCCATTATTGACCTTATGCTTTCGGAAATCTTCTGAGATTCTAGAGTTATCTTTCCAACCTGACCTTGGAGTGCTTAGCTCACTGCCTTTATTTAATATGCTCTGACTTACAACTAGTCTTCACCTGTTTATCATAGAATGTCAGCTGCCATAGTGATCAGATACCCTGCATTCTGGCAATGTTCTGCTCCTTCAGTCTCCGTAGTTCTGACCTTGTCTCTCCTCTTGATGCTTCTTGTAGTATTCTTGCCTGCACACATGATATGAACCTACACTGCATGTTTTCCTGCCTGAATGAAAGGCTGCTTCTAGCTTTAGATTAGAACAGAACTCTACAAAAGGTAGTCCCTGCACTTTCTTAGTATCAAGTGTCAGCTAAGCTAAAATCTTGTTTTTAGCAAGCAGATTTTTTTTCTTAAATAGATTTACTGCTATGAGGCATAAACAACTCTGAATTAGCATGAGGGATTTTTGGATTTGCTGTTTAGTGTGATGTTTGCGTTTGTGAATTTCTTTTGCTATGAAATTAATTATTTAAGTAATTACAACAGTGTAAATGAACCATCATCTCAAAATAGAACCCAGTTTACTTCCTGCTAGTCCCCTAAGGCGCCTTTTTCTGTAGTTCAATGTGGCCATATCATTGCTCCAGTCCACCAATTTGTGCTTCTGGCTTTATGGATTAAGCACTGCAGGGGTTGTAATATTCGAAATACCTTTGTTTCTCCCTCTTCTCTAGTGCCATGTTAGTATTTAACCAACAACTGACAAGGGTGGTTGGATGGCAGGAGGTGAGAACAGCATGTCTGCATGGTAATTCAGGTTAAATATATGCATATTTAATTATTTACACTTGGATTTGCATATCATAGTTTGAAGTTCTGGAAAGGCATTAGAATCTCAGTTTATTGCTAACAGCATGGCATTTGGGTTTTCACAGAAGTGTTAGTATGGGGCTAATGAGATTTAATATTGGATATTTGGCTTTAACTGAAATTCCCTGATTCAGTTTCCCAGTAAGTAGCAAGATTTCATTAGGGCCTTTATCTTGGGATATTCTTTTAAGCTGAAACCTTTAATGCTTCTAGGCAATTAAAGAATTCAATTCTAATTGCACAAGAAGATTCTTTACTTGGAAAAAGTACAGCTAAGTAAGGACTTGATTTATGCTTTTTGTATGGTAAGGTCAGTTAAAAGATGGTATAAGTGGAGTAGATGAAAATAAAACATATTTTAGGTGTTTTTTTACATGCAAATAAAGAAGGGATATTCCTTGCAATTAAAATTATAACCACTTATGAGCTAACTAATATGTGCTTCCTAATATCCAAAAGAAATGATGAAACTCCCATCAATTATTCCCCAGTAACTCCTTAAAATATCTTTCGTTTTGCTAGTCACCATCTAACATAAATCTGATTGTTCAAGTTAAGAGACTTCATAGGTATTGGACATATGCTTGGAAATATGTATAGTTTTGTGAAGAAATGATTGTTTGTTGTGGTTAACCCCTGTAATAGAGTTAAGCCCATATTCTAATAAAATCAGTTGCAGATTTTTTTCCATTATGGTTTCCTGGGGGCTTATGGAAAGATTCTATAATAAGCTATCTTTAAATTATAACAACTTGAAATTGATTTCAAAGATATGGAATAAGATAATCAAAACCGAAACAGATAAAAATTCTTAATAAAGAATGCTATACTTGTGCTCCCCAAATTCTGAATTTTCATGTTATACTTGATTCTCAATATTGCCAGTCTCCTAATATTTTAAATGGGTGACAATAAGATATAATTGGTTTACACTGTGGTTACATTTTATATTATATTCTGATTTTTATAGACTTACCAGTGATTTTCCTTTTAGCACCTGTTTATTTCATTTTGAATAACCCCCTTTAATATTCCTTTTGCATTGTAATTCTGGTGTGAATAAATTCTTTCAGATCTTGCTGTGTATTTTTTAACTTTTTTGTTGCTTATTACATGTTTCCTTCAAATTTATGTGCTTTTTCTGCATATATTTATCTAGTATTTTCTTTTTCTTTAAATCTGAAAGTTTCTGCTGAGAAGTCCTCAGTCAGGCAAGTTGGGGCCACTCTGTTGCTTTGCTGTCTTGCAGCTTTGAGAATCCTCTCTATCTGGAATTTTGAGTAGTTTGGATATATTTTTAGATAGACTTACACTGGTTGAATCTGACTGGAGACTTTTGATTTTCCAGTGTCTCGATAGCAATATCTTTAGGTTTTGGAGGTTACCTGATATTGTATCTCCTAACATGCTTTCCACCCCACTAGCATTCTCAAGATCCTCTTGAAGTACAATAGTAATATCCATGCTTTCTCTTTTCATGCTGTCCCATGTTTCCCATAAGCCTTCTTCATTACTCTTGATGCTTTTTTGTTTTTCTCCATCAATGTCTTATTTTCAGACAGCTTGTTTACAAACTCCTTGAGTCTCTCTTCTGTTTGAACTATTCCGCCATGGTTATTTTTTATTATGTTTTAATATGATTTAGTGACATTTCAATTGAAGGGTTTCTACTTCATTACGTTTAATTCCTTCTCTTCCTCTATCAAATATGTGCATTAGAATACTGAAATACTTTAATTACTTCTGTCCCTCTATCAAATATGTGTATTAGAACACTGAAATATTTATCTCTCTCTTGAATTTTGTTAGCAAACTTTCTTAAAATATTTATTTTGAAATCTTCATAAAGCATTCCGAAATTTTAAATCCTAGATAATTTTCTTCTGGCACTTTATTTCATTGTTTAGATTAGATTACGGTTCCTTATAAGTCCGTAATACATGTGGGTATACAACATTATCTATGCAGTGGAAGATCAGTTTTGAAAATTTACGTTAAACAAATACAAACTGTATTGTCTCGGGCATGAGGGTACTTCTGCTATTTCAGTGAAAGATAACTCTAAATTGCCTCAGGTCCACTGTTCATATATTTGCATTAACTCAACTTATAATACTCCTTAAAGTCCAATTTTCCCCAAATTTGCAATTGATATTTCAGTATGCCACATGAACATGCCTAAAGTGTGGTAGTCTATTTCCACAACTACATACTAGGTCACCAGTAGGTTCAAACTCCTTGTTTCTGAGCCAACACATGTCCTGTTTCTAGTTTACATCTGGAGGCTTTAGCCCACAGAAAGCAGCATAATCTACAGAAGCATGAAAGCCCTCCACCCCACCAGAGGTGGGGTCACTGCTTGCTGCTGATAACTTTAGCCACTGGTGATGTTGGGTGAACCACAGAATCCCATTGGTTGCTGAAACAGATCCAGAGGTTCTGGTTTTAGGCACTGGCCTGAAAACAGTGATAATTAGAATCTATTCAATGCTGGGAGGCTGATGGGGCCACATGCCAGGACAACTGTTTCACTGTGGCACACAAGTGTGTCTGCTTGATTCTGGGATAAATCCAGTGACTACTCAATTGAATTTTCCTCAAGATGGAAACCATAGGCTCTTCTCATCATTGGATTTTAGCCTAGCACTAACTTCCAAGCAGAGTCCTATGGCTATTTGCTATCAAGGTTGGAGAATGAAAAAGGCTATCCTTTCATCACCTTGACTGTACACAGGCTGGTCATATTTGAATCCCCCAGTCACAGTCCATACAAATATTGATATCTTTTTTCAAACCAACCAGAGGCCAGCAGAAGCATGTCCCACAATGAATGTGACTCCCTGGAGTGCAGTTGTCTATTCAGTGCCAAACAAATCTAGAGGCTCAGTCTGAATGCTTATCAGAAGACAGAAGTCTTCAGTTGCTGGATATTAGTGCAGTATACCAATCTCTCAGTTTGGAGATTGTCCCAAAGATCTCTGGGCCTCTCTCTTAATAGAATTTTTTTCTGCTGCTGCATTATTTTGCACTTAAGAGAAATAAGAAATAAAAATACAAAAAGCAGAATTTTTAAAAATAAATGTAAATGCAATCATATCCAAAAGAGCTTAAATATCTTTTTGTTTTTCTATCAGCAATTGAAAGAAAATGTAATTTTGAAAAAATTGGCAGACACACAGATAACTTGACAACATTATCAACTTAGTCCAAAATAATACTGGATAAAAAGGCAAAAATATTGACCTGAATATGTATCATTATTTGGTTTATGATTAATATATTAATATGACTAATAAGACTAATGTGATTAATATGACACTATAACAAGGAAAAGGTAGAATTTCTCCAAAACCATTGGTGGGGTAGTTTGATTACTTGTACATAAAAGAAATACCTCTGATTAAAATTATGCCTGGCTGTGTGTAAACACAGAAGAAATGTATTAATTCATGGTGGGATATTTTCCATGACATTGTTCTGGGCAGAGTTTTTCTATGATGAATATAAACAGGATCTTTTTATTGTTTTATATTACCATATGTAATGAATCAGTGCACCTAGACTTGGAACATCAACATCTGTTAACAGTATACACATATTAAAAATAGCAGGCAATTTGTACTTCCTAATAATAATAAGGGCCTTGAGTGTCAAACTGCATGTAGATCTCATTAAAATGCTTAACACAGTTGACAGTTTGTAAAAAGAATAGAGGACCAAGGTGCATATTGAATTATACTATAACTACAAAACCAGCTAAACCTATAATATGGGGAAATTGGTCTTTCAAGAGTTGATTTGTAAGTAATAGAAAGGAGTAGAGGGGAAATTAATAGCCTAATGGGATTGATAAGGTCATTTTAAAAATGGAAAGATCAAATTACAGTGGGTAGGGATTCACATATACATATATTAAAACATAGAGAAATATAAGGAAATGATTCCTGTGAAAAATCAGAAAAATATTTTGTGGAGAGATAGGGAAGTTGAGATAAGGAAGATTCATGGAGGCAATACTGAGATAGCAGACCAAGCTGTGGAAGTGCACCTGAAGAGAGATGACAAGTGCATTTACCTATATTTGTTTAAGCTATTTTTAATTTTGTGTATTACCAGAAAAACCTCCTCTTTTTTAATTCAATGATAACTGAATCAGAGATTTTTTAACAGTTAAAACTAGGAATAACTTTCTCAGCTTTGTGCAGGTTTTAAGTGTTCTATGAGGCTCATTTATATTTTTAAAGATAGTAATTTAAACATATTTTTAAACTACACTTACATACAATAATACTTTGAGAATCAGTTATAAATTAAAGGAGAGAGTAAACATAGGAGTGATGGGCACCATCAAGTGTAACTATGAGATTGAAGTACATAGAGAAAGCAAGCCGAGACTACACTTATCTTTCTTCTCTGTGACTTTATTTTCTGATGGAGAACAGGCTCCACGCATCCACTGTCCATTTCCTGCTGTTTTACCGCATTGTACATACCATGACTTTTGCCTTCTTGGTGTATGACAACAACTCAGGTGATCCAGGTAATAAAATGTCTAAAAATCAAAAATGATAAACAATAAAAGTCTCTCCTACCATACATTCCTTACATAGATTCTTTTCCTAAATACTATCTTGACATTTTTTAATGAATTAATAAAGAAAAATATGTAATTTAATTCTTTGGAAATTTGGAAAGCTCATGAAAGTAGTTGATAACAAACAATGAATTTTGTGTCTTTTAAATCCATATTTCATACCCATTTATCTTTGGCCTTTTTTAAAGATTTATTTATCATTTTTATTGGAAAGTCAGATGTACAGAGGGGAAGAGAGACAGAGAGGAAGATCTTCCATCCCACGAATCACTCCCCTTGTAGCTGCAACAGTTGGAGCTGTGCCAATCCAAAGCCAGGAGCCACGAGCTTCTTCCGGGCCTCCCACACAGGTGAAGGGTCCCAAGGCTTTGGACCATTCTCCACTGCTTTCCCAGGCCACAAGCAGGGAGCTGGAATGGGAAGCAGGGCCACTGGGATTAGAACCAGCACCCATATAGGATCCTGGTGCATGCAAGGCGAGCACTTTAGCCACTAGGCTTCAATGCCTGGTCCTTTTGGTCTTATTCATGGTCCAACTGACTGTAAGGAAAACCAACAAGTAACTAACATGTTTAATGCCAGTATGTTTCTAGGAGTTAGATTGACAAAAAAGAATGATAGCTGCTGTCATTAAGCAATATAGATAAATATTTCTATGTACTTCACCAGCTATTTTAAAATTTTCCTTAAAAGCGTTGACAAAATATCAGTATTTTTGTCTCACTGTTTCCCTTTCTCTTAAGATTGTGAACAGTGATATTAAACTGTTGACTTTCGCTGAATATATCAGATATGCTTCATAAATGTACACCTGCTGTGTTGCTGAAAGAACCCGATATATTCTGAGACTGCGTTGAATTCAATGTATCGACAGCTTAAAAAGGCAAAATTGAAGACAGGTAATAGGGAAGTTCACTAGCGAGTGGGTTAATAACACACCATTGTGCAGTCTATTGAAGCCAGTTATTACTGAGAAGAGCCGAGGGACAAAAAGTCTTAAATATAGGCTCTCTTATGAAATGTATAATGCTAGAATTCACACTAAAGTGGATACATTCTTCAGAATGAACTGACTGTAAATTACATTTTTAAGCAGACATAACGCACTTAATACATTTTGCTTGAGACTTGGATCTACATTTACAAATTAATTGAGTGAGCTTTATGTCTTCATTCCCAGCTTCTACATGTGTGTTTTTTGGTTTGTTTTGTTTTGTTTTTTAATTTTACATGGTACGGTTTTGTAGATTTAGGGACTCTTAAATGCATAATGCTGCTGCATTATTAAAAGTCTGAGTTCCTTACAGGTGATGGCCTTGAATGTGAGCTAGCTAAGATATGCATAATAACTACATAATATTAAAATGCAAAGAACTCTATGAAAAAAAAGTTGGCTTATCTTACTCCCTTATGCAACATTGCATTTTGAGGTTTCAACAAAAGGCCTATAAAACCTTTGTGTATAGCTGCCTAATGGTTCCCAATTGTTCTAAGAAAAAGATAAGTCCATGAAAACATTAAAATCTCATTCAGTTCTAAATGTATCGATGCCTTTGACATAGTCGTAACAATTCAAGCATAAGAATGAATACAAAATAAGACTTACTAAACCTGAAATGGATTTTCTTGCATTTCAAAGTTAAACATCCCTTCTAAGAAGTGCGAAGAATGTGAGATAATTCAACACAAGGTTGCCAGATACATGGATCTCAGGGTAAAAATATTTCCGTAATTCTTCTTTATTTCCTAATTACATTTGGGAGAAATATACTCATATTCTTTTGTAGTTTCTGAATATCTAACTACCATTTTTCAAAATGAAAGGCATATACACTAAATTGAAAGTTCTACACTTAAACATAATGTGAAATTCCATATCTTTCACATCTCTATTATCATATATAAAGTATACTAATATGTGCATACAAATATCTCCCTTTTGGATAAATATCTTTGATCTTGTTACTTAATAATCTTGGCACACATAGAACTAATAAAACAGAAAAGGTATATTTTACTTAAGTTTTCCCTATCTCCTTTTATATGGCTTAGATAAATTAATCCTGTGTTACTAAATTTTACATACCTAATTCTCTGATCTTTGTTTTCTTTTTTAAGCAAATAACTCTGGATTTTTAGAAAACTTGCCTGTCTGTGTTTCTTTCCATTTACCTTTTAAGACAAATTATGTTACTTTAGGCAGGACGAAGCAGGGAGATTTTGCTTTTTACTACCTTTGATTTCTGTGTTGTAATATTTCTAACTGGGCTGTTTGAAGCTAAGGGATGCACATTTGACCTTTTTGAATTTACAGGAGAGGGCTACAATTCCCTGTTGAATCTATCTTCTGGTTTTCTTTGTAATCAATGTTTTCAGACCCTACAAGAGTGTGCTGTGATTATTCACAAATTGTCACTGTTGTTTCCCTAAATCACTATTAATGCTTATTTTCCTTTTATTTTGATTATATCTTTAGCTTTCTACCTAAGAAAATGGAAACTTCTTAATGATTCTGAGTAGATTAACACTGTCAGCATAACTTTCAGTTCACATTGTTTGAGTTATGATAATCAACATATAGCATGTGCTCTCTATTTCAAGCCTTTCATCATTTCTCCTACGTTTGATTTCTTAAGTCAACAAGTGAGATTAATCTCTTCAGAATCACTTTTCTTCCTTCCCCATCATCCACGTTTTTCAGACCCCTTTTTGCTGGCTGCATCTACTTTACCAGTTCTGCACAAAACAGGCCTTAAACAAAAAAAACTCAGAAGTGTCATGGTATCAGCTGCCTGATTAAAATGTTCAATCACAGTAATTTTATTATAATGACTTACCATGAGCTAAAGTTCACTGCTGGGATGCAGCTGGTAGTCATGATGATTATTTTTGGTTGTAAGTATGAAACCATGGGAGCTATTGCTTTCTGCTGTACAAAAATGGGGGAAAGATTGGTATATATAGACCATAATGTACATGAAGCTGCAGGCAGAGGACAGTGACCTCAAGTCCTCCTTGCTAGCTACCTGCGTCAGTGTAGCATTGTTTGGAGACTACACAGACATTAGAAAAAAATAGATTTTTAAATTCATTTCCAGTCTTTAGATGTACAGAAATGCATATCAAAGTTTTCAGTGCATAACATCTCACAAAAGGGAAGAGCAAGTATTGTTTGAGCAGTCTACTTGCAAAACTTTGATGATTCTTCCATGATGAGTCATTTAGTAAGTGATAAACTATGTAACACTTGGCTTACTCATTCTTGAACATGAAAGCATCCAAAGGTTCAGCCTGGAGGAACCTAAGGTTTCTAAATAATTTGACTTGGGCCTCATTAATTACAAACTAACAGATTTTTGAGGAGCTCAGTAAGGAAACAAGCCAGCTTATTAAATTATCGCTCGTTCTCTATCCTTGTCTTTTAAGCCAAACTTCTGTGGCTCTTCCATTAACACCTGCCACTATCTTGGAAGGCATTTTATTCCCATCATCACAAGTCCTATTTATCACACCCTACTATCGCCAAGATACATAATGATTCCTGTTAACCTCATATGTATAAATTAAACTTGATGTTTTATAGGAAATGTCATTGTATTTTCAATATTAGAATAAATCCTTATTTTGATATTAAATCCAGATTCTATTTGAAATTTTATATTAAATCCAGATTCTATATTGAAATTCTATTTGAAATTTCAATATTAGAAATTCTGTATGTTCTCATTCTATAAATAGGATAGAATTAGGAATTAGAACTAGGAATTCTGTATTTGAAAATCTATGTATCTTACTCATTTTGTATATGTTATTTTTTGACTGATATATTGATTATATAATATCAGATTTCTTGGGATTGGGTTATGGCACTGTTCGATAAGCCACTGCCCACTACACAGGCAGCCTATATTGGAACACAGATTCCTGGCTGTTTTGCTTCTGACTCAACTCAGTGATAATGCGCATGGGAACGTGGCAGGTGTCTCAAGTACCTGGGTACCAGCTGTCACTGGGGGAGACCAGGATGACGTGTCTGGCACCTGGGTCTAGCCTGGCAAATAACCATTTGTTGAGTGACCCAGTAGTTGCAAGATATTTTATCTCTTTCTCGCCCATTCTCTCTTCCACTCTAGTTTCACTTAAGGAAATTATTAGTTTTTAAAATCTTTTAAAATTAGCCAACCAGATATCCTAATATGTTATTAAATCATGATTTATTTTCTAATGTTGATACTTCATCACAGGTTATCACATATATCTGTGTTTTTGCTCTTATTGTCAGTTTCCATATTGAATGCAGTGTTCCTGTAATTAACTTCAATGGTTCTGTCACGACATATATATTCCTATGACCAAAATACTGCATCCAAAACCATTCTAATTTTCAGTTCCAAATGCCAATAGTCATTATCCAACTAATTGTTAGGATGATTCTTACAATCTTCAAGAAATTATGTGAAAAATTTTAATGCAATTCATATATATTTAAAATTTATTTTAAAAGAACTATTCAAAATTTTGTATCTCAGCTTTCCTTTGTTCAAATAAATATATAAGTACATGTGATAATACAATCTGAAAGCACATAAGAGCACAGATTCTGTAGGCCTATCACCATCTGCAACAATTACTATAACTAATCGTGCTAAAGATAAAGATGAGGACTTCATGGCTTTGTCCAGGCCAAGGATACAAGATAAGAAGGTTTGATCCTCAGATTGAGGGTGAATGCTGCTGAGAGTTCCACAAGTGTGTGGGAGATGGGAAATGACAACCCATGTGGCAGCTGGGAGACCAGTCCATGTTCTTTGCATTTGCCATCCTATTATACCATTTAAGACTTCTAAAAATTGGGCTCTAGCTACACAAGGATGAAAGAAAAGCTTGGGGAATATGTCAGTCGGTTATGTTTATTCTCAGTTGGTGAGGTTATAGCTTACTGATTTTTAGAATTGGTACTTGCATCAAAATGAGAGTTATTTTTGACATTGTAACAATTCGCTTGGAAGCTGCCAAATTAAATGCTTCTTTTGAAACACACAAAAAATAAAATTATGCTTCAACATTTGGTACAATTTTTATTTGGCATTTTTATTTACTGGGTTAGAATCAGTGAGTATGAAGACATTTTTCTGTAAACATATATTCCTGGAAAATTATGAATTCACCCTTAAAAACCAAGTGTCCAATGGATTTATATCACTCATATCAATTAAAGCTTAATGTTGGAGTTAATTAGTTTAATTGTGTATTTTAGAAAGTGACTTTTCAACCTCGACGATCATTTTTGATACTGATCCTCAGAGCATGAATTTTTACTTAATTAGTTCATACATTGGTTCAACTCACAGTTTCAAGGTCCCTGATTTATTTCAGAAATTACATGTCCTTATCTGTAAAAACAGAAAGAGTAGCTCACACATATTAAACCAAGCTACTCGTGGTTGAAAGTGATAACATGAAATGTGGGATTTAAGCTTAGAATTGTAATTTTTATTGTATTTAGTTTTTTTTTAAACCCTGCCTCAGATTTGTACAAATAGGACAGGACACTAGCCCCATGCTAATAGCAACCCAAGGGGCACACCAGTCCTTTTGGCCTTGCATTGACAAGCACGGATTGTTACTTTGGAGCATTGAGCACCTGTGTCAGAGGCTAAGCCAGATCTGGTGGCACAGCCAGAGGTGCAGTTTGGGCTTTGCCCTTGGTTTTAGCCAGGCTTGTCTTTTGAGGCTTGGTCTTGGCTTCAGTTTTGTTTTTACATTTATACAAGAAGAAGGAATATTCTTTGTAAGTAGGGTTTTGATTGCTTTGTTTTTACCCTGTGCTCTCAAAGTCCCCATTTAACCACACCAAAAATATTGGAATTTATCCTTTTTTTTTCTTTTCTTCTGGATCAAGATCCGTTGGCACTGCAAAGGTGAGATGCAGAGGACGTCTCTATGAACTGATTGAAGCTTTAAATATTTATCTTCCTGCTGATCAATTCAACTGAGACTCTTCCATTTTACACAA
The DNA here is from genome assembly GCF_030435755.1 of Ochotona princeps. Lineage (NCBI taxonomy): Eukaryota > Metazoa > Chordata > Mammalia > Lagomorpha > Ochotonidae > Ochotona > Ochotona princeps. The sequence continues at coordinate 38,419,807 of NC_080846.1, read as the reverse complement.
TCCATACCTTTCTCCCATCCAATTTCTGTTATCTATCATGTATAAAAATATTTGTCTACTCTGGCTATTGCATTTGCTTTTATATACAATCTAAACACTCCCACCTCCAAAGCTTAAAGAAACATTGAAGAATCTTTCTGTAACAAAATTGAGGGAAGACTATGAATTACAAGTTATTTTCTCTCTCACCCACTACCATTGTGCAACTTGTTAATTGAAGGAGACATGTGCACAAAATGATACTAAAATGCCAAAATTCTTACTGCACAGACATTAATGAAAAACCCTCCTTCAAGCAGCTCTTAGGAGGGGAAATCTTTTTTGTTTTGTTGAGACAAGAGGAAAGAGTTGGCAGGCAAAGGGAATTATAGAGAAAATGATTGTTAGAGTTCTTTCAGTATATATTTTCTCCTCTCTTCATTTTGCATATTCTGTCTTGTTACTTCTTGCAACCTCAAGGATGTGAGCTGAGAAATTCTGTTGTACACAGTCTGATGAGGTTGCCCAATAGCCTTGTCCTCAGGTTTTTCAGGTACATACCAAAGTTAGGAATACATTTCCTTTTTATATCAGGCCTAATTTCAGAGGCAAGCAATTTAGGGTAAAACATACTTACAGATAAGTAAATTATTTTGCTCTCATTTTCTTAAGATAATGTTTTACAGTTTTATAAAGTACATTGGTTTCAGCTGCCTTTTTTATATTCTAGACTCTATCATTGTTGAGTCCTCTAACTTATGGGGCAGTTTGAATATATCAAAGGGGCAAATATCATGGTATTGCAGGTTAAGCTGCTAAGATGCCTGCATGCTATTTCAAAGTGCCTGAGATCTAGTTCTGCCTCTGCTTCTGAACCATCTTCTGCTGTGGCACACACTGTGAGGCAGAAGATGATGGTGGCTTAAGTGCTTGTGTTCCTGCCTACAGTCCCAGCATCCTGAAAGACAGATGGAATCCCTGTCTCTTGCATTCAGCTGAGCATCGCCTTAGTTGACACAGACATTTGAGCGGTGAACCAGTGAACAGAAAATCTGTCTCTGTCTTTCTCTGCTGTGCATGTGTGTGCATTGCTATCTACTTTAAACACCTGAAAGAAAATTCACAATCTTTAAAATATGTAGCTAGCTTGATGCTCAGGTGCTCCACATCTGCTCGAGAAGAGCAGGAAAAGCAAACTAATGAGATTTTTGAACCACGTTTTCTCACTGGAAATGTGTAGGAACTGCATGCTTCATTTACTGTAATTACATGAAACCTATCTTTCTGAGAAAAGTATACACGTTTTGGCATCGGCTTTTCAGAAAAATAGCTAACCGTCCTAATTGGTTTTACCCATCCTTCCCTCCTTCTATGAAAGATGAAAACATGAAAGTGAGTGTGAAAGAACTAACTACAGGTCTATAAAATATAATTCACCAAGGTTTCCTGACACTGAGACTTTGAAGAGCATTCAAGCAATCCTAAACGATGAGAGAAAGTGGCGCAAAGATGTTTTATCTCATGTATGGTTTTGAGAAATCGTGAGCAATTCTTGAGTTTTCAAATCAATTAGGAAGGTACTTCATCCCCTCTACATTTAATGTCCACTAACCTGAAATCTCAGGCTGTACGGCAGTTGAGAGTTCTCGGCACTATTGCTGTTATTTATGTTTTACTTTTTTTTAAAGCAATGAATGTTCTTTTCTTTTGTGTTCTACATGCCTTGATTTTTGCCTTTTCTTTTCTCCCCCTTTCTAAACTTCAGTTAAGAAAATTATTATCATCTTTAAGATGTATTTTCTAAAACTATCTCCTGGGGAAATTGAGACTCAAAGACTCTCTGTCAATGCCCATACTTATAATATCAGGTTATATTTAAATAGCAGAATGATGTTTTCTGAAGAACTATACTCTTGTAATAATATAGGGGAAATTAGGTGCAGGGGGATGAGGGGGGGTGAAAATCTCAGAGCCTATGCAGTAGTATCATAAAATAACAAAATGATTAAATAAATAAAATATATTTTGAAGGACATTTCAACTTTTCTTTTTTATTAAGGTGAAGAATACAACAATAATGTTGATGTTCCCAACCTTTAATACAACCATTGCCATTTTAGGATTTCTATTTAAAGAGGTAAACATAAGAATACACAAATGTTTTACTAAACAAATGGTACTTGAACATTTAAAAATGACAGACTATTCCAGACTACTGTCATGCACATTAGTTTTGTATGTTTATATTGATAATTTCATAGTCATAAGATCAAAAAACATGTTGATAGATCGTATTTACAAAAATTCAGTGACATACAGAATTGAAGTACATAAGAAGAATCAAATGTCCACTGACATGACTTTGATTCACTTTTTCCCCAGAAACAAATATGCACACCAAATACTTGTATACATATATTTATCTTTGTTTATTTAGATAAAAATTGATGCATCACAATATTATAGGGCATCTTGCATTGTCCTTGTATTTTTCTGTGCTTTATGTAGTGTACAATAACTACATGACATCTCTTGTTAGCAGCTAATATTATTTTTAAATTGTCAATCAGAAACTGTGAAAGAATTGATAAAAATGTAACTGAATATGGGTTAAATTTTCTGAGGCAAAAGACATTGCAACAGAATGATAAATAGGAAGAAATATTGGCAGTCCACACAGTCGCCTGGAAATTAATGATCAACATATATAAAATACTTTTTCAATTTGATAACAGGGAACAATACTTCAACAAGAAAATGGTTAAAAGATATAAGCAAGCAATTTATAAAGGAGTAAAATCCATGTAACTAAACATGTGACAGTATCAGTGGAATAAAAACTAAATCAACAATGATATATCAATGTTCACCCATTATGCTGTTACAAATAATCACACGTTAAAAACTGGTGCTGGCAAGGATGTGAATTACGAGTCTATTTGGACAATAAGCTTGCCATGTCTACCACATAAGAAATATACACACCCTTTATGTTACAACACTGTGCATACCAAAGAAATAAAGTACTGCCAGAGAAAATTACATATTCGTATTTTTCTTGTTATTCACACTGCCACAAATATGGACACAATCTGATGCATGAATAGAGGTCATCACTTAAAAACAAACAAACAAGCAAAAGCCTGGAGCTATTTCCATGGGGCAGTGGTAATGAAGAAACATCAAATTATCGAACAAATTTTAATAATGTTTGATTAATAAATAATAAATGAATCATAATGTGAGGGTCTTTGAAAAGCTCAGAATCTGTATGTTATAAAATAGATTCACATAGATTTGAAATGTTTTCTCATGAATATAAATTTATCTATTAATTTAATTTTCCTTAAACATTTTGAAATGCTCGTGTATGAATGTTTTCATTGGTGTCATAGGGAGTAAATGGTGTAATGATTTGTACCAGGCTGTTAATATGGATTATCTAAAGTCAGAATTTAAATTGGAGAGGAATTAAACAAATCTTTGGGAAGAAAGAAAAGTAAGCAGACAATATTAAGTGAAAATACAGAGTATGCAATTCTCTAGTATTTTTGTTATATGAAATTTTAATAAACAGTTGAGCAATAATCAGTGAATAAATTGCAGTAAAGAAAACTTACTTGATAAAATGACAGAACCATAATTTTGATTTTGTATTTTCATTTTATTATTCTGACAGTGAATTCCAAAATAACAACTCTGGGTCATTATTCTAAGATTTGCTAGTTGTGGAGAGGAGCTTGTCAGCCTGACAACTTCAACAGACTAGACTTGTTAGTCAACACCCATTGCCAATTTACACTTTTTTTTTATGAAGAAAAACCAGTGTATCACAGCACTGTCTTATTAATATTCTTTCCACTTTACACCTAAAAGAATAACTAAAATCCTGCCAACCTGACCTTGAATCTTATTTTAATTTGTCAGTGACATGCTTATCTTATGTTTTTTGTCAACTGTTCTTCCTTTTGTCTATCTACAAAGAACCATTTGTGTGGAATGTGTTCACCATGAACTCTCTGTCCTAACACCTTGAATAACCTGATCTTTGTGTATAAAAGCAAAACCTGGAGACAGTGCAGTGGTGCAGCATGCAAGCTAATCCTCTGCTTGGTGCTGTTTGTTTTGATCACTTTATTATCTTCAGCTCCTAGAACAGTATCTCTAAGTTCTTGCTGAATAAACAATTTATGAATAAATTCATTAATGCATTTACTCAAGATGAAAAAGAATATTCTCAAAGCTAAGAACCATTGCTTAGGTTTTTTGTTTTCATTTGTTTTGTTTTGTTTTGTTTTTCCCAATTTCAAAACGGAGATAATTTTGTGATTAGCCAGTGTCCAGACTAGAGAAAGGGAGGCATTCTGTTTGTAAGCAGTACAAGTAATAATATCCTGTATTAGAATAGGAAAGGAAAGAAGACAGGCCTGGTCTTTATGTATTGGACAAGGCACCAACCTCTGGCACCGTCTAACCCTATAACTATCCAAGGAGTGTTGAGCAGCTCCGCAACCTGGCTCACCCACAGAGAGCCACTGGAAAGGCAGCGTCAAAGGAATCTACTGGATCACTCTCATGCAGAAGAGATACAACGTTTGATGTATATAGTGTCTAATGGTATGCACTCCTTGTAATCATTATAGTATGATGTTCTCCTGGCTTTTCTCTGGTTACCATACAAATCTGATTGCCTAGGCCAGAGCAATGGAGTGACTCAGTGTATTACTTGAAATTGAATTTTGACCTCTACTGTCAAGATGCATTTTTTTTACATTTTTAAATTTGAATTTTATGGTACAATTCCATAGGGCCTGGGGTTTCTGTCTTGCAACCCCCCCCCAAAAATTACTACCCCCTGACTGATTTCCCGTGTGAATTATTTTAACTGATGGTCACTAGTATTGCAAACTTAAATATTATTCTCCTTTGTTATCTCTATAATTCAACTGTACACATTCATAATCCCTCTTCTCTCTTTCTGCACTCTGTCATCTCAAATGTCTGAATAAGTGGATTAATAAAGATATCTAACAAAACATAAAAAACTATTCAAGCAGGTGTAAAGCCATGTAAGTTCCATTTTTAAAAGCATAACTAGAGCAAATAGGCTGTATGTCAGACTATTTGTCACCTTAAAGAAATTCATAATATATATTGCCCTGAAGCTTTATGTCAGCTGTTTCTGAATATTAACTAACCCTTTGAATGGCTGAAAGCAGAGGCAGATTTCACACTTAGAAATATGGTCAAGATGTCCCCACAAAAGCACAATCTAATATATTTCAATTGTAACCTAATTATCAGGCCATGCTCCAAAAAAATGTTCTTCATAAAGTAAGTCTAACACTTCTGTGTTCCAGGATTTCCTGGAAATAAAGAATGGCTCTGATAAATGATACTATTTTTTGAATTACTAAAAAACTCTGTGCAGCCTAATAACATGCGTTCTGTGTGGATCACATCTCTTGCATTTGAACCTAACTTCGTTTTTATGCCATCTCTAGATCTTCTGAGGAATTGATGTGCAGGTTTCATATGGATTGCCAAAATCACTACTGATTTTGGAATAAAAGTGAATTCTGATAAGATTAAAAAAAAACTCCTGAGAAAAGAAAGCATGGCTAACAGACCATTCAGGGAAAAGAGAAAATAAATAATGCACATTTTTGAAAGTTTTCTGGTGAGATTAGTTTTTTTTCTGTAATTCTCAAGATACAGCATATAAAGGAAAGGCAAGGAAGAATGTAATAATATCAAATGTCCCCAAAATAATGTCTTTGGAGAGGTCAGGAATACAGTAAACAGTGTTGCGGGAGCTCTGAGGGTATTTAGAACTACAAGCCAGTGTATTTTCCAGGAGAGATGTGTGCTGTTTCACCTTGGAAGCAATAGTGATCTGAAAAAAAAAAAGGGATGATTTCAAGCAACAAGAAAATGCCGCACCAGAGGTACACTGAAATCTTTCTCAGTATTTGCTATCAAAATGGCACAGCAGTATCTGAAGTCAAGAACTGACAAATACTTGGCGAATGAGCATCTGAAAGATGCAGTCTCTTAAAATGATCTCTGTAAACTGACCCATTCATATTTTGAGATCTCAGCTCTCAAAGTGACTGCATTATGAGATAAGGGGATTAGGAGATGATTAGCTCTTTGTGGGTAAAGGACCTCTTACCTTCATGTCAGAATTCAGTGAGAAGACATTCCTGGAAACAGGCCCACCGTACAGCAGATCTGCTGGCACTCGCATCATGTACTGACCAGACCCCAGAGTTGTGAGAAATAAATTTGTGTTGCTTCTCAGCCCACCTAGTCTATCATAGTTTATTAGAGCAACCAAAATGACCTCAGGGTTTCTCTTTATCAAGTAAATAGCTTCAGAACTCCTGGTGGAATACTTGAGTCTCCAGGTTCTAAGAAATACTAAAAACTGAGAACATTGCTAGAAGGCAGATGAAACATATCTTCATTGGAAATTGAGTTAAAACTCACAGCACAGATAACCCTTCTTCTGGAGTTTTAAATTCAAGAGGCAAGGATCAGGTTTATAGAGAAAAAAAAATGTGATGCCAATCATCAAGCACAAGCTGACACCTTTAACATACCCCAGAAGATGGTATCAAAAGAAAGGAATAGTGCCTTTCTCTACACAAAAGGAAAACTAGGTACTGACAGTGGTTTTTATAACACCAGACTTTACCTCCCACCAATTAGGGGATTCTGAAGAATCCGATAATGGCTGTCACTCAGAATAACGCTTGGAACTTAGGTATGAGAAGCATTCCCTGAGACTGGGCCATAAGTATGATGAATGTAAAAGATAATGATATGCAGATATATTGCCAAGTGCAAACACTCACTAATCTTGCAGTGACTGCTTCTGTGGTGCACACTCTTGCAGTTTTGACACTTTGCAGGACATTTGCTCAACCTTAGAAGAGGAATATTTCCAGAAGTGGCTACAGAGATCTGAATATATACACACATGAATAAAAATGTACAAATGTCAGCTCAAAGTGGATTAAAGATCTAAATGCAAGACTGAAACATTGAGAATATTACAAGAAGACACTTCAGGGCATCTAAATGGGCAAGGATATTCTGGAACAGACCCCAAAAGCGTAAGATACAAAACCAAAAAATAGACAAATAAGCCTTAGTATAGCAAAAGAAACAACAGAGCGAGGAGGCAGCCCACAGAATGGGAGAAAATAGTGCAAGCTATACATCTGACAGAGGTTTAGTATCCAGAATATAGAAGGAGCTCAGCCAATTCAATAAAAAAAAATACCCGATTTAAAAAATGGGCTAATGCAGAATAGACACACAATAGAACTTCTCAGCTTCACTAATCAACTGGAAAATGCAGTTAGACTCACAATGAAATACCAGCTCATTCCAATAAGATTGACTATTCTCAAAAAGAAACATGGTGCCAAGTGTTGGTGAGGGTGTGGAGAATAGGGATGTATTGCTGTTTGCAAAGTAAATTAGTGCAGGCATTGAGGAGAGCAGCATGGAATTTCCAAATGATTAGTAATCCCACTACTGAGGGAAATAAAACCCATCTTGGAAGAGGCATTTTTACTTTTATGTTTATTGCTGTACTATTCACAAATCCCAGAACTGGAAACTCCCTAAGGTCCATCTCCTCACAAAGCAATAAAAAAAATGTAGGGCTTACATATAGTGGAATACTACTCAGTCATAATATGATGAAATGTTGTCATTCTCAGTGACAGAAGAAATTACAGGTTATTACATTGAGAAATATGGCAAGCATAGGAAGACATAGTTCTAGGATTCTAAAAATTTAGAAGATAGGATTTTTGCAACATTTTCCCTAAGAATGAATGATAATACTTGAAAAAATAAGCATATTTACCCTGATTGGAGATTTTGCAAATATATCATGTAATAAAATGTTGCGGTTGTTTATAATACAATTTTTACATGTCCATTAAATTTTAAAAATTTTCTGTATGTTAAAATAATTAACATATAGCTATAGAAAGCAAGGCAATAATGATCATATTATTGAACATGAGTTGTGAATATATCATCATATTGTTGCAATTTTTCTGTATATTTGAAAATATTTACGGTGAAACGCTTGAAAGTTTTGACTGCTGAGTCAAGAATTTCTGAGGTATTTAGTGCCTTATTTCTTCATTCCACAATATATTTTTAATGGAATATTCTTTTTTATGTATATAAAGATTTATTTTTTAATTGGAAATTCAGATATACAGAGAAGAGGAGAGACAGAGAGGAAAATTTTCTGTCTATCGATTCACTCCCCAAGTGACTGCAACGGCTAGAGCTGAGTTGATACGAAATCAGGAGCCCAGATCCTCTTCCAGGTCTCCCACACAGCTGCAGGGTCTCAAGGCCTTTACTATTTTTCCAGGCCACAGGCAGGGAGCTGGATGGGAAGCAGGGCCGCTGGGATATGAACCGGTGCCCATATGGGATCCCGGTGAATGCAAGGCAAGGACTTTAGCCACTAGGCTACTGCACTGGGCCCAGCATGGAACATTATACTAACACATATCCCACAATCTTCAGAGCATTCAATCTAGGAATATATTTCTATTCTGTGTGTGCAAAATCACTTAAATAAAGTTATTAATAAGCCCTTGATTTGTAGTTTCTATGGGACAGTAGATATCATTTTTTATTGTGCTCAGGAAAACACTGAACTGATGTCAGGTAGGGTGTTCTTGTCCTGAGGACAATAAAAAGAGATCAGAAAAACAAACTTTGCTTCTCTCGGGAGCCAAGGTTCAGTCTCTGTCTACATTCTTCATTGCTTAGCTGTTTGGGATTAGGAGGAGACAGAGCAAGCCGAAAACCATGGTAACCGTTTATTTTTTTAAGCCGAGTAATTTGCTCATATTTATTATACATAAATCAATTGATGTGTTTGAATTTATTTCTGCATATTTTTGTTTCTCTAATTTTTAAAACCATTTATTTATTTATTTGAAAGGCACATGTAGCGAGAGAGAGACAGAAAGAGAGGGAAAGAGAGAGAGATCTTGCATCCACTGGCTCCCTTCTCTCTCCCTAGATGGCTGCAGTGCCATCCTGGACAGGCCTAGACAAGCTGAAGCCAGAGGCCTCATCGGGTCTCCCACCTGGAAGCAGGGGTACTAGGGAAATCTGCTGCTTTCCCAGGCACATTAGCAGAAAGCTGTTTTGGAAGTGAAGCAGCTGGGATTGAAACTGGTTCCCAGCATGGACACTTGCATCATGACTAGCTTAACCCACTGCTACACCACAATACTAGCACTGTTTCTCTACTTCGTAAACTCTCTGTTGTTGTTCTTATTTTCATTTTTGTTTTACTTGGATTGATTGTTTTGTCATCTCATTCTATTTTGTTCCCAAGAAGATTACAAGTTAAATGAACTATTATGTTCATTTAGCAGTTTAATGCTTGTCTAACTTTCAAAAGACTAACATTAATCATCTATATCTACCTTCAGGAAATGTAGGAGCTTTAGCTTGTTTAATTTTTTTTTTATTTCAGTACAACTGGTTACAGTTTAAATGAAATTGTTATATAGCATTTCTTTCCATTTCTCATTTTTCCTTAAAATTAGGCATTATTTAAATTGTAAGAATTTGGCATTTGTTTAAATTTACTCAAAGATTTCCACAACATTTTCCCTTATGTTTTTGATGTAATTATCCAATACAATTTTCCTTCTTCCGTGAATTATATCATTTAGAAGTTCCTTTTGTGAAAGGCAGTTAATGTTTTTATTGTGTAATCCTGGAGATATTTTCACTATGTGCCCAGCACTTCAAAGACATCATTCTATTGACTTTTAGCTTCCATACTTACTTTGAGATGTCACAGTTGTATTGTTTCTCTTTTATAAAAACTGTATTTTCTCTGTTTAATCACAGAACTCTTTCCAGGTCTCCCAAGCAAGTGTCAGGGGCCCAAGCATGTAAACCATGCTTCCCTGCTTTTCCTGGGCCATTAGCAGGGAGCTGAATCAAAAGCGGAGCAGCCGGAACTCCAAAGGGGACCAACAGAGGATGCTAGCCCTTCAGATAGTGCTTAACTCCTTAGGCCACAACACCAGCCCCAGGTGTCCCCTTTTTACTTAGACTTCCTGATGTAGGCTTGTTAGTTCTATTTTCAAATTTTGATTATTCTTGAATTTTGTAACATACTGAAGTATCATCTTTTGTTAACCCCCATTTTTCCTGTTGCCTTTTTTTAAAGATTTATTTATTTTTATTGCAAAGAGGAGGAGAAACAGAGAGGAAGATCTTCTGTCCAATGATTCACTCCCCAAGCAACCACAATGGCTGGAGCTGAGCCACTCCAAAGCCAGGAGCCCAGGTCTCCCATGCGGGTGCAGGGTCCAAAGGTTTTGGGCCTTCCTCAACTGCTTTCCCAGGCCACAAGCAGGGAGCTGTATGGGAAGCAGGGCTGCCAGGACACAAACTGGCACTCATATGGGATCCTGACACGTTCAAGGCGGGGACTTTAGCCACTAAGCTACCGTTCCGGGCCCCTTCAGTTGTCTTTTATGAACTCAATTTGGATGTATTCAGAACAATTTGTTTTTTCCTTTGTTGGTCTTGACTGTCTCTCTCTTGTAGTTCCATGTCCTTGTTTTTCAGTTTTTATTTCTCAATAGGGTTATTGCCAATTTCTAATATTCTTTCATCTGTGCCCATTTAAATCATCCATTGAGTTTATAATTAAAATTATATAGAATTATTTAATTAAGGATTATTTAATTCCTTGTCTATTTTCCTCATTTACTATAAAAACTATGTTGTCTACTTTCCATATATTCTATAATCTTAAAAATTATAGGCATTTTTAGTATTTCTCTTACATCATTTATTTTATAATATTATTTATAATATAATTTGATTCCTAACTTTTTTCACTTTCATAATAGATCAGTAATCATCTTTTTAAAAAATTTATCATTTTAAGGTCATATTTCTTACAATTGTACATATAGTAGTAACTTGAGTATTGATTTTGACATTGCTTTAATCAAAGAAAATATTGCTTGCTCCTGTTGAATTATCACATCCTTAGACCGAAATTATCTTTTTAAAAATGACATGCTGGGCCCGGCGGCGTGGCCTAGCGGCTAAAGTCCTCGCCTTAAACGCCCCGGGATCCCATATGGGCGCCGGTTCTAATCCAGGCAGCTCCACTTCCCATCCAGCTTCCTGCTTGCGGCCTGGGAAAGCAGTCAAGGATGGCCCAAACCTTTGGGACCCTGTACCCGCGTGGGAGACCCGGAAGAGGTTCCTGGTCCCGGCATCGGATCGGCACGTACCGGCCCGTTTCGGCTCACTTGGGGAGTGAATCATCGGATGGAAGATCTTCCTCTCTGTCTCTCCTCCTCTCTGTCTCTCCTCCTCTCTGTATATCCGGCTTTCCAATAAAAAAAAAAATGACATGCTTATACTTATGGTCACATGCTAAAACTGTAGTTTGTAAATTATGTATTCCTAAAGGAAATTGCCTTCACTTCCTCCTCCCTCCATCTCTTTCCCTGGCTCCTATCTTTCCTGTCTTTCTCCCTTCTTTCCATCTGAATTTCTCTCTTTACGCATGCCCTAATTGATATGGCTTGTATGATTGTGTAAGAGGTTTTTCTAATTTACCTTCAGCAATAATGGCTTCTAAGGCTCCTGACTAATGCATACATCTCCAGGTTTCTCGCTTTCACCTAAATAATTATTTGATATAATAACAGTTAATCTAGAAACAGGTCAGCTAATCTACTCAAGAGCTACAAAATATAACTATGAATAATTCTTGTTTTCTCTCTCTCTCTTTTTTTAATTCTACCTATGTTAACCCAAAGTCATACTTAGGATGTTAAATTTTTTACTCTTAGGGATTTTTCAGGGTCAATATAAAAAATGAATGAAACCTATCTACCTTCCCCTGTCACAGAACTAACTTGCTGTATCTTCTTAGAGATCCTGTTCACAGTTCTTGAAGCAACAGAAATATCACTCAGCTTCTTGCAGAGCATTTGAGATAGCAAGGTGTGACCAAACTGCGACTAGCACGAACATAGTCAACTCTTTGAGGAAATGGCACACCTATTACTCCAGCACCCCTGAGCCCAAAAGGTTTGAGGTGGTCATGTTTCCTGAGCAGTGAGGCTTATAGGGTTAATCGTGATTTCCATACTCACATATGTACTGTGGTGTGAGGATCTACTAAGTTTTCAAAGATTCGTTTTATTTTACTTATTGGAAAGTCAGATATACAGAGAGGAGGAGAGCCGGAGAGGAAGATCTTCTGTTCACCAATTCACTCCCCAAAAGGTCACAATGTCCAGAGCTGCGCCCGATCCAAAGTCAGGAGCCAAAAGTTTCGTCTGGGTCTCCCATGTGGGTGCAGGATGCCAAGGCTTTGTGCCATTAGGATTAGGACTGCTGCCCATATGGGATCCCAGCCTAGCGGCTGGGACTTTTGCAACTAGGCTACTGGGCCGGGCCCTACTGAGTTTTTATGTATGACATCTTAAGATACAAGAGGTCTCACAACAACTAATGCTTCTGTTATTGTCAGCCAGAGTAAATTGAGGGAAAGTTCTGGGTGCATGGAAAGGACAGATGAATTCTGATTTCAAATTATGTAATATAAACAAGTGCTATTTATTTCATGCTGATTTTATACTGCCTGTTATTCAAATCTGCATTTTTAGTCATGTGCTCACCCCATGTTATCACACATATGATTTTTGCTTTGATGTTCATCTTTTGGGAAGAGAAGCTCTTGCATGTTCGAATTTATATGCAATTATTATGTGTATGCTTGTGTGTGTGTGTTTACACATTGATATAAATTTTATAGATATTAAATCTTGTTTTATATTACCCAGTGATTATTTGTAGAAGTCTTTCATTGAATAGTAGGGCCTGTTAGGCTATGTACAGATTTATAATGATCACAAATGTTATTTACAGATTGATTAGCATTTGGTGGCACAGCTGAAGAATTCAGAAGCCCACAGGGCAGTGGGAGAGCAGATTACAACAGACACTCCTCATTTCGGGTCTTTAACCGTATCAGGTTTTCTTTTTGTGTGTGTGTGTTCTGCTTACCACAAAAGCAATATATAGATATATTTTCAAAACTGACTTGATCTTGTAGTTTATTTCCATAATGTAAAGCAACACTGACAGCCCTGCGTAAAACGTGAGTAGAGCTGAATTCTGTTCTCAAGTCATAATTTCCTGAGTGTACTGGGGCATGAGTTTTAATTTGCAAAGGGAAGCATATTAACCTCCCATGTATTTCAAAGTTATTTAATGATTCAAATGAGGTGATAAATGTGATTGTGCCTTAATAGGAATAAGGTCTTAATAACAATTATTATGTTGGCCTTGTTCTTCCTACGGTTTACTTACATTATTTTTTTTTAGAAGGGAATTAAACATATATATTTAAAAGGCTATTCAAATTTTGATTTTTTCGTTTTTAAATTTTGATAGAATTTTCTGTGGGAAGGAAATCAAACTTTTAATATATTTTGAACTCCCTTGTGTATGTTTGTAGTATTTCCAAACAGCTATGAAAATTAAGCAGTTTTTTTTTCTTCTAAATACTGAAATAACTACATGGCATAATAATAAGCTTAACTAGTATTTGATGCCTTACAACTCACTGATTTTCTAAACTGCACATCTTCAATTGATTTAAATATAATTTTTTGATTCATTTCCAAACAGCAAAAATAAGAAGACAGAAAGATCTGTTATTTTTCTTTCCTTGGGAACGTTTCTAAGCCTAATGAAATTTTTAAAAGGTCGAGTAAAGGTTTACTGATATCTTTGCTCTTTTCCCTTAATCTTCTTAATGCTTTGTCTGCCATCTAAAAATGGTGCTTTATCAATTTTAAGTGCATTGCAGTAATTTTTTTAAAAGCCTTATTTTCTTTTGTTGCTTGCCTTTCTTGTTTGAAAACCAAATTGAATAGTCGGAACATTGCTAAACCTTATTAGTATAAACAAATTTAGAACAGAATTTAATTTTGAAATTTGAAAAAAGGTAAATTTGTTTTCATTAGTGCATTTGGACATATGCTAGTTATAGACATGATACTCTAGATCTCAAAACTTTGCCTTCATGAAAAACAGTATATTCTAAAGAAGCATTTTCCGTAAGAGTCTAGAGATTTGAGCAAAGTCTTTTTCCTCATGAAATAGTTGTTTTCATGATAAGATGCATTTCCTGACATTATCAGATATGAAACTTTCTTAAAATAACTTGTATATATTTAGAACTACTATAGACTTTCTTATGTCATAATAATTTATTCACTTTTTGCCACAATATGATCACTCAAATTTCTGATTACAAGTAATATTTAACATCATTATTCACAAAAAATATCCCTGCCCTTTTTTCTACAGGATGAAAGATGTTTAAACTAAAAATCAAATGTCATGCATGTGCCATTGTATAGCTTTCACAGAGAGGCATCATTTTGGTAAATAACACTTATATAATTATTTTTGAAAACATTTATTTATTTCCTTGAAGAGCTGCAGAGAAAGGAGAGGAAAAGACAGAGAGAGGTTTTCCATCACTGCTTCCCTCTCCCAATGGCTGCAAGGGAAGGTGCTGGGCCATTCTGAAGCAGGAGCCTCTTCCAGTTCTCCCAGGTGGTGGAAGGGCCCAAGCACTTGGGCCATCTTGCACTTTTTATAAGCATGATTATAAATAGTGTAACTTATCCAAGACAAAAATTGTTGCCTTAGTTTCTCATCAGTTTGTTGCTTATTATATTTGTTTCTCATGCATATACTTTGAGTAAAGTATAATTAAATGTGAATGCCTGAATGTAAAATATAATGTAAAATGTATCATGCATCTTTCATAAATAATCATCATGCCTCCTTGAAAATAACCCTGCAAGAAGTTGTTTTCTGTGATGTTGAGTGTCAACATTCAAGCCACGACTTTCTGATTCATTTTAGAATAACACAGAGATGATAAACAATTTCCAGGTATTCATTCATGGTGGGTGAAAAGAGCCTTTAAATGCTCTGACAGGGCCAAGTCAGATATAAAGATTGATCTCAAGTTTCCATTTAGTTGTCTTGGTTGTAAACAAAAGTATTAAATCTGTATATATGTCATGTAACAATACAGATAGAGCTTCTTTTCAAAGGTAACACACATTTTGGTGTATATAATTAGTGGAGATGGTCATTTATGCCACTGGGACCAGACCTCCTGTTATACTTCTGCGGAAACATTTTCTTGTTGATTTTTGTCTTCATTCATGTAACCTCATGGCCATTGTACTTTCTGGCATCCTCTTTATGTGCTTATTATGGGCCAGTGACTGAAAGAAAAGAAAGGAATGTCTGTAACTCACATTTTCTTGAATCTCATTGGCCTGAAAATGGCCATCTGGCTATCTCCAGTAGCCACAGGAGCTAGAACGTAAAGATTTAACAACACCGTTAGGAATAATGTGATTTAAATTCAGTTTTCAGTTTTCCACCTTAAGTGTCCGTTTCAGCCATTAACTATGTGATATCCCACATATCTTACTTTTTAGAAACTAAACAAATTTTTTATTAGTTCATTTATTCTTCAGTAGTTAGTAAATAGCTTTGCTGAGTACTTAAAATCTACTTTTTGGGGCAGACACAATACCTCTGTTATAACATAGGAAAACCAATTCCAGATAGACTTAGATCTAATTATTAAAGACAAATATGTAAAGCTCTTGGAAGGAAAAATTAAATGCTTAAAAAATTTTCAACCAATCAAATCATACCCACTTAACTTATAATAATGCCTTTGCCTTTACTGAAAATGTCTGTGTGGAATGCAATTACATGCAAAAGTATCTTCACTGTGATACCTAGACTAGTATTTCCTTAACTACAGACTGTTGCACCAAATTGAGGCACAAAACTGAACATCCTGTTCCACTCCCTTCCATACTATAACTTTGTTAGTTAATTTTAATAGCTTTTTAGCTTTTCTTTGTTCACTTCAGAGAAACGTTTTAATACAAAGAAAAAGATTTTTGGCCCCTGTGTATTAACCCTCAGTAGATATTTATTTCTTTATTTATGTCCTTGAATTTATCTGCTTTCAAAATTTCTTCTTACTTACTTTAATGGATTATTTTCAGGTTATTTTTCCCAGTTGACTACCTGCATTTTCTGAATGTTGCAGAATACTTTGAAAATTCAAGTTTCTACCTCTTTGATATGCTAATATTAGTTTCTCTGAGTACCAAGAATTTCAATGTCCTGCAAAAATAAGTGTTAGAAAAAATGCATATTGATATATTTTGGATGCATAAGAAAAAGTTTTATTTTTCACTTTTACCTTTAGTGCATGCAGTTTGCAATAGTATTTTAAAGCAAACCATACCTATCCCCACCCAGTCTACTTCACTCTAAAGTAGAACAATGACATTTCTTTCTGCTAACATTTATTTAATAGACAATGAAAGATTTATTTTACTTTATTCTTTTATAAATTTGAAAGGATAAATGTCTATTAATTTTGAGCTCTCGCTTTCTGTGAAAATATAACGTTTCAATATGCTTTCAATATAGCACTTATCTGAATGAAGACTGACACAAAGAGTACAGAGGAGGAAGTAAAGGGTTCTTAAGAGGGGATTTTTTTTTTTTTTTTTTTACCATCAAGAATATCACTTTGCTCTTAAAGTAGATATGTGTTTGAAAGACAAAGAGGAGGATAGTTGATTCAGGGAAAGAGGTATAACATAAACAAAACAGAGGAGAAAACAGGACACAGATAATTCAAATAAGTGAAGAAATTTAATGTGAATGTAGAGGTGGGTGCATAAAGTAAAAACTCAACATACAGAAATGTGTAGGTTTCTGAAAATCAGTTCACGTGTGTTGAACCAAAGAATCAATAGCATTATAAAAGTAATACGTTTTTCATGCCTTACTAATGTTTATGCATGTGTCCCCACTGCCTGTTCAATAAATGACACTTAGCAGGTGCTCAAGAAATACCTTTGGTATTGAGCACATCTGTGCTGTGTATGAAGAGCAGATCTGTTTTTAAACAAAACAACTCAGTAGTACTGAAGAGTGAGTTTGCATATTGATGGTAGAAACCCATGGCAGAAAGCCTAATTAAGACATTGGAAAGAATGTGTTATGATTACTTTTTCTAACTGCAAGCATTTTTAAATGTTTACAAAGATGCCAAAGTATGAAAATATGTTTTATTTAAAATGGTGGTTGTGCATTGTAGCAATACATCATATTGAAAGTAATCTGTGAGCAAAAATGCTTATAAATATCCAAAACAATATCAGGTGGAAAATGATATAAACTTCTCTAACACTTTTACATTGTTTTTGTTGAAAAAAATTCTGAAAAATATGTCTTCGAACATCAGATCAATGTTGTAAATTTGCCAGCATGTTTTTCAGTGACAGCAATAAATATTCAAGGGGTAGCAATAAATTGAATCTGAAATAAAAAGTCTAGCTCTGGGATTACATTCTCTTTCTGCTGATGAATAACTGGTTTGTATCTAAAGATAATGCTTTCAGGTAGCTAGGGTATTCTGCTGTGTCTGAAGATTTTTATCCTGTGAACAAATTGATCCCAATGATTAAAGAGTTCATGGTTGTCATTTTAAGGTGGATTTACTGACACCCATCTTTACAGAGTACAAAAACAGATTGTTGAACAATTTGTTTTAATCCTTTTGGGAAATGGATAGATTTACAAAAATGCTTGTTGGTTCAGTTTTTTTACCAGTTTCTGCCAATTATAATATTCAGAACAAACTAATATGCTTCTGAATTGTATGACTGAAGGTAGACACTGCATGACAGGAAGCATAAGAGAAAATTCTTCTTCTTGAGATTATAATTTGCTGAACGTTTGAATGGAATTGAAATAAGAGCTAATTCACTCAACTATGTCATGCAAATAAAAATATTCTTGGTATTGTTGACAAATATAAAGTAAAAATTTTAAAACACCAATTAAATAAAGAGAAACTTTGAGGGGATGAACTTAATCTGTACCAACTATATAGACATATATTTTAGTCTGATCATTTGTATTTGCACAAATGCTATTAGTTTTGATTGTATACATGTAGCTCTGGGTAGTTAATACCTAAAGAAAGCTAAAGTTTTCAACAAGAACTGCACAACTTCTGAGCAAGCCAAAATCTCATTCATTATAAGTGCAGAACCGAAGAAAGACCTGTGCTTAGACAAGTTACTGCAGAGTTGGACAGGTGACGATAACTCCATCACTTTCATTGTTGACTGAAATTTATTAGGGTCATATTCATTCCTTTCCTTTTCTTTCTGGATTTTTCTCTAAGAAAGATCTACAACCTAGTATAATACATAATTGTATTTTAGTCCAACATATTATTGAAGAAAATTAGTTTTGACTTGATTTTATAAATTTGCCGTTGAACTTTGACTTTTAACAAATCATTTTTTTCCCTCTCTGTTTTAGAACCCTTAAGATATTAACATACCTAGTTTAACATCACAGGTATATTATTAAATTGGTGATCATAGATGTACTGTTCTTCCTTCATCATGAGTTCACGACTTAGTTATGAGATCATAACTATTCATAATTTAGTAGACACATAATAGCTAATGTTATATTTCATTTAGTGCTGACATGTTGGGGTTGATATTATGGTGCAGCAATTTAAGCCAGAGACAATGATTCTGGTCTCTTACATAGTCCCTGTTTGAGTCCTAGCTGCTCTGGTTTCCATCCAGCTCCCTGTTAATTTCAGAGGGCAACAGAAAAAGATGGCCCATGTACTTGGACCCTGTAACCCACATGAGAGACTTAGATAAAATATGGGTTCCTGCTTTGTTCTGGCCTAGCACTAACCATTGCAGTCATCTGGAGAGTGAATCAGGTGATGGAAGAGCTCTGGCTAACTATCACTCTAACTCTGCCTTTTGTATAAAGTAATGCAAATAAATTTTTAAAAGTTCAGATAGGACAAATGTGTCACAAGGTCCTTCTATTTCCTAGGCGCAGGTCAAGACTGTTGAGTATTCTACCTCAGAAAGCATGGACCTCTTGTTCTCCTAACACTTTCTCTTGCATACCTAGGGCACTACTTACTGTAATATTTATAGGAATAGACTGGGGAAAGCATGAAAACATTCTAATTTTTCTTAATTTTTAAGATTTAGCATGATGAGTTTCAGCTTATTAGCATACCAGTTTATCAAACTGTACCTATGAAAATGAAAAAGTAATAAAAATAACAGTGAAATGTATATTAAGAGATGTGTATGCTTGCATGGGAACATTAGTATCAACTGAGATTGAAGATGGATTGCCTGGTGGAGGGTAGAGGATGCTGGAATATTTTAAGTATTGATTTTGTTTTGTTATGTTGTTCACTTTCCTTATGGTACATGAAGGTATTTGAATTAATTGCTTGAAAATCACGATTACCAGTAACCTGTATTTTTTATGTCAAAGTATCATCTGAATATTTAGGAAAGTGACACCATTCACTTGCTGTGTTAGAAGGAAAATTGCGGTTAGACTGCATTTGCTAGATTACATTTGCATGCCTGAGAGTTGCAGCCGTAGATACTTAAACACTGTTATTTATCAGTTATTTTTACCATTTATCTGTGCTGCTTTTTCTCTGAGATTAATTCTTTCCATCATCACTGGCAGTCCTATTAGTGTCTTCTGGTTTGTAATTTTTCGTATTTTCTAATTCACATTTTCTAGCCCTGCTTAGTAACATACACAGATCACCAATTTAAATGGCTGCTTAAATTGAAATGATGTTCTCTCTGAAAATTAAGGAGTTATTTTAGTTTGTAGACTCTAAGCATTTTTCCTGGTTTATTTTGGTGTTTCTCAAATATAGGTTAGTTTCTGGAACATACTGGGTGCTTTCCAAGTCTCTGTTTAATAGACAAGTGGTTTGTACAAATGTTTATAGCTTTGATTATGAATATTTATTGCTAATTGTAATGAAATAGTTTCAGTGCTCAATGATGGCAGGCAATCTTGACTGACCTAGCCTACTGCTTGCTATGCACTGTATGTGTATGAGTAGGTAAATGGTTCCCCTAATCTATTTTATGTTTGAAAAATATTGAGGAATAAAGTAGTTTTAGAAAATACACAGGGTTGATTCCTTCATATAGGGCTAAACTGTGAACCCAAAGAACTGGATTTTAGCAGACAACTTTTCTTGACTTTACAGGTTTATTTGTTTTTTTTTTTTTAATTTGAAGAGTGGCAGAGAAGAAAGAGAGAAAGGGGAGAGAAGAGAGAGGAGAGAGAGATAAGTTCCATCTGCTGGTTTATTCCACAATGGCCACAATGGCCAGAACTAAGCCATGGCATAGCCAGAGTACTATATCTGGGCCTCTCACTTGGGTGGCAGGGTTCCAAGCACTCACACTACCATCCAATGTATTCCCAGGTGCATTATCAGGTGACTCAAAAGTGGAACAGCAGGGATTCAAACTCACACTCAAATGCATTGGTGTTTCCAGCTGTGGCTTTAGCTGTTTTGCCATAATCCTAACCTCAGAGCCAAAACAGCAACCCCCAAGCACACTTCCTTATCTATTTAGCTATGAAATGGAAATAAACCATATAGCGTAGTCCAGATTAGTATTTCCCTGATATTTGATCTTCGTAATAGTGTTGACAAGTTGTATTCTGATTAACAATTGTATGAGCAAGTTACTATTTCTCACACTGTGTAATAAAGTACGTTTTAGAACAAAAATATAAGTTACAGTAGTCATCATAATAAAAGTTGAATCTTTACATTGACATAAAAATTATGAAGCATTGAGTGCACTGTCCTCATTTTTCTTATTTCATGGCTCCCTGATAATGATGCCTTCTTACATAGCATTGTTGAATACAGTGGCACTGGGAACCTTTTCAGTATGCTATGCACTTTCCCCCGATCCTTTCTTTTTATATTTATCTCTTTCTACCTGGAATGAAACCTAACATGCCCTGGGAGTCTATACAAAGCAAAAGGGCATCATTTGCTCCTTATGGAGACAAGAGCATGTTCATTTCACTAGCTGACCTGCATTTCGGGTACCTGGGCAGGAAGCCAGCAGCCTCAAAGAATTAGACAAAGAAGAAATCCTCTTGAGTTTATATCCAAGAAGGTATTTATCTGTACCCTCAGGGATCAAAGGCTAGGATAAGGTTAATTCTTCATAACTGGAACACAAATTGATAGTAGCATGAATAAATACCTCTGTTTGAGGCTAAGTTAAAACATGAATATTTCTTCACAGGCACGAGTTCACTTTCAGTGTTTTTTTTTTTTATTTTTATGGTTGTGGATTCAGTACAAAATCAGTTTCAGTTGTTAACTATTCCTGTTGGCAGATTTTTTCTTGTACTTCACAAGTTAAGAATGTTCATACAATGGAACATAGAGGATGGCACCATGACTGGTGTTTTTGTACTTTCTCATAGTAAATGAGAGAAATTGGGATCATTTTCTTTTCATGATAGATGACTTGGCTATTATCTAGTTTTTTAGCCTGATTTTATTACATTAGATCACTTCATTTCTGTAATTCAAATACTGTAAACCTGATTCATGAATTCCTTTTCCTACATTCAGCAAATTTCCCTATCTCCTTGAATTTTTCTATTTCTTTCCTGTCTTCTGTGCAGTGGAGGGCACAGTGTGGTACCCCTAACCAGGATTGGACTCTCCTTATTTGCTGCTATAACTGCTACCCTTTTGACATTCCAAAGAACTTCTCTTTCATGTGTATTAACAACATAGAGTCACAATATTTAGTTCCTTAATCATGGAATTGACATTATATTACTTTTGCAATGTTTTGTAGATTAGAAGTAAATTGTTAAATCTGTTCAAGGGGGAGTTATACAAAATTGTGACTAGTATGAGGTGGATCTATTATTATTAGAATACCTGCATCCTTGTTCTAATTGCTAGCCCCATTAATATCAAACATGATATCCAAAATGTCAGGTATTTAAACTAATCATTTAGACTGCTTGTGATGCTTATATCCCACCCTGGAAAACCTGGGTTCTTTCCTTAGCTACAACTTCTGTTTCTAGCTTCCTGCTAGTGTAGTTGGTAGAAGGTGGTTGAGAAGTCTGAAATATTTAGTCCCTGCTACCCATATTGATCTGCATTGAGTTCCCAGCTTCTAGCTTCAGCTGTGCTGCCATCTTGAACCAGTGGGAACTAAATCAGTGTTTGGCAGTTCTCTTTGTCCACTTGCCTGTTTCTTTCTGTTTCTCTTCTTGACTATAAATAAATATAAAAACCTCCAGAGAAGTAGTGCATGCAGTAGCCATCATCACCAATTAAAGTAGCCCTAAAATGACATCAATACAAATTAAGTACCTAAAACAACTTATAAATTACTTTTAATTGTTGTTGAAATATTCTATCATAAATTTCAGAATTTAGCAGTAAGTAGGTTAATAACATGATTTCACATTGCAATGTAAAAACATGTAAAGCTTCTCTCATCATTTTTATATGCACATAGATAAGAATAGCTTTGACAATGAAGTAAGAGTTGAACAACAATTGACAATGAATGTTTTGAATATTTTGTTTATGCCATCTTACAATGAAGCTAATACTATTATTAACCTTATTTAATGTATAACCTTATACACACACATGAATAAAAATTTCATAAATACTTGGTGGAATTAGAATTTCTGGAGTATGTTGTTAGATATTAAATATTAAAACTTTCTTTGAAAGGCAGAGAGACATAAATTGGAATAGAAGGAGGAAGGGAGGCAAGGAGAAAGAGAGAGAGAGAAAGAAAGAGACCATTCATCCTTTGGTTCACTAACCAAACTGCTCATAATAGCTTCCATTAGTGCAGGCTGAGATCAAGAGTCCAGAATTCAATGTGAATCTAGGTACCAGAAACCAAAATACTGAGTTATCATTGGTTTGTTCCAGTATGCACATTAGCAGAAGCTGCAATAAAAAACAACCAGGACATACATCCAAGCTAGCTAGTAAGGAATATGTAGATATTAAGGAATGTGTTTTAATTTTTGAGCCAAACCCCATTGCCCCATCAAATTTTTTAACCTCAGAGTTTGTGCTCTTGGTACTTACATGCCCAGAATTTACTTACAGTATGTTCCTGTGGGTTATTTTGCTATCATTAAGAACATAGAGCTAGGGACTAGTTATTACATTCAAACAGACCATAACTGGCAAAGGCTAACAATTTTCAGATACTCATATTAAAACTAAACACTTGAGATTAAAAGTATTGATGTTAACAAGTGTATAAGGAAAAGAGGCATTAAGAAGCCACTATTCCAGGCGAATTGAGGTATTTCATTACTTTATATTTCTAGAGTGCTAAGACTGCTTCCTTTAGAATGTTTTAAAGAGGATTTTGGAGACTAGTGAAAAGATAGGTTCCTATGTATCTGTGATTCCTTTTGATGATAATTACATACCTATGTGGCAAATACCACTTCCATACAATCTTACAAGATAATGTCTTCTCTGTTACCAATTGTAAGTTTCCTGTTCTTTATAAGAGTAAGAACATTTGAAGAACTAATCTTACCATGTTAGAATAATAGTGTGAAAAAGACTAACACTTTAATAAATCATATAATTTAATTAATATGCTCCACCCTTAGATTTGCCAATCAGCATAATCTGCTATATCAAACAATGTTGATTATAACTACCTTTCTGTATCAGTGATATCTATTTGGGTATAATTCTCCCTTCAGGTAAATTCTGGTAAAATCTGGAAATAGTTTTGAATATTGTGACTTTTAGGAATTATTGTTTTCTACTGGAAAGAGGCCAGAAAATATGCTAAGTATCTTATAAAGATCCTAGTCCTCACTAAAAACAAAGAATCATATGGACCAAGTCATCATATTGAGACTTAGAGGCTGTGCTGAATATTAAAGCAGAAATGAAGAGCCTTTGTTTCTCTTCATTGAGTGCTTACTTATAAGCTTCAATAAAATGAGTTTATTACAATTTCAAAGCCAGTTATCAGAACAGTTAGGTTAGTGAATCAATTTTAATATGCAATTTGAAAAGCCCACTCTTCAGCTTTCCCAATCCAGACTAGATTTTCATTCAGAATATCACAAATATATCTTCAGCAAATTAAAATAAAATCTGTATCTCTACACCTTCTATGTTAGCAAGAATACATTAAATTTTATTCTCCTTCAAACAAATTCAAATTAATATATATTACCCTACTAACTGTATGATTATGAAAGAGTAACATAAGAAGAATGGGAAAGAAAAAGGAGAGAGAGACAGCACAGGAGGAGTCAACTACGAATAAAGAGTTGTGAAAGTGTGGACTCTGATAATGCTTAAAAATTGCACACTATAGCCCAAGTTAATAAATTGAGTACATTTAGAACAAGTACAAAATCATTGTTGGAACATATAATTTTTACAACGGAAAGGTTATTTCAGACACTGGTTATTATAGTACCTTATTCCTAGCAAAGACTTCATGAATTTTACTTTGGGTATTTCAACTGTTGACATCATGGAAAGAATAGAATTTCTACTGTCCTATTTTTAGAATACAATCATAAAGATTTAAAACAACAGAAAAATATGGACATATAACATTGCTTTATGGGACTTTTGCCTAGAGTTGCAAGAAATCCATTTTGCAAAGACAAAAAGTGAAATAAACATATTGCTTCTGTTTATATCTTGAAACTTTTTGAAAAGAAGCTAATTTATGTTCTTTGTTAATTTGAAAATATTAATAGTCACAAGGGAGCTAATTAAAACTGTATGACCTGTTATCACCCAAAATGCTTTGCTACTAAAATTTTGTTCTAGTTTTAAACACACGTTTCCACATAAATAGAGTCATTGTGTTTATTGTTTTATAAAGTATTTTTATTCTGTTACTTGGAGGACAATTGACTGGTTAAATATGAATAATCATGTAATAATAGTTTTGGTTAAAAGGCTAATTACTGTTTTACAAAATGGGTCTCAGTATAATTAGTTTTCTGATAATGAATTATACATTTTTCCTTTGGATTCCACTTATATAAGAATTATTTTACCATTATAAGAATGTCATAAAAAAAATCTAAGACACTTTAAATGTAGTCTGGAACCCAGTGCCCCTTATAATGCAGATTCTTTAAACAAAAAGAAAAAGAGAAAGAGAGATTTTATTTGCTTTAAAAGTAGAGTGACATCAACAGAAGAGTAGAGAGAGAAGGAAATCTCCCAATACTGGTTCATTCCCCAAATGAAGCCAGGAGCCTAGAACTCCATTTAGGTCTCTCACATCCATAGCAATGGCCCAAATGCTTGTTTATACTATCAGCAGGGAGCTTGATCATAAATAATGCAGCAGGACTCAAATAGGTGCTCAGATGAGGGATACCTGTGCTGAAAGTGGTAACAACTCACTTCACCAGAAGGCTGCCCCCTTAACACATTTTCTAACTGATTAAAAAAATATTTTAGTCCTGACTGAATTTCGCTACATGTTTTAAAAAAATTATTTATTCACTTGAAAGTGAGAGTAACATAGAGAGAAGAGACACACAGAGAGATCTTCTATCCATGGTTCCCACTCCAGATGGCTGCAACAGCCAAGTTGGGCCAAACTAAAATCAGGAGCCATGAGCTTCTTCCAAGTTTCCCATGTGTGTGGTAGGGTCCCAGACGCTTGGGCCATCTTGTACTACTTTATGCAGGCTGCTATCCGGGACCTGGATCAGAAATGGAGCAGCAGAGACATGAACCAGCACCCAAAATGGGATGCTGGCATTGCAACTTGTGGCTTTACTATTTATTTTTTGACAGTATTAACAGATATAAACAATATCATGTCTTTTGTGTGGAGATTGCTTTGTTGCTTTTTGCTGGGGTCCGTGCAGTGGGTGTGGATGACACCAAGGTGTGAAGAGAACAGCTGCCCTGTTGGCAAAGACATGAGGAGCTTCCAGCTATATGGTAAGACCTGACGGATGTCTCTCCAACCACCTAAGTGCAGTTTCATCCTCTTTGCATGGACACTCAACCACCCTGCTAACAATTCTGTAATCCATTTAGGCATTGTTGTTTGCCCCCGTGAGATGGATTTTACAACACATGTTAGATTGGGAGTTAATGTTGCTGATAATGTCTTGGTGACTTGGCCTTTAACAGTTTACACACAGAAGCACAGTTAAGCCCATACCATTTCTGGACACCTTTTTGTGTTCTTAATCATTGCCTCAGAACCTGGCCCAGACATGTAATGTGCGTTCTAGGAAAGGGCTTGATAAATATCTGAAATATAAATGAAAGCGATGGGAGTATGAACTAAAACTGCTATGGCAGCAAACACAGTTACTGTGATCTTAAAGACTATCCTGTGCTTGCAATTCTTTGAAACATAAGAAATGTATCTATTATTTATAATTTTTGACTAGAGGAATTTATGGGTATTTTTATTAATAGAGATATACTTTCAATTATTGTTTGATTGCTTATGAGGTTGTGGAGCCTGTAGTTGTAGGAGGATTTAATATTCGAAACTTTTGTCTTGGGTTTTTATATTTTTTCTCTTATGACATATTTTCCCATTAAGTGATTAGTAAGTTGTAGAAATATAAATTTAGTAGGAATGTTTTACTGATTAGCACATAATCACATGTGCTTTGGACTTGGAGTCCTGGCTGTTATTCCATGACTACTGCTGAAGAATGAACAGTGGCTTGCGTTGAAGAATATGAATGTAGTAATTTGCAGAATTATCTTTAGGGGCACCTGCTTAACCATGAAATAAAACCGGAATGACCAAATATCTGTGCATTCCCTCCTAGTCATTAAGTAAAACTAGAGCAATTAACTGTTCATGCAAAAGCTTGTGATATGGCTGGGTAAATTTAAAAGAGACAGCTTCTTGAGCTGTTAATTGAGGGTGCCAAGTGACAGTGTCTGTGTCTTTTCTTTTCATCAACTACATACATCCTTTTCAAGCTGGCCTCTGACAGCTTTATATCGGAAAGAACATATGATAATTTTCCTTTGGGGATTGGCTTTTTTTCCTTTTTAAAAAAATTATTTTATTATTTGATGATACAGTTCCTTAGGCTCTGGGATTTCCCCTCTCCCTTCCTCAGACTCCTTATCTCCCACTGATTTTTCCTATATCATTGCAATAGGATAGTCCTTCATAAACAGTCAGAAGCCCATCATTCTGCTATTTAAATGTATCCTGACATTGTAGGTATAGAAAATGGCAGAGAGTCCAGAGAACTCACTTCTGGCTCAATGTGTTGCACTGGTCTCACAGAGAAAATAGTACCCAGTTGGCATCCTACAAATTCCAGCCAATATACATCTGGGTGGCCTTCAGACCTAATGGCCAGGAAGTTGCAGCAAGAACGGCATGGCTGGCAATCCAATGGTTTAGGACAACTGGTATATTCCTATTCCTGGGCACTGCTTGAACTGGGAGTGGTAGAAAGAATGTTCAGGCAATGGTGAGGGCATAGCACAGCATCATAAGTGGTGGAAAGTGGTTAGCCAGGAGCTGAGACTATGGAGACCATGGTGGAAGCCTAAAAAATGAGGTCAGAACTGAAACTCACTGAAAGGAGTGGTACAAGTGACAAGAAATGAAGAACTGGATACCAGTTACAATCAGTAAAATCAACCTGTGTACCAGTGTGCAACACAGCTCAGAAAGTGGCCCTAAGGAAAGAAATCTGCTAACTAGAATAGCAATGACCAAAAGCAAAAGAAGAGACAGAGACACAATGAATATTATTGAAGACTGGCCCACAAAGGAGCAAAAGACTTTGCTAACCTCAGAGTTAACCGAGGAAGACATAGAAGAAATGGATGGCAAAGAATTTTTAAAACTTATAAAGATTCTTAAAACAATGAGAAACACATTCAGGAATTCAAGGAATTTAAGGACAATGTTACTCAGGAAATAGCAACACTGAAACAAAATCAAGTCAAATCAATAGAATTGAAGGACACTATAAAACATGTTAAAACTTCAGTGGAAAACCTTAATATTAGAATGAAAGAGTCAGAAGAAATAACCTCAGAACTGAAAGATATTTGCTTCAACAATGGGGAAAAATACAGAAGCTGGAAGAACTGAGTCAGGCTAAGAAAAGTATTCAAGAATTAAAACACACTGTTAAAAGGCCAAATATAAGAGTCATGAGACCTCCAGAAGGCATTGAAAGAGGAACTGGGTTTAAAAATGTGTTCAGTGAAATAATAAAGGAAAACTTCCGTAATATGGAGAAGGAATTGGGAAACAACATCCAGGAGGGGCACAGAACTCCCATTCGGATTGACGAAAAGCAACCTTCACCATGACAAATGATAATGAAGCTCTCTTCAATTGAACACAAGGAAAAGATCCTTAAATATGCACTTGAAAAAATATCAATCAAAATATAGAGGAACCCCAATTGGACTCACTGTTGACCTCTCACAGGAAACACTACAAGCCAGAAGACAATGCTGTGACATATTCCAAACTCTATAAAGGAAAACATATCAGCCCCAAATAACTTATCCAGTAAAGCTTATATACAGCTTTTGCTTCCTTTGGATATATCCCCAGGAGTGGGATACCTGGGTCATATGCTGTGATCCATTTTCAGTTGTCTTAGCACTGTCAGTATTGACATATATAGAGGCTGCAGTAGCCCACATTCTCACTGACAGTAAAGTAGGATAATTTTCTCTCACGTCTACACAAGCAGGTATTGCTGTTTGATTTTCCAGTGTAGGCCAATCTCACTGGAGTTAGGTTGTACCTCAATGTGGTTTTTAGTTATATTTCTCTAATAGCTATAGAACCTGAGCATTTTTTCAAATGTCTATTATCCACTGAATTCGTTGCTTTGAAAAATGGCAGCTCGTTTCTTTTGCCCATGTTTTCCCATGGTTATTGGTTTCACTATGATTGCATTTATGAAGCACTGTATAAATCCTGGATATTAGCCCCTATCAGTTTTGTAGTGTGCAAAGGTTTCCTCCCATTCTGTTGGTTGCCTCCTTGCTTTGTTGAAGTGTCTTAATTTGATGTCGTTCCGTTTGTTTATTTAGGCTTTGACTGCCTATGCTTTTGGTGAGTTTTCTAAGAAGTCTTTACAAATGCCTATATCTTGGAGAGTGCTTCCTATGTTTTCCTCCAGTAGTTTGATGATTTCCGGGTGTATATTTAGGTCCTTGATTCATTTAGAGCTGATTTTTGTGTAAGGTAACAGATGGAGGTCTTGCTTTTTACCTTTGCAGGCTGCTATCCAATTGTCCCAACAGCATTTGTTGAAGAAACCAGGCTTTTCCTTGGATTTTTTCCTTGGATTATTTTCGGACAAGATGTCGAAGATTAGTTTGCAGTCCATACATGGGTTCCCCTCTGGGTTTCTATTCTGTTCTATTAATCTTCTCTGTTTCTGTAGTTGTACCAGACTTTTTGAACTACCAATGCTTTGTAGTATGTCTTGAGGTCTGGAATCATGATTCCCCTCTCTTGACTTTATTCTTCAGGATTGCTTTGACTATTCATGGGTTCTTGTGTTTCTAGATGAAGTTTTATATCATCTTTTCTATTTCTGAATAGAATGTCATTGGGATTTTAATTGGGATCACATTGAATCTGTATAGGATTTCCTGTAATATGAACATTTTGATTATGTTGATTGTGCTGATGCTAGACTGTGTTAAATTTTCCCATCTTTCAACATCTTTTCTTCTATTATCATATTTTTTGTAATTTTCATTGTAGAGATATTCCACATCTATTAGGTTTATTCCAAAGTACCTAAGATGTTTCTCTGATATTTTAAAGGGGACTGTACTTAAAAGTTCTTTCTCAGTCATGGAGTTGTTTTTGTATGCTATGATCATCAATATATTTATTTTATAATCTGCTAGCATTCTAAGCTCTCTTATGAGTTCCTATACTCTCTTGATTGAATCTTTTGGTTTCCATAATGTACAGAATCAGTAAACAGAGATAATTATAACTCTTCATTTCCAATTTTAATACTTTAATTTCTTTCTGTTGCCTAATAGTTCTATTGAGGACTTCCAATACTATGTTGAATAGTAGTGGTGAAATTGCACATGCTTGTCTAGTTCCAGATCTAGCAGAAAAGTTTCTGGCTTTTCCCTGTTCATTATGATGCTAGCATTAGTGTTGTTGTTGTTGTTTTGTATTTTGTTTTGATTGTGTATAGAATATTCCTTTTTTGCCTTTGTTGCTTAGGGTTTTCAGCATTAAGTGGTGTTGGATTCTGTCATATACCTTCTCTGCATCTATTGAGATGATCATACTGTTGGTATTCTTCAATTTGTTGATATAGCCTGTCACATTTATTGATTTTTATGTGTGAAACCATCCCTGCATGCTATGGATAAATCCCATCGGGTCATGTGAATGATATGTCTGATGTGTTTTTGGATTCTGTTATCTAGTATTTTCCTGAGGAGTTTTGCATCTATGTTCTTCATGGAAATTGGTGTGTAAATCTCCTTTTCTGCTCTCTGTCTGGTATAGTGGTGTCTTAACTGATACAGTACACACCTGTGCCTTATTCATTGTTTCAGTGTCTATTTCTCTTTCTAAAGATCTTGTCATCATCTCTAAAACCTTGAGTAAAGTCTTATTCTCTCATTTAGATCATTTCCTATTTCTATTTTCTTAATGTACTCCAATCACACTGACTTTTCAGTATTCCTCAGAAGGACCAAGCACACTGCCACCTAAGGGTTTACATTTTCTATTCCACCTGCTTGGCATGTTCTAATTCAGCATTATCATCTTTGCTCAATTCACATGTATTTCTTTTTTTCTAAAGTCTATTTTAGAAGATTTATTTGGTTTATTTGAAAGGCAGTGTGAAACAGAGCAGGTGGAAGAAATGAGAAAGAGAGGTAAAAAGGAAAAGAGAGATCTATTCTGTGGTTCACTCCCTGACCTGGCTGTGACAACTAGGATAAGGCCAGGCCAAAGCCAGAAGTCTGGAACGTCATCCAGGCCTCCCACATGGTGTCAGAGATGTGATCACTTTGGTCCATTTTTTACTGCTTTTCTTAGGCACATTAGCTGGGATCTGGATAGGAAGCTGAGCAGCTCAGACTCCCAGCAGCACTCTGGTAATATGGGATACCTTCATTACAGTTGGTTACTTAACCTGCTGAATTGTAATGCCATGTATTTCATAAAGGTCCCTGATGAAATATATTATTGGGAGCTCTTTCCAAACACTGTAAAAAAAACATTCACAGCTCTCCTGTGTCATAATAAAAGGGACATATTCTGTTTCCAGTTGTATTTTAATATTACACAGGATTGAAATTGATAACTCATGAGAGTAGCTATTTGACCCACCGTCTTCTGAATGTGTAGTATTGAACCAGTGCCAGGCAATGAACAAATGTCTGGGAAGTATTTCCTAGTATTTCTAGTTAATTTGTCAATTATATCATTTCCTAGCTGTTCATTTAGTTTTTCTAAGCTTTTTAAAAAAAATTCCCATCATTTATACTGTAGTTCTTTCCTGACTGAACTTACTAATGCTGAGGATATAGCCTTTCTTACTCACTATTTTATGAATCAAGCTTTGGGGTTTCTGTCCTCTATTTCTCAGAAAATATATAATACTGTTTTATGAAGTATAGTAAATCCACTCTAACAAATCTGTGTCTTTTTAAAATATTTTGATTGGTCACAAGATAAATCTTATTTTTTAGAAGTTTATTTCATTTCATTTTATTCTTCCATCCAATGATTCATTCTTTGAATGCCCTCAGTTACTGGGGCTTGGCTAAGCTGAAACCAGGAGCCAGGTATTTTGTCTTGGAATCTCACATGGGAGGCAGGGGCACAGAACTTGAAACAGAATCTGCTATCACCAGGTGTAGTAGCTGTAAACTGGTCTGGGGTCAGAAGATAAAGTAGGACTTAATCCCAGACTCCATAAAGGAAGCAGGAGTTTCAAGCAGTGATTACGTATGCTATGCCAAAACACCTGCCACTCAAAATCTGATTGGGTACACATTATCAAACCTGTGTCAGCCATGCTCCAGGAATCTAGTAATTACCATTCTATTTTTGGATTGAGTTTTTGTACACATGAGGTAGAACATATGGTATTTGTTATTCCTTATCTAATTTATTTCACTTAACATAATGCTTTCCAGTTCCATTCATTTGCTGCAAATTAGAGGGTTGCATTCTTTTTATGGGTAATAATATTCCATGTGTATATGTACCATATTTTTTTATTCATCTAATGAGGAACACTGTTATTGATTCCTTATCTTTGTAATGATGAATAGTGCTGCTGTAAACATAGTAGAGCTGATATATATTTGGTGCAATGATTTCTTATCTTTTTGATACATATCAGTAGTGGGATTGGAAATCATATGATAGTTCTTTCTAGTTTTTTTCATAAATACCATTTTAAGATAATGATGATACTTCCTATCATACCTTTCCTCACTCATTCCCATTCTCCCTTCTTCATTTTTTTTAATGTTTCAATGACATATTATCAATTTTCTTTATCATCACACATTTAAGTCCACTGAACAAAGAACTCAACAAGTAGTAAGTAGAACTATCACATTTCTTCAGGAATATAGGCAAAGAGTATAAATAAGAATCAAATATCAAAATGTAGATTTTGTTCACATATATTTTTTATATTTTTTGTATATTAGTTACCACAAATCACAGAAAACATATAGTATTTGTCTTTTTGGAACTAGCTTATTTCATGTTGGAAGATGGTTTCCAACTACCTCTATTTTGTTATAAAAACAGAATTTCCATAGTACTTTTCCTAGCACTTCATAAATTTACATGTCCACTAAAAATCTATCCATAAGAGTTCCCCTTTCTTGAGGTCGGGGTTATGACATGATGGGTAGGGCTGCCCCCTGCAAAGCTGGCATCCTGTATGGGCACCAGCTCTTTTCCCCATTGCTCCACTTCCCTTCCAGGTCTCTGCTAAAGGCCTGGAAAACCCAGAAGATGGCTCAAATGCTTGGGCGCTTGTTACCCATATGGGAGACCTGGGGCTCCTGACTTTGGCTTGGCCCAGCCATGACTTTTACGGCCATCTGGAGGATGCAGATGGAAGATTTCTTTGTGGATTGCTTTCTCTCTATAACTGTAGCTTTTAGAAAAATTAAAAGTATTTTTAAAAATGATTTACCTTTCCTCCACATTCTCAGCAGTACTCAGTACTTTTTGTATATTTGATACTATTTACTGTAACTGGAGTAA
Source organism: Ochotona princeps (assembly GCF_030435755.1). Taxonomy (NCBI): domain Eukaryota; kingdom Metazoa; phylum Chordata; class Mammalia; order Lagomorpha; family Ochotonidae; genus Ochotona; species Ochotona princeps. The sequence continues at coordinate 38,386,487 of NC_080846.1, read as the reverse complement.
GATGGTATCTCATTATGGTTTCAAGTTCCATATCCCTAATAGCTAGTGATATGCACACTTTTCATTAGATATTTGTTGACCGTACATATTTCCCCTTTTTAAAACTATTTATCAGATCTATGCTCATTTACTAACAGTGAAGTTTTTTTGGTATTTTTGGCTGTTGACTTTTTAAAATGTCATGTATTCTAAAAATCAATGTTTTGTTGAGTAAATTTCTTGAAAATATCTTCCATTTTCTTAATTCTTGTTTCAGTATACTTTTTTGTTTGTTTGTTTTTTGCTGTGCAGTTTCTGGATGTTGATATAATTCCTTTTCTCTAGTTTGCCTTTGTCATTCTGCTTTTGGGGTCGTGTCCAGAAAGATATTTAAGTGTCTTCTGTGTTGTGTTTTGGTCCATCTTGGCTTGACTTTTACATGGGTGTAAGGTAGGTAACCACATTTTATTTTCTCTCTCTCTCTCTCTCTCTCTCTACACACACACACACACACACACACACACACACACACACACACACACACATATATGTATTTCAGTATTGCCAGCTCTGTACACTGCATATTCTCCTTTCTCCAATATCTGTTCTTAGCATGTTCATTATGATTAGTTATCTCTGTACAAGCTGATTATCTTCTTGGTTCTGTATTCAGTTCCATTAATGCATATGTTGGGTTTTAAATCAACATACTCTTCTTTATGAAAGAAACCAGAGTTAAAATTAGTGGCCCAAACTTTTGCAGATGTATTACTACTCACAAATCCACAGTCTGATGATCTTGACAAACTGAACTCTTCTGAAAATATTATGATAATTGAGCTCAGTTATTTCATTCATATGCATGCAATTAAAAGCATATGAATTAGCTGTGGCTGATCTAGCATGACCTTGCCTTACAGATGTTAATATATCCATTTTTTACCTTTAGTAACCTACCTAGTGCTTACTCGCATGGTAGATGGAAGGTTTAATAGACAAAGCAAAAGCATTAACCAAAGCAAATCATTAAAAATATTCCATATTCAGAATAGACACACAACCAAATACATACTGTTACCAAGAGCTACAATGTTACATTCCATTCTAAAAGATGTGCAAAATAGGAAGGGTGGAGAGTTGATCTCACTAAGTAATTAGTGTTCCAACCCTTCCAACAAGGAACCCCATCTTGATAGTCCTGTCAATTACAGTGACTGATCCTTTGATTTCTGACTTGGCACAAGATTCAAAACCTGGACCTAAGAGTATACTCCAAATCTTTGATTTGATGGTTGATCAAGTCTGAGAAGATGACCACATAATTTGAATTTACTGTTGATGAAATTTCAGAAATGGTCCTTCCTTGTAAGAATGGAGGCTGAAAATAAATATACAAAAAGAGATACAATTGTCAAGAGGAATAATAAGATGTAAAGAAGAATCGATTCAGAACTTTATTCCCTGGATCTGAATAATCTGATGTTAGAATCAAATTAGATTCTTAAAATCCAAATTGAAATCCTTTCATAATTATCTTTTCCCCTTCTTTATGACTTTTTTGGAAGGCAACATGACAGAGAGAGAGGGAAAGACAAAGGTTTTCCACCTGCTGGTTTACATCACAGTTGACTGCAACAACTGAGGCTTGGCCAACCTGGAAAAAAGGATCCCAGTACTCTATGTATGTCTTTCATGTTGGTGGCAGAAACCCAATTCCATGGACAATCTTCTGCCTCCCCAGAAATATTAGCAGTCAGCTGGGACCAAGGAACAGCCAAAACTTACCACTACAATAAGGGCTGTTGGCATTGCAAATGACAGTCAACAAAACTCTGCACCCTATAATTTAGCGCATGTTTCAAACTGAAATATCTGACTGATGTGTCAAAAATAAACCTGTGTAATACATATATAAGAAGGGTATTATAAAGTCACTTGAATGTTTGTAGTCCCTTGGTGGCACTACACTTTCGTCATTTGAATACAATTTCCAGAATTAAGATGAGTCATGAATCAAAAACTTGAACAGTATATTGCAAGGTATTTCACTGTCATATAATTCTCATATTCCATAATAAAATTATTTTTACTTATTCATTACATTTGTCATTTATTCAAAATGTATTAAGTGAAAGATGTTGGTCTAGGCTCTCTGGTTTTATGAATGAAGAAGACAAAGTTATTATCTTCATATAATTTACATTTTAACATTATTTTACATCTTGTGCTATTCACGTTTTCAAAAAATGCCTCTTGTTAATAGAATCGATAGTGAAATATTGAATGATGGATTATGTTAGAAGCAAAGTTTCATAAAAAAAACCTGTTCAGCTGTTTTTGAGACATGGTCAACAGAGTGAGAAAATCTATTTTATTCCTTTTTCAAAAGTTGCCCTTTTCTAATGTCAGGCAACTACAGAACGAATGAACTTTGGAACTGTCAGTCTCTGAGTGTTATGCAATTTGTTCTGAGAATGAATTAGGCTGAGACTTTGAGTGCATTAAAAACAAGGAAGATGAGCTGAACACTTCCCTAAAGGGCAAAAATACTGTTAAGTGGACTTGGCTCAGTGTACACACCATTTCCTTCATAGCAGAGATGTCCTTGTTTTCCTATATTGTGATCACACATGCCAAATATATTCTTTTCCTTAAAAAATAATTATTTTGATTTTTATTGAAAAGTGAGATTAACAGAGATAAGGAGAGATAGAGAGAAAAATCTTGTTTCTACTGGCTCACTGCCCAAGTGGCCAACCAGCCAGAGCTGGGTGAACTGAAGGCAGGAACCACAGGTGTTTTAAGTGTCACATGTGAGTGCAGGGTCCTCATGTCTTGAATGCTTTCCCAAGCTACAAGCAGGGAGCTGGATGGGAAGTGGAGCAGCCAGGAGATGAACCAGTTATTACATGGGATCCTGATGTATGCAAGGAGAGGACTTTAGCCACTAGGCTACTGCACCATGACCTCCAATATATTCTTAAAATTATTTCAATCAAGCCATAACAAGCAGAACTGGAATAAAATAATGTATGCTTCATGTTTTAATTATTCAGGTTTGATTAATACCAGTTTAAATTTTAGAATGTAATTGTTAATATACTTTACCACTCTTTATCTTAAGGACATAAAAATATTAGTGTGAATTTGTTATCACTGAGTTTACACACAATTTATCCAAAGAGGCCAATGTCTTAATTGTATATTTAGGACAAACATGGCAATACCCGCATACTAAAACCAAGTGTGACCATAGGATGGAGGCTGAGATGCTGAGGATAAAGAATTCAATGTTACAAAAAGGAGTACTAAAAACTAGTGGGTAGAAAGACCTGGATTGAAAGATGTCAAATCCTAAATGACTTCCCTCATTCTTTACCTTTCCTTGTCTCAAGTAACACCCATTTGAACAACAATAAAATGACACATGTAATTCTGAGACAATGTTAATAGAGAATATTGTGTGTTGACTACATCTTTAATTTAGCTTTTCATCCATGATTTTAGACAGTGTCCTCCTTTGATTTCACATGATTCCAGTAGCTTTGTCACTAAATTCCCCACCTACCCACCCCACATACATGCAGAGGTTGGTGTATAGTTGAGTGTGTTAACCAAAACAAGGCATTCAAAATCTTGATAATACACATGTGGTGAGACAGACTGGCTATTGTTACACTTATTTCTAGATAACACTTTTTCTAGATAATTTCTAACTATTTGTAATAATCACCTAATTATTTGTAATAATTATTTCAAATAGTTGTCCATTTCTAATATTTCTAACAATTTCTAAATAATATGCTTCATAAATGCCCAATGCTATGTGAAAGAAATTATGTGATATAACTAATTTTTGAGCTTTTGTACTGTGACTACCATGATTATTTTCACCTTAAGATAATGAAACATGTTCAGATGTGTAAGTTGTAGAGATAGGATCCTAAGTAAAATGGCCTCAAACTACTTTTTTCCACAACTTTCTGCTTTTGCTTTTGAAGTTGTAAAGCATAAGTAGCATATAAGCCTGTATTAGCCACCTTGCTTACAAACTAAGTGAACAGAATAAATCATGGGAAATAATTACAGCAGCAATAGTAAAAACAGGGGCAGAGATAGACTCAAAGTAACACTTCAGTTTATATCTAACTGACTTTGAAATGAACCATGATACTTTATCCCTCAACCATTTTTTTTTCTGCTGGGATATTCCTTATAACTACTTGTACACAGGACAATAACAATGTGACATCCAAGATTGCCTTCTCTATATTCTGTCAATCTGATGACACCTTTTTGATGACACATTTAAATGGGTATTTGGACATTTAAAAATGATGCCCTTTCTTCCTAACTACAGTTGCTGGGATTTATTACTTACCTTCACTTTCCTCTTTCTTCCATTTTTTTTGCGTTGAGATTTATTTTATTTATTTGAAAAACAAAGTGACACACACACTCATATTCACACACACATACATTGATGGGGAGACGGGGAGATAGATCTTTGATTCACTAGTTCACTCCTCAGATAATCACAAAGATCAAAGGACCAGGGTTAAGGCAGGTGCCAAGAACTCAGTTCACTTCTCCCCATAGGTGATGCTGATCCCCAAAACTTGAACCATTTCTGATTTCCTCGCAAGCACAATATCAGGGAGCTGGATCAGAAGCAGAGCAAACATGCTCTAAATTTGTGCTCACATATGGGATGTTAATAGCAAATCAGCAGGTTAACCTACAGTGCTACAATGTTGTTATCCCTCTCGTGCTATTCTTCCATTCTAAGAGTTTTCTATTGCTGTGGACATTAAAAACTTGCAATTGAATTTAAGTCAATATGAAAAATTACTGAAAGAAGTCCAGCTTCAGGTGTTTCATGCTTTGTGGACAGGACCACTTAGACCTCCTTATCCCCAGAAAAAAAAAAAACAGTCCTTTTCTAATTTATCAAACCAAAATAATACACAGATGGCAAGAGAGAACTCAAACAGGTTACCACCTGCAAAGATTCCCTTGCATGCATATTCTGTGCCCTTTTTTCCAGATCACCCTGGTCCTAGCCATGTCTTCATTTTCAAAAGAGCTAGCGCAATCTCTGGGTGGTAATTATAGAAAGTATTTCAGAGCTTTCATCACAGTGTTTCTTACCAAAAGGAAGAAACATACACATATTTCACTGGTTCCAACATCATTTCTCTTGTATCATATAAATAGAAGTGCTTAAATAGGATAAGCTAAAATAATAGTTGAAAAACAATGGTCTTTGGTTTTGGTTTTTGCACTTAGAATTCATTAACACCATACCCAGTACTTCTCACCAACTGGTAACACCTTTTAAACATAAAGTCACTCCCCAAATGTGGTCCTTTCTCTGAGAAAAAAGAGTCTGATGATTAATCTTTATCAATCCTGAAGGAATGAGCAAACTATGAGTCCCCTTATATTGCAACTTTGTTGACAGCCCAGGATCTACACCTGGGTGTCTAACGTAAAATTGTTTTTACCTTTAAAATCTATTTTGAAAGCCCAAACTGCTTTTATGTAGATGCAATGAGAACATTATGGTTTTGTAATTTGTGTGTCTGTCTGTAATATGTCCTTTTTCATCTAAGTTCAAAGCTTAAAGATGACTAGGGTGATACATTGGAAGTTTATTTTCTATTTTTTAAATTTTTATTTGAAAGTCACATATACAGAGAGGAGGAGAGACAGAGAAGATCTTTTGTCTGCTGATTCACTCCCCAAGTGGCTGCAATTGCTGGAGCTGAGCTGATCTGAAGCCAAGAGCCAGGAGCTTCTTTCCAGGTCTCCTGCACAGGTACAGGGTCTCAAGGCTTTGGACCGTCCTCGACTGCTTTCCCTGCCACAAGCAGGAAGCCAGTTGGGAAGTGGAGCGCTGGGCTTAGAATCGGTGCCCACATGGGATCCCAGTGTGTTCAAAGTGAGAACTTTAGCTGCCAGGCTACCGTGCCAAGCCCTCTGAGGAAGTTTTTTTTTTTAGTAACCTGTTAAGGTACCTGTTAATAAATATATTGCCATTTATATTTGTATTGTGAAGTGTTTCAAACATTGCAAAGAAAGTCCTTAATCTTACACTGAAGATTCTGCTTACATAAATTTTAATTCTTTTAGACTTTGGTTCGACCTTATTTTCAGGATTTGAAATACCATTGTTTTTAAATTAAAAAAAAAGCTTTCTTTCAACCAGCTGTATATGTGTGGTAAGTTCATTTGTATTTTAAAACATAATGCTGGCTTATGTTTCCTTAGTTCTTTGTGGAGGGAACTCCTGTAATCTTATGTAAATGGTACACTAAATAAATCTACAAGGATTGACTTTGGCATCTGTTTTAAACTCCCAGTTCCTTAGGGAAGCATTAGGAACTCTTCTGATGATTACTAATGGCTGATGTGACTGTTTAAAAGTACCGTGATTCATGTGGGTATATGCTGTAATCTCAAACATCAAACTTGCTTGTCTCTAAACTTAGCTTCATTGCTTTATTCCCCATATCCAATTTCACACCAGGCCTGTCTCTTATGTCTATAGACTGTCACTCGAATCCATCCCCCGAGGTCTAAGACAGGCATTTATTGTATCTTACCTGACATGTCATAATCACTTTCTATGTCATATTCATACTTCTATTCCTCTGCATTTATTCCACAATCCATACATTATGTTGCTTATTTACCCTTTTGTATAAAGAATATATCTTTAAACAGTTGTCTTGCTCGAAAGACCTATGATATTCTTCATTTCACTGTAAAAATCCAAATTTTCTACAGGAACCTTTCATAAATTGGCCCCATCCTTTTTTTCAGATGAATCTATAGGTAACACTTCATCAGGCCTGTGAAAAGGAAACATTATCCCTGGTCAATGTGGATCTGGTTTTGTAATTTCTAAGCATTTTTTCTTTCTCTGACTACTTTAAGTAGATTATCTTTGATGATATTAACTGGCATTTTACTTTGTGTAAGATAACTTTCTAAGAGTTAAAATATAGATAAATATAGATACGGACTGTTGTCTTGAAATTATATGAAGGAGAAGGTTATCAAAATATATAACATATAGGTAGAAAGCAGTCTTCAATTTATATATGCATATCTATATTTACACACTATATATATAATATATGGCATAAATGATAATTTTAGGTAATATTAAGAGTTGTGAAGAATGTTTTTTTTTCTTTTTTTTAATTTTTAATTAATATTTAGCATTATGTGACAGTTTCATAGGCTTTGGGAATCCCCCTACCCCTCCTCCTCCCCTCCCCCCTGGTGGATTCCTCCACCTTGATGCAGCATTACAGTTCAAATTCAATCAAGATTCTTTCCTTGCAAACATATATTAAGCATGGAGTCCAGCTACTTATTGTCCAGATGGGTTGAACAGTTTCTTGGGGAGACCATTTCTGGTCCGAAGTCAGAGCTGGTATAATATCATCACAGTCAATTAAGAGTCCCAATATAACATCAACAACAGCAATTTGCAATATTATGGGATTGACATAGTTTTGAGTAACCAGTATGTTAAAAAAAAAAAAAACAAGTCCTAACCACAACCTATGATTAGCTCATTGACATCTCAATTTTAGTTTATATACAGGACCGGACCGGCTGCTATATACCTTGAAAAGGCTATAGGGTACCATTCAGCTGTCTCATATCTATTTCATTTTAGTATTTAGCTATTTGTTGTGTTGAAGAAGAATGTTTTAAAGAACAATAAACAGACTGTGCTTCCTGACCATAAATTGAAAGCAGTTTGAACTTAGTGATATTAAGCACTTAGCATAATATTAACTGAAATACATACTGTGCATTTTTTGAGTAAATATATCATTCTAAGCACTTTTCTTAGGTGAAGCCATATTACTAGTCTACACATATAAATCAGCTACCCAAAATATGACCTGGGAAATCAAGAAGATAGTAGCACTTAGCCACTAGGTCCTGCTGTCTTTCTACACATGTACCCTTATTTTGCATGTACCCGCATCCACCCTCCCAACAAACTGATTATTAAGCTCCTTTTCAGAATGGATCAAGTCCAGTTCATCTTTATGTCTTATTTGTACAACATGTATTCATTGTTCAATAAAATGTTATTGATTAAAATGGACACCCATCTTTAGATGAATGTATCTAGGACTTTCTAATCTTGTGAAACTGAACTGCTCTCATTCAAAAGGGGGAGAGATTCCCCATAGCTCCAGTATACATTTATTTTAACCAGCTTGAGTTATATGCACTTCCTAAATAAAATACAATGTGAGAAGCAAAAGTAAAGGACCACCTACTCCTTTTGCTTATGTTGAACTAAGAAGTACAGTCTGAAAATTTCTTCCCTTTTCTGGAAGCTTTTTATCCATGAATCTCACATTATACCATGTCTAGGCATTTGTAGCCTAATTTACTGAGATTTATTTTTATTCTAATGTAGTGAAGATATAGATGTCACTTTCCATTAAGTGTTTAGTGAAATCTGGGTGGTAAACAGAAGATGACTCAGGAGGCATGGGTGAGCAGGTTACCTGTATAAGGCCAGCTTGCTATTCTTTGATTTTTTCCCTTGGTATGCATGTTTGTTCCATGTGTGTCTTTCTGTTGACCTTAGTCATGTTGCTCTGACAAAATTGAAACTCAATCAGCCCTAAAATGGTATTCTAGTTGCTTTTTCCCCCCATTGGTAATAGACCAGCTTTGTTTCTGATTCAGAGAATTCCTGTTTTTTTTGTTAGCATATATGAAAACATACACATATATATAGGAAGGGAACTTATCTTGCCACCAGTGTAAAAATAACAAACCTTTCATGGTTTCTGATTTAAAAACTTGTTAGAAATATCCAAAGTGAAACTGAATTCTGACAAGCAAAAAAACAAAAACTATTCACTGTCAATATGCTAATCTGTTGATATGAGGTTCTTTTTTCTGTATAGCTGTTTCCCTGAAACATATAGCACATATCTTTAGAAACTATTTGGCAGTTTCCCCTAATTAATGAATGAGTGACATTGCAAACTAACACTTCATTTCTCATTCTGTAGTCACCTAAGAAAGATCATGATAAATGATAATTGTATATGAAATTCTTTCCAAGAGATTCTAAGTAAAACACAATTCAAGTATTGGCTCTGAATGTGTTTCCAGTTGCTAGTTAATTTATGAGTGTTAGAGTTTTTTTGTAACATGGTAACAGAGAATATGTTGTTGCTGAACTAGAAAAATGATCATAAAATTTCACTCCTACCCAGTGATATCCTTATTTAGATAAGAAATTTAAGTGAATATATTTTATTTTCTGAGAATTAAACAAAGATATTTAAAACTAAATAGCGTGTATACTATTTTGCCTCATTGCAGTAACTCATGAGGTTGTTGCAAATCAAGCCCCAACTTTGATTAGCTTGTCTGTAAACTGGCTGTGTTATGAGGATTTTTTAAGCATTTAATCATGTCATTCATGAACAAAGAGAATTTCCTTCTTTCTTTCCAATTTCTATGCCTTTTATTTATTTGTGAATTTATTTTTCTTGACCTATTGAGCAGCCTAGGATAGTCAATACAATTGTTGGTAAGAGTTCTGACTGTCATTATTTTTGTCTTGTTCCCAATCTTAGGCATTATTAAGTGTGATTTTGCCGTTAGTGCCTTAGAGATGCATTTAAACAGTGTGAATAAATAACTAATTATTATTTGATCTGTTTTACAAAAATTTAAGAATAATAATGATAAAAACTAAAAAAAATTTTACATGAAAATCAAAGGTTTGATAGCTATATTACGTAAAGAAAATTTAGAATTTGGCACATTAAACAGGCAAAATAGAAGTGGCAAACACATGTACAGAAATCTGCAAAATCAAAATTATTAATTTAAATATCACAAGTATCCCAAGAAAGAAAATTAATATGGATAGTAAAAGGAAATTTTGTATTATCCATATTAATTTCCTTAAAGATTTCATATACTGCCAATGATAGTGATTTTTGAAAAAACTATTTTCAACCATTGAAGGCAGTCACATTTTTTTTAGTCTTTCATTGGAAGACAGTTTCCACTGAAAATCGATCCAGAGAACTCTGATAATCTGTCCCATAAAATGTAATGCCAGTGAGTTTTTGCTAAATATTTATCATAAAAGAGGAAAGGCAATGCCTTGAAAATAAGAAATGGTTGACTAGTTATCAGACAGCCATTAAAGAAGGAATTGTTCCTTACCAGCTGAATAAGAGATAATGTCATCTCACATTCTGAACTGATATAACAAAGATGTAGATAACTGTTTATAAATTATAAATTATAAATCTGGTGCACCTATCAATACTTTTCCACATTATTATGGTAAAATAGCTTGAAGGACATCTTCTATTTTTTTAATCATTGAGTGTGTTATGAAGGAGGAGTTATGGAAAAATGAAAAATATTAGAAAGTTCCTTTTGATAAAAATGAAATATTCTATATGAAATTGTGTATGTGAATTTTATATAGGTTTAAGAGGAGAAAGATTGGAGTCTTTCTCAGGGCTTCAGCTTCAAAGCTTAGAACAATGGATAACAAGAAGGCCCTAAAAAGATTAAGACAGTCGCTAGCCAGACTTTGCCCCAGAGATTGCCACTCTAATATCCTATAAAAGAGGTTTATTTATAATGCAAGTGAATTTTCCAAATAAAAGCCCGAGTAATATCTCTTCCATTCTCCAGATCACACTTATGCGTATGGGCTCCAATATTCTTTGGCAAAATTAGCAATTCTAGAATGTTCTCTCATGATTATTTGTTGAGCAGGCACTTGATAGAATTCTTCGGACGAGTATAACACAATTCCCTGTGTTTGGAGAAAATGGTGATCATTGTTTCACTTTCATCAGAATTTGTAAAGTGTGAACTTCCTCTTAGAGAAGTAGAGAGATACAAGCATAGCCAAAACTTCTCTTTTACTTGGTGCCTCAAGGAACCCTGCCCGCATTGCTAGCCAGGTTAAGTTGCTCCAACAGACTTTGCTGAAAGGCATCTCAGTTGAAAATCTTTGAAGGACTACCTGCCAGAGGGCAGGCCTGAGAACCCTTTGTGAGAAGCCAGCAAAGACTGCACTCGGTGCCAGCCAACTCTTCAGAGGAGCAGTAAATGCTTGCAAGTTTCTGAGAGAGAGAAGGACCAAGAGAAAACACAGGTGGGTGCTTGGACACTTTTTTTTGACAGAGCATGTTGATAGTCATATGGATTAGTAGATCTAGCTCAAACTAATTGAAAGACTACATATCTGTTTATTCTGGTAGTATTCAGGAGAAGACAGCATTCTTTTTACTGTTGTTCCCTGGACTATGTAAAGAAGAGACACCATTTATTGACTGAAGGATTAAAATGTTGGTTTCTATTTAGACTAAACATTTTTGCTTGGAAGTGATTTATTAAGTTTGAGTTCTGGCCACACAGCTGACAAGGGGCAGGGAGATAAGCATAAGTGGTTTTCAAAAGTAAAAAAGAAAACTTTTATCCTACCAAGTTCAGCAAATTCTGGTAAAAACAGAGTGTTTGGGAGTTTCTTCCGCCCTTCCCATGACACACAGACAAGCATGTGTAAAAGATTGCTTGCTAAAATATTAACGTTTTCTCAAAGAGTGGGATTTCAGGCATTTTAAAAATTAAAGCACAAATCCAATAAAAACTCAGTAGAAAACTTAGAGATTGTTACACAGATTTCTTTGTTTCTTTTAAAACAAATACATTGTCTTAGGGCTTGTTTCCGAACTGCAATTACCCAGAGACAAGCAAAACTCCCCCGCCCCCACACACACAGGGATACAAAAAGAATGTCCTCAAACCCCTTCAGTACTAAGTTTCTAAGACTGTTTCTGCACCAAACCAATTTGTGCAGCTCATTAGACTATGTGTCTCAATCAAAAATACATAAACCTTAAGCATTCAAATATGCAGCACAATCAAGGAAGCATACCAGCTGATTGTTAAGATATGCAGCCTGTTGAGAAAAATCCTATTAGATACAATTTCAGCGACTAAAATACATTTGAAAATTAGTAAAATATGTGATTTCAGTTGTCAAGTGTAAGCTAAATATTTCAAAAGGTGCAAGAACTTGTTTTGAACAGACACAAAACATTCCAATTCTGATAGGAAAGAAAGGCTAAAGCATGTTTTTATGGTATGGTTTCCAATGTGGCAGGGGTGGAAAGTGGGAGAGGATAAAAGAGATGGTCTCCCACATCACAGATTTGGGTTTGAAAACTTCAGAAGACTAGAGTATGCTTTGGTGAATATCAAATGGCGAGATTACTTCTTTCATTCCTTAAAGGAATTACACCTTAGCCTACCAGAGAAGATATAAAGTGCCTGGGGCATAGCAACGAAGGCAGAGAAAAAGAGAAGATTTTTGTAAAATTGACAGAAATTGCCTTTTTTGTTTTCTAAGAAAACGTTGTGAGCCAAGATTGTCAATTTATCACAGCCTTCCTTTAAAACCATGTATTTTGTGCAATGATTTGAAAAAAAAAAAGCCTCTGTCGCCACAAAGAGTGAAACTGTCACTTTGGAATATTATTGCTGATGCTTAATATTATGCAACTTGATTGTTCCATTAGTCACCTTGTGTATCTTTGTTTAATGTAGGAGGGGGCATTTAAAACTATTCATACAGTCTCTTTTTTGGAGCACTTGGCATGTGATGGCAAGAGAGATGGCTGGTTTCACAGAAGCAAGCACTGTGCAGCCTTTCCGTAAATGTACAGATGGTTAGTTGATAATATCAAGGACCGTTTTGCACAGATGGGGGCATAAAAATGATTAGTGGAAATTGCACAGGAAGATTCATTCAGATCATGGCAATGTAACAGTATTGGAATTATGGTTTATATTTGTGAGCTGAAATAGGGCATAAAGAAATTGGACTATCAAAAAAGCTGTCATCAATTCAGCCATCAGTACCCAAAAGTCCTATAACATATTAAATGTATGGTCACTTTAGAAATACTCAGAAGGCTACAATTCAGCTTTCTTCTTACTCAAGCTTTTCCCAGAATTTATTCTGAACATATTTATTAGTAATCATATTCTCCTAGCAAAAATAGTTTGGTTTAAAAACACCTTTGGGAAACTTCATTCATTTTAAAATTTCTCTTCTCTTTTTAATGACTAAGCCAGGCAGCTTTTCATGACTGTATACAGGTTAATATAGCACTTATATGTAACAAGCAAAAACAAAAGCAGTGCAGATCCAGCCAAGAGAGCATTTGGTTTTTCTTAGTTTAGATACGTTTGACTTCTTTCAGTTTGGATTCTAGAAAGAGAATGTGTTGATTTATAATAAGCATTTACTTTTTCACTTCTCGTAAGGTTTTAATGTTAGACTATTTTTAGTCATAGCATTGAAAAATAAATATTTATTCACAGTCAGTTATTTCTGTATAAAAAACAGGAGATGACAAACTCACTTCTGAAATATTTTTTAAATATCTATATGTTCCATCTCTAAAATTACAGTAGATTATTAGATGTAGTTCTTTGGTTTAAGAAAATCAGATCAATGTTTTACCTCAAGTTAAATAAAAATTGACTGTCATTTGAGAATTATAAACCAATTTACAATCAAATGTTTAGGTTAGTGTCACTCTGCTTTATGAAATTATTATTTATTATTTCTGAGAGTTATCACTACAAAGTTCTTGAAAGAGCAAACAATCCTAAAATCAGTTAAACATATAATCGAAAATAGTCCATTAATAGTGTCAGAGAAAAAGTGTAGTATATCTGGTTATAGAAATGTCTAAATCTATGTGAAGCAAACCACCTTTTTTTTAAGAGAACCAAGAAGACAAGATTTTGGATGTTTTTCTCATAAAGAAGTAATACATGTTTGAAAAGATAGGCAGGGGAGCTTTCTCTGGTCCTCCCTTGGTTTCAACTTTGGGTCCCCACCCTCTCTGGCAATGACCATCAGGATTGCCCTGGAAACCCCTCAAAACAAACAAATAACCAAACAAAAGTCTACAATAGATAGACAGAGAACAACAAGGAAAGCTTAGAATCAGACAGGAAACAGCCAGCGTGGATTCACTTATACCTTACTAGGTGGGACACAAAGATTAGTTATTCCTCACTAGGGTATTGAAGATTTCTCTGTACACCCCTCCTAAAACTGTTCTGTACCTCAACTGTTGACATATGTCTTGTTAGAGTTATAAGCCAGTCTGGACTTCCCGAAAAAAAGCCAGGTTCAGCAAAATTATGCTTCAACGCTATAAAATGCTAAATACTACACTGAAAATAGACACGGACAGCTGAATAGTAATCTATAGCCATTTTAAGGTGTATAGAACCCAGTTGTATATAAATCAAAATTGAAATGTCAATGAAGAAGTCACAGGATGTGGTTAAGAACTTGCATTTTTTTTAACATATTGGTTACTCAATACTATGTCCACTAATTCCATAACGTTATAAATTGTTGCTGATGTTATGTTGGGGTTTTTAATTGATCAGGATGATACTCTGCTGGCTCTACCTTCAGACCAGAGATGGTCTCCCTAAGAAGCTGTTGAACTTATCTGGACAATAAGATACTGGACTCTATGCTTGGTATATGCTTGCAGTGAAAGAATCTCAACTGAACTTGAACTGTGGTAATGGAACAATGTGGAGGAATCCACCATGGGGGGAGGGTTTAGGGAGGGGTGGGGGGAATTCTAGTACCTATAAAACTGTGTCACATAATGTAATGTAATTAATAATAGTAAAAAAAAGGAAAAAAATTAAAGCATGTTAAAAATTTTAAAAAGAGAGAGAACCTAGAAGACAAGATTTTGGATGTTTTTCTCATAAAGAAGTGATACATGTTTGAAAAGATAGGATCATTCTATTTTAAACATTATACATTGCGAAAAAAAATATATATATATATACCTATTTATCACAATGTATTTGTATTATCTATGTATCACATTGCATTTATATAGCAATTAAATGAATAAGACAACAGTGTACTCTATAAGCATATGTTAATGTTTTTAAAATGCATATACATGTTTACAACAAGATGTCAAATTTCTCTGAATATTTCTCTACATCAAGTTAAGTGCCTAGTAAAACTGTTACAGGATTATCTGAAACTTGATGTAATGATTTGAAAGATGGAACCAAGTTTGACCAGCATCTTAAACCACTGCCTGGGGTGCTATGTGCAATGTTTCCATTCTTGGCCAAACCATGTCCAGCCCAGTTCCCTGCTAATAGGTCTAGGAAAACAGCAGAAGATGGTCCAAGAGTATTTGTTGTACAGCAGTGAGGGCCGTGGTGCATGGAACCAATAATCATGGACTACTGACTGATGGTCAATAGCCAAAGTTTATTCACAGCAAAAGATTTTTAAAGACCGAGGGTCTTGTAGGCAAGGAATGAGGGTGTGAAACAAGGTGTGGTTTTTGTACAGGTATGTGGGAGGGGGAGGCAATCATCAAGATATGCATAGAAGAAACATTCTATAGCACAATCAAGGCAATACATGAAAACCCTAGGCCATCTTCATGCTAAATGGGGGAAAACTGAAGCTTTTCCACTAAGATCTGGAACTAGACAGGATGTCTACTCTCACCACTGCTATTCAATATAGTACTGGAAGTCCTTGCTAGAGCTAAGGAATTCAAATCAGAAATAAAGAGCTGAAATTATCCCCATTTGCAAACAACATGACTCTCTACAAAGAAGAACCAAAACAATCAAGAGACTACGGAACTCATAAGGAAACTTGACAGTATAGCAGATTACAAAATAAAACAAGATAAATCAATGGTCTTATAAACACAATACTTTCATGGCTCACAAAGAACTTCTAAGTACAGTCCCATTTAAGTAGTGAAGAAGAGCATTAAATGTATTGGAATGTACCTAAACAAAGATGTGGAAGATATCTAAGATGAAATTTGCAAACACTTTTAAAAGAGAAATAGAAGGTATTACAAGATGGAGAAATTCACCATGGTACAATCAACATCATAAAAAGCTTCATATTACAGAAAGTCATATACAGAGTTAATGTGCTCCCAATCAAAATTCCGACAACATTTTACTCAAAAATAGAAAAGATGATACAAAATTCATCAGGAAACAAAAGTTCATGAATAGCTAAAGCTATCCTGAGGAATAAAAATAAAGCTGGAGGAATCACAATTCCAGACCTTAACACATACTCTAGGAGAGTGATAGTCCAAAAAGTCTGGCACTGGAACAGAAACTGGGAATAAGATCAATGGGATAGAATAGAAACCCCAGAGGGGAACCCACGCATGTACAGCCTACCAATCTTAGATACAACTGAAAATAATCCAGGAAAAATGTTGGGTCTTTTCAACAAACACTGTTGGGACAGTTGCATAGCAATCTGCAAAACTAAGAAACAAACCCCCATTACTTTGTACAAAAATCACCTCTAAATGGATCAAGCACTTAAATCTGTAACCAAAAGCCATCACACTATTAGCACGGAATGCACTCTGCAAGATGTAAGCATTGGTTAAGACTTCTTCAAAAAGTCACCAGAAGTATAGGCAGTCAAGGCTAAAAAACAAATGGGACTGCATTAAAATAGGAACCTTCTGTCCAGAAAAGGAAACAGTCCACAAAGAAGTAAAGAACATAATGGGAGAAAATCTTTATGCAATACACAATGGATAGGGATTTGCAGAGAGCTTCAGAAACTCAGCCTTAGCAAAACAAGCAACTCTGAGAAGGTACAGTCAAAGGAAATGAGCAGTCATTCTCTCAGAAGAACAATTTGAAAAGGCTAATAGACATGTGAAAAAGTACTCACACTCCCTATTATGGAAATATAGATAAAAACCACAATAAGTTTCAACTTAACTCCACTGAAATTAACCTCTATTTTGAAATCAACTAACAACACCTGCTGCTATGGATGTAGTCATAAAGTCACCCAATTTCATTGTTGATGGGAATGTAGGCTAGTGTAGCCACTAAAAAACTCAGCATGGAGATTGCTAAGACAACTAAAATAGATTTAGCATATATCACATATATCCTACTCCTGGGTATATACCCAAAGGAAGTGAAGTCTACATATAAGAAACTGATCTATAACCTTATACTTAAAGTCACTAAAAAGAATGAATTTTTTTTTGTTTTGATTGACTATGATTTTGGTGACTATTCTGTGTTTCCCAGTTCCTATATCTTGCAGAATGCTTCCTATGTTTTCCTCCAAAAGTTTGTAGTTTGTGGATGCAAATTTAGGACCTTGATCCATTTAGAGCTGATTTTTGTAAGGTAACGAGTGGGAATCTTGCTTCTTACCTCTGTGGGCTGCTATCCAGTTGTCCCAAGAGCATTTTTGGAAGAGACCAGACTTTTCCCCTGTAGGATTTTCAGTCTTCTATCAAATATGAATGGACTCTCTTCTGGGGTTTGTGTTCTGTTCTATTAATCTTCTCTGTTTCTGTACCAGTATCAGACTTTTTTGATTACCATTTAACTATTTCTAGCAATGTACTATTTTCACTTAGCTCCTGACATTATGAAATCTCCACCAAAATGAATACACTTTAGAAACAGGGTACATATAAGAAAGCAGAATCAGGGATTTTCTATCTTGTGCACAGCAACATTTTTCACTTAGTTCTATCTAACAACTGTGTTTGATTGACAGGAGCTTGTTCATATTCAGAATTCTTTTGCAAAGGATCTTATGAGATGCAATTTTTGACTTTCCACCTCCAATATTCAATAAAACACACAGAGAAGACTTTACACTGTGTACTGAGGAAGACAATACAATATATGACAGAGAATCCTGTAGAGTTACTTTAACATTGTTTCATTGCTTCTCCCCTGTGACCTTATCCTAGATCTCTTTAAGTTGCTTCAGAGCTCACTGGCACTTTGGTATTTTAATTTTCTTTTTGTGTTTTATTTTGGATAGATGTTGCTATTATATTTTATTTTTTTATATAATTTTGCTGAACTTGGCAGTTTTTTTTTAAGGATTTATTTATTTTATTACAAAGTCAGTTATACAGAGAGGAGAGACAGAGAGGAAGACCTTCCATCTGATGATTCACTCCCCAAGTGAGTGCAATGGCCAGTGCTGCGGCGTTCCAAAGCCAGGAACCTGGAACCTCTTCCGGGTCTCCCATGCAGGTGCAGAATCCCAAATCTTTGGACCGTCCTCGACTGCTTTCCCAGGCCACAAGCAGGGGGCTGGATGGGAAGTGGAGCTGCCGGGATTAGAACTGGCGCCCATATGGGATCCCGGGACGTTCAAGGTGAGGACTTCAGCGGCTAGGCCACGCTGCTGGGCCCAGATGTTGCTATTATGATTTCAAATTAACTATTTTCTGCATTGTCTAATCTAAACTTAAGCTCACCCAGTGGATTTTTTGCTTCATTCAAACATGTATGTTTCATTTGTATTTGTTTGCTCTAGGTCATTTTTACCTTACATATTCAGTATATACTGTTGTTCTTTCAACATGCAGAATGCAGAGATAACTTTTCTAATACTTTTGTCTACTTATATCATTTGTGGTTAGAAGTTGTTTTAATGTACTAATTATTTTTTCTTATTAAGAGGCGTAGTGAATGTTTTGTATATATATTAAATTTCATCTCATTTGGTGTCTATGTAAAATATAATTACATAGTGTGCTTTATTTTGAATAAGTGTTAAATTATATAGGTTTTCTCGGCTTCTGATATTAAGTTTTCTTAGGTAGGACACACAAGATTTAACTTAGTGTTAATTATTCTTTCAGTTCTCAATCTTCTGAGGCAAAATCTTCTTAGAACCTTAGCAATGGCATACTATTGGGCTATTTTGTATCCCATTCTGACTGGTGGTAAAAGGCCATATTTCTATCCCTGTGCCTGTTTTAGGAACTGTTTCTTCTCTTTCCTTCCTATCCTGGGATGGTCCTATATGCAGTGAAAACTGAGAGGACCAGCTGAAGATCTCTAATATTCCTGTAACATGTCCTTGGCCTTCCACGTATGCCCTTTCAGACAGTCTAGTGGCATGAGTATATGAATTCCTTCTTGGACAGCAGTGTGGAAATTCTCCCCAGACAATATGTTGGCAAAATTGAAGAGCTCACTTTATTTGTTCCTAGATTCTGGAATCTGGGGATTTACTGTTCTTTCAGCTTGATGTCCTGAGAATTTTTGCTCTTTATAGAATTTGATCCAGTTTTAAATTTCTTTCAGGCCAGAAGTCAAATTTGGATCTATAGACATGGTCTTTGCTAAAAGTAGAACTGTTATAGAATTTTTCCATTGTGAATATAAAATTTAAGTCACTTATTCAATAACATACTCAGTTGAGGGAGACGGAGAAAGATGAGAAGGCATCTGAAGATAAGGTATTATCCTAATTTTACCGGGTAGAGGCAATGGCCAAGGAGTACTCACTTGTTTTTTCTGATTTTCAGTAGTCTTATCTATGGAATTAAGATCTTAATAACCTGCATTTTCATTCCACTTAGTTTTTGTGAGAATTCAGTGACAAATTTTCATACTTTAAGGGAAATATTATGAATAATTCATCAATGACCATATTTGCTATGATAAGAAAATGATCACATAAATAATAAAATGCATGCAGGATAGAAAACAATCTTTGGCTATAGTGATACAGGCTTCACAGATCTTTATTAGATAAAAGCCAAGTTAAT
Source organism: Ochotona princeps (assembly GCF_030435755.1). Taxonomy (NCBI): domain Eukaryota; kingdom Metazoa; phylum Chordata; class Mammalia; order Lagomorpha; family Ochotonidae; genus Ochotona; species Ochotona princeps. The sequence continues at coordinate 38,366,799 of NC_080846.1, read as the reverse complement.
TAAATTCCATGAAACTCAATTTATTGTTCTTTAATGCGAAGCTTACTGTATCTACATTATTATACTGCTTTGGAAAATTTAAGAGAATATATATATATATATATATATATAATTCTTAGGAAAACGCACATAGAAAAATGTTGATAAATACATTTCTTCATATATATATGAAATACATATATATTTATATGAAAGAATCCTTGGAAAATGCATATAACAGAATGTCATAAAATGTGTTAAAGCTTGGATTATGCAATGCACACTAAAAGCCAAAAAGAGAAGCCAGATATCAAAAAATCAGAAAGCTCTACATACAACAGTTAAATGATTTGTGTTCCTTGGACTTTTTCAGAGAAGTACATATAAAGTTAACATTGGTCTACAGAGCAACTTTTGTGTGTGTTATAAATAGAAGTCCCTTGTGTGTGAGTAAGTGACAAAATGATGTCTCTTGCTTCGGTGATACAATCCTTTACTAGTGTTCATGGATTAAAAGACAGGTATAAACTGGATTTCCACCTAACTCTGTAAAAGGCAGACTTCTCTGTGCACTGCCGATATTGTACAGATCAGCATACAGAAGACCTGGTGGTCACAGTCTTCTGTGTACATCCCCATTATGCTTTTCCCTCATGATTTCTGGCTCAGAACCTACGTCATCTGACAAAAGGCATAATCTGAAAGGAGAATGAAGCTGTCTGTATTGCCTTCATATCATGAAAAGAAGTTGAGTTTGAGTATGTTTTTGTAAAGTTTAAGATCGACTTCTAACTGCAGTGGAGCTTTCTTCTCATTTGGCCAATTGCTTTACAGTTTCCAAAAACAATTGAGCATAGCTGCCTTTATGAAACACTTCATTTTTTTCTCTAAAGGTTAACTGGAAAAAACATTCATCTTTTAAATTATTATTTGCTTGTTGGTTTTTGACAAGACTCACTGCTGTTCGATTTCTTTTATTAGACTTTTGCAGAAATATTGATTAATTGTATTCCAAACTTTCTGAGCTTCCTTTGAAGACATGAGTTTTTATTTAGAATTTGTTGACTGCCACCAGACACTACTGTACCAGAGACCTGCTGCAGTTGACTCGAGAGCTTGCAAAGGATGCGTGGATTGGCGAGAAGACAAGTAGAAGAGGAGGCATGGACCACTATGGCATGATACTCATAATGGACTATTCAGAAAAGTTGCCTTCTTTATTTATACACAAATAATCTCAAGCTTTTGCACAACATCCAAATGTTTCATTTTTACTTAATTATAAAAGAATGATTTCAAAAGCAATCCTAAAAAACATTATTATTATTTTACTTCAGAGAAAATATTTTCAGCAAGCTATTACTCATTCAAACCTGCAGTGACCTGGCTGAAGCCAGGAACTCCACAGTTGGCAGCACATGCGGTTACATAGTGACAAGTGCTTTACTTATATCCAAAATCAGTTTTCACTAAACACAAACTAATATTACTTAAAATATCAAGATTACAGAATTAAAGGAAAGCTTGTAAATGAAAAGAATTTATACAGACATATATCATATTCTTTATTAAATCTTATAATCAATCATGCATTAATTACCATCACCTTCACCTAGTATGGATTCAGTTGTTTTTTGTTCTTTGGTTAAACGGCAGTGAAAGGGATCAAGGCAACTCAGCGTTTCTACAAACAGAGGGCCTTTAAAATAAATTTCTTTTTATCTTTATTAACTGTTTCCTTTTCCTAAATGTAAGCGCCAATATAAAGTAGAAATTTTAAGCCATTTTTGGGGGGAGTTCACATTTGTCTTCCTTTAGAAGATGTTCCATATACTTTCTGCTTTCCGTGGTGAGAAACCAAACTGCGTCATATCATGTGTTGTAACAGTTTGAAGCACATGTTTGACCTGCCTTTAAAGATTTTTCTTCAAGTAGCACAACAAGCCTGCACAAAGTGGCATTATGTAATATTTTATTTGAGAGGCAGATATTATACAGAGAGAACAGGAAGGGGGAGAGAGAGAGGGAAAGAGCAAGAGAGGGAGAGAGTGAGTGTTATCTTCCATCTTCTGTCTCACTCCCCATATGACTTCAATGGCCAGAACTGACCTGACTCAAAGCCAGGAGCCATGAGCCAAGAGCTTGTTCTGGGTCTCCCACATACTTTAGCCATCCTCAGCTACTTTCCCACATATGCAGCTAGATCAGAAGTGGAGCAGTCAGGATTCAAACCATTGCCCATATGGGATGCCAGCGCCTAAGGGCAGAAGATTACCTGCAATGCCACCAGGTAGGGTCCCATTGTGTATTCTTAATAAAATGAGATTAAAGTTTACGACATAATCTCTGCTGGAATTGGTAATTAAGCAATTTAGTATTTGTTGCTTAAACCTTTGAGGTTATAACTTTTCCCTAAGATGAGAATAACAGCAACTAGTTCCAATGAGTATATGAAACACATATTAACTTGTAAGTATGAGGAAAATTGAAAATATGACATTATGAAAACTGGAAGAAAAAATTTAAAAAGTATGGAGCTGGGAATGACGGAGGAAGGTGGATTGGCAGATATCACAGTGCTCTAAAGGTGCATGAATGAAGTAAATAAAGTTGGTTCCTGTCTTATAAATAAAATTTTAATAACTCTAGCTTAGTTATCTTTAAAAAGACTTCAGAAGAAATGGCTAATTATCTGGTCTCAAAAATACTATGTTAATAAATCGAAATATTTTAAAAATCAGGCTATTATTTTATTACTTATTGTTATGTGTGGCTTCAAAAAACATAATTAAGAATAAAAATTTGAAGCTATGGCAAAATAAATATCAATTCAAATTATGAAGAGCTCTTGAATAGCTACAACTATCCTTAATGAAAAATTAGCTCAATCTTATTTTTCTCCAGGCTGTGGATTCATCAGGGAAAATGAGCAAAGTAGTGGTATTTCATCTTATCTCAAGGGTACAACAAATACTGTTATCTAGAAAACTCAATTACGTCTTTCTCACAGTAGTGTTAACATGAACAGAACTTTTCCTGTTAATTCTGAAACTGATAAAAACTGAAGCTGTTAATTTTTTTAAATTTGTTTTTTTAAAGAACCAGAGATATTCGCATGCACTCATATGAGCACACACATGGGGATGGGGTGGAGATGGATTTCCTACATACTGGTTCATGCACCATATGCCAGAAATAGCTGGATCTGGGCCAAGATGAAGCCAGGAACTCAAAGTTCTGTGTGGAGCCCTTACCTAGGTACGTGAATCTAAGAACCTGAGACATCAGCCACTGCCTGTCAGGTGTGCATGAGAGTGAGCTGGAGTCCGAAGCAGAGCAGGGCCTGGATCAGGACACCCAGCATGGGAACTGGGCATCCCAACAGTTTCTTGGTACTATGTCATAATGCTCACATAACATGATAAATTTTGGATGAGGTTAGGTAGAGGAATGTCAGTACTTCATGTGCCACAGAAAATAAAACTTAGGGAGTAGTTAATATCAAAACCAGTATGTAGGGATTTGAATTGTAAGTATTTTAATGATGAGAATGATTCACTACAAAGGGTTAAGCCTCAAGTTTTGTGGATTGTGTTAGGCACAAGGTTTTAGTCATGATAGAAGACAACAAAATTTAATGAAATTGAATATACTCAGTGACAGTGATCTATGAGAGATGGGCTAAATTAAATGTTAGAAGTAACATTAGGAAAATATTGTAACAAGCATGATATAAAGTAATAAATATTCTTTCAAGTCTATTAAGCTTCCACATTGCAATTGCTATGTCTTACTTGCTCTAGACTAGATAGAAATTGTATGGGATGCTTAACAGAGAGGATAAATATATTTCTGTAGTCATGATTGGGGGGAAAAAAGCCTGCAAGTTCCTTTACAAACTGAAGTTTTCACGATGCTAAAATTGTGAGTCGTTTTAGGTTACAACTCCATTTTTAAAATGCTAGATTTGTATCACTGAGAAATAGACTAGGTGTTAAATACACTCCAACTATTCGGATAGAAATATATGCTATACAATTATTTGCAACAAATGTAGTTTGTGGCACAAATAGTAATTTTGGTAAACACAGTTTGATGTCTATGCAGTGTAGTCTGTGAATTAGGTAGTTTGTTTTTGAGGTCTTAACTTAAAAGATAGAGAATGGGCTGTGTTTACTTTCTCACTGATCAGAAAGAATGACTTTAATCAGAAGAGCCTACGATAATAACTACTATGCTTTGCTCATCAAACTTCAAGACAATACTAAATTTGACATTTTTAGGTATATTTGAGTTTTATCCATAGAGATAGATCGTTAGTTAATTTTTAATGATGATTACATTAATGGTGTCTCTGTGTATTTCTTCTACATAGGCTGGATAATTTATTTCATGCATTTTATGTTGACACAATAAATAATACATCAATATTACTGTTAGTTAATCCTGAAATGAGAAAATAACTTTTTTGACATGTGATTATTATGCCCAGTGTAGTTTGTTATTATCAGATTATATTACAAGATTGTAGATAATTATTAAAGTACAATTATTCCTTTAAAAATTTCACAAATGGGAATATATATATATTACATACATATGCACATATATACACACATATATAGTACAAATTTATCACTTAAATGTGATATTATGATAGTTATTGAAGGTTTGCAGGCTTCCAAAGGAAGAAGAGATTAAATGTAGAGAGTAAGAGAAGAGACTTGTGTCAGCATTAATAGCACAACTGTTATTTGAGATGAGTCTTAAAACAAGGGTAAGATACTATAGATAGAGGTGTAGAAAACACACTGTAAAGAAAAGGAAAGTCATGAACAAAAGTATGAATGTGAGATCTGGTAATACTGCAATACTAAGACCTGATTCCTTCTATTATTCCAACAGCTATGAGGAGATATTCTTTCATAGTCCACATACACTAAACATTGAGATAACCTAACTGGAATCTGTTCCAAAGACTAGACAAAAATTGCATTGATACCATACAATAGGTGGTATTCCTTACCAGGAAAACAGTCCTAACAACTCAGCATGATACACTTCTCTCACCTGGATGATATGCCTGTGTGAAAAACATCTTTATGAAACTTGACAGAGTATCACCCTCGTGTGGATGTAATCTTGATGGAGCATGACATCTTGCTTTCTAAAACTCTCTTGGTAATCTATCTGCAGTCCATGAAAGACTATTTCTTTGATGATGTAGTTTTTTTCAGTTCCATTCATTGATTTTTTTTTAGTTCAACAAATTTTAATTGATATATAAAAACTAGACATACTGTGTACAATGTGATGTTTTAAGGCCTGCATACATTGTATAATGTTCAAATGAAGGTAATGTAGCTACTTAAATATTTACCTCTTGGGGCCTGGCAGTGTGGCCTAGTGGCTAAGGTCCTCACCTTGAAAATGCCAGATCCCATATAGTCGCCGGTTCTATTCCCAGCAGCTCCACTTCCTCTCTATCTCTCCTTCTCTCTGTATATCTGACTTTGTAATAAAAATAAAATAAATCTTTAAAAAAATATTTACCTCTTGTCAAGAAATAATTTAAAAATCCGTTCTTCTAGCTTTAAAATACATGTCTATCTATCTATATAATTATCTAGTTACCCAACTCTGCAACAGAACATCAGAACTTTTTTTTTTACTTTTTTTTATTAATTATTATGCATTATGTGACAGTTTCATAGGCTCTGGGAATCCCCCCACCCCTCCCCACGACCCTCCCCCATGGTGGATTCCTCCACCTTGGTGCAGTATTACAGTTCAAATTCAATCAAGATTCTTTCCTTGCAAACATATACCAAACATAGAGTCCAGCTACTTATTGTCCAGATGGGTTGAACAGTTTCTTGGGGAGACCATTTCTGGTCCAAAGTTAGAGCTGGTAGAATATCATCCCAGTCAATTAAGAGTCCCAATATAACATTAACAGCAATTTGTAACATTATGGAATTGACATGGTTTTGAGTAACCAGTATGTTAAAAAAAAAAAAACAAGAAACAAGTTCTTAACCACAACCTATGATTTGCTCATTGACATTTCAATTTCAGTTTGTATACAGGACCGGCTGCTATATACCTTAAAATGGCTATAAGGTACCATTCAGCTGTCTCGTGTCTATTTCATTTTCGTATTTAGCCATTTGTTGTGTTGAAGTATAATTTTACTGATCTTGGCAGATTTTAGGATAATCTAGACTGGCTTGTAACTCTAACAAGACATTTGTTGACAATTAAGGTGCAGAACATTTTTTTGGGGGGGGGGATGTGCAGGAAAGTCCCCAACACCACGGTGAAGAGTGACTAATCTTCGTATCCCACCCAGCGAGGCATGAGCAAATCCATGCCAGCTCTTTCCTGTCAGATTCCAAGCTCTACTTTTTGTTGTTTGTCTATTTATTTTAGTTTTTTTTAGTTTGTATGATTGTTTGCTGTGAGGGGTTTTCGGAGCGATCCCGATGGTCATTGCAAGGGAGGGTGGGGGTCCAGAGGTGGAGCCAGGCTCGGACCAGAGAAAGCTCTCCTCCCTGGTCCCGAAGGACGTTTATTGTTCTTCTGTTTCTGCAGACCGCTCAGGGCTTCTGGTTGTCTTTCGGATGACGTTGGTTTCTGTACGGTAGTGTTTGGACTTCTTCCATCCCTAGCGGAAGCTCCGGTTGGGGGTGGGTGACCTCAGAGTACTCGGCCTCCGAGGGCATCCAATTCCCTGTGGCCTCCTTGGCAGTTGGGATATAGTCCTTGTTGCTCGTATTAATAGTTTGTGGTGAAGGTCTGGGAGTCTTCATGGTTGGGATCCAGGCTTTCTCCTTGCCACCTGCTCCACCCTGGAGTGCCCCCCTGCTCCACGCACATGACCTCCTGTTAAGAGGTTGTCAGGATCACACCCGATTCCCCCCTCATGCATTGGTATAGTAGTTTTACTATTGTTTACTATTGTTTACTATTGTTTGAATCTGTTGTCTATGAATTACCAGATTTGATCTTGATAGGCTATATTGTACTTTTTCCTCACTCTTTTTATGGTCCTGAAAGGCTTCCCTGCACTCCCCCCCCCATTACGTATTAACATAGCGTATTGAGGGTATAGTAGGTTTTACAGTTTTTCGATGTAGATCTTAAGTATTCTGACATTAATTGTTGGTTTATAGATTATATCGCATTATCTTATTGTATTGGATACAGATTGTTAGAGATTGCAATAATATTACAATATACAGGTACTATCTTTCAGGTTGTCATCTTTTCATCTCAAATTAAGGCAAACATGTGGTATTTAACCTTTTGGGATTGGTTCATTTCTCTTAGCATGATGGATTCCAGTCGGGCCCATTTGTCCACAAAGAACTGCATTTCATTTTTTTTAATAGCTGAGTCGTATTCCATAGTGTAGATGAACCATAGCTTCCTTATCCAGTCTTCTATTGATGGGCATTTTGGCTGCTTCCAGGTTTTTGCGATTGTAGATTGTGCTGCTATGAACATAGGCGTGCATGTTGGTTTCTTGTGTAGGAGATGTTTTGGATATATCCCTAGGAGTGCTATTGCTGGATCATATGGCATGTTGATTTTCAGTTGTTTGAGTATTCGCCAAACTGATTCCCATAGAGGCTGTACCAGTCTGCAGTCCCACCAGCAGTGGAGAAGGGTTCCCTTTTCCCCACATCCTCGCCAACAGGTGTTGGTGGTATTATGTATGTCTGCCATCCTTACTGGAGTTAGGTGGTACCTCAAGGTTGTCTTCATTTGGATTTCCCTTATTGCCAGGGAACTTGAGCATTTTTTCATATGCTTGTTTGCCATTTGGGTTTAGAACACCAGAACTTCTAAGTATAATCTGTTGCCTGTTAAAGAAATTTTCCCTGTTTCCTTGTTCCACATTACTCTTCTAAGACTAGCAATAACTATTCTCCTCTCATCTTCTGTGAGAACAACTTTTGAGAATCCACTTAGTGAGATTGTTGTAATTGTCTTTCTGTGTCTGGCTTAGTTCAGTTGATTTAGTGACTTCCAGTTCCATCTTTGCTTTTTGTAAAACCTGAAAATTTTAAGTGCTGTATAAATTTGTGCACCATATTTTTAGGGAAGAATGTCAAGATTAAAAGGCAATGTATGTTCAATGTTGAGATACATTATTTTTCGCTCCAAATGCTCTTGACCTGAAGTTGACTGAATCTGTAAATGAAAATCTGGAAGCAGAGGACTGCTTATATGGCAACTTACTATAGCTGCTATTCAATTGCTATTTTGAAAATTAATTGGTTGGGGGTCAGTGTAATGGTACAGTGGGTTAGCTGCCACTAGCAACACCAAAATCTCACATCACCTCTTTGAGTTTCTGTTAAAATGTTTCCTGTCAGGCTTCCTGTTGATTTGTTTGAGAAGCAGCAGAGAATGGATCTAGTGCTTAGGAACCTGCTGCCCATGCAGGACATCATGACAGAATCCCTGGCTTTCTGTGTCTGATCTTTCCCAGATCTGGCTTCTGTGGCCATGAGCCAACGAGTTGAGGAGTTGAGATCTCTCTTGTTCCCTCTTTTCCGGAGCCCAGCTCCAGCTGAGTTCGGAACTCAAGAAGGGTGCGTGGATGAAGCGTAAAGAGGAAAGAAATGGACCACTATGATTTCATGATCATAATGGACAATGCGGGAAAGCTGTCGCTTTATTTATACAGAAACAGTCAAACTCTGGCTCAGACTTTTTACATCATGGTCAAGTGTGTGTTTCTAAGGATAATTCTGCCATTTGTTTCGCCTAAAAACAGTAGAAGTTCCTGCTAGAATTCTTATTCTACAACTTAATCTTGTATCACAAAGAAAAGGAGAACCTAAAGATCGAGGAAAGAATGAAACCCTAAATATAGGCTATCAATAGGGACAGCCAAGACAGTAATAGAAGGCCCTTTTGCAAGACGTTATTATTATTGACATTAACCTCCAAGCTCACATTGAGAAAAAAGCCAACTCCGTAGTAGCAAACAGTGCCTGAATGGATATAGAATTCTTACGCAGGGTGGTCCAGTGTCCATGCAAAGGAAGGTGGAGCTGCATTCAGGTGGTTGTAGAGACATCCGCTGGGCCCTGCCATACAGTGGGAAGTTCCTTGTGGCCCTGCCTGCAATGGAACAATACTCTTCACACCTTCCTGTCCCCCACATCCACTGCACGGATCCCAATACCTCTTTTTCTCTTACTTTTGCTCTCTTGATGTTGTTCTATATTACTTTTCAAATAACTAAATGAATGCAAAACAGTTATTATAATTAAAATAAAAACTGCATGTTTTGTGAAGTACCACATATCATTTTGATGTGCATATGTACACAGTTTTAAATGGATGAATGAAAAGTTTTAATGTATTTGTTGCCTTACATACTTATTTTTTGCATGGTGAAAACAAATTCTTCTCAAAAATTTTTGGTTGTAGAGAATTTTATTATTAGTTAAAGTCAACATGATGTAACATAGATCTCTTAAACCTGCTCCTCCTCTTGTCTAACTGAAATTGTATTTTCTTAGATTAAAATTGACTCTTACAGAACATTTTAAGCCTGGAAAATTACTTTATATTCCATTATAAAAATGTATGTAAATATTAAACAGTTCTAGCAATATAAATATAGTGAAATAAAAAAGCAGTCAATATTCTGTCCCTTCATAAACCTTGTTAATATCTGGTCAAAAGCCTAGTGTTGTCGGGCAGGGAAAAGCAGAAATTAGTTGAGATATATTTTTTATTAAATCACAGTGCACTTCCAATTTCATAACTTTTTTATTAAACCAAGATTTTAATCTACTTTTCAATGGATACACAATATATTTTAGTTTGGATATTTTTTATTTAACCACTATCTTTTAATAAATTTGATGTGCTGTCATTTTATGTGGATATAAAAATGTTTTAACATGAATCTTGGGCACATTTTTGATTACCTCTTTAATGAAAAAAGGAATTTTATACATATTGCCAAAATTCATAGCAGGAAAGCTGCATTATACTTTCATTGATAGCACATAAAATTACCCTTTCCTTATACCCTTATGCTAATATTATCTCTGTTACTCATCTTTGCCAATCTTTTAGACAAAATATCTCATTAGTTTGCAGAAATGCCACTTAGGAGAATTATAGTTTTATTGATTATCTTCCATAGAATAGCACAAACTTGTTCTGATGTCAGACTTTGCTTCTGATCCCCTTTCCACAGCAAAACCACTACCTGACACACCATGTGTTTATTCGTGAATTGTTACCTGTTTTTTCCCTTCTAGAAGTTAATTTATGTGAGACTGTAGCCTCGTTTTACTGAGGAAGAGTCAGAGGAAGATCTTCCATCTACTGGTTCATTCCCTGGTTGTCTGCAATGACGGTCTCTGAACCAGACAGAAACCAGGAGTCATAAACTCATTCACCCACATGGGTGGTAAGGATCCAGGTACTTCAGTCATCATCTGCTGCTTTCCAGGGTTCACTTTCTACATGGCTATAATGGCAAGGGAGGGCTGAGGCTGAACCCTGAAGTCTGTAATGCCTGCTGGAAAGACAGGAATTCATTTATGTTGTTTATTTATTTATTAGTTTTTGGTTTATTTCCTCCCTTATTTTGATTATTTTTTCTTTTTCCTGTTAATCTTGGGTGGTTTTGCAATTGTTTTTCTAGTTCCTTCGGAGGTTAGCTCAACTACCTAGCACCTTTCTAATTTCTTGACATAACCATTAATTAAAATGAACTTTCCTATTATCACTTCTTTGATTGTGTCAGCAAGTTTTGATATGTTGTGTTGATTCCTTCATTTGTTTCAAGCAGTTTTAAAATTTCTTCTTTGATTTCTTCTATAATTTGTTGTTCATTTAGTAGCACGGTGCGTAATCTCCAATTTTAGTGATATTTTGACCTGTTGATCTACAGTTTTACTTTATAATGGTTTGAGAAGATTTATGGTAAGATATCAATTTTTTATTTTAAATTTTCTGAGGGTTCTTTTTGGGCCTATAATATGATCAATCCTGGAAAAGGTTTCATGTACTGATGAAAAATGAAAGTGTGTCTGTAGGGTGAGAGGTTTTCTTAGTTATTAAATCCATTGGTTCTATTGTCTGGGTGAGTTCTTTTGTTTCCTTGCTGAATTTTGGTCCCATTAGTCTGTCCATTGAAGTTAGTAGGTGTTAAGTTCCCCCACTGTTTGTCCTTTTAAACCCACTAATATTTGATTCACATAACCAGATGCCCTGGCATTTGGTGTATATACATTTGTTATGGTGATTTCTTCTCACTGAATGGATCCTTTGATCATTAGGTTATATCCAGCTTCATCTCTTTCAGTGCTTTTCTTGTTGAAGTCTATATTATTTGATATTAGAATGGCTTCACCAACTCATTTTTACTTTCCTTTAGCTTGGAATGTCCTTTTCCAACCTTTCACTTTCTGTTTCCTGGTGAGATGTGTCACCTGTAGGCGAAAAATAGATAGATTTTGTTTTTCATCCAGTCTAATAAGCTATGATGTGTAGTTGATCAGTCTAAACCATTTATGTTCAAGGTTCATAATGATAGGTGATGATTTGGTCCTGTGATTTAGCAATGGGAATATCATTGTGTGCTTTTGGTTTCTTTTGTCTTTTTATTAGAACTATCAAAACCAAGAACAACAGACTATGTGTCTTAAACAGCAGAAATATGTTTCTCAAAGCCCCAAAGGCTGCAAGTCCAAGATGAAGACGTTGGCATGACTGGTTTCTCCTAAGACCTGTCTCCTTTTTTTGTCCTTGCATGTTCTTTTCTCTGTACATATACATTCTTAAAGACTTCCTAGTTACGATAAGAACACAGGTAATACTGAAGTAAAGTCCTGCCCTTGGGACTTCAGTTAACTTTGATCACCTCCTTGCAGGCCTGTCTTCAAAAAGTCACATTAGGGGTGAGGGATTCAATACATAAATTGGTGGAAACACTAGTAGATCTATGAGAAATCTATCAGGAAGTCTTTTTCTGTGTCTCAGTTGACTTGTTTTTATGCTAAAACTTAGGGCCCAGCACAATAGCCCAGTGGTTAGATCCTTGCCTTGCAGCTGTCAGGATCCCATGTGGGTGCCAATTCATATCATGGCTGCTCCACTACTCATTCTCGCTCCCTGCTTGTGATCTGGAAAAGCAGTAGAGGATGGGACCCTGAACCCACAAGGGACACCTGGAAGAAACTCCTGGCTCTGGCTTCAGATCCGTTCAGCTCTGGCTGTTTTGGTCCCTTGAGGAGTGAAACAGCACATGGAAGATCTTTCTGTCTCTTCTTTCTGTAAATCTGACTTTCCAATAGGCATAAATAAATATTTTTTAAAAAGATTTGTACAGCATGTTGCTGTGCATTTTGCTCCATGCTCTGTCTCTGTCTTAGCCAATATCTTGACGGGAATAGCGTCATGCTTTGTGCTGTACCTACATGCTAATGTCGGTGGCATCTGTTCTGTATTGGAAACAGGTGAGACTTTCCCTTCTAGTTTCATTTTTTAAAACATAATTTCTGGATTTGAAAGAAGGCTGTTTGAATCTTAGTTCTTCCGTTGAAATACTTGTTCACATTTATTTAACACCCACCACTTGTTGCTTTCAAAAGTATACCAGAAGGCCTAACTCCTTACACCTTGTCCTCTTTCCATATTCAAAATATGAATTCCATTGTTGCCTCATTCCTCTGCATGAAGCCAGCAGACTGCAAAGAGGCAGGGGCCCACATGTGGGAGGATCCTAAAGATTATGCTAAAATGTCGAATGCATTGTTTCTACTTTGTAAGTTTTAAGTCACCCACATGGTCACATCTACCTGCTGAAGAGGCAGAAAGTGCAATCTGGCTACGAGTATAGACAAAGAGGAAACAAAATTGGTGACCAAAGAGTATTTGAAAGTTATGAAAAACATTCCAAATATAGAAACTTAGGAAACAATGACGGTTTATAAAAAATTATGGTAAATTGGGTACTACATTATGTGTGAGAATAAAGATGAAGAAAAGGTAATGTTTATTGAAAATGTGGAGGAATGTGGTCAAAATAATACTTCTTTTACACTAAAAAACTAAAATGTTAATTATCAATATAGCATTCATAAAAAGTAATATGTGTCATTATCTAATGCCACTTGACTCCCCTCTCCCATACCTAATCCTCTAAATAACTGAGAAGATAGTCTTGAACAATCTCCATGTAATATTAAAACCAAAACAAACAAAATTAACTTTGGGCCTGAAGTTGTGACATAATTAATTAAATTGCTGTCTGTCAATATTGGCATCCCATATGGTAATCAGTTCAGGCACCATATGCTGCACCTCCAATCCAGCTCTGTGTTAATGCACCTGGGATAAAAGTGATGATATCCTAAGTAATTGGGTCCTTGCGTCCACTTGATGGAGTTCCAGGGACCTAGCTTCAGCTTGGCCCAATCCTAGTCATTGCTTCTATTTGGGTAGGGAATGGAGATTTGATCTCGTTCTAGCTCTTTCCCTCTCTCTATCCCTCTGCCTTTCAAATACATAACTAAATAAATATTTCAAAAAGACTAGCAAAAATGATATCACAATACAGTGCTCTTTAGTTTGAAATCAAATTTTCTGACTCCAGCATCATTTGCTCAGCTACTCCACTGTAAATAATTCCCTTTAATAATACAGTATTCTAAAGCTTCAAGTATTTTAGTTTCATATGATATCTTAAAATAGCACACACAACAAAAGCAGAACAGTTTATTTCCTGTTGGCACCAGATATTGAAACCAAGAAATTTTGTCTTTTTTAAAATGATAGCTTAAGGAAGCATGGCCAGAAATATTCTGGATGCCATTTCAATTTCCTGTTATTTTTCTGTATAAGAAATTGCAGAATATATTAAAAAAGTATGAAAGAGCTTCATGTAACCACATTTCTAGTTTCTTTAGTAAGAAAACAGAGCTTCCAAAGCAATCTTTCAACAAAGTACTAAAGAGGAGAGTCTTAAATTCAGAGGAAGTAGACCATACACCTAGTGGAAAATTTTTATTTGTTATTATCTGATCTCTCAGAGAGGCTGTTTGAAGAACCCCACTGCTTACTCTTTAGCAATGGCTGAAAACCAAACTATTCTTATTTATTTGTCTCATTTCTTCCAAGCTGGACTTCTGGTTAATAGTTATTTTCAGATGCTGTATTCGCTTATTCACTACCTTCTGAAGAACAAGGCATTGTGGCTCATCTTTAGTTGGTGTGTTCTAACTCCTTCTTGTGGACACAGTGGTTGGCCTATTGCTCAGAAGCTGAAAGTTGTGAATGCATTTTGCAAAAGGAATTTGCATTTTGCTTAGAACTGTGAAAAAGAAATTGCATTTGCTTAGAATTTTTTTTCTTGTGTGTGCTCATACACAGTGGGATAAAATACATCTCAGTTTGATATTATCCTCCTACTCTAAGTCAATTTAATTACTGTGCTTCTTTTATTTTCCCTTCAAATTAACATTGTCCCCTTGACATATTACCTAATAAAAACCTACAAACACAAATTAACCCATAGGTTAATACATTATTTTCTTTCAAAATATCAAACATTTAGCACTAAATAGCTAAGGGATTAGTTGGAATCAATGATTGCAGTTACATATATGTTTTTTATGAATTTCTAGGAAGCAAATAAATACTACTTTTTAAAACAAACATGTATATAGTAATAGGTGATTTTTTCCCTTCCTTCACGTTAATATTCTTGCGAAGACAAGCTTCCAGACTACATGTACTTCAGAAACTCTCTTCTTTTTGTCTTTAAACATATAATGGGCATTTTCATAATGTTTTGTAGTAGGTGTTTGGCTTAGATATTAAGCCACTGATTGGAATTCCTGTGTTGTGTATCATAGCACCTGGGTTGGAGTCTCAGTTCTCTCCATTCAAGCTTCAGTCTCTCTCTCTTTCTCTCTCTCATGAAGTTTTATTTGTTTATTTTATAAGAAAGGCAGATTTACAGAGAGGGACAGGGAGACAGAAAGAGAGAAATATCTTCCATTGCTGGTTCACTCCCCAAATGGTCATAATGGCCAGTATGAGCCGATCCAAAGCCAAGAGCCAGGAGCCAGGAGCCTGTTGCCTGTTCTGAGTCTCTCATGTGGTTACAGGGTCCCAAGATTATAAGCTGTCCTCTACTGCTTTCCCAGATTAAACACATGGAGCTGGAAGGGAAGTGGAGCATCCCGGACAATGAATGGCACCCATATGTGATCCCGGAGCATGTAAGCTGAGGACTTTAGCCACTAGGCACAGTGCCCGGGTTTGGAAATTTTAAGTCAGTAGTGTTCACGTTCCATAGGAACCACAAATATCCTGACAACAAGTTAAAAAAAAATGTGAGAATGATAAGCTTCCAGGTCCAACACTGTGGTACAAACTAAGCCACTGCCTGTGGCTACAGCACCCCATATGAGAGTGCAAATTTGAGTCCCGGCTGTTTCTCGGTTCTCTGCTAACACTCCTAGGAATGCAGAAGATGACTTAAACATTTGGGCTCTTGCCTCTGGCATGGGAGCCCTGGATGGAGTTCCTGGTTCTAGCTTCCAGTTCTGGCCAATGAAACTGCTTAGAAAGTGAGTCAGTGATTGAAAGATCTCTCTCTTGCACTTTCCTCTCCTTGTCACTCTGCTTTTCAAATAAATAAAGGAATCTTTAAACAGGAAATCAGATTTCCCAAAGAGACACATAAATTATGTAGTGAACAGTCTGAATCTGTGTTTTGAGCCCTTGGTGACTTTTGAAGCTGACCTTTTCATGTGTCCTTCAGCTGCACAACGGATAAGGCCTGGATGTTTCATTCTGTGATAATGGCCGGAGCTTTAAACCACAGATGCCCCTGTCCACGGGTGCAGATTCTCAGCCACAACAGGACAGACATTCACCTTGGAGTCCATGCTCTTCATAAGGATTGCACACAATATTATGTAAGATTATCTTGAAAAACTTAGTTGATTGCCTTGATCAATGCTCAATTAGAGCTCAGCTTTAGTCACACAGGACAAAAATAAGTTACTAAAGAACACGACACATGACAAATATAATTTAATCAATTTGGAGAGAAAATAAGAAGCAATATTGACTGAATAGAATGTGGGGAGCATGTAAAATAAAATAAATTATATTTATATGCATGTTATGATTGCAACATTCCATTTTCTGTGATGTACAATGGAAGCTTCAAGTTGTAATGTTATTACTGCAATGCAGCTGTTGAATTAATTTTAGTAGTAAATTTTTAAAATATCTAGCATGTGAAAAATCTTTACAACTACTATGTGGAATGTGTATTTACCAGTGCAAAGTACACATATAGATTGGAAGGTTGGTACAGAGTAATTAAAATGGAATGCTTTTAAATTTTAGATTTGAATTGCCATAAGGTAATTAACTGCATGAATAATATAAAATGATCCAGGTATGGAGCTGGCATGATGGCTCAATTGGCTAATCCTCCATGTTCAAGTGCCAGTATTCCCATAGGGACCTTGGGTAGGGTCCCTGCTGCTCGACTTCTTGCTGAGCTCTCTGCTTGTGGCCTGGGAAAGCAGTGGAGGATGGCCCAAAGCTTAAGACCCTGCACCAATATTTGAAACCCAGGAGAAGATCCTGGCTTCTAGCTCCAGATCAGCTCAGCTCCAGCCACTGCAGCCATTTGGGGAGTGAAACAGCAGGTGGAAGATCTTTCTCTCTGTCTCTCCTTCTCTCTCTGTAAATCTGCTTTCTAAACAAAAACAAATAAACCTTTTTAAAAATTAAAAAAAAATCCATGACAACATGATTTACATTGCTTTTGCCAAAACACTTTACCTAGCAATGTACACTTTAAGCTAACAAATAACTTCATCATTTGCTTCAGAAAGTTTCTACAGATCAATTCATCAACCATAGCAATCTGTACACTTGAGCAAACCTTTTATTTATCAAGTGCAATTTTATTTATCAACACTGTTTCAAATTCTTCACTTCTTTGTGTCCACCTATCTTCCGCTATTATGTCACAACATATATGCAATTTCAATCAGTTTCATACCTGGAAATATCTACCTCCAAAAAATTGAAACTACACTGCAAGATCCCCCAAACCTCTCATTTCTGACCTCCTTCTCATGAGCCCCTCCTGAAGCCCCAGTAAGGTGGAGTTTTTCCTTCTTGAATTGATTGCTATTCACTTTTGCTTGGTTTGATTAATAGAATGCCCAGTGGCATTTAGGGTGTTTGTCTTAGATGAACTTACGACATAAGAAAATTTTCAGAGAACTTCAAAGGACAAAGCAAAAGGATTGGATTGTATAGAATTTACAAAAATGTCATATGATAATTTCATTGTGTGTTGGGTCAGTTATGTTTAATGTGGTAAAATTTAATCTGAGTATGACTTTCACCAGAACATAATACTTGATAATAAATTTGTTAAGAAGTAGGTTATAACTATTAAGTTATCACTAATCATTACAGGTCAACTCTATCTGCTGCAAGTTCAGAGAAATTAGGAAAGAATGGTCAAATTGCTTTAGGTTATTTTTTTAAAGGCATTGGAAATTGCACAGGTAGGGGCATCATAAATTATATATACTCTTATGAAAAAATATTAATGATGCATGACATTATGACAGAAAATTTCCCTGTATAATTTCTTCTGTAGGAGATGTTTAGTTTCTTATTTACATTTTTACAATTGCAGATTTTCAGTTCACTTCACAATCACTGGCTTAATACTCCATCAGATAAAGGATTCAGCAAAAAAGCAGATAGAAAAAAAAACCCCACAGTGGTCTTTCAGAATATAGATGCAGACTGTAAGTAATAATAAAATCCCAAAGTGTTAATTTCTCTCACTGAGAAAATGTTTTGTACTCTGTATATTAATTTCCAGAGATTAAAGAAAACATACGATATTTATCTTCTTGGGACTGACAATGTTTTGCAGTTGCATGTTTTTAGTTACAAAAGGCAAGATTTCATTCTTTTTCTGGCTGAATGATTTTCCATAGTGTGTTTATACCACAGATTCTTTATGCAGTCATCCTATGATGAACATTTGTATTGATTTCATATCTTAGCTATTGTGAAATGAGCTATTGATTTCATTTCATTTGGGTAAATTTCCAGGAGTCAGATGGCTGGGTCACATGGTAGATTTTCAGCTATCTGAAGAGTCTCCATACTGTCCATAGTAATGGTTGTCCTAGTTTACATTTCCACCAACAGCACATCAGGATGCACTTTTTTCCCCACATCCTCACCAACATTTACTGTTTTTATTTTAATTTTCGAATGCTAGCCATTGAAGCCATTAAGACATCTATTTTATTTTAAAGGCAGATTTACAAAGGGAAGGAGGGAGGGAGGGAGGGAGGGAGGGAGAGAGAGAGAGAGAGAGAGAGAGAGAGAGAGAGAGAGAGTGAGTGAGTGTTGGGATAATCTTCCATCTGCAGATCCCTCTTCAAATGGCCACAGTCACTGCAGCTGAGCTGTTCTAAGCCAGGAGCTTCCTCTGGGTCTCCCCCTTGGGTACAGGGGCCCAAGGCCTGAAGCCAATCTCTGTTGATTTACTCGATTCACAAACAGGGAGCTGGAACAGAAGTGGAGATGCTGAGACACAAATTGATGACCATATGGCATTCTAACTCTACAGGCAGAGGATTAATTTGATATTCCTCTGTGCCATCCCCAAATGATAGCCATTGTAACCAGGTAAGCATTCCAGACCAGGAGCCTGGAACTGAATCAGAGTTTTCCATGTGGATGTGAGGACACAACTGCATGAAAATTTTTTTTGCCTTCCAAGGTGTGCAACAGGAAGCTGGAATCCAAAGCAGAACTGCAGTTTGAATTTAGACATTCTGATATGGATGTGGGCATACCAAACAGTGTCTCAATTGCAACCTCAAAAATACCCACATCATCCTGTTTTGTAATCTGTGTTACAATGAGAAATTATCTTACTGTCTCTGGGTAACTACTAATATTTAAATCTTTTACTTTTTTATAAGAATTCTTTATTTCAGATTTTCAGAATGTCTATAACATGTTGTTTTATTATCTGTGATATCTATGTAATTACTATCTTTTATTTTCCATAATATAGTTTTGTGGGTATGGGACATTTCCCCACAACTCTCTCCTCCTTCTTCCTTTCCCCCTAACCCTTTTCCCTGTGCTTTACAATAGTATGGATGATATTTAAATCTTATGGTGTTGTGAAGATTAAATAAAACGATTTGGGACTGGTATGGTAGATCAACGAGCTAATCTGCCCTGTGGTGCCGATATTCCATAGGGGCACTGGTTCATATTCTGACTGCTCCACTTCCAGTCCAGCTCTCTCCCTCTCTCTGTCAATCTCCTTTGCAAATAAAAATAAATACATATTTTACAAATGATATAAAACATAGGGAGCACTTTGCATTGTGTTTCCTGCTCTTGCATTGGCACAATATATCCCATAAGGCAGAAAAGAATATAAGTAATTTTCGTACAATCAGAATCAACGTTATGATAGCACATAGTGGTCAGCACTTTTTCTCTGGAAGCAATGGATCCATTGTTGTAGGGTGCGTGACTATGTCTGTGTTCCTTGATATCTGAAATCCCACCCGCAAGGCCATCAGATGTTACTGCTTCTATATTCTATAGGATCTGCATCACATCACTGGGAACACTTTCCCTGTAGGAATACCATCTTGTCTCTAAGTCACTAGTTATTTTTCCGTTTTGTTTTGGATTGTGGAATTAGATTGCCCCGTGAAATAAAAACAAGGTAATACACCATGAATGAGGAGATACAATTACAGTAACTGCCTCTCTCTTCACCTTGTGTGTTGAACTGTAAATCTTAATGATATAAAGACTTGAAGTAGAAAGGAACTCCTAGGGTTTTGTTTTTAATGTTAAGGATCACTGAACTAAGCTGAACACAGGGTTTAAACCTAGAGTTTGGGGTAGATATTTCTTTGTTTCTTTTCTTTCTTTCTTTTTTTTTTTTCAAAGATTCCCTAACTCAGTAACTCCCCAGCAGCCCTGTGAGTAATGGTACTAATTCACTTTGTGGCTCCTGCTGCTGATTTTAATGATGTCAATGTGAAACTTATCATTTATCTTTATGTTGTTTTTCGTTTGAAAGGCAATAGAAGAAAAAGGACCGTGATTTTTCTTTCGTTGTTTTTTTTTTTTCTTCATGGTTTATATAATTTCTGGAGGGAAGAAAATAGGATACGCTCCCTCTTGGTGGGAGAGAGATTTTTGCAACAGAAAATTAGCAAATAAAATAGTGTTAACTAAAGAAGACATTGTTCAATTTTGAAATTGCACATGCAAATTTTCTGCTTTGGCACCCTAGTTAATTGTAGTGAATTTCTACCAGTAGGTGACTTGTTGCAGGGTGAAATCACCCTCTTTTCAGCAAGCAATGTCTTCCCCTGACCAAACACTTTCTCCCTTCTTTTCATCTGCACAAATTATTCCCACTTTTCTTCAGGACACCTTTCCTTATTTCTCAGGTCTACATTTAATCCTCATCCTTTTATTGTTTTAGCACACTTCTGGTTTCTAAATTGTATAATAATTATCAAATATACACTGTGTATCAGTTTCAAATATTTCTTTCTAAAAAGTTTCCAAAATTAGTGTTTTGGGACTGGCTCCATGGCTAATCCTCCACCTGCAAGTCCTGGCCCCCCGTAAGGGCTCCAGTTTGTGTCCTGACGGCCCCACTCTCCAGCCCAGCTCCTTGTGTATAGCCTGGGAAAGCTGACAAGGGTGGCCCAATTACTACTTATGATAGACCAAAAAATCTACAGTATAAAATACCAATAGAAAATTGAGGGTAGGAAGCATCTTAAATTCAAGGAAATTTTCATGGTAATTGAAGATGTTATGTAAGCTGTAAGTCTACTAGTAATGGAGCATCGTTAATTTCATCTTTTCCTTGACAGGAAGGTGGAGAAGGTGTAGGTCAGCCTGTTGATGACATGCAAAACAAATGAAAATTCCCTGGTGGTTGTGTATGCATTTATGTATTTTGCTCACTACCAAATCTCTGCCAAAGTGTCTGCTGAGTTTCTTACCATTTGGTTATAATTAACCAGTGAGGTGATCATCCTTCCCTTACTGTCATTTGTCACCATTTTCATCCTGTACATTACTGACATTTTTAATGGACCTGGTTTGCAATTCTTTGTTGCAATTCATGACCTCAATTTGGAAATTTTTCTATCCTTAAATCTGACCCCTTTGAGCCTTGCCCTCAAGCCTCAACCTCACACAAAAACTCTAGTGCCCCTTTGTATCCTACCTAGGGTATAGCTGCCTTTTCACAAATACTTTGACAGTACCTTTGGAAAATGCTTCCTGGGGTCTGTTTATACAGAGTTCTGTAAGATGTAATACTTTTCTTCAGTAATGGGAATATGCCTATAGTCACAGTTAATACCTGGAATCTTGAAATGTGTGTGACTCACTTGTTAACCTGTGATTTAGTTATCTCAGGTTCTGTGGCTATCACCACATTCATTTCATAAGCAATTCTTTTTCTATTAGGATTTCTCACTCTTACTGAGTTTAAAGAAAGATTTATTTTTACTCCCACTGATAGTCTGGGTTCCCTGACTGCCCCATTCTTTTGTTGTTTCTTTGAGCTTGTCTTTTGGTATTATGGATATTTTATATGGGTCAGGCGCTCTTTAGGTATTATTTCCAATTGAGACTTTTTAGCTCCTTCAAATGTCAAATAGCAGTCTGATTATTTTCTAAAATATTCAGCACTTCTCAGCCAGAGTATAAAAAATGATTTCTTCTTGAAACCATTTTTCATTATTTTCTTCCACTAAAATATTTATGTGAGAGAAATTATTTCAAATTTATCTGATTTCCTTTCTTTTCACTCTCAAAATCAGCAAATTCAATAATATAAACCCAATTCATACACATAACAATATTATCTGAGGTTGGTAGTCAGAAGAAGAATCAGGTATGGAGTCAGCAGTAGTGAATCCTCATTTCTAAACTTTGTTGAATTAAAACATTTTGTGTTGCTGGGACTATGTTTTCTTACCTACAAATTCAGAAAATATAGAAATATTCGTTGTTTCCTCTCACATAGTGATGCTAAGTATTTTTACAAATTTGACTTTATGTAACAGTAAATGATCTTGAAAGATTATTCCTTCCTATGGGGTTATGGCATTTATCTGTCCCAAATTAAGTACTGCACAAACATTATTAGGGGCTAGAAGTTTAAAGATATTCATGAAGTGTGGGAAAAACAAGTTTATCATATTCTACACACCAAAGTACAATAGTCAAATTTTTTGGAATAGCAGTTTCTGCCTCAACTGCCAATTCATATCGCACTGCATAGCATCTTGCTTATCATTCCTCATTTTTTCATTTTCTTTTGATCTTTTGGAAATTCAGTGGTCAGGGACGCTATTTCCAGGAGCCTATTTCATTCCCTCTTCTAGTCAAACTGGACCCTTTGATCTCACAACATTCTTGGTTTCCAAACATCTATTCTGATTCTATAATACCAGGTGGAAAGGATGTGAACTGTAAACTGACCTAAGTTTGTGGAAGATAACTGAATTAAGATATTTAACATCAGCAAAATCACAGTCTGGCATGAATTTTGTTACTAAATATGTAGTCCATGACTTATAGTTGGTAAAATTAAGCCCTGCTAGCCATGAACAATCTGAACGTTTTTCTTCAAAATAGAGTTTTGTTAAGTATACCTTCATATATATGTGATGGGGTGAAACATTAAAGTGAATGTATCCAGCAGTCATTGGTCAGATAAGATTGACCCTCCTCCTCAAAGGAGGAACTAGGTCCTGGGAACTGAGCCACATGAAAGGAGAAACCAAGTTAAACTGTAACTATAACTCTGTTTATTGTAGCTCCTGTACCGTTGCTTGCTTGATTGCTAGCTTGCCAGTGTAAATGTCACTAGGATGTGAGTTTTTCCTTTAAAAGCTCGCTGTTCCAAAAGCTTGAAGCTGTCACCTCTTCTGGGTGGGGGCAGTCACTAGCTGGCTAATAAAGATTCTCCAGCTTCTAAACTGGCTTTGGTGGTTTTTTTAATATAATGCATTGCATAACAATGTACACATTTAATCCCACTTATACAGAATGACAATATCACCTGTTAAACAGTGTACTAAATTTTGACATCATTTGTGTCTTCTTATCTGTTTTCATCATCTATTTCAGACTAGCCATTTCTGCTGTCAAAAGTCTCAACAGCACATCTTTTTTCCTGCTTCACATCGTAATAGCACCACTAACATTCACTTTTCACAGAGTTTCCTTGGCTTGATGTTCTTTTTTGAATAATAACATTACAGACAATATTAGTTATTTAATTTCTCCTCCCAAATCAATTTACATTTCACAGGATATGTTTGGTCTGTCTGCAAAGTTTAGGTAGTATATTAAATATATCATAAATCAAACTGCCAATTTATGATATATTGATATGAATCATGTATTTGAAGGGATTTTAAATGTTTCATATAGATGATTTTGCTAGATATAGCCCTCTCTAGCTGCAAGTAAGAACAATTTGTAGGGTGACATATCTAGGATCTCAGGCCACTTAATTGAAGACTTACATCACTATTGTTTGGTAAGTTATATAAATATTTTATAAGAATATTATTCTGTAATGTCCCAACGAAATAAATTAATAGGATACATGTGGATTATTTTATCATTTATCATTTTTTCTAACCTTATTAGCTGAATTGTCCAGTAAATAGTTTTATATTTGTTGCACGTATGAATTTCAAGCATTTTTTTTAACCAAAAATAAGCTTTTCCAATTTGACTCTTTAAGAATTTGCCAATTAAGGAATTAGCATCAGCCAGGGTATGCCAGTGAATTGTAAGAGAAATAATAAACAACAAAAATAATGACAAGTATAAAAAGAGCTTACAAACATAAGGGACATTACTGTAAACCCATGAAATGTGTTAAATCATTTAATGATCACAGTTCTGTGTATTTGATATTATTAGCCATTTACAAACTAAGAAATTGAGGCAAAGGCATTAATTTACTCAATTAATGCAAAAATCCAATAGTGTGACTGTGAAATATGACTTGTCTTTTAAATCTAGCTTCTAAATCAACTACCATAGTCATATGTGAGTCTCAGAACACAGCCATTTCTTCTAAGTGGATCAAAGGGAATGTCGTATTCTTATTTCCACATTTTGAAAATTTGGAAGACTTTAAAAATAAACATTTGGGTGTTCAACATGTTAACCCTCATGGTGCTAATATTTATTTTTATTTGTGGTGCCTGTAGCTCTGTTTACATATAGCCTTTTTATTGATTTGCTCACATATCACTAGTTCTGTGGACTGATAATAGATTCCATGGCAATTTTTTTCATTAATAACATTTACTAGAATTCGCCATATATTAGTATGTATTATGATTTCCTGAAAGAAATTATGCATGAGAATTTCTCATACTGTATCATCCCTTGTTTAAGAATAATTTTGGGGCAAGCATACCACTATCTTAAAATATTAGTGGTTTGTGGAGGTTACCATGGAAAATAAAGGACTGAATGATGATAAGTAAGGTATTTACAGTAACTAATATGTTCTGAATATAGGACTATTAAATCTCTATCTTCTGCCATGTTACCAAATGAGAGGTGAAACTATCTTGTAAATTTACTGAGGAATACACAAAAGAAAAAACTCTGGGGGCTGGTATATGTAGTGGTGAGCACATTGCCTGTGACTCTGGCACCCCAAATGAATATGGATTCAAGAGTCAATTGCTTCACTTTTGAGTCAGTTTCCTGCTAACGTGCTTGGGAAAGCAGCAGAAAATAGCCTAAGTGCTTGGATCCTTGCTCCCATATGGAAGATCCAGCAGAAATTCTAGAATCTTAGCTTTGGCCCAGGCCAGTTCTGGCCACTGTGGCCATTTGGAAAGTCAAACAGGGAATGAAAGAGTCTCTCTGTCTTCCTCTCTCTGTGTAACTCTGACTTTTTTTTTAAGATTTATTTATTTTTATTGGAAAGTCAGATATACAGAGAGGAGAGACAGAAAGATCTTCTATCCGATGATTCACCACCTCCCTCTCGCCGCCACCAAGTGACCTCAACAGCTGCTGTTGTGCCGATCCGAAGCCAGGATACATGAATTTCCTCCAGGTCTCCCATGCAAGTGCAGGGTCCCAAGGCTTTGGGCCGTCCTCAACTGCTTTCCCAGGCCACAAGCAGGGAGCTGGATGGGAAGTGGGGCCGCCAGGATTAGAACCGGTGTCCATATAGGATCCCAGCATGTTCAAGGTGAGGACTTTAGCCAGTCCCGTAACTCTGACTTTCAAATACATAAATACATCATTTAAAAACAAGCAAAAAAAAAAGTCTTCTGAGAATTCTGGTTTACTATTGGCTTATCCTGGTAAAATATTTTTTAAGATTGTGTTATTCTTCACTTTCTGTTTATCAGGTGAGGGATGCAACAGTAAGACAGTCACAGCTCTGCATTGCTGTCTGATGCACATTCAGTTTTCCCTTATGTTACTTTTCACATCTAGTAATTTAACATATAAAGTCCAAAGAATTCTTAAGTCCAATTTGCATTCATTTTTCCATCATCTATTGTTTTACAGTTGGATGAATGACATATAATTACTGATCATCTTTCATCTTTCAAGTATTTTTCTTACCCCTTTTAATTTCTTCTCATTATGATTTTAACAAGTACATCTTAAAGAAATACTACATTCACAAAATGCCTAAGCTTTTTTAAAAAGATTTATTTATTTATATTAGAAAGATTTACAGAGAGGAGGAGAGACAGAGAGAAAGATCTTCCATCTGCTGGTTCACTCATCAAGTGGCCAGAGCTGAGCTAATCTGAAGCCAGGAGCCAGGAGCTTCTTTCAGGTTTTCCATGTGAGTGCAGAGTCCCAAGGCTTTGGGCCGTCCTCTGCTGCTTTCTCATTCCCAAGTCAGGGAGCTGAAAGGGAAATGGAGCAGCCAGGACATGAACCAGAGCCCATATGGGATCCTGGTGGTTGCAAGGTGAGAACTTTAGCTACTAGGCTACCACGCTGGCCCCAATGCCCAATGTTTTTTAAAAGTTTAGTATATGTGAGTCATTTGTTTTAACTATCTGTGTCTGAAGGGGGGAAAATTTTGACAGTAAGATTGAACTGTAAATAAACATCACAGTGTAAGGTAGAACATCCTGAGGATGGGGGCTAAGGCAAGAATGTAACCCATTAATTAAGGTACCAGTTAAGAGGCTCTTTTCCCACATTGTGAGTTTGATTCCTGTCTCCAACTTGACTCCAGATTCCTGTCAATATAAGATGCTGGAGGATGTAATGAAGGCTCAAGTAATTAAGTATTCCTTGCCCCCCAAATGGGAGACCTAGATTGAGATTCTTGTTACTGGCTCCTACCCTGTCCCATCCACCGTACAGCCCCAGGCAGTATGCACATCTGGGGAGAGAATTAGCAGATAGGCATGACCAGTCTCTCTTTGCTATGTCTCTCTGTCTCACAAATAAACCCGTAAATATCATTTTACATGAGAAAACATCTGGGAAGTCTTTGGTTTAATTTTGATTTAAGTTCATTATAATCAAATGCTGATTGTTATAAATTCTATTATATATAAGTCATAGTCTTTAATGCTTTTCTTTTAATTCTCTTGGCAAAATCCATGGAAAGGATGAGTAATATTTTTGTATTCCTTCCCTTTGGCGACTTAACATTATTCTGTTTCCTAAAACACTATTGAAGAAATATAAAATAGCGAAATAAATAAAAATGATTATACTTCAGGAAAACGTATTATATCCGTCTAATGAATGAAGTGTGATGAGCATACATTCCTCTTGTAGTTTGTTTTTAGTCCATGCCTGTGAACAATTTCTACTAGTAGAACCTAGGTAATGAGAACACCCAAATAGCCTATTGTATTTAATATTCATGATTCATTTTAGGAGTTTCTAATATAAATATTCCTAGGGATACTGACAAATATTGGTTTAGTGAATGAGTTCTCCTTCTGTTGATTGGTACCATATTATATTATCCCTGAAAGAAATATATATGATTGGCTGTGCAAAATCAGAAGACTATGCAGATCTACCACGGATAAGACTCCACCACTTTATGTGAAATGTCTGCACATTTTAATTCTGTTAGCTCTGCTCTGCTGGGAGTTCTGTCGACCCTTATTTCTGAAGGCTATCAGAAAAAAAGGAAAGAAATAAATAGGAGAGTGTATGGTTAATGATTTCAGCTTACTGTTGCTGAAATGCAGTCAGGTTCTTGCCTCACTGAGTTAAATGGGATGAGCAGTGTGAGTTTAGTTTGGCTGGGATTTCACTTATGCCATTGAGCACTGAAGATTTTATTTCCTCTGAAGTTTTAAACAAAATGGTTTGTTTGTTGGATTTTGTCCCAGTAGTGTCTTTGGAAATATGTGTTCATGGATCTCGTTATGTCAGAGAGAAAATCCTGAATGTCACAGTGGATTCAACATTTTATGTCTTTATGTTGTTATCATGTCTCAAGCCAATGTGCTGGAATAGCTTGCTTCTCAGTGGAATTCATTAGATTTTTGCAAAAGAATCTGTTCCATATTTCTACTAAGGAAGAAAATTTCACCTCATTTTTTCCAACAGATATTTAAATGTCACTCAGCAATTAGCATTGTTAATGCTTCTAAATTTATCCATTATATCCAATTTTTAGAATTTACACCACTTTTTCTGGCTAACAAACTACTCCAAATATTAAGGCTTTCTTTTTAAAGCAACAACCATTTTTTTATTCTGTATGAGTCTGTGGGTCAACTCGATGATTATCCTCATCTGTGTCAGACTCAGCTGATCTGGACTGGAATTCCACCAACGAACCACCAGTTGACTGTACCAGTTCATGAAAGTCCAGTCATGATCGGCTGAGTCACACAGTTAAAAATAATCACCTACCTGACCCATTGTCTTGGTATCATTAGTTGGAATATTTCTTCATTCAGATGGCTGCAGCGGTTGGCAACGATGAAAGTTGGACTCTGCAGGGGCAACTTTACCAGGCAGTTTGAGTCATGTTTGCTACTGTTGCATTGTCCACAGAAGTCATCTTTCCAAGCATGGGATTAGTAGAGGCGGGGTAGACTTTCAGTAAACAAATTTATAAGTGGCCATGAAAAATTGTACCAGAAACTTTGTCAAAATAAAATACAGAATCAGGGGCTGGCATGTTACCTCAACAGTCTAATTCTCTGCTTGCATATGGGTACCAGTTCTATTCCTGGTTACCCCACTTCCCATTCAGCTCCCTGCTTGTGGCAGTGGAGAGAATGCAGTGGAAGATGGCTGGGAAAGCAGTGGAGGGTGGCTCAGTCCTTTGGCACCTCCATCCACATTGGAGACTCAGAACAAGCTCTCAGATCTTGGCTTTGGATCAGTTCATATCTGGTATTGTGGCCATTGAGGGAGTGAAATAGCAGATGTAAGACTTCTCTTTCTTTCTCTCTATTCCTCAAAAATCTGTTTTTCATACAAAAATAAATAAATCTTGGAAAAAATACAAAGAGTAACATTTAAAGGTATCTGTCCATTGCATACATCATTAAAATGTAAAATTAAAGGAAATGAATCCAAAGAATTAGTCAAATACTAATGATGGATTTATATAATTAGTATTATACAGTCTTTCAAAATTGTTTTTATAGTAATATGATAATATAGAAAAGTATTTCTAGAACTTTAAGTGACATGTAACATTGTAAAAGTAGCAAGATATCATAGTTATAAATATAAAAATACATTTATATATAAATGGGTAGAAAAACAATAGAGAAGAATCATGGTTTTAAATTAACATATTAATATAGCACATGAAGAAAATGCTAACCTAATTATGCTTATTCTTTTTTTATACATTTTATTATTATTATTATTATTTTATAGTACAGTTTCGTATTCCCTTATCCCATCCCCAGTTCCCTCCCCCCCAGTTCCTTTATATCATTACTAACATATAGTTCTTCATACTCAGTCATATGTCCATCATTGCGGGCCTGGACAATGGTAGAGAGTCCAGTATCCTATTGTCAAGATATAGTAAACAGTTTCATTGTAAGTCCATCTTTGTCTGGAAACAGAAATGCAAATCAACACTACATCCTCACATCTGGATGTTAGTCTCCATTTCACAGCTACTGTACATCCCCTTAAATGAAAAGTCATGTTTCAAAATCAACAATAGAAACAAAAGAGGAAATTTACAATGCCATGAAGTTAAATGACATGTTACTAGATATGACAGTCTCCATTACACAACTACTGTACATCCCCTTAAATGAAAAGTCATAATACAAAATCAACAAATAGAAATTTACAATGCCTGAAGTTAAATGACATGTTACTAGATATGACAGTCTCCATGACACAGCTACTATACATCCCCTTAAATGAAGAGCCACAAAACAAAATCAACATCTGGGAGAAAAAAGAAATTAACAACACCAAGAAGTTTGCAAATGTATTTAATGAAATAATAAAGGAAAATTTCCCTAATCTAGAGGAAGAATTGGGAAACAATTTCCAAGAGGGGCACAGAACTCCCAACAGGCTTGACCAAAAGCAATCTTCACCACGACATATGATCATCAAGCTCTCTTCAATTGAACATAAGGAAAAGATCCTTAAATGTGGACGTGAAAAAAATCAGTTGACATATAAAAGAAAGCCAATCAAGCTCACAGGAGATCTCTCACAGGAAACTCTACAGGCAAGAAGAGAATGGAGTGACATATTCCAGATTCTAAAAGAAAATTTTCGGCCCAGGATAACATATCCAGCAAAGCTTTCTTTTGTCTTTGAAAATGAAATAAAATTCTTCCACAGTAAAGAAAAGCTAAAAGAATTTGCCTCTCCCAAACCTGCCCTACAAATGATACTTCAAGATGTTCTCTTGGCAGAGAAGAGGAATAGCACCTATCAAAACCAAAGGCAAACGGGAAGAACATCCCAGTAAAATGACAACAGAAGACTAAACCAATGAACAACCCATTGCTAAAATGACGGGACCAACGTAACACCCATGTATATTAAACTCTGAATGTAAATGGCTTAAGCTTAATCAAACATCATAGAGTAGTACACTTGATTAAAAAACAAAACCCATCTGCTTATTGTCTGGAGGAGACACACTTCAACAAAGATTAGCGGAAACTATATCACATGGGTTTTGTTATTCTCTGTTAGTTTCATCTCTTCAAAACACTTCCGATTAAATCATTCAATGACTCGTATATCATACGGTAGCATCATTTTCTTCAAGAAGGTTCTTGATTTTCATTTCTTCAGCTACACATTAGTCATTTAATAGCATGTTATTTAACTTCTTGGTGTTGTTAATTATGCTTATTCTTAAATGGTAGAACTTACAAAATATTTATTTTTCTCAATTCTTGTATATCCTGAATTTTAACAGTAAATATTCAGTGCTTCATAATATGAAAAAAAGAATAGATATTATATAATTAGCCACTGAAAAACAGAATTAATGATGAATTTTAAAATTTCTTCCCCCTAATGTATATACCAGAATAATCTCTTCTTCTAATATTAGATTAAGTGACATGGATTTTTGAAATAGTGATTAAGGTCCAAAATGAGTTGATTCTGAGTTAATCAAAAGAGAGATTATTCTGGGAAGGTCTGATCAAATCAAATGAGCCCTTAACTAGAACAGGACTGTGAAAGACACAGACCCTGTCACCCTAAGGAAGAAAATGAGAACCAGTAATTAGGCATCTGAAGCCTCAAATGAACTGACACCGTGGAAAAATTATTGGATTTTACTCAATGAACTTGACCCCATACTTCTGAACCAAAGAAACTGTAAGATATTAATTTGTTCGTGATTAGCTAATTTACAAAAATATGAATTATAAGTGCTCTTTTCGTACAACCTCTTAAAATGACAATAGAGTATCAGATATTTTTCCAGCAAGATCCATAGGTTTTAAGTCTATGCTACATACATAGTCAATTAGAAAATTAAATTAAATGGTAGATTCTTGGAATTAATATGTTGTCAACCCTCAGAAATGAATAGAGAATTTTTTTTCATATAAGCAACATGGAAAATACTACAAATGTCAGTATCAACCAAGAATATCCCCATTTTTATTACTTGATGTCTGATTTTCTTCATCACCCCAGCAGACAACTATGCTTTCCTCTCAAACCTTGCTCAGCCCCAAATATTTAAAGTCAACAGTTTACGCAATCATTTGCAATGCATCATTTTTAGCCTGGTGACTAAAATCTATTTTTCTTTGAGGAAATAATGTTTAGTTCATGATTGAAACAGCTCAATGATTTTCTTATGTGTTCAGCCACTGAAGACACTAGACAAAATCTGTTCATTTTCATTACAACTTCAAAAAGCATGAATATTTAGTATATTGAGGCTTAAAAGAAGAATTAACATGAGTTATGGGGCATGACATCAAATGTTTAATATGTTCTTTTCTGGTGGTTTTCTCCCTGGGAAAGTGGCTAGATACCATTTTAGCTCTACCAGTGGAAAAACCACAGTTACAGTATTATAACAACATTGACTTTCTTCCTTAGACAAGTCCCAGTGTTCCTCCTTTCCTTCCATGTCATTTCCCTCAGAGTCATTTCCTAGGGGGTTGGAACAAGTCCCTGCTTTAGCTTTAGTTTAATTCCTTCAGTAAGAGGGACTTACATGACAGCAGTGGCTCTCACAGCAAGGCTTTGGATCAGCAAATTCAGTATTGGATTAGAACTTCTTGGAAATGCAAATTGTCTTGATTCACCCAAGATTTCAGCACAAGTTCTGGGAGTAGGAGGAATCTATTTTACTTATGAAATCCTACAAGTGGTCTAGATTATTAGATGCTCCTCCTGGTAACTCTAGATTGTGGCAGAGACATGTTTTACTTTTTCAGCTTGTTAGTTCCCAACTATGAGCCCTTCTGCCACTGATTTGCTCTCCGTGAAGACTGGTTGTTAGAGAGAGGAGAATGGCATGTCTAGGGTGTTATTTTTGAAATCATAAATTGCTGGCCTTTCCCCACAGCATGGGATGCTCTTCACTGCATCCCCTGCAGGTCTTGGTCCTTTATGTCCTGTTGTGTTACCCTTGGCTCTACAAAGCCAGCTTCATTTCTAAGAGGAGTGGTTTGGTTGAGATATAAAATGCAGGCAATCTACACTGCCAACACACTGAATTACACACCAAAAATGTTGAAAAATTCATTGCTTATTGGCATCATAAAGAAGGCAAAAGAGAGAAGGCAGTTTCAGCTTAAATCCAAACAAAGCTAGGGCTGGATTTTGATTCTAGAGCTTAACATTTTGGAATATTCATTTATGTATCGTCTGTGTCATTCTCTTTTCTTTTATAATCTACAATAATTGACATTCTTCACAATGCTTTATCAAGACAACATGAATAAGACTACCTGACTTGTAGCAGGTGCTCAATAAATTGTATTTTTGTTCCTTTTCCCAATTTCCACAATCACGAATTCAGTGCCAGACAACTTCATTTTCCAAAAGCATTTGCTGCCTTGGCCAGCTGGGCTGTATTCATGAGCCTTATGTTCCAGCCAGATAAACCCCCACTCACTGGATGCACACTTCAGTTTTGGGACATCATTTTCATTCATCACATCATTTCATGTTTTACTATACTTCTTCCTCCAGTTCCACAGTTAAAAATGTCCTCTGCTTGGAGTTATAGCAATCCTATAGAAGCATCCTGATTAGTCATTATATAAACATTTAAAACAATACTATTATGCAACAAGCCTCTTAAGTGTGAGAGCTAATTAACCCTTCAAAAGTGACTTCGGGAGACAAGTTTCATTAGTGTCCCCATGCTATGCCTGAAGACACTGAAGCACAAAGAATTCACAAGCATGGTAAAATTTACTTCTGATGAGTGGTAAAGTTGAAATGTTATTTTAGAGAAATTTTGGACAGGATGTGAATGACATGACAAAAAAAATAATTCAACACAAGTAATTTCTAGATAGGTTGTCTGTTAGTCTGCATGTTTTTAGGGAAGAGTCTGAACAGAACTTCTAGAAGAAAGAAATGTTCTCTTTTGTAACCAAATAACTTAAAAATTGATGTTTTATTTCTAATGCGAAGTTCTCCAGCCATTTATGAAATTCAGACAGCTGTGGACCATTGCATTATTTGACTTCTCTCCCTATTGCTTTTTAAAAATTAATTAATTATTTTCGAGTGGCAAAGAGAGATAGAGTCAGACAGAAATACGCCATCCAATGGCTGTCTCTTCAAATGCCAAGACTGTGCCACATCAAATTTAGGACATGCACATAAAAGATTAAACATTATTGATGGCAGGAACCCAACTAATTGAAATATCGCCTGCCTCTCAAGGTAAACATTATTAAGAAGCTAAAATTGGAAGAGGGGACAGGTTTTGAATCTAGACACTCTCATAAGAATCATAGACATACCAAGCAGTCTTATATGTGTCATCATCAATGGTCTTATCTTCTCTTTTATGTGTTCTTACTTCCAATTTTCCTTCATGTGTTATGCAAAGCAATTTTCCTTGTCCTCGAATCCTCTATTCCCCTAAGCTAAAAATGAAGCAGTGAACCTTCCTTCCTTCCTTCAATACAAATTTTTAATCATTTTTTTCTTTCAATAATTTTAACGTCTATTATTTTTGTGTGAAAGACAGAGGTGAGAAGGAGTCACACACACGAGAGGTGGAGGAGAAAAGAGAAAGAGATCAACTGCTAACCCACTTTTCCAAATGCTAGGCTGAAACCAGGAGATGGAGTTGAGAATGAAATATGGATTTCTCATAAAGATTGGGTGATATTTACCTGAGTGATTATCACCTACTCAATCTCAGGTTATATATTTGTAAGGAAGCTGGACTCCACAGTAAGAAAGGCAAACTCAGCAGAGGGGGAGATATAGAAGGAATGTCCTCCCTCCGCTGATTCACTCCTCAAATGGCCACAGTAGCCAGAGCTGAGCTGATCCAACAGTGGGAGCTAGAAACTTCCTCCTTTTAATAATAATTATTCATTAAATAATTTTGTTATTAGGTATAAAGCTTATGCCCATAAAAAGTCCATTTTGATTTGCAAACCCTTGAAAATGTCCATAAAATAATTTCAATATTATTTAGATCATTAACACCTATTGAAATAGAATTCTTTAAATCTGTGCTTGCAGATAGCTAGTGATATTCATTCAAATTTTAAAATTACTGATAGCTTTGACTTTTTGTGCCCATTTGTTTGAGATTTCAAATAAAGCATATAAACTTAAAATCTCACTATTCAAATTCCTTTTCTTTCAAGGCTTTATAGTACGTGAAGAGAAAATGTGTTCTATTTTTTCCCAAATTTTATAAATTTTGGTGGCAGGTATTGCCATTATAAGTAGCAAATTGACACTTAATTGAATTAAGGCATAATTCAAGACAGTCTGTTTTTTGCTTATTCAGTTATTTTACAACAACATTTTCACCCCTGTGAAATATCAAGGCAACAAATAAGCCACAAAATTTTTTTCTTTTAGAACTGTTGTTAATTTATGAGAAGTTCTCTATATCTTTATGCATTGATTTGGCTAAATTATATATGTCTAGAAATCTATGCACTTCTAGATTTTCAAATTTTTGACATATAGCTTTTTGTAATAATTCAAGCTGATTCTATGCATTTATATGTAAGTAGTTGCAACAACTCCTGTTTGTTCTCCTCTGTTATTAATTTGGTTCTCCCTTTTTTGATTAGTCAGACTATCTTTTATCAATATATTTATGTTTCAAAAAACAACTCTCTATTTCACTGAACTTTAGGGTGCGTTTTAAATCTCTATTTTGTTTATTCCTGGTCTATTTTTGTTAGTTTTTTTTTCCTTCTATTAATTTGGGAGTTTCGTTTATTTTTACTTTTTTAGGGTCTTGAAATGTATTACTACCTAGTTTATTTAATACCTTTCTGAGATATTGATGTACACATTTGATGCTATAAACTTTCCCCTTAACACTGGTTTTGCTGGACTTTTAAGTATTATGTTGCCTTCTTCATTCATTTCAAGGATTTTTAAAATTTGTGTGTTGGTTTTATCTACTATCCCCTACCTCCTGATCTTGTGTTTGTATATTTTCTAGGGTTCCTGTGCTGTTAGCTCCCAGTTTCATTTCATTATGATTAGAAGAGACATATTACATAATTTTAATTATGTTTAAGTTATTGAGACTTTTTGGTTCTTTTTCAGTTTCTCTTTTCTTTTTGTCTCACCGATATTTGCAAAGACCAGTCTTTTCTAAGATCTTCCTTTTTCTGCTTCATCAAGGCTGTTGTTTAGGCTTTCCATTGTGACTTTTATTTGAATCGCTGAATACTTGATTTCTTATTATTCTGTTTACTGTATTTGTATGTACTGAATATCTATGTCATATCATGTATTAATTTTCTAATTTCACTTAACTGTTTCAGTGTACTTTTTGAGTAGCCTTATAATCATTCTTTTGAATTTCTTTCTCAGGCATTTCTTCGGTTTTTTTTTTTCTTCACAGTCCAGTATTAATGCATTACTGGATTAATGCATTAGTGTTGTTTTTATGGAGTCCTATCACCTTTCTTTCTATTGTTCTCTTTGTTTCCAAAGTGATTTTTAAGTATCTAGGAGAGATCTTATTTTTATTTTCCTCTGAAGTCTATATACCTGGATATGTGCTTCTTGTGCTCTGCGAAGCATCTTAGGGTTACACTGAATCTCCAGGGGTGTATCCTATATGGTACTTGGGAACTCAGGCCACCATATGTGGGTGAGGCAAGAGGCCAGTGTAACACCCAGCTTATTTGTGTGTGGTGTAGTACCTCTGGATACAGACAGTAAAGGGAAGAGATGTTGAAAGCAACTGGCCTGTTTGAATTACCAGGTTTTCTCAGAGTCAGAGTGAACTCATGATTTCTGGGATACAGTGAGCGCATGCTGTCAGCACAATCCACCCATTCAGGCAGGCAATGGTGTACAGGGCGTTGGCTCACTCTGTAGTGTGCTCCCCAATCCCACTGTAAGACATACCTGCACTGTGTAGGGAGTCATTGCCATCAGTCTTTGGGTGCATGTATGGCAACCAAGTACAACCTTTGATTTTTCAAGTGGTCAGGGAAGGAGAGGCAATGGAGACAGACTGGATCTCAGTTCTTACGGATTTCACCCTTCTTATTTCCAGAGTATTAAGGGGCTATGCCAGCTGCCTTCTCACTACTTCCTACCATGGCTTAGAGTTTTATGTGTGCCTGCTGGGCCAAACTAGACCTGTTGTGCACTGCTAGGATACAGAACTATTCTTGGATCCTGGAAAAGATAGAGAAACAATCTGTGGTAGGAGTGGGGGAAGGAACCATGTGAATTCCCCCTCTCACTCAAACAGCCTCGAATTTTCAAGCGGGCCCTCTTCATTGAACTGCTGGTTTACGACAGTAGGATTACTGACCAGGGAGGCTCACTCATGGGAGAGCTGCACACATGGACTCCACTTAAGCTCTCCTGTTCTCCTTCTCAACACCGAATCCCTTGGCTGAGGCCTCAAACACTACCTCATTCCTTTCTCCTCTCTCTAGGCTGCTATGCAAGCTATATACCTCCCACTGTGCTTCCACTTTTCTTCTGCCTGTAATACTTTCTCCCAGCCACTGACCTACAGATGTCATTGCTTTCAAGTACCTCCATTGAGGAAGAGCAACACTAGACTTCTGTAAGTAGCTATATTGAATCCCTCTAGGGTAACATTCCAGGATGTTTATTGTTTTAATTTTTACATTGGTAAATGATATTTTGCCATCAAAAAATAAGCTATGTGTAATTTTGTCAAACCATTTCTCTCGGCATTTAGCACAGTGATTAACGAATCTGTAAAAATGAGCAGAAGTCTGAGATTTTATTCTACATTTAGTATTCCAAGTTGTGATATATCAATTTCATTAATGCTGATGAAAGACTCTGGGGCAAAGACCAAAGACTTGATTACTCACAACACAGAATGTGGTATGAGTTTGGTATTTAAGACAGATATCATTTGTTTGTTTTTCCTAGTCCTAAGGGGTAGAGGGGGCCATGTGTAATGACCCAAATGGTTTATTTCACATGCATAAAACCTGAAAGTTAAGTTTTCTCCAATAGTGTTATGGGGACTGTAATAAAATCTGCCCTATTTTTGACTATGGGAAGACATTATCTAATATCCATCTTCATCAGAAAATGAATTGTCCCAGTAACATTCAGGAAGATGTTACCGGCAACCATCCAGGCTGTATACTATACAAAACTATTTGAAAAAAAATTGTAGTTATAAAGAAAAATGCTCCATTAAAAGCTATCAACAGCAGGGCCAGTGGTGTGACAGGCTAAGCCTTTGATGTACATACTAGCATCCCATAGGAGAGTTGGTTTGAACCCTGCTCCACTTCCAATGCATCTCTCTGCTTATAGCCTGGGAAAGCAGCAGAGAATAGCCCAAGATCTTGGGCCCCTTATACTCACATGGGATAGCAGCAGGAAGCTCCTGACTCCTGGTTTCAGATTGGCTCAGCTCCCGGTGTTTCTCCCAACTGGAAGTGAGCCCATGGATGTAAAATCTCTGCCTCTGTCTCTCCTTTTCTCTGTAATTCTTTCAAATAAAAATGACTAAATCTTTTTTTCAAAAGTGTCTAGCAGATTTGTATAGTATTGTTAGGAATTTTCATTAGTGACTAAATTTTTTAGAAATAGAGATAAACACATGTTTGTAACAATAACTGTTATAAATTCTGGAAGGCAGTGAAGAAAAGAGAATCACAACACACTGTGAGTAGAAGTGTCAGTTGGCCCAGCTATTATGGAATCTACTACATAAGAACTTCAAGTAATTAAAAAAAATGATGGTACAAACCAGCAATCTGCCTTTTATGCATAGACCCACCAAAAAAAGATAAAATCACTACCTCATCAAGCTCTCTATACTCTCATATTCATTATGGTGTTATGCACAATAAGCCAAGATGTGAAAGCAATGTTAGGGTCGGCACACAAAAGAATGAAAAAATAAAAATGCAGTGTTTATAGATGTAATATTATTCAGTCTTAAAAATGGAGATATTTTCATTTGCCACTGGATCTGCAAGTCATGCTTCCTGAAATAAGAGAGAAAAAGGAATGCATGATTTCATTTGTATGTGTAACATCATTTATATACATAAACATTACACTATATATACATACATGCGTAACACACACACAGCCCAAATACATAGCAGGTAGAAAATGAAGCAGTGATTATCATTGATAGAGGCCTTTAGGAAATGGGGAGCTGTTACTCAAAGAAGGGCCCAGCATGATGGCCTACTGGCTGAAGTCCGCCCCTTTATAGACACCGGTTCTAATCCCAGCAGCCCCGCTTCCCATGCAGCTCCCTGCTTGTGGCCTGGGAAAGCAGTTGAGAACAGCCAAAAGCCTTGGGATCCTGCACCTGTGTGGGAGACCCGGAAGAAAATCCTGGTGCATGGCTTCAGATTGGCACAAGCTCCGGCTGTTGTGTTCACTTGGTTGGTGAATCAGTGGATGGAAGCTCTTCCTCTCTGTCTCTCCTCCTCTCTGTATATCTGACTTTACAATAAAAATAAATATATTTTTAAAAAGCATAGAGGTGAGATGGAGAAGTCCAGAGCTACAATGTAGGGGAAAAAATTATATTTAAGACCAGCATCATGGATTAGCTGGCTAATTCTCTGCCTGTGATGCTGTCATCCCATATGAGCACCAGCTCCTGACCTGCCTGCTCCACTTTTGATCCAACTCCCTGCTTATGGACTGGCAAAGCAGCAGAGGAAGGCTCTATTCCTTGGGCCCCAGCATCCATGTGGGAGATGTGGAAGATGCTCCTGACTCTCACCTTTGGATCAGTTCAGCTTTGGACATTGTGGCCATTTGGACAGTGCACCAGTAGATGGAAGATCTCTTTTACTGTCTACTTCTCTCTGTATTTTTTCAAATAAAAAATAAATAAATTTTTAAATAAAGATATCTAATAGGATTGTATTCTGTTAGAAACTTATGTTCAGTGAATAGATTTTAGGGGCTCTCATCAAATATGAATTAGTAGATAGTAATCTGCTTCTTTAAAGCAACCATTCTATTGTCAATATGTAACCATAAAGTTGTGCTGTTTATAAATGATAAATTATATTTTTAAAAGTAGATACATTCCAGTATAAAACTGTCATACAATGAATAAAAGCCACGTAGGAGATAGCTTCATAACAAAATGATCTACTGAAAAATACTAAGTAATTTTTCAAACTCAGGGAGATGTCATTTTGACTATCTTTTATGTGTTAAATTTGGCCATGGCCTTAGTTTAAACTTTCATAACCAAGTGCCATTGTCTGGATGGTTGATGAACAACGAATTTTTTTGTGGATTATGGAAGTCTGACACCAGAGTACCAGTAATCAGAGTAACACTTCGGCTGCTCTTCAGAACTCTGAGTACCCGTGGTAGCTTCATATGTAGTTAGACGGGTGTGAAAGCGCTTTGAAACTTTATCATTGCCATTCATGAAAATTAAACCTTCAAGATCAAATCTCCTTAAAACACTGTACCTACTAATACATTTGTTGTAAGGATTTAAACATACACAGTGGAGGGGAGAAACTATTCAGTTTTTTCATAGCAGTTTTTATTTCCTTTAGATTTCATTGGCCATATTAAATTGGCTCATACTCTATAATTTAATAGTGTTATCTCATTTTAAAAATTTTGTGCAGGAGCCAGTGGTATGGCTAGGTGTGTTAACCTGCCCCTTGCAGTGCTGGAATCTCGTATTGGAAGATTATTTTAAGTCCTGGCTGTTGACACTTTCTGTAGTTCCTGCCAACATGCTTGTATAAGCAGAAGAAGATGGCCCAAATACTTTGGACTCTTTTACCTACATGGAAAACCTAGATGACGTTCTTGGTTTCTGTCTTTGTCTTGGCACAACCACACTTATTGTGGTCTTTGGGGAGGATGAAAGGGTGGAATCTTTCTCTCTCTTTCTCTCTTTCTCACTCACTTTCTCTCTCTCTCTCTTAAACCTCTACCTTCTCTCAGAAACAGAAAAACAAATTAAACACAAAACCTTATCCAGATTAAGTATCAGTCTTTATGTAATAACTGAGTTGCTAATCACTGCTTAAATTTACACATGCACACACACACACACACACACACACACACACACACACACACATCAATTCATTTTCAGTGCACTGTAGAGAAGAAGCTAAAACATTCAGGAGGGAACAAACTATTTATGCTGTTCAGTTGCGCTGCTGTCTTCCCAACAGTACTGAGTTCAAACCTGTGTTTATATGCTGCTGTTACACATTTTGTTCTGGGATGCGAATGTTAAGGCTGCTTCACAACAAAATACACTTCACACAAAACTAATTCTTTCCTTCTTTCTTTTTTGTCCTCTTCTTTTGCTTTAACTCATCCAAGTTAGCCCCCTAAAATCTACTTCAATATTTAAATCATGTTAAATTTGAGTGTCTGAATATTTCATTTCTATTCTATCCCTAAGGCTCATCAATTTTAAAGATGGATTATAAATCTACAGCAAGTTGTTCCTGAGAGATATGGTGACCAAAATAGCTTACTTGAAGTATATATCCAATTTCATTCTTTTTCCTGTGCAAAGTTTTATTACCAAAGTATCCTAAAGGGAAAAAATAAATATGGTTCTTTCAGTGAATGCTTTGGGTATTAAACTATTACAAATTTATGGTTGATAGTTAACTATTAGGAATAAGGTAATAGTATTGAAAAACACATTTTTAAAAGTCAAAGGAATATATATGCATACATATATACATATATGATCGCCAATGATTTGATCTGACCTACAATTTATTTCAGATATGGACCTCTGAAAAAAACATTAAGCAATTTTATGTTTCTGGAGGAAATTTGCATTTAAACGAATATAATAAAAAGTATAGGCCTTTAAACAAAAGGTCTATATGTCTGTAAGGCATAATCATGAATATATGCATGGAATTTATGAAAGCTTTCATTTTATGAATACTAAAATGCATACAGGAAGAACTTGAGTGTTTTTTCCAAGGTATTATTGTTATAAAGTGATAATATTTTGATTAGGACTCGGCATTTCTTGGTCAGGGATATTTTCACTATATCACAGATTCACTTGCATTAATAATTCCTATTATTCCTTAATCACTCAATATATATCTGGTGCTATAGAAAAAGCTTGACTTTGGTTATCTCACTTGCTGTTCATCATCAATATATGACACAAGGTCAATTATTATGTTCTGACATTCAGTAGACAATTTTGACAGATCACACAGAAAATACATGTTTTAATTCAAGCCAAAAACATAAATATTTGAAAGCCAGGAGTCTATTTTTTAAGATTTATTTTATTTTTATTGGAAAGTCAGATATACAGAGAGGAGGAGAGACAGAAAGGAAGACCTTTCGTCCAATGATATACTCCCCAATTGGCCACAGTAGCCAGAGCTGAGCCGATCCAAAGTCAGGAGCTTGGGGCCTCTTCTGGGTCTCCCATATGGGTTTAAGGCCCCAAGGCTTTGGGCTGTTCTCGACTGCTTTCCCAGGTCACAGACAGGAAGCAGGGCTGCCTGGATTAGAACCGGCACCCATATGGGATCCCAGCACATTCAAGACGAGGACTTTGCAACTAAGTTACCATGCTGGGCCCAAAAACCAGGAATCTTAAATGAAACAAGATTTTTGTTCAGTAAATGATCAATTATACTTATTTATATCACAAAGTGGGAATTTTGAAACACTATTCTCTCAACAATAAAATTTATTTTTGCAATTCCGTGACACCGTTTAAAATGTATATCAAAGCATGATCTTTCAGTAAAAAATTAAACTTTGGATGAAATATAAACCAAAAAAAACTATCAATAAGGAAAATCTTTGTAATGCTCAGTGAATATGTTATCATCGGTTAGTACAAGGTTTCTAGGAAAGTTCATTCTATAATATGTTAGAAGGTGAAACGCTTTCATTTCAATTGCAGAGTTAGCATTACATTCACTTTGTACACCATCCAGTGCTCATTTGCTCTGGCTGATGATTTGGAAACAGAAGCTACGTCTGGTTCTGTTTATTATTCTCAACAAATTTCATATTACTCTGTGATGCTCTGGAAGCAAAATAATTGTTATTCATCTTCCACAAAGCAAATCAAATTACATATCAAAATGTAATGTGTCTACTCTGTTATTCCAGCAGAATTTTATAAGGATCAGAGTCCTTACAATTTTGTTAGGAAGATAAAAATAATCATGATGCCATCAGATTTTAAAATCCTGAAATGTGTTTCTTGAATAATGGTAAAAGATATTCAAAGGACAGTTTTTAAGTTAGTTGAAAACTAGGATCAGCATGGTGGTATGTTGATTCCTCCTACATTGTTGCAACCTATATGGATGCAGGCTTGAGTCCTGGCTATTCAGTTCTGATTCATCTCCCTGCTTATGTCCTGGGAAAGCAAAGGTGGTTGACCTGAGTTATTGAGCCCCTGAAGTCACATCGGAGACAAAGAAGCTCCTGACTCCCAGCTTTGGGCAGCCCAGTTCTGGCCATTGTGGCCATTTGTGAAGTGAACTGTAGGATGAAAGAGCTCTCCCTCGCTCACTTCTGCTTCTTGCTTTGCAGCTCTGCCTTTCTAATAAAAATAAATAAGCCTAAAAATTTTTCCATCCTTTAAAAAAATGTAAAAAAGAGCAAGAAATTGGCTTGAGATGGCTAATAACAAAGTCATACAAAATATTCTTTATTTCTGGCTTCACTTCTTTAGAAGAAATAGAAAAAAAATGACAGACAGTATTTGCAAAAAAGTGCATCAGAAACACTGAGAGTTTAGATCAAATTTAAGGCTGGAAAAATGGATTTTGTAATTTTTTATTTAAAAATTAAAATTTGACTTAGTGGAATAATTCCCATTCCTTTCCTGGAAGAATCAATATCTCTGCTTCTAGAATAGGAGAAAATATTCCAGAGCATTGTTGATAATTATTATGACTTGTTAATTATTCTTGTAATAATCTCATACATTTTTATGATGTTATGATAATTTGCATCTTATGTGAATAGAAATCTGTGATGGAAAACCAGTTGAGAATAATAAATAATATTTTCTGAACTGCTAAACCTATCAACCATAAATTTTTTTTCTCTTTATTTAAAAACAAAAGTTTATTTTCTTTTCTTTTTTTATTAATTATTTTGCATTATGTGACAGTTTCATAGGCTCTGGGAATCCCCCCACCCCTCCACAGGCCCCTCCCCCCTGGTGGATTCCTCCACCTTGATGCAGTATTACAGTTCAAATTCAATCAAGATTCTTTCCTTGCAAATGTATACCAAGCATAGAGTCCAGCTACTTATTGTCCAGATGGGTTGAACAGTTTCTTGGGGAGACCATTTCTGGTCCGAAGTTAGAGCTGGTAGAATATCATCCCAGTCAATTAAGAGTTCCAATATAACATCAACAACAATTTGCAACATTATGGAATTGACATGGTTTTGAGTAACCAGTATGTTAAAAAAAAAAAAAAAAGCAAGTTCTTAACCACAACCTATGATTAGCTCATTGACATTTCAATTTTAGTTTGTATACAGGACCGGCTGCTATATACCTTAAAATGGCTATAAGGTACCATTCAGCTGTCTCGTGTCTATTTCATTTTCGTATTTAGCCATTTGTTGTGTTGAAGTATAATTTTGCTGATCTTGGCAGATTTTAGGATAATCTAGACTGGCTTGTAACTCTAACAAGACATTTGTCGACAATTAAGGTGCAGAACATTTTGGGGGGGAGGGGTGCAGGGAAATCCTCAACACCATGGTGAGGAGTAACTAATCTTTGTGTCCCACCCAGCGAGGCATGAGCCAATCCACGCCAGCTCTTTCCTGTCAGATTCCAAGCTCTACTTTTTGTTGTTTGTCTATTTATTTTAGGTTTTTTTAGTTTGTATGATTGTTTGTTTGCTATGAGGGGTTTTCGGAGCGATCCCGATGGTCATTGCGAGGGAGAGTGGGGGTCCAGAGGTGGAGCCAGGCTCGGACCAGAGAAAGCTCTCCTCCCTGGTCCCGAAGGACGTTTATTGTTCTGTTTCTGCAGACCACTCAGGGCTTCTGTCAACCATAAATCTTTATGTCTGATTAGAAATATCTTTATTTTGTTGGTATTTTGAACTGTTTATATTATTGACAAAGTTCAGAGTACATAT
The DNA here is from genome assembly GCF_030435755.1 of Ochotona princeps. Taxonomy (NCBI): domain Eukaryota; kingdom Metazoa; phylum Chordata; class Mammalia; order Lagomorpha; family Ochotonidae; genus Ochotona; species Ochotona princeps. Next base: position 38,322,415 of record NC_080846.1, on the reverse strand, counting down.
TTTTAGTGGTAGTGATAATTTTGCCTTTCATTTTCTAAATTGTTTGTGTTACTTATTCCAATTAAATGTCGTTAGGAAAAGAAAATGATTTTTGTTAAGGAAACTATTTTCCTAATGTTACTTGGGCAGTGCAAAATGATGCCTCTTTTCCCAGGTTAATTAACGACAATGGTGTCTTTCATTCTAAAATCTCCTGGTTTCGATTAAGTATTAGTCATAGTATATTATCCAATATCTCTGCATTGCCATATTGCAAGCCATCCCCAAGTCTGATAACAGTTGCGTTAATCCAACCTGTTGATTCAACCAGTTGGCTGGATTTCTTATAATTCTGTGGTAAGGCAGCAGGTTGCTAAAGACTGATGTAAAATGACCTCAGTTGAAATGTTTTTATCTCTTTTTGATCTCTTTCCCTTTTTCAAGCACCGAGCTTGCCATTATGGTTAATTTAGAGTTTTACATGAAAGGGTGCAAGCTCAAAATTAACAATACATCCCTTTTACACTAGCGTATTAGCATGTTCTTTTGACTAAAGCAAACCATGCAGCTAGCCTACCATCAATGGGGGACATGATTAAGAAGTCATAGTATTAAGATTGTCAGTAAGACCAGGGTATTAATTGAGTGCTCAGTGAGTAACCCAAAAATTCAACAATGTTAAAACATACCTTTATTTTCATTAAACTCCTTAACTTTTCAGTTGCAAATAACATTTCAGAACCTCAACTCAATTTCTATATGTAATAATGCTTTATTATTCTTATGCCTTTTTAAATATTTATTTATTTTTATTGAGAAGTCAGATTTACAGAGAGAAAGAGAGACAGAGAGAAAGTCCTTCCATCTGCTGACTCGCTCCCCAAGAGGCCACAATAGCCGGAGCTGAGTTGATCTGAAGTCAGGATCCAGGAACTTCTTCTGGGTTTCCCACATGGGTGTGCACCAAACTCTACTGCTTTCCCAGGCCACAGGCAGGGAGCTGGATGGGAAGTGAAGCAGCCAGGGAACAAACCAGGGCCAATATGGGATCCTGGTGCATGCAAGGTGAGGACTTTAGCCCCTAGGCTACTGCCCTGGGCCCTATACTAGTGTCTTTACAATATTCTCACAGTAATGGTTTGCCAAACATACCATATCATATTAATTTCTTTTATGCTATTCTCCAAGATATGTATTTACAAAATTCCAAATGTCTATAATCTTTACATTTGATAAAAACAGAATTACAGTTGCACTTTAGCCTACTTCTTAAAATGTATTCTTCCTTTTTAAAGTAAGCCTGATGCAAGAACTTAAAACACAGTCATCTAACAAAGCTTGGCAGAGATAATCTGTGTTTTAAAATTGAAAATGATTGATTATTATAACCCAACAAGCATGTCTTTGAAGCCAACTATGTGTCCTTGATTGCAAATGGCACTAAAAATATTTAAGAGAGCCATGTGTTGGTTTGCATCCCTACTTAACAGAAATAGTTTTATTACCTAGTTTATGCTCTTGTCAATGCTCTTGATTATCCTACAATTTTTATACTATGTAATGCTTCCTGTTTGAAATAAAAATAAAATAAGCATCTTGAAATATATTTAGTATTAAATTGGTCTACTGAAAAATTTGCTCAATATAATACTTGCTTCCGTAATAATTACAAGTTATAATATCACTTAGTCAGAAAACATTTCCTCTTAGAAAACATTTTGTTGGAACCCGTGGCAGGTTGATCCTCTTTCTGTGATGTCAGTATCCCATAGGGGCACTGGCTCAAGTTCGGCCATTGCACTTCCCTTCCAGTTTCTTTCTAGAATTCTGGGAAAGCAGCAAAGGATGGCCCAAGTCCTCAGGCCGCTTCCTGCACCCATGTCAGAGAACTGGATGAAACTCAAGGCTCCTGCTTTAGAACCAGCCCAGTTCTGGCTCTTGTACCTGTTTGGTGAGAGAACCGTGGAATGGAAGCTGTCTCTGTGTCTCATTTTTTTTCTATAATTATGCCTTTAAAATAAAAATTTGAAAGCTTAAGAAAACATTTTTGTTTCCAAAATATTCTTTTCCTTTCAACATACAATTTTCATTTGTTTGTTCTTTTGTTATGCCGCTGGAGCCTCAGAAGCCAAAGCCTCTTATAAATCAGAAAGTGATGTTCTTTCAGTATTATTCAGAACATTTTTAACTGAGTATGGAAAAGCATACACTGTCAGCTTAAGTTGGAGTGCTATCTTTTGGCTCAATAAGACAATTTTTCTCACTGTATTTTAGGATTAAGGAAATCCCTGTACTTTGGGATTAAGTAATCTCCATGTTGAAGAGACTTGGATATAGAAACAAAATACTTTAGAAAGTTTTTGATAAAATAAGAATTTTTAACTTCCCCCAAATAACTACAGAGGTAAAAAAAAAATGAAGTTGCTCCTGTTACCTTTTGGTTATATAGAAATTACCACATTAAAGCCTAGTATAGCAATTTTTTTGCAGTTGAATGTATTATATGTTTTAGAGATTTTTTTGTGGGGAAAAGTCCACTAAGCAATTTCACACTGGGAAAAACCCATAAAACAGGAGCGAAAGAGAGAGAAAGCTATTTTATAAGCACCAGTAAAGCTGAAGTAAATACAATAACAGAATAAATGTGAACTTGCTTTTATTCTATGTATAATAAGGGTGTACAGAAGATTTTTGCATTTTCTGTAGCTTCACTACCAGAGCAACCAGTTACAGGAAATTGACTTAAAATAACCAGAGTGTTACTAATGTTTGCTTCATGGATGATCACATTGGCCAAATAGGATTGACGTTTTTTGCATAGGAATATGATACATCCTAGAAATTAATAGAATGAAAAAATAAGTATATTTGTATCTCCTAGGGAAAAGATTTAGTATTGAATATTTTTCAAATTCCATACTTATGACATCCAGTCAAGCAATTGCTTTTCATCTCTTGCAAACCTAATTAACACAAAATGCAAAAAACCATTTTGTTAATGTAGTTGATTTAAGAAAGCTATACGGGGGCCCAGCGCAGTGGCTTAGCAGCTAAACTCCTTGCCTTGAACACCCCGGGATCCCATATGGGCGCCGGTTCTAATCCCGGTGGCTCCACTTCCCATCCAGCTCCCTGCTTGTGACCTGGGAAAGCAGTTGAGGATGGGCCAAAACCTTGGGACACTGCACCCGTGTGGCAGACCCAGAGGAAGTTTCTGGTTCCTGGCTTCGGATTGGCACAGCACCGACCATTGGGGTCACTTGAGGAGTGAATCATCAGATGGAAGATCTTCCTCTCTATCTCTCTTCCTCTCTGTATATCTCTGACTTTGCAATTAGAATAAGTAAATCTTTTAAAATAAGCTATATGGTCATGATACTTAAGTGAGATAAATATGTAGAGAATTAGAAAGGAAACTATCAAATAAAAATGTAGTGATTTACAAATATAGATAATCACATGAACTTTTCTAAAAAAGACTAGCATAGTCTAACACTTTGAAATTAGTCAGAAAGGTAATTATTCTTTGTGGTTTTTGAAAAGCTATGATAATATTAAACATTTCATTTGCTTTTATCTTATTCCATTTAAGGTTGCATGTGTATTTCTTGTGAGTAAATGGTCACTCCTTGAGATGATTAGAAACAAAATTTCCATGGTGCTATGTGGTCCTATAATAATTTTATATGGTCTCTTTTAGCAAACCTTAATTAGAGTAGCTGACTTGGCAGTTATTTTGAGTCTATTTATCTCCTAGTACACATGTTCTAACATATTCCCCCTGGTCTTGACTCTATATTTGCCACTGGCTCTTACTAGAAAGATATCTTTCCTATTATTTTATGCCACTAAGTTTTTATTTCAAAGATTTATTTATTTTTATTTGAAAGACAAATCTATTGAGAGAAGGAGGGCTGGAGAGAGCTTCCATCTACTGTTTCACTCTGCGAATGGCCACAACTCGCGGAGCTGAGCTGATGAGAAGCCAGGAGCTTCTCCCAGGTCTCCCATGTGGGTCCAGGAACCCAAGGGCTTGGGCCATCTCTGCTGCTTTCCTGGGTCATTAACAGAGAGCTGTGCCAGAAATGGAGCAACTAGGACATGAGCCAACAACCACGTGACAGGCCAGTGCCGGAGGCAAGCATTAGCTTGCAGTGCCACCACATTGTCCTCACATCAGTGTATTTTTATGCCCATGCATTTTATAATGATTTGTTATACAAAACTAGAAAACTGATATACCTCATTTTCAAATGCTTAAATTCAGTTAGACAGGCACAGGTATTTTAAAACTTGCTTTTATTTTATTTTAAAGGCAGACAGAATGAAATAGAGATGTAACAAGAAGACACACACACACGCATACACACACACGTCACTTCCATCCACAGGTTCACATGGCAGTTGTGTGCAGTAACCACGGCTTGTTGAAGTCAAACCCGGATCCAGGAACTCAACCCAGGTCTCCCCATAGGTGGCAGATACCCAGGTACTTGAGTCATCAAGTATGCATTAGCAGGCCTGAGCTGGAACTCAGGCCCAGGCACTTGGCTATGGGATACAGGCATCCCAGGGACAAAATAACCACCGTCTCAAATGCTCACTTTTGAGATAGGTATGTTTAATCGCTTTGGATGATTTCAGACATAATTTCAAAAAATTAAGAAATGAAAATATTTATCCTTTGAAATTCCAAATGAAAATAATTGAATCAGTAAACTTTTAATATTGATTATTAAATATTGATTATTTACCAAAATGACTGTTTTTCTGACTTCTGAACAAATAACATTACACTAAATATAGAATTTTGAGTAAAAATAGCAGTGTAACCTGTAGGTGAACTATTTTAGAAGCATGTTTAATGAATGTGCTAAAAATGACATGTAAGTTTTTTTTATTTGTCAATTTCTTTAAGCTGAGGGATACCCAGAGACCTAGTAAATCATTAGATTTGAATATGATTGTGTGGCTGTTTTCTGAAAATGTTAGCATTACAATCCGTAAAGAAGATTTAGAACACCAATGTGGGTGGGTATAACCTGGTCCACTGAGGTCGTTAAGAAACCAGAAAGAAAAGGAGTGATTATGATTTCCACTTAGTTGAAATATCTGTCTTTTATCCCTGGAAATCAGAGTTCCTGATCATAGGCCTACAGATAGTGATTGGGTCTGGGAAATGACATGAGCCAATCCTTACAAGTTCCTTTCTGTATATTTAGATGTTGTACTTGGTTCTGTTTCTCTGAAGAACACTGTCTAATGCAAAGATCAACCATAATTTGCTAAGTTTTTTATACCTTTATTAACTTATTATGTATATCAGATTTAGGACAATTTATATATCTTTCTTAAATCAAACATGTTCCTAGAGTCAGTCTATCTCAGAGGACACAATTTGAAAGGTGGTAATTTATAGCCAATTTTAAGGAGTTTATTATTTGAGAAACTGTTGTCAACTGAGACATTTTACAATGTTTCATCTTTGATCTTGCCATTTTCAATATGGTTATTAGGGACTAAGTTAAGGGCAAATAATTACTTTATACATTCTCATAGCTGATACTGGTATAAAAATCGTAGTAGTTAGAATGACCAAAATTTGAGAGTTCCCTTAATGAGTAGTGAGCTTTAAAAAGAAATTTGTGTTTACCTTTCCTTCTTTAATTTATATAGTAATCATGTGAATTAAATTGTCTATTGACCTCCACATGAAACCTCCAGTAGGTGCCATAAATTCTATGGTCTGTCTATAGTCCATTTAAATCACAAAAAGTACTGCGTTTTTAAAATTAATTAAGATGGCACTGTTTAATTATATTCCAAAATTACTAATGTGAATGGATATTGATTGTTTTGGAATCACCTGGTTTCACCCTGCTCTAGGTCAGTATCAAGCAGTGGACTGATGAAGGCATGATCAATTTCTGTTTTTTAGTTGAAATCTTTTTCTGTCCCCAGCTATCACCTTTCTAACTTTTCTAACTTTTTCTAACCTTTTTACTTTTGTGACCATTTTAGTTCTGAACATGAAAACGAAGGAGAGTAGGGAGAGGGTAAAATGGAAAGGGAGAGAGGAGAGGAGGAGGAAGAAGGAAGGTAGAGAGGAAGTGAGGGAGAGAGAGAGGAAGGGAGGGAGGAGGAACATAGTATTGATTCTTAAATGATCTTAATGTTATAATACAGTTGGTTTTTAATAACTTATATGCATACTGTGTGTGATCCAGCACCTGCTGCAATCTTTATTGAACAGAGTAATTCTGTCATCTTGGTGGCTAGGTACAATAGACAGGCATTACTGTTTATTTTGCTCTGTCTTGGTTTTCATCATCATGCAGCTATAACATCCAATTAGATCTGCCTAAATATTGTCCCAGATTTGAACCATTTTTCTTTACCTCTTTTGTTGTGCAGTGGTCCAAACTATCATCATCTGCTACCTGGACAATGGCGCTCTTTCACATCCCTGACAATTGAGTCCCACATTTTATTTTCTGCCTCATTTTTCTCTATAAAGTGTTATCTGTCCACTTGCCTCTTGCCACCAGGATGTAATTTCCCTCTCTGCAGGGAATTCACTGTGCCTATGTCACCAAAAATCACCTAACAGTACCTGGCATCTGGGCTCTTGTGAACTATTTGTTGAATAAATAACTGGAACAATTTTGCCGCTCAATTAGTAGTTGTTAGTTCCTTAGTCATTTGGATTAGTCTTTTTTATTGTTAAAGCATCCTACTCCTGTAAGATTTCAAGAAGTTACACTAATACCAATGACATCTATTCAAAGCAAGATTAATCTTAAGGACATTGTATTATTTTAATGTAATATGTTACTAGAAAAACATGTCATAGTATGACCCAGTGGTACCAAAAAAACTAGATGTTTAATTCTTTTGTGAAATATATTCTCCTACATTTAAACTCTTTACCGGTTTCTATACATGTTAACAATTATTGCTATTTTGTGTATTTTTTACTCATTATGTCTTCAAGATAAGAAATATCATAAAACTTATTCATACTACTAAAGCGTACAATATCTAGGTTAAAATATCTTCCTGACTGGAAAACATTACTAATCAATTATGGTATGCTTCTCACAACATCTATTTAGGTCTTAGAAAAAAACAATTGCCTTTTGTATTTGAGCATATATTTTTCTGTGACTAAGAATAGAAAGAAGACAAGGATTGAATCCTGAAGTAATGGAGACTAAAAGACTGTCACCCTCATTCCAGGTTCAGATACAGGTTTAGAGAAACAGAATAGACTGTAGATCTAAGTCTGAAAGACGATTGCTTATAATACAAATTCTCACACTGAACAAAGTAATGAAAGCGCTGCATTTATTCATTTTGTTTAGTTATGCTTACCATAGAACCTCATCTGCCTGTAACTCCAGTTAGCACAGTCTTGCCACATTGAATATTTTGTTTACTGTGCTCCTAGTTGAATATTTTTCTTTGTGTTACCACCAAAAAGAAATGTACCTATGCCATAATAGTCATGATGTTACTTGAAAATGATTTGCATGTTGCAAATGTTGCAATATTTTGAAAAACCAACTGAGGATTTTGTCATTTAGAATGGCCTTTAAAACTTATTTCTGTTGGAAAGACAGAATTACAGAAAGGATATACAAAGAGAAAAATCTTCCATTCTCTGGTTCCCCAAGTGGCCGCATCAGGTGGAGTTAAGCTGATCACGACCCAGGAGCTCCTCCCAGGTCTCCCACGTGCATACAGGATCCCATCCTCGACTGCTTTCCCAGGCCACAAACAGGGAGCTGGATGGGAAGCAGTCAGGACATGAACTGGTGCCCAGCACTATCTAGGTGAGGTTTTTGCCACTGAGCCATTGTGCCAGGCACAGAATGGTCTTACACATTATTTTTTTACTCCTAAAACAGGTTATTTTATTTTATCCTTCAGGCTTTTTATTGTGCTCCAAAACCAGTGGATGGAAGAAGGCTTTCTCTGTCCCTCCTTCTCTCTGTAAATTTGACTTTTCAATAAAAATGGATGAATCTTTTCTTTAAGTGACTTCCAAGACTTACAAAGATACATTTTATTATTATTATTATTATTATTATTATTAAAAGATTTATTTATTTTTATTGGAAAGTCAGATATACAGAGTGAAGGAGAGACAGACAGGGAGATCTTCCATCCACTCATTCACTCCCCAAGTGGCCGCACAGACAGAGCTGAGCCAATCTGAAGCCAGGAGCCAGGAGCCTCTTCCAGGTCTCCCACGAGGGTGATGGGTCCCAAGGCTTTGGGTTGTCCTGAACTGTTCTCCCAGGCAACCAGCAGGTAGCTACATGAGAAACGGGGTGGCCAGGACAGGAAACAGTGCCCATATTGAATCTGACACATGCAAGGAAAGGACTTTAGCCATTAGGCTACTGTGCTGAGCCCACCTGTGTTGCTTTTACAATTCAAATGCAAACTAAAGTATAATGGAATTTGATATTTCTCTCTAGAGTGTGTTGCATAGAAAATACTTATCACGTGTCTAGTGTGCATATACTCTGGAAAATACTAAGAAAGTAGATGATGTATGCTATCTGCAACAGAGCCTTTGCATACACGGTTTGGGACCACATGATAATGTGTTTGTGTGAGCTGTGTGGAGGATGGTGAGAGATAGTGGGTGGAGCAAAGATGTGCTAGTTTGACACTTTTTATAACTGTTGTCTCTGTATCATAATGTCTATATTATTTCTGTGTTTTAGCACGTTGATGAGCTAATTCTTCCCTACTTATGAATGTAGAATGGAAGTTTCCCAGACAAAAAGTTTTAGGGAGAATATTTGTAGATTTCGCTTGTACATATGAATGAAATCCATTACAAGTAGTGACCTGAGTTACCATTAACATTTTCAAGACTTTTGAAGACTTTTCCTAACCAAGAAAGGTAAAACAAATTAGACAGAAGGAAAGTGTGTTTACTTATAATGAATGGAATGACTGGTCAAGTTTGGGATCTTGTTTTATTTGTTTTGTTTTGGTTTTTGAATGTTTTTATTGCAATTTGAAATCTGTATTCAGAAAGGGAAAGATTGCCATGAGTCATTGATCCTTCTAAGTAAGGGTGAAACAAGGGTAAGAACTTGTAGAAATGAAGCAACTAACAAAGTTGATTTGGGGCTCAATATTTTGAAGTAATAGTAAAAGAGAATAATTGTGCAGTGGTGGAAGTAATTATAACATATTAAGTGAAAAGATTTGAAAATGTGGTTTGGGTATTTATCTCTGAGGCTTTAGTAAAGGTGGTTAATCCTACAGATATCAACAAAGAAGCGCCTAATTAAACATATTTTCAGACGACTGAAAATCATGTCACAGTAAGGCAGTTAATTCTTCCAGCAGGCCTGAATCTAAAACTGGCTGACTGTGAAGATGTGCATCACCTGTAACCGCATATCTGTGAGGCCTTTGTGAGAGGAGACACTGGACCGTTCCCTGTTCTGTTTTCAAATTTTATTTACTATGCTCACTGATGTTGCTACTAGAGAAAACTATCATATCTTTGTGCTTAACACTAAATCAGTATGTGCTGTTTCACTACATCTTTTTAAATCTGAAGATAAAATAATCCCCCTTTCCCAACCCTTTCAAACACATATTTCTTTCTTTCTACGTTTCTAGATGTAACAAGAATTAAAACCGCACAAAACGAGCATCTGCCTTTAAATTTCACTGTAAGGGAAACTCATTTGGCTTAGCAGTTACATCTGACACAGGACTCCCGCATCCCATATTGGGGCACCTGGGCTTGAGATGTGGTACTGTTTCTCATCCCAACATCCGGCCGATGCGCTCATCCTGGACGCTCTAGGGTTTGGGCTTCAGTGTGGCCCAGCCTTGGCTGTTGCAGATGTTTGGGAATGAACCAACAGAAGCGAGATCTCTCTCAATTCTGTGTTTTTCTGTGTGTTTGTGTTGCCTTTCAAATAAAGTATAAAGCTTTTACAAATATAAAGCTAAAAATATTCTACTATAATAAAGTCTTGATACAAGTTGGGACTAGGGAACAAGCATTGTAACATAGCGGGAAAATACCTCTGACTGCAGTGCATGAATTCCAGTTCCATTTCTGAATCAGTTTCCTGCTGAGGACCTCAAGTGCTTGTTTGGATCCCAGTCACCCATGCACCCATGTGCAAGATTTAGTGAGCTCCTGGTTGGCTTTGGTTGGCTTTACACTGGGCAATACTGGCTGCTTGTCATCTGGGGAATTAAAGGTTCTCTCTCTCTCATCTCTCCCCTGTCTGTAACTGGCTTTCAAACTAATAAATGAATCTTTTTCTATTACATTGCATTATGTGACACAGTTTTATAGGTACTGGGATTCCCCACCCCACCCCTCCCCAAACCCTCCCCCCATGGTGGATTCCTCCACCTTTCTGCATTGCAATAGTTCAAGTTCAGTTGAGATTCTTTCATTGCAAGCATATACCAAGCATAGAGTCCAGTATCTTATTGTCCAGATAAGTTCAATGGCTTGTTGGGGAGATCATCTCTGGTCTAAAGGTAGAGCCGGCAGAGTATCATCCTGATCAATTAAAAAGCCCCAGCATAACATCAGCAACAATTTATAACGGTATGGAATTAGTGGACATAGTATTGAGTAACCAATATGTTAAAAAAAATGCAGGTTCTTAACCACATCCTGTGACTTCTTCATTGACATTTCAATTTTGATTTATATACAACCGGGTTTGATACACCTTAAAATGGCTATAGATTACTATTCAGTTGTCTCATGTCTATTTTCAGTGTAGTGTTTAGCTTTTTATAGCATTGAAGCATAATTTTGGTGAACCTGGCTTTTTTTTTTTTTTTCGGGAAGTCTAGACTGGCTTATAACTCTAACAAGACATATGTCAACAGTTGAGTTGCAGAACAGTTTTAGGAGGGGTGTGCAGAGAGAGCTCCCCTCCCTAGTCCCGAAGGAAGTTTACTGTTCCTCTGTTTCTGCGTACCGCTCAGGGCTCTTGGCTGTTGTTCTGATGCTCTTGGATCCTTTGAGGGAGGATTTGAACTTCTTCCACCCCATGTGGCAGATTCAAGCGGGAGTGGATGAACTCAGAGTTCTCGGTCTCCGAGGGCACTCCAATTCCCCGTGGTCTCCTTGGCAGTTGGGAATTAGTCTTTGGTGCCCATACAGTAGTCCTTGGTGAGGATCCGGGAGTCTCCAGGGTTGGGACACAAGCCTCCTCCTGTCTCCCACTCCGCTCTGGGGTCCCCCCCCTCCGCTCCTTGCACATGACCTCCTGTTAAGAGATTGTCAGGATCACTCTTGAATCCGCCTGTATGTCTTTGTAGTTTAACTATTGTCTAATTTTGATTCGAGTCTGTTGTTTATGAGTTACCAGTTATGATCCTGGTAGGTTGTATTTCACGTCTACCTCACACATTCTAAGGAGATGGAAGATTTCCCTGCTCTCCCGCTCCATTATGGAATAACATAGGGTATTAAAAATATATTAGGTTTTACAGTTCTTTGATGTAGATCATAAACAGTCTGACTCGCATTGATTGTTGGTTCTTTGGTTATTTCACAATATCTTATTGCATGTGGTATAGGCTGTTTGAGGTTGAGATAATATTACATTTTACAGGTACTATTTTTCATATTGACATCATTTCATCTTAAATTAAGGCAAACATGTGGTATCTAGCCTTTTGGGATTGGCTCATTTCCCTTAGCATTCTGGTTTCCAGTTGGGCCCATTTGGCCACAAAGAACTGCATTTTGGTTTGTTTAATAGCTGAGTAGTATTCCATGAAGTAGATAAACCATAGCTTTCTTATCCAGTCTTCTGCTGATGGGCATTTCGGTTGCTTCCATGTTTTTGCAATTACTTAAAAAAAAACAGATGGAAGGTAGAAAAAATATGGGGAATTGCCTAAGCCTGGAGGTTTCTGTAATTTTGTTAGGCTTTTTTTCCCTTTGTTGCTTTCTCTATAACTTTAAACATGCATACACCTATATGTACAAATGCCTGTAGAAAATGGATTGATGGCCAGACAGAGATGTAACAGCAAATAACTCATTTTCCAAATACCTGAAACAGCCACAGTTGGGTCTGGCTATAGCTGGGACAGAAACTTAATCTGGGTCTCCATGAAAGTGGCAAGGATCCAACCACGTGAGCCACCAGGTGCTGACTCGAAGGGTGTTTATTAACAGAAGCTAGAATCAGGGCAGCTCCAGCAGCTCCATGGAGACACTGTGACCTGGGATGCAGACATTCCAAATGATGTCCTGATGTCTACATCCAATTCCTGAGGCCTGGAGAATATTTTTCAATTCGATTCCTTTATTAGAATCATTTTAATTTTAGCATACAATAAATTTATTTGGCAGAACAATTTATAAATGTGCATATTAAATGCCATTCCCTGTTTTAGCATACAAGTGAATATACTGTGGACTACATTATTCTTCATTTTTATTTAGTACTAATTTTCATACTGCGTGAATCACATATCCAAATTTACTGTGTACTTAAAAATCCATTTCAGTGTTTTCAGGCATATTGGATTATTGTTAATCAGTTAATTGTGTTCCATATTAATCAAATTTGGTTAAATTTAAGTATTAGCTGTAATTGTCAAGAAGCATTTGTATATTAATTTAGGGGATTTTTCTCTGGTCCTCAAATCCTGTAGTGATTAATTGTATCTTTTTTAAACTAATTAAAATAAAAGTGTTAAGAAGCTTATTTAATCATTGTCATTTCAGAAGAATCAGAAGGCTCTAGATTGAGAAAATAAAATTGGGGAAAGACATGGCAGCATGTTATGTTTAATGTATTTATTATATTGGGCTAAATGAAACTATACTTTCATTCTTTATCTTTGTGACTTGACCATGCCCTCCAACTCTATCATTTGAAGTGGCTGTGGTGGTAGGTGAGTGCTATGAAGGATGATCTTGTTCAATAAAGAAAACACTAACAAGATAGCTATGGGAAAACTACAAATCCTCTTTCTTTTCAGTACACCTATCAGTGTATACAAAAGAAGAAGGTGTTTACGTCAGATACTGTTTTAGTATGTGTTTATAAACGCAAATGTTTGCACTTTCTCCAGCCTCCTAATTCAATTTTTAAATTTCTCCAAATTATTTTGATCCCAATATCTACAATTTAGAGGTAAATTTGACAATACATGTCCTAATTTGAGAAGGTACTTTTTTTTCTTTTTTTTTTTTAAAGATTTATGGATTATTTTTAGTACAAAGTCAGACATACAGAGAGGAGGAGAGACAGTGAGGAAGATCTCCCATCTGATGTTTCACTCCCCAAGTGAGCCACAATGGGCCGGTGCTGTGCCGATCCTAAGCCGGGAACCAGGAACTTCTTCTGGGTCTCAAAGCCTTGGTGCAGGGTCCAAAATCTTTGGACCGTCCTCGACTGCTTTCCCAGGCCACAAGCAGGGAGCTGGATGGGAAGTGGAGCTGCCGGGATTAGAACTGGTGCCCATATGGGATCCTAGCGAGTTCAAGGCGAGGACTTTAGCCACTAGGCCACGCGGCCATGCCCTGTACTTTTTTTTTTTTTCTAATGAAGAATGCTGGGTATGGGAAACGAAATCACATCTGCACAGCAAACTTTCTAAGTGCTGCAACTGCTATACTACATTTGACCTCAAGCTCAGATGAAGGAAAGATGCTTGGTAAGTTTTTTTTCTGTTAGCAGCAACACAAAGACTGGCATAAAGTAAGTCTTTTAAAAGTGTTGGTTGACAATTTCCTCAAAATAAAACAAAAATCCAATAGAAAGGAAAGCTGAAGATTTTTGAAAACGTTCATGGCAATGCATATAATGAAAAAGAACCATATTGTTTGCTCCATTTTACGCAAACATAAACTTACCTTTCAACTCCATATTTTTTCCATGAATTTATTGAGGTGCAATTATATAATAATGAGTCAGAAATATCACCCACCAACATTCAGTATAAGAGGTTTTGTAGCATTGTGTTAGTGCTTGATTGCTGCTGTAACAAATTTAGTGCTTTAAAGTGACAGAAATTTTTGTTATAGCTCTGGAGATCAGAAGTCCTAAATGAGTCATGTAGGGCTAATATCAAAACATAGGCAGGTTGTATTCTTTCCATAGACTGTTGAGCAAAATGTGTTTGTTTCTTTTCTAGTTTTCATAGACTGTGACATTCCTTGGCTGTCAGCTCTCTTCCAGGAATTGCATCATCTAACCTGTGCAGCTAACGTCACTCTTTGTGTTTGAATCTTGAAACTCCAGCCTTGCTCTTGTAAGAACCCTAGCAGAACCCATTACAGTGGGCCCATCTCAGTATCCTTAATTACCTCTGCAGAGCACCTTTTACCTTGTGAAGTACTGTATTTGTATATCCAGAGAATTGCAATAAAAGTGTCCTTGGAGTCTCCTTTTATGTCAGGCATTTACTCAAAAGAAAGTTGAAAGTGAGAAATCAACTTGAAGACTTAGGTCTCCCAATATTAATTTCAGACTAATCATGTACTTCGCATCATCTAATTAACTATATTTTGGTTATTATCCTTTGACAAGTGACCATACATTAACTTGAATGTAGTCTTGCACTATAAATTTCAATTGTTCTTGACTTTTTTTGTGTGGGGAACCATGATAGTTAAACCATCAGACAAGACTTCGTTACAAAGCAGTGAATCTGTGCATAGATATGAAAACATTAACACAAAAGCATATTTACAAGTCTGTTCTTTGTTATAAGTCAAAATAACTCCAGATGAGGCAGATGAATCAGTGGTGTACATATGATCATTGTCTTATTTAGTGCAAATGCCTATCTTCCTCCGTCTCCTCCCTCATGGTAAGAATCAATCAATTGTCAGTGCCCTGGGTATTCTGTCACACAGAGTGCAGCAGATTTCTTTATGTAAACACATTCGCTGCCATAACTTAGAAGGGACATGTGACTGTGCTGGCCCTGAAAAGTAAATTTATCCACCGTGACTTTAGTTACAGATTGCTAAAGCTGCTCTGCAGATGCTGCTTAACATGATGACCCTCCTAGGGAAAGAAGCTCATCACTGACAGTGGAGAACAAATAGAAAAAGTTTCTGACAGCCCCTGTCCAAGGCACTGTCTGCATGACAAGTACGACACATTCTTCCCCAGGTTATTTTTGTTCTGCCAAAAGTCCAGAGTTCCACAGAAAGCCCTGAATGCCTCCAGAGAGAAAAGGAGGTCAAATCTCACAAGGACATGAGGTTTATATACCTCCTCCTGGAACAACCTGAAGTGGCTGTCTTAATTAACAATTTCATGGGGTGTACCCACAGGAAGACACAGATGGAGATAACTAAGGTGTGTCCATTATGGAGGAAGGAGAGATCCCAATAAAACAGAAGAGTGGAAAATAACTTGTGCATTTTTTTTTACAAAAACATAGTGCTAAAGCATACAATCAAGCGTTAATGGGACTTATTCCAGAATCCGCACAAGATGAATGACCATGAAACTTAGGCTAACTTAGTTTGACGACTTATTTACCTCTGCTGATTCATTTGATATTATATCCCTTTGCTTGCTCAGTACCTAGGGCACGTTTACAAATATTTAACCTAATAACTTCTATTATCTTGTTACTTTCCCTTTTTTCCCAAAGAACTCATCAATTACACTACCATTGCTTAGTTATTCTTATATTGCTACTAGTATATAAGTAGCCCCTTCCTTGCTCTTAACCTCAAATAATATATGCTGCAAGATAATCATTAGCACCCTGGCTCCAAAAAGCAAACCAAGAAGAATTTCTTTAAGCGTTAAGGTTGGTTTTCACTGATACTGAACCGTTTTAGTAGCCTTCCTTTTCCACCACAGTGAATGCCTGTGACAGTTTCAAATAGAGGCAATTACTGATAGGGAAGCCTTTCTGTTGCTGGGATTCTGGAACGATCAATTCCTCTGTCTCTTCACTACGGCTCCAGAACTGGCTGTAAATGATGATCACATGGTGATTAAAAATGACATTAAGATATTCATGCAAGGTATTTTGGGGTAAGCATGTATTATCATTTCTTATTTACATAGTAATAATTACAGATTAGTTCAGATAAGTTTGCAATGTATTAAAATAAATAAGACACATATAATTGTCGGATAAGCACAATTTTGAATGAATAGCTAAACTTGGAGATAATAAACTACATTTTCCCCAGATCATAAAATTATGTTTTTATTTATTTATTTATTTATTTATTTACCTAAATGTGACAGGGCGAAAAGAGACAGAGAGCCTGGATGGATTGTCAATTTTTTTTTTAAATTAAAAACTAAACGAGTTAATGCCTTGTCTGGCAAAAATAATAAGTGGCATAATTACTCTGATACCGAGTTTTCCTCTTATATTGGAAAGAATACACATTACTCTACATCACTTTTCAGAAAAACAAGATTAATTTGTTTCACATGTGCTCACACTTGACAAACATTCTGTTTTCAACTTTTTAAAGCTTGTGTATCTGGTTTAACATATAATATGCAATATAACTATAAAGTGAGTTGGGAATGGAAGTATAGATCGACAAAAACTCGAAGAGAATAATTTATAATGCATTTTGAAGACAAAGGCAAAAAATTACAAAGGAAAATGAAAAATTCAAAGGGAGGATTTTTTTGTGAATTGGATAGGTTTCTGTGTTTAAGATTTCTAAGAAAATTTCAGAATGAAGAATCAATTGAAAATGATTAGAAAAGGCATTGTAGTTTTATAAATAAAAATAATTTCCTTAATATGCAGTTTAAGATTCTTGAATTTCTTTGTACTTTAATCTCTTCTCTTTTCTCTTTCTACCTTATTATTCTAAAAATCATCAAATGTGCAGAAATTTAGCACTTCTCAATTACCATCCTGAGATTATATTGAAATAGAAGTCTGATGACATTGGCATGGCAATAGGGGAATAGAAGAAAATAATGATATTAAATAGGAATGAAAAAAATGTTTCTACCCAAATATTTATTAAAATGCTCAGGAATTTTACAGAAGTAAACAACAATGGTGATACTATTGAGTTCATACTGCATATGGGGACATGGAGTCAGGAAATGGAGCATCTAATTGTACTTACATCTAATTGTAATTTCAAAATTACCATTGGCTTACTTATAAAATAATGTGAGCTGGTAACTGCTTTATAAAAAGATGACAGGACAGATAGTAAACTATGATAAAAATGTCCAGTTTACGTAAATAGAAGTAATGTTTCATAGAGAAAGTGAATCTAGGACGCTAATTATAAAGAATGAGTAAAAAGTTATTAAAGATGGGTTGAGTTTTGCTAAATTGAAAGATTCACTGAGTCAGTGGCTGAAGAGGAGACGAGACTGGTGTGTGATCAAGTTATACAGGTTCAAGGATAAGCCCAAGATAATTAAGGCATAAGAAGATGGATGGCCAGTGGTCCTAGATAACACATGTGAACTACTGAAACCTAACCTCTATACCAAATGAATGCTCTTTGTTGCATCAGGAGTAAGGTATTAGCCTTCAATCAGTTATTCAGTTCAGGTAGATTATCAAATAAATTAGCTAGATAAATTCTTAGCCTAATTACCTGTTTATCTCATTACTTTCACAGTTAAATCAAGATTAGAATTCAACAGCTAATTAAGTAGGATTATTCTTTTCAGGTGAAATATAATGACATTTTCTCTGGTCTTGGAATGAACAAAAACTTCCATTCAATAATATATGTTTCATCACCAAACTCTCAGATTCCCATTAGGTAGCAGGATATTAGTATTTGGAAATTTAGAATACTCTTGAAACATATTCATTGATTGTATTTTCTGTGATAAAAGTAATGAATAAAAGTAAGTATTTTCTGTGATAAAAGTAAAAGAATAACCATTTCTGATACATTGTGAGTTTGCTGCCCAGTATCAAGACCTGAAGGGTGAAAATTAATAAACACCATCTCACTGCACCATCATTACTCATCATTTTAAAATTATTAGATCATTCACCTTCTGCGGTGGGAATGTAGTCATTGTTATAGATCATCATTCACAAGATCAGTGTTTCTAGATTCACAAATAGATATGTCTTTTGTTTTCAAATCATTCTGTTAGGAATCCGGTATTATTTCAGTATATTAGTATGGAAATACATCCATGAATATTAATTCATTCATGAACATGAACCTCTCAAATTAGGTAGTTAGCTCTTTTGTATAGTTTCTTTCATTTCACTTGGCTAGTCACTATCTGTTATGACTTTGCATTTACACAGCGGCTTTCCTCAAAGGAGCCTACTACAGTACTGTAGTTTTAATTGTCCAAAAGAAATGGTGTCAGGGTACAGACAAGGGAGGTAGAAAAATCTGTTTCTTGATTGTCTTAGGGAATTGGGAGATACTTAATTCTAATTCTGGCTTTAAGCCCAGACAGTGAGGCTATATCCACACAAGTGAGGTTGTATGTGAGACTTCTAATTTTTTCTTTCTTGAATACTTGTATCTGTAGCCCTTTTCAAGAAATTTACAATGTTATATTTTTCCCAACACAGTGGTCCTCGACTTGGGCCAGCTTTCACTTTGTCATCCTCCTCTACCCTGGGGAAATGCAACAATGTCCAAAGATACTGTGTGTTTGTATTTGAGGCAAAGAAAGGTTGTATCAATAGCATCTTGGGCATAGAGTTCAAGCATGCTGATAAAAATCTTACAAAGCATGAAAGAATTCCAAATATAAAGAGTTATCAAGTTCCAAATGGCAGTAGGGTTGAATTTATGAAAAGAGCCTGAGCCTTAATATTTCATAAATACTCAATTTATCTGGTATTTATAGAAAACAAATCTAACATCAGAACATAGCAGCAGTTGCTGTTAATAATTTTTACTTTAGTGAAACCTCATTTCCAGTAGGAAGAATTCCCAGACTATGTATAATGTGGTATAATATTAATTCTGGGGATGTGTATAATATTAATTCTAATCTACTGGGGAGTTAGTCTCAGAAATAAATTCTGGACCCTAGATTTCTTCCACAGATCTAAAGTAATAAAAGAACTCTTTTTCTAATTCTCCTTCTATTTAACTGTCTGAAAACCCTCTGCCTTTTCCTGGAGTCAAGGTAAACTTGTAACTGGTGTTCCTAGTGCTGATTCATGCTAAGGATTAAACAGCCTCTTTTTTAAGTGAACAATATTGACTCCAGTTGTTGCCATCTGCTTTTCTGCTCTTTTCTTCCATGAAATCCAGTACAATCCTTAACAGGTCCAACTAGAACTGAAGTGTCTGTCAAAAGGAATATTAGTTTAGAACTGTACAAAAGTCAGTCACTTAGTTATAGAACATTCTGGATAGTTTGTTGCTGTCAGCAGAACTAATCAGCTAGTCCCATGGCTTAGACTATTTCATATTGTTTTAGTACTCTAAGTTCAGTACAAAATCATATAATATAATAATTTCACAAATTGTTATTTGTATTTAACCTACTCTATCATTATCTTACGAAGGCTTCATTTCAACTTCTACATTTCCCTATCCAAAGAGTTGATTACCATATAATACATGTGTAAAATTTTAAATTTTGGAGAAGGCAGTTACTCTGCTGATCAAGACTGTCTGACGGCTTGGCAATAGCCATTTCAACTACAGAGGTATCTGGTGTCTATGATTTGATTCTTCTGTTTGAAATCACACCTGTTAATAACCAGACTTTCCTAAGCTAGACTCAGTCCATTTCTCCTGTATACAATCAGAGAATACACCAAGCATTCATTTTTGTTTTCAAAAATTTTTATGGTTCCAATATTTCCTTTGAGTACCTGCTGCTTCTTTGTTTAGAGAAATATATTAATTCTAGAGTCCTCAGAAACATGTATTTACAAAGATAATAATTGTCTCTCTTTTAAATTAACAAACTAGGCTTATAGTCTATGATTCCTCCTCTTAGAATATGTTTCCTCTGAGAAACTCCTTAGATCTTTAAGTAAATAGCGTATCTACTAAGTTTTACATAGTTAAAAATCAATGCAAGATTTATTACTATAGTGAGAATAACAAAAAGAGATCATATTGTGTTATAATGAAAAGCAAAAATAAGCAGAATAGATTATTAGCAATTTCTACTCACTCATAAATAGAATACCTGGTTCTAATTGTGGCTTTTCATTTCTAATGTATCATCATAATATCCATATGTGTATTTTCCAATGATTTTTTTCTTTCTGTTAGTTCCTTAGAATAAGAATCTAAAGTAAAATTTGGTTATTTTGAATAGCAGTGTGTTATGGACTGAATAAAAATTCCTGCAATGCTCTCTTCATTAAAAGAACTGAATTAGTAAGTTGAAATCCTAATGTCCAGATTGATTATGTTTGGATAAATGATCTTCAAGGAGGAATTAAAGTTCAAGCAAAGTTATAAAAATGGAGCACGAATAGGGCCAGTGTCTTTAGAAGAAGAGGATTACATAACAGAATGAAAGGCGCCTAAAGCAACTGCCATGTGAACGGAGAAGGAACGTTCGTGTGTCATGAAGAGAGGTCTTCCCAGACACAGATTCTGTTGGAACTTCAATTCTGGATTTTCAGTCTCCAGAACTGTGAAAAAGGATATTGCTCCTGTGGAGGACACACAGTCTGTGATACTTTTTATTGGCAGCCCAAACAGACCAATCTGTCATGACAAGCACCTGCAATATTCTCTTTGTGTTTTTATTGTATCATACACATAGACTATTACCTGTTTTTCTGTATTGTTCAATACAAAATCATCATCAGGTGATTGCTAAATTTTGTTTTGCTAGCACAATGTTTAATATAAAGAAATTTGACAATCATTTCCTTTATCCTTTTGTCATAGTTTTAAAATATGAAGTGAACCTCATAACTGGAGTATGTCATGCATTTTTCCTAAGTGCAGCATTATTTACCTGATGCCTAAACTAAATGACTCTTGCAATCAACTTCATGTACACTTTGTAACATTTACACATTCTAAAATGGTTTTTGACAATTAACATTTTGGCAATATTATTGGCCTGTAATAGAAATGTCTCCAGTGACTTAATGGTAGCTAGCTCACTGCTTAATTTTCTAATTGTATATTCTTTGTAGTCTATATGTAGACCAGTTCTTAAAATCTAATTTATTTACCTAATTATTGCTTTTTCAAAGGAATACTCTTTTGGGAAGCCATATAGCATATGCATTAGATCTCCAGTATTTTTTTTCCAGGTACAAAATTTTTCACTAATGAGTAAATTAAGCTTAAGCATTAGAATTGTAGCCTTATCTTGCTATGATAAGGCAATTCATTGCTTGTAAGAAAAGGGCTTTATAAAATTTTTAAGAGAACATCCCCTTTGTTATGCACTGTATGAAAGAGCAAAGGAGAGGATGAAGTAGGAGCAAGAATGAAAAATAATCTCTTACTGTGATGCCTGTAGCAATTGATGAGGCAGTATTGCTAATGAGCTATTTAAAGGTGGTACAACTGATGCATACAAAAAAACGAAGGCAGAAGAAAACTAATGTCTTTGCCTAGAAATTTATTAAATCTTTTCTGACAAGATGTGACAAATGTGCTTCTATTTGTGGTTGTGTAGACTTGAACATTCACAGGCCTGCGCATCAGCAAGAGTAATGGAGTCAGGGGATTCATTCTGCAATAATGATAGGTTCTATTCATTAAAATGCCTTCAAGAGACCAGGTACTGTATTAGGCATTTTATGACATCATTTCATCTTCTGCCTGCTGATTCACTCCCCAAGTCACTGCAGTGGCCTAAGCTGAGCTGATCCAAAGCCAGGAGCCAGGAGCTTCTTCTGGGTCTCCCACATGGGTGCAGGGTCCCAAGGCTTTGGGCCATCCTCATTGCTTTCTCAGGCCACAAGCAGGGGGCAGGATGGGAAGTGGAGCAGCTGGGATATGAACTGCAGCACTTTCAAGAAGGATGACAGCCTACTGAGCCATCATGGTGGCCAATATTTGAATTTTTAATATTTTATTTGATGTCTTCTAATGTTTCAATTTTTTTTATTTCATTTTGTGAAACAGTTTCATAAACTCTGGGATTCCCCCAACCTCTGCCCCTGCCCTCACCCATGGTGGATTTCTCCACCTTGTTGCAGTATTACAGTTCAAATCCAGTCATGATTCCTTCATTGCAAGCATGCCCTCCAGCCTACCATCATTGCAACCTGCAGATAGAACCAAAACTTATCTGGCTGTGTTCTCTCTGATGCTGAGGTTGGTTCAGTCGCTGAAATCACATCTGTCAGCCAGTGGTGATATTGATAGGTGTACGTGACTGGTCAACTGGTACAACACACCTTTGCTGGGTTCTGAAGCAGGTCTAGAGATTCTTTACAGGCACTGGCTTAGAGGCAGGGATCAGTATGATGTGCTCAGTTATGGGTTTTGTAAACCTGGCATTGCGTCACAAATCATTTCTATGATCACTTTATGTCTGGTGTAGGAAGAGTGACAGACATATAACCTCAGATACACATAAGTGGACTCTAGGTGAGCCATATCTTAGTCTTACACACCTCAGGCCTTCTACAATCTTAGAGGCAAACATCAGATCTACAGAAGACAAGTGATTATGTGTACCAAACAGATCTGTTTCACCAGAGCATAGGTCTCCAATAGATACTGGAGGATGTCCAGGGTTTGGTAGATAGGCAAAGGGCCAGAGATATTGTTACTACCTTCCCAGTGCTAGGCTTTACTAGGCACTGACTTTTTATGAACAATCACATGCCCTCTGGCTATTGCCCAAGGATGGAGGAAATTGATAATGGAAGCCTTTTAGCCCCACCAAACCAACCCCAGGTTAGTCACATTTACTCCTATAATCACAATAGCTACAGCATTTGGGATAGCCATCAAGCCTCATAGAGGCTGACAGCAACAAACATCAAAATGAGTCCAACCCTACAGATCCCTGTCATATACCAGGCAAGTGAGATACTCAGTCTGAGATCACCGACTAAAAGCCACTTGGACTTGGGCTTTACCAGGTGCTGTGCCTTGTCAGGTTAAACTTGGCTGAAAGCTGCAAGGCTTGATCCTAAAATCTCTTTCTTAGTATCTGTAACATAAGAATTATGTTTTAAACTGGCTAGGGGGACAAATGGCAGAGGTTGCCTATCTGCGTAGGTATGGTCCTGGAGTCTGGGGCTTGGGGTCTGGGATGTGAGGCATAGGAGAACAGATAATGAGTCTGCCTGAGTTGTTCACAATGTGTCAGACTCTGGGGTTCTATTTATTTTCCTTCTTCCAGGCAGGGGTCATTTGTCCACAAAGTGCTTCTTGGAACTGAATGGGGTGTGAAAAGAGCAATTACTTGCTTCAGCTTTCCTCAATGTGACTTTTCCTCTAACAAGAATAGGCACTCTGGTGTCTTACCTGGTTTCTGAAGCACTTGTTATGGTAACTTGGTATTTGGACAGCTGTTCCCGTTTATGTATCTCTGGGGCAGTGGTCACTGGAAACTGATTCTTAGCTGCTGTCTTTGTTCCCAACACAATACTTCTATTTTAAAGATAATAACACCATGGCAAAATTAAAAAGTTACTTTCTCTATGATAGACTTAGGTGAAGAAGCCAGGATTTCAATATGCATATCTATGAATTGCTTTCCATTTAGGAAATTGTCCCTTGCGCACACACACACTCTCTCATGTATGTGCATACAGATGAATATAAATTTGGATATGTAACTGGTATCATCTTTCAGAAAAATGCTATTGAAAAACAGATGCAGGCATCCCAATGGTGTCTTAATACTGTGCCAGGCTCTTGCTCCCAAGGACAAGGGATATTTAAAGCTCATAGTTGACAATACAATGAAAGACTATTTAGCAATTAAAAAAAACACTGGCATGAAAATGTGAAACAATAAAATGGTCATTATTGAAGATGGATAGGTAAAAATGGTAAATGGATAATTTACTGCATATATTTTACATCCTTGTTTCCAAAAAATATGTGTAAAAAATGTAGTCAATGAATGGACACAGTAGAAAATCATGGATCAGGCTTTATTTAATCCGAGTTTAAAAATTAGGTATTGTAATGATTTGTTTTCTTGCTAATCATTAAGAAAATATTACTATGTTGGCATTTAGAAAATGATTTCTATTGTGAGGTTTATCATTATTTATATAAAGTTAAACAGTTTTCAATTGTTTTTCATTTTAATTTATTTATTTTCATTTTATTTGAAAAGGAAAGAGAGATATTCTCTCCCTTGGTTCACTCCTCAGATGACATTAACAGCCAAAGCTTGGCAAGCTGAAGCTAAGAACCCAGAGCAGATCTGGGTGATATTGCCATCACAGGGGTGACAGAGATACAGGTCGTTGGAAGACACCTGCTGCCACCAGAGTGCACAGCAAGCCGATGTGCACATGAGGTAGCCACCACTTGTGTCAGGCTGCTCTGACGTAGAGCACAGGTACCTCAAGTGACAACTCCATCACATTGTCAATGAATGAGAGTTTTTATGTCTATATATATATATCCTTGCAAACATTCGGTATTACCTGTACTTTGGATTGTAGGGATTCTGATAGGTCTATAGTTATATTTTATTATTCTGATTTGCGCTTCAATAATTGTATTTTTGTTTTTGTTGTTCATTGTACAGTTCTCGTTTGGTTTTGTAGCAGAAACTGCCAATGTTCCAAACTATCATGGGAGTGTTTCTTTTTCTTTCTCCTTTGTATCCTGTAATAGTTTGTAAAAAGTTTTATTTATTTTAGATACTTTTAAAATACAATTTAAACATATTTTTAAATATTTGTTTTATTTGAAAGGTAGAATTGTCAGGAGAACTAAGCCAATTCTTTGTCTCCTGTAAACAAGGAATTTCAATGTGGGCAAAACAGGTAAACATGGATTTTAAGAAGCAGCAGGTAGTCTTAATTGCCAGGTGGGGTCCCCAGGGAGGGATCTAGTAAGTTCTGGATATAGGTAGTACATAGAAACTGATTTTTGACACTGTTTGATTTTTTTTAATGTCACTTGGGAAATGTAACCATGTTGACCACCTCTGAGATATGACAGTTGAGAAATATTATTGACCTGAACAATTGAGACACGGTATGCTATCTGATCAGTTACTGAGCACTAGAGACAACCTGCTTTGTGGTGTGTTCTGGTGCTGCATAGTAACCCTTCCAGCTCCTTACAGAGAGAGACAGAGAATAAGAAAAGATCTTCCATCCACTGTTTTACTCTCCAAATGGCAATGACTCATAATGGGCCTAAGTCAGGGGACATGAACTCCATCTGCGTCTGTCACATTTTGGCAGGGGTCTAAGTGTTTGGGTTGTCTTTCGTTGCTTTCCCATGCACATTTTCACTGAACTGCACCGGAAGCAGACAGGAACCCACACCTGCCCACTAATGTGGGATGCCAGTGTTTCATACAGTGGCTTAAGAAATTGACCGAAAATGTTGACCACAACCTAAATGTTTGATTTGTAAGCAGCAAGTCAGTTGCTGTGCATTAATTTTAATTATCAATATAGTTGTATTACTTCTCCTGACTTTATACTTTGTATTCATTTTGTTTTTATGGTCATACTTTTCATGTACAATATGTGACTCTAGAATGAATTCTGCTTTTTAAAATAAATGTACCAAAGCAAAGGGTAAAATGCCCAGAATATTTTAGGGCCATGCACTTTTTATTGTTAAGCACCACTATCTGACAATCATGTCAAAACAGGTAAAGAGGACTTCAGATGCACAGATACATAGGCTTAGTACAATGTGGATTATTTCATATCATTTTAGGTGGAAAAGCATGGTATTCATTATTTAACATTTTAGCCATGCTATAAAATAAGCATCGACAAATTTTAAAATAAGCATCAACATTGTAACATTGCATGCTCATCAAAATATCCCCAACCCCAAGATGGTAACAGTTAACAAGTATTTTCAAGTTTAAAATGAGGTATTTTATCTCAACAAAATGAATATGAGAACACAACCAGCTCATCTGACACCAATATTTGGCACTAAATATGTGTGAAAACATTTTCTAATATGAAATATGTAAACTCTTAACATAGAATAGCACTAGCAGATGTATAATTATAATCAATTTTAGTGATAGGGAATGCAAAATTCATGCTATAATTAAGCAAAATGTTTCCTTCACAGCCAAATGTTCATTGTTCTCATCATTACATCTATATTTTCAAAAAGTCCTCATTCTTATAATTATTTTACTTTTGATTGATTAAATGGTTAGAGAAATGTGCTCAATATCTCTTAATATAGATTTCTGTATTTTATTTTGTCTCCTAAACCTTTAAGGTTTAAAATATCTATGTCTGGTTCTTTGCTGAAAATGTTTTCTGAATCCTGTTCTCCTCAGACCTTTCATTCCTGAGACTAGTAACCTGAAGTGTCTGTTTTATTAAAACCCTTTATTCACACTGCACCTGATACTTGTTAGCTCCTGTCTTGATAATAGCCATGCCAGTGGATGTAAGGCAATATTTCACTCTGGTTTTGTTTCCCTAATGACTGGCTGTGTTTCATATCTTCTAATACCTCTGTTTTCCACTCTTATATCTTCTTTATAGAAATATTTGTTTTGTTGAGATTCATTGTCATTTTTTTAACTTGAAATGCAGAGACAGAAAGAATGAGCTCTCATTCATTGGTTCACCTTGAAAACATCATCAATGATTTGGATTAGAGTGCTTCAGGAAAAAGCCAAGAGCTGAGTGTTCAATCCAGATCTCCTACATGAATGGCAGAATTCATCTATTTGAATTATCACCTCTGCCTCCTAGAATCTGTATTAGCAGGATGATGGAGTTAGGAGTTAGGAGCAGGGGGCAGGGGCGGGGGCGGGAATCAAGCCTAGATACTCCAACGTGAGACATGGGGATTTAACTAGTCTTAAAATTTTTACTTACTTTTTATTTTGTTTGAAAGACAGAAAGGCATAGAGAAATAGAAACATAAAGATATCTTCCATCCACTCACTCACTCCCTAAATGTCCTTAGCAGCCAAATCAAGGAGGGACTCCAGAACTCCATCCAGGTCTTACATGTGGTAACAGGAAGCTGTGCTAGTTAGCTGTCAGAATCTCAGGAGTGGAGATGTGAAAAAGGTGCTCCCAGGAAGGGGATGTGATTGCTTTAAGTGGTGTTTTTTGTTAAAAACTTCAGAATGTGGGCATGTTGTATTGCGCCCCCCAGTGGAGTACATGACCTTTTGGCTAGTTGGCTAGGCTTGTGATATGTAATAGGTACTTACACCTACAGAAATGCTGTTGCTACCCCAAGGGTTATTTCACTTGTGCTACCCTATGTAGGCTTGCGATTGATTGCCAATAACTGGATGCGTCCACCCAACCTGTCTCTGGTGATTCATGGCTGACTGCGCTGTCACTACACCCCCACCTGCTTGCCTAGGTGATCTACTGGCCATAGACACCCCACATATTTGTTGATGATTTCCTTTCAGTTTGATGCAGCCTCACTGTTTATTTTGTGTGTGTGTGTCTGTGTGTATAGATATAATTTTATTTATTTACTTGAAAGATTCAGGCAGAGAACTCCTTTCTGCTCTTTCCCTCCTCAGATTCCCACAATTTCTGCAGGCCAGACATCGCAACTTGGAGTCCACAGTTGAATCCAGGTCTCCCACGTAGGTGGCATGGACTCACCCTCTTCAGCCATCATTCGCTGTTTCATAGGGTACAACTGGCAGAAAACCAGGATTGGCCATGGAACCAAGACTTAAATCGAGGCACATGTGTATTTCTTCATGTAAAAATATGTACATCAGAATGTTCTATCAACCTTAAAATGAATAACATTGTGTCAGTTGCAGAATGGAGGGACTGTCCAATACATTGAAATAAAAAAGGGAACAGTGACTACCGAAATGGGAATTGTAGTGGCAGAGACGGGGAGAAGGAAATGGGAAGTCAAGAAATGAAGGTTAAAGTATACAAAGTAGTAGGTATGCAAGATGAATAAATCTAGAATTCTAATGTACAACATGAAGACTACAGTTATGGAACTGTATTGGTGGAGGTTTCTGTTAAGCAAGTGGATTGCTTGCCATACACAAAAGGTAACTATGTAAATTTGATTCACTTCAGTACCCGTGTTGTAAACTTCAAATACATACAATGAAATTTATTTTTAAAAATATATTTGAGTAGGAGTCAGTTTATACCATTCTTTGCATTTGTTCTTAAGGGGTAATTTTTGGCAGTATACATTAAGAATTATTTTCACAGACAATACATTGTTTTCTCTGATTCTCAAGAGTTTCTAACATCAAAATCATTAAGTTGCAGCCTAAAGTGTATGCAATAGGTAATTTAAATAATAGTCTAATCTTTAATATGCCTGTGGGTAAACCTAAATTAAATTTTCTGAGCAATGCTTTTAATATTATAAATTCTATCACACTCATACCTCATTTAAAATTTTGCATTATTTTCACTATGAAGTGTAGACAAATGGAAAGTTATAGCGACATTTTCAACCTTATTGACATTACTAGTAATAAGAGTTTATTGTTGAAATTTATTTGAAAGACAGAGAAAGGGACACACACATGCAGAGAAAGAGAGAGAGAGAATCTTCCTTTTGCTCATTCATGCCTCAAATGCCTACAACAACCAGGGCTGACACAGGCTGACACCAGAAGCCTAGAAGCCTAGATATTCTTCTAGATATTCTGCTGGGTGCAGGAACCCGTGTACATGAGACATCATCTGCTGCTTCTCAGGCTGTACATCAACCACAGGCTGGGTCTGAGGTGGAATGGCAAGTAGAGCCCCAAACTTAACGTACACAAGAGACAGTTTAACATGGTTTACCACATCTTCTGCCTCAACCCTGCTAAGTCAAATTTTTTTTTTTTGTATTCTGTACAACAATCAAAATGCCTATGCTTTGAAACAATTGTTTCCTTTTGTGTATTTGTTTGTACCCATGACTTAAGGTTTTGACTGCATGTGCTAAGATGTACTGTTTCATTTTATTCTGGCAAAAGATCCACATGTTAAATAGCTGACACTTTGCATTGACTTAAACGTTTGTACCATCACTTCTTACTCGTCATGCTTATCTGATAGTATAGTTTTGACAGTCTGTTTGACTGAGCAGTGGAGTTTATGCTTCCTTCTCTTGAATTTAAGTTGTAATTATGGCAGATATGAGGGTTTGTGATTTCTGAGATTAGGACATAAACAAAGCAAAACATCTGCCTCGTTGCCTTTGGATACTCTTCTCGGACTCCAATTATATTGTCAAGAAGCTGGATTGCCCCACAGAGGGATTACGTGTAGGGCTTTCCGTTGACAGTCCAAATGAAATTCCAGGTCACAGTCAACATTAGCTGCCAGATGTAACAGGCAGGGAACCCCAGGTACTTTCAGCCCAAGCCACTGAGTCACTCCCAGCAGCTGATGTCTTGGGGAAAAAGCAAAAATGAGAAGTTGTCACTGAATTCTACCTAAATGGCAAAATAATTTTTTTGTTTGTTTCAAGCTGCTAAGTTTGATATGGTTTGTTACAATGCCCAAGAAAATGATAACAGGCATTATTTTCATCAATATGATTTCAGATGGTTTGAATTTTGGGGTCACATAATAAGAGATGTAAGACATGCCCTGAAATTTTATAATTACATAAACCTTATTAATATTAAAATAGATTAATTTAAATAGCACTATCATGAGACACATTCATATTAAGTATAATGCAGAACTATTAGCACAAATTGTGCAGAATTTAATACAGTGTTAAGTGGTCATGACCAAAGTTCAAATCCTGTACCCTTCCTGCTTGCCACTAATTTTGGTAATTTTTCTTGACAGTTCTCATATTGTTAATATTTTGGGTGAGAAATAGAGTTATATACTTCAACCATTGGCACCATGTCGTAAAATCAAGCTACAGGTATTCCCTTTTAACACAAGCACACAAAACACAAACACATGCACACACACAAAACACACACATACTGTGCACACATTTCAAAAGATTGAAGACTAGGTTTTAACATAGGTGTAAGAGGATCTCAAAACTTTTAGTCAACAATCAAAACAACTTTACATTCCTATGACCCCCAAATCAAGACATTTGTATATATGTCATGAGTAACTTAATGAGTTATTGTAAGCAAAGTAGGAATAAAAACCAGTCAAGTTGGCTTTGTCCAAGACTTCTTAGACAGTTTGCCAATCAGCATAATCAGTTTAGATTACATCCTCTTTTTAAGGAGTGCCCTTCAATAATATTCCTAGAACAAATTTTCTCTTTCTATTAAAGGTTTAACATCCAGCATTAATTATGTATTGGTCTAAACCTTAGACCAAAAAATTGATGTTTATTAGATCTCAAGTAAAAAGTTCCTATTCATGGTGTTTAGATAGATACTGTTAGTTATTTAGGAAGTTGGAAGAATAAATAAAACCTTGATTGAACAGTGGTTAAGAAAATAGGCTTGAGAATGAGGTTATTAAGTTTGAATCTTGCTAATAGCCACTTCCTAGCCAAACTTGGAAAATTTACTTAATGTCTCAATGTTCTAGGTTGTTTTTCAGTAAATCCAGGGCAATAACGTCACACATCTTATTATAGAGTTCTAGGATGAAATTCTATGAGTTTAATTTTAGTTACTCAAAATATTTCTATTTCTATAAAGTCTCTGGAGCAGAACCTGACTTCTGTAGTCATTTGAACTGCTAGGAGAAAATATCGTTAACTGGGTGGTTTATAAACAATAGATTCTTCCTGTTCTGGAAGCTCAGAAAGCGCTATAGATTTTATGTGTAGTGAGGGCTTGTATTCTGGTTCACAGATGATGCCTTCCACGTATCTTCATAATCTAATGACCAAAGGCCCTGCTTCCCAAAACCATGACATTGAGAATCATGATTCAGCATGAGAGTTTGAAGGGGCAGAAGGAGTCCATAGTGCTGGCAAACAACAGGTCAGCAATAAAACTATCAGTCAGGTGTTGATTGTAACCCCACAAACAGAGGGTATAATGGAGAGCAGACTACCAGAAATCTAGGAAAATAAACAGAGGGTGTCTTAATGAAGGTAGACTCCCAGTGAAACTTCTGAGTATACCTAGATAACAAAAAATTACAATCCCTGCTACCGACCATACCAACAATGTCATGACCCATGTAAAGAGCAAAAAATTTCTCTTTCAGCTCTAATTTTAAGTGATTGTCCTTAATATCGCTATGGGTTATGCTTTGCTCATCTTCTTAGGGAGTGGCTCTTTCTTGTTTCAATTTACACTTTTGTGATGTCAAATCTAATTATTTTTGCTGTGAATTTTACATTTTTGCACTTCCTAGTCATTTGTGTCTTTTCAATAAATTCTTGTGATTCATTAATTGATCATCCATCAGATTATTGGATTGCTTGTAAACAGCTGGTATTGTAAATGCCGCTTTCAACACTGTTTTAGCTGTATTTCATAGGTAATGATGTTATAGTTTAATTGTAATTTCTTCACTACCACATGGGTTGTGCAGTAGCATCTATTTTACAAAAAGTTTTTTGATTTTCTTTTTCATCTCTCTAGCAATGCATTGGTACTATTGTATCATGTTTGTTAATTTCATGTTGATTAAAATTTACTCTTTCTCCCTGTTGTGGACTGTGTTCATTAGCTCTGCATAGCAGAGACTGATATGTTCAGATGTGGAGACAAAGTGCAGTATGTGTCTATGCATCCAGACCAAAGATGGACTCCCCATGAAACTGTTGAAAATATTCTGACAGTAGGATGCTGGACTCTCCGACATTGTCCATGCCTATAATGTTGGGAACCACTCCAAAAAGAGCAGAATGAACTTATGACTGTTCATGACAGACTACTCATTGTAATACTAGAGAGGAAATCAGTGGAGATGGAGGGAAATTTGGGAGGTTGACAGGAAATCCCAGAGCCCATGGAACTGTATCATAAAACTGATAAAATATAGAAACGAAAAAAAAAAGTCAGGTATTTGCACATTCTGAAATAAGCTTGTAACATATATCAATAATCATGTAACTTCACAAACATTGCTTTTCAATTATAAAGTAATTTTAGTTTAGTGTTTTTATTTTCGTTTGTGCATTCTGTTACCTGTGAGCCTAGAAAAACATTTTCTCATTGGCTAAGGAAAACTGAAATGAAGTTAAAGGAAGTTAAGGGAAGATATAAAGACATCCTTCTTGTAATTGAGGCAGCTGAAATTTAATGCAGAACAGTTATATTAAAACTAGCAATCAAGCCCAGTATGTGATAATTATGGCTACACCATTTAGACTGCTAAATTGTAAAGTAGCAATCAAAGATCTATTCGGGCATACTGATAGGCCAAGGTACAAACTGTGGATATCTAGAGTATGTTGCAGTCTTTTACTTTTGAAGAATTTTCTAGAAACGTACGGATACACAGATAGACACACATATATTCAGGGAATGCATCAGTTTCAGCTGCTAGTTCAATCTGACATGAGTAGAAATGTCATACTGATAACTCAAATTTAAATTGGCTTGCATCTCTCTTTCTTGGGAATTGGCTAATTCAATCCTAGCCCATAGATTTTTCATCAGTTTTTAATTTGCCTAATTTTTGTGAGCTGATGGTTTAGAAAATTTTTCGTTTTTCAATTCTAAGACTATAGGGATAAGGCCATGTGATATTCTTTGACTCATTTTAATTTCAATATAGATTTTATAGCTCATTACCTGTCAATCAGTTTTAAATGGCACAGTATTAATTTTATCATGTTCTATAAAACAGTTTCATGCTTCTTTCAATGTCTTACATTCATTCTAGAATAAGCCCTATTTATTTCTATAGGAGATGTAGCCATCTATAACAGTGCACATTCGAGCATCTATTTACTTTGGCAAATATAATATTTTGCCTTACATAGTATATTCATTTTGTATGCTTATTCAAGCACGTGAATATCAAAGAGGCAGTAGCATGTAACAGGTTTATCTGTGAAAGCTATGTTATGCTCTATATTTTGTCATTTCACATTTTGAAGGATATAATTCAAATATATTTTAAGGTTCTTTTGCTGTGTACTTTGTCATCTGATCATTTGTGATAAGATATAACATAATAATGCAATTAACATTGAAAAAGCCAAGCCAAATAAGCATAAACTTCAAGCCCTTAAATTTTCACACAAATTAGCACTTAAATACAAAAGGAAAATGATGCATTTTAAATGCTATTATATGTCTTTTTGTTTTGTTGTTGTATATTTTATTTCTCCTACATTCATCAAGAGATTTAAATTTTTTTTATTTTTTATTGGAAAGCCAACTATATAAAGAAGAGGAGAGACAGAGAGAAAGATCTTCGTGCCACTGGTTTACTCCCCAAGCAGCCGCAACAGCTGGTGCTGAGCTGATCCGAAGCTTGAAGAGTCCTCAAGTGTTACCTTAATAAGATCTGAAAATGTCCTAAATCAACAAAGAAAATTAAAAAAAAAATCTCTCAGGAATTAATTCATGTACAATTTTACCAAGGAAGCAATATTTGGCCTTCTGATTTATTAATAACATAGGGACAATTTTAAAATGATATATTTATACAGCACTTTCTTAAAATATAGTCCCCAAAAATGTTTTGTCTGACCTTATCTGAAAAGCAATCTCCAGTTGCAAAAACAACTTATATTTTGCTGGTAAGTCAGATGTCTAGAAAAGCAATACAGCTTTGGCTTGTATCTTTGGATGACTTTTACAATGTCAATTTTTCCACCACTATCAATTTGAATATATTTGATTAATTATTTCTTATATGCTAAATAGCCCACTCAGCATATTATTACTTCTTACAAAAGGACCTAAAATTTCTTTTGTTTACCTTTAAATTAATTCATTTTTCTTGTTGCTTTCACAGAGAAAAAGAGAACTTTCCTACCATTTCAGGTGTCTTCAGCATTTTTGCTTTACTGGATGTCTCATTTTTTTTTTTTCTTTCATGGTTCACACAATACGCTATGTCTCATACTTTTTAAAAATAGGCAAAATAAGCAATTTTGCCTTCCTCAGCAGCCTTTTTCTCATTATTGGTATGTTGGATTTTCATTCTTCCTTCCTCATGCACAGTTTAAACTAGAACCAACATTTGCTGCTTCCTTCAAATAATTCTAGATTGCCACATTTATTCTGTTTATCAGGTCACTTCAGGGCTTCCATCTCTTATTTTTTCCTATCCTTTTAGTATCAGTGTCCTTTTTGTACCTTAATACCTCTAATTTAATTTCATAACATGGTCACAATTTTATACCTTTGTGTTATAGAAATGGGATTAGACGGGGCAATTGTGTGTAAATTATATTATATATTAATGTGAAATATGCTATTGTCTTCAAACATGACATTTTAATCTGTTCTATTTTTTTTCCTTTGATAAAAACATCTTGAGGCAAGTGTTAATCAGAGAAAATATTTATAATCAAGTAACCCAATGCTGTGTACACAGAAAAATTCCCAGTCATTGTTTGACTTTGTCAATGTTTCACGTCTTTATCAGGCTAAATATTCTATGCTGCCTGTATGTCTGTTTCCCAAATACTCAGACCATTTTTAGCTTTTTACCATGACATTTATATAAATTCCTCAGAGGTGAAAAAATATTTTCAAAGAAAAAATCTGATTCCTCTACTTTTTTTTTTTTTTTTTTTTAGCTTTCTGAAGCGCTGTTTCTGTAACTACTTCTTGTGCATTTTATCTGTATAAAACATCCTAAGTTGACTATTGATTTCTGAGAGATAGTACTGCCCAGTGGAATAACTAAGTAATATCCCATTTACTTGAAATTTTTAATTCAAAACAAATGGTTTAAGTAGAAAGTATTAACTCTTTTATAGCTTTGTCTACCACAAACCAGTTTTGTATCGGTAGTGGAAGCTGCTAGGCTTATAGAATACACATGAGTAAGCACTAGGAAGTGTAGTGTTGAGTTAGGAGGCGTGCCAAAAATGTTTAGAGGCTCTAAAAACAGGAGAATCATAAGGCAAACCACAGGAAACAAGATGACTATATATTTCATGTCTCTGGATGAGTGATTCCTTTGATTCAAAGAAACAATATAGGGATACAGTTGCTGTAGAAGTCAAAAGCTGTAGGGGAACATGCTGAGATGTAGCAGTGCGCATAAACAACCAAGCCTCTACTTTTTTTCCTCTGAAAAGAGACCTCAGACCAATAGGGTGAAAAACAGATATATACATAAAATTTCTATGTATCTGATTTCAAATCCTGAGACAACCACTTGGTAGCTGTGTGATCTAGATAGAGCTACAGTTCTGTTTCAAGTGAAAAATTGATAGGTATTTAGTATAAGAATGTCTTTATGTGGGCCCAGCACAGTAGCCTAGTGGCTAAAGTCCTTGCTTGCATGTGCCAGGATCCCATAGAGGTTACAGTTCTAATCCCAACAGCTCCACTTCCCATCCAGCTCCCTGCCTGTGGCCTGGGAAAGCAGTCAAGGATGGCCCAAAGCCTTGGGACCCTGTACACATGCGGGAGACCTACAGGAAGATCCGGGTTCCTGGCTTTGAATTAGCACAGCTCTAGCCATTGCAGTCACTTGGGGAGTGAGTCATCGGACAGAAGATCTTCCTCTCTGTCTCTCCTCCTCTCTGTATATCTGACTTTCCAATAAAAATAAAATAAAGGTTTTTAAAAAAGAATGTTTTAATGCATCAAATATATTTCTATGTCAGAAAGTGCATTATCTGAAATTCAAACTCAGCTGGGATCCTGTCACAGCTGGACATATCACACAATCCTAGAGCTAGGCATAGAACATAATAGCTCATCATTATGATTTTCATATGCAATCAAATGGTATTGATGATGCCAAATGGGGATAGAAGTTATGAGAACAAGCACACAGATACTAACACATACACAGAGTAGGTAATATATATCATTACATTTTATAAGTATTTGATTATTATTATTTTCACAAATTTACTTAAGCTCAAATGTCTATAACATACTTGCTTTTAATGGTTTTTAAGTGTTGCAAATATATATTTGGTAGCAAAATTATAGATTTAAAATTTTGGTCAGATTCAAATTATAATTTTATGCATGTAAAAAAAGAAATTCCATCTTACAGTAGGTTGAAATATTAATTATAGCATTTGAATTAAATCATACGTATTGTATGGATTCTTATTAATTCCCTCAGCTTTCATGCACAATTTAAAAATAAATGTCAACAGTTTCAATTCGTCACTTTTTTTTAGATGATCACATTTACTAAAAGACTCATAATACAAAGTTTAGGGACCTCCTTTCCTGATTACTTTGATTAAATATTTATAACTAATTATAAGAAAGAGGTAACCAACATGAAATTTTTAACAAATGTGATTATACTATCACTATTGATTTAAAATGTATTTATTCAAAGGGTAATGCATTTGTAAAATATTTTTCAGTGATAGGGCAAATAAATGAAATAACAAGAAACAGTACTTGCTATTTAACAAATTTGATTTAACCACCCTAACTCTACTATTTTAATTACTATGTTATTATACATATGTATGCAGTAAATATGCAAAATTTCTCCTATCATTCGTTTTGATAGAGGATTTCAAGCAAGATATTGCAGGCATGCATTATGTGTACACCATGGCCAATTCCAAGTGCATTGCTCACCTAGTATTTTCTTAGTTAAAAAAAATCCATGAAAATAATTTCCACAAATATATATTTGTAGCATCAGAGAAAAGCAGTTATGTCTATTATCAATGCTAGCCTTTCTGATTAGTGTTGAGCATTCATATAGCATCAAATATTTCCCCTATGAAAGATGGAACTTCAAAAATTTTGTTTCTGTAGATTGGTTGAGTAAATGAAATATTGATAGAATCAAATTTACTGGTACTTCTATTTAAAGTATTTAACAACACTAATGTGCAACTTGTTTCTGTCTGCTAATTCAAACAAACATGTTATCACTTATTTTTCAGAATAAACACAATTAGAAATCATAATTATGACCCATCGTCATTTGTTAAATGTCCAGATAGGTGCACACAAAGGAATTAAAATATTTACGCAGAGATTTTTATAATAGGGTCTGAAATTTTTGACAGATCACAGAATTTAGTATTTTTATTTAGTGTAAAGCCAATTTAAAGCAACATTAAATGGAATGCCTTCTGTTTTTCAGTATTGACTCATAAAAATTTCTTGTAGTAATACACTAGCTGAAAATCATTTACCTGCTTATAGAATTCCCCTAAATATGAGTTAATATTAAACATATAGACAAACTTCCATTTTTTGTTTTATTTTATAGAAACTGGAGGGCAGTGGCTACATGCTAACAGAATTATTTTACTCTAAGTTTTATGTATAATCTTAAATGCATTCTTCCTTGGAAGAGTCAATGAACAATTTCTTTTTAGTTACCACAGACTGTCATCTAATCACCCTCACATCTTTCTCTGCAAAAGGAAAACACATTTAATCTTTGAAATAACTTGAAAACTATAATCAATTTAAAATGGTAAATGATTCAGTGTACCTTTGACATCTGAATGGCAATTTTGCTTTGCCTTTCTGTTCTTCCTTCGCTTTTAAGTTGTCAATTCATTCCTTTTTTTCCGTGCTAATTTTAAACGAAGTGTGCAATCACCTGTGACATATTATGTGTTAAAACTCCATGAATATTTCATTTCTCTGCATCCTTCCAAAGTCAAATCGCTTGTTCTAGGTAGAATTTAGCATGCACCCCCTCCTTCCCTGCTTGCGTGAGTTCCTCTTGGTCATTTGCTTTGCCGGTACAGTTTATTGTTGTAGATTGTATTTGACTTCCCTGCAGCTTCTTATTTTCTGAAAACTGCTACAGCCACACCTTGCATACAGTTGGGTTGTAGAGAACACTGTTTTTCTTTCTTTGCCTTTACATTGACAGGAGTTTAGTTGAGTCTCTTCCCATACAAACAGAGAGGAACAAAGGGGTTTACGAAGGTAAGCAGGCAGACAAGTGGGAAGATAAAGGGCAGTGTAAAAGGACAAAGAAAAGCAAACCAAAATGTGCAAACTTGTATTGTAAAATTCTAAGAAGAAATTCTGTAACACATTCTGCATGGCAGTCTGTCCTGAGGCTCAAGTCATTTTCACTCCTGCATTCCTTTCTGAATGTCTTCTAAAAATTTCCAGGCTATTGGGCTTTATGTGGCCTTATGATATTTATTAGGTTTTGTTTGGTAGAAATACCTACCTCAAAGCTATCTAAGTTCCTGTCCTGTGGGGAGTCTTGGCCGGAGACCACTCACCCAGGTAATGTGGTGGAGGAGGCATTCTCAAGAAAAGTACCGGAGACAGTTATGGTGAACTTTATATCTTTATTAGCAACCAAACACAAGCATATATAAGGCGGGGTCAGGGCGACTTAAATATTTCTATTGAATATAAGCATTACATATTATTACATATTATATTACATATTATAAGCCTAGCCAATTAGTATAGCCATCACATTGCCAGGTGGCGCTGTGTACAACTTATGTAAGTCACCCGCGTCATGGAGTTTTTTATTGCAAGACTATCACAAAATTGCCACAGGATGGGTGTGGGCATGGAGTAGGCAGAGGGAGGAGGCAACCAGGTTACTGGAAAGTAACTAAGAAGCAAGACTCAAACCAAAACACTCCAATAGGGGATGCTGGCATCCAAAGTGGGAGTTTAACCTCTGTACCAACTGTCTGCCACGGTTAATCCATTTTGTTGGAAATATCAGTATTTCATTCCTTATTCTAAATGAGTAATATCCCAGTGTATGTATATGTGTGTATATGTGTGTGTATGTGTGTGTGTATATATATATAATAAATCAGATAAATAAATAAATATTTTATATGTATATATATATATATCTGATTTATTTATTCAAACACAGTTGCTGGATGTCTAGGTTGATTCCTTATCTTAGCCACTGTGAACTGGGACGAACTGTGAATTTAGATAACCGTAACTCTGCTGGAGTGACATAAAACTTTGACTTCTGTTTGCATTTGTTTGATGGCTAGTAATCCGGAGCATCTTGTAAATATACCTGTTAGCAGTTTCATTTTTTTCTTTTTAGTTGTTGCTGAGTTTCCTGAACTCCCTATGTAGCTTGGATGTTATTAACTCATTATCAGATGCAAAATTTTCTCAATTTTCTGCCATTCTGATGGCTATCTTCATTTGTTTTTTTTCAAAGCTGTACGGACAATTCTTACCTAGATTAATTCCATCTGTCTTTATTTGCTTTTGTTGCCTGTGCTTCTGAGTTAAGACCCAAAACTCTTTTTCTAATCAAATATACAATGCTTCTCCTGTATCATCTTCCAGTCATTTGATGACCTCTAATCTCAGGATTTTTTTTTTTTAAGATTTATTTATTTTATTACAAAGTCAGATATACAGAGGAGGAGAGACAGAGAGGAAGATCTTCCATTCGATGATTCACTCCCCAAGTGAGCCGCAACGGGCCGGTGCACGGCAATCCGGTGCCGGAAACCTCCTTCAGGTCTCCCACGCGGGTGCAGGGTCCCAAAGCCTTGGGCCGTCCTCAACTGCTTTCCCAGGCCACAAGCAGGGAGCTGGATGGGAAGTGGAGCTGCCGGGATTAGAACCGGCGCCCATATGGGATCCCGGGGCTTTCAAGGCGAGGACCCTAGCCGCTAGGCCACGCCGCTGGGCCCTAATCTCAGGATTTTTAAATTGTTCTTTGGATAGGGTGAAAGATAGAGGTCTTCTTTTTAAACCTGTTGTTGTGGAA
Source organism: Ochotona princeps (assembly GCF_030435755.1). Taxonomy (NCBI): domain Eukaryota; kingdom Metazoa; phylum Chordata; class Mammalia; order Lagomorpha; family Ochotonidae; genus Ochotona; species Ochotona princeps. Next base: position 38,282,608 of record NC_080846.1, on the reverse strand, counting down.
ATCCAATGTTCCCATCATCATTTATTGAAAAAGACTATTCTTTCTTCAGGCAATGTTTTAGCATGTCTGTTGAAGGTTATTTGGTTGTCTCCGGGGTTTCTATCCCCCTAGATTAGTATGATTCTAACAATGACTTTCCTCCAAACTGCGGCCTCGGGGGGTGCAGTGCTGGGTCTGAGCAGTATGAGACAACAGAATTCCTTCTTTGAAGCCACGGCGCCCTGAGTTTGTGTGGGAGCTCTCCTCACTGATGTATCGCCTTGTGGTGGCTAGATTAGTCTTCAGAGATGGTGTCTTGATGAAGGATTTGCACAGATGGCTCCACTGACACATTCCATGCTATTCCTTTTCCTTGTAATAGGTAGCCAGACTCTTTGCATTTGTATTTTTCCTCTTTCTCCTATTTCTATGCTAATAGGCATTCTCTCTGTTGCCTAATGTCCTCCTGTGGATCTGTTACTGCATGGGTGCCCTTCCTCAGGCATCCACCTTATACTGCTTCCTTCTGACACAGTCGTAAATTTACTCACATTTTCGAAACTTTTAAAAATGAAGATGTTTAGAGTGGTGATGTTTGCAGAAAGATTATTTCTCTTTCGAAGAAATAACAGTATAGGAAAAAGTTTTCTATTACATTACGGATTATAATTATAAATTTTACTAAAACCATAATGATCTACTAAGTTGATAAAACTTAAGAAATAATAAGTTTATTATATGAAATGATTCAGGTCTCTGACTCATTGTGTACCACAATCATGGAAGTGTTACCATACACAAACACACACACACACACATGAGTTGTGTTTACCAAAGAGTGTGGAGGGCAAAATATGATGAATAAGTTATCATTGTTGAAACCCATCTGAATGTTAAAATATTTGTCACAGAATGTCAAATTATATATTTAATAGTATATTAATATATGTAAAATATTTCATTTGATTATTCAGCTAGCCAAGTTCTATTTCATCCAGTGTCAGAATTAAGTGAACTATACTGTACGGATGAGCCAGAATTCTTTTGTTTATATCAGTAAATCAGATCATTACTGTGTAACAGAATAGTAGATATTAAAACATAACCACTTGGAGATTTTTAGAAATGCTTACACAAACTTAGTCATTTCTGAAATGTTTATTTTAAATAGACCACTGTACATTCAAATGCAGGAACTTTTTCAAGCTATCTTCAAGCCAATTTTTTTTTTAATAATTACAGGTGCCAGCATGAATGCTCAGCTGGCAGATCTCCCTTCTTCAAGCACTGGCATTCCATGTGGGCTCTGCTTGGGGTCTTAGTTGCTCCTCTTCCCCTCCAGCTTCCCATTTGTGGCCTGGGAAAGCAGCAGATGATTGTCCAAACCTTGGGAACCTGCACCCATGTAGGAAATCAGGAGAAGCTTCTGGTTCCTGGCTTCAAATAGGCTCAGTTCTGGCAATTGCACTCATTTGGGGATTGTACCAGAAGATGGAAGATCTTTCTTTCTGTCTTTCCTCTCCGTAAATCTACCTTTCCAATAAAAAAAAAAAATCTTTTAAAAAGTTACAATCTGACAATGGATCTGAAAGATTCCACGCTTTCCCTTCCTTCCCAGAGATAAATACTTTCTTAGAGTTTATACGGATTTCTATACATATTTTAATAGTGAAACTATGTGTGTTTATATACACAAATAATGTGCTTTGAAATATCTATCTAATCTCATAGTACACATCTTTATCAGCATTCACATATACATGTTCATACAAGTAGATTATCTCATTCATCTGGATTCCTAAATCAAAATATAAAATATACCAAATTTCTAAATGAATTTTCTGATGGTTAACATTAAAAATGCTTTATTATTGTTATGAATAATTCAATGAGTATTCTTTTGCGTGTTTCACCACACATATACTCAAATTGTGCGTAAAACATTTAAAAGTGACATGGTTGTATCATATGACATATACGTCTTCATCTATTCCAGATATTACAAAATTACCTTCAAATTTGAGATCTTTCTGGTCTCAAGGACAATTACCTTGCAGTCTCTTCCCTTGGTTTCATTGCCTTGTGCTGTTGCCCCATTCTGGTTGGAAGGCTAAAATCTCTGTGTGTGTTTGTGTGTGTGTGTGTGTGTGTGTGTGTGCGTGCACATGTTCATGCACACTTTAAGTAGATGCCAATAAATAAATAAACTTTTACTGTAAACACTAGGATTGCTCTCTCTCTCTCTTAAAACATTACTTATTTCATACAGCCTGGCCCTATTCATTTCTTTTCAATTGCATTAATTGATTACTGCTTTGTTTCTTTTTTCCCCTGGTTTTAAACCTTTTTCTTGATTTGGATTTGTCTTATTAATTTTTAGTGTTTCTCATTTTGAAACAGTTGCACAATAAGTTTTGTATTTGACTTGAAAAATTACATGACAACAATCTCAGGAAAAAAGAGCATTTTCTTGTCCTTCACTTCTACACATTTCTTAATATATTTTTGTTTCTTGTTTTCAACCTTGAACTATTTTGATGTTTACTTTTATATATAATAGTGTCTATTTGACTTTAAGTGAATGATTTCAGAGAACAACATAGATTATAGCTGCATCTGGTTCATGTCCATTTTTATCTAGCAAACCATCTTGTTATAAAGTCTGTTCCTTAGTTTAATTCTATGTAATAGGTGAAGCAGATAAAATTTGTTTATTATTTTTAAAAAGCTGGTATTGAAACAGTTAGGGGAGTGTTGAATAAGAAGACTGGAAACCAAACTCAGTTATTGTTACTTTACAATGGGATTCATTTGTTTATTTCTTGAATAACAATGGCAAGAAATGGCTCAAACAGAAGATTTTTCTCTTAAAAGATGTAGAGAAAATAGTGTCATTGGGTATATGTTCTAACAAGAAATATTGCATGTATGTATGAATAAACATATTCACATTTTAATTCTCTGCTCATTTTTAATAAATGCCATTCTGGCAATGCATGGCCTTTTAATGTTCCTAGGCAGGGAGCATGAATCTACATTATGAGAATCCTGTGCTGGACTGAACATATTATGAATTACAGTTATTAAAAATAGCTAGAGCATGAGGAGTTTTTTATTTATAAAGCTATAATTGCTTTCAAGGTTATAACGATTAATGTTTTTAAAATGTCCCTCAAATAATTTGGACATTTAAAATGTGACAGACTTTTAGTTTTGTTATGCCTAAACTCATTTCTACATTATGTATAAATATTGAAATCCAAATTTCATTGTTTCTGTAATGCACTGAAATTGCTACAATCAAATCGTCTAAGTATGGTAGAGCAGCTGAGCTTTTGGGGGAAGATTTTGCTTTATGGATGCTCTGGAGTTTTAGAGGGAAGATAAATATGTTGTAATCAAATACAAATTGGTTTTATAGTCCAGATACTGAGTTTAATATTTGGCTTTGAATGCACTTAGTTTTAATCTTTCTAAATTTTATTTATTCATAGGTGATGTAAGTGAAATGAAATTTTATAAACAATTTTTAAAGGAAAAAAATAGATCAACCTATAGAATTGAATGTGTTTTTTGCTTCACACAGCTGTTATGGTCTTGGTATTTCTGTGTGCCAATCAAAGTATAGTAGAGAAGAATAATACAACATCAGGAATACCAGCATATTTCTGATACCAACTTACGTCTTCACTTGGGATCACGGCATCTCTAGCAATCATTATAGCCTCTTGATTTTAACTTTATCCTTCATTCTTAGATAAAGTCATATAAAATATGCTAAAAACTTTACACCATTGTGTAAAATCAGAAAAGGCAATAATTATGTGTGGGGAGAAAGGAGAGAAGAAAATTAGGATATTTATACTTTGACTTGAGAAACTGAGCTATACAGTATCCGCAGACAACAACAGTGCACTTGATCTTAAGTTCTAAGAAACATATTGAGAAAAACCTTTGTCAGAAATTATTACTGTAAGTAATGACTCTATAAGTTGTTCATTTTTCAGTGAAAAAAATGTGACCACCCCCCCCATTCTTTCATGTATTCATCTGCTGCCAGATACAGGTAACTGTGTCCTGTATGTGATTGATTTTTCAACATTTCTTCCACAATACCTCTGATTATTTCCTATTTTCTCCCATGAACGCATTCATCATAGAAAAGAGGACACATACACACAAACCCACACTTTTATAGCTATATCACTATGGTATAAGACAGGGGCCTCGCAAAGTTAGGCTTGTGTTTTCAAACCTATGGTGGTTACCTTTGGAATAATCAAAGAAAGGTTTATTCCTTGATAAGTGGTTATGTAAGAGGGGCTGTTAGAGTGAAGGATGGGTTCCCCAGCAGTAAAAAAGCAGAAATTATGCAGTGTATTATCAAGGGGAAAAACATAATATTTCTGGTGGCAGATTTAGAAGGAACTTCTGATCAGCTTGTAAATTAAAAACAGAAACATATCACAACATGTCTGTGTGTGTTTTCATAAGAGGTGATTTTATTAAAATACTAGAGAGTTGTTAAGCAGAGATGGACAGGAGATTCAAAATTTGCTGACAATGCAATACGTCAGTGCAGAATGTCAATTTTCCATTGATTTTTATGTCCTTGAATATTTTAATAATGACATGAATAAAATACAAATATCCATAATATTATGGATTTAATAAAAAGAAATAAGGACCAATTACGTGCTACTCAAATTTTCAAACAGAAATTTGCCAATATCTTAGAGGTATCCTGTGTGTTCCTCTTTCAGTAATAGTAAACTTTTTTCAACTTTTTAAAATTATTATTTGGAAGAGAATGTGGTTGTAGAGCAAAAGAGAAAAAAATTCAGTTTTCTGCTGGTTCACTTCTCAAGTGTCCAAAGCAGCTGGACTGAATCCCGAAGTCACAAACTCAGCCAGTCTTCTGAGTGACAGGGAACCAGCTGTGTGAGCCACTATACACTGCTCCCCAAGGTACCCATTAGCAGGAAACTGGACTGGAAGCAGAATAGGCCCTGGAGAAAACATTCTTATATAGATTATGGGATGTTTTGACTTCTGTGCCTTATGCCTGCCCCTCAATACCAGTAATTAATTAATCATATTTCCAAGTTGTATAATAAATACATCTTTAATGTCTGTGTTATATTTTCAACATGAGTATTATAAATATAGTGTGTATTTTCACCTCTGAATTATCTAAAATGGCATAGTACTATATGAACTTTTTTTAAAGATTTATTTTATTTTTATTACAAAGTCAGATATGCAGAGAGGAGGAGAGACAGAGAGGAAGATCTTCCATCCGATGATTCACTCCTCAAGTGACCGCAACAGCCGGTGCTGTGCTAATTCGAAGCCAGGAACTTCTAGGTCTCCCACACGGGTGCAGGGTCCCAAGGCTTTGGGCCGTCCTCAACTGCTTTCCCAGGTCACAAGCAAGGAGCTGGATGGGAAGTGGAGCTGCCGGGATTAGAACCGGTGCCCATATGGGATCCCAGGGCGTTCAAGGCGAGGACTTAAGCTGCTAGGCCACGGCGCCAGGCCCTATATGAACTTTAACATGACTTTCTCCTTTTCCTTAATATTGTTTTTCTGAGATGAAACTACATTGACACATGCAACTAACACAATTTGTATGCTTTGCTATGTGAATTCCAGCACATTCATATACCACCTTTGATTTACCCTTTCTGAGCTTGAAAAATACTTTCATTGCCTGCTGTTCTGAGATATGTCTAACAAAATATTCTATCACCTCTGATATTAGACATGCTTTGTGCAAGAATTTCTCAATGATATATTATTATTAGGAAGGGAATTACTTGTCAAATTGTGTTCATGTATTTATGCCAAAATGTTTTCTGAAGCTTCTATTACTTAGTTTACTTGCAAACACATACATCACTACAATCATCACACAAGTGATCTGTAAAAGTTGTTCTACACTTCCAAAACACTAAATGTATCTTTTTTAAAAGCATTTTTGTTAGACAGGAGGAGTAAGTTCAAGAGAACTATTGTACAACATGGTGACTAAGGTTAATAGGCGATCTATGTATAGTTAAAAATTGCCACAAGAGTGGATTTTGATGCTCCCACTACATACAGACACAGACAAATACACAGCAGGTGAAGTATTGGATAGATAAGAAAATATGCAGGACATTTTTTAATGCTAACAAATGTATCTTAATTTGAAAAAGTATAAATCTGAGTATATAGACAAAGTTATTCCTGTATATATCAAGGTTCACTGAATTGCACATTGTTTATTATTAACTCAAATGCAAATCATATATAATGGTAGAGAAATATCTACTTGAAAATAATCTTTACTCTTTAATTTCACTGAGAGTTTACAAACAAATATTTAAGGGTATATCCAAGATCATTTTTTATACTGGCTTATAATGATACAAGTTAAATAAAAACTGTTGGAAATAGAATTTAGTAAACACTTATAGAATGCAATTCCTATTTTCTTTTTGCCTTTTCTTTATCACATTCCAAATTTTAAAGTTTTGAAGTTAGGACAGTTTTTAAAGTGCTAAAACTTTGTTTTTATTCTTTTTTGGCTTGCTTTGTTTTCCAATTGCTAAATTTCTATCGGCATATAATGGGCATTTCTTCAACAATAGGAAAACAAAAGCCATTCAATATGGACAGTATTTCTAGCTATAGGAATTGGACAGAAATGAACACAAACTCAGGTAGTCAAAAGAATTCTTTACGGATAAAATAATTCAATTCTAGAAGTACTGTAACTTATCAGGAAGATGACATCAGTCATTTTTGCTACTAAGATTGAGAGAGTTATAAATTCCATTAACTGTTGGCTGCTACCTTGGGGACATAAGGGCTAACCTTTCTGAGAATGTACTCAATTCTCAGAAAGTGGAACTTAAAACAGAGAACTTTAGTAATGTTTCTCTCCTTGAAGTCATGAAAAAGTCCTCAACAAAAATGTCATCATGATTCAGCTACTAGGAAATCTTCCTCACCTAAGGAAAGGATAGCTTTAACCAATACTCTGAGATTCTGTCTTAATTTTTTCCCCTGTTCTTTCCATTTCTCAGTTTAAAATGCCAATATTAATTTCCACCACTTTTTCTTCCCATATACATTTTCCTTGCTTTGGTTTCTCTTAATCTTCATGATCACTACTTCTGTAGATAAAGCTACCATTAACTCATATCTAAACTGCAACAAAAGATATCCATATTTCATTTCCATACTTAATTCATTCTCTATTATTCAGGAGATACAGCCCTTAAAACATTATCCTCCTGAGCCGGTGGATGATATCAGGCTAATCATCCACTTGTATTACTGGCATGTCATAGCAGTGCAGGGTCTGGTGCTGGCTGCTCTATCTCTGATCCAGCTGCCTGACAATGGCCTGGGAAAACAGCACAGGATGGCTCAAGTCCTTCAGCCCCTGTACCACATGGGAGACCCAGAAGTTCCTGACTCCCGGCTTCAATCTAGCCCAACCTGTCCATTGTGGCCATTCGGAGAGTGAATCCGCAGATGGAAGATCCTTCTATGTCTTCCCCTACCCCTCTGGAACACTGACTTCCAAGTTAAAATAATGTTTTTTATATAATTCACCCTTTTAAGTCAAACATGCATCAAACGCTTCCCTGGATTCTTGTTCGTGAAGAATTTGATATAATCTTAGCTAAATCTGTTTCTTTCTAACCACTGTCTTTATCATTCATCTTGAGACTTCGTTCTGTACTCATACATAATGTGCTCTTTCTCTTCTCAGGATTTTCACTTTCTGTTATCTGTCTAAAAGGCTCCCCACCTCCTCTGACCAGCTCCGTCTTCTACCTCATATCTCACAATAGAAGGCAATTCCCCTAATTCATCTGAAAGGAACTCTAAGCCTGGAACTCAGCATCTTCTGTCCCCTCTCTTTCACAGCACTATGCATAATCAATTATTATCTTGCTTAATTAGAAGGGCACTTATTCACTTATTTATTCTCTGTTAATCTAATATAAATTAAAGATTATCAGAGTTTGTTAGATTCTGTTTGTTCAGATATTACTCCACAAAAATGTGATGACTGCTTGCCTTGCCATTGGCTCTTCCTTCTCGGTCATGCTTAATTTGATCAGCTTCTTTATTGAAAATTTGCAGTGTGAGACACAAATATGTTCGGTGAGAACCCAAGTTTCATTAATAAAAATGTTTCAATAAGAAACAGACCCAATAGCTAGTTTCATGGGGAGATGATATTTAATATTTGTAAATATTTAATACAGTTTGAGCATATCAAATTACACGGAAATAAGCACATCAAGGAGATGAACTAAATGAATTTATTAGAGTATATTCTACTTGGGATTATACTAGGAAAAGCTTTAAATTAGATGCTAGTTTTTTACTTATTTTTGTTGAATGTTTTAAAATGCTGCCAATACTATTTCATTGGGAATTCTTGATAACATAGAAGGGATCTCAAAACATGAGCTGACTGATGAAAATTAGATTAGCTTGTACGAATACAGGTTAATATGTCTAGGGCTTTATAATATGAAACAGATTACATGAGACAGAATTGTTTGGAAAACAGTAATGCCAAAAGCTTTCCCTCTAGGATGCTAGGTAACAGAATCTTTTATACACAAACGCAATGCAGTATCATGCTAACTACAGACATTATTTAGAAGAAAAAGCAAGATAACTCTCATATGGGCATGCAAAGTTATGAATTGGTTTTATGAATGAGCAAGCAGAAGGAAGTAATGACATCATTTATTGATATTTAAATACTGTTATTCCTGAGTATAATATAACAACAGTCATCTATATTTTCTTATCTTTGACATAGAAGATCGGTGATCCTCAGAAAGTGAAAACTGAAATTTGGTGCTTTGATTTGCTGACAATCTCTCTTTATTTTCTATTATCATCAATAACAAAGTGGAATTTTTTTTTTAGATTTATTTATTTTTATTGGAAAGTGAGATTTACGGAGAGGAGATATAGAAGGAAAGATCTTCTGTCCATTGGCTCACTCCCCAGGTGGTCACAACGGCCGGAGCTGAGCTGATCCAAAGCCAAGAGCCGTGAGCTTTTCCGGGTCTCCCATGTGTATGCCAGGGTCTGAAGGCTTCGGGCATTCCTCTATTGCTTTCCCAGGCCACAAGCAGGGAGCTGGATAGAAATTCAAGCAGCTAGGTCAGGAACTGATGCCTACATGGCATCCTAGTGCATGCAAAGCAAGAATTTCAGACACTGGTTATTGTGTTGAGCCTGGGAAATGTTTTCAAAGGAAAGGCAAAATCTAAAAAGAGACATTACATAACATTTAAAGCAAAAATTATGTTTCTAATTTTCCAGCATATTACATAAGACAGAAAATATGATTCAATAATAAAAGGCATCGAAATTGTACCTTACTTGAAACTCTCTTCACATTTACTTCTATAGAATATTGATGATGGTCACTTCATTATTTTTATTTCTACATTAACATGTAATACACATTTATGTTATATTGAATTCCTTTTTCATTATGTGGGACATAATACATTATTGCAAACTCTAGTCATAGCAGTCTGCTGTACAGTATTAGCATCTGTTTCCTCCATCTGTGTTTGGTGTCATTTGTTAGCCATACCTCTTCCTCCCTTCCCTCTCAGGCTAACATTTATTAAGTCCAGATCAACTATTTTTTTTCCTTTTGCTGGCAATGAAGGATTCATTACTTTTTGTGATTGAATAATATTCCATTGTGTGTCAGTTCCACAATTTCTTTGTGCATTCACCCATTGATAGACATTATAAATAGTGCTGCAATGAACTTCAAAGTAACAATTCCATTCACATGCTGCTTCTATTAACCTAGGATATGTTTGCAGAAGTGACATAGTTTGGTCATGTGGTGAACCTATTTATTTTAGGGATTTTCGATCTTTTGTCTATGATAGCAATGCTGATTTTCAACCTGATTGTTGAAAAGCAATCCCTTTTGTCCGCATCCTTGCCACCATTTGCGATGTTTTATGTGATAGCTGTTTTAAAACAAAGAGGACAACAAAAATCAAGTGCTAATATGTTTTTTTTAAGATTTATTCATTTTTATTACAGCCAGATATACACAGAGGAGGAGAGACAGAGAGGAAGATCTTCCGTCCAATATTTCACTCCCCAAGTGAGCCGCAACGGGCCGATGCGCGCCAATCCGATGCCAGGAACCTGGAACCTCTTCCGGGTCTCCCACGCGGGTGCAGGGTCCCAATGCATTGGGCCGTCCTCAACTGCTTTCCCAGGCCACAGGCAGGGAGCTGGATGGGAAGTGGAGCTGCCGGGATTAGAACCGGTGCCCATATGGGATCCGGGGCTTTCAAGGAGAGGACTTTAGCCGCTAGGCCACGCCGCCGGGCCCTCTAATATGGTTTTCAAAGAAAATATCCAAAGTAAAAACAGTGAACTTTTTAAATTAAACTAATAAAGTAGCAAGAGGACTCTTGCAACAAAAGCACCTTCACAAGTGGAGATAAAAGGTTGTATGCGTAGGGTGGTGCATTGCATGAAACTTGCACATACTGGTTTTTAAGATTTATTTATTTTTATTGGAAAGGCAGATTTGCAGACAGGAGAGACAGAAAGATCTTCCATTCTCTGGTTCACACCCAGGTCACCGCAACGGCAGGAACTGAGCTGATCCAAAGCGAGGAGGCAGGAACAGCTTCCAGGTCTCCCACACGGGTGCAAGATCCCAAGTATTTGGGCTGTGCTCAGCTGCTTTCTCAGGTCACAAGCAGAGAGCTGGAAGGAAAGTGGAAGCAGCTGGTACAATCAATGCAAAGACTTTAGACACTAGGCTACCACGTCGGGCCCACACATATTTTTTAAAACTGTGCATATCGTTTATGTCCAAAAGGAAACTTGAGTGTGAGCCATAAAGTTTTTGTGTTAAATATACTTTTAATAACATTGCTTTAAGACTACAATCAATGCAAAGCATAAATATAAAGATAAATGCATAGCTTGCTTTCCCTTCTGCACTTCCACACTCTTACTTTACAATATCAAATGTTATTATTCTACATTGGTTACACTTTAATTTATACCATGATACGAGGGGTGTATGCTTTATTATTCTTTCTCTAGAATTTTAGAGAAAACATCTTGACAAGGAACAGGGTGCCATTACTGATTTCACAAGTGAACATAATTTTTAGTCTTCACCAAATTTATGTTGTCATTTTAGCCATCCAATTAACTTTAAGTTTAGACAGGCATTTTCTTACTGAAATAATGACATCAACTTGTTTTATTTTTCTAATTTTTAAATTTTATGTGAAAAGCAGATACAGAAAAGGAGAGAGAGACTGAGACAGAGAAATATGAAAACAGAGATTTCTGACCCACTGATTCCCTCCCTAAATGAACGCCGTGGCTGTGACTAGACCAGACAATAGTCAGGAGCTGGAAACCCAGTCCTGGTCTCCTATGTGGGTGCTGGGGACCTCGTTCCTGGAGCCCTCACTGATACATCTTAGGGTCAGCAGGAAAGCAAAGCCGCAAGCAGATCATCTGAGACTGAGTCCTAGGCACTCAGACACGCAGTGTGGGCATCCCAAGCAGCTACTGAACTGTTACAACATGTATCTCCCAATGCTAGTTTTATTTTCTCCTTGCTAAAGTGCTATTTAAGTTCTTTATTCCATCGTAAGGCTTAGGGTCTCATTTATTTTTCATAATTGGTAGTAGCAAAGGATGATATTCTATTTCAACAAATCATCTTTCTGACCATTTTCCCTTAAATTTTATCACAGTAAAATAAAAGATAAAAGGAGTGTCAGATTAAGAGAAATGCTAAAACTGCAGTTTCCTTAATCACATGAGACTCACTGTCTTTTTTCTTACACCTGACTTTCTTTGGATGTCTCCTTAGATTTGTAGATTGTAACTTACTGTTCACCCACATTTTAGCAGTATTGATCTTTAATTAATAGAAAGAATTCTTGAATTTTGAAAAAGAATGAAAGTAGGAGTTATTTAAAGAAAGGAATTTGACTCTAGTAGTGAAATCTTTACCTGAATAAAGAGAATTATAAACATGTGTATTAAACAGTGTTGTTTTAAGAAATGAATTTTGGAAGTTGCTTTAGGTAATGTGACTAGGAATCCTATCATCCAAAGAGGGACACTGTTGAGTATGAAAAGTGCTGGAATATGAATCTTGAGTGGTTTGTACCTGGGGAAATGGAAAGATTAGGTTCCTATTGCTTTAGGGGATGCCCTTGACCTTGCAAGTTTAGAGGAGACGGAGATCAATTTTAAAATCATGCATTGACTTGAGATGAATCATGAAGAGATGAATAGAGTCGAGTGAGGCAGATTGGAGGTTGCAATATGTGAGAAGAATGCAAGGCTCTACCTTTTCCTTTGCCAGCTCTAGGTACAACACAGGATACTTGTCTTATACGAAATACTTAAAATTGTTGAAAAGAGTCAAGATTACAGGTCTAGCAATACATGTCTGACTGTATGCTCAAAAGAAATGAAAACAGGAGTTGAAGCATATGGTCATTGACTAATGGTCACAATGGCATTATTCACGACAAAGGCAGAAGAAACTCAAATATTACAGATTGGAAGCATTTTCTCAAAACAGACAAATTGACCCTTTATCATGGAAACAAAGGTGGTGGCTCATAGGAAGTAATTAAGATTAAATTAGAAGTGGATCAAGCCACTGTCTCCGACACCAGCATTTCATATGATCATCTGTTTGTGTATTTGCCACTGTGCTTTCTATGCAGTTTGTTGCTAATGCAAATGGGAAAGCAGTAGAAGATGTCCTACGTGTTATGTTCCTACACTGACATAGGACATTCAAATCAAGCTCATGTATTTGGACTGGTCCAGTTCCAAATCTGGCTGCTGTACTTTTGATCTAGCTCCCTGCTCGTGTACAGGCAAAGTAGCAGAGACTGGATCAAGTCTTTAGGCCCCTGCAGTCACACAGGAAACTCAGAAGAAGGTCCAGGCCAGTGTACCCATCTGGGCTGGATGAACTAGCAGATGAAGATCTCTCTTTCTCCCCCGCCCCACCTTCTTCGTTCTGGAAATCTGTCTTTCAAATAAAAACAAATGTTTTAAAAATAATATCTTTTTATAATTTAGGGGCATTTAAAATTTTTTTAAAGATTAAAATAATAAATAGCTTAAGACTTCTTAAGCTATTTAAGGCTTCTTAAGCTATTTATTTTTAAGCAGAGACAATGAAATATAAAGACAAATAAATATATACAGTTTCCCTCTACTGATTCATTCCCCAAATTCTCACAACAGGTAGGGCTGGACTAAACTGAAGTGAAAAGCCTGAAATTCATTGTAGGTCATCAGTATGAGTGAGACAGGCTCACTTATTCCAGCCGTTTCTGCTGCATCCCAGGTATAATTTAGCAGGAATCTGGATCAGAGCATAGCGATGCTTCAAACCCAGATCACATCCCTTATGGAGGCAGGCATCTTAACCACTGTGCAAAAATACCCAACTCTGAGTGAGCATTCTTAAAATTAATCCAGTGATATTTTGACATTCCTTCTACTTTCATTTTCTTCTATTACTTTTGAATACACTCAAATTTTGGTCCAGGTATATGGATATTATTTTTCTGGTTCCCATTGACTACCAGTAAGCCCCAGTGACATGTTTTAAATGACTCCTAAGTTGCATAATGATGAAGACTAAAGAAATTTCAGTAATGTGGTTATGGACAGAAGAGCGAACATTTGCTGCACCAAATGTCTTTTGAAAACAAGCTTTCCCATGGCAGAGAATCACTATGCTTTTCTAGACTTTGTAATTTCTTGTATTTTGTCCTCAAACGATCGATCTAAGCAAAGTTAGATTGAGTCAATAGTTTCCTGAGGGTCTAACAATCTTTTCCCTCCTATTCTTTCCATTTTGATTGTGGAAAATCATTTTATTTGTAAGGAATACAGATATTTCTTCACAAAAATAAAGCTTCTTACAACTTGCTGTTTCCCACAAGTTTCATTTTTTTTCTCTTTGATTTCCTCAATTGTTTTAACTAAGGATTTCATTACTTTTCCTATTTCTTTGGTTATTATTATTATTACCATTTTATTACCATTATAGACAAACTGTTTGCCTGTTTGCTATAATGACATGTTTAAAGTCTTTACTTCCAAATTCAGCATTTCAACAGATTTCCCATTTTGGTCTTTATGATGTTTTCCTGTTTTAGGTTCCCAGGCTCATTGTTATTTTCATGCTCCTCACTTCCAATATCAGAGCAACATTTTGTTTAATTTACAATTTCTTCCACTGGAAATGTCCTCAACATGAAGTCAGGATCCATTATTATTGCTTCTACTTCTATTGCTATTTAAAAACTCAGCTCAACCAACTGTCAGTGAGACTTCCATGACTCCTGGGTTAATTATATATCATTGTGTTTTCCAATAATTTTTTCAGTGTGTCCGGGAAAATATGTCCTAAGTGTATCTTACTTTAGAGTTGTTAGGATTGTTTCCTTCCTTATTTTTTTAAAGTTTTATTTATTTTTGTTGGAAAAGCAGATATACAGAGAAGGAGATACTGAAGGAAAGATCTGCTGGTTCATTTCCCAGTTTGTCGCAATGGCTGGAGTTAAGCTGGTTTGAAGCCAGGAGCCAGGATTTTCCTGGGTCTTCCACATGGGTGCAGGGTTCCAAGGCTTTGGGCTGTTGTCTGCTGCTTTCCCAGGCCACAAGCAGGGACTGGATGGGAAGTAGAGCAGCTGAGACATCAACTGGTATCCATATGGGATCCTGGTGCATGTAAAGAGAAGATTTAGCCTTTGTGTATCATGCCAGGCCCATGTTAGGGATCATTTCTATGAATATAAAATATTCATAATGGCATACACTACAGAATATGTGCCTGACAAAGAAAAAATATTTTAATTTCAATTGTTTCAGGTTTTTCTCAAGAATGTTTCTTTCTTCATATATCTTGACATCAAATTGTAAACTCTTAAAGCAAAATTTTGAGCATACTTTTGAAAACATTTAACTGTTATGTCAGGCCTCTTTTGCCAACTTTTTCTGGATCATTAGTTGTCTTTTTGTAAAATCCATCTTGTCGTATAGTCAAAGAAGATTTTCATGACTCCTCTGTCTTGTCTTGTTATTCACCAATAAAAGCTACCTGTGCATGTTAAATTGCAATAAGATGGGGAAGTCTCGCAAGCCTGGCACATGTCTGGGCACAAAAGGGGAAACGCTTGGGAAGGTGCTGATGACTAAGATAGTGGGTTTGGGGGAGGGAGGATATAAACTGACAAGACCGTTTGTCATACTCACTGATAGTTCTATTTTTATTATATTTAAATTAATTAGCAGTCATGATTTTACTTATTTGAAAAGTACTATCTCTTAAACATTGTGTAATTGAAAAGGTCACAAAGCAGTTCACAATTTTTACAAACTGTTAAATAACCTCTCAGCTGTGTCCCTTGCATGGCTCATTATCCACTGTTTCCTACCCACTACACATGAATATGATCTCACAGCCTAGCACAGTAGCCTCTGATCCAGATTCATTAAAAACACTATGCTATCATCTCTACACTGTTATCACAATGTAACTTCATTGCACAAAGAACTATGGTGGCTTACCAACATTTTAGGCCTGACAATAATGAATTGAATGGACTGCCCTTCCACTATATGTTCTGCCTCACGTTGTATAACTCATTCCTGTTTTTCCCTGCTCTTATTGTCTTAAGCAGGGCATATTTTCTCATAATACAGAATATTTTCATGGGATAATCATAGCTGAGAAATTTCTGCTCCTCATTCTTTGCTTAGTTTATTCCTCCATCGTTCAAGTTTCAATTCAATGACTGCTGTCTCAAGTATCTCATTTGATTTTCCCCTTAGGTTAGGTCAGAATACAAATTTGCTTCATAGTCTTTCTTGTTCTCTTTTCTCTAATATGTTGTTAAGAAATTAATAATTCCATTACACATTAGACAGTATGTTATGGACTTTAAATATTTACTACTAGTATACTAGTTCATAAGATCTTGGTTAAACAATGGCAGGTACATTTTTTTTCTATTAGCTAGAAAAAGAAAGCATTTTTCAAAGCTTGTTTATATGCTCTGTTTGGCATTGTATTGAACCTGTAAATAACAAAAAACAAAGGAGGACTTTCAAAATACATTTTATAAATGCATTCTAAATTTGGAATGAAAATATTTTTATTTTATTTTGTAACATTTATTTATTTTTATTGGAAGGACTGATTTATTGTTTTTTAAAGATTTGTTTATTCTTAATTGGAAAGGCTGATTTATGGAGACAGAAAGATCTTCCATCCTCTGATCCACTTCCCAAATGGTCAGAGCAGCAGAGGCTGAACCAATCTGAAGTCAGGAGCTTCTACTGGGTCTCTCACACAGGCGCTGGCTATCAAGGCTTTTGGCCATACTCCACTGCATTCACAGGCCAAAAGTGGAAAGCTGAATGTGAAATGGAGTAATCAAGACATGAACAGGTGCCCATATAGGACCCCAGTGCTTGTAACGTGAAGATTAGTCATTGAGCCATCACACTAGGCCCAATTCTAGCTCTCTTTCATTTTTTTATGCACGTTAATATTTGCAGCCATTCAACTGTGCAACATCAGAGCTTCTTTCTTCTTAGTCCCTGTTAATTAGCCATTAACCATTCTTGCTTCGTTCATGCACTTCCCATATGTGAGATCATACAATAATTTGAATATTTGTTTTCCTGTGGCTGTTTTATTTCACTTAAAAATAGCATCAAGTTCCATCCATGCTATTGCAGATGACAAGATTCCAGGTTTTTGATGGCTGAAGAGTGTTCCATTGTATATATGTATCACATTCTTTCTACTTATTTTTCAGTTGCTGGGAATTTAGATGATTTTTACTTCTGGGCTACTGTGAGTGATCATAGGAGTTCAGATATCTCTTCCACAGACAGATTTCATTTCCTCTGGATATGTATCCAATAGTAGTTTTATTGTTGGATTATATGGTGTCTTTTAGTTTCTTGAAGAACCTCAATACTATTTTCCCTAATGTTTTTATTAATTTACGATTAATTTACAATCTTACTACCTGAGTGCAAGAGTTTTATGGTCTCCAAATCTTCATCAGAATGTGTTATCTCTTGACTTTTTCAAAGTAGGGATTCTAAATAGAATAAGGTATAAAGTGGTAGATCAGCTTGGTTTTGATTTGCCTGGTTAAATAACCTAGTTAGTGATGCAGAATTCTTTGTTTTATGTATGTAATGGCCACGTATATGCCTTTCCTTCAAAAATCTCTATTAAGATCTATTGCTGTGTTTGAACTGATGCTGTAGTTTGTTGCTATTGTTTTGGTTTGTTATGTTTTCTTATATGCTGCTTACCTTTTGAAGAGCTAGTACTTTACTTTCAATGATCTTTTGTGTTTTTGCTGCATGTTTCATTTATTCACTTTTTGTTTTGCATTTGGTTTGTTCTGGCTTTCCTGCTTCCTGGAGGTGAAGAGAGGAGAGGCAATACTCTAACTCCAGGGTTGATCCTCAGGTGATCACAGCTGGATCTTACAGCCTGTGGTAGCAACTTTGGCCAAACCATTAGTCCATCCCACTGGAGGCACAGATGTCTGCTTGATGACAAGACAGTTTCAACCAAACCACTTCAGAATTCCAGCAGAGAGATAGGTGTTTGGGGGATATATCCAGTGTTAATTATCATTCTATCAGGTGGGACACTGAGCTCCAAGGCAGAGTTCTGGGCTCATTTTCTCACCCTACCCCCATGGAGCTAGAATTTTGTTCAATCATCTACCCAAGGATGAAGGAGGGTGGAGGAGGTAGTAAATTGTCAATCAACAAAGGAAGGTTCGATGGCTAAGTCTGCTGCCACTGGTCCAGGGCAGTTGAGTCCTGTTCAGCATTTGGCTTTCCTCTATCATGTTACTGTATTTCAATTCTAAGGCCTGGATTTATTTCATTCTCTCTCCAGGTAGTAGGGCGCAGCTGGCTAACAGCATCCCAAGGCAGCACTAAGCGTCCAACTTGGCTAAACACAGCTATCTGCTTCTGTACCTGACTGGCTTAAGATGCAAGTAGACCTATTTGCAATCCCTGGCTCCTCTGTGTGTATGGGAGTTTAAAAACTCCTGGATTCAGCCATGTGTTGTGGTGTTTCCTGGAATGCAGCAGGAGCTGCTGTTACCAAATTTGGCAAATAGATTCCTCCTAATATCCTGCACGTGTGCCTGTGTGTTCTCTTGCTCCCCACAACATTTTGGAGGCTGCAGTGAGATTGAGGTCTCTGATCAGAGGACAGTATCCATCCTGAGCTGTGGAAACCAACCCAATAGTCTGGGGAGTACAACATGAGGAGACTTAACATGGCCCCAGCTGTAAAACCTTCCTTCCTGGCTCATGAGATTCACACTGACCTGGATCAACAGCTGGCTCTAACCCAACCTGGCAATGCGGAACAAATGGAACATGAACATGATTGATCAGCATTGATTTTTGGAAATGGACTTATTGCAAGGAAGATATGAAAATCAAGATGGAGTCACTGGTGTCCATCCTAAACCAAACTCCTTAAAGCTGAGAGGTTATGAAGGAAGAGTTTTTACGAGTGATTGATGAACTGTACCCTATAGAGAGGGTCCCCATTTCAAGAGGTGCTACTAGAGGAAGCTCTTTGATATCTTGTATTACGGAAGGATTAAGGCTAGGCATATCAACTCAAAGTCTGTTATAAGATCTGGACATTGTCACCTAAGATTAATTGATGTGTCTGAGAACAACTGCTTATAATTGGCTCGCTTCTGCGTGCTCAAGAGATACTAATTCAGCGACCTTGTCCCAGATCTTACTCAGGAACGTGTGTGTGACTATTTAAGTCAGCCCACTTTAAGGGTAACCACCACGGTGATGCTGCAATAGAGGAGGTGGCCCTGACACCAGTGTGGGCCTCCCAGTGGGGCCTCCCAAAGTACTGGTTACAGTCTTCACTGTCCCAGTCCTGTCCAACAGACTAGATGGGATCAAATGTAGATAAAATTACAACAGGCTACTTGGGACCCAATAGACCTCTCCATGTGGTGCAGCACGTCTATCTCCACCTCTGGCTCTCGCAGCCTGCAATGGACACTGACCAATCTGTTGCCCCTGCGTACAAGCCTGGAGGTGTCATATAGGTTACCAGGCCTGTGGACCTGAGAACCTCCCTGGAAAGAACCTTATCTGGTGATCTTAAGCACCAGCAGAGCAGTGAAGGTAACAGGACTCAACCTCTGGATTCACCATTCCTAGCTAAAAAAGTTACACCTGAACCAGAAGAAAAGTGGACTGTTCAACAAACTGGAGGTCCCTTAAAGAAAAGATTTGTGCTCTGTCATAATGCCTTTAGCCTGAATGAATGGAGACTTCAGGGTGCAGATATTAGGAATTTAATCTCAGGACCCGAGCCAGTGTTCAGGATTATTTATGATCTGACTACTCATATGGAAGGTCAGTGTGGAATTTGAAATATATAAAATTGTGTATATATAGGTGAAAACCTGGGGTGAGATTTATGATTCAATGAAATCCAGTTAAGTCCTCTGTAGTTCCCTACCCTATTAGACTTGTTGTAAGACTTACAAAATCCTCATGGAATACCACTAGCAGGCTTGAATCCTCATTGTATCACTTAGATTGTGTGCCCCTAGATATGAGATTGAGTCAGTGATTTGAATTAATTGTTAAAACATCAATGGAGAATGTAGTAGTGTGCATTTGACTAACAGCACCCAACGGCAGTACTAGGTTACCAGCTTGGTTAAACACAGTTATCTGCTTCTGAACCTGATTGGCTCTAGATGCAAGTTGATTGATGTGTAACACCTGAGTTGATTTTCAGTCCCTGACTGCTGCATGTTAATGAGAGCTTAAAACCCCCTAGCTTCAGCCATGTGGTATGGTGGTTCCTGGAATGTAGCAGGAGCTACTGTCACTAAGCTTGGCAAACAAAGACTGCTGCTAACATCCTACACTTGTGCTGATGTGATCGTTCTCATTTTCTGCAATATACTGCAGCTGGAAGACTCTGCCCTGTAATGTTTCTGGCTGTGGGAGGGGTGGCACACCCTTTTCTTCCAGCATTCTTCAATACATCTATTCTCATTATTATACCAAAGCTAGGCACTGTTGTTGCATGGTCCTCATAGCTAGCTGTCCGAATTGGTGGCCCCGTGGGGAGAGAGCAAGAGTATCTTGTCATCCTGCTGCTCTTCCACATTCAGCCTTAGCATTTCAGGAGACGGTCATGTGTCATTGTTACATGATCCAGCTTCTAAATGACAACAATAATAAAACCACAGCATGCTTTCCAAGACTTAAAAATGTAATTAATAGAAACTGAGTGTTGGATTACATTACATATTTTAGCTGATACCTGATTTTTGCTTTATATTAATGGTGTAACAAAGGAATTGAAATTATTGGAGTTAAAATTACCTTTTTTTTCATTCAGAGTCACAGTACTGCCTTAACATGCATCATAGAATACATATATCTATAAATATATGAAATTAAGACTCAAAGTAGCTACCTCAGTGAGACAGGAAAAGTAAGAGGGCTGGAAAATTTTGTTTTGTCATCTTTGTCTTTATAAACTGTTTTAAATACTGTTCATTCACTATTCCCATTTCTTCATTAGTTTAGATGTGATGAAGCCTTAAGCTTCTTTTTAATTGTAGGGAAACTGCAGAAGGAAGAAATATGAACATTACAACACCATTCACTTGTTTTGTAGTGAAATAAAAATTGTTTTTATATAAACTAATTGTGCATGACAATACTGTCTACTGGTAGGATGAAAGGTACATACTTCCCAAATCTGGCTGCACAATAAATGACCTATTTGTGAAGTATGTCATGTGGAAATGAGTTTATGCCAGTACTAGGTATCAGATGAGTAGCTCCAGGGTAAGCCCTTCTGTTGGTCTAACTTTTTTGCATGCTATGTTTATCATTAAAATGAGATCAAGTGAGATAGGTGTGCTATGAGTAGCTAGCTTTGCTCTCACTGACAACTTCTTTTGATATACTTCTCATTAATAGAAGGATAGCAAAGATGAAAACCTTTCATCACCAGTAGCACCAGTTCCATCACAAATGCTTAGGGGAAAAAGCTTAAGATTCTTTTAAAAAAAAAAAATTTCATCATAAGTTTTCTCACAAAGCCCTTATTTCCCAGACGTTTACATTTTCTTCTGCTTTGCCTGGAGATAACAGATGGCTGGGAGGTGATTCAGGATGCTAATTAGGCTGCTGTGTTTTTCAGCTAACCTTAGGTAGACACAGTCCTTTGAGGGCTGATTACCACTATGCCATTTTAAAATGCTGGCAGATAACCATTAAAACACCCTTTACTAACGAACTTCTTATAAATGGTAAAACCATGATTAACTCTATACTCTACTATGATAATAATTTAAAATACTTTTCACCAGCAAGATAGTAATTAAATGCACTGTGTCATTGTGGAATATTTTCAAGTTTCAGTAGAGCTCAAGAATTAATAGACATGAAAGCTGGTAGTATTTTTATGTGATTCATTGAACTCCACAATTCTATGACACCAGGGGAACTCCTGTGGAAGTAGACAGATTCTCCAGCAGCAGAGTTAAGAGATGGGGAAATTAAAACTAACTCAGTCATCCTGAATAAAACATTGAAAGCTGGCAGGAAAGGAAGTACACATTATCCTTGGTAAGATATTTTAGGAAAGAACTATAATTAGATGCATGAATAGGCAGTGATATTCTATGCAAAGGAATACATTTTATCTATTTGAGTATGCATCTTTTAAAAATATCACAAGAATCACAAATGATGTATTAAAATGCATTGAATAACACTTAACTTTTCAAAAAAATATATTATATTAAATGAAAACATACTTAAATGTTAGTAAATTACCAAATGTTGGAATGTGATACCTTCTGACTATCCTGAAATAACACTTTTAATAAAAAGTGAAAGTTTTTCAAGTATTACACAGAATTAATTAACTATTTAACTTTTCATTTTTATTGGAAAGGTTGAAAAACACAAACACAGATACCGAGGCAGAAAGAGATCTTCGTCTGCTGGTCTACTCCCCAAATTCCCACAGTGCCTTGGCCGGGAGAAGCCAAAAGCAAGAGTGTGAAAATCTTGATTTCTACGTGAGTAGCCATACCCAAATACTTGACCCCATCACCTGCTACCCAGGATGGACATTTGCATGAAGCTAGACTAGGAGCAGAGTAGCCAGTACCAAGTACCAAGCATTGTGACATGGGATAACGGGTGTTCCAAGTGGTGGCTTGACTGCTGGACTAAGTGCCCATCACAGGATGAAATTATTCAAAATTTAAGTTCCATTTCAGATATTTGCTTGCATTTTGAAATGCAAAATTGTTGGAAATCTGACTAAAGGTTAGTTTAATATCTGAATTGCTATTTAATACAGTATAAAGTGATCTCAAGTATGTGAAATGTGTCTGTCAAGGGACAAGAGCAGAGTATGATAATTCAAGCAAAAGTTCTGGGGTTAAACTCCATGATTCAAATTCAGCTTCGATTATTCATTATTCTTGTGATATTGGCAAAGTCCCTTAATCCTCTCTAATCCCCGTTTCCTTATGGTGCTTAATTCAACAGAGTTGATGTGAACACTAAATAAGAGGATTCGGATTAAACATTTAGCAAACAGTCCAGACGTGATGAATTCTTGACAGATGATATTAGACATTCTTGTTCTCATGACCCTTTGCAGGGTATGGGAGAGATACAGTTAAGGAAAAATAAACCAAGCATTTTAACAGCAAACAAAGATTTTAAAATGCACATTTCCTAGACATTTTAAAAAGTCCTTTCTGACTGACAGAATTTCAGTCATTGATTTGGAATTTGAGAGTTCAAAAGAATAAAAAAAAACACATTCAAGTCTGGGTGAATAAAAGCTACTCTCTGATCCAAAATCTACAATGAAAATAAGCTATTTCTAAATAAATTTAATTGGATAAATTGAGTTGCATGTCTAAATATGATGAACTTCAGTGATAAAAAGGTGATTATAAAAAGATTATTTTAGGGCCCGGCGCAGTGGCCTAGCGGCTTAAGTCCTCGCCTTGAACGCCCTGGGATCACATATGGGCGCCGGTTCTAATCCCAGCAGCTCCACTTCCTATCCAGCTCCCTGCTTGTGGCCTGGGAAAGCAGTGGAGGACAGGCCAAAGCCTTGGGACCCTGCACCCGTGTGGGAGACCCAGAAGAGGATCCTGGCTCCCGGCTCCCGGCTTTGGATTTGCTCAGCACCGGCCAGTGCAGTCAGTTGGGGAGTGAATCATCAGACAGAAGATCTTCCTCTCTGCCTCTCCTCCTCTCTGTATATCTGACTTTGCAATAAAAATAAATAAATCTTTTAAAAAAGAGAAATACTTACAATTATTAAAAGGAAAAATATTTTAACATATATGGGCAAAATATATGACCTAAAATAATCTTTTTTTAAAGATTTATTTTTTTTTAATTACAAAGTCAGATATATAGAGGAGGAGAGACAGAGGGGAAGATCTTCTGTCTGATGATTCACTCCCCAAGTGAGCGCAACTCCCCAAGTGAGCATACTGATCCGATGCCGGGAACCAGGATCCTTGTCCGGGTCTCCCACATGGGTGCAGAGTCCTAAAGCCTTGGGCCATCCTCAACTGCTTTCCCAGGCCACAAGCAGGGAGCTGGATGGGAAGTGGAGCTGCCGGAATTAGAACTGGCGCCCATATGGGATCCCAGTGCATTCAAGGTGAGGACTTTAGCCGCCAGGCTACGCCGCTGGGCACAATTGTGAGTATTTCTATAAAACATGATTTGAACAACATCCACTGAAATCCAAGAGTATGGAATCTAATAGCCCCAATGAACAATTTCTTTTTTTATAACTATACAATAAATTTATTAAAGTCGCAAAATTAGGATTTGATTCTGCATTATGTAATTTGCCTTAATGTATTGAACAGTTTACCTTCCAGTGTCTTTCTTATGTTTCAAATACATCAAGTTATTTCCTACTTCATTCTTTTTAAAAATTTATGATTTATTTGAAAGCCAGGGAGACAGAGAAATCTTCATGTGTTGATAGTACACACAGCACTGTGACAGGGAGCACAGATATAATTTGAAGTCTTCCTTTCAAAGTCAGAAACGTTTTGTTTATTTCTCTTGTTGGAACAACTTTGCTCTGTGTTGAACACAAAGGTCAAGAACAGGCATCCTCATCATCATTCCCAATCTTAGAAGAAAAACTAACAGTATTTCTCTGTTGAGTAACAGGAATCATCCAAACCTCACAGAAAATGTGTATTACAGAAGCTCATATGTGGCTTTCAAGATTTTTTATAGTAACAGTTATGCTTAATATTGAATGTAGTTATCCCTCACACTTTCTGAAGTACTCTCATGTTAGCTGTAAGGTTTTTCATATTTGGTATTTATTTACTAGCATTGCTACTTTGTTCTAAGAATTTATTGGATGTTTTACTGTGAAAGGATACTAAATATTGCTTTTAATTTTATTAGCGTGATCAATGTTACCTTCTTTCTCTTTATATGGCAACTACGTTAATTGATTTTGGTATGCAGAATCATTGCTGCATTCTAAGAGCATATCCCACTTGGCTTTGGTGTATAATCTTCTACCATATAATTGAATTGAATTTGCT
Organism: Ochotona princeps; assembly: GCF_030435755.1. NCBI lineage: Eukaryota > Metazoa > Chordata > Mammalia > Lagomorpha > Ochotonidae > Ochotona > Ochotona princeps. The sequence goes on along the minus strand of NC_080846.1, from coordinate 38,257,859 downwards.
AGTATAGTGTGAGGATTTTTACATCAGTACTCATAATAAAGTAAAGCTACTATTAAAATAGACAACTAAGCAAGATTACTTTGTTACATTCTTCTTGGCACTATTCAGCTATTTTGAAATTTTGTTCAAAATAAACCTCATAGCAAATCTGCCAACTTATTTCTTATGAAAAGAGAGGTGGTAATAAAAATAGTACACTAATGGTTTATTTAGTCAAGGATTCTGCGTTTTTATAATAACTATAGATAAAGAATACGACATGTTTCTATGAAAACATTCTGTAAAACCCTCATTTCAGTTTTATACTGACATACTGTGAATGTTGGATTTATTGTTTTATGTTTTTCTTGTATTTATTATAAAAAGATATATCAGATGTCTCTAAATGTCTACTTAATTTGTGTGGTTTCTAATCAAATCATCATCTTTTAGCAAATAACTCTGCCCATCAGATGGGATGTCAGATTTGGTTTATATGGCAATTAGTAAGCCTCAGTCTCTAATTTTTGGCAGTTCAGTCTAGTGTGAGTGTGAAGACACATAGGAACAGTCCTGAAATGTAATTACTTAGGAAAAGTAATTGGGAGTATATTGAATTTGGCAACTGGAATACCAATTAGGAGATTGCTGCTCCAATCCAGATAACATATCAGGATTCAAAACAAAGTAGTGATGTGTAATAGAAAATGAGGGACCCCATTAAGTTTGATTTTTTTATTAATTTTAATGTGTCTCATCTCTTGTCTGTTTGTTTTATTTTTGTTTGTTCCCATACCCCATAACTCTTGACATAATGACAAAAATAATTGGGTAATGACTAGTTGCTTTGATTTATCTTTTGTTTGTAACATTTCTTATTTTGACAATTTCAGAATACCATTAATGTTGCAATGATAATGTAGAGATTTAACATTTCTCACAGGTCAATATACTATTGCATTTACATCAGTATTTCCATGCACATGCTCACATACATGTTCTATGGGTAAGCTGTAGATGTGATGCCCATTTACTCCTAAATACTCCTATGGATACTTTGTCGATACTACGATTTTTCTCATACAACACCATCAAAATCCTGAACTCCTTTCAAGGGTCCAATTTATTATTTAGTGACTGTTATGCTCAGGATAAGCTGTTTTTTCCTTGTTTTTTACTTTGTTATTTAGCTATTTCATAAATTTATATTTTTACCTTTAAGCTTTTCCCTCATGTCCAACGGTGTTTTCCTCTGAACAGGAATGTAGCCACAGCAAACATAATCCAAAGATACACATACCCTGAAAAATAGAGGTCATAATTTGTCTACGAGGCTCTGACATAGTCATCTGCCCAGAAATGAATCTTCTGTTTGCATGAAGCTGCATGCCTTACTGAGAAACTGTGTGCCAAAGCTCACAAAGTAGAACCTATGCTAAACGATTTGTCCTGAGCCTAGAAAAATGTTGGAGATGGTTACCTAGCTGTTAAAAAACATGTTAAAACACTTGTATTCCTTATTTGAGTACCTGGGTTCAAGTTCTGACACTGGTTTCCTGTTCCAATTTCTTGTTCAAGCATGCTCTGGAAGATCAAAGTGATAGTTAAATTAGTTCATTCCCTGCCACCCATGGGGAAGACCTGGGTTGGGTTTATGGCTCTACCCTTAGCCTCTGCCAATAACGTCTTTTGGTGGCATTGTGGGGGCAGGAAATAAAGTGAAAGAGTAAATGAAAGGGTTCTCTCTCTCTCTCTCTCTCTCTTGCTCTCTCTCTCTCTCTCTCTCTCTCTCTTTTTCTCTCTCTGTTTCTCTTCTATTTTGTTAAAGAATAAATTGGAAGCAGTGAAGATTATTTCTTAAGGAACTGTACCTTCTGCTGTAGGAAAAATTTTTGTTGTTTTTTTAGTGGAAGAGAGTACAATAACAGTATTTTGTCCCCCTATTTTCTCATCCCTCTTGGAAGTCACTTCAATACATAAATTTAAAAAAATATTTCAGATGTGAACAGTATTTCTTTTATGAAAAGTTTGCTAAAAATGCAAGCATGAGCATTTATATGATCTCTACATTTATGATACAAAATTTACATGAATAATTATACTTTAATTGTGCATTTAATATAATTGTATTTACAATACTGAGATAAAATATACATATCTTATTGAAATACAATGTAGCTACTCATATATTTATTCAGGATATATGTTAAACACCATAACTTGAATAACTTTTTAAGCATGTATTTTACATAAGGATTTTCCACTAGGGAAACACATTTTGCCTATATAAAAATGAATGTAATGCAGTTTCTCATGAAATTATACATGAGTTTTGCTTTATTTTTAAAGCTGGGCAAAATATAAAGTACTATCACTAGAAATCATTTCATTTACTATGTCAATTGAATTAACTTTCTCAACATATTATCTTCTCTTTAATGTCTGAATACAAATATCTTATAGCCTGGGCTTCTCACACTTAACTTATATCCACCTAAATAAACCTTACATTTAATTACGTAAAAAAATAAAGACACTTCTTCAAATGTTTTTACTGGTTCAGTTAAAAAAAACTTCAATGCACCAACTTATATTTGGATGATTTATAGTTCTAATGGAGAAATGTATCCATTTTCTTGAGCAAATGAATAAAAACATGTTATATTTTACACTTTAAAATTTCTTATGTATACAGTGTTGAAATTGTCTACTCTCATGATTATAGTGGTGGATACATGAACCTACACAGATAAAATTATACAAATACTAACACCAAGATACAAAAGTCAGTACAACTGGAACTAGATAAATCTGATAAAGAAAAGACTTTTGGCATTGTTTTGTCATGATATTATACTTTATTATTACAAAATGTTACCAAGAGGAGAAATTGGGCAAAGCATGCAAGGTCTATGTCTATATTATCAGTTACAACTGCACATAAATCTACACTTGTATAAATAAATTTTAATTTAAAAAGCTTTCACGCTTCTTTTAAATAATCTTGTTCCTGTTAAATATAATTAAGAAAAAAGTGACATCACATGTATATTCACTCTGTATCATTTGATATTCAGCTCAAGGAATTTTATTAAACTAATTTAGTTTGTGGTGAGACTTGAGGCAGATTAATATCATAAAATATTTATATTCAATGTCTGGTTATTAAAAATGAGGCATGACTGTTACTTATTATATTTTGAAAAAAGAATGAAAATGTTAATTTGCCTTTGGCAACCAAGGAATTTATTATGTGGCTAATTGGGCTTGATTTTGTAGGGATGAAGCTGAATAGCCAGAAGCTCTACAGTAATAAACTCAACAATCTGATTATAAAAAGGGCCAAAGATCTTGACAGATATTTCACTTGAGTTATAAAGATGACAAGTAAACATATAAAGAAATACTTCACTTCATTTGTAATCAGGGACAAACAAATTCAAAAATGATGAGATATACTATGTATACCTGTTAAAATAATAAAAAGTTGAAATACTAACAACACCAAATACTAGTGAAGATATGGAGCAAGAGAAAGGTTCATTTATTTCTAGGGGATACTGCAGCTTGGTCAATCCCTGCAAAATTAAGTATACTGTTATGATTCAGCATCACCCTCCTTGGTATTTGCACAAAATATGTGAAAATGTATCTAAAACATAAGCCTGGACACAGCAATTTATAGCAACCTTATTTACAAATGCTCATAGCTTCTTGGCTTTTTGAATGGCCTCAAATGTAGTTGTTACAATTGCCGAAACTTAGAAGCTACCAAGAAGGCCTTCACTAAGTGAAGGGACAGATAAATTGTGGTACATTCAGAAAATGGAATATAATATATTGAAAATACAGATAGCTAGCAAATCAAAAACTTAGTAATACCTATCACTAAGTTAAGCCAATTTGCAAAGATTGCATATTGTATCTTGATTCTGAGTATATAACACTCTGAAAAAGCAAATTTGTGAGGCAAGTAGGTGAATTATTGCTAAAGGCTGGGAGTAATGACAGCAACAGATAGAGTATATAAGTTTTTTTAAAAAAAACAGTGAAATTGATCTGGATCCTATATAATGTCATTGTGTATTTTGTCGAAATTCTTGTATGGTGCTGCACCAATAATAATGGACATTGGGTGATTCTGATGTGCTAATGAAAACTCATAATATTTGACAAATGTATCAGTATGATCTGGGATTTTCCTAGTAGGAGAAGCTATGTGTTTATGGGGTGCAGAGGACAAAGGTTTATTATATATCTATGTGTTTGCCTCTACTTTGCTATGAACTTAAAAATTGCTCTAATATTTAAAAAAAAAAACAAGAACAGCAGACAATGTCTTGCTTGTGTTTTAATCTTTTTTATTTATTTATTTTCTAAGTTTGCTTACTTCCTGACTTCCACACCTCATCTCCAACCCCTTCCCCATAATGCAGCTGGACAGTCAATTCCATGAAAGCAAACTTAACACTTCTACTCCCTGAGGGTGTATCATGGGGTCAGAAATGTATTTACTATGAAATGAAAGCAATATAAGCTTAAGGGCCCTTCCCATGTACAAACTTCATGCTTATTTTTGTATTTGCACTTTTGTGTTACTTTTTAAGAGGAAACTAAAATTGCAGGCCCCGAAATTTGTATCTAATGCTACCTATAATCTTTATTTTTTTACTATTGCTGGTCATACCATCTCATTCATCATATGCTTTTTTGCTAGTGTTATTTCAATAGCCAAATGATCTTGCCTTCTTATGCTTCAAATTGCTAGTTCTAAACCTGTGGTCTTGTTTATAGCAGTGAGTTGCGTCCATTATTTTTATTAGAAGAGATTCAGGCTTGTATTTTCTCAAATATTTAGGGGGAAAAAAAAACACAGAGAGAGGGAGGGAGGAAGGGAAAGAGAGAGAGAGAGAGAGAGAGAGAGGGAGAGAGAGAGAGAGAGAGAGAAAGAGAGAAAGAGAGAGAGATTCAGGCTTGTCTTTTCTCAGATATTTAGGAAACACACACACACCCCTGTAAAACCACAGTGAAACAGCCCTGAAAATTCTTATTTCTCTCCAGCTACTGCCCTTTATGTTACAAACAGTTCCAAGCTAAGCATCTTAAAAATCATGAACCATTAAAATTTATGAATTTTGCCTTCCCCTATTAGTTACTAAAACTTTCTCCTAAGCCATCATGTATTTTCTGCCAAATCAAGTGTCTGTCAATCCTAGTCTGCTTCTGCTCTGTGTTCTGTGGGATTACTGATCTTTTTTAAAAAATTATAAATTTGTACTATTTGAAAGAGAAAAAGAGATGAGAGAGAGAGATTATCAGCTGAGAGAATGTACTGTCTGCTGGCTCACACCTGAAATGCCTGCACCACTTGCAGAAGGGGCACAGCAGAGCCAAGAACCAGGGTTTCAATCTCTGTCACCCAAATTACTTGAGCCATCTGCTCCCTCTCAGGCCATGCATTAGCAGGAACTTGAAGATGGAAGCAGAGTAATCACTCAAATCTAAGCTTTTAAATATGGAATTCTTGCCTCCTGAAGAAAATCTCAAGCATTGCACAAAATGCTCTCCCCTGATTTTTTCTTAAAATATTTTTCCAGTAATTTTTGTAACTCAGTAGAATTTGGATTTCCTCATGATAAATTGAGTGTTCTTTGGGTTTCTATCTCATCACTGAAACCTGAATTTTCTCCATACTGTGATTACAAATTACTGGGAAAAAAAGTAATTCATCCACGCTTATAATATCAAATAGCATTTATATGCTTGTTTATGTACTCATCCATTCTGAAGTTGAAGAGTACTAGATATAAAATTAGAACAAAAGTGATTTAGTCATTGACCTTTAATAAACTAACTCTACAAATAAATTGGTAATTAGAAATATGTGATTGTTATCATTTAGAAAATAAAACATATTGCCATCAGAAAGTATACAATAGTGAGACCTAATATGTAATGGTTTGCTTAAGGATATTATATTTGATCTGATAGTAGATATAGAAATAGGAGTTAGGATTATTTATTCCTAATAGTGTAGTCAAGGTTTAACTTGACTGCAAAATAGAGATTAACTTGCTGCAAAATATTCTGGGGCAGGATATAAACCTTTTAAACTTCTAGCTATGAAATAATGCATATTCTTTTGTAACAATAGCTGAATTTGACTTGTAGAATTGTCTTTCCTCTACTACAATGTTTTTGTGTGTGTCAAGGTGTTCTGTCTTTCCATTGTGAAGGAGTCTGTATGTAATCCAAGATACGTGAACCAGTTATAAAACTCAACCAATGGGGCTGGTGGTGGGGATGGGGAGCACAACAGCTCACTGGCTCAATCCTCACCTTGCAAGCACTGGAATACCATATGGGTATAATTCATGTCCTGGCAGTTCCACTTCCCATCCAGCTTCCTGTCTGTGGCCTGGGAAAGCAGGAGAGGATGGCCCAAAGCCTTGGGACACTGTTCTCATGTGGGAAACCTAGAAGCTCCTGGCTCCTGGCTTCAGCTCAGTGGATTGAGGATCTTGTCTCTCCTCTCTATAAATCTGATCTGCCTTTCCAATCAAAAAGAAAAAAGAAATAAGACCTCAACCATCATTTTCTAAATGTGAAACCTCCAAAAGTTAACAATTGCTGACATCTAAAATCTCTAAAGTCTAGAAATTCCAAAAGATCAAACTCCTGAAAATGTAAATCCTGAAAAGTAATTTTAAAATTTCTTTAATAACATTTACTTAAACATTCAAAATTTTATTTATAGATACATTAAAACATGGTAGAATATCTCATAGCCCACATTACACAATAGAATAGACAATAACATGTATTGTTGCAATCCTCACTCAGGTATACAAACACAACAGTCTTATTATCGTTAATAAGTATAAGTTGTGGTTAGTAAATATATGCAACCAGCTTTATAATTAGTGTCATAGAAAAAATAGACAGATCAGCTAAATCTTCTGAGATATTGATCAACAGCTGCCGTGAATCAACACCACATATGCAGTAAGCAAGAGCCAAGATTTCAAGAAAATGTATCTCTCACAAATGGAAATGTATAAAAAGGCATCTCTTAATTTATGAGGAAGTTTCAACACTTTGATGTACACATACTATGCTTTTATATAAACACAAAATCACAATAATGTACACTCATAGAGTCAAACCAAAACATTTCTAAAATGAGTTAAAACTTCTGAAATGTATTTTCACAGTTTATACTTCCAAAACTGAAAGTGGAGTGAAGGTGAAATACACAGCATTATCAATTCTAAAAATATATTGACAGTTTTAAATGATGGAAAAAATAATTTCAAAAATGTATCATACAAGAAACAGCATTTAGATTTTGGTGTTGTGGCCTTGCTGGTGAAACTACTGCATGCAATGCTTGTATTCCATAGAGGCAGCCAGTTCAAGTCCTCAATGCAGCACTGCTAACCCAGCTGCCTGCTAATGACTTAGGAAAGCAGAAGATGACCCAAGTGCTTGGGTTCCTGCTACCCATGTGGGAGTCTTACTTTAGAATTTGGATAAATTCTTACTTTTGAATTTGGCCTGATCCAGCTCTGGCAATGTGGACATATTGGGAGTGAATCAGTTGATGGAAGATATCTTTCCATCTCCACCCCCAGGCACTATAACACTTTTAAATAAATAAATATTTAAAAGAACGTGTGTTTTAGGAATTTATTTTGGGCAATAGTATAAAGTTTCCAGATTTTAAAATATTTTTCTTACTCTACAAAATGCAGCTATCCTATTTCAGATGAAAACATAGCCATCTATTTCCCAGAATTGGACTTATCTGACTTTTACAGTTTCTAATGAAAATTGCCATTTGGGGATTATACTTCCAAGATTTAAACCGTTTGATATTTTTTTTTATCAGAGAATGCTTCAGGTATCTACTTTTCAGAGATTTAAATTTTTGATCAACAGCATTCTTTCTCCCCACTATTTAAATTTTGAATGATTTAAAAGTAGTATTTATTTAGCCCAGTTTAATTTTAATTCCATATATTGAAATATCTAGTGATATTTCAATGGATCTAAGTGGAAAGTTGTATAGGGGTTTTGAATGGAAAAATTGTTGGTTGTGGGTGAAAGAAGGAAGAAGTAAAACATCATTAAAGACTAAGAAAAGGTATATCATGCAGCTCTTCAATCTAGAGCAAGGATTAAGCCTTTATCTTAAGATCACAGGGAATCATTTATTACCAAATATTTAAGCAGAAAACTTAGGTGAGTATATTCATATTTTTTAAATCTCTGTATTTCTAAAGTACAATGCAAGCACGAAGACCAAATAGTGGATCATTTAGCAAATAATTATGTTATGCTGGTGAAGGCTGAGATAGAGAAAACATGCATTTCAGAAGAATTTAGAGTTCAAATTGACAAATGTTTCTTCTGGGGGGCAAAGTCAGAGTAGTTTGCTAGGATGACTCTTAGGTTTCTTGAAACCACTAAACATCCAAGCTTTAGGAAATAGTGGCTTAAGTGCGTAATTTAGAGAATTTGATACTTGGAAATACTTTATCATGAAATAAAGAATAGTGCTTAACAATTGAATAAAGGTGTATTTTGAGTGAAGCATCAAATTTACTAAATTATATATGTTTTTATAACATCCCAGGGGTGTACAGCAAGCATTGACCTTGTGTTTCTGAAGCATAGGTAGCAGAAACATTATTGAGGATCATCTGCAACAAAGACTTCTAGAAGCTCCAGGTCCATGCAGCCTACTTCCCAACAAGCATTTCCACCTGGAGGCCTGCACAGCCTCTTGAATCCTGTTTTTTAAAAAGTTGAACTCTGCCTGTAAAGCTTAGAACTCTATTGCTTTTAATGAACTTCCTCACTATGCACAAGTTGCCACAGCCAATACCTGAGAATTGTGAATATTTATGTCTAAATATCCAATTTCAAAACCAATCAAGAAGTTCTCTTTTTAGCTTAAAACCATTTCTCAAATTAATTTTGGTTTTATGAAAGCACCATGCTATTTCTCTATTTTGTGCACTTACTAAGCATTTGTGAATAAAAAACTTTAAATTTCTTTTAGAAGCTAAATACATTCCAGTAGTGATATGCTTGGTCCTTTAATGCCAGTCATTATTCTCTGAGTTTTTAGCATTGTTAGAAGACTGCTGTATTTAAACTTAATGAAGCATTTATTCTCAGTCAAGAAGGTCATTGAGACAATACAATTCTATAAGCTTGTGGTGTGAAATCGGAGCAATAGATTTTATTTGGTGTGAGATTAGAAATTATTGAACATGCTTTGTGTTCATTAAGATTATTTTTGTCCTCTTGATACTTATAGATGCAGTAAAACATAAAAAATATAATATGCTTTCCTTGATCATTTCTGTGAACTTCAGTGTTAATGTGGTAGAGAAAAAAATAGCTCCCTAGACAAGGACGCGATGGTATTTGTAGTTATTAGATTGGTTTTTTCCATGTTCATTTATTTGTTTCTTTGAAAGAAGAGTGACAGGGAGAGGATGAGGGAGAAAGAATCCTTCCCTCCATAGGTTTGCTCCCCAAAAGCCCCCAAAACAGCCTGGCCAGACAAAAATATGGCAGATTGTATTGTATGAGATGTAAGAATGAACATTAATGGCACTGTAATATATTTGAATGCTTCGCATTTTAGAACTAGTGTTGAAGTACCTTCAGGTGACCGTGACTTTGTTTTAGCCATTCAGATAACAGAAATAATCAGTAAGTAAGCGAAAAGAGATACCAATAACACAGTCTCAGATGGTTAAGCTACTTCTGAGGACACTCCAACACATATCAGATATAAATTCCTGCCAAAGCATCGTGAGAAACAGTAGGTGGTGGCTCAGTACATCTGTTCCTGCCAGATCTCCAGATGGAGCTCCGGGATCCTGGCTTCAGCTTATCCCACTTCTGGTTATTGTGGGCATTTAGAGAGTGAATCAGCAGAAGGGAGAGCTCCCTTTCTCAATGTGTCTCTCTTTCACTCTGTCTCTCAAGCAGATGAAAATAAACATTTTAAAAGAAGTCATTAAGCATACCTTGCTCAGAAGCAGAAGCGATAATGATGAAAGTAACATATTTAGACTGGGAATGCAGTAGCCTTCCAAAAGAAGGCAACTTTCATACTGGTGTGATTATGGTAAGCAAAGGAAGAAAACCTAAAAATGAAATTTTACTTCAGACAAATTTTAGTTTCTTGCATGTCATTTTCTTATATGTTCAACATGTAGTCAATTTTTATAGTCAAAAGGTAAGAAATGTTTCACAATTATTGTTATAAAATGATTTTATGCCAATTTCAGTCTTTATTCTTTTATGTGTGTTAATTTGAGTACATAAATGCAGTTGGAGAAATCCCGTTTTAGTCAAATGATGGTAACTTCTTCAGGCTCTGCACATGGGATAGGGTTCCAAAGGCTTGCACCATCCTCCACTGCTTTCCTGGGCCAGAAGCTGAGAGCTGAGTCCTAGGTGGAGCACTGGGATATGAACCAGCACCCACAAGAGATGCTGATGCTCGCATATGGAGGATTAGCCTGTGAGCCACTGTGCTGGCCCCAGCAATAAAACCAAAATTGAACTTTTGAGTATAGTCACTCAAAAAAAAAATGACAAATACATTTTTTGTAAATAGCAAATAATTTCCTTGATTCAGTTTTTCTTTTTCAGTTTTACCAAGCACAAAGACTTAAAACATATTTCAATGTTACAGTTGTAAAGATTTTTTTAGTAAGCACAAAAGTATCTGCCTTCCCATAGGTTTCAGTTAGTTGTTTAGACTTTTTTAAAATACAGATAAAAACTCCAAGAGGTCCCAGAATAAAATGGAAGTAACAGGGCATTTCCCCCCCTTCTTTTTACAGTCACTGTGTGATGTCTATTCTATTATTTAAACACAGGAGTAACAAGTGCCACAGGAGTTGGAGACACAAACTGTGCCTGAAGCGATCCTGAATGGATCAGGACTGCTTTGAATTTCTTGAATGAGTGTGTATGTACTTTTAGGTAGAATATAAAGTTTATTAAAGTGTAACAAATGAAAATGTGCTCGTTTGAAAGTCACACATATTTTGGAACTTGATGGTAATTGCAGTGGCTGTGTGGCACTTATTTTGGCAATTATTTGACCTCTACATTCTGCAGCTTTGTACTACCTACACCGCAGAGATTTGTGTTGCCCTCTGTCCTGTTACACACAGTGAAGTCTCTGTTGAATCTTTATCTATTTCTTTGCAGTTTCCTTTTTTTTTTTCTAGCTCTGTGATACTTTTCTTTCCTTTAAATACAAAGCATAACATGTGTACCACAAGGCTGAAGCATCCTCTTTTGATTTTACTTATAGAAAATTCCTTTTGAAGTTTTAAGTCCCAGTATATGTCACTTAATTTGCTGCTCTTTTCAAATCTTCACAAGCAAAAGTAGATTTTTTCCTGTACTGCTCCAACATTTCATGCATACTGTAAACAGAATATTTGTCATCTTATTAAAATCTCTAAGTCAAAGTGCACAAACTTTTGATGTATCCTTTATTATTCTTAAAATCATGATTTTTTGACTATTAAATGAACAAGCCTGGATGGAAAGAACTATGTATAGTTTTTCTACAATTATCAGGTGTGTTCAGGTTATTTCATTTAAAGTAGACTGTTCAGCATGAAAACCTTGGTATCTAGGTCATAGCAAAGCATTTAGGTTATTTAAAAAAATATTGTCCCAGCAGGACAGTTGTGTTACTTAGAAATATTAGATTCAATCTTTGCCCTCAAACATAACACACTTCTCCAAAGAGTAGCATGTAATTAATTAGAAAATGCCACTAAGCAATAATAATCGTTAAAATAAAGCAATCAGAAAGCAAAACCAGCATCTTATTGTCACATAATACGAAGTAATTAATAAATAAATTTAAAAAATAAATTAAAAAAAAAAGCAAAACCAAGTATCTCCCAGAATGTTTGGTTTTGTTCTCCTTCAATAAATGATCACATTTGAAATGCTGTTTAACAATGTTCATGTGTAATATGGATTTTGATAAAGCTTTCTGATTATTTAAAAATGCAGATACCTCCATAGAACTTGTATTTGCCATGGCAGAACCATGACTGAACCATGGCTCAACAGCCTAACCATCCCCTGTGGTGCCAGCCTCCCATATGGGAGCTGTTTGTGTTCTGGCTGTTCCACTTGCAATTCAGCTCCCTGCTTATGGCCTAGGAAAGGCGTGGAGGATGGCCCAAAGCACCATGGGGTGGACCCAGAAGAGATTCCTGGCTCCTGGCTTTGGATTAACTCAGCTCTGGCTTTTGTATTTGGTTTGTCATACACATAGAATGAAAATATGAAAGATTTTTAAAACTAAGAAATGCTTTCAGATAAGAGTTAAAATAGACAATAAAATAGCATTGATCAAAATAAATCAGGATGATGTGAATTTTCTAATTTATTGTTGATCAAGCATCTGGTTAGTTCATGTTGTTGCATACGGATCAGCAGCAGCTCACTAACAGAGGAAACATTTATCAGTGGAACGCATTGGTGTTATTTTCTTGTACACCTTAAGTATTTTGAGGAGGCATTTTAGAGTCACACTTCCACATGCACACACATGCATGATATTCAATGATCTGAAATTTATAGCTGGTTGATATTTGCTAAATAAACAGTTCCTCATCAAAATTACTAAAACAATTTGAAAAAAAAATCACTTCTATAGAGTATGTTTCAGGGTACACAGATGAATGTGCTTGTCTTTGTATTTCTACCTGTATGCCTGTTACATTTTCTGGCTCTAAAATCCTGTTTTTCACAATGGAGACTGCAAATGAGAAAAGCACCCCTTTGTGCCTGGAAGCTTGATGCTGATCTGTCTCCATGCCTTCTTCATTCCTCACCCTAATCACATTCAAATTCTTCACTCTGTTCCAAGATCGGCTTGAGGACGATTTGGATTGAAATCAGATGAGCAATCCAGATGGTGTCTAACACTGCATCTCAGGTTTTGGCTGGACTCTGAATGCTGCTTACTCAGTAGCAGGGGAAAAGAGAAGAACTGCTAACAGATGACACCATTAGGACCAGTGTAGCTGAGACAGACTGACACCGTTACAGTGTTCTACAATCTGCTTTATTTCTGCGTGTTTCTAAGTTCATATTATTTACTAAGTTGTCCTTCGAACCTGTAACAACAGGAAGAGAGGTATAGAAAAACATACATTTTACTCTTCAAATTCCTATGAATCAGAAAGATTTTTAACAGAATTTTATATTGAATCACACAGTACTATAAGAGACATCAATTCTATGAAACTGTTAATCTTTGTTCACTCATTTACATCTATAACATGCATTTATCTTGCAATTTTGAAGACAAATGTTCTGTTTTATTGACCTCAATCAATTAAAGAAACGTATACAATATTAACTCAATGGTTGACTTGTTTCCTAAGAGTTATTTATCTGATTCACCACAGGTAATATTTTAAGGAAATGGGAGGCACACAGTCAGCACTCTGCCATAACTGGTAAAGCTGCCATCTGCAGCTGCCACCCATATAGCAGCCAGTAGTAATATCAGGTACTTAACTGCTGATGCAGATCCCTGCCAGTGTGCCTGGGAAAGCATCAGAGGGTGGCCCAAATTCTTGGTTCCTACACCTCCATGGGAGACCCACAAGAAGCTCCTTGTACTTAGCTTCAAATCAACTCAGCTCTAACTACTGCAGACACTTGGAGAGTAAACCAACAGGTGGAAGATTTTCCTCTTTGCCTCTCTCTTTGTGTCTCTGCATTTCAAAGTAATAAACACTTAAAAAAGAATGAGTATTTCAGAAGCGTTAGTTTTTTTAACAAAATTATGTTACATTTTTCTGTTGATTAGATTCATATGCATTAGGATTTTTGTTTTCCTTTAAATTTCAAACTTCAAATAAGTTTACTCCTCAAATAGAAGGAAAGAATAGGTCTATGCCAGGTTAAAGCCAGAAGATAGGTGGTTTGCCTAAGTCTTCCAATTGGGTGTAAGGGCCCAAGTACCTGGACTGTTGTCTGCTGCCTTCCCAAGCAAACTAACAGAGAGCTGGATCAGAAGTGGAGCATCCTGGATTCGACTCAGCAGCTATTTCAGACGCTGGCCCCATAAATTGTTTTAAGAGTTATTATCAAAATAAGAATTATGTAAACTTACATTTATTAGGTTCTACGTAACGCTGAGATTGTATTTTTCAATTGATGTTGCTAATTATGTGAATATTAGATAAACCTATTGCTTCTATTTTAATTTGCTGTAAATCTTGAAGTTTGATTTACCATCTTCATTAACATTTTCACATTATTTTGGACAGATTTTGTAGCAAGCTTTCAATGACATAAGAAATAAAAATTTCACACAGAAACTTAGCTTGTGAAAATACTGTTTTCATAGTATTTTTCATTTCCTTTTTCACTCATACCATGTTCATATAATTACAACGTGAATAATTAGGTCAATTATATGTATGAGGTAAAATTTTTATTTGCACCAAGCATAAATATGTATCTATATTTTTACAACAGATATTAAAGTATAATTAAAGAAGTATCTTTCCAAAATTAATCACTATAAAACTAAAATTATTATCACAAATTTACTTTCAAAGATTGTGTTTCCATGAAGCTAATATAATTAAGAAAGCATACGTCTTTAAATAAAAAATAGGGGACATTTGTATCTAATTAGTTCAATTATATTAAAATACTGGTCTGAAAATTTATACAGAAAGGCAAAAAGCTCACAAAAATCAACAAAATATGGGAAAAGAGTAAGAAGACTGATGTTAACAGTTTCAGGACTCAGTACAGCCATTGGCAACCTCCTGTGACTGTTTACACAACCTGCAGTGCTGGCACATCACTTGGGCTCCGGGTCATGTCCTCCTTTCTCTGGTTTGTGTCCAGCGCCCTGCTAATGCACCAAGAAAGCAGTGGATGATGACCCTACTATCTGGGCCCCTTCATCCACGTGGGAGACCCAGTGGAGTCCCTGGCTCTTGACTTTGGCCTGGCCCTGCCCTAGTTGTTGCAACGATCTGGCAAGTGAACCAGTGATGGAGGATCTTTCTCTGTGTTTCTCTTTTGTGCTTGCTGTCATTCACTCATTCACAGTGTCTCTCTTGCTCTCATTCTCATGTTCTCATCCTGAGTTTTTTTCATAACTCTTGTCTTTCAAACATCTTAAAGAGACTCTATAAAATATAATAATCAAGATAGGTTCTTTTGGCAAGAAACATTAAAAAGAATCAATGGAATAAACTATCTAACCAAGATATACAACAATACATATATAATCATCTGATCTTTGACCAAGCAGGAAAAGAAATTCCACAGGCAAAGAAAGGATATCCCTTTAAACAAAGGGTACTGGTCCAATGTATATCCAGCTAACAAATACATCTACACATAGATTTCAAACCTTTAACAAAATTAGTTCGAAATACATCATCAATCAAAATGCAAATGCAAAACTCTAAAAATACCCAGAGAGAACACAGGCGAAAATGTAGGTGCTGACTCTCACAGGACTCGATCTGAGGTTTGAAAATGATGACTTAAATACGTAAAAATCACGACCTATGAAATAAAAAAAAAAAGTTAAACCTCATTAAAATGACAACATCTGCCTTGCAAAAGATATCCTTAGGAGAATGAGAAGACAAGCCATTGGCTAAGACAAAAATGGCATAGAATACTAACCACCATTCAACAGCAGAGCTCTACTTGCACAGTTATAAAATGAGTACATGATCTGCAAATATACAGATGGCAAACACATGTGTAAGATGCTCATCATCATACTCTCCAGCTAATTGCAAATTAGAACATCAAGGAGATATGCCTGAACACCTATTAGAGTGGCTACAGTCCAAACTGTTAACAACACCAAATGTTGTGATGATGTGGAATGACAGTTTTCTTTCGTTTGCAGATGGGAATGCCAACTATACTGACACACTGGAAGACAGTCTGTCATTATTTCCTAAAATGAAACATATTCTATAACCCAGAAAGTGTGATCCTTGGTATTTTAACTAAATTAGTTGAAAACTCGTATCTCACAAAAACTTTGTTAATGTTTATGGCATCTTTGTTCCACATTGTTAAAATTTGGAGAAAAATGAAATCTTTTTAACAGTTAAATGAAAAAAATAAAATGAGGTATACCAAACAAGCCAATCAAAAAGGCTACCTACCATGTGATTTCAACTGCATTGTGGGAAAGATAAAACTATGGAGACAGTGAAGTTTTTTTTTTTTTTTCTGGAGTTTTTTCCTGGAGATTAGTCAATGGATAAGAAGATAAAAGAAGGAATACAGTGCACTTTTAGAGTACAAAAATCTATAACTTCTGTTGTATTGGTAAATACATGCACAGAATGTAGAACACAGTCTACCTTAATGTTAGCAACTCATTAATGAGAATAAACATTCTACATTAATGAAATGTGATGATAATAATATTGGAAATGGTACATTGTATTGAGAGATGAGGAATGGGATATGAGAATGTATATGAAAACACTATACTTCCTGCTCAATTTTTCTGCAAACATAAATGTTTTCTTTAAAATGTATATTTTTAGGGCTAGAGTTATCGTGTAACTGGTTAAGCAACCTCCTTTATCCCATATGGGCACTAGTTAAAGTCCTAGCTGCTGTCGTTTCTGGTCCACTTCCTTGCTAGTTCTCCTAGGAAATTAGGAGAGTGTCATTGAATATCATAGAGTATCACTGATTTTATTTATCATTGATTTTCCTACAGAGCAAAACTCCTGGAGAGAATTACCTAGATTTATAATTGATATCTCAGTGTTTTTCTCTCTAACTCATTCTGTTACCAACACTTAAGCAAAGCTGTTATTATCAAATCATTGCAAGTATCAGTTGCATTCTAACATCCATTGAGCAATTTTCAGGCCACATCTGAAAACTCTGATACGGACACCCACTCCCAGTTATCTGAAAGACTTTCCTCTCTTCCCACAAATTTCTGTATTTCTTGTTCCCTCACTGAATTGTCCCCTTCAGGCTCATGTGCTGTTGCTTCCTCATTGCTTTGACCTCTGAATGTTAACAGAGCCATAGAGATATGCCTTTACACTTCTTCCCACACTTCACATTCATTCATTCATAAGATGAACTTTAGATTTTATCTAAAAGCTAATATTCCAAAAGTAAATCTCCTGTGGAGGACCTCAACTTGAGCCATCTTCTTGCCGTTCTTCCTAGGGCATGAACAGTGAGCCATATAGAAAGATATGATGTAGGGCAGCCGGGACACCATGCCCCTATGGGATGGTAGTACCAAGGTGGCAGTTTTGTCTGCTATGCCAGAATGCTGGTGTCTAATATATATATATAATCAACATTAATATATAATATTATTTCTACCATATGCAGTTAATAATAATAGTACTATTATTCTAGAAGTTCTATTAATTATAGTTATTCTATTATTCTGTTATATATGTATATATATATATATTACCAATTTGGATAATAACAGTTCTTCCATATGAAGCTTATGATTATTTATTTAATCCTAATGTAATTCATTATTCAGGACCTCATTTCTGAAAAACACATTTATCTGTTTAAGTTTTTACTCAATATTTTCTTTCTTATCATATCCTAGACTAAATTCTTTCTTCCCCCAAACCTACTCTTCTTCATACACTTTTCATCTCATGCTTGTTACAGTTTTAATTACCCGAGTCCAAGATAAAACACCATTCTTTGAGCTCTCTCTTTTTTCAGATTGTTTTTGTCAACAGACTATCTTCAATGTCATTTACTCTTTAGATATTAGAAATATGTACATTTCTCATCATATCTATTTGTTACTTTCTGTTGTTTCTGCGGTTGGACCATCTTTTCCTGTTTAGGTGAATGAAGCAAGACCCAAACTGGCCCTTCTATTTCTGCAACTGTCTCATTACAATCTATTTTTAATGTGATCTCTCTCAAAAGTGAAAGTTGCTTTGCTGACATTGAACAATAAACTTATACTAGAACAAAGCAATGTAGATGCTGTGTCAGTCATATATGTCATTTTGTATGTCATAATAGCCAACTTTTTTAAAAAGGAAGAAAATTACTCTTAATACATTTTCTTTAGCCTATCATATATCAAATACTGTAAATTTAACCTGTAGTCCATTTAAGTAGTGTTGGAGTATTTATTATTACTCTTTTCTTTTGTAAAGTTTATTTATTTGAAAAGCAAAAAATATGAAGAGGGGAACTACAAAAAAACGAAGGAAAAATAGATACAACCACAGAGTTAGAGAAAGCGAGCACTTCCAGAGGCTGGCAGCCTCCCCAGATAGTCAAAACAGCCAGGGTTGGTTTGGATTGAAATCAGGTGTTAGGAATTCCATCCGACCTCCTGCATGAATAACAGGGGAACCAAGTATTTGGGCCTCATCTACTATTTTCCCAGGCTGTTAGCAAGAAGCAGAATCAGAAGCAAAGCAGCCAGGCCTCAAACATAAACTATGAAAAAAGGTACCGGCATTGCAAACAGCAGTTTGGTTCATTGTGTCACAATACTGAAGGCCTTTCCATATTTCATAAAACGTCTTCAACATCTGGTAATATATATGGAACATTCTGGAAATATGCTTGATGTATATGTTTGTCTACTGCTAAGTAACTATCCACCTTGAAATATAGTGACTTAAAATAGAGATCACCAAGTTCTTCATGAAAATGGCCAGAGGGAAATGTTTTAGCAGTTATAGATCACATAGTCTCTATTGAAACTAATAGATACTTTCTTTGTGGTGCAGAAACAGCTACAGGTAACTGAAAAACAAGTAGGGCTGCTCCTTTAAAAAAAAAAAAAAAAAACTTCATCAATGAAAGAAAGGGTGGGCAGCCAAACTATAGGCACTTGTTGCCAAAGTTTAAAACCAAATTCAACAAAATTCCTTAGTCTGTGGATCACATGTATAGATCTGCTTATCTAGGCTAGGTTTAGCTGGTTTCCCTCAAGTTCTCATTTTCTGAGGTCAGCTGCAAGATTGGCTAGGCCAACCTGACTTCCCTGTTATGCTTGGTGTATGACTGGTGGTTGACTGAGGCAATATGAGAAACTAGGCCAAATGGGTTTCATCATCCAACAGTAAAACTAAGGAATATTCTTGTGGAGACCTGGCAGTATTCAGGAAAGAAAGTGAAAAGTAAGCAAAGCTTTTCAAAATCACCTGCAATGGTAAAAATATGTCACGAGATCACCCTACCATTTTACAGCACGATGTTAAATTTACTCCTATAAGAAGGAGCTGCAGAGCTCAAATCAAAGTGCTATGAACAAAGAGAAAAATAGCAGGTGCTTCTGCAACCGTTCTATCATATTACAGATTTTATATATTAAGCCTAACAAACTATCTTTGTGAAATGCTTCATTATTACAAATGCTTTTTATCTGAAGCAAATCAATATGTATGAGCCCATGACATTTTCTATTTATAACAGTTATAATTAGCTATCCTTAGCTGACAAGATTGTTGGAATTTGGTTGCTAATAGGCTTTGCCAAAACCTGCAGGTATCCATATTCTTGCTTTCTACTGCCCTCCTATTATTTCATGCATCAGAACTTTGTGAACATTTGTTAAATCATTCCAATTTATAATTTTAGCTAAATATTCTTGTAATTCCTATTTCATTATTTATATAATGATGTCTGATACACATCTCTCATCTGGGTATGTGAGTTGAGGCTCATATTCTAGGGAGAATGCTGAGATTTCCAAACTCCTGATAACAAATGGTTCCAGATTTAGTTTCTAGTGTTAAATATCATCCTGATGCCTTTTATGGTAGTGGTACCCTAGAGGTAGTGATTCCGTCAAATATTTTATTACCTGCTTATCTCTGTTTGCTTCACCAGACTGTTTGGAAAATGCAAGCAGATGGAGCTAGCCAGAAATGTAGTTCATTGAGATAGTTACTTACCCATTATAGCCTAATAGATCTGAACAGGCAGTACAGAAAGAATTGTTCTGTTTTGTTTTGTTTTTATGGCGACAGTTGTTTTTTTACACACTGACTGTCTAAGCCACATAAAGAAGAAACTATTCTCTAAGGAGAACTTACTTTCAATATGAATACATTTCATAAAATTTTGTTTTCTAAAAAATTTAAATTTCATTCAGGTGAAAATTACTAAATATGTCTAAGTGAAAAATATACAAGTTAATTAATTAGAAAGTGTACGAGACTTCATGCCACACTGGAAGTAAAAACATGAAATAAAATTAGTTAGTAATTATACAAATAACTACATCTCATCAAGGATATTTTTCTCAATTATTTAAAATTTTTGAAACAACTTCCCAGAAAATTGTCACATTCCTCCTTATAATTTTTTTTCTGAGTTAAATAGATATCCCTTGACTGGGTGAATTAACAATGCCATAATGAATTTTATTTTTACTTGAGTGTCTTCAAAAAGAATGATTAGTATCACAAATATTTATGGCAACACAGAATGAATTTATTCTGTAGATAATTCTGGCTAAAGGTGAATATTGTTGGAAGATAGTTCTTAGATAAAACACATAATGAAATGCATTAAATTATAATTTTATTCTAAGAGCATGTGTATATGAAGGAAATTATTTTAGTTTTTATGAGCTGCATCACTACAAATGAAGAAAGTTTATATTAAGGAATTTGTCCAAATTATGAATGGTTTAACCTCTGAAGAACATAAGCTTCCCAATTATTCTTCACTTTGGAAGCTGGCACATATTGTATTCATAAGTTATTTTCACAATTTTAGATGAGAAAATGTCGTGCTCCTGAGGTGACATGTTTCCTTCTGGCTATTTTTCTTATAATTAATTTATATCACAATGAATTATGATTCCGGCTTTTAGGTTTCCTCACTTCATGTAAAATAATGCTACCTATTGAGACAAGTTAATTGAATAAATTGATACATAGTGTTATAGCCAGGTCTAATGGAATACAGTCATGAAAAACTCACTGTTCCATAGCAATGATCACTCTCACTTGCTTTACAGACTTGAAGAAAAGTTCTCTCAAGTGCTAGTTATTTTATTTCATTTTAAAGCGATTTGTGTGTATTTCTTTGAATGTAAGAATTACAGAGACCAGAGACGGAGAGAGAAAGAGAGAGAGAGAGAATGAATCTTTTCTCTGTCTGTTGTTTCCCCACACATCTGCAATAGTCAGGGTAAGCCAGGTCAAATCTAAGACCGGGGCTTCTTCAGGATTTACCAAATGGGTGGCAGTGGTCCAGGCACTTGGGACATTTGCTGCTGCTTGTCTTAGGCCATTTACAGGGAGCTGGATCGGACGTGGAGCAGTCAGGACACAAACCAGTGCACATTCGGGATGCTACTATTGCAGGCATTGGATTTACCAACTACATCAGAATGGATGCCCCAATCATTATCTTAGTGTACAATTTCTATTGTCTTTGGATAGCTTTATGGACTCTGTTTAAAACTCTTTTATTGGCTTGGCTTGGGATATTTAATCACTCCCTGACTGAGTGAACACAAATCAAAAGCCTCAGGATAAAACAAAGGAAAGTAGTGCATCCTATATCACATCATTGCTGACCTGTTACATTCATTAACAATAAAACAAGTGAGAAGAATTTATTTCCTTAATCTTGTCTTTGTATGATTTCTTCTGGTTTCCATAATTTTAAGCCCTGTGAAGCTGAAGATTAATGGATCTGAACTCAGTCTACAGAAATTGCAAATACATTACTCAAAACTGAGTAAAGATGTAGGAAAAATGATTCTTCACTGCTTGTGAAGCAAAGAAGACAACAAACAGAGAAAGATGTCATTAAAGTGAGCTAAAGATAGGGATTATAGACAGAGATAATAGCAGGAATCTTGTCTATATTCACCTCACTCCCAAAGAGGTGTGCTAATAGCATACAGGCAACTGTATTACCATTTATAACTCCCACAGCTTCGGCTGTTGCAACTGTTTGGGGAATGAATCTTCCTCTCTGTCTCTCCTCCTCTCTGTTTATCTGCCTTTCCAATAAAAATAAACAAATAAATAAATAAATCTTTAAAAAAATTTAGCATGGTTTCTATGGTCCAAACATTTTTATTAATGAGTAAAATTTGTTTCTTATAATTAACTTTAATATACCAATAGCCAAGGATATAGATTTGGGTAAATTTTTTCAACTCAGATTTACATATTGGCTTGATGAACACTGAATAAAACGTGTATGGTTCATATAAAGATTTTATTCTTCTATATATACTTAAATATACTATATATTTTTAAAATTCCTTGAATCAATTACTTTGTATACAAGAAAATGATTTCACTCAGAATTGCTATCATAGAAATGATGTTAGGGTTCAACAATGCTAAGCATTTTTGTGTATGTTTCGTTGTGGCATACATCATTTAAAATTTGTTTACAATGCTTAGTGTTGCATGGTTCTAGAGCAAAGCACAAAAACTAGATTGTAGGCACTTTCCTGAATATTCTGATGTTGTAAATGGAGAAGTTAATGATTTAGATTAAGGTTGCCCATTTTAAATCTCAAAGATATTTTTCAACTATCCATTAGTGTATTTATCCAGTGTGAGCTTCATGTCTGTCAGTATTTGAATGATTGTAAGACAATCTTGTTGGTTCCTGAGCTATGCCATGAACTTTTCCATTTCAGTGGCTACTCATTACTCCTTTTTACTCAGGGTTCTCTCCAGGTGAGACTCTCCTTCAGGGTCCACTCAATTACCAGCATTGCTATTAGTCTTTCTGTAATTTCCTTTCCTAGAACTAATTGTTGCTAGTAGTTTGCTTCCACAAAACCTTGTACTTAACCTCTATTAAACAAACATTTCACAAGTTTATAATTATTTCCTTAGGTATTTCTCTCTCCATGAGTTTGTGTTTTGGAGAGAAGGTCTAATGCTCAGAGATTTTATATCCGCAGCACAAAGTTTATCACCAGACACACAATGATTACCTAATGTGTATTTACTGAATAAATGTGTATCTAATCAGTCAAAATACTGGATCCATCCATGACTCAAGGCCAGAATTCATGATCATTCTGTGACAAAGAAAGGCCATTTATGTACACTCTGGCAACACAGGATTATATTGATGGATTGTAGTTCTTAGTTTTGTTTTTTGTCTTGTTTTGTTTTTGTTTGTTTGTTTATGTGAACCAGTTGACCTGGACTGCAAATAAAGTAAATACTACTTGCTGGCTTTCTTGTGTGTATCACACTAACAAGCACTCAGAAATAAAAGGCATGACACTTTCTCCAAGTTAATGAAGATAATTCAGTGCAGAAGATTGTACATTTTATGGCTCTAAAGTCATTGATTTAACACCCCAAATAAAACTGCAGTTAAAACTGTAATTTAGATAGCACAGAGCTCTTTGTGTGAGCCTTACAGGTAAAAACTTATCAGAGGAGTTTATAAATCTCTTTCTCTAAGGTGTTTTCACTTGTGTGTTCTCTGTAAGAGCATTTATTGAATTAATATTATGGCTATTCTTGTGGTCTGATACATTACCAATATCTTCATTATATCCTAACACTTGATTTTCTATGCAGCATATATACATGCTAAATATGCTTTTCTGGAGGCTTTTTTAAATGAATACAAATGCATTACTGCATTTAGTCAAGAACCTTCTCTTAGTCATTTGCATTGAGAATGTTTTACAGTTCCACATTTTTGGCAGAATCACTGACTCTTCATCTAACTCCAGGGCAGTCACATAACTTGCCTATCTAAAGTTACTTCAATTAGAATGAAAGTTGTGCTGTAAAAATTCAGAAATTAAAAAGTGTTCGTAAAGTAAAACCCTTTTACAACAGTTTCATGCAAAAGAAAAATTAAGTCTTCTAAGATTTAAGTCAGCTATACTTTCTTGCTAGCAATATCAAGCCAAGTCTTTCTCTATAGGTTCCCAGTTAGCGTTGCTTGTTCACTACCAGATTCCAATCTTTAGCTTCTGTTTCTGGCATGAGCTAAAGGTAAAAACACAATAAAGATGTTCTGAAATGGAGCAATTATTCACCACCCACCTGTTTACACAAAAAATAAAAGGTTTATCATCTGTCCTACATCAGCTCATCGATTCAGAGTCCTCCATTCCATTAATACAGCTTTTCCCCCCATTTTAAAATATAAATTTGCAACTAGTTTTTTAGCTACTAATGAATACCAATTGAAAACACTTTTGAGAAAATAGCCTCACGATTTCCAAAAAAAGATAATAATTGTAAAACAACAGCATTTGTGTTGATCACTTGTGCTATGCAAATGTCCAGAGGAAAGAACATTGCTAACTTCCCTTGAGAGAAAATCGTAGAGACTGCAGTACTTGGTGACTCCTATTCATGTGACACACCTGGGTTGAGCTTTGCTTCTGTCTTGAGGGGGCTCAGGTCTTAGGGGCATTTGTAGATGAACCAGCAGAGTCAAATCTCTCTCCCTCTCTCCCTATCCTCTATCCTCTTCCTCTTTCTCCTCTCTCTCTCTCTGTCTTTCTGAAAAGGCAGGTTTACAGAAAGGAGAAACAAAGATCTGTATCTGTTGACTCGTTTGCCAAACAGCGGGAATGGCTGGAGCTGAGCTGATCTGACCCAGGAGTTCATTTGCTATTCTAGAAAAATGTTGAAGTATGGTGATCAGTGAATCTGTGTTGTTTTCTAATATTAATCTATAATTAGTATCTCATGTTTAAATGAGTGTTGTGTTCTTTTGACTCATGGTTTATTTTAAAAATTATTGTACTTTTTACAATGTATTAGAACAACTCAGAATTTCTGCTTGTTTGTCCCAGTAGCCTGTAGCCCCAAATTAGTGGTTAATTTCAGTTTCCTGAAAGGAAGAATTTCACATTAACTGATAATCCAAAAGTTCATTTATTTCATTAACATATTTTAGATAAGCTCTTGTGTAATTGCCATCACGTGACGAAATAATTCATTTTCCTATAGTATAATAAAATATATATTCTTTTTAGTGAACATGTTCAAAATTTTGAAGCGAAAAATTATCTTTTGACAGAAGTATAAATATTCCCCCAGATCTGTGCCTTTTTAGAAATAAAATTTTGTATAAAAAATGACATTTTCACTATTGAGTTATTTGTAAATCTGTATGCTGTGATAAAGGGTTAGTAAAGACGCTGGCAGTTTTCTATGTTGTGAACCGAATGGTTGTGTCCTCATATTCATCTGTAAAAATCCTCCTCATCAATGTCTTTGTTGTTTGGACATGAGCCCTCCTGGACTCAGTTCATGTCCTTCCCAAAGAGACACCAGCGAGATTTCCAGCCCTCTTTCTGCCAAGTGAGGATACATGGAGTGGTACCCCTGCAGTGCAGAACCAGCCACTAAGCATTGCTAATGCCCTAATCTTGGAGTCTTAGCACAATGAGAATAAAGAGAAATAAATTTCTGTTGTCCACAAGACACATAGTCCACAATATTTTTGTAGAAGCCCAAGCTGACAAACATTAAATTATTATTGTTAATCGTAAGTTAAACTTCACACATGCTCTCCTTTACTTTCCTCATTCTATGCTATTTACACCATGGAATTATAGGCATGTGGATTCTTGTTTGGTCTCATTAAATATCAGCACAGAACATCTACCTTGATGAGAAAAAATCTCTGAAACTGTTAAATAGTTATTGAAATAAAAACTCTCATTTAGTGAAATCTTTAAAAAGTATTAACAGAGGGTGTATTCGCAAGTATTAGTGCAACTTTTATATCCGTTTAGAAAAAAAAGTAAAAGTCTATTTTCACTTAACATTATTAGAAGTGATCAATTCATTGATATTGTAACTACTGAACATGTCTTCCTTTGTGCACTGTATCTGCAAGAATAACCACACATTAACAGCTCGTTCAAGCAGATGTGGACGTAAACACTTCAGAAGCCAACTTCCAGAAGTTGACTAAAACAGACAGCAGATAAGCAAGGGATTTATCACCATTAGCTAGAAAAAAAAAATCTAGCTTTGTATTAAAGATACCTCCAATGAACCAGTCTGAGTATGCTAGAATTCTCCAATTCCCACTTCTCCTTTTTTTCTATGAGTCAGTGAAGAATTTATTAAGAGAAAAGAAACTATTTTGAAAAAATGAAAATTTGAAAAAATATCAAAATCCATGGGTTGCAGCAAAAACAGTGTTGAAAAGGTTATTGGTCTTATACTTTGCATGAAGTTTGCCTTATATCAGAGAGAATATATGGTATTTATCATTTGTGCATTGACTTACTTCACTGAGCATAATGGTCTCTAGTTGGGACCATTTGGTAGCAAATGATGGAATTTCATTATTTTTAATGGCTGAGTAGTATTCCATCGAGTAGATGGTGGTACATCCACTCCACTGTTCCTTTCAAAGACCATCTGCTCAATTGCAAATTGGGGAGAGCATGCTTGGTGTTGTAGTCTGTCTTTTCTGTACGTGTTCCCTTGTCTCTGTATGTGTTCAACATGTCTGTGCTGAATTTGTTGTCCTGAATCCAGCAATAATATGAGGGTGGAAAAGTGTGCATTTGGTCAAGTGTGTAATTTGTGTGCAGACTTGTAGCTAAGTTGACATGTGTGTTTGTTCTTATAGTTTTATGCGAGGTACATTTTCATTTTGCTGTCATAGTTTTCTGGAATAGGACTAGCTTCATTCTGAGGAATTCAGAACAAGCATGAATGTGTTAATGTTTCACATTCTCTGATAAGTGTGAGGCTATCCTCTCAAACGAAAACTGTTTCATTCTAGTTTATCTAGTTTCATTTTGTGAATATGAATATCCACATTGCTTTAAAGTCAGGGACATAAAACTTACAAATACAAGAAAAGCAAAAGAAAATTTTCATTCTCCACTCCTCAGTTTTTATTCTCCGAGACAACATTTTCAATGTTAATATTTGTTTTATGTGATAGTTCCACTTGTATTTTTGTAGTAGTTTTGCACTTTTTATTGGTTTATCCAATTTGGAAAGCTATTGACATCTTACATTCACTTCTGTATGTTGCTTTGATTTTATACAACTCTACCCTTTCATATTCCTGTTTATATTTATGTGATTGACTTCATTAAATTGTATTACTTGACTGTTAGTATAAAATACTACTTAGATTTTTCCCATGGTAAAATTGTTCTTAACAATTAGTAGTCTTCTGGTAAGCTTGTTTTTTTAATTACTCCGTAGTATGCTAGCACGACATGTTTTATGGTGTTTTTAAACAATATCTTGGCTCAAGAAGTTTATGTTTTATTATAGTAAATCCCTTTTCATTCATTTAGAATAATTTCCATCTGCTCAGCACTCTTCTGGAAAAAAAATGACCTCCCCAGCAAGTGCCCACCCACCACATAAATGATTATACACTTGCAGCATAAAATCTGTGTTGGAATACATAACTAATTTTAGAAAGTAAAGTCAGTCCCCAGCTGTGGGCTATGGCTTAGGGTTACATTGTACCTAGGCAAGTATTACACTGCTGGGAGAAAAGCAGCTAATAGCTGGCAGGCATTCTGGGCCTGGTCAACACCAAATCTGTGTTTATCATACCAATGTGCCACCATGGATGCCTAACCTGTTCATTTTTTTTATAAAGGTATGTGTGTGTGTGGCAGGTTGCAGGGGGTGCGGGTTCCATAGGCCCTGGGGGAAGAGGTTCTAGTGAGGTACATGTAGCCTGGCCTGGGTCCTTAGGACTGCCTGCACAGTGGGTGCTGGATCCATGAGCACTTGGGGGAGGTCAGTTGAGACCCCAATTGCCTGGCTTGGATCCTTAGACCTACCGGCACAGTGGGTGCCGGGTCTGTGAGCTCAGGTACATGGCCCAGGTCACCTGGCCTGAGTTCTTTGGGCTACCTGAAGAGTGGGTGCTGGCTCCATGAGCCCCGGGGCTGTGTTGAGTGACTCAGAGTACCAGTGGTGCCAGGTGAGGCCCACTGACCATGCAGCATGGTGTGTGGGATTACAGGGGGTCTGGGGAACGGCACAGGTGGGAGCATGTGGGGACATGAGGGCCCACTTTCAGGATTAGTGGTCCGACCACGGAGTGAATGTGTCAGAACTGGGCCTCATCAGTGGAAAGGACTGAGCGGTGGATTGCAGGTCCTGATGCACACAGAGGATGTGGCAACCTACTGGGGCCTGCAGAGGGTATCTGGTACCACAGCAGGAAGGAGGGCAGAACAAATTGGACTGCTATTCAAAACAAGTGATGACAGCAAGTATCTGGGTGAATGGGGACCCTGGTATTGACTAAGACAGCCAAAGGACATTGGAAACATTTCCTCCTAGTTGGATTGGCAAGATTGACAGCATTTCAGAACTGTCAAAACCACTTGGGCAGAATCCTCAGAACTTGCTCCAGATTGGTGACCCTGGGTTGATATTAGGTGGCCTTTTCCTATTTCTGGGTGTTGGGACAGTTGAGAGGTTGGATGTGGCTTCTCTCCTTGTCCCCTCTCTTCACCAGATACAGGAAGAAGAAAAAGAAAATTTGGAAACAATGGTTTCATCCACCTTCCCCTAACTCTCAATCCTTCCCATCTGGATAAACAATGTAAACATCATCAAAAATAAAAATTTAAAAAAAAGGAAGGTAAAGCCAGCATAGCCTTGCTCAGAGACTAATAATTGTTGGAGAGATCTGGAGACACCATGCTTAAAGTATGCCTTGCAAATCTAAACATGTTGAAAGTAGGCAATATTAAGAAATGGGAGTATGATATTAAGGAAGGAAAAAGAAAGTAAATCAGACATCAGAATTTTAAAATAAGTCGGTCACACGAACAAGCATTCCTATTATCCTGAAAAGCTGATCAGTGTGCCATCATAATGTCACAGATCAATTTTTCCAGATGAGGAGAGGGATAAAGGGAGAATTATTTTGATAGCAATTTTTCAAGAATGAAAATAATTATATAACAAGCATTACATGGAGTTCCATATTTATTAATCTAGCTTTATATAATGTCTATAAGACTTAATAGGCAGTATTAGTTCTCTGAATATTTGGTAGAGAAAACAGCAGAGAGCTTGAGCTTGAATAAGTCAGAGCTGCATTTGGAACAAAAATTGGCTGTGTGGAATTATGCACACAAATGTAAATCTCTAAATTTAGATCTTTTCAGCATTAGAATGAGCATATTCCATTCGGAAATATGGCTATTGTACAAAAAATTCCTGGCATAATTGTACACTGTTGACAATTGAATTTGAAGTTACTGCAGTAGACACATTTTTAACTTTCTATTAAGAAAAACAAACTGAAACAAGCAGAACTTTATTGGCCTCTCTCCATCATTTTTCTGGGTAACAAGCAGTATTGCAAACTTACAAGCAAATGAATATTTCCATATGTAAGGGCTTCCAATCTTATTCAAAATTGCAGTATAAGTGAAATCTTGTTTAACTCAACAGAATTTATGCTCACCAGCACTTCTAATCAATCTATATTTTAAAATACTTCAAAAATTGTTTTTACATGTATCTTCCCTTCAAGGGTGATTTACTATAAATTTTGAGAAATTTAAAAAGTCAACAAAGATCTTTTTTTTAATTCCACCTTAGACAAGATTCTATTTGGTACCTCAATGTAGCAATGAAGTCACCGTCAAATTTATAGTGATTTAAAGTTGGATGGTTTCCATCATGGAATGCTGGCATGTATTTCTGCTCAAATACATGTATTTGAATGTAATTGTAGAATGCATGTAAATACAACTGGCTTGTTCACAGGAACACAGGCTCAGGAAGTTTGTAGTTTAATTATGGCAAGATAAAACTTGAGCCATTCTCTAATTTATTGTAAAGATATACCACTGTGTCCAAAGACATAGTGTTAAAGCAAAAATGATTAAGTGCTCTAAGACAATCTTCCATAAGCACAAGTCATCTTTATGTTTCTGATAAAATGCAAAGAACTGCTGAGCAAAATTCGTATTTTGGCTAAGATCTTATCTATAATAAATGTAAGCATGATTGGTCAGTGGTGTTTGTGTGTGCCATTTATTTTCAAGAAACAATTATGTATAGCTTGTCATTTGTTTTGTTGTTACTGTGTGAGTAATCTGAGTACTTTTATGATTGTGTGTCCTGGATAGAAGATTTGTGAAATAATGAATCATTTATTTTTTAATTCGCTCAGCTGCTATGGTCCCAACACTGTACTAAGAAATACAGAATCAATGTGAACAGATGCACATACAGGTCTATCTTCTAAGGTTTAGAAAAATCGATACATCAGCATTCTAGGTTTTATTTGTTTTACTTTTGCTGCTTTATTTTAACCATTCTGATAAGTGTTTCTAGAGAAAATAAAAGAGTAGTATCAATGGGATGATAGAGTCACAGGGCTTGACTGATTTCCTAAGAAAGCAGCACTTGAACAAAAGGAAACAACTGCTAATCCAGTGTGAGAACACAAAAGTCTACATTTGTGGTTTCATCAATGCAATCCTGAAAAAAGGAAAGTTGTTCCATCATAAAAGGAATCTTTTTTTTTTTTTTTTTTTTTGGTAAATTTGTCCCTGCTTATCTTTTCACATCTTGCCCTTATGCAAGCAGTGGTATAGATTATTTTACTAAAATGATGTAGAAAGAAACTCATGAGGCTCTTATGTAACTATGGTAATTTAAATTTACAGGTGGTAATATTAAACTTTACAATGGCTTTTTTCAGAAGATTTAGTTCACTTTGTGCTTGAGAGCTTCAATTCAGTAAGGAATATAGAACAACACATATAAGGAGACAAATCTTTGTAAGAAATGAATGAAAGTAATTTTCTCTGACAGATTATAATTATCTAAAACTTCAGGAAAAAATTCCCTTACCACTTTCTTAACTACTTTTCTTCACACAACTTGTGAATCTAGGAAGATAAGAACATAATTTAAATGAGTATTAGGAACTTCTCTAGATATTTGTATTTCTTCTTAAATCATAGATTGGCAGAATCTGAGATCATTCACATTTATATTTGCTCCAAGTAAATCGAAGATAGTACATTGTATTTCTTCGAATAATCCTCATGTGTTTAAGTTCCCCAGTTGAAAGAATACTGAGAGTAATTTATGCTCATTTTGTCCTAAAATGTTCTAATATTGCTTATTCCTTACCATTTTTGTTGCCATGCTTGCCTCGCATTAAAATATTAACAATTAACACTTTTTTTTTACAAATTTATAAGCATCATTTTAGTCATGTTAAATCAAAACACACATTTAGAAAGATTTCATAAGTGTTTTATTTTCAAACCCTGGAAGTTATATAAAATTCACAATGTTGACACTGCTAAATAATTTTTTTTCTATTTTTTCCCTATTTGCTTATCAGTAACATAAGGTGTTCTACATTCCATTTTTGTCTAGGTAAACCATGTTTCTTTAACTCTTACTAGTTAATCAGTATCAACACCAATGGTTATCATGGAATTATACATGACAGGTATTTTGTGTTTATTACTTATATAGCCTTCTAAGTACAGCAAGAATTTTGTGAGAGTATCTTACCCATCTTCATCAGTAAATTCATTAGTAACCAGATGTGGCAGACATGTAATAGACACGTAAAATGAGAATTATTCCTTAGTTCCGATGTGTTTCATTGGGTATTGGTTAAACTGTGTCACTTGGTCGGCCATAATTTATAGGGATGGAGAAATAGTTTTTTCGATCAGAAGTGAGGTTTTTCTTTTACATTCTGGTGTTTATGTCTAAAAAGCTCTAACACAGAGAATATATATGAGAGAACACAATTACCTACCTCTCTGGTGAAAATGTTAATATGTCATTGGTCTCTGTTGTCCATAAGAAGAGACCCTTACCAATTTACTAAACATACCTAGACACGTTTGAACCTGAAACTAACTGAATGCCTATGTCATTGAAACATTGTTCTTTTTCTATAGATATAACTGAATGCTATGGATTGAGCAATTTATTTAAGTAGAGGTTTATTTAGTGCATTGTTCTAAAGGCTGGAAAGTGCAACAACATCGCACCACCATCTGTTGATTGCCTCTGCTGTATCATAGAATGGTATAATGCATAACATGGAAAGACGAAGCCAGAATATGGATTAAGTTACCCAACACATGAATTTTAGGGAGGTGCTGAAACTCTAGCATTGATCATATGTCTAAGACATCATTTCAGACACTAATGATTTAGAGATATGATCTATCACTCTTAACAACCTAAGATAGTTTAAAATATAGTTGCAAATAGAGTCACAAAATTCATACAGTACAATCTGGAAAGCTGCTTTTGAGATACTTACTGTTTGATATGGAAGCATAAAGAGTTATGGATAAAAAAGCCAGACACTAAAATTCTAAGGACAGCTTTCAATAAATAATGTACAGTTATTCTAAAGAAAAGAGGCTGGTGTGCACTAAACTCATGCTTCATTCATCAGAGGTGACAAAATTATAAAGAGTATGAAAAAGAAAGCAACAGCTAATAGAATCACAGAAATGAAATCCATCTGTTTCTGTGTTGAGCTTAGCCTCCTATGCTTTCATAGTGTGGGAAATATATACCGTGTCTTCAGACATTGGCCCAATAAAATAGCAAAACAATTTTTTGGCAACTGAGTTTACTTATATAGTCATCTCAGGAGGGGATAAGGAGGTGATCTTCAGTTGTTAGAAATTATATTAGTATTTTTAATTCAGTGTTTATAAATTAAGAATGAAACTTTGTAAAGAATGGACTCAGACTGGGTATCTGGACAATGTTTCAGATGCCTCTTGAAAATGCACATCCCATGTTAGAGTGTGAAGGTGGAAGTACAGCCTCCATTTTCTACTTCAGTTTTTCTCAGTGTGCATTCTGTAAGGCAATGGGTGAGGGTTGAGTTCTGGGATCCTACTCTGGCACAGCCCTGCCTTTGGTCCTTTGCATATTTAGAGAATAGCTTAGCAGATAGAAGATTCCTTGTTCTCTCTGCCCCTCTTTGCCTTTCTCTGTCGGAGTCCAGCTCCAGCTGAGTTCAGAACTCGAGAAGGGTGCGTGGATGAGGCACAAAGAGGAACGAAATGGACCACTACAATTCCAAGATCATAATTGACAATGTGGGAAAGCGGCCTGCCTTATTTATACAGAAGTCAAATTCTGGCTCAGACTTTTTACGTCATGGTCAAGTGGGTGTTTCCAAGAATAATGCTGCCATTTGTTTCACCTTAAAGCAGGATGTTATCCATCCTGACCCTGTGGTCAGGAAGTTCTCAGTAGATGGTATATATCAATCAGTAACACATTCCAACTACAACCCTCTTTCTACAACTTAATCTTGAATCAGTTAAGGGAGGAAATGCATCACAGAAGGAGGGAGCCAAAGATCAAGGATGGTCAATGGGGGCAGCAGAGACAGGGACAGAGACAGCAAGGATTGTAAAAGGCCCTATAACATTAATAATATGTATGTAGGAATATAGATTATGTGTACTGGACGGAATGATACGCCTCAAAATCCAATTCTATGTGGAACTACAGGATATGACCTTAACTGGAAATGGAATATTTGCAGATGTATTAAATTAAGATGTCATACTTGATTGAGGTACGCGTTGTATCCAAAATACTAGTGTCATATAGGAGGGAAAGAAAAAAATAGACATGTGAGGTGGGAGTGGGATGACGTGATGTAGCGACTGTTGGGCCCGTATCCCTGAAAACCTCTTTCCACAGACAGAAACCTTATACACAAATAAGGAAGAAAATGCAAAAATCAACTCTCTCTTTTCTGTAACTTATGTATGTTAGCTCACTGACTAGGAAAAGGGCATAAGACAATGAAATTGACTCCTTAGCAAATTTTCTTAATCAGAATACAGTCCTGTAAAACTTTTGTTTGATCATTCCACTTTAACACCCATTAACTAAATATGAAAGAAATTAGGTGTATCCACAAAAGGATTTCTAGGATAATAGGAAATTCATATTATGAAAAAAATCTGTAAAATCTGACAAATAATACAGCATTGGTCTAGAAGTCATGAGCCCTAAAGAGTCTCCCAGTCAGTTCTTTCAATGTCGACCCTATGAGTAATAGTAACTTTTTCCTCACTTATTTCACATATGTTATAAGATCAGTAAATAACCATATGAAAATATAACTTCAGAGAAGACAAAATATGTCATAATATTTTACAAAAAGCAGGAATTGCTAACCATTTTTAATACTGTATACTCAAGAATTTGAACAATTTTTTGCATAACGCCACACAAACATTTGTTGATAAATTGGCAAATGGATCAATAACACAAGCTTTAACTTCAAGGATGTATATCTGTCCTTTTTTCCATAGTGCTAGGAAAATCATATATATGACACTGACCCACTTATTCAAGCGTAAATGAAATTCTAAGTAATACAGTATTCAGGTAAGGTCATGTTGTTAGAAAGCTAAATTTTAAAATGATATATTTGTGGGTTGTTTTGTACAAGTGTTTCTTAATAACGCATTAATTTATCTGTAGTTTTTTTACCAGGAAAATACAAGCCAATTATTATAGTTAGCAAATCCCCAATTACTCTCCTTAATTATTTAAGGTGTGCAATTCCACCAAGGCATAATTTTATTGGCATAATCTTTCAATGTTCAAACGACTATGCTCATACAGTGGACCACTCTGTTTTTTAACATACTTATTTTACTGGAAACTACTCACTATATATTATATTTGATTGTCTTTCTATTTTGATTATATTTTATTACAAACTATTAAGGATTCTGGCAAACTAATTACATATAGTGCATTAAGTAACATTTTAAAGTTTAAGAAATGCATATAAATGCAGGTAAAATTTCATTTTCACTCACACAGACACACATATATATACATTTATGGGGCTTTTTACATATACATATATACATAATAAATTCATTACATATATATGTTTATTACCTTTTATTACTGGCTTTTAAAAAGAAAGCAACGGGGTGTTGCAAGTTAATCCTTTGCCTATTGCACAGGCATCCCGTATTGCTGCCAGTTTGTGTTGCAGCAGCTCTACCTCCCATACATCTCTCTTCTTATAATCTGTGAAAGGCAAAGGAGGATGACCCAAGTGGTTGGGTTCCTGCACCCACGAAGCAGATGTGGAAGAGGCTCTTGGCTCCCAGCTTTGGACAGGTTCAGCTGTGGTCATGGAGGCCATTTGGGGAGGTAAAGCAGCAGATGGAAGATCACCTTCTCATTCTTTCTCTCTCTCTTTTTCTCTGTAACTCTGACTTTCAAGTAAATTTAAGTGAATCTTTTTTTTAAATCTGCTTTTCATCTTTTAAAAGAACAAATTCAAATGCCTAGTAGACATATAAAACTGTTCAGGCTTCCTAGCTATTAGATAAATGCAAATAAAAACCACATTGTGGTCCTATTCTCCAGTAAGAATGGCCTACATACACAAATTTGCTAATAATACCTGCTGGCATGGATGTAGAGATAAAGGTACCCTACTTCATTATTGGTGGAAGTATAGACTAGAGCAGCAACAATGGAAGTTAGTATGCAGGGTGCTCAGACAACTGAAAATGATCTACCATATGACCCAGCTATTCTATTGCTTGGAACATATCCAAAGGAAGTGGAATTACACACAATAAAGCAACTTGATCTTTATATTTGTAGTAGCATAATTCACAATAGTAAAGACATGGAAACAATACAGGTGTCCATTGGAAGAGGAACAGATAAAAACTGTGATATATCTACCCCATGGAATAACATAAAGCCACAAAAAAGAATGAAATTCTACCGTTTGTAGCAAAATGGTCCAATGTGGAGATTATTATGCTCAGTGAAATAAGCCAATCCCAAAAGGAAAAATACCATGTGGTCTTTCTGATATAACACAACCTTGCATGTCGATATATAGGTGAACAAATATATGCATATATTCTGGCAGATGAAGTACATAATGGAGCTCACACACCTGGAAGTGAAGTTACATTGCAGTATGCATCCCTATTCATGAACAAAAGGAAGACTTCCAATGAAACAGTTATATATTATGCTAGATTTATGCCTTTGTCTGTACCTGCAATGAGATAATGCACTCAACAGAATGCTGAACCTGTAACTGTTACTAAAGGAATATACTATGGTAATAATATGGGGGAAAGTGATGAAGGGAAAAATAGGGAAAGAAAACAAGGAGGGATACAGGGGAACCCGTGTAACTGCAAAACTGCATCGTGGGAAGTAATAATAACAAAAGATTTCAAAAACGGAAAATTATCCGTCTTTTACATTATATATATATATAATATATATATATATATATAAGCAAAGTCTATATTTATATAATTACAATGTTTATAACCAGTTGTACATTGTTCTGTTAACTATATGTACACATTGCAAAAATAGTTCCAGCTTTCCTTTCATTATATGCAAGATTTACAACTTCAAAGCTTAGAATAATATCTGCCACTTCAATTAAGACAATTTCAAAAATAGTTCAAAATTAGAGCACTTCCTTTTCAATGGTGTCTAGTTAGAAACACTGTTAGCCACTCATGAGACATCTGGTGCTAAAAACAAACAGTATTTTAATTATGACTTCCCCCAAAAAATTCATTCAAGAGTTACCTTTTGTACACACATCACATAGACATCTCAAGTCAAAGACACCTGGCTTGTGTTTTTGAGTTGTTTTCCTTTCAGTTGGGGGCAGAAGCCCTGGCTCAATCACAATATGAGGTGAAATCTAAGTGCAAGTGTGAGAATCACAGATGTCTGTGTTGCTGCATCCATTTCATGCTTATTAAGGTGTAAGTACTGTGGAGAACAAATGTTATGCACATATGTTATCTCATCAGGATATTAAGAATGCCATGATAAAGAAGGCATGCATAGGCAGTAAAACAGTTTATTCCCCTCACTTTGGCAATCTTAAAGCATACCAGATTAGATTCCCTATGTGAAATAAATCTAATTGAAAGATCTAATTTAGGCTGGAGGCTTCAGAATCACATTTCACAGAATGACCCTGGTCTCCCTTTCTGTTGTCATTAAAACTAAATTGCTGTATTATCTATATTGATGAGAATTCTATTTTAGTTACAAAGTAGGCATTTCTTTCAAGCAATTCCTTTGGCATATGTCATTCAAGATATCTACATTTGCATTAAAATGTTACTTGCAGATGTAAACTTATTACTGTGGACCACATTATGATGTCCCACAATAGCTGAATATAATAACAAGGTAAGTTTGACATTGTAGACATCTCCATTCAGGAAAATGTGCATTGTCTTATAAAGGGTTACTGTTTGCACTTCAGTAAAGAAAATAATACAAAAAGTTCCAAAAATTAAATGAAAATTATGTAGATATAGATATTTAATGTTCCCTTTCTGTATGCTATGTTGTCAATGCTTGAGTCCAATGTGTCCCTTAGTTCAAATGGTGAAATCCTACACACCAAGGAGATGGTATGAAGAGGTTAGAGCATTTGGAAAGCAGGTGATTACTGCTCTTACGAGAGTCCTGGGGAAGCTGTTTCCCTTTCCATTTTGTAAGGAGACCATCTGTGAAGGAGAGAACCCTGGCAAAATTCCACAGGTGCCTTGACTTTGTACTCCCCAGTTTCAGCACTATGAAAAATAAATAATTGTTGTTTAGGAGTTACCAGTACTTTCCTTAGGTGGTCTTAACAAAATTAAACCCTGCCTTTAAAAATACAAACTGTAAAATAAAAATGCATTGAAAGAAGAGTACAATAGCAATTTCCTCTTCTACCAACTATGATAGTCAAGTTATATATGTATATATATATATATATATATATATATATACACACACACACACATATATAAAGCGGGCCTTAGAATATATAATTGTTATGCTGCACAATTATTTTTTACATTTATAGTTATGTTTATTATACATCTATTATTTATAAATCATATTTATAATAATTTTATAATTCAGTATAATTTTATATTGAATCCTAATTTATAAAATTTATTCATAATAATATTATTTGTAATAATTCATGATATATTTAAAATTATAAGTCTTAAATTATAAATAAATCATTTATGGAAGCATATATATGTATATACATTCATTTATAATCAAAATTAATTCTTTATCCACTATCTTTCCCTTACCTTATCTTTCTCCTCTAGGAAAATGATTAATTTATTCTCATTTCTGTCAAAATGTCCCTTAGATACAAAATGGCTTATATATATGCAATTGCAGGGAGTTTGTAGCATTTAATATACTACTATGGCATGTGCATCTTTCAGTAGTTAGTCTTAAAAATGTGCCCTCATGCTTTCTTTGTGCATCTAATAAATCTTTAAGGTATATCTAACATTTTGCTTTTTCTATTAACTTCAAATTTTACCTTGGGCCTGGCGCGGTGGCCTAGCTGCTAAAGTCCTCACCCTGAACGTATCGGGATCCCATTTGGGTGCCGGTTCTAATCCTGGCAGCCCCACCTCCCATCCAGCTTCCTGTTTGTGGCCTGGGAAAGCAGTAGAAGACAGCCCAAAGCCTTGGGTTCTTGCACCCACATGGGAGACCTGGAAGAAGTTCCTGGCTCCTGGCTTGGGATCGACGCAGCACCGGCCATTGTGGTCACTTGGGGAGTCAATCAACAGATAGAAGATCTTCCTCTCTGTCTCTCCTCCTCTCTGTATTTCTGACTTTGCAATGAAAATAAATAAATCTTTAAAATTTTTTTTTGCCTAACATATTTTACCTTTTTATCACAGAGTTGGATGTACTGATGCTAGATAATAGCTTTAATTACTTTTTAATTATTTAGAATTAGGAACATAAATCCCAAAAGCAGTAGAGTAACAGAAATAATTTAAAGTCAGTTAAAAAAAAAGCAAGTTTGGGATACTTCAATGATAATACCTATTTCCTGTCTGTAATCAAACTTTGTTCGCTTCTTCTACTAAATCAAAATTCACATAAAGATTTGCAAAGATTTGGTATCTTCTGGCAAGCTCAATTTTGACAAAGTAGAACAATTAGTATCCATAGGAATAATTTAATGGAGTTTTAGATTTAAAAGTTGGCAGTACAACCTATACTTGACTTAACAATGAATCTTGAAGCAGAAGTGCATTTAGAAAATCTATTTTAGGAAGAAATGATTGTTATAAAAGATTAAAAATAGCTATATAGTAACACATCTGAGCCATTTAATAAAGGCAATGATATTTATTTATTTCTCATAAAAAATAAACATTTCAGAAAGAAATTGCCACAACAGGAGTGAAAGTTTTTGTCTTCTTTTGTATTTTTTTAAAGATTTATTTATTTTTATTACAAAGTCAGATATAAAGAAAGGAGGAGAGACAGAGAGGAAGATCTTCCGTCCGCTGGTTGACTCGTCCACTGGTTGACTCCCCGAGTGAGCCGCAACGGCCGTTGCGCGCCGATCCGAAACTGGGAACCTGGAACCTCTTCCGGGTCTCCCACGCGGGTGCAGGGTCCCAATGCATTGGGCCGTCCTCGACCACTTTCCCAGGCCACAAGCAGGGAGCTGGATGGGAAGTGGAGCTGCCGGGATTAGAACTGGCAACCATATGGGATCCCGGGGCATTCAAGGTGAGGACTTTAGCCGCTAGGCCACGCCGCCGGGCCCTTGTCTTCTTTTTTAAACAACATTTCTCATGTATCTGTATTGAATAGCTGGGGAACCATTAGATAATGTGAGAATAAGTTTCAGACCCTATTATCAGTATGAAATAAAACTTCAAGCCATAAGTGCACACTTTTTGTTAGTTTCTGGAAATCAGGAGAACTAACATGCACTGAAGACTTACAATTTTCTGGATGTTGTGCTGTGTAAATTCCTTTGGGGTTACTATAGTGATCCTGTTTCTCAAACACATAATTGTTACTGGCAATGCTAACATACCTAAATAGCAATTATCAGATCTCCTTTGCTTTAGTCAGTATAGTAGGTGGAGGGGTGGGGTTTCCTGAAAGGAAAATGAAAAGACTGAATGAAGAAATAAAAGATCTGTCCAATTTTGAAATTAAGTGGCACTATTTCAGTGGCTAGCAGTCTGCTTTTCTGTTTCAGTAAGGAAAATTTCTTAGGAAATAATTGGAGTTATTTTCAGCAATACTACTGAAAGATGAGCAAATGCTTTGAACATGTTAATTTTTCCTTACCATAACAATATAAAGATTTTGTACTATTATCTCACTATTGAAATGTGCATTTTTTATTTTCACCAACTTAGAAGGTGTTGAAATGTGTAAGGATTTTGTTTTATGTGCTAGAATCTTTGCCAGAAGTATGGATCCTTATGGATGGAGTTCCAGGAGTTAGAAAACTGCTAAATGCAGACCAGCTGTTTTTGTGGGTAGAAAACAAATGGAGAGGAAAGAATAAAGGATAATGGAAGCTTGGGAATCAAAGAAATAGCTTAAAGATGTAATCCACCTAGATTCATTCACGGAGGCTAAAGAAACCAAAATAAATAATGTGTGTATGGAAGTGCTTAACGGGATAAGCAGATTGCAGGTAATGGATCGATGGTGGATTTGAGCTTCCCCCTTTTATGAATCCATTAGCTTAGCTTATCCCCAATATTGCTAAAAAAAAAATAGAGAGATAAAAGGACATCTGCCTTTGTGATTCTTTTAAACTCTAGAAAAGTTTTAATATTCAACTATTTTTTCTGAATGGACGTGGGTAAATTATTCAGCCTCTAAAAATGAGATTTTCTATAAAATGGGAACATTCCACGTAATATTTTCAAGATTATGTGTTTATACTATTAAAGGCATGCACAGAAAAGATAGCTACATATTATTTATTATTGTTAAGCATATAGCAGATTGATCATTGCATGTGATTTAGTTCTACAATAAATTTGTATAATAAAATTTTGTATAAAACATCTTCATTTTAGATAGGTTAGCTTTGTGAGAAATTTAGATACAATTTACTTCTCCCTTCCAATAATGCATTTCATTTTTATTAAAAGTAATGCATGTCAGTGAATGTAAATGTCACCACACACAGGTTGAAATTGATATATTAGAGGAAAAAGCTTGACAACACTGTTTTTCTGTAATGCTAATAGGAAAAGTCATTAAAAAACATCTGCCAAACACATAATTTGTTGAGATTTTAAGTCGAGACGTTGATGGCTTTTTTGTTTCTTCCTTAAAATGAATCATCAGAGAATTTCAGTGAAGCTTCAATTGTAGTGAGTCCATTGGGAAAAAAATGACATTATAGAGGGTGAGTTACACAGAAACGTTGATTTATAGAAGTCTATCTCTATTGCGTTAAACACACACTCACACACCCCAAAAAAATTTATGAATTTCTATTCTCCCAAATGGAATTTGGATCAGTTTAGCACTTTCTAAATAACTCCTATAACCAAACAATAGATAGGGGGAAAAAGGAAGAGAAAACATTCCTTGTACCATCCAACAAGCAGATTGATAAAGAGATATAATCTTCATGCGAAAGCTGGTGGTTAGCCACAAAACAAAGCAAATGTCCTGGCTAGTTATTATAGAAACTGCTTGGAAATTGCAGATACCCTAAATTTATGGCTTCCGTTGTTTCCTGGATGATTTTCTTGTTCACAGCTCAGGAGAAAATGCTGTTGCCTAATCAAAGATGCCTTTGTGAAGCAGAATTAGCACTTCACAATGCTGTGTTTGTCTTAAACTAAGAATGGCAAAAACATGCAAAAAAAAAAAAAACCAGGCTGATGTAAAAAAAAAAAGAGAAATGTGTGAGAAATGCCAGGACTTTAAGTAGCTGTATCTTTACAAATTCAAGATTCTATTTAATAATAAAATGTTGTGGGCCCTGCGCTGTAGCCTAGCAGCTAAATTCCTTACCTTGCAAGCACTGTGATCCCATATGGCCACCGGTTCTAATCCAAGAAGCCCTGTTTTCCATCCACTCCCTGCTTTTTACCTGGGAAAGCAATCCAGGATGACCCAAAGCCTTTAGACTCTTCGTCCTCCTGGGAGGCCTGGAAGAGGTTCCTGTCTCCTGGCCTCAAATTGTCTCAGCTTTGACGGTTGCACCCAATTTGGGAGTGAATGAGCAGACAGAAGATCTTCCTCTCTGTATATCTGACTTTTCAATAAAAATAAATAAAGCTTTAAATAATAATAACAATAAAATGTATCTTTGTAAGTCTTTGGAGTCACTTAAAAAAAGATTCATCCATTTTTATTGAAAAGTCAAATTTGTAAAGAGAAGGAGGGACAGAAAAGAGGCTCTTCCATCCACTGGTTGACTCCCCAAGTGGCCACAATGGCCTGGGCTGAGCTGATCCAAAGCCAGTAACATGGAGTCTTTTCCAGGTCTCCCACTCAGGTGCAGGATCCAAGACTTTGGGCCATCCTCGACTGCTTTCCCAGGCCACAAGCAGGGAGCTGGATGGGAAGTGGAGCAGCCAGGATTAGAACCGGTGCCCATATGGGATCCCGGCACATTTAAGGTGAGGACTTTTAGTTGCTAGGCCACTGCGCCGGGCCTGATTTAGCTATTTTCTTTAGTGTCCTGCTGATTCTGATCATTTGCTTTTCTTTTAGATTTGATTGCATTCACTTTACTTTTCTTTGAGCATCTCTTTCCAACTACAGACCTTAGCACAGATGGTATTGTCCAGAAATTTGCACACATGCAATAACAATATAATATCATGTTGATATACATCCTATATACTTTAGAATAACAGAGAGGTCTACATTTTCTGCCACTGGAATGGGTAAACTTTGTATCTGCTTCAACCAATACATTACAATAAAAATGATGCTAAGTGATTTCTGTGCTTCTGACTGCCTTACAGGGCAAAGGTTGGAAGAGCCATGGTTTGGCAAGTAAGGTATCTGGGCTACACCAACATTATGCTGCTGCAGAGAAAGAAGAAACATGTGAAGAGGAAATGTGGATTTAGAAAGGAATTTCAGGATTTTTCCTTTGTAGGTTTTCCTACATATTACCAGCATGTATCCCAGATGGAGAGAGGTTAACAAGAGCCAGGAGAGAGCCACAGAAAGTGGGCCAGGCAATGTCAGGAGCCTGGAAGTCTATGTGTCTCCCATGCAGGTAGCAGGAATTCAAGTGCTTACACCATCTCCCACTGCTTTGCTTGCACGTTAGCAGGGAGCTCTATTCATGGGATCTCAGACACCTGCTATGGGATGCCGGCATTTAAGTGATTCTTCACCCAAAGCACCACAATGACAGCCCGACAAAATGTACTTTTTAAAGTAATAATGTTTCAAATATGAAAAATAATCATTGGAAGAATAAAGATTCCTCAAAAATCCATCGGTAAAAGCAGAGAAAATCATTTATGCATTTTGCAAAAAAGGGTATCATAGCTACGCATAATGACATAATGATAAAATTGCATATATCCTACTCTCCCAATTTAACTGATAGATTCATACAAAGGAAATTATTTATATGTACTCCATAAGCATATGCAAAAATATTTAGTTTTGTTCTCCGAAAAGCAACTTTCTGTAAAATCAAGCATCCATTAAAATAGACAGATGTGCATTCACATAATTGAATAATTTATCTTTCAAAATGAACAAAAGTACAGAATAGCCTTAAGATAATAAAATGCATATGTAATATTAATTATTAAACATTTATTTTATCTTTATTGGAAAGTCAGATACAGAGAGGAAGATCTGTTGGCTGATTCACTCCCCAAGCAGCTACAATGGCTGGAGCAGCGCTAATGCGAAGCCAGGAGCCAGGAGCCTCTTTCAGGTCTCCCACGTGGGGGCAGGGTGGCAAGGTACTTGGCCATCCTGGACTGCTATCCCAGGCCACATGCAGGGAGCTGAATGGGAAGTGGGACCGCTGGGATTAGAACTGGAGCCCATTTTGGAATCAGGCGTATGTAAAATGAAGACCTTAACAGGTCTGATATTAATTTTTTAAAAGTGAGCATCTACTTGGTAAAGATATACATCTTTTTAAAAAAAAGATTTATTTTACCTGGAAGTTCAGAATTACAGAGAGGTGAAGAGACAAAGAGGAAAATCTTCCGCCTGATGATTATGCCCCAAGTATGCACAGCATTCGGAGCTGAGCTGATCCGAAACCAGGAGCCGGGAGCCTAGAGGAGCCTCTCTGCGTCTCCCAAGTGGGTGCAGAGTCCCAAGGCTTTGGGCCATCCTTGACTGCTTTTCCAGGCCACAAGCAGGGAGCCAGATGGGAAGCGGGGCCGCCGAGATTAGAACCCTGTGAGATTAGAGCCTTGCGTGTGTAAGGAGAGGATGTTAGTACTAGGCTTCTGTGCTGGGCCCAATATTAATTT
This sequence comes from Ochotona princeps, assembly GCF_030435755.1. NCBI lineage: Eukaryota > Metazoa > Chordata > Mammalia > Lagomorpha > Ochotonidae > Ochotona > Ochotona princeps. Next base: position 38,213,506 of record NC_080846.1, on the reverse strand, counting down.
TTCTAATATTTTGTACTCCATTTTCACTGGTATACAGATATAGTGTCAGTTGATTGATTCCTGATGTAAGACTGACATGATTACAGTTTGGATGAGGAGGAAATTAGAACTATGTATATGCATATATGATACAATCATATCCATAAAAATCAATGTTCCAGCCACACACTCTAATATTTTAAGCTATTTAAGGACATATTGCAAAGGAATTAAGGGCTTCATTAACATTTATTCTCCAAAGTCTGAAACTCTTAAGAATTTCCTGTGGAGATTTTTTGTTGTTGTTGTTGTTGTTATTTTTTTAAAACCATGAAGAACAGATAATTATTTTACACTATAGTAATATATATATTATATGGTAATATATTATTATTGCTATATGTGTATACACACATATATTATGTATATAATATGCACACATATACACACACATATTTTTATATCTATATATAATAGAATATAATTTCTTATCTCGGACCAGAGTTTTCCCCACCAATGTGAACACCCCTACCCTGTATTCTTGAACCTGGAGTTGAGTTCCTGATGTTCTCCCCAATCTTTCACCCTGCTAACATAGCACCTGAGAGTAGCATGCACGGCTCTATATGTGGGAGTGTGGGAAACCCGTGCAGTTTTCTGCTCCGGTTCCACTTTCACCTAGTTGCAGCCACGTGAAGCATTGGGGCAGTGAATCAGTACATAGGAAATTTCCTCTGTCTCTCTGTCCCTCTATCTCTCTGTTTTTGGGTCTTTCAAATAAATCAAAGGTAGATACGTGTGTGTGTGTGTGTGTGTGTGTGTGTGTTTAATTGAAGTCAGCATGTATGGCACTTTAAAAGTTTCCCATTTGAATTAAATGTATTTTTAACTCCCGCAAGCCTTTTAGAGCTAAATGAATTCTGCACATTGTATTTAGCTGTAAGGTCGTGTAAGAAGTCCTTCAGTCTGGTAAAGACACTTCCTTTGCATAGGTGTTAAAAAAAATAGCAGAAAAAATAGATTCATTTCAACTGAGCCAGAACGATTTATTTAATATAACTCAAGAGAACTTCATAATAAATCTGTCAGCACACTAATAACAGAAGGAATATTACTCAAAGTGATAAAGTATCTATTAAAAAGTAGCTGATACATCAGAATTAATATAGGATTTATGAAATCAAGAAAGAGAAAAATATCTATTCTTATTGCTTCTATTAAATACAGCTCTGGAACTATATGAGCCAGTATAATAGCCAATAAAATGAGACCAGGGAATAAAGTATAAAATAGAAGATGGCTCAATTGGCTAATCCTCCACCTCCAAGTGCAGGGATCCCACATAGATACCATTTTATGTCTCGATTGATCCATGCGCCATTCAGCTCCCTGCTTGTGGTCTGGGACAGTAGTAGTAGAGGATGCCTCAAAGCCTTGTGTCCCTGTGAGTGCATGGCCCACCCAGGAGAAGATGCTCGTGCTGGTTTCAGATCAAATCAGCTCTGATTTTTGCAACCATTCGGGGAGTGAACCAGCAGATGCAGAGTCTCTCACTGTCTATCCTTCTCTCCATAAATTTGCCTTTCAAATGAAAATAAGTAAATCTTTAGTATATGCACTGGGGAAAATTTAAACTTTTGAAAACCTTTGTCATGATTTTATTTAAATGAGTTTAGCAAGTTTTATGCTTTCTATGTGTGAGAGTGTGTGTGAATGTGTGTGTAAAGAACAACACATAACTGAAACATAATTTAAACAATTTAAACTATGCAGCACTCTTCAGAAAAAATTAAAGCCTGATGAATATGACATAATATCATGTTTAGGATTTGGATGATTCAATATTGTTAGATTCAATGTATTCACTTTCAAAATACCAAGAAATGGGAACAAGTGTTCAGCACAATGGCTTAGTGGCAGTTTAGGATGTTCACATCTCTTGTATAAATGCTTGGGTTCCATTTGTGAGTAAACCAGAATCTTTGAATCACCTTTCTTAAAAGCAGAAAACGGTCTCAGTACCATGATCAAGTTAAGATACAATTTGCCTCTCCCTGGAGCCTTCTTGGCTTGCATATTTTGAGGAAGTATTCCATCATGATGGAGAAACATTTAATCAAGGGAACTGATGGCACCAGACAAACATGCCCTGAATTCAACTCCCTGAAAGTAACCAACAACCATGTGAGACTGGATATGGATTTTCAATGGTTGAAGCATTAGATGACCAATCCAAGTGAAATTTGGTTGTGGTCTGTTAAGGAGGGGACTCTCCATAGCTTTTCATAGATATCTAACCTACAGAAACAAGAAGATATAACTGCTGTTTTAAAATTTCATGGAAATTTAAAATTAGCAGTATATCAATTTCACATAACTGAAGTGCACCTGAGATATTCAGTAAGGCAGAATATATTCCGTGTCACTAAACAATAAGCATTTAAGCAGTTTAAAATAATAGGAACCATACAAATTATATCAGAGTGCAATGAAATTAACATGTAAATTAATAGAATGTGATATGTTTCCAAACATTAGGGATTACAGCAATGTATGAGTATAGTAAAATTACATAGAGAGACTCAAAAGTACATTTGAGCTGAATGGACATGAAAACACCATATAAAAATCTGAGATACAGGAAAGCTATGTTAATAAGAAATCTGTGGCAAAAAATCTATTAATAAAGATAATCAAATATGGAATAATGAAATTTCAATTAATGATGAGCTACAAACACACACACACATAGAATAGTTACTTATCATACAGCCTGTATGTATAGTAAGCTATATTTATGTAAAAACTATGTTTTTGTAAAAACTGTCTAATGATGTTTACACAATAGCAAAATCAAGTAATGATATGATTCTTAGAATGTATTTTCACTATTAAGTGATGTGTGACAGTAAACATATTTACAAAGAGAAAAGGAGAGAAGACATCTAACTGAATCACTTGATCTTTAGTTTTTAAGAAAGTAGAAAAGAGTAAATTAAATTCAAAGTAGGCATTAGAATCAAAGTAACTAAAATTGAAAAGAGAAAAATCAATAAAACAAGTCTTTTTCTTTAAATTTTTCAAAAAACAAATTACTATTCAGGCAGATAAAGAAAAAAGAAAAGACACAAATCAGCAATCTGAAGAATGAAGGAGGAATGTTCATATTGATCCTACAGGTATCAAAGTGATAATAAGGAGGGCATTGCGAACAACTCTTTGCTAACAAACTTAGCCACTTACATGAAGTTCCTCAAAGATATAATTCCCTGAAAGATACAACAGTAAATATCATTCAGGAAGGAAAAAATAATACTTGAAACACTCTGGTCCTATTTATTTTAAAGGAGTTGAATCTGTAATTAAAAATCCTTCCTCCTGTTAAATCACAATAAAAACAAACAAAAAGAAAACTTCTAGAACTAGATGGTGAATGCTACTAAATACTTTAAGGAGAAATAGAATTATTTACATTTCTTCAATTGCTTATGGTAAATAGAACACAGGAGGTAAATTGCCCAAGTAGATCATTATGGTTGATGAAACTTGTACCAAAGTCAGAGGAAGATATGGTAACAATGGGAAACTATAAATTAATACTCTTCATTAATGCAGAAGTAAAAAAAATAAAATAATTTTAGTACTGTATATTGAATTCAGTGATATGTAGAAAATAGATCATGTAAAAATATTATTTTATCACAGAAGGTTGGAAAATAAACCACAAAATATTTCTTAATTTAAACAATATTTGGATAAATAAGTGATCCACTAGATTATTACTGAATTACACTGTTTTCAAATGTCCCCTTCTCCAATTTGTTTCACAGAATCATAACAATTTCTACTTTTTCTGGTCAAATTTCAAGATTTTTTTGCTTGTTTTAACTGGATACACATGTCTGTTAAGTGAAAAGTTTATATGAAAAAGCAAAAGACTTTAAATAGTATAATCTAGACAAATTTAATAATGTATATTATATGATCACATAGGTATTATAAATATATGATAATGAAAACTTTTTTGCAATTTCATAACCTGGGTACTGAAATTAATGAAAATATTAGAGTCTAGTATTTTGATTTCCAGTGGGATATCCCCTAGCCACTTAGGCTTATTTGAGTTTATATTCACAACAATTTACATTTACATTAAATTAAAAATCCATTTTCTTTTCTGCATTGGCCACATTCCAAGTACTCAATTGCCATATGTGACTAGTCACTGCAGCATTTCACAGTCCAGATATATAGATCAATTCCATCACCACAGAAAATTGTGATTAGCTGAGTTTATTTTGAAATGCTTTGACACTTACATGGTCATTTTGTTTTTGTCAAACCTGTCAAAGCAATTTACTAGAGGAAATGAGCATCTTTCTAATAAATGGTGTTTAACCAACTGCATATCCATTTGGGAAAATAATGAATTAGTATTTCTACCTTGTAAAAGTATCTTGAGGTAAATCCTACTCTTGAAAACAAAAGCTGAAATAAAAACCTCCTATCCAGAACAAAACAAATTTAACTAGAAAAACAAGTAATAAGGCCATGATATTTCACAAACATGTGCACTAGAAAATACCTTTGTGACTTATATATATGCAAGAGTGGATTTTTTTCTAGGAATATAGGATTCCTATTGGATACAATAACCTTTAAAAATACAGTAGACATGAGCAAAAATCTTGAAATGACTTTTTCAAAAGAGAAATCAATCACCAATACACATTTGGAAAGTACCAAATTAATTAGTATAAAAATTTTAACCAAAAGCACACATATTGAACTAGACACCTCTGAAATGACTGGAACAATAGTTAAGAAATGAAATACTACTTCCTAGAGAAAAAAAATTGTCAACTTCTTATAAAGTAACACATCCTAGGAACAGATTATTTCTACACATTTTCATGAATGTCTTAAAAGCATGCCTGTAACAATGTTCACAAAAATAAGGATGTTCAGTATGATTCAAATGTTAAATCCTGAAGGCCTATATTTTAAAGACTTGGTCTCCAGAATGGCAGTGTTGGGACATAGTGTCACTTTGAGAAGCCAGGGTCTAGGAGGAGAACTCCAAGTCATTGATAGTGTGCTCTCAGAGGGCAATCCTCACAGTGAGACTATTACACGAGTCTGGGTTTGGGTCCAACTACTTTTTTCCTTCCTGATTCACCATGCAAATTCCCCATGATTGTTTCACCAATCCCACCCCTGACCCTCTTCAAATATCAAATCAGTGAAACTATTCAGTCTTGGCCTTGAAATCCCGAAATTGTGAGCTAAATAAGTTTTTTTTTCTCTTACAAAATTAGTTCCTTCAGAAATTTCACTGTAGTAATAAAAAGCGAATACAAAAATAACTGTAGTAAGTTTGCTTGTATTTCTCAAAAGCTAACAATAATGTTAATGGCCATTAGTGTCATAAGAAGTGCACATGCGCATGTAGTGGCCCAGTGAGCCTTTACTTTTAATAGTGAAATGGAAATAACAATTGATGGAACAACATAGGCAACATAGGTTGTACCTTATATGCAATCAGTGAAGACAGTCATATACAAACAAAACGTTATATTTGTTTTATTCCATATATTTGGTTTTCCAAAACAATCAGGATCTAGGGTGAAAAATGTCATCAAAGTGGTTATCTTTTTGGAGGTTTGCCTGATCAGGGCCACCAGAATCCTTTATGTGGTAATGTGAACATTCTTTATCTCATAAAGGATGTGATATAGATTAACAGTTCTGAAGCTGATTTATCAGTGTTCCAAGTTTAATAATGCAAGCTAGGTTCGTGAATTTTTAAGGGGGTTTTACATCATAGAAAGAGGAAAATTGAAAAAGCTCTTCTGGCACAATGGCTCATCGGGCTAACCCTCTATGTGCAAGAACCAACACACCATATGGGCACTGAGTCACGTCCTGGGTGCTTCATTCCGATCCAGCTCCCTGCTTATAGACTGGGAGAGGAACAGAGACTGACTAAAGTCATTGGGACTCTGAACCTGGATGAACCTCTAGCCTTTGGCTTTGGTTGGGTTTAGCTTTGGCCATTTTAGCCATTTGAATAGTGACCCAGCAGATTGAAGATATGGAGAAGAAGAATAAAGAAAGAAAGAACTTTAGTTCAACTAATAGTGCATACTCCCTTGTGTTGTTACCAGCAAATTTTAAAACAAATGACTAACTTGAAACAGCTTCATCCAGAATTTCAAGATCTACCTTCTGTTATCTTCAATCAATAAATAATTGAGTATCTATCTCCATTGTATCTATCCTACTGCATTTTTGTTTCATTTCTCTGTCTCCATTTTATTGCTGAACTCAATTCTCCTATTATATGTATTTGTGGTTGATTTCCTTTACCTTAGGCTTTTGGATTTTCACAATTTTCTCAATTTCTTCTCCACACATTACATAAATAATGATCTTGTTTGGCTTCTGATTTCTAAAGTAGTTTTGCCCAATTAGCCTTAATGTAAAACTCTCAGAATAATCTGTCATCTAATTTCACTAAAGATTTTTTTTTAAGTTTTTCTTTGGCTAGCTATAGTCTGTGTGTTTTTAAGAATTCAAATAGATTGCAAACTGTGTCAATAATAATATTTCATTGACTAGAAACCTAACTTTATACATTTAAGAATATTAACTATCTTAAATGAAAGAAGACAGGTGACTACACGGTGAGTACTATAGTAACACTATTGTGATTTGGACTTTCATCATGGTATCTGTTGTTTCTGTGAAGTTATAAACATCAAAAGACAATTGCAAAATAGATCAATGACAAAATGGTGTTTGGGGGCAAAATTTGTGTTTGAGTAAAGTTTTGAAGATGATTCTTAAAAATGCAGTTAACTATATTGTATAGGATATTTTTACTGTCACTACTGATCTAGTCTAGATCTGACAAGGCATGGTAGGTAAGTATATGATTCTATGTCTATAAAACTTCAGTCTTATTGGGTGAGAGACAAATAACATAATCCAATAAATTACAATAGGTGTTTGTGTTATGCACGTGTGATAAATACTGAAGAAGTTTAGCGTTGGGAGTGAGAGTAACCATAAAACATACTTGGTCGTTGGAGAGCCTCGGAATGCAGGAAAAACAAAATTCAGTCAGATTTGTATTCCATTAGGGAATTACCACAGTTTGCTAAAAGAGCCTTTCAGGAACAAGAAGATCAAATAATGCTATGAGGCAAAAAGTAGCCTATTGTTCTCATGGCGTAAGGAGAAAACAATGTAAGATCTCTAGGACCTGTTTAATAGACAAAAAAATAATCAGAAATAAATTTGGCAGGATTAGATTACTTTCAAATCATGTAAAGCCTGTAATCAATTTGCACATGTTGCTCATAACCCTATACTTTTGTTTCTAAAGCAAAACAGAATGAGATTCTAAAATAAGGACCCTCCTAGGGAGTAAGATCTTAGAGAAAAGAGGGAAGGACTGAGAAGTCAGTTGTTAGGTATACTAACATTTAGAAACCAGAAAGAGAAAAAGCAGAATTGGTTTAGAGATGAAAGGAAACAAGATGAAAAAAAAATGGCGAATTGCTGTCCTAAGAGCCAAAGCAATAGAAACATTTGAAAACGGAGCAACTATTTCTTAATTCACATTCTCTGATTTGCAACCATATTATTTAAACGTGTGTGTATGTGTGTGTATTCTGCAAGTGTATTACTGTGAGTGGACAGTAATTTTCTTCTTTGCTTTGGTTATCATTTAATTAGATGATTATAATAACACTTTAGTTGGACATCACACTGTAGAATTGCCAGAAAATGGCTTGTTTTGGAACTAGGATTTGGAAAAAAAAAAACTGTTGTTTATATGCATGGCTAGATTCCACAAATGCATTTGAATGTGAATGCTGTAGAGAGAGAAGCATTACATAAAGATATAATTTGAAATAATGCCATTCGAGCAAAAGCATCCATAGGAACTCAGTCTAAATGGGCAAATTGGGAAGGAGGAAGCATAACATTTAAATGGGCAGTAATCCATCTTAGACTTTCTGTGCAGAAAAAGCAATCTATGTTTTGATGTATTTCCAGGCATGCTGCTAGCATGCAAACAATATCAACAAGCCTCAGCTCTATTTGAAAATGGCTACAAATCTTATATTGGAAAAAGAGAAATATATTGGAGCTATATCCTGAACCACATGGAGTAAAATTTACCATCTCTGTCACTAAAGTTTTCTTTTTATATATAATTGTATTTAAGTGTTTAATCAATGTTCACTGTTGAATGAGTCACTAATGAACCATCCTTAGTGCAAAACAATTACTTCAAGATTCATGTTAGAGACTACGTGACTCACCTATTGAATTAAAGAGGTAGTTTCAAATAAATTTTAAATATTTATTATGATTACTTGACATAATTTTCTCTCTATTGATTCTCTCTATTGATGTCTTACCTTTGCATTTTCTGATTCTTTTATTTTTGACAAACTTTGCACCAGCATCAAAGAGAAAAATCTGAAGTTTATTTTTATTGTGTAAAGTAGAGTATAGCATAAAATGTCATGCGCATGTTTGGTTTCTACTATATAATTATTCCTATTTGCTCTCCATGAAATAGTTTATAGATGCTATTATTGTATAGTTTGGGATACAGACTAATTTGTAATAAAGAAAGATATGCAATTTTATTATAGTTTGAAAGGCTAGATTGCCAATTGTTTTTCAAGAACAGGAGAGGGGTATGCAAACAAATTCTGTTTCAAAATGTCTGCTATTTTTCAGAGTAGTTTCATCACTGTTACACTCCCACCAGCAACACAGAATTTATTATATTTTTCCTCAATGTCTCTCAGAAAATGGACTGTTAATGTGAATCATCACATTAACATTTTAGTATGTTGGAATTGAAAAATATAAAGTGGACTTCAGATAAATTCTTTGAACACAACTAACAAAGAAATTTTAAGAAAATCCGTGATGCCTCAATTGGAAGGGCATCTATCTCTCATGTGAGGAGATGGGTTTTTAGTTCCCAGTTTTGTCCTTGGGCAGCATTGGCTTTTGGAAACATGTACATACTGAACTAGCAAATGGGAGCTATCTGTTTGTCATCCTGCCATCTCCTTTTCTGTCTTTCTCTGTCTTGTAAAGAAGTAAAATTTAGAATAAGTACACAGTAAGAAGTTTTAATATTACAATTTAAGTTGCTCTCACATCATTTTAAAGATTAACTCTTTGCTCATTCCCACACTTCACGAACATCTAGTAAATGGACATCCTGGAGTCATTGGTTTGGGAAAAAAAGAAAGAGCATAGAATGTACTGTTAATATTCAGAAAAAAACGAAACATGAACAAAGTAGGTATGAGGAATTCAGCAACAAAATGGAATTCAGAGATTCTTCATATTTGTAATAATTCAAGTCAATTCTCATTTAATTTTCAAGGACAAAATAAACTGGAACAATTGGAGAGCATTCATGGAGTAGACATCAAAGAAAACTACAATGTCTTGCAAGGATGTCAAATTAATTGTATGTATGTTTAAATTCCCTTTGTGTTCTGAATTTTCAGCTTATTCCAATGAGCAGAAGTCTTTTTGAGTTACAAAGAAAGTAAATCCTACAGGCCGACAATGCGTTTTATGTGTTGTAGACACCAAATTAAAGGAAAGCATATGATTTTTCCTTACAATTTTTGTTACAATTTTAATTACAATAATTAATAACCATTTTTACAATGAGAAAAATAAGTTTCACAATGGAGATTTAGTGAGAGTATGTTTCATCAGAATTGGGGTACACTGTAATATGAACAGTTTATTGAAGGAATTCTGAAAGTAGCAGATATTAAAAATTCCACTTGTATTTGCTATTTGTTTTCCCAGGAAAGAATTCACTTGTACTACACAGATCTTTATTCTAGCTTTAAAAAACAAAACAAACAAAAAAAAAAACCATGCAGAATAGATCAATAGGTGAACAAAATATTGCATATCTGTAATATTAATGCAACTAGCTTGTAGTGAGCAATTAGAACATTACCAGGAGTACAGAAGTCTCTTTCTTGTTCCCTCTTACTTAAAACTCCTCCAAAAATAAAAAAAACACATTATACTGGTTGACAATGTCATGGCTTTCTGATTCCAGTGTTGCATAGTATCCATAGGAAATTGGTTTTAGGACCCATCCATTGATACAAATATCTACAACACCTAATCTCAGAACCTAATGTAAAATTTACATAGAGCCTATGCATATTTCGTATTTAATTTTAATAAATTGTGCATTCCTCAGAATACGTATTGCAATACAAGCACTATGTAAAGAATTGCTGCTCTGTATGTTTTACAGAATAACGACTGGGAAAAACGCCTGTCCATGTTCAGTGCAGACACGATGCTTTTAATGGAAAATTTGAATCAGTACTTATTTTCATCAACAGAAATCCTGCAGATATTGAGATGGGATTTATATAAATGAATTAACAAGGCATAAACTTTCAAATATATTTTCCTACATTCAGTACCACATTTGTGGTATTCCCTCATACTGTGGTATCCTAAATTACAGTGTGTGTCTTTTTGACTCAAAGTGGATGAAGGACCTTTACATAAGAACTGAAAATATTGGAACTACTGGAATAAGAAAGAGAAAAGGCTTCAAAATATGTGAATTGGCAATGATATTTTGGACCAGAGTCTAAAAGAATAGGAAACAAAGCAAGTAAAAAGTAACTGGAAAGCTTTTGTATAGCAAAGGAAGTAATAGTGTGAAGACAACCTACAAAATGGAAGAAAAAAAATGTAAGCTACCTGTTTGACAAAGGTTGATGCCCAGAATCTATAAAGAACTCAATTCAATAATAATAAAAAAAAAACAGAATAATTTAACCACAAATTGGGAAGGAAATCTAAACAGATGTCTCTTTAATGATGGCACATAAAGCCAATCTGTAAATGAAAAATGGCTAACTTAAATAAACATCAGGGCAATTCAAATCAAAATCAATGAGATATCACTTCATTTCAATTAGATAGACTGTTACATAAAAGACAAAAAGTAACCAATGCTGGGGAAAGCAGTATAGAAATAGGATCCTTACACACTTTCTGTGTAACTAATTTATATAAATACATAGAACTATTGTGAAAAATAACAGGGGGTATCCTGAAAACATGCTTCATACATCACTAACACGTTGTAGTAATTTGTTACGTCGCAATAGAGAAAAAATACAAACGCTTTAATTTTTTTTTCAAACCCTTTAATTCTTATTTCAGAATTGAATCAACTACCTGCAGATGTGTAAAATCCTTTCATTTTTATCTGCTACTTTCCAGTAATTGGACATTTACACTTCCTGAATATCTTGAATACTGATACTCATAGTATATTTCCAAGCTCCAACAGACAGCTTTTATGTCTCCTAATGATGCAGGTGTTTTTTCTCCACTTATTACATTTTGGGGATCATTGGAAATCTATTTTGGTTGCTTCTTTAAGTCATCCATGGATTAATTTTGGTTTACTTCCCATTTGATATATCTGTTTTGCAAAGAAATGCAAATAGATTTAAAAAACTGTGTCTCATTGTTATCTTTCATTATGCACATTGTTAGAATGTGCTCTTTCTTGCCAAATTGCCATCCAGACTAGAATACTCCTCAGAACCTCGGAAAGTGGTTTCTATCCCTTCAACATGGTTGGCAGCAGCAGGAATTGACAGCTTTTAGGTATTTGTCAGTTTAATAGATGAGGGATAGCCATCTATGTGTGGTTTTATTTCCTTGGCAACGTTATATTCTTTAAATTTCTGAGTTACATTTTCACATTCTGTGTGCTTTTGCTCGTTGTGTGTGTACTTTGTTCATCAGGTGTCTGTATTGTGCTCATTTCCATTATCATGTTAGAAGTCTTCAGCTTTTTTGTTGATATTTAATAGCATATTTTGTGCAGAGAAGTTTATTATTATATAATTAATATTATTGTATTTTTATATTTTTACTTTAAATGGTTGCTTTTTCAAAAGATTTATTATTTTTTTTTTGGTAAGTCAGATATACAGAGAGGAGGAGATACAGAGAAGATATTCAGTCCACTGATTCACTCCCCAAGTGGCCACAATGGCCAGAGCTGAGCCAAACTGAAGCCAGGAGCCAGGAGCATCTTTCAGGTCTCCTACACGTGTGCAGGAATCCAAAACTTTGGCCGTTCCTCTACTGCTTTTCCAAGGACACAAGCAGGGAGCTGGATGGGAGGTGGGGCTGCTGGGATTGGAACCGGTGCCCATATGGTTTCCCCGCATGTTCAAGGCGAGGACTTTAATCCGGTAGGCAGCCACGCCGGGCCCGATATGGTCAATATTATATTTTCATTAAAGATGATATATTTCTGTATGTCTCTCTTACGCTTAGTTTTTAAAATTATTTTGCTTGTCTTAAATGACTAATTTGAATGTATTACATTGAATAGATATAATAGTGATGACAGCAATGTCTCATTCATGAAGCAAAGCTTGAAAGTATGAATATTTTGAAATTAATTGTAAAATAAACTATATGCCACCATACAAATTATAGTACAAATACTACTCCTATATTCTCTAATTTTCTCAAATATTGTTAATCAATTTTTACTATTTTTCTCTACCATGATATAATTATTTAATTTACCTTTTCAAATTACGTTTAACCTAACATGCACAAAAACAACCCTACACTGTCAACATTCTACACAGATTGGTACATTCCTTCTTGTTGATGAATTTATGCTGACACATTCTTACAGAGTCTGTAGCTTACATTAGGGCAGTCTCAATGTTGTACTGTTCTGTGCTGTAATGCCATGTACCCACAACAATAGCATCATATGGAACAGTCACTGCCCTTCAAACCTCTGTACTCTACCCATTCATCCTTCCCTACATCTATTGATCTTTTCACTGTGTCCATACTTTCCACATTCTGGAATCTTTTTAACTGTGTTTAGGCAGAGAGAGAAAGCGTCTGTGTGTGTGTGTGTGTGTGTGTGTGTGTGTGTGTGTGTGTACTCTCTGTATTTATCTATTATCTTCCCCCAAACTGTTCCTGTACTTCACTATCGTCCCTATATCCTGCATATGTAATAACAGGCTTGTAATACAATTTTTAAAGTGGTGGGATTTTAAGATTGCTTTAAAATAGCTCCATCATACATACATGCTTTCATACTGTGATATTGCTTAACTATTATTATTAGCTTTAATTAAAAGTTATGCTTTATATAACCTATAGAGATTTGCTTATTTTATTTAAAACATTTTTGAGGGTGCTTTTTACCCATTACAAAGTCCTGTTGTGACATCTTGCATATACTTCTCTCCCTCCAAATACTGTTTGGAGCAGTTACTGGACCAGGAAAAAAAAAAAAAGACACGAGCTTGGAGCTCCATCTGAGCTTCCCATGTGGGTGGCGGGAACCCACGGTGCATACTAGCAGGAACCTGGCTCAGAAGTGTAACATAAAGGAGTGACGCAGGCAGCCACATACGGGATGGAGGTGCCCAAGTATTATGTTAAATACAAAAAAAATGACATTGGCACCACTCTTGATTTAGATTTTTCAATATGTAGATTTTTCAATATGAACTTTTTTCACTGTGGGAATTTTCCAAAAACATGCCTTAACTTCTTGCTCTTGCAGAACTAATTAGACCAAAGTACAGAGAAAGTACTCAATAAATAAATGTTAAGTAACTAAGTCCAGGAAGCCACACACTCAGTAGGAACTGGTTTTGTATTATATAGAATCAAATTACAAAAACGTTCACAAAATGTATCTTTACAATCTCACAGAAGTGTAAAAGCCATAAACATTCCCAGCACCCTCACTAGAAAAGACAAATAATGCTTCAAAACTTTACCTGCACATAAGTTTTAAATATACTTTATTTACTGTTGTTAGTTCTAACATAAAAGGAATTTGATTTTGTTACACACAAATCTGCATTAACACATTGATTTGAGTTTGTACATCTTTATTCTCTTGGCTTTCTAGAAATAGATCAATAGTTCCTAAGAGAAATTATGAAATATATTGTCTTATAAAAAGCAGATCAATTTGATTCTGTTTAATTTTTTTCATAGCCCTTAGCTAACTGACTTTTAATGGAGGATAGATACCTGGTTACTTTAATATCGAGCATCTGAAATTATACTGATAACAGTAGGACATGAATTCTTGTTCATGTATCATTTACTTCAGAACTAGCGGTACTTTCCAAAAGTACAATGAAATAATTTCTTAGAATATTAAAGTGGAAGCAAATTATAAGATTAATTAAAGATAGTTTTATAAGTAATATGTCCTGATTTAAAATAGGAAGGTGCAAAGGTTTTAAAACATTAATCGGTATTAATTTTATCTTTAGCATTAAAACTCTTTTGTATTGATAAAATAATGTATGACATGACTAAAATCATATCTTATGATTGAAATTTTATCACTTGTGGTCAGGTCTTTTTCCTAATGAATAAAATTGCAAGGATTGTTGCTTATTGTGGATATTTTACTATTAAAAAAAACATATTTCTTGGAAAGGCAGAGTGACAGGGAGAAGGAGAGACAGAAAGATTTTCCATTCACTGGTTCACTCCCCAAATGACTGCAACAGCCAGAGCTGAGATGATCTGAAGCTAGGAGACAGGGGCTACTTTTGGGTCTCCCACACAAACACAAGGTCCAAAGGCTTTGAGCCATCCTCCTCCGCTTTCCTAGGCTACACAATGTGAGCAGGATGGAAAGAGAAGAAGCTAGAAAACAAACTGGCACCCATATGGAACGCTGGCACTTGGAGGTGGAGGATTTTATTTGTTGAGGACGTTTTAAGTTTCATCAGAAAACCCATGTTCCCATGATTAAAAGCGTGTGGGAAATACTGTATAAAATGAAGATGTGGTTGATTTGTATTGTCTTTTCTGTCACACAGATTAATATCTTTGTTAAATTACAGATTTTATTTACATAAAGTATTTGACCATGGAATATTACATGAGAAATGTTTCTTCAATAATGCTCTTGGGAAGTTATATTCTGTATAACACAGGTAATCAAAATAATCTAACAGAAATTTTATAGTGCCAAATTACATCGCTACCAAAGGATTTGAAAATTGAATTTTTGTATTGTGATATTATATTCTATCTGTTATTCTCCACTGGATATATATGCTTAGCTTGAGTTTGTGACATTTCACTAATTTCTAAGCATTAAATTACTTTGCAAAATGTGTTGAATCCTGAATGACAAACTACATAGTCTATGTGAATGTGCATAAAGTACTTGCACGCTGCCCTGTTATCAAAGATTTCAGGAGATGTGACACAGAAAAATAATAGTTAAATTAGACTTTGTTTGGATTATTTTTTGTCTATTAAACATTTACGATTTTTAAAAATTTATTTTCCATGATATGTTTTTGTAGGTAGAGGGATTCCCCCCAAAACCTCCCCTTCCATCTCCCTCATTCTGCCCAACTCCATTATTTTCCCCATATTATTATAATAGTATAGTCCTTCAGTAACAATCACAAGTCCAATATTCTGCTATTTAAGTGTACTATGGCAATGCAAGTATAGCCAATGGTAGAAAATCTAGTATCATAATGTCCTCCTTTTATTAGGGTTTAAAGATGCATACTGTAAAATATCTTCATTTCCCAGTATGCTACTCTTCAGTAGATAGTCCATCTATGAGAAAATATGTATATACATGTTTACCATATATCTTTTTGGTTTGAGTTTTGGACAAGGGTTTCTTTATATCAGAGAGTTGAGCAGTAATATTCCTCTTGTGCAAGAACAAAGGACCTTGCAGACTGTCTGTGTGGGCTGTGAGCTGGAGCCCTGGCCTGGAGCTCAAATAAATTGCTTCTGAGACAGGAAGAAAAAAAGAGCAAATGAATTGTTTGAAATTCTTCTGTATGGGGTATGTGTGTCCTTCTGCGCTCTTTCAATTTTCTTATTTGTGAATGAGAATACACAAATATGTATCTCATACCTTAGGTTGTAATTCATATTATGGCACACACATTTTGTTTATTTTTTAATTCTAGACATCAGTAAATTGTCGTATTGACTATTATTTTCCTTTGAAATTCTCTAATCAAGTTGAATCTTCACTTAAAAAAAATCCTTATATTAGGGTCCTACAAGAAGTGCTAAACTCCTACTCCAGTTTTGAATCAGCTTTGACCATTTTTAAAGAACAAATTTTAAAAAGTAAGATCAAGGAGTGATTATTGCCACTGAGGCTTCTTTGCCTGGAAGTCCACCCAATGGACAGCAAGAGCATGTGGGTGTGCACACTAGCCAATATATAAACACTTGGTATTTCTATATGTGACCATCTATATTAAACAGCATATCATAGGAATACTATGCCCTTTGTTGATTCACAAACTCCATCGTTATGAAACCTTAGTTCTACCATTCACTATCAATTCACTTAATTTAGTTCTGCAATTGATTTTTGGGTATAGTAACTTAAAAATTGTGAACCTTACACATCATGGTAAACAATCCTGTCATGTAGTTGTTTTTTCTATCTTATTTCCTTAAGATTTATTTATCTTGTGCCCGGCGTGGTGGCCTAGTGGCTAAAGTCCTCACCTTGAATATGCTGGAATCCCATATGGGCGCCGGTTCTAAAAAAAGATTTATTTATCTCTATTGGAAAGGCAGATATACAGAGAGAAGGAGAGACAGAGAGAAAGATCTTCTGTCTGCTGGTTCACTCCAAAAGTGGCCACAATAGCTAGAGACAAACCAATCCGAATCCAGGAGCCAGGAACCTCTCCAGGTCTCCCAGATGGGTGCAAAGTCCCAAGGCTTTGGACCATCCTCTACAGCTTTCCCAGGCTACAAGTAGGGAACTGGATGGGAAGTGGAGCAGCTGGATATGAACCAGCATCTGTTAGGGATTCTGGAACATGCAAGGTGAGGACTTTAGTCACTAGGCTATCATGCTGGTGATTTTACAGGGACTTTTATAAACATCTAGGCTTTACGCATTCCTCCTAACTACCATGGGAAGTTGGTTTTATACATTTACAAACATTTAGATGGATGTGTTATTTTCTTCATTCTGTCCTGGAGTTCTCTGATCCCCAAAATACTTTGGCAAAATTTTCATAAAAGATGAGTTACTCTTGGTGCTATGGGTATAAATAAATATGCACGCTGCCATATAACAATCACTACAGTATCATCCAGAGTAGGTTGGCCATCCTTAAAAATTACCTGCAATTCTGACTGCACAATCTCTGAAATCACTGACATTCTTACAAATACAGTTTCTTTCTTTTTCCACGATGTCATTTGTTTATGGTCATACAGTATATATATTTTTTGAATCTGCTTTTTTCCCCTGAGAAATACACACTTAAGATTTATTCACGCCTTTTGTAACTTGCTGTCTTATTTTTTTCTTCCTTAAATAGGGGTGCATTATACGAATTGGTATAGTTTGTTTATTCACCTATGGTGGGACATCTGAATTGCTTCCAGATTTTGGCAATCAAAATAAAGGCATATTCAGGTGTGGTGTGGTTTTAGACACACACAGATTTCAAATTAGTTCAATAAATACAAAGTAGTTTTTTGTCTGGTTGTTGGCAAAGGTGTTTATCTTGGTAATAAACTCCCACACAGTGCTCCCAAAGTGGCTGTAGCATTTTGCCTTCTAATTAGCAATAAATGAGATTTTCTGTTGTTCCACATTCTCCTGAGAAATTTGTACATTCAAATCTTTGGATTTTAGCCATTCTAATAGGTGTGTAGTGATAGCTCATTGTTTTAATTAGAAATTCACAAAGGATAATTGTATTATTTATTTTCATATTTGTTTGCCCTCTGTATATCTTCTTTGACAAGATATCTGTTCATATTTTTGTTCATATTTTAATTTGTGTGATTGCTTTCTTACTGTTCACTTTTAGGAGTTCCTTCTGTAGTTTGGATAAACGTATCTGCACTTTGCATAAATTTACACTCATTCACTAGCTTTTCTTTTATGTACTTGCAAGTCCATTCTGCAGACCAGATTTTTAATTGTTATGCAGGCAAATTCATCAGTGTTTTATTTCATGTATCATGATTTGGTATTGTAGTTAAATGTCATCACCGAACTAAAGGCTTCCTTGCTGTTTGATTTCTGTATCAATCCAGTGCAATTACAAATAGTATTGAATATTAAAAAATATATATTTAAATCCGAATTATTCAAGGCTGGAACTAGTGTTGTAGTATAGCACATTAAACCATTGCCTGCAATGCCAGCATCTCATATGGAACCAGTTTCCATCCCTGCTATTGCACTTCCAGTTCAGCTCCCTATCAATGTGCCCACTGGGAAAGCAGTGAAAAACAGCCCAGACCCTTGAGTCTCCATCACCCTCCTGTGAGAATCAGAAGCTCCTGGCTTCTGACTTTTCCCTGGTCCAACTCCGGCTCTTTTGGCCATATGTGAAGTGAACCAGTGGATGAAGATCTCCTTCTCTCTATCCTTTTGTCTCTCTGTAAATCTGTCTTTCAAATAATAAAATAAATCTTTGTAATTACTCAAGGCAGGTTTATTGGAAACCACTGATTATTTATTTATCCATTTATCTGAAAGTAAAAACAATAGAAGGAATAGGAGAAAGGTACAGAGTAAGAGAGAAGGTGAGAGAGTTCCTCTCTCTACTGCTTCACCTCCCAAATTTCTGCAGTGGTCAGGAGCCTGGAACTTCACTGGGGTCTCCTACATGGAAAGAAGGGGTCCAAGTATGTGGACCAATTTTTGCTGTTTTTTCAGGTGCACCAGCCAGAAGGTGAATTGGAAATAGCTGCGACTCAAATCAGCATTCCAATACAAGACACCACAGTCACATGTGGCTGCTTAATCTGTTTAATCCATTGCGCCAGAATACTAGCACCAACCACTGCCTTTTATTTGAACCTTTAACCATATGCTTAGTGACTTATAGGTCTAGAAGTGTTGCTTTTTTGCTTCGTTTTGGTTGATTCCTAGAGGTACTCTATATGGCAATCATGTCCTGTCCAAGCAATACAAGTTTTTTTGCTTATGTGTGTATGCTTAGCACCTGTCTTCCTGATTGTAGAAGCTAAGATATTCAGAACAGTAAGTCTGAGCAGCGGAGTGGGTACCCTACTCTCCTGGCCATGTGACTGTGGCTGGAAGAACCCATGCCATGCCAGGTTGCCTACTGGGGACCCTAGCTCTCCATCTACTGCTCCTGGATACAGGGAGGATCCTGGGCTTGTGGGTGGCCGAGGTGGGGCAGGCTATGCCAAACTGGGCCGCAGTACCCCACCAGCACATATGAAACCTGGGGGTGGACCCAGTAGGTGGACTGCAGGGCCCCCCCTTTGAGCCACTACTTCCAGTAGAGAGCATGAGAGCTGGGATGGGAGCAGGCGAGGGTGGGCAGGGCCACAACATCTGATGGCCTACTTGTGAGCTGGATCAGGGAAAAGCCAGGCTGGGCTGACTATACTTCCTAGTATATGCATAAGCCAGAGTGGGTGTGGGTAGGTTGGACTTTGGTGCAACTTCAGCCAAATGCTGGCATGGGGGCAAATTCTGTCAGGCGTGGCGCCCGCTCACACATGTGTAGCCTGGATAGTGGGGTTGGTTGGGATGAACCCATTGACATGTATGAGAGCCAAATGCGATATGGGATATGGGACAGATGGGACCAGTCAGTTGTACATATCGATAAGCATGGGAACCAGGGCAGGGGGGCAGGCCTGGTGGGGTTACTGTGAGTTGTTCTGAAGAGGCTGCAGCTCCCACTGGTTTGCATGAAGGCCAAGTATGTGGTGGACAGGATCTGGCTAGACTCCGATACTCTTTGGTGTAGAGAAAATGGCTGGAGACAAAACTGACTCAGCCAATGCAACTATTAGTGTGTGCACAGGCTGATTTGGATGACGGACTCTGCCTGACCCTTTGTTGGCACCAGGCAGCACACAGAACACATGTTTCACCAGCTGTTGTGAAAGGCCTCCTCAGATATAAAGAATCTGGAGGGAGTTCATTGCATTTTTCTCAGATTACAGCAGCTGACTAGGTAGTTCTCACTCCCATAACATGAAACTGCCTCTGAAGGAAATATGAGCTCTTTTTTTATTAAAAGTATCCAGACATTACCTCCTCTTGGAAAACTCCAACACAAATTTTTATTGGAAAGAAGATTCTTACAATCTGTAATTTTAGTGCAGAACATAGAAAAGGGTAGAGATAAAATTGGGTTAGTGAAAGATATTGTATCAGAGGAAGCTTAAAAATTGGTTACCTAAGAAAGATGTATTTTAAGTTGCTCTGTGGAACACACACGTCTTATTTCTGAATGTCTGTGTTCAGCTTTTTCTCTATTTTTCAGTTCAGGCTTCTTGCTAATGCACATCATGGGAAGCAGCAAGTGGTGGTGAGGGTGCTTGTATTCCTGCCGTACATGTGGAAAACGGGTTTGTGTCCAGGCTTCAGGCTTTGGCTTAGGTTTAGGTCTGGCTGCCACACTGCTACATGTATTTAGGTAGTACACCGATTTATAGCAGAGCCCCCTCTCTCTCCCTCTTTATCTCCATATACATATATATTTCATGTTTTAGAGAAATAATTTTTAAATTTTTATTACAACAAAATTAAAATGAAACACATCGTCTCAAGTTTACCATTCAGCTTCTCTTGCATTATTATTATCTTATGTTATTTTTGGTCATCCTATTTTTTCCTTTGTTTTTAGATAGACCATTTTTTAATACTTCATTCACTTCCCAATATTATTAGGCTCCATTTTGTTTTAGCAAGTTTTTGATTTACCTTTGAAATTGTAATATACACCTGTATTCCTTTATATTCCTTTACCTCTCAAGTACTAAATATGTATAACTGGTATCTTTTAATCATATATATATATATAATGAATATAGGTTGTTGAAGAGGATGTATTTGCATTTATGAAGTTTCCTTGAAATCAATATGTCAAATAACTGTAACTATGAAAATTCTGATAATGTTAGTTTATGATAGAGATCCAAAGACAATAAATATTCAAAAAGTGATATCAGCAAGAAAGGGCCGGATATGATAGTTAAGTGATCAGTCCTCACTTTGCATGTGCCAGGATCCCATATGCGCATTGATTAGTTCCTTTCCCCAACAGCTCCACTTCCCATCCAGCTCCCTGCCTGTGGCCTGGGGAAAACAATAGAGGATGGCCCAAAGCCTTGGGACCCTGCTTCTGCATGGCAGACCCAGAAAAAGCTCCTGGCTTCAGATCAGTTTAGCTCCAGCCATTAAGGCTGCTTGGGAGTGAACTGGTAGATGAAAGATCATTTTCTCTATATCTCCTTCTCTTGTGTATCTGCCTTTTTAAACATCAGCACATTGCTCAAGTAGCATGTTATTTAACTTCATGGTGTTGTAAATTTTCTATTTTTTCCTGTTTTTGATTTTTGTTTTATGACTTAAGTATTTGTGTAATAGAGTAATTGTGTAATAGAGACTATCATATCCAGATGTGAGAAAACAATGCTGTATGCCTCTCTACTTACAAATCAAAGATGGACTCCCAATGAATCTGTTGAATATATTTTACAATAGGATGCTGGACTCACTACCATTATCCATACCTATGTTAGGATCCACTTAGATAGCAGAATGATGGCTTTATGACTGTTTATGGAGGATTATACTATTGTAGTAATGTAGGGGAAATCAGTATGAGACAGTGGATTTGGGGAAGGGGAAGGGAAATCCCAGATCCTATGGTGTTTCCTATCATAAGATAATTTAAAAAATTTAAAAATCAGTATGTAAGGTAGAATACAATGCTATGAGGTTTTTTGCTTTGTTTTGAAGTGGAGGATAGGAAAGTCAGGCAGAGGTACAGATAGAAAAGGAGACACTGAAAAAGAGATTTTCCATCTGCTTACTCACTCCCTAAATGGCTGTAATGGCTGGTACTAGTCGGGTCTGCAGCCAGATTTCTCTGGGGTTTTTACATTAAGTACTCTGCATGACTACTTCAAATGATGGATAATGGGATATGCATTTTTTCCTGCATGAAGACATTTAATTTAGGGCCCGGTGGTATGGCCTAGCGGCTAAAGTCCTCTCCTTGAATGCCCCGTGATCCCATATGGGCGCCAGTTCTAATCCCAGCAGCTCCACTTCCCATCCAGCTCCCTGCTTGTGGCCTGGGAAAGCAGTTGAGGATGGCCCAATGCCTTGGGACTCTGCACCCGTGTGGGAGACCTCGAAGAAGTTTCTGGATCCTGGCTTCGGATCGGCATAGCACCAGCCATTGCACTCACTTAGGGAGTGAATCATTGAACGGAAGATCTTTCATTCTATTTCTCCTCCTCTCTGTATATCTGGCTTTCCAATAAAAATAAAAGAAATCTTTCAAAAAATTTTTTAAAAAGACAATTTAAATAATTTAAATTAAATAATCAGATTATATTACATAATTTAAATAATTTCTACATGAAGGAGAGATCAGATTAGGCTAATTTGAGAAATATATTTTAATTTCTGAAGAATTTAGAATTTTGAATTTAGAATATCATATCATATGATAATATTATCATATTATATAATTCTACTATTTTTCTTGGCATTATGCTTTCCAATAAGGACTATTGAAGATTTACCTACTTTTACTCTGTTATCCCAGATATTTGAAGAGGTAGAAGATTTCATTATGTTTAAACATGTGTACATATCATATATGTATATATAATATAAATTTATTAAACAATTCAAAATTCTCGAGGCTCAAAATGATATTATGGTATGTACCTACCACGTTATATGAGAACACACAGAGGTAGAATATTTTAACATAATATTTCTACAAAGCAGTGCTATAGGATTTATAGGAACAATTATCTTTTCCATGTGTTTTTTTTTCTCTTTTGTATTCTAAGTCAAACATGTTTGTATAGCATCTTCAAATGCTTGTTAGCTGTCTGACCTATAAAACAATATAGTGAAGAAAACTTAAGTGTCATTAACATAAGTTTAACACAATCATTTACTTCCCTTTAAGAGCTTAGACTTTTTTATTGCCAGATTTGGATCAAAGATTGGAATACTCTGTCAGATATCTTATGGAATGAGACGATACACTGGGTAGCTTAAATTCAGGTCTTAATGAGCTCTAGGTTGCAGTTTTCTGTATTGCAACTTAATATAAAGAGTTCAATTTAATTAGGATTGGGCAATTATTTTTTTGTATGATTATTGCTAGCATTCTAGTGGATTTTTATTGTGCTTCATTTTTTACCTCTTTATTCATGAATTTCAAGTATGCTTTATTAAGTATTTGGAAAGATAACAAAACCTATGTGGAAAACGAAAATGTTGGGATAGTGTGAAATGGACTGATACCAAATGGAATAGGGAGGAGTGAGAACCACCCTGAGTCCTGGATAGCAAGTGAAGCATGATTGAAGTTGATGAAAGGTAATGGAGAAAAGAAGAACATTAGCCAAACATTACCAAGGTGATTACCGCACTCTGGTGCAAAATCATGCAGCGAAAATACTTTTCCCCATCTATTTCAATTTTCCATGCAATTGGTCATCTGACAGCTGCTGTATAACTTCCCGTGCAACTTATTTAAGGGAGTTTGCAAAGTGCTTTGAAAAGCATATTATGAAGGGTTAAATAATAAGAAATCAAAACTGCTCTGCTATTAATCTGTAAAATAATGATGCTTAAGTATTGCATAAGCTCTATGCAAAACGAATTAAAAACAGTCTTTATCTTCATGTCAGGGTTCATGTCTAGCATTAGGATTATGCCTAGAACAATTCTCTGCCCAAATAGTTTGGGATAAAGTTCCACAATTTAGACTGCAATTTTAAATATTCATAAGGTATTGTCAGTTTTAGAAAAATTAGTGAAAGAAACCCAGAAAGAAAACCAACAAGAACAATTTATGCGTTGTTTTTGTAGAATAAAGGCTGAACTTCCATTTTTCATAATACTAGACGAAGTGTGAAGTTGTATAGGGAGCTTCTAATACTTGGTACATGACTATTCAAAGACACTTTAAAGGGTGCTTTCAGATTAATACTTACAAAGTATAGTTCTTCAGTTTTGTAAGTTTGTTGACAAGAAAACATATAATTAAACTTTGTATTTTCTGTATTATTTGGTAACTTATTTTTTTAAATAAAAAAATGGGAATATCTAAAGAAAATAAATATAAGGTAATTTTGACAAAGACTCAAAAAGGAGTATTTAGTTTTAGTCATAGAGTTGACAAAAGTTATTTTTAAATTTAAATGCATTCTAATTATCTCACCCACTGAGGTGCTGAATTGTTTGAGGACTTTACCACACAATATCAACTTTTAATGGTGAAGAATCTTGATGTGGTGTTTCAGCAATAATTCTGCAACACTGAATCTGGCTGCAGAACATTTTACTACTCAATATGAGCTTATTAAATAAAAGAAATTCAGCAAATACTACATCACTAAAATTATTCAAGAAAACTTCAGAAGTTCTCAATTTGTATTAAAATGTATGAATGCTTGAAATTCATAAAAAAATCATAAACTATTTCAGTGATTAGATGACTGAAACAATTTTTCCTAGATTGTGGAAAAATTAGAAACATGCAATTACAATCCATAAAATAACATTTTTAAGAACATATTTTTAATTATTAGAAAATTATTAGAGGGATGAATACAGAAACACTCAAAAAATACATTGTAAAAAGCAATTCAAAAATTGGGGGTCTATTCATATTTCCTTAAGGATTTTTTTAATTTATTTACTTCTCTTTTTAAAATCTTTTAAATTTCATGATGCAATTACACAGGCTCTGTGATTTCCCTTATCCCTCCCCAAATTTCCTTTCCTGCCATTGATTTCCCATACATTGGTACAATAATATAGTCCTTCATAAGCAGTCATAAGTGCATCACTCTGCTCTTTAATATATCCTGACATTATGTGCACCCTGCATGACAGTGTGTGACATTAAGTGTATCCTGCCATGTAATCACAACCCATAAAATAACATATATTTTTTTAAATAACATATTTTATCTTTTTCAGGGGCAGTGTTGTATTCAAGGGAGTTGTTGCACTTCTGAGGTCAGAGGAGCCACAAGGAAAGCCACAGTTTTTCACAGGATCCATCAGAAATTCTAGCAATAAGAATGTAACCTTAGTTGTGGGTTGTTAGTGTTCTAGTACACCCTGGAAAAGATAGAATTCCCCAGAGTAACTGCATCAAAGAACTGAAAAACCTGATATACTTTTAATATCCTTTATATTCCACAACAGGTCAGGATTGCTGACCTTGTTCTAACTTCTTAGAATGTTTGAGGGAGATTTTAATTATATTATATTAAGATTGTAACAGATGACTTATAGATAACAGATTCTTAATTGCCTAAGACATTAGCAAAAACTATAGAGACTTACAGCGGGAATTGAGAGCCACCCTGACAGCATTTTAAAGGAGGTCATGTGCACAGAGCAGGAAGGGATCCCAGAGTGAAGCAGGAGGATAAGAGGGGGTCTGTATCCTAGTCCCAATGAGAGTCCCCAGAGGACTCCCAAGGACTTTCACTACAGAAGCAGTGGATGCTTCATCAAGGATTGTCAGTATGGGCAACAAGGACCCTATCCTGACTGTTAAGGAGATCACAAGGAATTTGAGTGCCGTTGTAGGTCGAGAACTCTGAAGTCAGTCATTTCCTATTGGATTTCCCACATGGGATTGAAGCAACCTAGTACCCTCCTCATAGGGTCTGGTGACATCGAAACAACAGCCAGAAACCCGAGGTGGTTCTCAGAGAGAAAAGAATTGTTAACTTCCTTCTGGATCAGTAGAGGAGCTTTCTCTGGTCATTACTTAGTTTCAGCTTTAGCTCCCGATCTTCTTTTGCACTGACCATCAGGGTCGCTGAGGAGCCCCAAATTTAGTTCAGGTAGAGAGAGACTAATATAAAAGTTTTGAACAGACAGGGAAAAGTCAGCTGGCCTATAATTGCTCAGCCTGTACCTTATTGGTCAGGCTCCTGATTTGGCTTTTCCTAGACTTCAGTAGATACAATATTTAATTCAGCTATTCCTCACTTGCTAAGTGTTTGGGGATTTCTCTGCTCACCTGCCTAAGACTTTTCTATTCTTCAATTGTTAATAAATGGCTTATTCGAGTTATAAGACAGTTTTGATTACCCTAAAATGTACGAAGTTCTGTAAAATCTTGCTTGAATACTATAAACTAATAAGTTTAAATAAAAAACCCATATTTTAATTATTAGAAAATTATTAAATAGAAGAATACTTTACCCTCAAAAGCATACTCATGAAAAGCATAAGGCAGTGACATTGAAGGTAAACTAAGAAGTCTGCCTACCACAGTCTTGAGATTTACAAAAATACACAAAAAGCTTTTCCCCCTCTTCTTGGGTCATTTACCACAGCAACTTATCCAAATAATCTGGGATAGTCTAGTTGAATAGATTGGATATTAAACTTAATGCCAATAGTGATTTGGAATATATTTTATCTTTTTTAGTACTAGTTTTATTATTTAGGCCTTTTTTAACTTTTATAATATTAATAGTCATTTGTACATAGTCAGTGCCCATTTTTGAATTCACAGAATAAAAGAAAATTGGACATTATTCAAATATATATTGGTAGGCAATAGTTATGTTTGGGATTTACTTACACTGAAATGACTGAGGGAACAGTAAGTTAAGCTTCCTTAGGCGATACTGCCATCCAAAATGGGCACTGGACCTAAATTCATTTGCTCCACTTCCAGTCCATCTTCCTGCAAATGTGCCTGGGAAAACAGAGGAAAATGGCCCAAGGTGGCTCCTTTGTCTACATGGTAGACCAGGATGAAGCTCCTAGCTCCTGGTTGACTTCATTCAGCTTGACGTAAATTTTTCTGTTTCAGTCAATTGGGTAATGAACCAGCAGATGAAAGATTTTCTGCCTCTCTGCCCCCTCTCCTCTCTAACTTTGCCTTGGAAATATATATATTTATTTATAAATATAAGCATATATTTATAAATATAATATATAAATATAAAATAAATATCTAACATATAACATATAATATCAAGTGTATATACATGTATATATAAATACATGTATATAAATACATATACATAAATACATGTATATAAAATGCAATCTTTAAAAAATTGCCCTCAATAGATGATACTCTGCTGGCTCTTTCTTCAGAACAGAAAGGGTATACCTAAGAAGCCGTTGAACTTGACTGGACGATAAGATGCTGGACTCTATGTTTGATATACGCTTGCAATGGGGTAATCTCAACTGAACTTGAGCTGTGGTTATGCAACAAGGTGGAGGAATCCACCATGGTGGGAGGGTTTGGGGAGGGGTGGGGAGAACCCAAGTACCTATGAAACTGTGTCACATAATACAATGTAATTAATGAATTAAAAATAATAAATAATAAAAAAAATTGCCCTCAATAGAGTTGGTTCAGGACAAAGCCAGGAACCCAGAACTTCAAGAAATATATATATAAAGTTTTGAATGTCTTACATTTGCTATATATTCATCCTCATTTATACTCACTCTCTTAGTGATTACATTTGGTTCTAGGTGTGGGATATCATAATCTGATCTGAAGCTGGGATAGCTGTTCAAAGTTGGTCATACATTTAACTGACTTTGTGAATATGACAAAATATATTTCTATTTTATAGCTGATTTTCTTCATTACATATATGCATCCCAAACCATGCTGATGTTAGTAGATAATACATCTTTAGCACTACCATCCTAATTTTTTCTGCATTCTAAATCACTATACATTTTAGGTTCTGTCATGGCAGTGGCCTTCCAAATCCTCTTTAATTTTTCTCTTGACCTCTGTCCCCATTAAGTAAGCATTCAAATTGATGGCATTAAATGTCACTCTTATTGTTAAAATCAACATTATTTTTTAAAGAGAAAGAAGATGCTTCCATCTGCTGATATATTCCCTAAATAGCCAGGAATGAGTGGGAACCAAGCCAAGAGCCAGGAAGTCAATCCAGATTTCCTTTGTGGATATCAACTTTGAGCCATTAATTTCTGCTTTCCAGGATTTGCACTAGGTAAAAAATGGAGTCAGGAGCCAGAATCAGACATTAAACTCAGGGACTGTGATGGAGTATTCAGGCATCTGAACCAGTAGGCCAAACACCAGCCTCAGATAATGCTACTCTTTTTGCTCAGAAACCTCCAGTGGCTCTTACCACATTCAGAATGCTCAAATTATTTAACACAGCCTTATAACATTGTACTCTGGCCACTGCTTTAACCAATCTAATTTCCTCTCTTCCTCCACTCACTTTCAGGTCATACTAAATCCGCCCTCTTTTTGTTTTCCCCTTGTGTTTTCCCCTTGAAATAGCTGCATTTGCCATTTTCCCTGCCTGGAGTAGTCCAAAATATTATGTGGTCCCTTCATTTCTTTTTAGGTTTTTTTGTTGTTGTTTTTGTTGTTGTTGTTCAAATACCAATTTATCAAAGATAGCTCCCATGTCCTAGTATCCAAGAAATGTTCCTTTGAATTCCTCGCTACTTGCCTTGTTTATTAAAAAAAAACTCTCAACATTTTTATAGTTGTTATTCATTTAATATAGAAATCCAGACTTTTAAGGCAACCTATCTACTCTGTTCATTGTCCATCAAGTCAACATGGTATGTATAAATGAATGGCTTTTTAGCTATGAATTCAACAAGAAAGACACATAAAATAAAAGATACCTAATTTTAATGAACCACATAGAATTTGTCCTGACTTAAGAAAAAATATTGTTTTATTATATATAATACTAAAGTAATTGGGAGGTGCCATGGCTCCACAGGCTAATCCTCCACACTGTGGCACCAGCATCCCATGGGGTGCCAGTTCCTGTGTTGTTGCTTCACTTCCAATCCTGCTCTCTGCTTATGGCAGGGAAACCAGTGGAGCATGTCCCAAGTCCTTGAGACACTGCAACCACATGGTAGACATGGAAGAAACTTCCAGATCCCTTCTTCACATCAGCTCAGCTCTGGCCAGTGTGTCCATTTGGAAAGTGAATCAGTGGATGGAGGACTCTCTTTCTCCTCTTTTCTCTGTGAAACCTGCCTTTCAAAAAAAAATGAATCTTAAAAACAACAACAAAAAAGTAATTGGAGTGAAAGGAAAAACAAGTAATTGGAGTGAAGTTTGAAAAGACAATTGCACAATAGTGGCATCATTTTTCTGTCCTTCTCATTACCGCTTCCCATTGACCACTGAGAATATTATGATTCCTAATATTCAGTATAACACACACCTGAACTGCTAACACAAGTTTAAAAAGCTAAATCATAGTATAACATAATATCATAGCATTTGTAAAAGCTATTCTCAAATGATGATAATCCTCTATGCAAGCGATATTCATCCTCAAATCTATTGAAGAAGACATTTTAAAAATTACATTAAAAGGTACTAACATAACATTTTAGCATTATTGCTGAGTTTTGATATTCATATTTAGTAGTTGATATAGCTTACATTTTATATTTCTCAGGTGATATGAAATATTTTAAATTTTCCTTTGGCTGTTTGGAAAAAGAAAATTAAGAGCCTTAGGAATCAAGTACCTGCTCTCTAAGGTTCGTAATAGACTGTAATTTGAAAAGTTAAGAATGCTGGTTCAAGGACATCCCACAACTCTTAATTGACTGTGATATTATACCAGCTCTGACTTCGGACCAGAAATGGTCTCCCCAAGAAACTGTTCAACCCATCTGGACAATAAGTAGCTGGACTCCATGCTTAACATATGTTTGCAAGGAAAGAATCTTGATTGAATTTGAACTGTAATGCTGCATCAAGGTGGAGGAATCCACCAGGGGGGAGGGGAGGAGGAGGGGTAGGGGGATTCCCAAAGCCTATGAAACTGTCACATAATGCTAAATATTAATAAAAATAAATTAATTAATTAAAAAAAAAGAACACATTGAGTTAAGTAGGAAGGCTTATGGTGGGTAATAGTCTTGTGACGCAGATGACTATCAGCAAGAGACTAAGCTGAAAATTACTTCTCTAGGGCTGCTGATGGGAAATTGGGGTGAAAGTTGAGGTTGGGCGGCAAGTTTTGGATTTTTTTCTCCACTGAAATGGTCTTACTCTGCGGGTTAAAGGCCAGTGTTGCACTCATGAATCCATTCTATTTCTGGCTGCTGTAATTGATTAGCCACGCTTTGCAACAGGCTTGACAATTCTGAGCTACTGTTCAAGGCCTTGGGAGCACAGAGCTAGTGTATCCACAGATGCTGTGAGTTCTCCTTGACCATGTGGGACTAAGAGGAAGCTCAACAACTGTACAGCTCTCTGCACTTCAAATAGAGTGGCTATAGAACTGCTCTCTTTCTAGTGCTGTCTCCAGGTGGTTAGATCACTTTGTATTTGACAAGGAAAAGTAAAACCTTCAACACTGAATGTTTAGTTTGTGTTTGTCTTCATTTTTCTCTACACAAATGGTCTTTGTGATTGGAAGTGGATTCAAGATCTGACATGATATGATGTTAGGCTGAGACCTGGACTCTGGAACAGACTGTATGATACTGAATTCCAGCTTGATGTCTTACTAGCTGTGTGACCTTCGGTAAATTGCTTCACTTCTCTGGGTTTCGGTAGCATCATTTGAAAGGTGGATATAGTTAGCAATATTGAATCAGCTAATAAATAAATGACATAATAAATATAAACCTCAAAAAAAAAGGACATACCACAGGCTTTATTAAAATCTGCAAGATTAAATCTGTTGTCATGTGTTTATGATACTGGCATTGAAGAAAGTGCTGCCTTTTGTATGGTATGATTTAACCAAGACTAGTGTAATTTTCCACACTATTCAAATATTATCAGTCAGTGATACATCTCTGAAAAAAATGTGCATGGTGGAACATGTGGGAAAAATGTTATCTGTATAATATAATTAATAGCCTGTCTAAAGATCAGGGTTCAGGATGCATGCTGGTATTTCAATCTCAAATACTCTATATCAAAGATGGACTGCTCAATATATCCTTCATATAAGAAGTTTATGAGGTTCCTTAATAACTTATCTGGTAGTGTAAGACCTTACCATATGAAATATCTGACAATGCTTCATTTCAGATATATGATCATGGCCCTGCAACCCAATGTACTTAGGAAAGAGATGTGGTAGTTACACTCTGTTCTTACTAGTTTTTGTGCAAGGGAAATAATTGCTTCTATTGTATCTTTGACCTTTTTACCTGGTTAATATTTCACACTCCTGCAAATGAGTGGTATTCACCTTGGAACAAACTATAATAACTAGTATGATAGTGTATTTTTAATTTCAACTTACATAAATTTAATATTCAGCAAGTCAAATTAATATAATTTACCTAAGGATTTGAATCTAGTTAAATATATCATAATCCATCTTCCAAAGCAATCAGTTCAGTATTCTTATAATTATGCTAATATCAAATTACTGAATTCTAGTAGTTTGTGTATCCAATCAAAACATCATAAAAAGATCTCTGATTTTATAAATTGTCTACCCCTCTATTATAAGACAGTGATACTGACATTCTAACATTTAAACAGTCTTAGTTCCCTCAGAGCCGTAATAATTTTTACACTTATTTATAAACATTGGAATGACAGAGATAGACATGTTCTCAAATATTAGTCTAAATCAGATCAAAACTCTTTTCCCTATCTTTACATTCATCTCAATGCTAAGGTAGCTGTCAATTATGTGACATTCTGTCAAATAATGCTGTATTCCATTTTGCACACTTTCCTTCTTCCTTTTGAATACTGGTTCTGGACTGAGTAAGATTGGATTGTGATTTTTTTTCCAGCTAAAATAAAAATTGCAGTAAATAAATTTAAAAAATTGTAAGAAATGAAAAGTCTGCAAATCCAGTTTGACTTCAGAGAACAGAATGAAAGTAAACTTAAATAGGCCGTAGGGATCAGCACTGTGACACATGGAGTTAAGCTGCCTCTTGCAATGCCAGCATCCCATGTTGGAATGCCAGTTGAAGTCCCTCTTGTTCTGTTTCCAGTCTAATACAGCTCCCTGATGATGTGCCTGGTAAGGCTTTAAAGAATGGTCCATGTGCTTGTACTGCTGCCCGCTGATGAAGGACTAGGATAGACTTCCTAATCCTGGCTTCCGCATGGTCCAGATCTGGATATTGAGGCCATTTGAAGAGTGAACCAATGAATAGGATTACTCTCTCTCTTGCATATATATTATTATGTTATATTATACTATACTATATCATATTACATATAATCGGAAAGTCAGATTTACGGAGAGGAGAGACAGAAAGGTCTTCTGCCCACTGGTTCACTTCCCTAAGTGGCCGCAACCCCCAGAACTGGACCAATCTGAAGTCAGGAGCCAGTAGCTTCTTCCTGGTCTCCCACACAGGTACAGGTACAGGGGCCATTCTTTATTACTTTCCCAGGCCACAAACAGGGAGCTGGAAGGGAAGTGGAACAGCTGGAATACGAACTGGCACCCATAGGGGACTCTGGTGCATGCAAAGCAAGGACTTTAGCCACTAGGCTACTGCCATGGGCAATGTCCCTCCCTCTGTGTTCCTCTTTCTTCCAAATAAATAAAATTAGTTTCAAAACAGCAAGTTCTAAAGAAAACCTTGTGAAAGCTGCAACTGTACATTGAATTGGTAAAATAATTTTATAGAATCACAAGAATGTGTTATAATAATGTGATAATGCAACATGCTGCAAATGAATGTTTTCCTTGTATTTATTATTATTTGTTATGCAACATAATAGTAAAAGTAAAATTCATGAGTGTTATATAAACCCAAATGAGTCAAGGGAAAAAGGGAAGGAATTTGATTAATTCAGGAAACAATGCTATCAAAATTGTTTCTGTACATTCATCATGAATAACTGAAAAAAAATGAGAGCTGAGGACACACCTTGTCTATGCCACATTGGTTCTTCTGTGTTTCTGAAGTGGAGGTACATAAATGAGGAAACTGGCTAAAGCGATCCCAATCTAAATACCTGCCGAAGAGAGTATTTCAGCTTGCATCATTGTGAAGTTAAATGCCATATATAGAGTTAGAAAATTAACAGACTCTGTCAATAGCACAAGGAGGCACTGTGTCATCGATGCTAGTGTTATTAAGTAGATTCCTTTACCTCTTGCTTATAAAAGTTACCTTCTTTAAAGAAAGGCTTTATTGCTGGCCAGGAAGAAGGAAAGAGACTATGACGAAATGTTCTTCACTGGGGATCTAGCAAAGTTTTATGGATTAGGTAGGAGGAAACTGGCTTGTGGAGCTGCTGGTGAGCAAGCTTTGACTGGCAAGATTTGGAGTCAGTTCAGTAATATAAAATGAACTTTTAATACCGGTTATCCTCATTCAGCCAGCCTCTCACCTTGAAAGGGGTCCAATGTATTAAGGTTCCGTTTGTGCTCTGGCTGATTCAACTCTCCTAGATCTTTTATTACTCTGTGCATGCCCAGGACACATGCTAGGCCATTCTCTGCTTCCTTGTGGTCAGGCAAGATATGTACTAAGTAGCTCTTTTAAAAAACAGAGAGAGACAGAGGAAAGAAAGGGAGCGAGGGAGGGAGGAAGGGAGAGAGAGACAGAGAGAGAGATTTCACATGCAGTATTAAAGCACAAGATGGGATCTTTTTTGTTGTTGTTTTGGAAAAGAATAGGGAAATGTAAAATGAGGCTTTTTAATTTGGGACATCAGGAGAGGACTAGGTGAGAGGGTGCTCCAGTAGTGGCAGTACTCCGAACCTAAGACTACTAAATTTTAAGTAATTGTTTAAATATACGTAACGGGGTAAGTTGAACACTAAACTCAGAAGCTGAATGGCAAAACAAACTCCTGCATTCTGGATATCCTACTGAATAATGAAGACTGGCACTTTTTTGAAAAAATGTATGTGTATTCCACACATATTAAGTGTTCACATCATTAAAGAACACATCTTAAGATTCTAGAAAGTCAGTTCCAGTTCTTAGCCTTAAGAAATATTGTGAAGTTGTCCTCCACAGCATCAATTACTCAACATTTCTCTTTGTAATTCCACCTTTACTTCTCTTTCCTTTCTGCTTCAAAGCTATTTTTAAAATGTCTTTGGTCAAGAGATTCAGTAATAAACCCATTTACTTTTTGTTTCAAAATTCATATTTTGCTTCCATTCTTGAATCCACATATCTAATTCTAGATAGACATTTATATTTATTTAGCATATTTATTACTGCAACGTCTATAATAAGAAGCCTCTCTCTATGTATATATATATATTTTTTTAGTTGACATTATATTGTAAATAATCTGCCTTTTTACTCTGTTTTATATCTGTTTACTGTGATCAGCAATTTTGTATTATATCATCACTGTGTTATTCTTAATAATTACTCCAGTGATGCAATGCTTTCTTATAGTTTACTATTTTGCTATGAGAAAGTACAATCATTGATTTCCAACATGAATGATCCTAGAATGGATCCTTTACTCTGTGTGTCCAGGAACCAATGGTGCATTTACCCAGTTGTTGAATAAAATGATTTTAAGCTGTGTTGTCAGAATTATGAGGTAATCAGAGCATATTCAGACTATCCAGATCCTTCGGAGAATGGAATCAGCCCAATTTTATCTAGCCTTTTTTAAAAAAGAGTTATTTATTTTAATTGGAAAGGTGGATATACAGAGAGGAGAGACAGAGAGAAAGATCTTCCGTCCGATGATTCACTCCCCAAGTGAACGCAACGGCCGGTACTCGCTGATCTGAAGCCAGGAGCCTATTCTGGGTCTCCCATGCAGGTGCAGGGTCCCAAGGCTTTGGGCCATCCTCAGCTGCTTCCCAGGCCACAAGCAGGGGGCTGGATGGGAAACAGGGCCACCAGGATTAGCACCAGCGCCCATATGGGATCCAGGCTCATGCAGGGCAAGGACTTTAACCACTATGCTATCGCACCGGGCCCTATCTATCCTTTTAGACATTTCCTTTCTTATTATAGATCACTAAGGTGTTTGAGGATCCTAGGGATTGTTATAAAATTGTATGTTTAGACCAGATACGATAGTGTATCAGGGATTTTACTCCAGCAGAGTTGTCTTGTTTAATGCTATAGCTTACTTCAGAAAAGTTGAGGATCATTTCTTTAAAAGGATATTTTATCTATTTGAAAGGAAGAATTACCAAGAGATACAAAGAGAGAGGGCTTGTATCTGATCGTTCACTCCCCACATGGGCACAGGGGCCATTCGCCTGTTCTGTGTCTCCAATATGACTTAAGAGCCCAAGTACTTGAGTCATCTACTGCTTTCCAGGTGTGTTAGCAGGGAGTTGGATTAGAAATGGAATAGCTTGGACTGTTGGAGTTACCCTTTTCATGTTGGCTTCCTTATATGAGAGAGAATATATGGTATTTGTTCTTCTGTGATTGACTCATTTCACTGAGCATAATGGTTTCTAGTTGGGACCACCTGGTTTTAAATAGAATAATATCATTCTTCTTAATAGCTGAATAATATTCCATTGAGTAGATGTACCACAGTTTCTTTAACCACAAAAAAACCACCAAAAAAAAAAAAAAAGAAATGGAATAGCTGTGTCTTGAATTAGCACCTATATGGGATAATGGCACCATAGACACTATAGTGCTGTTGCTGATGAACTTCTTGAAGATAATCCACTTTTTTATAACATTCAAGATACTCTTGTGCTGATATTAAATATCTTCCACTAAATGCAGATATTTTTATTATGCAGATTTTACTGAACTGTCAAGTGACAATTCTAATAGATCATGTCATTGAATACTGTCCCTTGTTTTGATGTCTATTGTAATTTATCTATTTTGGTCTTGGTTTGAGAGTACTATCACTTGAACTCTGTAATGTTAAAAGTTTATTGCCCCTTGTCACACACACACAAGAGCCAGCAAAGGAGTGGGTATTTTGTGCAGTGGTTAAAATGCCACTTAGGATGCTTGCAGCCTCCATCCAAGTGCCATCTTGAGGACTGACTGACCCCACTTCTGATTCCAGCTTTGGCCAATAAGCTACCCAATAGGCACCAAGTAGGGCTCAGGCATTAAGGCTCTCCAACTCCTGTGGAATATCCAGATTGTACTCTAAGTCCATAGCTTCAGTTTGGCCCAGTTCCCACTATTACAGGCATGTGAGAAGTAAACCAGAGGATTACAGATTTCAGTCTGTCTGTCTCTATCTCTCTTTGCCTCCCAAAATAGAGAAGTTTATTTTAATGTTAGTATCTCCACCATAAATGTTTGCCTTCATAAAAATAGCTACAAATGCTAGAGCTTTTTCTACTCTTGTATATTTTAATGCTTGGTAAGAATGAATTACAAATATTCAAATTTGCATTGTTAAAGTGTGATTGAATCAACTATACATGATCAACACTGACTCCTAGCTCACGGAGTAAATTTACTTACAAATGGCCTTGAATGTTAATTTAATCTATGCTATCATGATAAATTTGTGCTATTTTTTCCTATTTTATCTCTCTTAAAATCTATTCTCATGCATGAGCCTAGGCTTTACCAATATTCCCCAAGGTAACTTTTACAACTTATCTTTTGAGGAGATTCAGGGAAAGAGAGGCTAATCTTTGCTAACAGGAAAAAGGGATAGTTCTTCCTGACAAAAAAAAACCTACCACAGAAGAATTTCTGTTACTGAAACTAAACATCACATGCTGACTAACTCCCAAAGAACAGAGATTGATTCAAGTTGTCATTTTAGTGGCAACAGTATGGCTGGCGTGGCTTCTTGTTGGATCACAGAATGGCAGAGGACAAACTTTCTGATGTTGTCTGTTCCTTTTCTTATAAAATCACCAATGTAATTAAGGGGCTCCTTCATGATGATGTCATTTAATCCTAATAGTATACTAAATTCTTCACCTATAAATACCATGAACACGACTTTGAAGACTAATTTTCAAATGAGTGTTGAAGGGGTTAAATACCCAGAGCATAGCCTGGACTGGACTCAGTGCCTCTTACCAGGTCAAGTGATTTAAGATCATCAGACTTTTCCAAAACTCAATCTGATTTTCAGGCTCATACCCTCTCAGGATAAATAGTTCCAGATTCAAGTAAAACAAACAAACAAACAAAAAACTAAACTAAATTTTTTAAAAAGCGAGCTTTAAATTCATGTATCACATTTCCACACTCATCCTGTAGTTACAATAACTAAAATAACCATTTTAGTAGATAATTTTTTCCATCTCTGATTTGTGAATTTAAAAACTTCACATGCCCTTTAGTGCAGTAAGATCAGGCTACCCAAACTCCACTGTAGTCATTATTTTCTCTGTAATACCCCAATACAAATATCAGTTTGCCTCCCAAAATGATATCTGAAAAGGTGGTAAATTAGACTAAAACAATGCATCATAAACTATCAGTGTCCCATTGTCTATTTGCAACATGTTAAGATGCTTTTTAATCAAATCCAACAAAATTTGTAATCTCAATTTTATATCTTGAAATTCCTAGAGCTCTTTTTCACAGCCTAATGCCATTTCACAGATAACCTGGTTTGAAGAGAAAAAAAAAAAAAGGATCTGTGTAGTTGTTGTAAACACAGAGCTGATTAGTTAAGGGAATGAGAGCATTTCAGTCATACTAAAAGGACTATAGCTACAAGTTTGAAATGGCTGGCTCACAGGAGGATGTCCAACAGGAATGGGAAGTCTTCAATGCTGTATGTTCATGTCCCAGTGCAGTTCCTTCCATTGTATGCATCTACCTAGGATCTGCTGGAAGGGAATATGATCTGTGCTATGTTCAGGATTTTAATTTGTCGTGCTGATATGAACTTCTTGAAATGTATGAAAGAGTATCAAGCATCAACAAATAATGTGTAACACAGGTCTCTTGACTGCACGGGGTGATGAAACCTCTCAAGATATCTATTCAATCACTTCATGTGTTCCCTATCTTTCTCAGATCCCTCTGTGATTGCTCCTAGAAAACGTATCTTTCTTTTTTGAAAGAACACACACATTATCTCTCATTCTCTCATTTTCTCTTACTTCCCTTTCTTCCTTATATTTTCCTTCTTCATCTATCTATCTATCTATCTATCTATCTATCTATCCAAGCATTTTTAAGTAACTATAGCTCTAGGATTCTAATATTACTTTGACCTGAAGTTTAGAATCAAATGTATCTTGTTTATTTTCACAGCAGGTATCTCATCACTGCCTTAGGATTCCTAACTGTTCTCCAAATAACCCTTTTTTGTTAATGAAAGGTTTACAAATAAGTGGTTTTCTATTTGTTTGTGGGTTTTTTTTTTTTCAAATTCAAGTAACAGCCCAAACTGCAGATGACGTGGATGCTACAATTAGTGTGTACGTTTTATGGAACTGTTATTTTAGAAAATGCCATGTTTTTGTTTAGATTAGAAAAGAGGATTTTCAGAAGTTTGCATTCATGTAGAATGAACAATTTTAATTTTTAATTTTTACCTCTGTTCTAGTTTATGTCCTATACTCTCTCATATGTGGGTCTAAATATCCATGGTGCCTAGACTTCAAACAGAACATCATGTTGATCCAATAAACCAATGATACCATCATAATTGGAAAATAATATAATGGCACTAAGAAGTGGCTAGTGTGACAAGTGTGTGGATAAACACATGTAACTTCAGAAGGTACATGATAAATTCACTGAAGACTCAGAAACATGCTTCATAAGTAAACTGATTTCATTGATCCTATGGTTGAGGCAAGCTGGGATATCTGTCCCAATGCAGATAAATTTTAACCCCTATAGAAATAGAAATACCATAATATAATCAACTCTCTCTCTCTCTCTAAATATATATATATATATATATATGTATATATATATATATATATGTAGTGTTGACTATATTATATATATAATACCATGTTGGCAGGAACATAATATAATCAACTCTCTCTCTCTCTCTCTCTCTCTCTATATATATATATATATATATGTAGTGTTGACTATATTATATATATATATATATTCATTCAACACAATTCATACCTATAAACACATCGTTTGAGCCCAAATAATAGGGAAAATAACAAGCTTCCATTTTTAATGGGATCTAGACCAGAAACTTAATCTGAAGCAGATCGAGGCTGACATCCTGAATCACATAATGTGGCAGGACCTATGGTGTTAGGTGTGTCAGAGCTAGAAAAATGTAATATGACTGTACAGCAAATGCTAGTGGATGAATTAAATTAAAAGGTTTTGAATGCTTTCAGTATGACCACACCAAGTGTGATGGAAATTTATAAACCTCTTTGAAAAGCAGCACCGGATAAAATAATGAGCTCCAATAGGAATGAAATACTTCGCTATTAAGCACAAAGCCACCATGCCTGTGGAGCTATTCATCATAAACTGAGTTCCACCCGAATTGTCAAATTACCAAGTTAGATGTGCCTTGCAGTTATCCATTGTAAGATGAAAATGGTAGGTGTAGAGTTTGGTCAAGAAAAAGCAGAGAACATGAAGTTAAATGAGCAGGTCATTCAGAACTCTATGTCTCTTAGTTTGGATCAATGTCCCTCTACAGTGGAGGGGTGACTAGATGAAGGAGGAAGAAAATATCAGCACTTGGTTTGTCATGAATAGCTCAGCGTGTGCACACAGTCATTAAAAGAAATAGCGACTTCAGTGTGACGTACATAGAATATTGGCAATAAAAGAAAGAAGCAATGAAGAATATTCTGAAGGGGTGGAGCAGATCACCTTTATGTATAAGAATGCAGTTTGAGGTAAGAACACACACATTCTCAAGCACTAAAAATGGCTATGTTTTATTTTGAGGACTGAAAAAGAAAAAAATGAAGCTTTAGGGAAATTTGAAGCTTGAGGACAATGAAGTCTGTGCTGATGGTGTGAAGAATATAGGCATAAAGAAAAGAGGGTATAAATAAAGTTTCTAGGTGTTTCTACTACATGCTAACACTAACAGAAACCTTTGACTGAAAAGTGGTACATAATAACAAAAGCAGAAATCATTACACAGTCATTTAATAATAACATGTGAATGGGGTGATCTCCATTGTCATGAAAGAGTTTGCACTTGGGCACAACAGCTTTGCACAGATCCTTAAGCTTTAATTATGTTTATCAAGACAGATCTATCTTTTTGATACCTGTGTATATCTAGCCTACCATTAACACAGACCAATCTTGAAACACTTATTTGTCCTTACTCCCAGCATAGACTGAATTCTAATTGTTAGTAAAAATTTTTGTTGTATTTCACTTAAGGCACACCCTTCAATCTTAAGACAGCCAATTGTTGCTCTTCAAAGATGCATGTCTGTTCCGGGTATAAGTTTAAACTTCTTATCTGCAGAATCTCAGCCAACGGAGCCTCAGGCTCAGGCGTATCTGACCCAGTGACATAAACTACTTCATCTCATATCATCTGACCAGAAACCCTACTCAACAGTAGGTTTGGGGTTCATGAGCAGAAAATCTACTCATCATATTTTACTGCACTATCCACAAACCTCCTGCATCATACATCATTACAAATGACTTTAGGAAGCAGATTTGAAGGACCAATCAGTTTATAGTAACTATTCTCAAAGACTGGGCTGCCATCCTTCTGGATGAAAAGCACTTGGTTAATCATAGATGTCTTCTTAAAAATAAAACAGCAGAGGTTCAAGAACCACTACATGAGAGCAACTATAATCCAATTACTGCAAATTCCAATAATCTACTGGGAAAAATATTTGCTATTTGTCTCCACAAGACAATGCAAGTTTAAAATCCTTGGGTCGAATAAGAAGCCCATTCCCAGAAGTCATGGCCCAGGGGACTAAAACAACCTATATAACTGGGCTATGCTACCTTTTTGTGCACTGGGATGAACAGGCTAAAAGAGAAATCACCATCTTGACAGGAGTAATGGACTCTTAAAAGCAGGAAGTGCTTAAAAGAATGTGAATGAGACCCCCGGGGATCAGTATGGATGCCTTGCCTGCTGTCCATGGGAGAGCTAAATGGGGCTTCCAGCTTCTGCTTTTGGCCTACCCCAGCTCTGATTGTTGCAGGCATTTGGGTATAAACTCATGGATAGAGGTATATTTTCTTTCTTCCTCTTCCTCTCTCTCTCTCTCTTTGACTTTCAGATAGATGAAAATACATATACTTTTAAAGAAGGTACATGCAGCAAACCCAGGCTGAACAGGGCTCAGTCTCCTCACATATGAAGGACTGGGTCATACCACTCCCCATTCAGATCAGTAGCAGAGGGTGAGATACATTGAGAAAGCAAAGTGAAAGAAAGAGATCGCCTTTCAATCGTGGACTGAAAGCCACTTACAGAACTGGCAAATGCGATTTTTCTAACTTCATTTTTCTGATTTTTTGCTCCATTGTAAATGAGGCCAACAAGTGAGGGCTTTGTACCCAGAACTCACATTTGTGTGAAGCAAGCAGAGGATTTTGGTAAGGAGGAGAATTTGTTCTGGGAGTGTAATTTAGTGGTAACTCCAGCTGCTACCCTTTTGGTTCCAGCACCAGTTTCTATGCAGGCCATGTATGTCTGGTTTTCTTCCTATCAAAGACTGAAATTGGCATATAAGTAAAGCCATATTTTCAT
Organism: Ochotona princeps; assembly: GCF_030435755.1. Taxonomy (NCBI): domain Eukaryota; kingdom Metazoa; phylum Chordata; class Mammalia; order Lagomorpha; family Ochotonidae; genus Ochotona; species Ochotona princeps. Next base: position 38,171,810 of record NC_080846.1, on the reverse strand, counting down.
GACTAAAAATTTTTTGTGGAATTCACATTGTACTGAATAATACTTAGGCCTGTACTCATTACCCAAGTTTCTTCCACCATGACTCCTCTTTCACTCTGTTGTTTCACAAGTTCTAGATCTGTACTGTACTGACAGGATCCACCTATTTACTCCTTTTTTGTTGTTTGCTTTGTTTTGCTATGCTATGCTGGGCTAGGTCAGAGCAACCACTGAAACACACAAGATCTATGGCTAGGAACAGGCCAGATTGGAAGCTAAGGGGACACCCCTGCTGGATTGTGGTCCCCATTGGTGAGCACTAGTGTTGGAATGGGGGCACCCATCTGGGCTGGACTTGACTGCAGTGTTCCTCGGCATGGGTGTTGACTGTGTCTGGGGTGTGCCAGATTTGGCTAGACTCCAGCGCTAACTAGTGCTCATGAGAACCAGGGTGTGCATAGGATGGCCTGGGCTAGGTCCCAGCTCCCACTGAACCATGCAAGAGGTGTGTGGGTGTGGACCAGATGTAGCTGGGCTATAGCCCATAACAATAAGAACTGGAATGAGTGTGAGGCAGTTGGGCAAGGCCACTGTTCTTGCCAGGACAGGAGGTGGACTAAGTCAGTCTGAACCAATGACCCACCAGTCTGCACAAGATCTGCCACTGGGAGGAGACCTGACAGAGGAGCTAGAGGAACTCCTGTCAGGACTTATCTCTGCAGGTGAGTGGAAGAACCAGGGCAGGGAGCAGTCCAAACCAGACCAGGTTACAATACTCACTGACATATCTATTTATTCCTATTCCCTTACACCAGTGCGGGGTCTTAAAGGCCCAGTGACAGAGAATGCTAAGGAACAGAGAATGCCTACAGGATGTCACCCACTGCCCATTGGATAACTGACCAAAGCTGCTTCCCTTTCAAGAGCCACTTCCCTATTAGCCCCAAATGTGGCTGCTTCCCAACCAATTAGGTAAAAAGCCTTAAAACTCCAAGGAGCTTCCTGAAAATCAAGGTCATGTTCAAGCACTTTGCTCTGTAGCCTCTACGACAGTATGTTTCATTAAAACTGCCAGTGCACTTGCAACTCTTTCCCAGCTTTAATTTCTGTGCTGAGCTGAGAAAAGAATCCACCAAAGCCGTCCTGGTTTCATTCCCTTTCCTCCTATCATTTATATTATTTCTTTTATTTACTTACTTATTTTTTATTGGAAAGGCAGATTTACAGAGAGGACTTGAGACACTGGTTTACTCCTTAAATAGCCATGATGGTTGGAGATGGGGGCCAAGGACCTGGGCCATCCTCCACTGCTTTCCCAGGCCACAAGCAGGGAGCTGAATTGGAAATGAAGCAGCCAGGACACAAGCTGGCATCCAAATAGCATTCTGGCGCTTGCAATTGGAAGATTAGCCTGTGGAGCCATTGGACAGGCCCAACCATTCCCTTCCCTGTTTGTGGTTTTCAGTTGTCTCCTTTCTCCTCCACACTAAATTTCTTTGCATTTCATCCTGTCTTGCCATATGCTTTTTGGCTAATTCAAACAAACAAGAACATTCAAAAACAGGGAGAGGCATTTACAAAAAGTTGCCTTTGAGATCCACTTAAACCAATAGTTCACTTTAGTTCTCTAACTATAACTAATTCTAACCTGATACGGAAACAAAAGAAAATTTGTGCTTAACACACAAAATACTTTGTAACATTTTTAAGGACTGTAGATACCAGGAGAATCAGTGGAAATCTGATTCAGAGTCAATAATTCATCACGCTACCACATCAATAAAATTGATCCAAGCATGAGTTTCCCTTCAGTACCACTGAGAGCTTTGCCCTTAAGTTAAATATGTAATAGTCAAGTTGCCTTCTGAAATAAATAACAGAAAATATTACCTTTTTTTTGCATTGACAGTTTGTTTTATCAAGTGTGTACATTGTTCAGATAAAAAAGTGAATTCTATACATCACCTCTAGAGATGTTGAAAATAATTATTGTTTTTGTATTCTATCACAGCTTGCACTCAGTATCCACTTAAATGTTGGAGATGTTACCATAATAAGACATCTCAATGTTTTCAACTTCTTAAATACACTTCCATAGTATTTTTTACTTTTGTTTTGCTATTCCTTTTGCTTGAATAAATTTGTCAAGTGTAAGAATTACACACAAGAGAAGCACACAAGGTGATGTCTAACTGCTTTCTATAATATTTACGGGAAAGAAATGTACTGATTTTCAATGTCTTACTTTTTGAAAGGAGAGGTGGGAGGCAGGTATTTGGTGAAAATATTATGTTGCTCTTTGAGGGATTCACATTTTATATTGGAGTTTTTGGTTCAAGTTCTAGCTTCTCTGCTTGGAATCCAGTTTCTGGAAGGCAGAAACTGAGTTCCTGCTGCTCTTCTCAGAGATTCAATTTAATTCTGGGCTCCTTGCTTTATCCTGGACCAACACTGGGTCTTTAGCAATGGGGAGTAAAGCAGTGAATGGAAAATCTCTCATGGTCTATATCATTCTCTCTCGCTCTCTGTCTCTCTCTCTTCATCTCTTCCCCTTTCTTCTCTACATTTTCAAATAAAATAAATAATAAAATTATAAAACACAATACAAAAATGGAATAGCTTCACAATTACCTTTTTTTAGGGTTATCTCCCCTGCTCATAATTCCAAGTGAATCCCTTGCTAATGCAATAAAGAGTAAAAGTTTCCATTTTCAGTAGAGGTTATCTCTTCTTTTAAAAAGTGATTGTTAATCCATATACAGCTTTCATAAAAATCTGTTATCACTTTTATTAAAAGTTTTTAAATATATGATATCAAAGTATTGCCATATTATTTCTGGGAAATTTTCTTAAAATATGTATTTGCTTATTTGAAAGGCAGAGAGAAACCTAAGGACAGAGAGAAAATCTTCAATATGCTGATTCACTCCTCAGATGGCTGGAGCTGGGCCTCTTTGAAGTCAGGAAGCAAGGACTTCTAGTTCTACATGGCATAATGAGCTCAATGACTTAGCCCATCTTCTGGTTTCCCAGGCACAGTGGCAAGGAGCTGAATTAGAAATGGAACAGGTAGGACTTGAACTGATGTCCTTATGGGAGTCAACATTATAAGTGGTAGCTTTAGTTGCTATGACACAAACCAAATCAAGTGTAAGAATTATTAGAGAAGCAAACAAGGGGATATCTCTCTGCTTTCTACAATATTCACATGAAAGAAATTTACTGATTTTCAATATGTTACTTTTAAATTTAAGATTTTAATAATATTGGAGTTTTATTAGCTGATTAATTTATTGCTATTTATGATTTTTTTCCCATTGTCCATTGTGGACCTTTTTATCTAATTTGCTCAATCTTACATGCCACACCAGTTCAATCATTTTACAACATCACATGTGTGAATTACTCAAAAAAATCAATCAATGCTTTTTCCTGGCTATGAAAACATTCATTACTTCAATATTTAAGGGCATTAAATAGCATTTAGTATGTGAACTAGAATTGTTTTACGTCATTCAGACTGATATACTATATTTCAGAAAACTGCTTTAAGGTTTAGAATACTTCGAATTTGACCATATATTTTTTCTACCAGTTGTTTTTGTGTTTTCACATTAGCAATTAGCATCCTTTTATTTCCTTTTAAAAGGGCTTAGTTATTTGAAAAGCAGACAGATTGCTTCTCGGACTTTTGGCTAACATCATGTGTGTTAAAAAGCAGAGAGATGAGAAAGAGAGAGGGAGAGAGAGAAAGAGAGAAAGAGAGAGAGAGAGAGAGAGAGAGAGAGAGAGAGAGAGATTCTATCCATTAGTTATAAAGGGGTGCCTAAGCTGTTGCTCAACAGCACCAGTATCAGTTTTCTTTAGCTTGAAGAACTCCTGTAAGCATTTCTTCTAAGTTAGGTCTACTGATGATGCATTCTCTGATTTGTTTGTCTGAGGCAGCACATGCCTCACATTCAGATTTGAGATTCAGGATTGCTAAGTATAATAACCTTGGTTGGAAGTTCTTTTATTTCATAATTTGAAAGAAATCATTCCTTTCACTTCTTTACAGCTACATTTCTGCTGGATATTCTGTTTAGGGTCTTATGTAGTTCCTTTGTACAATAATACCTACCTTGTCTCTTAAAGTTTTCAAAATAATTTATCTTTAAAATATATTTATTTTATTTGACAGGAAAAATGGATGAGTGGAAAAGGGGAGCGAGAGAGAGAGAGAGAGAAAGAGAGAGAGAGATTGAGACTCTTTCATACTCTGGTTCACTCCCCCAAATAGATGTACGCAATAACTGGGGAATTGGGGCTTGGGCAGGCTGAATGTAGAAGCCAGGAACACCATCTAGGAATCTCACATGGATTGTAGAAGTCCAGGTACTTGGTCCAACTTTTGCTGCTTCCTAGCTGAGTAATCAGAAAACTGAATTGATGCAATAATGCCAAATGATGGCATAAGATGCTGCCCTGCCAATAGTATTTTCTGTCTAAATTTTGACAATTTGGTTAGATGTTGCCTCCATGTCTGTTTTTTATTGTTCTGTGGCTTCCTGGGTCTAGGTGTCTGTCTGAGATTTAGTAAGTTTCCCCTTCCCTTCCCTTCCCTTCCCTTCCCCTCCCTTCCCTTCCCTTCCCTTCCCTTCCCTTCCCTTCCCTTCCCTTCCCTTCCCTTCCCTTCCCTTCCCTTCCTTTCCCTTCCTTTCTTTTTAAAATTTATTTCTTTTACTTGAAAGGATTACAGAAGGAGAGAGGGAGAGAGAGAGAAAGATCTTCCATCAGCTGGTTTACTCTCCAAATGGCCACATAGGCCAGAACTGTGAGCCAATAGCTTCTTCCCCGTCTCTCACATTGCTGCAAAGGTCCATCTTATTTGGCCACCCTCTACTGCTTTCCCAGGCCACCAGTAGGGACCTGTATTTGAACTGGAGAATCCAGGAATAGAAGCAGTGCCATATGGGCTGCTGGCACTGAAGTCAGGTTATCAGCTTGCTATGCCGGAGCATTGGCACATCTCCCTTTATTTCTTGGAAGATACTATCTGCCTTTCTCTATCTTTTGCTTCTTAAACTCTAATAATGTGTATATAGCTTTAGACTTGACTGTGAGCCATAAATCACTTAAGGCATCTTTGCCATTTTTACTCATTTTTTTATTTCTCCATAGGCATGGATATTGATATTGGATGTATACATATATAAGTGCATATGTACACATATGTATATTTAAATACACACAATGTGGTGCATGAGATCTGAGTATTGAAAAGGAGTATTAGATAGGTCAAAAATACGGTTAAAGTAGAAACTATAACTAATAATAGCACAAAAATATCATTCATTTACTGTAACGAACATAATATCCTAATATAAATTGCTGATAATAAGGGAAACTGAGTGGATCTAATGGACATTTCTGACCTTGGCTCCTGGCTCCCAGCCTTGGATGAGCCCAGCTCTAGCTATTGTGGGCATTTTGGACTGAACCAGTGGGTGAAAGATCTGTCTCTCCCTCTTTCTCTCTGTAATTCTGACTTTCAGATAAAATAAATCAATTTTCTTTAAAGATGAGTAAGTTAATTAAATATATTTCTCTGTAGGTTTATTATTATCCAAACTGTTTTCTTGTTAGCAATCAAAACAGAATGACCTTGATATAATTAATTGTTCATTTTAGGTGAACGCTATTGAAAAAACTATATGAAACAAACACTTTGATGTTTAGCAAATTTAACCTTAGTTAAGAACCATGAATACAAAACAACCAAAATAACTCAAGATAGAAATTAGGAAAGTCTGTCTGTATTAATAACACAATATTGTCAATACATATAAACATCTAAGGTAATAATATGCATATCGCCAGGTAAAAATATTTCAGCTCCCTAATAATGTATATGGCAGAGCTGGAAGAGATAACCTCAATTTTGGGCCTGTGCTACTTATGCGGGAGAGCAGGAGGGAGTTTCTAGATACTGGCTTCAGCCTTGCCCAGCCGCTTCCTTTGAGGGTACCTATCTCTCCACAGCTGCCTTTCAAATGGCATATATGTATTTGAAAGCATATATATATATATGTGTGTATATATATATATATATATATATATCTTAAATTTTAAATTTTAAAAATGGAGATACATATACTCCAACTGGAAACCTCAAATGAGAGGGAAGAACTAGCCTGGAATTAGAGATTTTCTCTGAATAAAATGTATTTTAGAGAGATTTAAATATTTCTTTGAGGCTAGTTTTCTCAGATGTGTTTATTGATATGAGTAAATGATGGCAGTAAATTGCCATATCCAGCTGGAAAGAACCTGTTTTGTGTTGACATCTTTACTATTAAGCTTAGCTAATGAGTGATGTGCTGTAGTTCTGTAATCAATACACTGTCTAATGTTAAGAAAAGTGGATAGAAAAGCCAACTATGTATGCTGTTTAAATCAAGTCATTGTTTCTTTAAGTAACTCTTAATATTTGACTATCAACTAATTTTGAAATCTTTCTCAAATGATAAATATCAGCTTTGTAATCAAATCTCAAAAAATGTTAAAGATTGTTTCTGGCACAATGGTTCAGTGACTAAATCCTGGCCATGTAGGTGCCAGGAACCTATATAGGCACTGGTTCCTGTCCCAGCTGCTTCACTTCCCATTCAGCTCCCTGTTGGTGGTCTGGGAAAGCAGTAGAGGATGGCCCAAAGCCTTGGGACCCTGCACCCACATTGGAGACATGGAAGAAGCTCCTGGCTTTGGAATCACTTCAGATCTACTTTAGATTGGCTCAGCTCTGGCTACTGTGGCCACTTGGGGAGTGAACCAGCTGTTTAAGATCTTTCTCTCTATATCTCTTCCTTATAAATATGCCTTTGTAATAAGAGTAAACAAATCTTAATAAAAAATTAAAGACTAATTTTTGGAACTTATATTTTGACCTACTATAATTTCTTTTTAGTAATTATTCTAGACTTCAATACTATTTATAAGAAAATGACAAAAAGATTCAGGAGCATATATTGTGGTCAAGTGGAATAACTTACAGGTACTAACTTTTTACATAGGAGTAAAGGATAGTGCAATTTTCCATGCATAATAAATTGCTAGTTACAGATCTTTGATTTAAATGCCATTCATGCTATGTAACCTATTTTCAGCATTATAGAGATTTATTTAGTGTTCATATTAGTAAAAATTGTACTAATTGTATTGCAGCACCACAATTTTAAGTTTTGGTAGCTGAAAATGAAAGGTTTAATTCTTACAATACAATTTCCACTCTGATTCAGTTGGATGTCTTGCTTTGAGTCATAGTCGTGTGGCTGTCCATTTTCTGGAACAAGCCATTCAGCATGTCAGAGAGAAAAAAAAGTAAAAGTCTCCTGTCAGAAATTTAATGCTCCAGGTCAGAGACAAAAAAACTCCCCAAACCAACATGATGATGAACACTACTTATATGTCTCCATTCAAATGCAAGACAGAATGTGTTGGGTTTCCCAAGATTATCTCCAGCCATCATGATTCCCTAAGGGACACATAGAGTTCAACATAAACCTGAACACATGATGATGATTTATTACAGGGAAATGAAATGAAACAAAATCAAGAAAGGGAAATACTGCATGGGCACAGTTCCTATGCCTCCCAACTGAAGTTGCAGAAGACATACTTAATGTATTCAGCAACGAGTCATGATAGTATATGTCATGTGTTGTCTACCAGTGACTTTCATTAGAAATTCAGTATGCTGACTTTTTACTGGGGACCAATTCTTCTGGGTCCTCTCTGTGCAGAACATGCCAAAATTCCAGATTCCCAAAAACGGTAGGTTCAACACAAATCATAAAAAATATAAACACCTTGAACTGTCACTAACAGCTAAATTTAACTAGGAACACTCTGAAAGGCAAGTTGTAAGATGCTAGCCAAGACCAAATTTTACAAGTCATTGTAAGGACAGCAATCTCAGCTATGATATGTTAAATCTTTTTCTCTACATGACTAAGTTTAATCTCCGCTCTACAGCTAGAATAACATGGACAATTCTGATAATGTTCAAGTCTCTATTTTAGAATACCTATGCTACCCTGTTTATTTTAGTACTATGCTTTAATGTCAGAATCAACTTCCCTGTCCATTGATAGAGGAATAAATAAGGAAAATGTATATGTTTACACATAATGGGATATTATTTAGAAATTAAGGATGAAATTTTGTCATTTACAGCATAATACATAGAACTGAAAATCAGGGTCTAGCACCATACAGGTTCTTGCCTTAGACACTCTGGGATCCCATATGGGCACTGCTTCTAAACCTGGAGGCCCAGCTTCCCATCCAGCTCCCTGCTCATGACCTGGAAAAGCAGCAGAGGATGGCTCAAAGCCTTGGGATCCTGCACCAACTTGGGAGACCTGGAAGAGTCTTCTGCCTCCTGGCTTCGGGTCTGCTCAGCTCCAGCCGTAGAAGCCGCTTGGGGAGTGAATCAGCCAATGGAATATCTTCCTTTCTGTCTCTCCTCTCTGTCTGACCTTCCAGTAAAGATAAATTTAAAAAAAAACCCTAAAAACCATTATGTTAAGTGCAACAAGTCAGCTACAGAAAGAAAAATACACATTTTTTTCTCTCATGTGAAACCGAAAAGTGTTTAATTGAAAGTTATATGGGTTAAATAGGTAGGAAACTGGTTGGATTTCTGGAATGAAATAGGCAAATAGCTAGTTAGGTCTACTGAGTATATGTCACAAGCCATTATCTTTCTTTCACCTATGCTGTCAATCAAAATGTCTGCCTGCCTAGGATCTACCTGTTACACCCAGGACCTGCAAGTAGAAGATATAATCTGAGTGGAGACTGGGAGCAGCCTCTTTTCAGCAGGAGCTTCGTGGAAAACCAGTACATTTTTTCAGTCCTCGACTGTTTACTTTTTTGCATGTGGATGGTTCCTTTTCACTCTCCTGGCATTGCACCCTTTTGGGTGCTCTTTTCTCTCTACTTGGTGGGCAACTCAATTATAAGTCCATCATTCTGCAATTGAAATGTATCCTGACATAGTAGGAATGGACAATGGCAGAGAATCCAGCATTCTATTGTCAAGATATATTTAACAGTTTCATTGGAAGTTCATCTTTGATTTGAAACTAGAGATGCATACTGCATTGTATCTTCACATCTGGATATGGTAGTCTCTATTACACAGTTGCTATACATCTCCATAAAGGAAAAGGCATAAAATAAAATCAACAACAAGAAGAAAAAATAGAAATTTACAATGCCAATGAAGTTAAATAACATGTCACTGAATGACCAATGTGAGATAGCCTTTATTTTTGTCCACCACAATAAACATTTTATGTCATTTTACTGTTGCTTCTTTGAAATTTTGTTGAGTATATTTATAGTGCTTAGGATTAGATGAATAATATTTTTAAAATATATAGAATTTTAAAAATAGAATCTTGAATAGGCATAGAGTTAGTTATATGAGCAAAAGGCATTTCTAAAATCACATTAACATTAGTATCTGATGAGGCACATGGGATAAGAAAAAGTCTCATTGCTTTAAGCATTCTGTATAAATACTACGTGCGGATATGTATACTTGTTAGCACACATGCATCTGCTAGCACACAGACTGCTGAAGGAAGTATGTATGAGTCATTGGAAATTTATTTCAGCTCAGAAAGCAGTGATAGAAAATTACTATAGTTATATGCAGTTTATTCAAGTTAATTTTTAAAATCTTTCTATATTACTCCTTGTTTTGGGTTCCCACATAATCTAGAAAAAGCCTTCTCAAATAAAAATATGTCCAGTAGAAAACTTTTAATGCTAGGATATTGGCTCAAGGACAGATGGATTAAGAGGAACTGATTAGCACAAAGATAGACAATATTAGATAGATACTTAAATCAGATGAGGAGTGACAGCATAAGAAATGTAGGGTACAGCAATAATAGAAATGTCCATCTTCTTACAATAGCAGGAGAACATCATTCTGTATCAACTTGCCTTTATCTACTGAGTCCAAAAATAGTACTTTAGTGACACAAAACCTTAAATAATCCTTCTGAATCATCATCAGTTATACTTCCTAGCAATAACCTTTTATTAAGAATTCACTTTGCTAGGGCTTTGATCAATGTTAAAGAATGACAGGAATTTTTCTTCTTGTCTCCAGTTGCTTCTCTCATAGGCAAAAACCTTCTTTGCATGCATATGATCTACAGACTTTTCTGTACAATCACTTCATGAAATTTAGTAATGTGTAGATTTCATAGGCAAAGATAATTTAGCTAAAACCATTAACTCATACTGAGAATAAGACAATGTTCTCCCTCTCATAAAACAAGCAAAACTTTTTGGAAAAAAGTATTTTTGACATTGACAAGCTATAGTAAGAAAGATCCACTCTAGTATTTAACTTTGAGGGTAGCATTAATAAAGCATTAAGCCTGTGATTATTATATTAGTTTTTTGTAGACTAGTAATAAACTTAATAATGATGGCAGAAAAATATATTCAAGAAAATTTGTTTCATTGGCAATTACAAATTTATATAATTCACAGTGTCTATTACCCCTTTTTTTATGTAGCATTCCTCTATTTTTCTGAGGTTAATTTAGACTACTTAATGTCTTTCAACCAAAAAGGTGGGGGCAAGGCACTGTTTTAAAATTTATGCTATGAGCCCCACATGATGGCCTAGTGGCTAAATCCTTGCATTGCATACATCAAGATCCCATATAGTCGTTGGTTCATGTCCCAGCTGTTCCACTACCCTTCCAGCTTCCTGCTTGTAGAAGTAGTAGAGGATGGTCCAAAGCCTTGGAACCCTGCACCCACATGGGTGTCCCGGAAGAAGCTTCTGGCTCCTGGCTTTGGATTGGCTCAACTGTGGCTTTTGTGGCTACTTTGGGAAATGAACCAGCTGATGAAAGATCCATCTCTTTGTATTTCCTTCTCTGTGTATATCTGCTTCTCCAATTAAAATAAATAAACTTTAAAAAAACTTATGAAATGACACCAAAATGTTTTGAAATAATTATGGAGTTAAGCAACCATTAAAAATAATTTTCCAAAAGTGTGCATCCTAGCATATTCTGCATATCAACCTCTAGTTTCACACGAACTATGGCTGTTGAGTGAGACAAGCACCGTCTCTGCCTTATAAAGACTGGACATATGTACAACATTAATAGACTAATCAAATGTTACATTTTGATTTATGTTCATTGTTAGAAGATATGTTGCAAAGGCAAAACATGTCTTATGTATTAGCTAAATGTTGCAAACTTTTCATTTGCCTTGAGGGCCAAAATTCTTCCTTAGAAAGGTTACAGTCATCCCTAAATTTAGGTATCCATTAGTCAGTGATGGTGAAAAGCAAGTTCATTAAGATCAATTTAATCCACATTGCCTCTTTACCTGATTCTAAAAATGCCTTCGCACACTGAGAGGTGTCTTTTCTTTCTCCTCTATTAATTAAAACTTCTATATTTTCAAAACATAGATTAATGTGCACTCATGAGAAAGAAAGAAAGAAAATCTCTGGCCCTTCTCTATGTCTAAGACAGAGTAATTATCAGATATCACCCTTTAGAAAGCAGGGAAAATGTGCTTTATTGTGGAGAATAGCAGGAATACTTAGCTTGATGGAAAGCTCAGTAACACAGGCGCTTAGTTTCTTCCATTAAGAAGAGAAAATGATGACACTGAACCCTGAACCTAGACCTGACACCCTCACTGTTGATTTACTGCAGAGGGAAAGGTCACTGTGCTGAATCACCTGCTAATGTGGCTCAGGGACAAAGTCATTTGTGTGTATTGTTACACCCTATCATTTTAGGAGCAAAAGATTTGGAAGCCAGAATCTGACATTTTCAGAGCATTGTTGTAGTGCTAAAGAGCTTAGAGTGTTTATTTCAGATACCTTCGCAAAAAAAAACAAGGTGCTTTTTATTCTGAAATTTTTAAGTAAGACTACCCTACCAAAGTTTAGTGAGCTTTCAGTCAAAAACCTTCTTGAGGAGGCTGAACCTAAATAACTGAATATCTAGGACAAAAAGAACTGAAGTGCTTTCATCTGAAAGCTTTCTCTTCAGAATTGCAAAACATGAATAACATTTATTTTTTCCATTTCAGTGTTTCTATTAAGTCTGTGTTGACTAATTTCTCAGGAGAATTTCAACCTGGCTTTTTTGGAGGACACACACACATCTGTAGATTATATCACAGTGAACTATTCCAGGGGCCTGCATGGGGCTATAGCAAGTCAGTCCTTTGTCTGTGGTGCCAGCATCCCATACAAGCCCTGGTTTGATGTACCTCCTGGTGAACGGCCTGGGAAATCAGAGGAGGAGGTACTAAGGTTTTGGAGCCCCGCACCAATATAAGAAATTGTACTATAAAATTCAAAAACTCAAAATAAAAATTTAGCAACAACAACAACAAAAAAAAGAAATTGTGGAAGAAAGCAGGAGTCGGAGCTGAGTTGATCCGGAGAGGAGCCCGGAGCTTCATACTGTAGTAAGTTACAAAGCTAGTTCACACTCAGGGGCATGTCATTCCTCCATAACCTAGGCGTTTTCTCCTGCCCACCTGTGACTCTCACCTGTTGCCTGAGAGGGGCGGTATTGTACTGTTGTGGAACCACTCCCCTCACAAGCCCCTATAATGACTCGTGGTGAGGAGGGGCTCGCTCTTCTTGGTCCTGTGCTTCTGATGTTCTGGCACTCCGATTCTTGGCTTTCCCAGTACCTCTGAGGACAGGTATGTCCTGTGTGTCTGTATTCCTCACGCTGTGTTCACTGCTTGGGCGAAACAATGAAGATAACAATGCTATGATGCTTTGTATTTCTAATTTGTGTACTATCGGGAGTTTCAGGAGAGGTAAGGCATAGAAGTAGTGGAATGTGGGCAGAGAAGCCAGGGAAAGGTGAATGCCTGCAGTTTTGTTAGTGTGTCCAAGTTATTTGTTGTATGTCTCTTAGAATAACATATTGTTGGGGAATATGTTACATAGGTCTTAAGCTTAATGGAGGGATCAGGGTAACAACCATTTGTTCCTCTTAGGGTTATGATTGATTGGATTTCCATATGACGATTTATTGCATTGCCATATGGACTTATGATTTGCTATTTCTAGTGGGCCCTGTTACCACCAAGCTTGGTTAATAAAGACTCCTTAATAAACCTCAGCCATGTCTGGCACGATCTCTCTTGCACTCCACAACAAAACAGGTCTCCCATGTGGGTGCAGGAGTCCAAGCACTTGGGTCCTCCTCCACTGCTTTCCCAGGCCATAAGCAGGGAGCTGGATGGGAAGTGGAACAGCCAGGACATGAACAGGTGCCCACATGGCATGTTGACATCTGCAGGCAGAGATTAGCTAGATGAGTCATTGCTCTGACCCTAGAATGAGCACATTCTGGAGAAGTCAGAAAACACAAGACAAAACAAAAAACAACTGAGCTGTAACCCAAGTAGTTCAAATCAGAAGTTTTCCTTTCCCTGCACCGTGTTCTTCAACTTAAAGAACAATGCAGTTTTCTGAGAAATCTGGTTAAAATTGTTGAGAAGAAATAATTCAAGTTCTTACTTGATGAACAAGAAATTAATATAATTATCTATTACTTCTTTTGTAAATAAATAATAAATATAATAGTGGGTTTTCAAATCCAGTATATATCACATTTTTTCTTAATTCTGTTTATAGAGAATTTATACAGAAGCTTCCAGGAATGATATAAAAGGTGAAGAAAACCACTTAGTCAAAAATCCTTAAGTCAAACACTAGTACAAGGTGAAAAGTATTCATATGGAAATTGTGTTGAAAAGACCACATTGTGTGCTACTAATGACTGAGAAAAAAGAAATGAAGCAAACTGACTGCATCACAATTTACTTCTGCTAAGAGAAATTCATGTACCTGTGTGTAGGCAAGACAGCTTGGCCCAAAGTGCAACTGCTGCTGGGCCTTGGGCCAAGAAAATTTATAGTGTATCTTAAAATGCTTTATTTGTTAGTTTAATAATCTCCAGGCTGTATTCCTAGAGCAGCAACCCCCTAGAGAAGTGTCAATCAGACTATCAGAGACCACTTCTACTCTGTGAAAAAAATATTATTTCAAAAGACCCTTGTAAAAAAGGGAAAGAAAAGCAAACTAAAAAGGCAGCATGAGATGCAGAAAGATGATACTGAAAGCCTCTTTCTTGTTCTTTATGCTTTGAAAATATCTATTGAAATAGACTGTAAGGTTGTATCACTATTGTGCTTTTCATATCTATAAAACATTACTACTTTGATGTTTTTGATACATGTCAATAACATAAAATAAAATGCAAAATAAAAATCTAAGACATTCATTTATTTGAAAAGTTAGAAGATCAGATGAAAACCTGCCTGACCTCTGAGGCACAAATTGTGATATTGGACAAACACCTGGATTTCTGGAATATCCTAGGAGTAACACAGTAAAACTGCCCCTAGCATCATGCAGAAATATCAACTTCAATAGCTATTCATACACCAAATTCCAACAGAAGGCAGCTGAGAGCATGGTACCTGGTTTTAGCACACAATAAAACACCTGTAAGAGGGTAAAGGATGCTGCCTGCTTCACCTTCTTAAGAAACACATTCTAGAGAGATACAGTCCACTTGGGGGAAAGAAAGGAAATTCAGTATGGTACTTACACTTGGAACACAGGGACATGCTTGACATTGGAAACACAGTACTGGGAAGACCCACTAGGCTCTGCCCCAAGACATTGCCTCCAATGGAAACTTGGAACATAAAGTAACCTAGACTTTAGTTTGTTGGTCAATGGACTGGATCTACCACAACTTCCATTAGCCCTGGAAAGCAGGAGGATAAAGATTGCATATACTACGGAGTAGTACACACAGAACTTTGTCCTGAACTCAATGACAGTTTGATAAAATCCAGCATCAGGAAGATCTCAATAGTCTATATCCTTAGATAAATGTCCAGAGATAGAACTTCTGGACCTGCCTTTGTGCCAGCTGGCGAACCATGGCCAAGTTTTAACTGTTAACTTTCAAAAAGAGCAAGCTGGCAGGCTTCTATTGGTGGGTTTGAAGCAAGCAACTTTCAAAGGGTACAAACTAAGGGGCTATAGGGTAGTGGGTCTTCTCTAACACCGGGGACCTCCTTCCTGAGGAGGGCCCCACCTATGTAACTTGCCGTGTGTCCTGACAGTCACGTGGACTATCAGGCCTGGAGTTCACACTGCCCCCAGCCAAGCAAGTAAGGCGGAAATCACAAAAAGCAGAAAACACCGAGGTTCTTCAATACTATGATTAATTTTCTAATTTTTAAAATGACTTATTTATTTTTATTTGAAAGTCAGATTTTTACTGAGAGACAGAAGAGTTCTTCCATTTGTTCACTGACTCCCCAAATGATCACTGCAGACAGAGTTGACTGATTTAAATCTAGGAATCAGAAGCTTTTTTCGGGGCACCCACATGGCCACAGGAACCTAAGGACTTAAATAATTACCCATTGCTTTCCCAAGCCTTCAACAGGCAGCTGGGTCAATAGTGGAGAGAATTTTCTAAAATTTTTAATAAAAACTTTAATGACATTTGAGATTTGGTTTTTGTCATTACAATTTTATCAGCTTATTTCATTTCTAAAATGTCTTTTCAATGAATATCTGTTGACTATTGTTTATTTTCATGTAGTCTTTCCTTTTAACAATAACACAATGTTCTTAAACCGTGTCATATATTTTTCTTTTGTTATGTTTTAGAAATATCAAGACCGATGAGCGATACAGCAGGTTAAGCTGCCTCCACTGATACCAGCATCCCACAGGAGTGCTTGTTCCAATCACTGGATGTTCTACTTCCAATCCAGCTCCCTGCTAATATACATAAGAAAGAAGCCTAAGATGGCCTGATTTCTTGAGCCTCTACTCCTCCCTTATGAGACTCAGAAAGAATCTTGGATCCTGGCTTTATGGGTAGTGAACCAGCAAATGGAAGTTTTTCTCTGTCTCTCTTTTCCTGCAATTCTGCCTTTCAAAAAGAAAAGGAAGACATATCTAAATGCATAGTGGATGTTCCCCCAAATATCAAATATTTGTGAAAACTAAACAGAGTTCTGGAACTTATTAGATTTCAGAGTTTGTAACTTGATTACATGCATTCAGTACTATCATCAATATCATCATTGTCAAACAAAGTGTGTGTGTGTATGAATACATGTTATTCCGAATATAGTTGTGTGGGTGTACATGTGGCTTTTACATTATATATATAGGATGTGGGCATAGTTTCTCCTTCATTCTGTGTACATTCATTTATTCATTATAAATCAAGGTGACAGGTAATAGTAATATTTTCTTTTTAGAGACAAGGACACTGAGATTCCAAAGCATTGGATATTTGCTCAAGAATATGTCCATAATATTGCAGTTGTCCATTTTGAATTCTCACTAAATTTGTGGAAATAACATTCCAAGAATGAAAATCCTTATTACTGTGAAACTGAGAAAAATGTCATTGACTTGCTGTGTGACCAAGTAACAAATCACTAGTATGAAGATTCTAGTTTTGTAAGCTATGGAATGAAAAAGTTATGCTAAATTATAACATACTCCCCATTTGTTATTGAGTGACATTAGTTCTTACTCATTAAAAAAAAAACACATTTTAGTAAAATTCTCTTGTCATGAGTTAGGCTACTTCATTTTTCACCTTATCTCAAGGCTTTGTGAAGAGTGATTTGGTCGATAGATATTTGGCAGCTCAGTTCACTCATAGTTAAATATTCAGACATTCACTCAAATTTTTTTTAAGATTTATTTATTTTTATTGCAAAGTCAGATATACAGAGAGGAGGACAGACAGAAAGGAAGATCTTCCGTTTGATGATTCACTCCCCAAGTGACCACAATAGCCATCGCTGTGCCGATCCAAAGCTGGGAACTAGAAAATTACTCCAGGTCTCCTATCTGGGTGCAGGGTCCCAGTTTTGGGCCATCCTCGACTGTTCTCCCAGGCCACAAGGAGGGAGCTGGATGGGGAGTGGAGCTGCCGGGATTAGAACCGGTGTCCATATGGGATCCCGGCACCTTCAAGGCGAGGACTTTAGCCGCTAGGCTATCATGCCAGCCCCACTCACATATTTTTAAAAACACTTGTGTTTAAAACACCCTGAATCAGTATCATTGCTGTTTACTGGGTAACAGTGACATGACAGAACCTACTTAGTGTTAGATGATGACTTCTGACCACCCGCTGTTGGAATGATATCAGCAAATTGTCCAAAATTGTAACAGAAGTTTTATTAGAAAATATGCTCCTGGGTCTCCTTTGTGCAGCATGGAGGGAAGAAAGAGGAAGCAAAAAGGGTGGATGAGATATGTATTGAGGACTGTTGGGGGCTGGCAAAGGGGCTGTCTATGCCCTAATTGGGTAAAAATGTCTGTTCAGGTGTGTCATTGTTTGGCTGAAATCCCACCAGGCTGGTGATGTAACTGGTTCCTGTGGCCCCTCTTGTTCCGGGCTGAAGCCTGGGTGACATGCCAGGTCTGGAGCAGAACCAGCCCCTCACCTCCAGTGCCCTGGGTAGCCATCACTTACGGATCACAATATATAAAGAAGGCAAAGAATGAATATCACATCAGTGATTTCACAGTTATATTCTCAGACATGCAACAAGAACTCAAAGGAGTGCATTAAAGCAAGGGAAACAAGAATAGCTTTGCCTCAGCAGGAATGCTAACGGGCTGTGCAGTATTTGTATAAGAAAATCACCACAATACTGACATATATCTTACAGAAAAATATGTTATGTTGACCATTTCATTCAGCACCAAAAGTTGAATATAAAAGTATCAGTGAGGCAATTCTGTAGTAACAAACAAGAGAAAATACTGTTGATATAAGTCCAGATATTTCCCCTCCCCCCACATTAAAAAGCTGTATGGGTGCAATTTTGGGTCCTGCTTGCTGCACTTCTCATCCAGCTCTTTGCTAATGTACCTGAGACAGCACTGGAAGATGACACAAGTCCCTGGGCCCCTGCTACCTACATGGGACATCTAGATAGAGGTCCTGGCTCATGGCTTCCGCCTGGCCCAATCCTTGCCATTGTGGCCATTTGCGGAGCAAACCAGCAAATGGAAGATTTCTCTGTCTCTCCTTCTGTCTCTGTAAATCTGCCCATCAAATAAGTTAATAAATATTTGGAAAAATATTTGCCTACATTCACTAAATGATCCTCTTATTTTTGTTTCACTGTCCAAAGAAAGCTGCTTGTTCAGAACTACCATCAAATGAGGTAAAAAAAAAAAAAGGGGGGGGGAGGGATAATTTACCCATGTTCTCAGAAGAAAAAAACTTCCTATTTGTGTGCTCATTTTTAGTTGCAAAATCACATCTTTTGCCTGGGAAGTGTCCTGATTCACATCTTTTGCCTGGGAAGTGTCCTGATTCAAGTGCTGGCAATTACTTACCCTGTTTGGTTCTCCAGTTTTTCACTGTTCATCCTGAACTGTCAATAATTTATCTGTTTGACTCCCTTCTGGATTAAGGGTGCTGTGAGTACACAGCCTATGCCTTATTTATTTAGCTCTGAGTCCTCAGCAGACAAGGTGCAGTGAACAGAGAGTATTTGCAATTTAAGCTCAGCCATTTACTCTACTATGTAAACAATACTTTAAATAACAACATATAGGTATTTGGACAATGGGAAAAGGGCAATTGTAAAAGAAAAAAAAAGGTTACAATCTAGAATAGTCAAAAGGCTTGTTTAGGAAATTGATACAATTGAATCCCAAAGAACTCTATTACATCAAATAAAATAGTGTTTAAATTGGAATTATCCATCTTTTAAATCATTTTTCAGAGGGGAATTCTAATGTTTTGAAGTCAAGATAATCAAGGTCAAAATTTAGAAAGCCAAACTGTATTCTTTAATATAATACTTACTGTTAGGAATAATTCAAATTCTTAAAAAAATGCTTTGTTTAACTGAATAATGAAACACAACACTTTTTATGCTCACCTCAACAACTCAACTACTTCTAAGAAAAAGCAATTATATGTACCTTATCTGCATAGAAATGTTTTTAAAGCAGGATTTCTTTAGGCTCATCTCTTGGATGAATTTTCCATTTCTCTTAATTAATGTTACCACAGTTTAGCTAAACCCCTATTATAATATGTAAATAAGAGTTTAACTCAATCAGTATACATATGCAGAATTGAGAAGAATAACCATGAAACAGCTTACCATAATTACTAAGTTGCATCAACAGTCTTATTGAAAGGCTAGTTAATTCAATTTGTCATTATTGGCTTGTATGTTAAAGTGAAATTATATGCGGGGAGACAGCATATTTCCCATCTTTAACTTAAGATGCTGTGTAGATAAAGGTCACATTGCAAAGGACTGTATAATTTGATTCAATTTTTAAAAGAAATCACATCTTTTTCACTGCCAAGAAGCTGTAATGTGTTTCTGGCACCAATTGAAAAGAATTCTGTATGAAATTAGAATTTATGTAGATATTTAAGACATTACAAAGACTGTACAGTTAGAGCAGCTATAGTGATATCATGAGAATGAAGTTTTTTCTGAAGAAAATTGCTAGATGTAAACTTAATTACACGTCTTTGCCAAAATGGGCGTTACTTCCAGTGGTTGGGAGCTTCTGCCCTGTGGGCCGTGTAATACCTGAGAAATTTTTTGGTTTGTTCCTGCAGAGGCAATCTTCAGGCAGGAATCGGAATTCAATAAATATATAGTAAACTGGCTTTAAGAAGATTATTTTGGATGATCTACAAATATTTTAAATATCCAAATATCCTTTGGAAACAAAAATGTCTCCCATCCTTGTGTGGAAATAGCTCTAAGTAGGACGCTATTTGTGTAGGACTTTTGAGTAAGAATCTTTTAGTGTGTTGTTAGAAACAGTCAAATAATTCAGTTGTCTTTTACATAATGAGCTGGTTGGAATGGGTGGTTGGCCAAGTGGGTTAGACACACCCATGTTCCATGTAAGAGTACCTAGGTATAGTACCTGGCTTCGGCCATGATCTCCATTTCCTGCTAATGCTGAGTCTTGGAGGCACTAGTGATGTTTGTTCCAGTCTTGGACTTCTTTCCTCCGTGTGGGAGACCTAGACTGATTACCTGTCTCCTGCTTCATCCTGGCCACAGTTCAGCTATTGTGTGCATTTGATAAGGGAACAGTATCTAAGTTTTGTTTTATCTAAAATGAATAAATAGTTAAGAAAGATGTAATCGCTATGAAAGCTCAGTGTAAGAGGTAGCATTGAGGTGATCAGGTTAAGCCATCACTTGCAACGCCTTCATCCCATGTCATGGTTCTGGTTTGAGTTTCAAGTGAACATCCTCTAATCTAGCTTCCTGCCAATGAAATTAGGAAGGCGATGAGTGATGGCATAGGTGCTGGGGTCTCAGTCACCCCGTCACTCACCCGTGAGTAAGATGCAGACAGGTTTCCTGGCTCTGAAATTAGATCTGCCTCTGCTTCTGTGGCCTTTTGAGCAGTAACCAGCAAATGGAATGCACCTCTTTCTTTCTATCTCTGCCACTCTAATTTTTAATCATCTTTAAAATATAAAGTTCATGCTCACTTTTGAAAAAAAATTCCTGAATTTTATAAATAAATAAATCTTCCATTACTATGGCAAGAGTAACAAAAGTGTTAATAAAAGAAGGAAAAAACTGAAATCAGTAGTTTTTATTTAAAATACCATTAGTTGGAAGTTAACATTTATTTTAATGTAGATAAAATTATTTTGCACAGTCATGTCTAAGGGTTTAAGGTAGACGATTTCGTTTTAAGAAGAACCCAGAAATAAAGCCTATTTACTAAGGATAGCCAGATGGACATATACTTTATTCATTCATAAGCATAGCATAAAATACTCCCAGGGATAAAATAGAGAATCTGGCACTTGGGTCATTCCTTCCCATCTGATTGTGAACATGCTGTGCTTTGATGTGCAAAGCCTCGGTTTCTATGGAGAATATAATAACAATCTATGTTTAAATTGTAAATTTTAAGCATTTAATTACAAGTATTACTAAGCTTATAGTCTTAAGGAGAAAATAGCAAATACTAGATCATCTGTAAGCATGGCATGTTTTCACATCATGTATAGTCTGAATTTCTCCTTTTTCCCTTTGGCTATAATCGCTGGAGCCATCTACTTGGCCTTACAGTTTCAAAGGTCATAGAGTTCAAGAACATGCTGAAGCTCATTCCTTGTGTCTTCATGTCCTCCAAATTTTCTTTCATAGCTTAGTGTTCTTTATATTGCTATAACAAATTTTTAAAGTAACAGGAAATACTTTGAACAAAATTATATAAGTGTTATGTACATATTAAATTGTTTTAGCAATTGGAAAACATGTTATTTTCATCTGTTTCTTTATTGAAAAGGGAGAGAGACAAAACAGAGCGGCAGAGAGAGTGCTTCTCTTGCTGGGTTACTCCCCTTAATGCCTGCAGTTGCTTGGACTGGGCCAGGCAAAAGTCCCTAGCACGGAAGCTAGTGCAACTCTAACCGATAGGTAGGAAGAACCTGATTTCTTGAAACATCACTAATTGGGGCCTGGCGGCGTGGCCTAGCGGCTAAAGTCCTCGCCTTGAAAGCCCTGGGATCCCGTATGGGCGCCGGTTCTTATCCCGGCTGCTCCACTTCCCATCCAGCTCCCTGCTTGTGGCCTGGGAAAGCAGTTGAGGACGGCCCAATGCATTGGGACACTGCGCCCACGTGGGAGACCCGGAAGAGGTTCCTGGTTCCCGGCTTCAGATCGGTGCAGCACTGGTCAATGCGGCTCACTTGGGGAGTGAATCATCAGACGGAAGATCTTCCTCTCTGTCTCTCCTCCTCACTGTATATCTGACTTTGTAATAAAAAAATAAATAAATCTTAAAAAAAAAAAAAAGAAACATCACTATCTTTTTCAGGGACTATATTAGCAGGAACCTGGAGCCGGAAGCCAGAAAAAAACAGAGAAATAAGATAAACATCCGGTGGTTCAGGTCTCACCCACATGCAGCAACACATGCTGTTCCAGGTTAGAGAAATTAGACAGACAATAAAACTAGAGCTCCCTTGTGGTAACAGTGACATAACTATCCAAACCAGCACTGGCTGCTACTCCATGCACAGTAGTTAGGAGCCAGAGTGGGAAGTGGGACCAGGACCTGAACCCAGGCATCTCCATTTGGATGAAAGTACTTTATCCTGTGGAAAAATCTCTTGTCACAGTCTGGTGAGTTGGGAAAATACTGAAACTGCAAAACCGCTGCCACATACAAGATGCAAAAGAATTTCATCATCTGAAAATTATCCTCTGCACTTTGCTGTCATTCTTTGCCTCCCACGCCACAGCACATGGCTCATCTGATTCCCAGCCCTATGAATCGAACTTTTCCACAGCATCATAGGAAAACAATTACACAAAAAACATGTTGTGATGACTTTAATTCACAGAGTAACATGCTTTGAAAATTCAACCATATATCCCCACTTAATAAGAATGTATTCACTTTTATTACAGACTAATCTGTTTACTCATGTACACTTGTTTATCTATCCAGGAATTAAATTATGTTGCTTTTAGATTTTGAATATTATTAATAACTTTGATATAAACATTCACAATTTTTAGAATATATGTTTTTACTTCTCATTTATTAACTAATAATGTTTTTCATATAGAAAGCAGTTTCAGAAAATGCAAAACTAACAGCTGTATGTCTGAGAATTCACATCAGCTCCATCTTCAACATTATTTCATGCTGCACATTTTCAACTTCAACTAATGTAGTAGGAAAATTATAGTATCATATCTAGTTTACGTTAGCTGAAGTGATAGTTTGCCACGTATTTTTGGTTACATGCATACCCAAATATTTGCTATTTTATCGTACTGTTTGCTTGCTCTTGGATTTTAGGAATATTAAAGCAGAGATGTTTTGATATAATATTGCATATTATACACATAGAAACAATCCAGTGTTCCTACAGAATTCCGGCTTACAGGTCAGGGCTAACTCGGCTGCCCAACACCGCGGCCTGTCTGCATGGCTCGTCTATATTCTCTTACTGCTTGGTCTGCTCAGAACCCCGACTCTGGGAAACTCACCAGTTTATGTTTTGCTTCCATCTTCTTGTTCTTTAGCGTGAAAATTCCCTTCCCAATAGTATTATGGTGTAATTAGGCAGTTAAGAGTTCACGGGAGCTGGTACTCATGTATCGCTGCGAAGTGATGCTGTCTCTTTAACTGCCAGTAGGTTATGCCCACCTTCCCAGGGTGCACCCATCACTTCCGGGGCCAGGGCACCACTTCAGATCCGGTTGTGTACTCATTTTTAGGTGCAACCCTCTTCCTTATAAAATGGGTTGAGGAGGGAATGTTCTTTATTCCGTGGACTGTGCTCTTACTGCTGGCGCTCTCTTTCTCTACCATGAACCTACCGCAGACGGACCCAATGCAGGCCTCCGGCTCTCGGTGGACCCCTTGCCGCTCCCCCACAGGTACTGTTTTCATTTTTTTCTCTTTTTTACGGACAATGTTCTCATTCACTTATATTGGTTATTTCTCTGGGGTGGTCCACAGTTGTGTAAGATTGTGTGTTCGTTCTCTCACTGTTAAATAAAATTTCTATTTGCCGAGGATACTAGAGTCCGCTTAGTAGAAACACTGAAGTAAAAACGGATGTAAAAACGCCTCCGTGGGAGTCGAGAGCCTGGTTCGGGAATCAGTATGTTCACTGTTCACCTCAGTAGGTTTTATTATAGGGCCATAATAGTTCTGTTCTCTCAAAAATGACTCCCATATTGTTTCCTATGTCTTGTGTGTGAAGGCGCGTGTCTCACACATGTTCACGCAGGTGTGTTTCGTTAGTTGTTTCAGAGGGGTGAATATAGCGCATGTTCCTGGATCGTGGCCGAAAGCTCAAGTTCTTTCCTGTTTACCCACCCTCCGCACCCCATCCCCATTATTCCTCTTTAAAAGTCAATTTGGAGAATTTTGCTTAATCGACCCCTGGGTTCTTTTCTGTCCCATATTGTTTTAAACTACAGAGATGTTTCTCATCTCAGACTTTTGTATCCGCCTGTATCCTTGCATTTCTCCTTCTCTTTTCCAGTTTGGGATGCTTACAAATTCCCCAGTTGTGTAGGCCCGTTCTCCAACTTTTCCACTTGATTTTTTTTTAAGATGTGCTTATTTGTTTATTTGAAAGGCAGGACAACAGAGAGAGACAGATGAATGGATAGAGAGGAGCTCTTGTGCTTACTGCTTCACCCTCCCAAGGCCCACAGCAGCTGAGCTGGGCCAGGCCAAACCCAGCGCGCTGCAGCTCCATTCTCAGCTGCTTGTGGATGGCAGAGACCAAAACACTTGGCTCTCTTTCTGCTGCCTTCCCAGACACAGGAGCAGGAAGCTGGATCATAGGCAGAACAGCCGAGCCTCAAACTGGCACCCCCACATAAGAGATTCTCAGTGGGCTAATCCATTGCCTCACAGCAGCGGCCACTGTACTGCATCGTCTAAGTTGTTAGTAATTATTATTTAATGTCTGTTTCATAGTTCTGATATGTGTAGCATTCTAACTTCTGGTTCTGTAGTTATTTCTTGGACTAATGCTTCTTCTTACTCTCTTTGGTTCCTCACGTTGTTTATATGTTGGCTATTGAAAATAAGTGCACAGAATGTGAAAAAAAATGTGATTTAAGCCAAGAAAAGCCTCTTGTTTTTCTCCTGACAAATAACGATGAAGATTCCATTTGCCTATTCCGTATATGAGCTGACACAGTGCTTTATGATTGGCATAATTGCCTATTTGAGAATGAGTAATTTTACATTTCTAAGATGGGAGGATAATGCTTTAATGCTTCTGTTGTCAAGCAACAGGTTTGCCCCACAGGCACAAACTCTCCCACCAAGTCAAACACCAGGAGCTCCTTATTCAGAAGTAGATATTAAGAAGATTGAGGGCGGTTTGAGAATTTATAAATGTGGGTGCTGCAGGGCAAAGCTGAGAGGCAGGTGGAGCTACGATACACAATGAGAAAAGTGGTGTGGAGTGTCCCTTGGGCACATACATTATCAGAACAAGGTTGTGTGTTCAAATGGCTGCGGTGGGAAGGCATGGGGTTGGGAGAGGGGAAGGATAAAGGAATATGGTGTTTTTTAGCTTCTGCTTCCTGTATCGCAGTGCTGGTTCAGATCCCAGCTTCACCACTTCCTGTCTTGTTTGTGCTTATGCATCTGGGCGTTAGCACATGAAATACCCAAGTACTGGAGGAGAGGGGACTGTTGGCTAAGTGGGAGACCCAGCTGGAGTTCCTCATTTGACTTTGGCTTAGTTTGTTACTGCCTGCTGTGGTTATCTGAGGAACAAACCAACAAATGGAATTTATTCTCTTGGTCTTGGTCTCTAGCTCTACTCCAAACCCCAGCTCTCTTTGTTACCCTACTTTCAAATAAATAGGTCTTTAAAATAATGTTTCTTGTGTGATTTAGCATTCTAACAAATCACAAGGTAACAGCAATCAGACTAAGTGGGTTTGTTCAGATGTTAGACTGCTGCGTGGCTACTTGGTTATAACTAGTTCTGTCAGAAAGCCCAGCAAAAGCTTAGATAAGACAACTATTATGGGTTAGAAGGCCACTATACAGAGGACTGGTGAAGGACTATTACGGACTCTTAGTATGTTTAACAGGTAAGGATGTTGTGGTCTAGATCTGGGCCATGTATTAGAAAAATATAATAAAAGAATATTGTGGGAAATGAAACTCAAATACAGGCATGTAATTATATGAATACTGTTCTTGTCTAAAATGCAGAGAAATGATCACTTCAGCTACCACTAAATAGTTACCTACAGAAACTGTGTGCAAGTCATGATGATTAACTCATGCTTTGCTCTTAAGATGGTGAATAGCATATTTTATTTCAGTATCGTGGTGAATATTGAATCTGTTTGCGATGTTTGAAAATTTAAAACTGATTATTTTGGGTTTCAGTTATTCTCTAACAAATTATATGTTTAGAAATGTCCAGCTCCGCTTATTTGTAACTAAATATATATTTGTTTTGTTACCAAGTGAAAGGAAGAAAACTATTTGATCCATTGTTAAGTTGACATTGTGTTTTTCAAGGGAAAAAAGCTCTAATATTTAATGAGTCATTTTATATTTCAATTACTGTTTCTGTGGGCTAGCTTTATCTTCTTTTTTTGTTATCTTAAAAAGTCTACATAAACACAAAAGAGCATATTATTATTAGAGTAGCTAAATGTATTTTAAATGTTTTTAAACATTTGATTTCATTAAAATTGCCTAAATATGTATGATCAAAATATTTAAACATTTCTAATGTTTGCATTCAAATGTTGATTAATGATGACATTTGTGATGTGTTGTTTAACTTTGATCATGTAACAATATTGTAGAAATTCTAATATTTTCAATCAAAAATTTCATGTCTATGATATGTTTTTAAGTAAGTATTGTATGATACTATAGGCACAATATTTTTAACATATTCAGAGAATTTTCTTTACAAGTAACTGGCGGAATTTCAATGCAGTTTTCATTTGTATTTCCCTGACAGCTAGGGAGCCAGAGCATTTTTTTCACGTGTCTATTAGCCATTTGAATTTGTTCTTTTGAAAAATCCCAGAGTCTATAGAACTGTTATCATGGAACGATAAAAATAATTAAATATATACTTTTAAAAAAAGAAGTAACTGGATATATTTCTTTATAATTCACTGGAACTCTTTTGTAATTGCTTTGGATACTGGCACCAATGTTTTTAAACTATTAGTAATGAAGTCACTTCATGAATGCATGAGTATGTTAACATTTCTTCCATCTAATATCTTTACAAATTAAGTTCTGTGTAAAATTTTAAAATAAAAGATTATTATTAATTATGTTTTGTTTTAGTTTATTTGAGCATAAATGAACAGATTCTACTTTATTTAAATGACCTGATTTTGTTCTGTACGGAGGAAATGGATACATTGCTGTAAATAGAGGAACTTAAATATGAAAGTTAGTATATGGTATATATATTATATTGATATGGATTCAGCCGTGTAACAAGAGTAAATAATAATGAATAGGATACTGTGTCATAGGCGAAGGCACAGAGACTGAATACAATTGAGGTATGTAATTACAAACATTATTTCAACTCTTAACACCTTAATTTTCCTGAAATTATAGGCTTCATTCAAACATACAGATTCACTACAAAGAAGAGCTATTCCAAATTTCAATATTTCTTCCATTACATGATACTTTTAGTTTCATCCATAAATTTAACACTGAGTTAACAGCAGTGTTTAATTTCGTAGCTATGACGAGTCCATTTTGTTTAAGAAACAAAAGCATGAATAGAAATATTAGATATGGTATTTACTAAATATTAGCGTTGACCCTCTATATTATTCTATGGTCCAAAATTATTTACTTTGTTATTTTTCTTGTTTATTCTGTATATATTCTCAATGTATCAGCTCACCAAAAATTAGTTCTATAGCTTTAAATTTCAATTCATTATAAGTAAACTTATGTAATAATCTATCATAATATAGCAGAGGAAAATGTAGCAAAGAATAAGTTAAAAATGAAAAGTAGCTGTTGATAAACAAAAGTGAAAATCTGAGCAAGACAACATTTTGGATGCATGTGTCAGGAAATGATCACTAGGAAATAATGAAAAACCCTTGATTCTGTAAGTTTGTATCACTGTGGAAGATTGTGAGATGATGAAACAAAGTTGAAAAACTCAAACAATTAAAGATTGGATGAGAAGGGAGGTGAACAGAACATGTGGACTGTGATGCTTCTAAATGGACAAGATTAAAAATGTGAAATTCCATATCTATTGAGAAACAAAGTATCTTTTGGCAATTTAAATTTGTGGAGGCAAAAAACGATCAAGAATTCTCAGTTGAAATTTCTACAGTAGAAATTACAGTAGAAATTTCCCTGGTAGAGAACTCAAGGTGGGAAGATCTTAAAGATATTATCACCATCTACTCGGCTGAAATCTTGTCAAGTTCAAGCTATCAGTCATATTGTCTCTTCCTAGGAGAGGAAGGAAATAATATTTCTGAAGAAAAATAATGACAAACGTTGCCTGGTACCTCTGCAACTTTTTAAAGATGACGCTTGCCCATGAGTGAAAAGAACAGATCACTAGACACACTGAAATAGACTGTTAGAACAGCTGATGCTTCTTGGTTTGCGGTTTTTGCTGACTTCTGTTATGTGATGTTCCACCGTGACTGACTTGATGCTAGGAATATGGTGCTTCTGAATGCAATGAGTGGAAGCAATGGTCATTAGCACGAAAGAATTAATGTCAGCTAAATTCTTTCGGTAGTTATCGTCAATGTGCTTCCATCTTTTATCCTAATTTCAGTTACTTGTCATCCATACTTCTTCATATTCTAGAATTTTTTGGTATTACAGGGTACTATTGAATTCTGCACGAGCTTTTAGGTTTTCTTGAGTCCTGTGTCATCAATAATTAGTAACATGTCTTATTTCAGAATGCCTCCCTTCACGCGCTGACACTACCCTATCCTTTTCTGTCATGGCTGTGTTGACTGTGTGAGGACTAAGAAACATATTACCCACCCCATAGACCAAGGTTGATTGCTGATGTGGTCAACATCATATCCTTAAAAATTCTTGCAGCACCTGTTGCCTTACTAGTTCCCCATAAACACTTAAGGAATTTACTAGTCAATAATTAGCTTTTACATATGCTCTTAAAATCACTGTTGTCAGCTGCATCTAGCTGGCTCTGTGGCTTCCTTACAATGAGAAAGGATTGCTACCTGAGGTTTTCTCAAATATTTTCTAATCCTTTGCTTTTAAATCAAGAAGTGTAGGATTCTGTAGGCCTAGGCAAGAGATAGGGCATAAGGACAGGACAGTCTGAAACAGGTTACTCATGAGCCCCTGTTTTCCAGAAAATGTTCAAAAAGGCTCATTCTGCACCTTTGTAACTTGGAGAGGGTCCAGTTCAGCAGACAACAATGTAAACTTACAAGAAATCTTTCTGAGAACCTTAAAAGCACACAGTGTGGAAAATGTACACAGCCTGAGCACACAGGGTCCTCCAGCACCCTTTCTCACATCCTGTGCACTCATAATTCATAAATTCCTGACAGTTTTTGCAGGGAACCAACAATACCACTCCAATATGTCCATTTTGGTTGCAACTAAATAAAGCTGTGCTTTGAGCTACGCTCACTGAAGGCTGAGTAATTGTTGACCTCCATACAGACACCTTGTGTCCATTGTCACTAATCAAACTGTTTGCTTGGAATAACCTCTACCTGCCGTTCCATTTAACTGAGTTTATTGAGATCTAAATACAGTCCAGGGTGTAGTTTTTCCTTGAGGCATGCTGGTAGTTTGCAAATCTAGGTTAAATGTCTCTCTTTGAAGTTTATAAAGAGGATTATAATAACTTATATCAGCTCATTTTCCTCTATCATAAATCATTGTCTAAGAAACTATAAAATGTTAATGATAGAAATTATTTCAATTTTATAGGAAATATTATTTGTAGCCAATAAGTATTTGTCAAGTAAAGATTAGGAGCAAAATCCTGGATTTGATTCAGTGAATCTCTTTCAACTGCTTTTCAGCAAGACAAATACCAAATGTTTGAGAGATCAAATCTCTCCACAAATGCCATGTTTTAAAATTTGTCTTAGTAGCTCAGTAATAAATTTAATAGATGAATTAATTTTTACAAATATACTATTGATTGACTATATATTAAGCACTACATTATAGATCTTAAAAGATGCTAACATAGGACACAAAGAGAAAACAATGGGTTAAAGTAACTGCTGCTCATGTAAGACTTGCTAATTATGAGTCAAGAATCAGTTATTTTCCAAAGATATAGATATACATAGAGGTATTATATGTCTATTGATGTCTAAGTAAACGAAGCCTGGCACTCTCTTGTTAATGTTAGAGTACAGAGTGCCGTTAGGCAGAAATTAGTGATCAATATGAAGAGCAGGTAAGCAGAGGTGAACTTTGGCATCACACACTGTGCCATTGATAGTGTGTTTTGTGTCGTTTGTCAAATGATAAGAAATTCTTGCTAGGTTTTAGTCCCTCTCCTAAATTTAG
Source organism: Ochotona princeps (assembly GCF_030435755.1). NCBI lineage: Eukaryota > Metazoa > Chordata > Mammalia > Lagomorpha > Ochotonidae > Ochotona > Ochotona princeps. The sequence goes on along the minus strand of NC_080846.1, from coordinate 38,141,635 downwards.
TTTTTTGTATTAAAGACTTTTTAACAGGCATAAAATCATATGTATTTCTGGAGTTCTCTCTGATGTTTAGCTACATATATGTATTTGATGTACGATCAGGAAACTCTTAGGTTGTAAGTAAGGAAGTTTTTTTTTTTTTTAAAGATTTATTCATTTTATTGCAGCCAGATATACACAGAGGAGGAGAGACAGAGAGGAAGATCTTCCAGCCGATGATTCACTCCCCAAGTGAGCCGCAACGGGCCGGTGTGTGCCAATCCGAAGCCGGGAACCTGGAACCTGTTCTGGGTCTCCCACGTGGGTGCAGTGTCCCAATGCATTGGGCCGTCCTCGACTGCTTTCCCAGGCCACAAGCAGGGAGCTGGATGGGAAGTGGAGCTGCCGGGGTAAGAACCGGCGCCCAATGGGATCCCAGGGCTTTCAAGGCAAGGACTTTAGCCGCTAGGCCATGCCGCCAGGCCCAGGAAGTTTTTTGATCTTCGCACAGAAAGAGTAGCTGTGAGCAATTTCTACAATTTAGAGAGCAGAGACAGAAGGAGCAATTTAAGCAGCAAATCTAAAGGTGAAAGAATGAGGTGAAACAGATATGGAAGTTACAGAAACCATTTGGATTCGAAGTAATTGAAAAACAGATGACTAGAATTATTCAAGACTGAATTGCCTATTAATAGGGACATCAGGAACTCATGTGTTGTTAACAACTGATTTCTGAGACTGCTGGGATTACAGTGATGCCCTCAACTGCAAAATGGATAATGAAAAGAAGTAGATTATGCAAATCTTACCTTTTCTGTGAAGAACTCATCTGTTAGAATTAATGAGGAAATCATAGTCATCACAATTTTTAAAATAATATCGCTTATTATTGTTTTAAATAGTTATAGGCTTCTGTGATTTGTTTTTTGCCTCAAGGAGAAAAAAAAATTGAAAATGATTCGTTAGACTTTAACAATGCTCTTAACATTCCTCATAAATTCAAGTGGAAATATATTATTTGTCCAAGGTGTCCTCATAGACTGTGAAAGGGTGGGAAAGGGGCAAATATTACACATTTGTGATGGTGGTTATTCCTTTTGCCCACTCATTTTGAATTATACACTATGAAGTTCACTAAAGTGTCATTTTACAAGAATATAGTAGTTTACCACAAAATACACCCAGAAAACAGGGGGAAATAGTACCTCCACAGTAATTGTAACAGAATGTGTTTTCCCTAAAGGATAATTACGTGGTTGTTAGGAACTGCGGAGGAGATGGTTTTCCAGGCTCTTCCCAAATCCTTAGGTTTTATCTCATTTTTTATCTCATTTTTTATTGTCCTTTTATGTAAGAGTTAATAAAATGAAGTTGGAAAATTGACTAACTTAATAATGTTTGTGAATTTCTTTAATAATAGAAACATTTCTGAAGAATTTAATGTCGTAAACCCTTACTCTGTAAGCACTGATGCAAATTTTTCCTTGCATTCAGGTTGCTAAGCAACAGACCCCCAAATTTTTTTTCACCATAAATACAATATCATACAATCCCCAAAGACAGGCATTTTCCCAACTGTTTCTGAGCTATCATTTCACATGATGCTAGCCGTACCCTTAAAATAGCAATGTTCTGTATAAATGAAAATGCTATGTATGATATGCAGGCATTTTCAAATATAATCAAAGTTTCCAGTCAATAATTAGTGTGGCAGAATTAGAAGTATAATGGTGGACTATGCAATTAATTTAGGGGAAGGTTGCAAAAAAACATTTTTAATACATGTGAAACTCAATCAAAATAATTCTTAATCATGCAAGAGGAATAAAATACAAAGTTGTTCAATAATTCAAAGATACTGCATACTCTTTGTACTGATGTAAACTGGAGTATTTTATATTTTGTGATTTATTGTGTTTAATGAATTTTTTGACTTGTATGTGTATGATATTACACAATATCAATATGTAATTATCTGAGGGTAAGTGTAGCAAAAAGAACTCAAAAAAAAAAAAAAGGTGGATAAAATCTTACAGAAGTGGATAAGTGGAATGATGGCTGTGAGTTCCATTGTAGATATAAAGTTACCGAATTGAAAATGCAGGGTCGCACAGTACAGCAGGGATATCTGAAATTATTTAAAGGTAATTCATGATTGTGCGTATGATTTGTACTTGATGGTGTTTGTACAGTCACAGGAATAAGGAAAGTAATCCACAGGTTTTATGTTTTATAATTTTGTTATCCTCATATTTTTAAATCTAACCTGTAGGGAAATAAAAGTAAGTAAATTATTTCTAATTTTATCCAACATGTGAGAAGTTCAGTCATGAAATTTGAATTAGGGATATAGGCTACATGTTCCCAAACAATGATAGACGTATCTTCTATTTTTTTAAATATAATCTGTCATGGTTCTAATTTGTGTTTTGTACGGTTGTGGCTCAGAGTGATATTGATTCGTAAATTCAAGTTTATTAAGTTATATTTTCAAAAACACTTGAATACATACTACTGAAGGAAAAAAGCGACATAATTTATCACTTGTTCAGGGAAGTAACATTGGACAAAAAAATTCAAAGCTACATATACAGAAAAAAAAAATAAATGAAGCCTTAAACCATCTTTACAAATCTGTGCCTATACTACTTCAGCTTAAGTGGAATTTCTAGAATGTACACTGCAAGAAAAAAGGTAACAATAGAACTTTTATTATTAACTGTAAAGATACAGGGTCTGGCGTTTTGGTGCAGTAGATTAAGCCCCTACCTGCAACAGTGCTGTCCTGTACAGGCAACAGTTTGAGTCCCTGCTGCTCTCTCTGCTTTCAACTCCAGCTTCCTGTTTACTTGGGAGTGAACCGTGGATGGTAAATACCTCTCTTACTCTATCTTTCCTTCCTTTCCCTTATATAAACAAATCTTTTTTTAAATGAGTAGTATTTTTAATATATAATATTTTGGCGTTATTTTATATTAATTTATTTTAATGATTTACTTTGGGAGGCAGAAAGACACAGCACGAGAGACTGTTCTGGTTCACTTTTGGAATTCTCCAGTAGCTAGGAACACAAAACCAACTGAGGCTTCTCGATGGGCAGCAGAGGTCCAACTGCTGACCATCACTCCTGCCTTGCAGGGTGTGCATTAGCAGGAAGCTACATTCGGGCACCAAACGGGGAAGGAATGTTGGCTTTCCAATACAAGATGCAGACATGGCCAACTACCTCCTTAAACTATGCTAAATGCTTGCTTCCAACTTATTTTTGCTTTTGTTCGCATTTGTCTTTTTACATACAAATTGTGGATTATGGTATACAATCCTGCTTCGCTGTAGCTGTCTGTTCCCTAAGAGTACGCTCCAACCAAGAGAGGAACTGGAGCTCTAAGCTTAGACTGCTTGGTATCAATTTACAGTTCATAGCTTGTGTAAGCTTTGGTTACCTCGCTGTGTTGCTTTTAGTCAACTGTAAAGGAGGTGTTTTATGGGTTACTGTGATACATGTGGAATATAACCTAGGGATAGAATACATATAATAAATTAAAACTTTTATTTCTGTTATTACCAAAATTATCATTGTTGTTGAATTTGTTTGCTGCAATTTGGGATCCAAATTTTGAAATTGTAGAAGGTTTCATCAGTTAGGATAAGTGTACAGTACTGGAACAACACCTTAAACAACAGAGACATTTAATCATTTCACCTGACATGTAATATACATACATATATTTCTAGTTTTGGTGCAGTAGTTCATTGCTAGTAGTTAGATTTTTGTCATTCTTCCAAGAAATGGTATTGCCCCTTAATCCTTAAGTTTCTTACCTCATGTATTGAAGATGACTGCCAAGCTTTAAATATATTTTCTTAAAAATACACCAAAGGCAAGAAGGATATAGCGAAAAGTATTTTCTTCCTTTTAAAATAAAAAAAAAATACCACCACAAAATTCTACTCACTAGTCTTCTGACTCCTGGATCAGAATCAGTCCCCCTTTTACTCATAGCCAGTAACTCGTAGACATGGAGATACCATGCATAATACCGACAGAAATTCATCTTTGGTGTTTGTGATAAAGGATTGTGTTGATGCAGCCTACTGTGGCTCAAAACAAACAAACAAAGTCTAATAAACCGAGGAGACAAATTGATAACCTATAAATAGTGTCAAATACCAATTTGAGGCTACTGACTGCTTAAATTAATTAGTAATTTGGGCCAGAAAATAGGCAGAAGAGGAGTTGGTGTTTATTATAATGAGAAGAGTCTATAGAAACATTGAATGCCAATAACTTGATAAATGTAATATCAATAATATTTATGTAAAATTTTCATGTGTAAATTATAAAGATGATACTTTACCCTCTATTAACATCATTGATTTTAATCAGAATGAAAATGCAATTCATAATAGTTGGTTATCATGTAAAATTAAGAAAAATGTAGAAATTTTGTAAGAAATTCACAAAATTAACAGTGTTTAAAGTACCATACTCACTTGATATATAGGAAAAATGAAAAACGATTTACTGATGAAAATATAAATTTTTAAGGATACAATGTGTGTGGTTTTGAATCTCTCTGTTTGTTACTAGATGGAAAGCCTGGAGCATTTTCTGACAGATCATCTCATTGCAGGTATTTAGTGTATGAATGAAGTGCCCAAGCCGTAGCATAAATGCATACGATAATATACAAAGCAGCTGAAGATATAGAATAGATTACACATGTCAACATGTAATATTTTAGGGAAACACAGAGGACATGCCTAACTTTAAGTTATTCCATTTGTTTAGATAAATAAAATTCTAATGTAGCAGAACCACAGATACCTGCAGAACTAATTTTACATTTCTGTATAGATACTAAAATGTTTGCATGGAATGAAGTTTCTGTCCTGGTCTATATCAATTTGTAAAATGTACAATTCAGTTTACTAGGAAATGTATCCTTATGGAGCACACCAAAGTGCAATTTACCACTGAAATCCATTTAAATTAAATTCAAAGATTGATCTTTGTATAATTCCTTACTTGTACCACAATAATGAAACGTTAACAGGTACTTAGAGTGAACAACCACTTATCCTGATTATTTTCTTTGTTATTGGATAGAAATTATCTTCTACATGGAAGAAAATCTATATGGAAAGGTCACATTACTGCTTTTTATGACCAATGAATTTACTGAAGTTAACATAAAGAAATAAAAGACTGCTTGTATTTTCTTATTTATATCTATAGAACTGCATAATGCATGTCACTTAATCTGAAAAAATACGAAATATTTTTAAGTCTTACGAAATTCCCCTAAGCAGATTTATATATATGATCATTATCCTAATGATCATATATATCATTATTCTAATGATCATATATATTTTTTACACAGTGGAAATAGACATAATCTTTTAAAACTTTTATCTAAATGCAAATAACTAAAATATGAAAATACTGCAGAACAAAGATGGAATTACATTATCAGATAGCAATGCTATAAAATTTAGCATTTCATGGATTTAAATGGGGGAATGATCTGAAGTGGTGTATTATTGTAAAAGGATTTCTCTGATTCTTTGGTAGGGATGTATTTAATCAGGGACAAATTGTAAGGGGCCATTTAGGTCCCTTATAGGATCATCACTAAAACTAAGTGAGGTAAAATCAGTAAAAAATAACAAACACAAGGCGATAATTTCTCTTAGCAGTATCATGAAGTTGATATGATGTTGACTGTATTCTGAAATTATAAGCAGTAACATTTTCATATATTTTGAGTGTGCAAATATAGTTAAGGTGAAAAATTAAGAATATCTCTAAGTGTTTTCACCAAAGCAACAGAAAATAAGGAATTGACATTCCCTTTGTTTTTTTAAATTTTTATTGGACAAATATACACAGAGGAGGAGAGACGGAGCCAGAGATCTTCCATCCCATGATTCACTCTCAAAGCAGCCACAATGGCTGCAGCTGACCCAATCCGAAGCCAGCAGCCCGGAGCCTCTTCCTGGTCTCCCACGTGGGTGCAGGTTCCCAAGGCTTTGGGCTGTCCTGACTGCTTTCTTAGGCCACCAGCATGGAGCTGGATGGGAAGTAGGGCTGCCGGGACAAGAACCTGCACCCATATGGGATCCTGGTGCATGTGAGTCGAGGACTTGTGCCGTTAGGCTACCGTGCAGAGCACCGACATTCTTTTGAATGTGAAAGTGGATTATGAACGGAAATATTGATGTTCTAAGGAGAAGTCTAGAAAAGTTATAAACTGTGTCTAGAAATGTAGCAGAAAATGGCCCAAGTTCTTGGGCCTGGGGCTCTGTCATTTAGTAGAGAAACTGGTACGGGAGTCCTTGGCACTCTGCATCAGGTTGTCCCAGACTTGGCTATAACAACCGTTCAGAGAGTGAACCAGTGTGTAGGGGTGTGTGTGTGTGTGTGTGTGTGTGTGTGTGTGTGTGTGTGAGAGAGAGACAGAGAGAGAGAGAAAGAGAGAAAGAAAGAGTCTGTTTCTCTCCCTCTCTCCGTTTCTCTGAATTTCAAATAAAGAAATCTAATAGTTTTTTAAATCTTGATATTCTAGTCTGTATAATTTTATGGAAATAAGAAATCCTGTGTTCTAAAGCCCTCACTTTTATTTACAAGGTTTATTCGTTATATAAAACTTTTCCCTATTCCTTATTAGCTATTTTTCACAATGGCTTCCCATTTATATATATTCTATAGGCATTTTCCTCTCCTCTGTTCAGTTTAATATCCAAGATCATTTATTTTTTGCTCAAGTTCTTTTGGTTTTGGTCAATGCTGCAAGTAGTGTCTTGGTAAGATTTATTTTGCTCCCTAGCTCTTGTCTTCGTTTTCTCTTTTTCTGTCCTGAGCTCTTATTTTCTAGTACTGCCATATGTCTCTGAACTCATCTTGTGTATTTCCCTCCCTGGTACTGGAATTAACCATTTTTCCAAAGATCCCTGGTTTCTGTTATTGGAAAATTCTATTAGAAATCAAGATCTTAGTTCTAGATGTTCTTGTTGCTGTGGAGGTGTTGTTATTTCCAGGTTATTTCAGCTGAAAAAGAAAGGAATTGATGTGTTCATGCTAACCTGAATTAGCACACACACACTTTATTATCCTAGTATAAGGTCAACATGAGTTCATATTAATGTACTAATGTTCATTCATTATCAGAAGGATAATTCTGCCCATGTTCCTCTCTCCCAGCCCTGGTTTGGTCTGTGAAGTCTCAGTACAATAGCAAGAATCTTGGATCCCATCACTACCATTTATTCACTCTTATAATTTATAGCAATTCCATTATTTTTCAGACTTCTGGGAAAAATAATTTTGTCAACCAGAGTATAGTGCTTATACATAGTTACTGTTGCTTGCATATTTCACCTCACAAACTTCACTTCATTCTAGAATGACTTAAGTTGCTTTCTAAGTTTGCAATAGAGTTATTTACACTGCTTTTCCTTATTCTTTAATCCTTGAAATCCTGTAATTCTTATTTTTCTGAATACATTGAGGTTTGGTATTTATACTATGTAGTTATATAGGTTTTGAAGTATGCACATAATCATGCGTCTACGATTAGAACATCATAAAAATTGTTTCCGATGCACTAGAAAATATACCCTGTATATTACTTCTTCACCATTTTCCATGCTTTAACTTACAACCCTGGCAACCTATAGTCATTTTTTGCCAGCACTGTAACTTTGCCTTTTCCAGAATGTCATTTTATTCCTATCATATAGCATTTGTCTTTTAGATTTATTTCTTTTTTGTTTAGCAATATGTATGTATTTAATATTCATTTTTGTAATTTTGTAGCTTGATAACTCATTTCCTTTTATCAGTGAATAATATGCCATTGTATCAAAGTGGTATGATGTCTTTATTCCTTCACGTTTATTCCTTCTGTATATACTGAAACACTACTAGAATTACGTTATTTAGAATCCAACTTCAAGAGCCTGTAACTAGCAAAAAGTGAATTATGAGTCTCACAAAGGACAATTGCTGCAATTGATGAAATACTTCAAATTCATTCAAATTCTTGTGATCATACTGTTAAATAAAAACAAATGATAGTAAATGAATCCATTATTTTAAAAGAGGGTGAGTCTTTTCTCCTTTGTTTCTTAAGAATCATCATGAACTATAAAATTAGGCAAAATACCATTTTGGAGAAATATTTTCATTTAAGATCTAAAGAGTAATGGTTAAGAAAATCACCATTTTGTGACAATGGATATCAGAATGTATTTAGGCCTGGATAATGGCCTAGCTGGCTAATTCTCAGCCTGCAAATACCAGCATCCCATTTATGTGCCATTTGTGTACTGGCTGCCCCACTTCACATGCAGCTCCCTGCTTACTGCCTGGGAAAGAATTGGAGTTATGCCCAAAGCCTTGGAACTCAGAAGAGGATCCTGGCTCCTTGCTTCAGATTGATTCAGCTCCAGCCATTGTGTCCACTTGGTGAGTGAACCAGTGGACAGAAGAGCTTTGCTTCTCACTTGCTTTGTAAATCTGCCTATCCAATAAAATAAATAAATAAATCTTAAGAATAAATAAGCAAATAACCTACCAAGTTACTCTTCCTAATTTCAAATTGTGTATTGAGTAAGGAAACCAAGCATTGTATGCTAGCTTTTTGAATTTTGTGCTAGAAGTATTGTCTACATCCAGAATGAAACTGTTCTGAAGTATTTTAATATTAAAAGTTCCGAGCAGCAAGTTATATTTATGGAAGATATATCATCTAAGCTCTTCTTCACATTCATGGCCTAAAGTTATTTTTGACCATAGTGTTTGGTTTTTTGAGCAAGGAAATAATGTCCTTTTTTATTAGTGTAAGCCATGGAGGTTCATCCTTATGTAAAAATGGCTATTCCCCTAGTCAAAAACTCAAGATTTATAACTATACCAGGCATCTACTGTCATAAAAGTTGTGTATAATATCCACTCTTTGAAATGCAATAGTGAACATAATTAATCACATACCCCACATTTATAGTTCTGAATGTCATATAGTTCAGGGCTCATGGTATTTAGTCAGGACTCTTTTGCGAAACTCCATTACAGGCCACAGGTGTGTAGATCATGGCTTCTCCCTGTAAGAACAGCTAAGGTCTCCAGTTTGGCCCATTTGGCCACAAAGAACTGCATTTTGTTTTTTTTAATAGCTGAGTAGTATTCCATGGAGTAGATGAACCATAGCTTTCTTATCCAATCCTCTGTTGATGGGCATTTTGGTTGCTTCCATGTTTTTGCAATTACTGATTGTGCTGCTATGAACATAGGAGTGCATGTTGGTTTCTCATAAAACAAGTGTTCTGGATATATTCCTAGGAGTGCTATTGCTGGGTCATACGGTATGTTGTATTTGAGTTGTTTGAATGTTCTCCATACTGATTTCCATAGAGGCTGTACCAGCCTGCAGCCCCACCAGCAGTGGATTAGGGTTCCCTTTTCCCCGCAACCTCGCCAACAAGTGTTGTTGGTGCTTTTATTCATGTGGGCCAGTCTTACTGGCGTTAGGTGGTACCTCATTGATGTTTTAATTTGGATTTCCCTTATTGCCAGGGAACTTGAGCATTTTTTCATATGTTTATTTGCCATTTGGGTTTGTTCCTTTGTGAAGTGTTTGCCCATTTCCCGTGCCCATTTCTTGAGTGGCTTGTTTGTTTTGACATTTTGGTTGTTTTGTAGCTCTTTGTATATTCTGGAGATCAGCCCTCTATCACCTAAGTCGTGTGCGAAGATCTTCTCCCATTTGAGCCAATCCCAAAAGGTTAAATACCACATGTTTGCCTTAATTTGATATGATGTTATGTATAACAAGTTATGTTATGAATGTTATATGTTGTGTATAAACCAAAATTGAAATGTCAATGAGGTGGTCACAGAAGGTGGATAAGAAATCGCATTTACTTTTACCATATTGGTTACTCATTACTATGTCAATTAATTCCATAATGATGTAAATTTTTGCTGATGGTATGTTGGAGCTTTTAATTGATTGGGATGATACTCTGCTGGCTCTGTCTTCAGACCAGAGAGGGTATACCTAAGAAGCCGTTGAACTTGACTAGACAATAAGATGCTGGACTCTATGTTTGGTATATGCTTGCAATGGGGGAATCTCAACTGAACTTGAACTGTGGTTATGCAACAAGGTGGAGGAATCCACCATGGTGGGAGGGTTTGGGGAGGGGTGGGGAGAATCCCAGTACCTATGAAACTGTGTCACATAATACAATGTAATTAATGAACTTAAAATAAAATTTAAAAAAAAAAAAAAAAAAAAGAACAGCTAAGGTCTATTTTACATGTCTCTATTAGCTAAAGGATAACCAGGAGGGCAAAAAATAAAGTACACTTGCAAAAGCATTTTAGCTTTAAGTCTATTAAGCCTGTCGCTATCCAGTTATCCAAAGCAAGTCATGTGATATAGGACATCTATGCAGTGATTATGAATTGCAAAATAATAGATCCGCTACTTCTTCACGCTTCTAGTCAGTTGTTTAGAAGCCCTGTAGTTTCTTTTTTAAATTTTTTAAATTAAATTTACTCATTAATTACATTGTATTGTAATTACATAGAATCTGGGATTCTCCCCCCACCCTCCCCCCGTGGTGGGTTCCTCCACCTTGTTGCATAACCATAGTTCAAGTTCAGTTGAAATTCCCTCTTTGCAAATATATGCCAGGCATAGAGTCCAACATCTTATAGTCCAGTCAAGTCCAACTACTTATTGGGTAGACCCTCTCTGGTCTGAGGAAGCCCTCTAGTTTCAATATCGGTCTGTTCTCCAAAATTTGTCAGCTAGTGCCCAGCATATCGTGAGCAACACTGAATCTGGAGTCAGTTATTTTTATATTAACTAAGTACTCCTCTTCCCATATATCCTACTTATGATTACAGAACAGGAAAACTTCTAGTTGTAATGAGGAGAAAGCCAAAGGAGAAACCAGTGACTCATGGCTCTAGTCCAGCTCTCTGTAGCTGGAGGAATGTGGAGGATGGCTGCAGCCTTGGGATCCTACATCCACATGGGAGACCTAAAGAAACCCCTTATTCCCAGTTTCAGATCAGCTCATCCCTAGCAGTTGGGGCCAATGGGGTATGCACCAGTAGCTAGAAGATAGTGTATATCTCTCCTCTTTCTGTAGAATCTTCCTTTTAAGTAGAAAAGAATAAATCTGAAGAAAAAGGAATAGAGTCAGTACTTAAACTCATGCATAATGCTATGAGAGGTAGTATCCCAGGCAGTGACTTCACTGCTGAGCAAAATAACCACCACTGTAAGCTCTTATACTTCTGTTCATCTGCTTGTGAATCAGCACTTCAGGCATAGCATTAGATTTCCATGTACATGATAGAGATGTGAGTATGTGCCCCTTCACTGCTACCTGTCAGAGTCTGCATCGGTAAGAGGTTGGAACCAAGTATTGGCACTCCTACATGTGACACATGAATTTCAACTACTGAGCTCAAAACTCAGTACCTGAGACAGAAAATGCTCTCTTTTAATGTCATATGAAATAACTAATTATTAATTCATGCCACTAAGAAACAGAGGTACCTGGTGTTATGAATATTGGGAATCATAATGTAAGCAATCACAATAGCATCACTAAATTTATGGTAATTTTATGTTAATCACCATATGCCATATATCAATTTTCATCTAGTTTACAAAGAAATTACAACCTTTGTTAATAGTAAATTTAGCTTTCTGAGATACAAACCAAACCTCAAGCATACGAAAGTTATAATCTGAAATATCATAAATTGCATCAATTTATAAGTGGAAATATATTCAAACTTACATAAATTCCTTAAGCACACATCATAACCCAGACTGTTCTTAGTATATGTTTACAAATGAACGGAATTCAAAGTCAGGGTCCCTACAAGGAGACAAATATAAAGCATGTTTTAAAGCAAAGATTTCTTCCCTTAGCTTGGAACCTGCTTAAAACCTTGGGCACTCCTTTCTGGAAGGTTAGTGAAATCACAGATTGTCTTATTTTTTTCCTGAAAGTAAGTTTCCCATTCACACTTGTTATTCACTTACCCTTGTTTGTCTTCTCTCTTTCTAACATTTATCTACAAGGATTCTTTCTGCTCACTAGCAAGCAAAATCATGGCAAGACATCTTTATGACCTATGTTTCTATTACATTTAAGTGGAGGATTGGTGTCTTTGATATTGGTAAAAAGAGTAGATATGATTTGAAGGAGATTTTACCTTAGGGTACTATAATACCTTTGGTATCTATTTTTCTCTTTGTCTTTTCCAAAAACGTTGTAGCTATTTTGCAGGGGAATAGAGCACCAGGGAAAAGGAAATTCTTAGTGTTTCCACAGATTATGAAATATTTGCCATAACCAGAAATTACTGTTTAAACTAAAATGCTGAGAGGATGACTCATGCTTTTGGGGAATAAGGTGATAAGTAAGAAGATTCATTTTATTTTATTATTTTTTTTAAAGAGAGAAGGATGCAGGGAGAGCTCCCATCTGTTTTGTCACTCTGCAAATACCCAAGCCAAGTTTCCTATGAGAATACCAGGGACCCAAATGCCTGAGTCATAATTGATGCCTCCTAGGGCCTGTACTGACTGGAACCTGGTATTGGGATCAGGACAGGGACTTGAACCCAGGAACTGGGTACCCAAGTGACATCTTAACCACTGTGTCAAACACCTTCAGGTTTAATTCCGTGGTGGAGAATGTGTCAATTCAAATGTACTCTTTTTTTTTTTTCCCAGCTCTTAAAAGATTCAGTGGGTTAGAAATATATGAGAACTATAGAATATCCTTGTTAATTACGAAACCATTGTGATGGCTGTTATCAAAGGATCACCAAGTGCCAGACAAGGAAATTTCCATTTCCCATGCCATAGTAGTAACTTTAAACAGTATATATTGTGTTTTCTCACAATGAGTAAGTAAGTAGGTAAGGCAAAAACTAGGGAAATTTGCACAAATATTAAATACATATTTTTGGGAGATGTGATATATCTGTCCAAGGTAGGAATATAAAATATGGACAAGTAAGAGCACCAGAAGAAGATAAATTTCCAGAATTGACAGGATATAGTCTTTCTTAGACACTCATAAACATTGTTTTGTTTTTTTTGTTTCTGGATACAGCTTGGGCATCAGATTGAAATCAAGCAGATTGTCTGCTGGAAGAGAGAGAAACTAGGAAGCTTTTCAGTAGATACTCAATGCTAGGTTAACAAAGCAAAGCCAAGAAGACTCATATATGTGACCAGTTCCCTCCACAGGCCATTTTCAGAGCTCTGAAATGATGTGGCAGCCTGAAGAATGAGGAAAAAAGTTCCAAATTGCCATCTATAGTACTTGAAAAGCAAAGTATTGCTCAGAAAAGTGTCTGGACTCAAGCACAAGGCTGGACTGGTTTCACAATCTTTGCCAGATGTTGACCTTTTGTGAGAGAGAGAAAATGCAGCTTGGCTAGGAAATAATAAAGTGCAGAGCATGTAGTTTTATTTTAAAAATCCTCAGACTATCCTTCTTTTATTTTATTGGCAGATATATCATATAAATATTTCAAATTATAATGGATTTTGAGTTTTTCTTAACTATTTCCAAAGAGCTATGAGTTCTGACTTGCAGAGAGAGTACTCAGGGATTACTGGAGCAGTCACCTTAATCCTAGCCTGGAGGCCATTAGAAAGGCAAATGCACTACAAATAAACACAGCTCTCTGCTTTATGTGAAGGCAGAGCTCTGTTCACCACCAGGATCTCAGTATCTACCATTCAGCTGGCCTGGAGAGGTTTTTCCTCTAACTTGGGATGCCTTAGTAATTTTTTCTTCAGACATTTTGCTTATTTATGACCTCATGAAATAACTCCGGCTGGTTCATTTTCTGGTGTTCATTTTCTGTCTTCACACTATTTTCTTCTAATAGCTTAGAATGCATTTCAACCTGTTAATTTTTTTTCTGTAGAATATTTCATGAAGGCAGTGGCCATTTTTATACATTTTTTTCCTTTGCATGTTTCTGTAACTCCTAGTGTATGTCAGGTTCATAATATTCACTAGATAAATGCTGGTTGAGCTAACCTGAATGAATTGATAAAGCATTGTAAAATATATATTGTTAAAATAACTACATTGGTTTCTGCTTTATTTTTGCAGTAGTATGATTTCTGAACTTCTTAGGGTTATTGCTATTATTCTGTCCATAAAAATTAAACTTATTATTTCAAATACTTTGTATTAAGCAATTTCTGATGTTATTGTGTTATGATAGTAGAAATAGACTTCCCTCCGTACTGTAGTCCAACAAGCAACAGTAAAAGTGGTTACTGATTATAGCATTATTTTTGTAGCTTTATTAAACAAGCAAACATGTTTAATATACTGTTATCTAAAACAGCATTCAAAGTGAAAACTTAGGTAAATATTTCCTTCAACCTCAATTTGTCAAATAGGAGATAATAGTGCTTAGTATTCCAGAATGTTATTTGTGAATTGATGTCTGTTTATAGCTATCCCTTTGATAAAACAAATCAGTGTTAGGCTTCAATAGGCTGAGAAATTTAACATAATTAGTTCTCATTAATGTCAGAGTTTAGCATTTTCCTTATAATAAGGGCAGATCCATTTAAACAAGATTCTTACAGAACCCAAATATCTGTCACACAATGATTGTCCTTTCTGCACCATTAATCTCAAATCAACTAACTGAATGTTAATAGAAAAGTAGAACATAAACTTTAAAGACCAGCGGCTTATATTTGTGTGCATAATTTAATAGTTTTCATGAGTAGATACATATAGAAATGAAATTGATCCACCATAGGCATTTAACAATATTTCTTAATTTTTAAAATTTATTGTAGTTTATTGAGAAAGGTAGAAAGAGGGAAAGAGAGAGTGAGGGAAGTTAGGAGGGAGGCAGGGAGTCAGGGATGAAGAGAGAGACAGAGAAACTGAGAGAGAGAGAAGGAAAGTTTCCATCCACTGATTCACTTGCCAACAACTAGAACTTGAGACAGGTTGGTGAAGGAGTCCGGATCCAGAAGCTTTTTCCAGGTCTCTTGCATGGGTGCCAGGTGCCCAAGCACTTGAGCTATCTTCCTCTGCTTTCCTAGGCATGTTAGCATGGAGCTGGCTTGGCAGGGGTGCCAGCATTGTAGGCAGACCTGACTTGCATGCTACAGTGCTGGTTCCTTAACTGCAGTGTTTTGTTTTAACAGCATTGCTTTGTTTTTGATATTTGAGATCTGTAGACAATTCAAATGGTCAGGAAATAGTCAAGAAAATAAAAGTTAGATATAATCACCAACAAAGCCAAAATTCAGTGAAAATAATTACTGCTATACAAGGCGATTTAATTATAGCCTTTGCTGTTGCAGGTCCAGTGATGATTTAACTAAATCGCACTCTTAGTTGTACCACATATATTTGTTGTAATTTTTTTTTTCAGAAAATAGCCCTGTAAAAAGTATCCAGGGAGGAATCAGGCATTGAACTAATTGTTAAGATGTTATGTCCTACACTAGAGTGCTAGGGTTTAATTCCATGCTCTGACTGCTGACTCCAGCTTGTTGCAAATGCAGGACCATGTAAGCAGCAGGTGGTGCAGGGACACCTGGAATGCATTCCTGAATGTCAGCTTTGACCCTGCCTAGTTTGGTGCATTTGGGAGTCAACCTGCAGAAAAAGCAGTTCTCTGTCTCTCTGCCTCTCACATAAACAATAAAAATGAATTTTAAAAAGGTGGGTTGTAGCCATGGAATTGTAACTTTGATATTAAAAATAGGACTCACAGTCTTGAAAAAATTTAAGATTATCATTTTTAGGATATAATTATGAAATCTATTGATTTTAACATTGTTTATTGTAACTGTTGTAAGATTTAAATATTTGAGCTGATTTTTTTTCTGGGAATTTCTGTTTATTTCTGAGGACTAAAATATCCCCCAGAATGACTTGTTGAAGCATACAAGGATCTGGTATTGTGATACCAGATAAAACCACAGCCTGCAATGCTGACATGCAAATAAGTGCTGGCTGAAGTCTTGACTGTACCACTTCGAGACCAGCTCTCTGTTGCTTACCTGAAAATCAGGTGGAAGGTGACTCAAGCATGTGGGTCCCTGCCATTCACAAAGAAGGCCTTGGACGAATCTCCTGGTGGCAGCAATGGCCGGAGCTGAGTCAATCTGAAGCCAGGAGCCAGAAAGATGTGGGCCAAGAAGCTTAGTAGAACCCAGTTTTCAGAAGAAGGATACAAACATCCGGTGACTGTATGAGAAGATGGTCAGTATCACTCCCCATCAGGGACATGCCAGTCATAACCACTGTGAACATCGCTTCACCCGTTTCACATGAGTGGTATCAAAAAGGGAATAGCAAATACAGGCTCTGGAGAAAGGAGAATGTACACATGCTGCCAACGGGGACATAAATTAGTGCTTCCACTGTGAAAATCATAGGGAACTTTCTGCAAAAGCTGGAAATATAGTTGCTGTGGGATCCAGTAATTCCACTACTGAGTCTGTTTCTAAAAGATATCAATTTGTTGTGTCAAAGAGATACCTGTTCCATCATGTTTATGGCAGAATAATAGCTAAAATATGGATTACATTGTTCATTGTAAGAGGAAAAATATGGCAAATGTACCTAATGAGATCCAAATTGTTATTAAAAAAAAGAATTAGATTGTTGCTTGTGTAGCAAAATAGATGGACCTGGGTAGCATCATATTGAGTGAAAATGCTGGAAAAAGATTAAACATCACATGTTTTCCTTTATCTGTGGGAACTAAAATCAGAAAGAAAGAAAACCATTCACAGAATGTCGATTACTTGAAGCTAGAATGGGGCCAGGTGCGATAGCATAGTGGTTAAAGTCCTCGCCTTGCATGTGCTGGGATCCCACATGGGCGTGGGCTCTAATCCCAGCGGCCCTGCTTCCCATCCAGCTCCCTGCTTGTGTCCTGGGAAAGCAGTGGAGGACAGCCCAAAGCCTTGGGTCCCTGCACCCGTGGGGGTACCCGGAGGAGCTCCTGGCTCCTGGCTTTGGATTGGCTCAGCTGCAGCCGTTGCGGTCACTTGGTGAGTGAACCATCGGACAGATCTTCCTCTGTCTCCTCCTCTCTGTATATCCGCCTTTCAAATGAAAATAAATAAAACTAGAAGCTAGAATGGTGTGGGAAGGATAGAAATGTTTTTGGTTTTGAAAATAGGGAAATTGGATGTGGTATATTAATCATTATGTACATTCTATGGCCTGTTAATAATAGGGTATATGGAAACTATATGTGTCACCACCTCACAAATTTTGCTTTATAAATTTAAAGCTACAGTACAGTTTTATTGTTGTTGTTTTAATATACATGATTATCTAGGAATCTTGCTGTAATAAGTAATCTATTACCACATAAGCCAGATTTTCTCTGAGTTAAGACATAGTCCAAGCCATAATTGGAATGGATAGTTCACACAGAAAAAAATACAAGTGTTAACCAGTGACCTTCAAGAATTATATGTGTATAGTACAGCAATCATAGAATAATAGTGAATTTGATTTTATACCAAGAGAAAGGAAGTTATCAGTTTTCATGGTTAGCCTCATGACTTTCACACTGAGTGTTAGCCATAATAGAAATTAGAAACCAATTTAATTTGCTGAATTGAATATTGTTTATACTATGAACATATTGAGTTTGTATCACTAAAACAAATGAAATTGAATACAATGTAAAGCATTTATATCAGACTTAGTTCAGATATAAAATTAAACACTGAAGTAAATGGAATAATGACTGTGAGTGAGGTCTCAGACAATAGAGCAAAAATTTCAAAATGATGGCTATGCAAATGTGTTTCAGTGTCCCATGTGGTGTTAAAAAAATCTGCATGATTTAGAGAAGACATATACACAAGCTCATATATTTTGTTGGGTAACTTTTTCTCCCATTTGTTTTATATTAGTGTGACTGCCTTCATTTAATTGTGTTATCTCCATGACTCCTAAAAACATTCCAGTTTTCAAACCTTGGAAAAACTGGAAAATACAAATACATAAGCTTGGGAGTTAGTTCAGAGAAGATCAAATGGTATGTCATTGATTGGTCAAGCTAATACATCAGAATAATTTTTATTCTCACTTTATGTAGTGCAGGACCAGGATTTATTTTGTATTATATATAGTTTTAAAAATTCAGCACATTGAGATGTACCACTGCTAGGACAAAGTGACTTAAACAGCGGAAATGTATTTGTTCGTAATGTTAAGGTCTAGCAACCTGAAACCAGGTATAAGCAAAGTTGGTACTGTGGTGTGTGAGGAATGTATCCTGGCCTCATTGCTAGCTTCAAGGGGGTGAACAGGCAGTCTTTGGTGTCCCTTGATGTGTATAGCAAAAAATACTATGTTAACCTTTCCATAAGGAAATTTTGGATCAATTCCCATGACTCTTGATACCTCTCATTCACCCAAACAACAGTAGTGTTCCGTAATCTATACCTAACAGAAACATGAAGGCAGCAAGTTTGAATTTTTCATAGACGTAAGTTAGGTTGTAGAATTCTAAGGTTATTTTTAACTTCAAAGATTCCTCAATATAAGAGCCATTAAGAAAAGTTTAGTGCTTTGAACATGGCTTAAAAGTTAAGTGCTTATTTGCAGCACAAAATTAGAAGGAAATATATTGTTTGCTTCACATCATGCCTCACAATATAAAATATCAATTGCAGAATCACTAGAAATATTATGTTTAGCTGAAAAATGTCCCCCTGAAAAGATACGTGCTGATTTTTTTTAATTCTTGAGAGCTGTTATTCATCTGATCGGAAAAAAAAATGTCTCTGTAGCTTTGATTAACAATCTTGTGATGGAGAGATTACATAATCATAGCTATTTTCATAGAGGAAGTCA
Organism: Ochotona princeps; assembly: GCF_030435755.1. Classification (NCBI taxonomy): domain Eukaryota; kingdom Metazoa; phylum Chordata; class Mammalia; order Lagomorpha; family Ochotonidae; genus Ochotona; species Ochotona princeps. Next base: position 38,122,732 of record NC_080846.1, on the reverse strand, counting down.
TAAGAAGATTTAACATATATAGTGGGAAAAAATTAAATGTGAAGCAGAAAGAGATTTAAGATACTGGCCTTGAAGAATGGAGTGATAGGAACACATCCCAGGGATACTGATGGTAACCAGCACTTGCAGGTTGCAACTGATTCACTACTTCCCCCAAAGGGTATGGCCCTGACATCATTCGTAAATTCATCCCACAATTCTAAGCATGAAGTGAAGAGTGCTTCAAGGTTTTTGATTACTCACATGACAACAAACAGTTCCAGAAAGAGAGCAAATGGTCAAGAACGTAAATGAAAGGATCTACATAGCAATGCATACAATACAGTTTTTGGCATGGAAGGAATAGGACAAAGGAAAATAAACAGAAGCAGTAAGAGAGATGTTTTTCTGGAGCCATTTTGCCTAGTTAGAAACCTTGACTTCAAAACTGGTTTGTTAACTTCACTAATATTATGAATACGAATTAAGTAGGTCTGTATTACAGAGTTACTAAAATAATACATATGAGATTATAAAAGCTGATTTATGCTAAATATTAATCCTGGTAGTAGTCAGGATTAATATTTTGTATAAAGATTAGTGAGTTTAATGATTAATGCTCTAAAATTCTTAATAAAATAGAAAATCAAAACCAATTTTCTTTATAAACATGAAGAAACTTGATAAAGTTTTGTACATAAGTAAAAAGTATTTATGATGTTGTAATGTATGAAAATCAGCAGTATGAGTAATTCCAAAAATATATTGCTAATTCAGTGTTAGGAAATGAGGAAATGGGTCATATCTAGAGCATTCTTGGGACATTATCAATATTACTTAAATTAATACAAGATTAAAGTAGCACTGGAAATTAAATAAGAGGCAATATATGCACTTTTCTCTCAATTTTTGACAGGAATAATGCCTCCTAACATTGATACAAACAAGACAGATATGAAATATTTTGTTTTGTGGGTCTAATAGTCTGTTGTAACTCTTCAGTTTTGGCATTGTTTTTTTTTTTATTTTTTATTTTTTTTTCTCATACAATTTTTTTTTAATGGTGTAATTTTTTTTGACTTTTTTTATTAATTATCATGCATTATGTGACAGTTTCATAGGCTCTGGGAATCCCCCCACCCCTCCTCACGCCCCTCCCTCCTGGTGGATTCCTCCACCTTGGTGCAGTATTACAGTTCAAATTCAATCAAGATTCTTTCCTTGCAAACATATACCAAACATAGAGTCCAGCCACTTATTGTCCAGATGGGTTGAACAGTTTCTTGGGGAGACCATTTCTGGTCCAAAGTTAGAGCTGGTAGAATATCATCCCAGTCAATTAAGAGTCCCAATATAACATTAACAGCAATTTATAACATTATGGAATTGACATGGTTTTGCGTAACCAGTACGTTAAAAAAAAAAACAAAAAACAAGTTCTAACCACAACCTATGATTTGCTCATTGACATTTCAATTTTAGTTTGTATACAGGACCGGCTGCTATATACCTTAAAATGGCTATAAGGTACCATTCAGCTGTCTCGTGTCTATTTCATTTTAGTATTTAGCCATTTGTTGTGTTGAAATATAATTTTACTGATCTTGGCAGATTTTAGGATAATCTAGACTGGCTTGTAACTCTAACAAGACATCTGCCAACAATTAAGGTGCAGAACATTTTTTTTGGTGGGGGGGGGTGTGCAGGAAAGTCCCCAACACCACGGTGAAGAGTGACTAATCTTCGTGTCCCACCCAGCGAGGCATGAACAAATCCATGCCAGCTCTTTCCTGTCAGATTCCAAGCTCTACTTTTTGTTGTTTGTCTATTTATTTTAGTTTTTTTTTTTAGTTTGTATGATTGTTTGTTTGCTATGAGGGGTTTTCAGAGCGATCCTGATGGTCATTGCAAGGGAGGGTGGGGGTCCAGAGGTGGAGCCAGGCTCGGACCAGAGAAAGCTCTCCTCCCTGGTCCCGAAGGACGTTTATTGTTCTTCTGTTTCTGCGGACTGCTCAGGGCTTCTGGTTGTCTTTCCGATGACGTTGGTTTCTGCACGGTAGTGTTTGGACTTCTTCCATCCCCAGCGGAAGCTCCGGTTGGGGGTGGTTGACCTCAGAGTACTCGGCCTCCGAGGGCATCCAATTCCCTGTGGCATCCTTGGCAGTTGGGATATAGTCCTTGTTGCTCGTATTAATAGTTTGTGGTGAAGGTCTGGGAGTCTTCATGGTTGGGATCCAGGCTTTCTCCTTGCCACCTGCTCCACCCTGGAGTGCCCCCCTGCTCCACGCACATGACCTCCTGTTAAGAGGTTGTCAGGATCACACCCGATTCCCCCCTCATGCATTGGTATAGTAGTTTTACTATTGTTTAGTTTTGGCATTGTTTTGTTAAGGCAGCTATAAACACTGTCTAGATTATTGAGGATGTGTCCTCCCAAAATTAATATTTTTGAAAACAGACAGTGAACCAAATCGTCAATCTCTGCTTTAGGAAGGTTCCTATTTTAATTTCAACAGAAATGTAGATGATATTCAGAAAATGATGTCGTTGTGGAGGACTAACTTTTTTGAAGATCAAGTCACACAAGTGGAAAAAAAATGAAAAACTATGGGACCTGACACAGTAGCCTAGTGGCTAAAGTCCTTGCCTTCAATGTGCCAGGATCCCATGTGGGTGCCAGTTCTAATCCCGGTGGCCCTGTTTCCCATCCAGCTCCCTGCCTGTGACCTGGGAGAGCACTCGAGGACGGCCCAAGCAGTCAAGGAAGACCCAGATGAGGCTACTGGCTCCTGGCTTCAGATTGGCTCAGCTCTAGCGGTTGCAGCCGCTTAGGGAATGAACCATCGGACAGACAATCTTCTTTGTCTCTCCTTCTCTCTGGGTATTTGCCTTTCCAATAAAAATAAATAAATATTTTTAAAAAATGGATGACTATTAAAGTATAAATTTTGAAACCATTTTGGTCATAGTGAATCAGAAGTCCCGAATTGCAATTGGAATTTTGTAATTTCCATAGCTCTGGTGTAGTCTGTTTAACATCAAATTGAGAGTGACTAAGATAAATGACTTACATAATACTTTTAAAAATTAGTTTACTGAACATTGAAGTCTTAACAAAGCAGTTATATTTATGAAGTGGAAAAATAGAATTTAAAAAGTATCAAAGACTATGGAAAATAAAAAGTTTACGGAATGACCTGGTAGGGAACCAAGGGTGATAAACAAGAATAATAGTTGTTTCCTCTCCATTCAAACTGAAGAAATAAAACAGAAAGAACTAATTTATTGACTTGGACCACGATAGTGCTTTAGCATGGGTTAATAGGATTTTCTTCTTTCTCTTGGTTTCTTGAGTACAGTTATCTCTCCAGTAAGCAGTTGAGTCATAATAAAGACAGAAAATTCTGTGTCAGTATTCTTTTTTTTAAGATTTATTTTCATTCGACAGGCTAATTAACAAAGAGAAGGAAAGACAGAAAGGTCCTCCAGCCACTGGTTCAGTTCCCAAGTGGTGGCAACAGCTGGGGTTGAGCCAATCTGAATCCAGTAGCCAGGAACTTCTTCCAGGTCTCCCAGAAGGATGAAGGGTCCCAAGGCTTTGTGCCCGCCTCCACTGCTTTCCCAGGCCACAAGTGGGGAGCTGGATGGGAAGTGCAGTATCCAGAATACAAACTGGCCCCATATAGGATCTCGGCACTTGCTAGCCAAGAGATTTATCCACTAGGCTATTACATTCAGTCCCAGACATAGACTTGAAGCTCTTACATCTCTTTTCATCTAATTGAATGGTACACTATTCTTTCTCACAGAATTGGCTTTCCTCCTACCACATGCTTGTTTTATTATTAGAATCAACAGAATTATACATATACTTCAAGATGTAGTTCAGTATTATCCTGAACACTAACCATGTGATAGGCAATCTTGTTATTGAGATTATGACTCAGTTAGAAAGTACTGACTTACCAATCTGTCTCCATCAAATTATAATTTTGATGAATTCAGATACTTCACTTTTTTTTATCATGCCATCCATAGAATTTCAGTGCATACTGACTCATGGTTGACATATAGTGAAAATTTAGAAAGAATGCAAACTTCATTTTGTTGTAGAATAGGAGCAAGTTTTGGTATTATTAAATTCTTTATGAAAGTGATACTAAAGGTCAGGCATTTGATCTAGTAGTTAAATAGTGTTTGGGTTGCCCACATCTCATTTTTGAGTGCTTAAATTTGAGTACTAGTTCCACTTTTAAATCTAGCTTCCTGCTAATTTATACTCTGAGATGTATCCTGTGATGGCTGAAGTACTCGGGTTCCTGCTACCTATGTTGGTTCCTATATCCCTGCTTCAGCTGTCTGCTGCACAACCACTCAGAAATTGATGGAATGAATTTTTAAATGAGAGCATTCTATCTGCTCTGTTTCTGAAGTGAATAAAATGATAAAAATAAATAAAATAATATAATAAAAATAATAATAAAATAATAAAAATGAAAGCTAGGGAATTATAAAAATGAGAATAAAAATCTTTAACATTTTAGAGTTGAGGTTGTGGATCTGGACACATTTTAGTGTGTATTTCATTAAAGCTAATGGAGAGAAGAAGGCAAAGAATAGGTGTTCTTAGAAATAAAATAAATGATGAAAATACAAAATCTATCGCAATTACCTCACTCCAAAGGGAAGGAAACTATGGTAAATGATGAGTGCCAGTCTGCCAGCCCATCTAAATAATGGGTTCTTACGATTGCATTCCAGCATCACCGTGCCTTTCAGGCTGATGATAAATGTGCTCAATACACTTGACTTTTCCTGCTTTAAGAATTGGTAATTGGTCTGTGATTACAAAATGAACAGGTAGTAAGGAGAAATATTGATACTTACTATAATATGGATTTTTTAAAAAACATTGTGCTAATTTAAAGAAACTAGGCCATATATTAAAACTGAAAATAAATTTGTGGTTGGCAAGGACAGGAGGCAGCACTGAAAAACAGTTATGCAATTTAAAATTGTAAATTTTGTAGTATATAAGGCTATCTGTTACAAAAACCAATGGAAAGTCATTTGATGTATGATATTAAATAGCAATAAGAATCAATACTTCTTTAGAAGATGGATGGCTTGTAGCACTCAAAATTCTGTAATATGATTAGTTTATTAAACCCTGTATTTGGAGGGATTTTTCCAAATGCAGAAGATGTCAAAAATAATAGAGTAAAAGTGTATAATTCTAGCATCATAACAATTATAAACAATTTTATTATTTGCTTCAAGCTTTTTAATATATAAGAAAAAAATGTTTCACACAAACATAAATGTTTCTTCAGCCAGTAGGCTCTTCCTATATTCCTGTTTTGTTGTATCTCAGGGGGTTCCCCCTGCCAGCAGGCCCCTGAAACCACTGCAGCGGGGGGTGATCATGTTCTTCAGCAGCAACAACCACTGGAGACAGTCTGATTGAGCATGTCCTTTTATTGCAATGCAAGCATGAGCTTATATAAACAAAGAAAGGAGAAGGAAGGGGGTTATGTCTCGATAGTCCTTCCACCCAGCGATGACACTGTAATTGGCTATATATAAATGTGACACACGCATGGCTGGCAGGTTATACCACAGGTCAAGTTCACCATGTGTGGCTATGGGTCAGCTGACAGTCACGCACACCATGTGTGGCTGGCAGACAATGTGAGACCACACCTACTTCTCACAGTTGCTTATCAAGGAAGGCTCAGCATAGCTTGGCCAAGGACAGAGAGACTGGTGTGCAGTGCACCACCTTTGCCTGTATAGCCAGTGAATAGGCCAGGTTTGAGGTCTTGATTAGCTGAAACCATAGTGAGGGGTTCCCCCGGTGACGTGGTGTGCTGTGTGCCTATAACCTCCTACAAAGGCCAAACAGGCAGAGATCCAGGAGTGATCTTCCAAAGCTGTGGAGCAGAAATTTTAATTATGTAAAATAAAATCTTGCTTAATCTTCATTTTCTAATATTAATTTTAAGTCTTAGAAAATGTTAATCTGATACCAATTAACATTGATGTTTTCCAACTTCTAGATAAGGCCCATGCATTTCAAAGGATAAAAATAAAATATTTATTTAAGAAAGGTGAAGATTAATCAAATCATTGTGAATAATTTGTGCTGAGAAGCAATGATAGACATAAAACAACTTTCTGTCACTGCAAATGGCTGAGAAAAACAATTAATGCTTCGGTGGAATAATGTGACTACTGAGAAATTACAACACTATTGTAAAAAAGACAATTTTTCTTTTTGTTCATTCTCTTATGAAGTGATACAATAGAGTGAAAATAGAAAAAGAAGTGTAAACAGAAAATGGTGGAACAAGAGATTAGCTAGATAATATAATCCAAAATTAATATTGGTGTTTGTTTTTAAGATTTATTTATTTTTCTTGGAGAGGTAGATATGCAGAGAGGATGAGATAATAGAGAGAAAGATCTTCCATCTGCGTGTTTACTCCCCAGTTGGCCGCAACAGCTGGAGCTGAGCTAATTAAAAGCCAGAGACTTCTGATTTCCCACACCAGTGCAGGGTCCCAAGACTTTGGGCCATCCTTGGCAGCTTTCCCAGGCCTAACCAGGGAGCCGGATAGGAAGTGCAGCAGGCATGACAAGAACTGGCGCCCGTGTGGGATCCCAGAACATACAAGGTAAGAATTTAGCCATTGAGCCATTGTGCTGGACCAAATGGTTTCTTTTAATGGGCAATAGTTTTGAAACAGAGTGAGGAAATATAATTTAATTTTATATCATTTCAACTGTGCTTTAGTTCCTTTATCCAAGCTGGTGAGAATTGTTTTCTCTGTCACTTATCGCCAACTTTTACCCTATTCATGGACTGATGCTAATGGAAATTTTGGTACATTAGTAAGAATAAATCAACCCTTATGATCTAAATGGAAGATAACTTTCTTTCCTTGCTGTGAATCTGCTTTTCAGATAGCGAGTAAATAAATCTTAAAAAAAAAAAAAAAGGAAATACAATTCAGGGAACTTTTTGTTTAGAGAAGATATAATTTATCATTTAAATCCATCATCACCAACAACATGACTACCATATCCACAACCTGTCTCAGCTTTGCATGATAGCCTGTAGTTTTGTCTGGTTATACATTTGCCATTTCTCATTGGATTCTTTCTCCTAGAGGTGTTGTGAAAATCTTTCTCATGCCCATCACTACAGAGTCTTTCTGCATTCACTCAGCACCACTGGAAAACACCATTCTGTTTCTTCCATACTCTTTCAGCAGCCTTTCTATCCCACATGCTAGCCTGCTGCACAATTAGCTTCCTTATCTTCCCCATAGCCAGATTGGAGATAACTTATTCCAGATGAATGTTGAACCTACTCTTTCTAGGCCTGTTGCTTGTGTCAGAAAACAAAGGAAACGATAGATAGAGGCAAACATAAATACAAATAAAGATATGGTTGTCTACTCAAGATCTGTTTCTTTGACATAAGTTTTGGAGACAAAAGCAAGGAAGAGTCTGATTTTATCTTGTCTCCTGTATTCTTAGGATTGGGGACAACACCAATTTAGTACATTACAATATGATATGATACACTAAATAACTGATTAATGATTCAAAATATTCTCCACAGTACACTAAGGTAAGTGAATGAAAACATTTCAGGCACGTAATAGGCTATTTTCACTTTTTATAAATAATGAGCTTCTACGTACATTTGAGAAAGTGAGTGCATAAAAACTCCACAAAAGGCATGTTTAATGGAGGGTTTTTGTTTCTAAAGAACTAAAACTCTCCAAATATTCACAATTATATTTTATCACTTTAAGATTCTTAGTTCTAATTGTATTTAATGCAGAGTGTTACATTAAAAGTGTTAAAATGCAAGCATTATAGATAAAATAATTTTAAAGACCATTTTATCCTTTTAGTTAACTTGAAATTTAATAGATTCTTTAAAAGCCTGTTTCAATGTTGTGGGAAGATTGTTTTGATGATTTTGTAAAGAATTAATCAAGGAAGCAAAACATTTTTGTATGTACATTACAATGATTTTGATGAGTTGTTAGCATATTTCCTTAAATAGATTATCAAGTCATATTAATTAAAAGCCAGATTTTTTCCTTTAAAAACTTTTTTTTTATTTCCATTAAGGGAAGTTGAGAAAGAGGAGGTGTCACACATACAATATTTGTAGATCTGGACAAAGTTAAACACTAATTACTTTTCTTGAATTCATCTCAGAGTTGATTATGTGGAAACAAAAAACATGAATTGGGAAAGAGAACCACCTGCAACAAGAATTGGATCCTCTGATTTGCGTCAATGGAGTGGATAAGAAATATAGGCTGCTTTTTATAAACTGCTTAAGATCACGTGCGGTAAGAGCAGTGCAGCAAAGCCACAGAGATGCAGAGCTGCAGGTCCACAACCTTTTGTAAAGTTCCACTCCTTGAACTCAACCAGGACATGACATCATTAAGATGTGAGGAAATCTCTCCCCTAGTAATGACTGAGAAAATGAAACAATACTCCCTCTTGAAACTGAGCAAAAACTATAACCGCTTTTCTTTAGAATAAAACATTTAATCTTCAGACAGATAAAATAAAATCTGCTTTCTTAAGACAGTGAGAAACTCTCTGTGGCTCTTGAAAAGGAATAAATTATACCAATTGTAAATAATAGCTCTCAGAAACATAAAGGGGGTGACAATTCCCAACTCATCCTATGATGGTATAATTTTATTTAATATCAAATCAGATAAATCCATGAAAAGACACTGTTTTGACTTATGAGAATAGATTTAAAAATTCTCAGCAAAATTTTAGCATATCAAATTTAATAATACATTTAAGAAGTAATAAATCACCACCACGAAGGTCTCATTCTAAGAACAAACAACTGGTCTAATATTTTTTAAAATGCAATTCATCATGTTAATGAAGAAAAATGCCATGTGATCAGGGGAACTGATACAGAATTGCATTTGCCAAAATTGAATACCCATTCATGTTCAACATTTTTAGTAAATAGCAAATGCAAGGGGGGTGAGCTTACCTTAATAAAGAGCATTCTTCCTCCCTGAGATCCACTTTTACTACTTGTATTAAACAATGTAGTGCATTCATGCCAGAATAATATGGTAAAACCTAAAAACATATGAATTGTAAAGGAAAATTTTTAAATGAATCCCTACATAGGAGCCTGTTTTTCTACAAAGAAATTCTCAAAGAATGAATACAAGCTAAAGTGTTTGAATGTGTGAAATAATATACTTTTACAAGATCAAGGTACAGTCAGTAATCTAGCCCATTCTTGGTGGGAGAAAGTGATAGTTTGTGGGTGAGTGCCATGGTGCAGCAAGTTGGCTGCCACTTGGGACACCTACATTCAATTCAGAGTGCAGGTTGCAGATCTGGCACATCTGCTTTAGATCCAGCTTCTTGTTAATGTGTCTGAAGGCAGGGAATAGCAACCCAATCCCTTGTGTCCCTGCTACCTGTGTGGGAGACGCAGATGGAGTTCAGGTTCTTGATTTCAGTCTGGCCCATTCTGGCTGTTGCAGGCATTTGGACAATGAACAAGCAAATGGAAGAAATCTCTTGTTTTCTGACTCTGTCACTCCCTTTTTCTCAGGATGCTTTTGAAATAAAATCTACTAAAAGTAAAGTAACTCAAATGATGTGTAAACAGATTAAACAGAGAGGCAGAAGAACAACATAATTACATGCTAATCATGCTGGGTAAATGCATGCATTTTCTTATTTTCATTGTTATGTGTATTGCATAACATAATTCTCTGTTATATATTTTTATCATTTAGTTATTTTTATCTCATCTATTATGTCTTGTAACTGTGAATATTAAAGAAACTGGAATGGGCACAGGAAGTAGCTGAATCATGACATAGGCCTGAGAATGTCTCAGGGAGTCCTGAGAAAGGATGACTTTGATGACCTTGTGGTAATTCTCTGGTGCTGAGGCAGATCTGCAAATGCTAAGGGCTAAAGTTTCTCATGAGTTAACGCCTACCGTTGGTAAGGGATACCTAAAATATATAAGGTAAAGGGAGACTGATGACAATCAGCTGTCAGAAAGTCCAAGATCAATAATGAAAAATTGTTTTCTGATAGGTTAAAAACATCATATACTGTGGGTAGATGATAAAATAAAATGATTTATGTGTGTTTATGTGTACATTAAGTGCATAATGGTTGCAGCAACAGCTCACTAAAGTATTTGTGTACCAGAAAGTTATTTGATGAAAGTAAGAAAGAGATTGGGAATTAAATCTAACCCGGAATAGTGAACATTTGGAAAGGAAACTCTTGCTCTTCGTGCAGCTCAGGCAGATTCTTCCTATTGCCCAGGATGTACTACTTTCTCTCCTGGCAACTCTGTTGTCTGTACACTTTTGACTATTTAATTTTTTTTTCTGTTCTTTTCTCCTATACTAGCCATGAAGACACAGGCCATGCTCTCCAGTTCACAGATGTACAGGCACATAGTATATATGTGCTTTGGAATCTGATCCATACAATTCTTGTTCATTGCCATGTCTTATAGAGTTTTCTCTGTCTTTTGTTTTTAAATATTAGTTTCAAAATTTCAGTTCTCATATTTAGATCTTCTAAGCCATTTGAGTTGTTTTTTTGTGTATGGCAAAAAGTAGGAGTCTAGTTTAATTCTTCAGCAAATTACATCCCATTTTCCCAGCAACATTTATTTAAGCCTGGTATTTTTCCAATGCACAGTCTTAGCATCTTTACAAAGATATGGTATCTGTACATGTGTAGGTTTACTTTTAAGGTCTTTATTTCATTCTTTTGTCTCTGAGTCTGTTTTTATGCCATTACTAGTATGTCTTAATTACTGCAGCTTTGAAATGTGTTTCAAAGTCTGATGGTAAAACACTTCCTACTTTCTTTGTTTTATGTACAATTTCTTAGTTCCTGAGAATCATTTGTGGTTCTGTACAAAATTTAGTAGGTTTCCTTCTAATTCTGGAGAAAATATAGCTAGAATTTTGATAGGCATTGTATTGAATCTGTAAATCATTTTGTGTAGTGTGATATTTAAACTGCCTTTATGCCTCCTCTTCCTTCTATTTATGCCTTTCTACTTCCTTTTATTTTCAATTTATTTCATTAACATTTTACAGATTTTTTGAGATATTTCTTGTCCTTTCATAGTTTTGCTATTATTTTAAAATTTTTATGCAGCTATTATTACTGTTTATTTTTCAAGTACCATACTATTGGAGTATAGCAACACAATGATTTTTACATATTGATTTTATAACTTACAAGTTTGATAAATCTGGTAGTTCTCATAACTTTTTGACTTTATTGACTGGAAACTTTTTCCCTCTTTTGTATTGTAAAGTTTCCTCCAACTACTTCAACAACTAAATTTTCAGCTAAGAAAACTACTGTCATGGAAATTGGGACCTCTTTATATTATTTCTTTCTTCTGTCTTCTTTCTCCCTTGCAGTTTTGAAAATACTTTAGCTATCTTTATCATGGTGGAACATGATTGTAAGTTGTCTTGGAATGAACCTGGTTGTGTTTTTAAACAGTCTTTAAACTTAGTGATTCTTCCCTCTGTTAAATATGGCTGCTAATGCCTTATTCTGTCACATTTTTTATTTTGCTCTACATACTTTTCAGTTGATGGCTTTTCAAATTTTGTTTAATTATTTCCATTCTACTATGTATTGTCTGTTAAAATATTGAATCACTTCTTTGGGTTCTTTTGCTTTTTATAAAATATCTGTTTTGAAATCTTCATTCAGTACTTGTAAATTTCAGAACCATTAGGGCTGATTCTGATACTTTATTGTTAGGTGTGGTTATATGTCCATAAAACTTGTTGGTAGTTGATGGTGAAAGATTTTTTTTTTAAAAGAGAAGCATGCTGCTGGCTGAGTAAGATATTATAGTGAGTACATCCCGACAAAGGTATCTATCTGAATAGTTACCGTCACAGCAGGTGCAGAAGTGAGAGGTAGCTTCTGCTTAAAAAATCTTCCATATAAGATATCCTTTATTTTCCATTTTTACCTTACTATTCTCCCTTAGCATCTTTGCTTTCTCTTTACTAATATTACTACCCTGTCCATTCTTGTTCGATGGTAGAAAATTGTTTATTGTATTTTGGTTTGTTTTACCAAATGTATCCATGCTTGTGTATTTATAATATAACATATGCAGTATCATATTATATGCTGAATTGTGTTTTCTTAATAACACCTTATAGGTTGAATTAAATGGTATAGTTCTAATTAATTTTTAATAGTCACATGAGAATATGTGGATATAATGTAGCAGTTTTCTATGGATATTTTTTCTACTGATGAGTGTGGAGCTCGGACTATATTTCATGTACCAGTGCTACACTAAAAAAGCTCCAGGACATATCCTGGAAACTTTTAATTGTTTCTTTCTGTATTGGATATAACCAGGAGGATGAGTTAGACTCACGAGACAGTTTTCCAAAAACATAATATCAACTCGCTTTTCCATTGATAATGTTTCTAAAGTCCTTTCCTCCAATAATGTTTCTAAAGTCCTTTCATTTGTTCACTTCATAGTTCTTTCACTTTTTTATAAGTCTGGTTGGTGTGAATTTATTTTGTTTTTGAACATTTGGATTTGTTTAGCAAATGCTCTTCACATTAGATTTTTAATTGTTTCATTGTAAATAGAAATGTTATTTATATAAGGATTACTTAAATTATTTAAAATTTTTATTACTTATTTTTGTCTTCTTTGAAAGACAGAGAGATAGAAAAATTCCTTTCATCCACTTTTTATTTAGATTCCTGCTAATGCACACTTTGGCAAATAGCAGATACTGGCATGAGACTTGCATCCCCATCACTCATGGGAGAGCTAGATTAAATTTGTAGTACTTGGCTTCAGGCATAATGCCTTTTTAAAATATTAAAATTTAAAAATACAACTTTAGAAAGATCATCTTCAGAGTGAGTGTGTATCACAACGCTTAAGATGCTTGGGATGATACTATTCAAAAATAGGATTTATTCATTTTTTTTGAAAGGCAGATTTATAGAGAGAATACAGAAATTTCTCTTATCTGCTGGTTCATCGCTCAAGTGGCTGTAATGGCCAGGGATGAGCTGATGTGAAGCCAGGAGCTGGGAGCTTCTTCTGAGTTTCCCATGTGAGTGCAGGGACCCAAAGCTTTGAGCTATCCTGCTATCTTCTGATATCCTTGAGCTATCTTCTGCTACTCTTCCAGGCCACCAGCTAGGAGCTGGGTGGGAAGTTAAACAGCTGGAGAATGAACTGCATCCCATATGGGATCCTGGCATGTGCAAGGTGAAGATTAGCCATTGAGCCATTCCCTGGGCCCTGGATAGTACCATTGTTTGAAAAAAGAATCCAATTTTCCAGAAAGGCAATGGGAGAGAGACTAACACAGAGACAGAGAGAAAGAGAGAGAAAAATCTCTCATCTACTATTTTAGTCCCCACATGTCCACAGTAACTGGGAAATGGGTTGGCTTGAATCCAGGAGATTTGAACTCAGTACAGATCTCTGATTTATGGAGCAGTCACCCACAGTCTCCCAAAATGTACATGATCAGAAAAATGTAACTGGGTGTGTAGCCTGGCCTTGAATCTAGGCTCTGTGATATGAAATGTGGATGACCCTAATAGTATTCACATACTTGTCCCATTTGCTATTTTTTTTAAGATTAACTCATGTTCTTTTGTTTATTAAGAACATCTCAGAAAAACTCACAGTGTTTGAGTTCATTATGCTCCTTAAGAGGCTAGCCTGAGTTTGCATTGCATATTTACCAGAAATGTTACTGCTGTCATGCTCATTTAAATGTGTTTTCTCACATTTTTCTGAAAACAAGCAAAAAGTTACTTCACTTGAAAATTAGACTTTTAGGGGGCCCAGCAGCATGGCCTAGTGGCTAAAGTCCATATGGGCACCAGTTCTAATCCCGGCAGCTCCACTTCCCATCCAGCTCCCTGCTTGTGGTTGGGAAAGCAGTTGAGCACAGCCCAAAGCTTTGAAACCCTGCACCCATGTGTGGGAGACCCGGAAGAGGCTCCTGGTTCCCGGATCAGCACAGCACCAGCCGTTGCGGTCACTTGGGGAGTGAAACATCGGACGGAAGATCTTCCTCTCTGTCTCTCCTCCTCTCTGTATATCTGACTTCATAGTAAAAATAAATAAATCTTTTAAAAAAATCACTATTTCATACTATACATTTAATTATATTTTATATATAATTCAGAAAGTTGCTATTTCTTTTCTTTTTCCTATTAAAAATATTTTGAATAAAGATTAATTATTCATATAGAAGTCAGAGATACATAGAGGAAGAAATACAAAGATTTTCCACTCACTAGCTCAATAGCTAAAAGGCTGCAACAGCCAGTGGTAGGCCAAGCAGAAGCCAGGACCCAGGAATCTTGTCTGGTTCTCTTGTGAAGATGGCTGGGGCACAAACGCTGGGGCCATCTTGTGTTGCTTTTCCTAGGCCATTAGCAGGGAGCTGAGTTGGAAGTGGAGTAGTCAGGGTGTACACTGGCATGCATATAGGATGACTGCATGGCAGAAGGAAGCTTAATAGCTACACCAAGATGCTAGCCCCAAGTGTTCTGCGTAGCAAATACTTTTAACACTTTTTGTTGCTGGGAATTTCATGTGAGAAGAGATGAAGATGACCTCAGTTCTTGTCTCATGTGAAGGAAGAATTTCATGCAATTTCAGTGTGTACAGAATAATTTAATAAATATGGAAACCTGTCACAGCAACAGTGTGTGGTGGGTGGTAGTAAAGCTGAGGAAATGATGAAAGTGGTGTCTTTTCAGCACAAGTTTGAGAGAGGACAAACTAGGACAGCAGTTTACAATCACAGGCCTGAACTCTAATTCTGTGTGGTTGGTTGAAAACAGCAGAAGAGTGTGGCATCCTGCTTCTCCCAATTTCGTGATAAACTGAAATCAAGGCACTGTCTCCTTGTTTCCTCCAGACAAAAATTCAGTAAAATAGGGGTTGACTCTTTGATCTGATCAACGATAGCTTTTGGGAGGCCCTTTGCATTCCCTCAAGGGGATTTCCTGATTTTTTTTTTTTTTTTTGATTTAGTGATGAAACTGGAAGTCAGGAAAATGCAATTCACACTCCACTTAACCACACAGTTGCTATTCTTATGATAAAACCAGGAGCCAAGAGGAATTTTCTACTGTGCAGGATGGGGACAGGCAAGATTTTATATTATTAAAGATAAATTTCACCGTAGACACTGCCCATAGTGACTACCTATTGTCATGGCTGACTCCTTACAGTTTCACTTTTCAAAGTGCTTGAGTCAAAGTCCATATGCTCCCTTTCTAACTCCCTTTCTCCTGATTCATTTCAGTAAACTTCAACATATTTTTATATTCCAGAACTCGTTAATGTGATAAATCAATACTATTTAATGTATGCTCATGAGTAAATGTACTAGTCATATGTAATATTTCATTGAGACATTTCTTTTAAAAGATAAATAAACCTCGGTCCAGTGGTGAGGATTCAAGTTTTATGACAAGAATTTACATAGATGTATTTTTAGACTCTTCTCATGTCACTTTTTTTTTTTTTTTGCTCAGTTTTAAACAAAGAAATTTTGAGATATAATCACATAACACATTATCTGTTAGGTATATACATAGATTGAGGTGTAACTTCTTAGTTTCTGGTTCATAACTTCTATGCAGGGCATCTAATGCACACATTAGTATTGGCTGCATATACTGTGTTTTCTGTGAGGTGAGTAAAGAAGCACATATAATAAAGCATTTTTGGTGCTAAAATGCTACACCAGGCACCTTAATTTGCTGCAAATAAGACCAAATTAGAGTTTAAAATGAGAACATTGCTACCTGTGCTTCTGGTAGCAATGCAGCATCCTAACAGCATGTAAGCCATCACAAGATTTAGAGCTCAACTCAATCAGTGGCAACAAAATTAGAAATAAATAGAGGAGGATCAATACAAAGTGCTGTCTGGAATAATGAAACAGCCCTGGGCTGGAAAAATCTATTTTATTTTTCTTTTCTTAGCTAGGAACTGTGGAAATATCTGACTAGTCCAATGGAAACTAAGTGAATTTTGTTTATAAAGAGAAAGAAAAATCAATGATAACTATTAAATATAGTATAAAACATAAACATACACACAGTTGTATGTACTTGAATTAAATGTAAAAATGAAATTAAATGAAAAAACAATTAAAATAACCTTATTTTGGTGTACACATTTTAAATATACACTTCTTTTTTTATACTATGCATTTTTTGGTGAACTTTTTCAAGATTCCCTACTTTGGAATTTAAGGGCTTTCTCGCTCTTAAAATAAAATTATCTTTGAGTTCATTTTATTCTCATGAAATTTTTTAAGCAACCCAGAGTTGTGATTAATTTCAATTGATGAAATAGTCTTAAAATATGCAAAACAATGCATTTTTTTGTGTCAATAAATACCATGGATGTGAATGTTTAGCCTAAATGTGTTAAAATGCCTGTATCTCACCTCATATTATCTTGGTTCCAATCCCAGCCCACGCTGCTACATCCAGCTGCCTGTACCAATTCAGACTGTTGGAAGCAGTGGTGACAGAATGAATGATCAGATTCCTGACATTCATGTTAGAGACTTAAGCCAAATTTGGGCTCTCAACTCTGGCCCATTCCTGGCAACATTTGGTAAATGAATAAGGGAGCTCTTTCTGTATCTCTGCCACTGAAATTAATAATAATAATAGTAATAATTTATAATGATAATATCTGTACCATGTGAATATCATGGAAAAACAAAAATAATGAGCAGTATTTTTTATTGCATTGTAAGGCTCTTGAAGTACTAGCTCAAGCCTCTGACCTGAGAAGCTCTTTGAATTGCCTATTAAGGAAGCAGTAGCTACTTTCCCTATGTAATCAGGGTCCAGGATGTAACTGTAATAGAATTTCTCAGTGTTTTGGGTACAACCTCATATTGATATGTTAATATTCTGTTTGTTAATGTAATATAACATACTGATGTGTTTAGTGGAAAAATCAGCAGCTTCCATGACATTAGGATGGTGTTTGTGTACAATTCTTGTGTAACACTAATGTTACAGAACAATAAGTGGCAGATTATATCACTTCAGCCTTTTTGTTGGGGAAAGCAGCAGTTTCACTTATTGGAGAGTTGAAATGAAGTCTAGTTTCCAACCTCTACGATTGACTAGCATGAGTTTTTGCGAGCTGTAAGCCTAAGCCAATTTCTGTTTTGAGAAAAGCACCTCTTTTTGCAGGTGACTTGACAGATGATGAGCCCTGGCTCATCATTAAAATTTTGTTTTCAAAAAGCATAAAACAATTGACTAGTTCTTAAACTGGGAGCTAATTTGAGTTTTTGCCTACAAATGAGGGGTTAGGAATGGATGGGAGTTGCTTTGAAAGTGATTTTTGTGTTTGAGGTTACAGAGCATACACCATAACCAAGCAACACTTTTAAATTCTTATGACAATAGAAAGCTTTTAAGAGAATATTTAAAAACAAACACTGGAGAAATCATTGCAAACAAAAACACAATAGCATCATAAATTGATGTAAATGTCCTTCAGCTTTTAAAGCAACATAAATAGCAAATTTCTTTTTTCTAGAGGTTAATATTTTCCCAGGAAAGAAAACTTTTAGAATATTCTGAGAATACTTCTGCTGTTCATGAAGAGAAGGTATTAAAAGCGTTTTTGGTAAAACATTTTACTTCATTTATAATATGATACACATTTTCTTGAACTTTTTGAAGTCATATTAATTCACATATCTCTAAAATTAAATCTTTTTAATGAATGATTTCACTCATGTGTTTTGCATTAAATACATACAAGCACAATCAAAACATCTCCCTAAAACATCCTCAATGTTCCAAAATATAAGTGTAAAATATTATGATGTTGAGAGGGACACATTTATAATTCTTTTTCAGTATATATATTTTAAATTTTATCTTCTTTCTTTGAATATTAGAAGTGAGTTATAATAGATATAATTATTTTGCTTACATTTTATGATGACATATAGGCTATGCTATAATAGTTCACCTGTCTTTTCATTTTATTTTTATTGGATTTACATTTTTAAAAATATAAAACCTTCAGCACCCTCACTTAAATATCATAGTTAGAGCAGTTGGAGAGGTATGCCAACTCTTACAATACCAGTTTAGGTTGGCTTCATTTATAGTATTTGGTTTTATAAAAAAGAATTTTCATAGAAAAAAATCAACAGAAAAGCTTTTCCTACTACAGTTTCATCTTTCAGTAGTTCTAATTTATGCATATTTATTCAAGTGAGCTTATATTTTAGTTAATCTGCTAAAGCCAGATATATAATAAATCCTGTTAGAAAATAAGCAATTTGCCACATTCATAGCTAGAAATAATATAATCAACTAGGTTGGGTCAACGCTCTCTCTAGACTGCACTGTTTATAATAAAACAATGAAGCACCTAATTACCACCTTGGACATTTGAAAAGGGAGGGACTGTTACTGTGTGTCTCAAAGGTGGGTGATAATGGAAAACAGCTGCTTCATTTTCTGTGTCTTTGAAATGACCACCTGAGGCCATGCTGCTTTCCTACCTATTCAAAATAGGTCGCTATCTGCTTAGGAGAGTGCTTAAACACCATTTGCAAGAAATTCCTTTCAAGGGATAAAACTTGGCCCTACCCAAAATTTCTTTTGGTTACTCTGAAAATATGTAAAGCTAAATTCATACGTTGATATATATTTTTGGCTATCCCAAATATTTGACCCCAGTTCTCACTTCATATAGTTTTTAGTTTTACTTATTTATGAGAGAGAGAGAGAGAGTTTTTCCATCAACTAGTTTACTTCCCAAATGCCCACACTGGGCAAGAGGTGAGGTCAAGAGCCAGGAACATTATCCAGGTCTCCCACATGAGTGGCAGGAGCCCAATTACTTAAGCATCACCACTGGCTCTCAGGGCTCTCATTAGCAGGAAGCTGCAATTAGCAGCTGGAACCAGAAAATTGAATCTAGGCATCAGGGGGTACAGACGTTTTGAGCTCTGGAATATATTCTTCATCCAGTTATAACTTTAAATCTTGGCTGAATTGGGAATCCATGAATCAGGAAATGTTAAGCATTAAATACAAACAAAAAAGATAGTGAAAAGGCTGATTTCTTGTTGATAATTTTATTTTTTCTTTAACCATCTCCCCTTTTCAATATGAAGGGAAGCAAACTAACTTTTATCTTCCTATCAGAGTTTGAGGTAAATTTAGTATCAGCTAATGAACTGACTCATTCCTCACCTTATCCCCTTTTGAATATATGTCATTTCATTCCTACTGTAGACTAATTCTGCCTGTTCTTGCACATTATGTATATAAAATTATAGGACGCCTACTCAGTGTCTGTTTCCTTTCACATATTAAATTTCTAAAATGTATTCATTTTTTATGTATAGCAGTAGCTGAGCTTTTTTTCCTCCTTTGTTGAATGACTTTTCTGTACAATTGATCTACCCATTTTACTATTGCTAAATATTTGGGTCTTTCTATATTTCCATTTTAAGTAAAAACAATTATTCATGTTGTGAGGCATGTGTTTTGGTGGATATATTCACTTCTTTTTTATGGATGTATACCTCAAATTTTAACTGTTTTATTTAGCTGCAGTGAATATCACCAGTTTTCCAAAGAGTTAATGATGAACAAGGATAGAAGCTTCTTCCATTTTAGTTCCTCAACCTGTAGGCAGGCCCAATCGCTGTATAGTCCTGCACTTAACTCCTTGCATTCCTTTCGAACTATGTGGCCCACTGAGAGGACATTCCACAGAGTTTGAAATGCAGGGAAAAGCTATCTCAGCCCCACTCACTGTCTTTCCCTCCAAACCCAAAATCCAGCCTAAGTTATTCAGGATCTGATCTGCTGCAAATCCTGGCCACTACTGTGTGCTTGCTCCATATTCCTGGGCAGGCAGTTGGCCACTTCTCTAAGTGTCTCTTTAATAAATTCATTTTGGCTATAAGTGTTTGCTCTGTTTCCTCTCTGTTCTTTGCCTCATTTTCCAACAGTTAACACTTATTCTATAACTGCCTTCACATTAACTCCAGAAGAGGTAGAGGATTCATGTTGTAAGGCATCATCTTTTTATAGATTTAACAGTGATTGACCTTGATTTATAAAACAGTATCTGTTGACAGAATCACCACAAAGGTGACTAAAGAGCTCTAATTATCAAAGTAATATTCAAATCAATTGTTTTATGTTCTCATACCTCAGTTAAGGGTTCTATAGTTATGTCTTTTCTCCTATCACATTCTATCCCATTTTCATTATAACTTTGACTACAGACATGTAACTTGCTTAACCCAGTAAGACAGTAAATGTTTAGACCCAACAGAATCTTGAAAAGCCATTTTCTCTCTAAGTTCAAACTCTGCCACAACTTAGGGAATAAACCAGGTTACACTTAAGGATAATGAACCACATGGAGTTACTTTAGGGTAGCTGAACTCCTGCTCACTGCCTAGCATATTCCAAACATAAGCACAGCGAATATAAGATAAGTCTTGCCTGCAACAATGGAATAACCTAACAAACACAGAGACTTGTATAATAAGAAGCAACAAATACTAACCAACAAAAAATGTGTATGATATTTCTTGGAAAAAATGAAGGAGTAAGTTTTGTAAACATTCATGATAATAATCACTAAACAAAGGGCTTTTCATATGTTCTTCTACCCACAAATTTCTTCCCTAATTATTTTTTTAAATATTAATTTTTAGATAAATACTCAAAAAATAAAAAGAGATGAGAAGAGATTTTTCTTTTATCTACTTATACTTTGCCCAAACACCCACAACAACCATGGCTGGATAGACTAAAGCCAGTAGCCTAGAGTTTCATCCTGGTTTCCCACATTGGCTGCAACTCAACTACTTGAACCTCTTCTGCTGCTTCTCAGAATGCATTGTCAAGAAGCAGGGGTGGAAACTGACGTGGTGAGACTCAACCTGGTACTAAGAAATGGGATGCTAGAGCCTTAAATGGCAGATGAACCTGCTGTACCGTAATGCCCATTGCCTGTCTATTGCTGTTTTAATTTCTACATGATTTGGTTTTACTTACTCTGGTGTTGGTTCAGTAGTTAGACTCACAGGCTTTTCGGATTTCCCCATTTAGAGTAGAACACTCTTCTCTGTGCTGTACTGTCTGTCTTCTTTACTTGCTCTATTTTTATTTATCATTTTAGCAATCTAACACTCTTGTAACAAATTTCTTTCTCCCTCTCCACTATTTCCTTTTTTTTTTTTTTAAATCATTCCACACTAGAATTCAGCTGCATAACTCAAATAGTGATTTGTTTTGGAGACATCACCAACTTCAAGGTATAGATGAATTGTAGATTATTGCAATATATGTGCTAAACTAATATTGACAGATAATATATGTGTACGTGGTAGATAGATATGTCATTTTAAAATCTAAAATGGCCCAAATCAAAGGTAATACTAACCTTTATATTGTTTGTCATATTTTATGACATATATATATACACATATATAAACAATCATGGCAATAAAACTAATTAAGTGTGATGAATGACAAAATTTTTAAAATTGAATCAGAATCCTGAACTGAGTTTTTTTCTTTTTTCTGAGAATTAACAAAACAGAACACACTGGTAGAAAAATAAGTTAAAACAAAGGCAAAAGGATGATGTACAATGAGAAAAGAAACAAAAGTTGAGCAAATTGTCATAACAACAATAACAAATTATTTTTCAGAGGGGAATAAAAATGAACATATATGAGGTAAATGAAGGATATCATTCAAATGCTGAAGAGAATGAATATAAACACCTAAGAACAAGTGTCACAAACAAAAATAATCTGATACATAGAAATACGTGCATACTATTCAGAGAGAGTGAAAAGCTTAAGAATAAAGTTATTTATACTCAGCTTATCCAGAGTATCTACTTTTTTTCCAATCATGATTCTAAGTGCTTGTATCTATTAACAACAAAAAGTACAAAACATGTCTATCCCTGAACTTTGTCATGAATAATTTTGCTCCCCCCAAAATAAATTTGATCCATTGCGTGGTACCAGAGAGATCACAACAGACAACAGACAAGTCTAGGATGTGTAGGGTTTTTTTTTTAAGTTTTTTTTTTAAGTTCTATTTTTCATTTTTGGTGTTTACATAGTTGACTGAGGTGAGACTGTTGTTCCCAAATCTTTCCCCCCTTCCTCCTGTGTGTGGGGTAAGGGGAGAAATTAGGGGAGAAGCTACAACCAGCCTCCCCACCACTCTGGTATTCTGGAATGGGGAATAGCCACCCTATGCTCTCCCAGGATCACTGATGCGGGGCCTGCTCTGAGGATTCCATTCAAGTGGTTTTGATAATTCTGAAATGCTGTTGATTACATCAGTCCAAGGATGTGCAAATGCTTCCAAGGTCCATCTGTTGACACAATCCTCACCAGAGATTCCATTTGCCCAGATATTTGCTGTCAACGATTAGGTGGGGTAGTTGAGAAATTTGTTCTGCTCTACTTTCTCTGTTATGGTGCCAGCTGTCCTCTGCTAGCTGTAATGGATTGCCATATCCTCAATTTGCATCTGGGCATGCCATCCACTGCTCTGTCTTAGCGACTGAGGAAACCCAGTTTTGACTCATGCACTGCATAGTCGTACCACAGATGCTGCGATTCTTATCATGGTTAGAGCATTGAGTCTAGCAGTTCAGTTGGGAGGATCCCCACAATAACTTTGTCTGAGGTGGTCCAGACCTGACTCTTGTATGTGATTGCCATAATGGGTCTAGCTCAGTCTGTCACTCATGTCAGCATACATACACTGGTAGTTTAAATTGCTGGGTCAGTTCTGTCTCCAAACCCATCTCTTACATAAGCTGTGGATTCCGTGGCCCAGCCCAGCACTACCTACCACACACTTGGCCCTCATATTCACCAGTGGGACCTGCAGTCTGGTCGGGAAAACCCCCAATAACCCCCACAATGCTCAGTCCCAACCCTGGTTCCTATGCTTTACCAGTACATGCAACAGTCTGGTTCAGGTTGTCCGCATCACATTTAGCTCTCTTTTACATCAATGGGCATTGAAACTTAGTTCAACCTGATGGACCCCACTATTCAGCCCACATTCATGCCAGTGGGTGACCTGCCTGTCTAGCCAGACCTGCTCCCAGCCTTGGTTCTCATGCTTTCCAGTGGAATTGTAGCCCATCAGAGAAGTGTCCACAGTTTCTCAAACAGGCCCACTCCCAGCCCAGGATTTTGCACTCATCCGGTGGTTCTGAAATCTTACCTGACAAGACTTGCTCCTGTCCTAGCATTTGCCAGCTGATGCTGCAGTAAAACCCAACCAGTCTGCATCTCCCGTGACATATGCCTACACCACTGGATGCAATTGGTTAGCTTAGCCTTGCTCTCCCCCTAATTCAGCTTACATGCAGGCCAATAGGTGATGTAGCATTGCCTGGCTTAGTGTGTCCCTGGCTCTAGCACTCACACTCACCAGTGGGAACAGCAACCCAGCATGAAAGACCCTGCAAAAACCCTACCAGGCTTGCAACACATGCACTGGTGGGTGCTGAAGCCTAGTTTGGCATGACCTGCCACACCTTGACATTTGCTGGCATGTACTATAACCTGGCCTGGCCCAGCCAACCTCCATTCCTGACCCTAATGTGGACTAGCTGGCTTTGCAGCCTGACTTGGACAAACCTGCATCCTGTCCTGGTTCTCAGATCTGCTAGTGGGTGTTATAACCTGGCCCGGCTTGGCTTGCCCCCAGTCTTGATCCATATGTATGCTGGAAGGTACCATAACCACATATGGTCTGGGCTGCTCCCAGCCTTATTTCTTTTGTTCAACTGTAGGGACTGCATCTTGACAAAGGAGTTCCCTAAATTACTCTATCAGGCCTCCTCCCAGTGGCAGACATACACACTGGTGGGTCCTTGACTCAGACTAACTTAGTGCCCCTTCTGTCCTGGTGGGAACAGTGACTTTGCCCAGTTGGCCCACATACATTTTGGTTCTTATTGTTTGGTGTTATAGCCTAACCACAACTGATCTGCACCCAGACACAGCTGACACATGATTCAGTGGGTGCCAAGGTCTAACCCAGTCCATCATATACCTACCTTGGCTCTCAAGAGCACCAGCAGGTGCTGGGGTCTAGCCCAGTCTGGTGCTGCCCAGACCCAGTCCACACCCATGATGAGGGAGACTGCTATCATGTCCAGTCCAGATTGGTGCCAGTATTCAGGCTCTCGCACTCACCAGTGAGAACCACAACCCAGCCAGGACATCCTCGTAGCTCCTCAACCAGGCAAGTTCCCAGCCACAGATTTTGCATATGCCAGTGGATGCTCTAATTCAGCTAGGCACAGCCCATCCCCCATGTTGGCCTTTGCCATTGGATACTGCAACCTGACCTGTCCAGGCCCACCCCAGTCCTAAATCTCATTCATGGGTTCTGCAGCATAGCCCTGTCCAGTCTGCTCCCATCCCTGACTCTTGTAAATCAGTAGGTGTGATAGCATAGCCTGGCATGACCCATCTTCCAGTCTGGCTCCTGCACATGCCAAAGAGCTAAGGTAGTTCTATCCCTGCCCGTTCAGTCCACCTCCAGAACCAATGCACACACTTGCTGATGGGTGGAGCTGCCACAGCCCACTGGCACCATCTCCTATGCCCCCAAAATCCCACACACTAGTCCCCAGGAAAGGAGGCCAGACCCGCTTTGCCCGGCAGTCAGCCAGCCCACATGGTGACTGCTCGCTGTGGATTGTGGACCCAGGCCAGAAGGAATCTTTATTAACCAAGCTTGCTGAAAACAGGGTCCACTAGAAATTAGCACTTGAGAAGTCTAGTGGCAATCCAGTCTGAATCGAAATCCTGAGAGGAAAAAGTGATCGTTACCCTGAAGTCCATCCATTTAACTGAAGACCTATGTTCCAGCTTCCTCAGCAATATAAATTATCATATGAGACTAAGCAGCCAGCAGCCTGTACACACTTACAAAGCTACAATCATTCACCTTTTCCTGGCTTCTCTGTCCATATTCCAATCCTGCTAGGCCTCACCTACCCTGAAACTCTTGAAAGTACACAAATTAGAAATATAAATCATCTTAGCATTAACATCTTCACTGACTCACCAAAGCAGTGACAAAGGGTGATTAATACAAACAGGGGCTATGCTGATGGACTCCCTGTCTTCAGAGTCTGTGGGAAGTCAGAGAACAAGCTGGTACTAGGGAGGCCAAGGGTTAGAGTGCCAGAGCAATAGAAATGCATGACCAAGAGAGCGAGCCCCTCTCTATCATGTGCCTGTACGGGGGCTTGTGGGGGCAATTCAGTACTACCCCTCTCAGGTTCCAGGTGATGATAGGTGAGTGTCACAGGTGGACAGAAAGGACCACATAGATGGGTATATGAAGGGGAAGTGGATTCTAAGCTGATGACCCTGAACTAGCTGCTTAAGACCATAATATTTATTACATAGTATATTTGTTTACATTGCTGCATAGCAAATCTCATGCTTTGAATATTGAAACAATGCCATCTGTTATCTCATAGTTTTCACAGCGCAGAAGCATCAAGCACATCTTAATTTGTTCCTATGCTCAGGGTTCTGCAAGGCAGTAGTTAAAGTGGTTTATTTGAAGTCTGGGGCCTTCTCAGGATTTCCTGGCTGTATTTAATTGCTTGCACTTGCAGAACTGAGATTTTTTTTTTAAGTCTCAAGAGACTACCTTTATTTACAATTCAGTAAAGCTGTAAACTACCACATGGTCAGGAATGAAAATCTCCCTCCTGCTTCTAGTCTCCTTTCTGCTGTGTCTGACCTCTAAACTCAAAGCTAACCTGACTAGGTCAGACCCATTCAGGACCATTTTGATTAAAGTAAGCTGATAAGGGACCTTAATTACATCTCTGAAATCTTATTTTTGCCATATTATACAATGTAATCATGAAAGTAATATTCCATTATCTTTGTCATATTCTGATTAGAATGAAGTTATAGATGTTATAGATGTAATCTACATTCAAGTATAGGATATTAAACAGGGCCATGGGTCATTGGGGATCATTTCGGATTTCTTCCTACCACATATCATAATGACAGTGTATTAATAAATCTATTATCTCCATTGAGCCATTAAGTTATTCATTGTTGTATATTAATAGAGAAAATAACATATGGCCATCTCTATGGATGCTTTTTATCATTTTTTTTTCAAGGAAAAGTGACTGCTTTAATATACTAGGCAAATTTACATAAAAATCAGAAATCTATGATCTATTCTTGCTGCAGTTGCTGAAAAACACAAGATTTGCTACAAGTTACGGGCAGTCAGGCCTGCCAGGCATAGGAAGCACCTCACAGGTTCCAGCCTTAGGAGCAAACTTCCTGTCTCTGTGCTGAACAGGAATCCTGTCAGCACTTACACAACTCCATGGCTTGGATTCAAGCTTGCACATCCCATCAATGAGCTTCTCCACCACCATCTGGTCTTCATAGTGTAGCCAGGGGAAGGCCTTCCACTCAGGCGACTCTTC
Source organism: Ochotona princeps (assembly GCF_030435755.1). NCBI lineage: Eukaryota > Metazoa > Chordata > Mammalia > Lagomorpha > Ochotonidae > Ochotona > Ochotona princeps. Next base: position 38,096,094 of record NC_080846.1, on the reverse strand, counting down.
TCCAAGTTCCTGGCCAAGTCTGAGTAGGCCAAGAACGTAGGCAGAAGCTTCGTGCTTTCCCTGGGAATCTGGGCTATATGATAAGAAAGTTGCCATTCTGTGGATTTGTAATATGCATCTGACAAAAATATTATCTGCATTTGTTAAAAGATAATTGTTTGAAACTCACATTTGGCACAGCAGTTAAGATTCTCCTTGATCTGCTCACACCTGATATAGAGCTGTTTGAGCTTGAGTCTTGGCTCTGTTTCCCATCCAATGAGGCAGCATGTAATTGGGGTTCCTGGCTTTTACCTGGACTAGGCCTGGCACTTCTGGGCCTAGTTAACCAGTAGTTGAAAGATATCTTCCTCTCTTCCCTCTCCCCTACTTTCTCCCTGTCTTTTATATAAAATGGAAACAAATTTTTATAATTGTTTGAGATCAATGGATACATCTTTAGCACATTGAAATTAATGCATCTTAGCATTAAAATGAGTCACTTAATGGTAAAATACTAAGAGCTTCCTCAATCATTCAAAAAGCGTATCTTTTATATTCCTTACTATTTAACATTATGCAGGCAGAAGAATCTCTATTCCTTGTACAAATTTAGTTCCAGAAATATTCTGAAGTGTTTATATAATAATAATAATAACAATAATAATAATAAAATGGAAGATGGGTACAATGCCTCCCTGAAGAGTAGAGGGTAGGCACATGTAGTTACTAGGACAATAAGAATAATATATTATTTTCTCCTGGTTCTAAGGCTGAAGGGACCCCTTTATGTTCCCATTATAGATGGAAATATCCTATTTTGAGAATTTAGTCATTTATGACCCCAAATCACTGAGGAAACAGAAACTACGAGTGCGTGTGCTGCCTCTCAAAAAGATAATAACTAGGAAAGAAGAGCCAACAGAGTATGAAACTCATCTTGTCTGCTGCATTGTGAACAACAAAATCCTTTGTGTTTGATCCAGGAGTATTAGGTCATTTGTCGGCATACCTGGAACAGTGGCAGTCTAATTTGTTAGCTTGTAAGTAAAGTAAAATTTCCAACCCTTCATAGTTTTTGACTAGTAATTTGAAGTTAGTACTTGCAATTAAATGAGATAGTCAATTAAATTAATTAGAATTAGAAAGGAAAATGTAATATCAACCCTGTTTGCACATAACTTGAATATGTATCTGGGAATCTTCTGCAAAATCAAAAATTTAATCAAAGGTTAAAATATAGAAAAGGAAGGCCTTATAATAAGCATACCAGTCCAAACAGCAGAAATGCTGTAAACAAAAGCACAAAATATTGTTAGGATAAAATAGCAAAAGATAAGGTGGTTGTGATAGCAAATATGGAATATTTTTATAAAGATAATAGATAATATAGAAATCTAAACAAATTATTAAAATATAATTTGAAACATTTACACTAGAGTTAAATATTAGAAAATCATAACATTTATTTTAAAAGGAAGTATCAAAATAAAATGGGGTTTAGCTTCAGTTACTTTCTAATTATGTTTAAATTTTCATAAATGTAATGTCAGTTGCATACCTCCATCCATAAGCTAGGAAAGTTGGTTAGAATATATTTGCAGGAACCAAAAAGTTATCCATAAAAGTTAAGATAATGCAGTTACATAAGCAAAGAAACTAATATGTTAACTAAAATAGTCTGAAAATCAAAGTTAAAGTGTAGTCAGTGACTGAAACTGAAGTTTAAATCAAGTGACAGACACCCGAGCTGCAAGCATGAGTTGACTATGGGTTCTGCATTTTTTTTCCAGGGTAAGTACCTGCATTATGTGAAGTTTAAAACAATGCAAATTTATTTGTGTTCACAATCATATATAAAATCAAAGAATATTTCAGAGAATTGAAGAGCATCTGCTAATAGCTAAGAAGTTATTGAAGGAGATTAGATAGTCTATTCCCACACTGAATGGTATCTGTGTATAGGAATAGGCAAGCAACAGTGTTGTTTATTCCTCTTCCTACAATGGCTCTTATAGGTAAAGCTTATCAAGACTTTTACTATACCGAAGACCTTTTATCATTAATACGTAGCTCTGATTGCAAAACTTTCTTGTTCGAAATGCAAACTCGTCAGTGAGAAACAGAGCTAGAATGAGGTGGCAGGGGAAATAACTGTTATCAAGAAAAGTCTAAAAGATGCACATAAAACTGGATTGTTACATTTGTAGACTCTGATCAAGGAGCTGTCATGATATAGCTATCAGGAGGTATAGCTACCTCTCCTATGGATTATGAGAAGAAATTCATCAGTTACAAAAATCTAAATGTTATTATATATATGTATTTCTCTGGTGAATACATGAATGTATTAACTTTATCACAAATTCTTTTAAATACCTATGTCAGAAATGTTTCAACAACTCTACCAGTGCTCTAATTAAATGCCACTTTTATGCATCACGTTAAGATAAAATGAACGCAGTGATTCTTCTTTTAAGCTATGGAAATTGAAACAAGAGAAAGTTCCAGTGGTAATATGTCCACTTCTTCTACTACCACCTCTAACCTGATTCAGCCTCACTGAGAGGTGAATCAGGATTACCAATAGTTGGCAAACTGAAATAATTAATTAAATTTCTTTAAAATTTGGAGGTTTTCTATTCAGTAGAAGTCATGGTATAGATCAATATGAACAACATTACTAAGTTTTCAGTGGATAAGCAAGGACTATCAACAGGAAAATCAAATCCAGATTCTTGGTATCAGATTCCTAAGCTATGAAATTTTACAATTAAAACCATCTAACGTGATTTTTTTTTTACTTACTGAAAGCAACATAATTATACTTTGGCTGAAGAAAAAGTAAAGCTGACATGTTGAAGAACTTTGTTTCTCATTTTGAATGTATTTTGTATTATATATTATATATGTAGTGTATGTATATATAATATTAGGTATATGTGCATGCTAAGTGTTGAATTCTAAATAACCACAGCAGTCAATGAATCAAAATAGAAATTTGTTTCTGGCTTATTTCACATCAGCCTGCAGAGTTCTGTATCCTTCTATAGTTTTTTTTTTCATGCTATTTCTTTGAACTTGAAACAATCATTGCTTGAAACTATATGACAGAAATAGGCTGGAAAAATGAAGGAAAAAAGGCATGTCACTTGTCTTGATAAATTCGTTCCATATAGCAAACTCACATTTTCTGAAACATTATGTTCATCTGGAATCATGTGATCACATTATAGATCACATCCACTGTCATTTCCTCTACTTTGCATCTAATGGAGTAACACTTGCACTCAATGGCAGAAGGGAGAAGAGGGTAGAAAATAGCTGTGCTGCTGACTAGTATTTCTGGCTCACTGTTGTGTTTGCAGGAATATGCACATAGGATGCAGGAAAGTTGTATTCTGATCATTCTTCTGAGACTGGTCACTCTGGTCCTGGCATTTTCTGCATGGAAATTGAAGTAGTGGAAGACTCAAGTACATGGGTGATGTGTCACAACCTTGCCACAAGTGGACTAGCCGCAACTAGCATTTTTGTGTTAGCTGAAGATTTCAATCGCAAGAGGCAGTTAGCTAATAATGAATTTCTCCACTTCCAAACTAATCACAGAATAACCATGGATCCTTTGGACTGCAGGTTACAGGGTATACCATGCCAAAGTTGCTTGGATTCATTTTCCCTGTCGTGTCAAGTGAAATGACAAATGTATTTTCTTTAAGTCAGATATATAAGTGAGTCAAATAAGATAATAAAACTATTAGAAGAAAATATGGGTGAATTTCTCTCCAGCTAGAGGATAAGGAAATATCAATGTGATTGAAAAAAAAAATAGCAGAAATAGAAAATATGAAAATTCCATTTTCTTTTTCAAAAGCATTTGGGAAAACAACAATAGAGTAAAGATAACATTAGATATGCAGTTTTCAGAGTATCAACAATATGGAAAATTAATTCCAAGTGTTTAATGAAATGTTAACATTTGAACAAATATAAGTTGTAAGAAGAATCTAAAAATCAAAGTGTATTCAATTTTCTTACTTTCTTTTCTCTATATGCAACAGTAATTTTTGTCTCACAGAATTATCTTTTTATTAATATCAAATATTGAAACAAATCTAATTTATATTTAAGTCTTTATTGTCAGTACCAAGCAACTTTATTAATATTTCTTTCAGTGTTTTTGAAACATTTCATCAATCTCTTCCCATTTTATTACACTTCACTTTCTCTATTCTTATTTTGAAATTTGTAAGAAAGTCTTTTCAGAATTACAAAACAAAATACTTCAATTTTTTTGTAAAAAATAAATTTATTTTGGGACAAAAAGTGTCTGGACTTCACACACAATTTTTTTTTTAATAACACGCATTTGACATGAACTTTTTGAAGACCCTTTATAGAGAGTGTCGGGAGTATGTTGAGCATTTACAGCTAACAGGATCAAGATACAGCTCCTGAAGGAAGCTCTATGACACACAATCAGCATTGCTATAAAAACTTTGATGAAATAACCTGTTACTTTCTTTCCTTAAGCCAATATGCTTACAGACTTACCTATCGTCCAAGGTTGGGCTAAGCATAACTTCCAAGCATGTCATCCTGACCATAATGCATATATTCTATATCAAAAAACAAATGCATGCTTCTGTTTATAGAATGGCACCTTTAGCTGTAGGTTTGGTATCAACACTTCCTTGTTATGATAAAGACTCAAATTAGAAATACTTTGACAGACTCCTGCTTTGGTAACCTGTGTATGAACCATGAAGTGGCAAGAGAAAGCTATTTTTTCATACACTTTCTTTGAATATATACACACTTTTGAAATGAATTCAAATATTCAATGACACACATACTAATTTTTAGTTTCTTACTAACATGTTTTATAGTTTCTTGCTTAGTTTCTTACTTAGTTTCTTACTTATATGTTTTATAGGTCACTGCCTTTCCTCGATGATTTTTCTTGAACACTTTTCCTTTTTATTCAGTGAAACATGTGTGTTTGTCTTCCAATGATTTTTGTTGTTGATTTCCTCTTTTTATAGTCCCCAAGTTTTTCTGTGGGGTTCTTTTTCATTAGTTTTTTCTGGTTTACTTATTTTAAAATGGTAGGACCGTAGACCCTTGGAATCATTTTCCCCTTGAATATAGCAAAAACATTATCAGAATAATCATTTTGCAAGAAGGTAGAATTTCAATTGTTTTTAGTTTATTTTCAAGTTGAATGCCTATTACCTGAAATTTACACACTATAGCTGGGAAGCAAGCAATAGTAAACAGATAACTTAATCAAGGATTAAGTTTTTCTGACACTTTATTGAAATGCTTGTTGAATTCTTTTTTCTCAAGGATGGTTGATATTTAGTAAGATTCAATTGCATTGATTTTTCTGTGTTTAAAGCAATATGCAAATGCATTCTCAGGAATAAAATGGGATGACAAAAAAGCATAAATGTTTGGGGTAGCAAATGCTAGGCACTATTTAAAAGCTGCTTGCATTATCTGTATTCAAATGCTGACTGCATAATTAAGAATACATCACTTCAAATGAGAGGCTTCATCTCTTTGTCTTTCAGAAAATACAAAGCTATTTTCTATTTTGTTAAATGGTCTCATGATACTTCTCTAGAAAACAATATCTAGTTGTAAGAACTGTGCAATGCACCTTAAATGTCGACAAATATCTTGTTAGAGTTACAAGCCAGTCTAGATTATCCTAAAATCTGCCAAGATCAGCAAAATTATACTTCAACACGACAAATGGCTAAATACTAAAATGAAATAGACACGAGACAGCTGAATGGTACCTTATAGCCATTTTAAGGTATATAGCAGCAGGTCCTGTATATAAACTAAAATTGAAATGTCAATGAGCTAATCAGAGGTTGTGGTTAGAACTTGCTTTTTTTTTTTTTTTTTTTTTTAACATACTGGTTACTCAAAACCATGTCAATTCCATAATATTGCAAATTGCTGTTGATGGGACTCTTAATTGGGACTCTTAATTGACTGTGATGATATTCTACCAGCTCTAACTTCAGACCAGAAATGGTCTCCCCAAGAAACTGTTCAACCCATCTGGATAATAAGTGGCTGGACTCTATGCTTGGTATATGTTTGCAAGGAAAGAATCTTGATTGAATTTGAACTGTAATACTGCATCAAGGTGGAGGAATCCACCAGGAGGGAGGGGCGTGGGGAGGGGTGGGGGAATTCCCAGAGCCTATGAAACTGTCACATAATGCAAAATAATTAATAAAAAAATAGGCCCAAAATCATTATAAAGAGAAATTCACATTGCTGTTATTACCAGTAAATAATAGTAACTTATTAGTTATATTACTTAAATGATATTTGTATATTGAAGTTTGAACAAGGAACTTATACGGTAATATTTTAGATTGGATTGGGTTTCATGTTTAACTTTTCCTGATGTTTGGAAAATGCTAAATTTTAAGGTACTATATTCATTTACCTTACAAGCAATTGAACATCTTTGCAGTGCCAATCAAAGTAAATTTGGTTTAGCTAGAGAAGAGAAGTGAGTTTAAATTTCTTTTGTATCTAGAATGAAATTGGGGGGAAAATATGTCTCCAAAGAATTTTAGTACTAATGTCATGCAAACCTTGTATTTTATAAAACTGAAAAGATGTACAATTAAACATTTACATAAACTCTCACAGCAAGCAAGCTACAAAGTCTCCTAGAATCCTACTGCTTTGATATCTAGGATGCTTTGTAAAAAGAAGATATGGGCTTTAAATTTAGACTTTTTTTCTGCTGAGTATTTTATGTTTAACAAGAAAAAAATGAAAGTATGTAAGTATGCTATAGACTCAGACATTTTTATTCCTTTTTTTTATTATGATTCTATCTAAAAAATAGTTCAGGGGATAAAAATAAATATAAAGATATATATGCATAATAAAATATCTATATATCCACACTTTCTTTAAAAAGATTTTTGTCTAACAGTTTTAAAAGCTGTTGACATTAAAATAAAGCATGCCTTATTATATATTTTATTAGGAAAATATAGATAGTATGGCCATTTTCATTTGCAGAAAATTCCTTCATGAGAATCAAAATGAAAAATATTGAATATTTTACATAGTGATCTCATAATAACAGATATAGATGATGTGAATGCCCAAGTTCTGAGCTAAAACTCATTTTCATCACTGAACACTAAGTAGAAAAATTTGGGCTAATGGAAATGTAAAATAGAATCTTCAGCTGAGTTTCAGGAGAAAGGGGAGTTGGAGAGAAAAATGTTAGTGAAAAGATACAAAATCTATAACTTAGTGCATTAAAGCTAAGAAGGAATAAGCTCAAGAAATGTTATTTAATGTGATTAAAGAAAATATATTCTATTTTGGAAATTATTAAGATAATAGACTTGAAGTATTTACACACAATTATATGAAATAATGCATATTTGTGTCATTGAGGCATCCCAGAGAATACTTATATATTTCAAAATACCATATTGTAGATAAATCATGAGGTTCCAGTTCTATATCAGGACAAATTGTTTTTTGATGTTGTAGTCAAGGTGTTAACATTTTGAAGTTATGTCCAGTGATTGTGAAAGCAGGGTTAAGAATGTCCAAGTTACATTAAAGAAGATTCGGATGTGAATTCCAAAGCTGACACCACTTACTCCAAATACTTCCCAGAGAAGGAAGATTTTTCAGTCTGTGCTAGTCAAAGACACTTACAGTTACTTTTTTTTTAATGGAGAGCTTTTGGACTGATGTTTTTTATGGCTTGTAAAGTGTTGAAACCTTCAAGTTATCAAATTAATGATGTGTCATCACCTGCCTACATGAAATAGGTGTTATGTTTCTAACAGCAAACGCTAGATTAATGTCATTTTAGTCACAAGAAGTTCAAAATCAATTTCAATGCTAATCAGCAGTTGAAAGAATAGATTAGTAATGCAGTGAATGCCATTACCCTTTCAGGAATCTCTTTTATGTGATGCACCCTGCTGAGGTGAAAAAGGTTGAGAGGCTGTGTTATCATAAAGGAAGGTTATCTATCAGTTAAAAAAAAAAGATAAGGAAGGAAACAGTTCTGGAAGTACACCAAGAAAAATGACCTTAATGAATTTGTTTTTTTTTTTTCTCTAAACTATCAAATCAGCAACTGGATCAACATATTGCTAAAAATAAAAATGCCATCTAAATTGAAAAATTGAGGTTGGCTCATAATATTTGGAATTTTTGTGTTAAATCATTTTAACATAAAGTCATTAAAGCTGCATTTTTTTCTCTACGCAATAATGTCATTTTAAACTGAGATTTCTGTATTTACTCCACAATGGAACTAAATAAGATAAGAAGGAGATATAGAGATAAAGATCTTCCATCCACTGTTCACTCCCCAAGTGGCTCCAATGTCCAGGGCTGAGGTGATTCAAAGCTAGGAGCCAGGAGCTTCTTCCAGGTCTCCCACAAGGGTGCAGGGTCCCAAGGCTTTGAGACATCTTCTGCTGCTTTCCCAGGTCACAATCAGGGAGCTGAATGGGCAGTGGAGCACCCAGGACACAAAGTGGTGCCCCTATTGTAACCTGGCAGATGCAAGATGAGGATTTAGCAGCTAGGCTATTGTGCCAGGCCTTCTCATAATAGATTTTTTTTTAAATACCCATCACTTGCTAGTGATTCAGTCATGCTTTTCTTTCTTTCTTTTCTTTCTTTCTTTTCTTCCTTCCTTCCTTCCTTCCTTCCTTCCTTCCTTTCCTTTTTTTTCCTTTCCTTTCCTTTCCTTTCCTTTCCTTTCCTTTCCTTTCCTTTCCTTTCCTTTCCTTTCCTTTCCTTTCCTTTCCTTTCGATTCCTTTTCCTTTCCTTTCCTTTTCTTTTTTCTTTTCTTTTCTTTTTTCTTTCAGATTTATTTATTTTATTGGAAAGGCAGATACACAGAGAGGAGGAGAGACAGGAAGACACGGGTGCAGCATCCCAAGGCCTTGGGCTGTCCTTGACTGCTTCCCCAGGCCACAAGCAGGGAGCTGGATAGGAAGCGGAGCTGCCGGGATTAGAACCGGTGCCTGTATGGGATCCTGGCACGTTCAAGGCGAGGACCTTAACCATTACGCTATCGTGCTGGGCCCGATAATATTCTTAAAAAATATAATCTTGTTACTCTCACTCAATGTTGATATGTGGAACTTTTTAATGTTAATCTCTTACTCCTTTTTTTCTGCTAGCAAAATTTGGAAAAAAAATTATTACATTATGCTTTTAGGTTAAAAACAAACATTTATATTTCTTATACATATCAATATACAGACTAAATCACATACAAGCAAACCAATGAAAATAATTGAAAAATAAACTGGAGGGGCATTCCAAATGTATTGCTATTCTCAGCACCTTGTGCTATAAGTACTTTAAAAAACATTTCCTCTTTATGTCTCACTAGTTTCTGGAATAGATGTCTTTATCAATATCATTGAGTAAAGGAGGAAGTTAAGGTTAAATAAGTTACCTAAAGTTATAATGATACCATTTGTCTGTATGTTGGCAATAACTAGTGCTAACCCTGGTCTAGTGATTTTCTCTTGTGTAGTTCTTTCATAAAGGACAATGACATCTTTATTGTTTTATTACAGTTTTGGTGATTGCACAAACTAGCAATATGTGTTACCGCTTATCTGGTTGGCTGGAGTGATATTCAGTGAGATAGAGAAAAACACACTGCAAAAACAAGACAAGTCCGTGGAATACCTCAAGGGAGTTCACCAGCTGATGGGAGAGCTCCTTATCTCAGTCCTTCTCTTTGTCACCTTGCCTTTCAAACAAATAAAACAAGTCTTTTTATTTTTAAAATCAGTTAAATTTTATCACTAGAATGATAAGGAGAACAGAGGCATTATTAAACACTAAGGTGATTGAATTTTTGATACTGGTTTGAATTATAGAATTGAACTTTCTTTCTGGAAATAAATTCAGATGAGGAGGAGTAGATTTTTGGCTGAAGGAAGTTATTTTTTTGCATAATATCTTTCTAATTTTGGAAGGCTTGGCAGTATCATAGTTTAAAATACTTTAATTTTGACACTATGAATTTTAGTGTAAACTCATGAATTTTACTTAACAAATTCAAATATAGATTAGAAATTAGCTATAGAGCAAATTGTGTTTCTCAAAGTGGACACTATTTAGGAGTGACAATATATGGAGGAGAAGGACTTTGTGTACAATTTATACACATTGTGTACAATTTACACATACGTACACATTGTAATATGTACATTACGCACAGTGGGGCGTTCCCTTATATCTGTGGTCCATCATTAGTTCCTTTAAATTGAAGTTTATATATAGCTAATATTTGGTCCTTGAATCATGTGCTATACTGCATACTCATTTACTAGCGATGTTTTTTAATATGATAATTTTACAGGGAAAATAGCAAAACAACAACATATAACAGAATTGTCAAGTACTGTCTCTATCCACTTCAAGTTTTAAACGTTGTTTCATGTGATTACCATGACCTTGTTTTAATAACTAAATGGATCCAAGTTCATATCTTGGCTGCTGCAGTTCCCGTCTAACTCTGTCTGTGTCCTGGTAAAGCAGCAGCGGATGGCCTCTGCACCTGTGTGGGAGACCTGACAGAAGCTCCTGCCTCCTGGCTTTGGATCAACTCAACTCTGGCCATTACGACCATTTTGGGAGTGAATCAGCAGATGGAAGATCTTTCTTTCTGCTTTTCTCTGTAAATCTGCCTTTCCAACACAAATAAAATAAAATACTAAAAAATATTTAGAAGTTTAGATTTCAGTGGGTGGATACCTTCTGTAAAAAGTTTTCCTTCTAATTTTGATCACCTGTTTTCTGAGTTTTTGAGCAATGTTCTTGACAGCAAAGTGGTCAATTATCTGCCTTATAATGGGTTTCTTGTCATGCAGAACATGGCAAACAGCAAAAAACAAATGCTACCAGCAAGCTGTTACCTCTGAATACACATCACCCCTGTGTAAATTGTCTATACTAAGTGTCTTCCAATTCATTGTTGATATAGTATATGATAATTCACCAGTATCTAATCTAGATAGTGCTTAAAACTCTGATAACATTTTTTCCTTACTACTGATTTACTCTTTTTACTTTTTTTGATGATGTTTACATAGTTGAATAGGGTGGGAAGGACTCAGGGTTAGGGGAAACAGGGTGAGATCATTGTTCCCACATTTCCTTTTTCCTTTTTCCTAATCTGATGGCAGGGGAGGAATGAGGGGAGAAGCTGTACCCAGCCTCTCAACAACTTCAGTCTGCAGGGATGGAACAGAGACACCTGATGTCATCCCAGGGTACCCGGTGTGGAGCATGCTCTTATGGTTTTGATAGTTCTAAAATGCTGTCCATTTCACTGATCCAAGGATGAGGAAATCCTTCCAAGGTCCATTGAGTTCACCTTAGATTATCCATTCACCCAGATATTTGTTGCCAACGTTTCGCTGGGGTAGTTGAACAAGTTGTTTTTCCCTTCTTCCTCTGTTATGGTAGCAGATATCCTCTGCAGGTTCCTTTGGACTGTCATATCCTCCACATACATCTGGGTATGCCATCCACTGCTATGTCTAAGTCACCGAGGAGGCCTAGTTCTGACACTTGCACTCCATGGTCAGACCACAGGTCCTATGATTCCGGTCATGCTTAGAGTGCTCAGTCCAGTGGTTCATTTGAGGAAATCCCCAAAGAAACCCTGTGTGAAATGATGCTAGACCTGACTTTTGCGTTGCTTACCAGTATGGGGTCTGGCTTTGTCTGTCCCCTACATCAGCCTATGCACACACTGGTAATTGCAAATGTTGGGTCTGTTCTTTTTCCAACCCCACCTCTTTACATAAACCAGTGGATGTTGTAGCCCAGCAAACCCTGCCTACCACACACTTGCCCCTCTTGTACACTAGAGGGCGCTGCAGCCTAGTTGGAACAATCCCCAATAAATTCCATCATGCCCTCCCCAGCCCTGGTTGTTGTGCTTGGCAGTTTGTGCAGCAGACTGGTCCATTCTCTCCTGCATCCCAGTCAGCTCTCACACACATCAATGGGTGTTGAAGCCTAGTTCATCCCAACCAATCTTACTAGCTAGCCCACACTTATGTCGGCAGGTGCCACACCTGTCTAGCCAGGCCTGCCTCCAGCCCTGGTTTTCATGCTTACCAGTTGCAACTCATCAGAGATTCTTAAAGCAAGCCTACAAATAAAAAGTTTTAATTTTGACGATAACATCAGACTCTTTAGTATTAATTGCAATTTTAAATGGGGTAAATTAATTTATTCTGTCTCTAAAACAGCATAAAAATCCTGAAGTTTATTTCTGTTAATCCACAGACTCCATTTTGAAGAAAATTTTTCATTTACAAGAAAACTTAAGATATAGTTTTCATACAACACGTATTTTCTGTATGTATAATTTTTTTGTTTTACTTCTTGAATTAGTCAGTACATTCATTATAACTGATAAACCAATAGTAATGTCTTATTATTTACTAAAAGGAACAGCTTATGTCAGGGCTCATACCTTCATACGCTTCTATGTTTTTGACAAATATATGACATCATATAAACTATTGGAGAGAGTAGTTTAATTGCACTGAAGTTTCTGTATTCCATTAGTTTACCTACTTAGTAGATTCCTTTCTCTGCTCAAGCCCTTGAAAACTGTTGATTTTTATTGTGTCTTTAGTTTGCTTTTTCCAGAATGTCATATGTTGGAATTATCAAGTATGTAGGGATTTAAAATTGGCCTCTTTCTTATAGCAATATGCAGTTACAGTTCCTTTTTTCATTTCACAGCTTGATAGTTTCTTTTTTTTTTCTATTAGCCTTGCAAAAATTTGCACCACTACATGTTTATCCATATACCTTTTGAAGGACATTTTTGTTGTTTCCAAATTTACACTATTATGAATAAAGCTGCTTTGAACATTTGGGTACAAGTTTTGTGTGGACATAAGTTTTCAACTCATTTGTGTAAATACCAAGAGTGTGATTGCTAAAACATATGGTACAACTGTTCGGCTTTGTGAGAAATGCCAAATTGTCTTTAAAAGTAGCTATACCATTTTGCATTCACATCATTAACAAATGACAGTTCCTGTTGCTCCACATCCAGGACAGAAATTGGTGCTGTCAGTGTTTTGGATTTTAGCCACTCTAATACATGTATAGTGATATTTAATTAATGCTTTAATTTGCAAATCCTTAATGACAATGTCTAGGTGTTTTTCATATGCTTGTTAGTCACCTGTGTTTCTATTTGGATGAGGTGTCTGACCTTATATTTGGTCCATTTCTTTAACTGCGTCATTTATTTTGTTATTGCATTACATATACTGTTTGTGAGTATGTATATATATTTGAGTCTGTTGTTAGATGTGTTTTGAAAATGTGTTCTCCTAGTCTGATTTTTCTTTGCTTTCTCTAAAGCAAATTATTATAATTTGGTACATAAGTGTCCTAACTGGTGTATTAATAACTAGGCCAAACTACTGCCCCCCTCATATTTTAAGTGATATATAAAACTTGTGAATAATTATGTTTATTCTTATAAACATCTATGTTAAGGATTGGTTTATCTTTTTGGGGATTAGACCCCTTTTTCATTATGTAACACCCCCTTCTATTTCTGGTAATTTTCCTTATTGTGAGGCTAGCTATGTTTGGAGACAGTAATTCTAGTTTACTTTTGCTTAGTATTAACTTGCTATGTATTTTCCCACTCCTTTTAATCTTTGTTCTTAAATTTATAATAAGTGTCTTATTAATAAGATAGGTTATGCTCTTTATTTTAATAGACAGTAATTTTATACATTGTGGAATGATAAAACTTAGCTAATTAACATACCGTGCCCTTTGCACATTACTTTTTTGTCTAGTGAGAACATCTTAAATTTACTCTTAGCAGTTTCAAAATATGCAGTCCATCCTCCACAGAAACTCACTTGTTCTAATTGAAATTTCAATCTCTCCTTAACCACATGCCCACTCCTCACCTCTGGCCGTCATCAGACTACACTCTTCTTCTGTGTTTGGCTTTTTTAGATGCTATGAATAATGGAGTGTTTGTCTTTCTGTGCCCTACGTATTCCATTTAGATTAATGTCCTACAGATTCATCCATGGTATCCCAAGTGACTTCATTTAATTTTCTTTTTTTTCAAAAGCTGAATAGTACTTTAATGTGTATATATATATATATATATATATATATACACACACATATATATATATTCTTTCTCTTACCCTCCCCCTGCCAAAATAAATAAATTTAAAAATTAAATACACAAATTACTTAGTTATTGACCTGTGATGGGACAGGTTCGTTCATAACCGATGAAGTCTATTTTCAAATGATTCTAAAATATTTCACTATAAGTGCAATTATTTATGACAGTAGACTTAAAAATATTTCTCCTGGACCTGATAAAAAATATTTTTCCTTTCACTTATTCATAGCTGTAATAATCAGATACATTACTCGGGCCCGGCGGCGTGGTCTAGCGGCTAAAGTCCTCGCCTTGAAAGCCCCGGGATCCCATATGGGCGCCGGTTCTAATCCCGGAAGCTCCACTTCCCATCCAGCTCCCTGCCTGTGGCCTGGGAAAGCAGTTGAGGACGGCCCAATGCATTGGGACACTGCACCCGCGTGGGAGACCCGGAAGAGGTTCCAGGTTCCCGGCTTCGGATCGGCGCGCATCGGCCCGTTGCGGCTCACTTGGGGAGTGAAACATCGGACGGAAGATCTTCCTCTCTGTCTCTCCTCTGTATATATCTGGCTGTAATAAAAAATGAATAAATCTTTAAAAAAAAAAAAAAAAAAAAAAATCAGATACATTACTAACGTTATTAACAAAGTGGTTATAAATAAGAAGGAAGAATATTAGGTATGACAAGACCATTTCAAAATTGCCAGTCAACTGATGACTGTGTAGCAAACCGATAACACTTTTCTTTTGTCTTGATCACTCATCCAACAATATCAGATATCTTAAATTCATCTCATTTTCCAAAATCATGGGCCATGGCAGTATGATTCAAACAAAGTGTTCATTCATTGTTTTTAATAACATTAAAAATGTTCTTGCATTCCTCCAGATTATTAATTTGATTATTTCATTCCAATGAGAAACATAACCTTTAATAAAATAGCAGCAATATTCCTGCTTTGTTTTGTCACATATCCATCAAATGGTGAATTAAAATTAGTTTTCACCATTAATATTTAGTTACAAAATGCATAAAATACACTGGCAGTGAAATAGGGTGATTTTTTTCCCAAGTACCTTTTAGATAATTGACTTAAGAAAAACATCAGAGTGAAAACATACAATTATTGTATTAACCAAAAAAAGGAACCTCAGAACTCCAATTTGGGGAGCTATTCATAGCACTAAGAATTCTTTACTTTGAAAAAAAACCAAATAAACACACTAAAAAACTTGAATATTCAATTTAATGTTGTTTAGTACTTTGATAGTTTTTTTGAGAGCTGATTGCTAAAATGTATCTGTAAATTGTAAACCTCCAAAATAGACTGAAAAATTCCAGCAAGACATTTTTAAATCAAAATGTATCTTTAAACATTTAGGTTGAAGCACAATATTATGTGTCATGTTAAGAAAAGTTGGCAGTCAGCTGTTAGTTAGGAAGAAAATTGTAAAATATTTGATTTTACTAGCCTCAGTCACATATAAGTCCATTTACAAAGTAGTCACATTTTCCTCTTTGGGATTTTAGTTTCCATCTGCTTTATGTAAATAATACTCTAATTTTGCAATGAGAAATGTAAAAATATGTTATTTGGATACATATCTCCCATTAGTCTCTTTGAATATCGCTGATGGCAGCTAAAATGTGGTCACTCACGAGTTTTAGTATGTATTTTTTGTGTCAACATTTAATTAGATTATAGCAGTGGATAAAATGATTGAAAGAATTCTGTCTTACGATTAAATGCTGAAATGAACATTGAGTCAATAGCAGGAAAGCTAGAAAGACACATCTACCCTGAATTAAGAAAATTGCAACTAACAGGGATAATTCTGGAAAGCTATTTGTATATAATATATATTTACATTAAAGAATAATTATTGTTCTATTCTTGTGCTCTGTGACTTAGGATCTATTCAATCAATGAGATATTTTTGGTTTCAAATCATCTTTCAGATCCTTTAATAATAAAAATGTATTTTAATATAAATCATGTACAAATTTAATACGATATCAATGCAAAATGCTTAATTGTATCTGTAAATATGATTTTTAATGATTCTTCATTAGACCAATTTAACTTTCACTAAAATACATTTTAATTTGCATCTATAGGAAAAATATGTATCTTATACTCACATGTATAACTTGTTCATTGTAGAAACACTAAGACATTTTAGAAAAAGGGTCAAAAAAATCATCTTAACAGTATGAGAACAGATAATTTAACATTGTTTTGAGATGTAAAGCTCCCACTGCTTATTCATTGAGACATTAATTTTGATTTCCTAAGATGAGGAATGTATGAATCATTAGAGCACTTAACAGTTCATTGGTTTTCTTACTGTTTTTACCAAAATATATCCAAAGTTTCAACAACTCTACCCTGGAATTCCTTCTCCTGCACAACATGACAGTTGCATTTTGTGAGTGTTTTAGATTTCTTCTTTCTGTTGGGGGGTTTGCCTACCTTAGGCATATGGAACTACGTTTTCAGCCATCACTCTTTTCTTATGCAGCTTATTTTCTTCTGAATACGTTATGAAACGAAAAGGATGTGTATAGTAATCAAAGTTGAGTTGCAGTCTCTGCTGTTACTGGCGATTTGTTGGATTCTTTCCTCAGCTGAGTATAGAAATAAAAAGCCAGGATTCTGTTGCAGACAGAAACATTTTATTTGCAAACCAAACAAGTGAAAGTGAACAGAAGGAAGGGGAAAACGCCTCCCATAAAAGATCTGGGAGACAGGAGAGAGGTGGGTTTCAGGAAGCATTTTAGGTTTTTAAAGGTTCCCTGACTCCGCCTTGTCTGGGCAGGAACCTGTGATAAAACTTCATTTTGATGATCTCTATCCAATTAGGAAATGGTTTGGTGATTCCTGTATTATCCACTTGAAGGCTGGTTTCCTGACTACCTGGTAGCTATCCTGTTTGCTAATACTTGCAGCACTTGCCAGCCTAGGGCAGCCGTGGTGGCCACAGGAGAATGGCCTCACAAAATTTGCCCCTGGACCTGAGACAATATTTAATTGGGACTGGATGATCTCAACTCCCTTGCATAGTATTTTGTATCCTTTCTTCTTGAGCCTCAGGAGTATGTGCTATGCATTGAGGATAACAGTTTCACAGATGAACAGATTGACAGGGTATGACTTCCTAAAGGCAACCATATTGAATGGTGGTATGAATGATTAATGAACAAAGCACTGAAAGATTGGAGTTCCTTTTTAGTGCAGTATTTAAATGTATGCATGCGAAAAGGATTTAACATTGTTTAAGTTACATAGATATTATACATAGTATAATAAAATATAGCTCTTAAAATCTAATTGAAATTTAATTTTAATATATTTTTAAAAAGTCAAGTGAGAGTAGAAACATCTTATTTTTCGTTTGTTTTTATGGTAAAGCACGAAATATACATTTTTCCCTTAGTGATAGTGCGATTGCATTTACTTTACAGATACACCATGCAGAAATTTTACTCTGATAGATTTTCATTTGCAGGATAATTCTGAAGTAAATTCAAATTAGTGTACTGCTTTGCCTAACTAAAAGGGAAGTAATGTGAGAATATGGCAAATTGGCAGTTTCCGTCAGTTGCTGGCAATAGTTTAGAGTGATGACAAATATTATTTTGATTTTTTTTTGTGTTATTTAGTTATGAGGAAAGTGTATGGTAAGCAGTCCATTTGATGGTTTACTAATTTCCTCGTTGTTGAGAAGTCCAAGTTGATTATGTATTTAATATGATAACCATTTGTGTGCTGTGAATTGCATTAAGAGTTATGTAGTGCAGAGATGATGCTTACTAAATGTACAAAATGGATTGATGAGATTAGCCAGTTAAATCTTTTCACCAGTAAGGCACTCAACAGCCCATGAGATATTTATTAAAAATGTCAAGTAAATCCTCTTATTTTTGTATCATAGTGTCAAATAGCAGTAAAATAAACATGTTAAGATCCTTAATCTACTGCTATGTTTCACTGTAAAATTTACCTTTGTTAAAAAAAAATATTTATTATCCAATGTTTAAACAACCCAAATGTAGCATGTAGACTTGGAAATGCATAGTGTCTTCTCAAAGATTAACATGTTTATGTTCAGGAAGTGTAGAAATTCCTGTTTTACTTGCTCCCTAGATATGTATTCAAAGTTGTAATATTTTGATGATTTTCTATAAAAGTATATCACTGAAGTTCTTTCCTTCCCAAAGATATTTCTTACTAAAATTTGTGTTTTCTTCTGCAGCTCCATATAAAAGCACTACAAAATATATTTATAAAATTTTCTCTCTTTTAATATTGAAATGAATTTTTCAAAGGTCAGTTCGCAAAAAGCTCGATTTCTATACAATTTAATTACCTGGAGAACTGCAGGAATGTTGGTTGATGTCAACCAAATTGGTGAAAGTATTTCTGCAATTACGACACAGGTATTCCCAGCCATCATTGGTGCTAACATTTATAACCCTAATGTCATGGTGAGATTGCAAATCATCATTAAAAACTTTTCTGAAGAAAAAAAAAAGATTAACATGTTTAAATTGTGAAGAATTTTGAATTATTTATGTTTTTGAATGTCATTTTGTTTTTAAAAATGTATTTACCATCACCAATTAACATATTTTAGGAAATAAATTGTGATTACCACTGACAGAGATTCAGTTTAAGAAATGTGTGTGTTTGTATGTGTAAAAGATTTACTTAATTAAGGTTAGAGCTATATATAGACAGGGAGGACATATCTTCTTCTATCTGCTGGTTCTCTCTGAAGATGGCCACTATGGCCAGGTTGTAACCAGGCACCAGGAGCTTCATTCAAGTCTTCAAAGTGAGTAGCAGGGAACCAAATGTTTGGATCATCTTCTGTTTTTTTCCACGCCATTACCTGGAATCCACATTGGTGTAGAGCAACCGTGACATGAACCATGGAGCATGCTTTTATTTCCATTGCAGACACA
This sequence comes from Ochotona princeps, assembly GCF_030435755.1. Lineage (NCBI taxonomy): Eukaryota > Metazoa > Chordata > Mammalia > Lagomorpha > Ochotonidae > Ochotona > Ochotona princeps. Next base: position 38,076,918 of record NC_080846.1, on the reverse strand, counting down.
TGCTTTATTTGCTATGCCACAATGCTGGTTCCAAGAAAATATGACACAAGAAGTAATATGTCTGCTATGTAAAATAAGCTGCTATATGATGTACATATGCAAATGAGTCAAATATAGGTGCAGAAAATGGTTTTACTGGTAATAAGTATTAACCATTTCAGGAGGTTTTCTCTTTCCAATGAGGTTTGAAAAAGTGTTTCTTTTGTTTTTTGTTTGTTCTTTTTTTAAGGTATTGAAATCTTACATGTTTAGTGATGGAAGAGTTAAAAGGTTTTTCCATTTTTATAATGTGGCTTTATTCATAGAGAAGGCACCAATTTCATTGTGAATCTACACCAGGCAATGCTACTACAAATGCTTAACCCACTATGGAAACAATGGATATTTCCATCAGTTAGATGACTCTAAACATTGAGCTAAGATACTGGTTTAATTATACTTCTTGGTCATAAACCCTAGCTAAGGATAGTTTTTGCTAGAATACAGAGAACAAAGAATGAAAACTATATAACAATTATATTTGCTTTTCCAAAATTATGTAGTTTTTCTACAATTCAGAAGGGTTACTTTAAAAATATTGTGCTTTCACACTTTCCTGTGAGCATGAAATCTAATTATAATATTGTCTGTTTTTCTGTTTGAATGTGTCAGTTTTGTATTAGGATTTTCACACCTGTACCGGTTAAGATTAAACAGCCATGTCATCTGAGACCACCCAGCAACTAAACTGTGAAAATTAATTTCATTTTTACCTAACCTCAATCCCATGCTGTTTTCCTATTACTCCCATGCCAGGATATCTGTGATTTTGCCAAGCAAATGACTTATATATCTTTATAGAAAAACTCCAAACAGTAGTGGTGACACACTCTCTCATATTTTAGTAAAACTTTAATAAACATTATATATTATAAGAAAGAATTTATGACTTTCTGGCTTCTCATTGATTGGTATTAATCACTTGGGGGTTATTGATTAAATATTTAAAGTGTTTGATCTATCAATTGAAACATAAGCTTTGTATTTAAGGAATTAGTACTTTTGGGCCCAGCAGCATGGCCTAGCAGCTAAAGTCCTCGCCTTGAACGCCCTGGGATCCCACGCCGGTTCTAATCCAGCAGCTCCACTTCCCATCCAGCTCCCTGCTTGTGGCCTGGGAAAGCAGTCGAGGACGGCCCAATGCTTTGGGATCCTGCACCCCTGTGGGAGACCTGGAGAAGGTTCCTGACTCCTGGCTGCAGATCGACACAGCATCGGCCGTTGCACTCACTTGGTGAGTGAATCATCAGACGGAAGATCTTCTCTATCTCTCCTCCTCTCTGTCTATCTGACTTTGTAATAAAAATGAAAGAAATCTTAAAAAAAAAAAGAAATTAGTACTTTTACAAAAGCGTTTCATAATAAATGAAACCAAAACTAAAAGTAAGAATAGAAAACTTCACTTTCACTGTTGAGGATTTTGTTATACTAATTGTTAACAGAAGAAATATTTTAGTTTATACTTTTACTGAATTCAACTATTGAAATGATTTATTTATTTGAAAGGCAGAGTAAAAAAGAAGAGAGAATGAAAAATATTCTTTCTCCAGGTGTACTCCCCAACAGGCTGTAACAGTCAGGGTTGGGTCAGGCCATAGCCAGAAGCCAGTGTCTTCATTCAGGTCTTCTATGAGGATGGCAGGGAGGGAATCAAGTACTTTGACCATCATCCCAAGCACATTAGCTGGAAGATGGATCAGAGGGTGGAGTAGGTGGGACCCTACCCAGGCACTTCAGTCTGGGTTGTACGTTTCCCAAAGGGCTGTGTATATCACTGCACCATAATGTCTGTCTATTGTTGGGAACGCCCGCGTCGCCACGTACCCCGAGCCGAGCGGAGGGACTAGGGTTGCAACGCAGACAACGCAGAGAGACAAGGCAACACGCAGCACACCGAATGCCGATCGATGACAGATCGATCTTTATTGCAACTCCAGGCTTTCTTTTATACTCTCCCTAGCTCCTCCCAGTGTTTATCCAGTCCTCAAGGAGCCACCTTAAATCCTTCGAGTTCCTCCCAGTAGTGGCAACCCTAAATCCCTCCAGTTCCTCCCAGTGTTTATCCAATCCTCTAGTGGCCACCCTAAATCCCTTGAGTTTTATCCAATCCCCTGGCAGATAACTTGACAAATAGGAAGCAGGAACTTGCGGTTAAGCCATTGGCTAGATGTATCAGGCCAAAATTGCCCATCCTGTTACCCTCTGAGAAACAAGCTAAGCTGTGGAGTTAATCCTTGGGAGACCGGGGCCTGCATGTCCCCCCCCTTTTTTTTTTTTAATGGACGCCTGTCTTAGGTTGTCTAGCAGTCAGTTGACGCCTTACCCGTCATGGGGAGCCCCACCTGGGTAATCCCTGTCTTAGGTTGGTCATCAGCGCTGCCAGATCTTACCCGTCTCTGGCTGCCCATCACACCATGTTCAACCAAACTTGAGCGCTAGGGTTTTCCACAGCTAAAGCCATCATGGTTTGTCAAATAATGACCTGCTCCCAGGCTTGTTGCCTGCATAGGCGGCAAAGAAGAGTGAACAGTACTGCAACCATGGCTATGACCATCAGCCTCATGGCCAAGATTCCGCTTTGTCCCTAAAGCATCCATGCTGCCAGTTAAATGCCATTTCACAGGGGTAACACATATATGATGGTAAATCAGGGAGCAGCTGGAGATCTGCGTTTCCCATGGGCAGGATGCCAGGAAGTTGCACCACTGCTGTCAGGGTCTCCTATTCTGCAAGAACATCATTAGGAGTGGGATCACGCTGAGTTGGAGCTGAGGAGATTTGCCGCGTAAGTCTCTCAGGAACCCATCTAGGTGTTTCTTCATCCTGAATCAGCTGGCCAGCCTCCCAGGACGACCCTTCGTTGTATCCTCTCTTTCTCAATCTTGGTGGAACCTCCAGATGTTGGCAACGCCCACGTCACCACGTACCCCGAGCTGAGCGGAGGGACTAGGGTTGCAACGCAGACAACGCAGAGAGACAAGGCAACACGCAGCACACCGAATGCCGATCGATGACAGATCGATCTTTATTGCAACTCCAGGCTTTCTTTTATACTCTCCCTAGCTCCTCCCAGTGTTTATCCAGTCCTCAAGGAGCCACCTTAAATCCTTCGAGTTCCTCCCAGTAGTGGCAACCCTAAATCCCTCCAGTTCCTCCCAGTGTTTATCCAATCCTCTAGTGGCCACCCTAAATCCCTTGAGTTTTATCCAATCCCCTGGCAGATAACTTGACAAATAGGAAGCAGGAACTTGCGGTTAAGCCATTGGCTAGATGTATCAGGCCAAAATTGCCCATCCTGTTACCCTCTGAGAAACAAGCTAAGCTGTGGAGTTAATCCTTGGGAGACCGGGGCCTGCAGTCTATTATCAGATTGTTTTATAGACATTTTCTTTTTGTTGTTTTTAATATTTGCTTTTTTTGATTAAAGAATTGTTAACACTCATTTGTTTCATATTTATGTAGTACATACGTATGTGCACGGGCACGTGCAGACACACACACACACACACATTTAAAGATTAGCTAATTTTTCTGTTGGAAAGGCAGATATACAGAGAGAAGGAGGTTCAGAGACAAAAATCTGGAGAAAGTCTGGAGCTTCCTCCAGGTCTCCTACATGGGTGCAGGTCTAGAGGCTTTGGGCCATCTCCTGCTGCTTCCCCAGGCCTCAAGCAGGGAGCTGAATGGAAAGTGGAGCAGCCAGGAAATGAACTGGCTTCCATGTGGGATTCCAGCGCATGAAAGGCTAGTATTTAGCCACTAGACGATCACGTCAGGTGCTGCACATATATACGTTTAAGATGTGGGAACATTCACGTCTTATACTTATGACAAGGCACAGATAAAAATGAAGAGTATATACATGTAGTTCTACATTAGTTGATATTTCTGTGGCATACTTTACCTAGCATAATGATGTTACCCATTTTGTTGCAGTATCTAGGAGCAAAATTAGAATGTTATATAATAGGTGTAAATTCAAACCCAACAGAAGTTCTAAATAATTTTTTCTAAGTGCCCCAGTCTCTTCACATCCTTATCAGTGCTGGAATGTTGCCCACTTACTTAATATTTTTCTGTTTTGTAGGTTTATATTGGTATTTCGTTAATACTCTAGATTTCTCGTCATTATATCTGATACTACTCTGCTTTTCAATAGGTTTTCTTGCAGCTGGAATAAGGGAAAGATGACTTGTACATTGTATTTATCCCGCATAGTCATATTTTAGTATACTAAGGACTGTCAGTATTTTCTATGGGTCATTTGGAAGAGAATCAAGATGGAATTGTTCTTGCCAAGTTTACAGAATAACCTATAGGGAAGGCCTAGTTTTTAATGTGTATTGCTAAATGTTACCAGAAATGCCCGGTGGGTTCTTTCCTCAGCTTAGTATAGAAATAAAAAGCCGGGAATCTGTTGCGAACAGATAAGTTTATTTGTGAAGGGACCAGGTGAGCAGGGAAGGGAGAGGAAGGGGAAAGCACCTCTGAAGAGCCGGGAGGTGGGGTGCCTCTCGAAAGAGGAGGGAGAGAGAGAGACACCTAAGGTTTGAGGAAGGGTCTTGGGATTTTATGCCTTCCCTGACCCCTCCTTGTTGGGTGGGGAACCTACAGGTAAGATGTTCCCCATTGGTGGTCTCTTAGTTAATTAGAAAATGGGTGGGCAATGCTGGTGCCGCCCATCTGAAGGTGTGGCCAAGACCTGAATGGTCTCAGTCCCCCCTCTTGAAATCCCACATCCTACTTCTGTAGGGGTTAGGGGCGACGATGTCTTCTGGCTACTTCCTGCTGAATCGGGTCGTCGTTTGGGTAAGGGGCCCCAAGAGGTGTGGGATCCAGAGAGATGGTCTGGGTCATCCAAGTTGCCACAGCAGAAGTTGGTCTGGTTGCCATACAAGTTTGCATGTTTCAAGACCAACTGGATTCTGAAGACCCCTAATCAGGAAACAAACATTAGACAGTTGAGAAGCCAGTTGTGTGCTCCATGTGAGCAGGAGCAGCACAGGTGAAAAGAGGGCCCACAGGCCAATTCTTGCCATTCAAAAGTTCAAAGCAGGCAGGCAGGCTGTGGTGTAGTAAATTCTGTTCAGTCTCCCATTTCTTGTGCCATGCTAGTTCTGGGACTCCTGCCAGTTCAAGTATATCCTGGTTTTGCACTTGGACACACTTGTAGGAATAGCATGTGCTGGGAGTACTGAAATGATACCTGTGGCTAGCCTGTGGCATCCAGGTGTGCACTGACGACCACAGTCAGAGGAAGGAGGTGAGGGTGAGATCAGCACACTTGACTCACATTTGATCGGCCTTCCATGCGTTTGGGATGTCTCCATCAGAACAGCTTGTGTCCAGGAGTGAAAAATCCGCTCCTGTTCCCTGCACTGTTAGACCTAAGCTTTTGTCTGGTAGCCAAGTTGACAAGCCTGCTCAACAATGGCCTGATTCTATAAGCCCGCAAGATAATGTTCTTAGTTAGGGCCCATCCTGCTAGCTGCAATGATGGTATCAGTGACAAGATGTGGGGAGCACATAGAAAGCACTTGAAAAGCAGCTTTAAATCCTCTAGTGTTTCCCAGGTTGGTTCAGCAGAATCTGGTTGACAGGGGGTGTTGACCTTAGACCATAGAGTCAATATCTACCCCAGGAGGGAAAACAGCCTTGTACATCAGGGGCCAAGACTAAGCCTACAAGGACCTTCATCAATATATCTCATCCCCAATAAAGGGGTCAGTTCTCTGGAATAACAAGGATGGAGTGCTAGAAGTGGAGATATCCCCAAGTACAAGCCCGTGGCCAGAGATGTCTCAGTCACTTTAAATGGATCTCGGCCCAGGAGAGAAGGGCAAGGCAGAAAATCGAGCACCTGTGTCCAGCAAGAAATTGGCCTTTTGAGAGCCCACCATCAGGGAGACCCGAAGCTCCTCAGCACGAACCCAGGTGGTGGGAGCCTAGATAGGAGTCCCTGGGACCCGTCACTGGGGGTCCTGGTCAGCAGACCCCTGCTCCCTCTGGAGCTGGGGGCAGCCCATTTTCCAGTGATCCCCTTTGCAGATGGGACATGGACCCAGGGGAAACTCCTGGCCTGTGATTCGAGGGCACTCCCTCCGAAAATGGCCTGGCTTCCCACAGTTGTAGGAACACCTTGAGGTCCTTTTCTCTGAGTTGGATGCACTCATAGCGGCCAGCATTTCATTGTGGCGCCTGTCTTTCTGCCTTTCCTTCTCTAAGTCTCAACTGGTCCAAGGAGGACTTATCAGGGTCTGCCATAAGCTTTTGAAGCTTTCTCCTGATATCTGGGGCAGACTGCACAAGGAACTTGTCCTTGAGGATCGCTCCACCCTCTGCTGTATCTGGGTCTGAATTAGTGAATCTCACAGTTGCCCCTTTGAGGCGTTCTAGAAAGGTCATTGGTGGCTCATTCTCCCCCTGATGAACAGTGGTGAGTTGGCTATAGTTTAGAGGCTTAACTTTTGCCCTTCTTAGTCCTTCTAAGATACAATAAATGAAGTGATTTCATTCCCACTCGTGTCTTTCATCTTGTGGGTCCCAATTGGGATTCTTTGTAGGAATTGCCTCTGCTCCAATGGGGATGTTTGCCTTGTCTCTGATACTTTTCCCCTGAGCTGCATAATAGCCATTTGCAGCCTCACGAGCCTTTTCCAGTACCCTCTTTCTTTCTAAGGAGGTCAGGGTGTTGTCTAACTGTAACATTACATCCTTCCAAGCTAGATCATATACTGACTGGAGTCGTTCAAAAGTTTGTACATACTGATCAGGGTTGTCGGTGTAACTGCCCAAATCACTTTTTATTTCCTTGAGTTCTCCAAGTGAGAAAGGCTTATAACCAATCTGTATCCCAAATTCTCCTACCCCCACAGCTTGAAGAGGAAGCATGGCTTCTCCCTTTACTCTAGGATAAGGCCTAGGAGCCTTTTCCTTTGATGCCTGCGGATAAGGGGGACAGGGCTCCTCTAGATGAGATAAGCAGAGACTAGGTCCCTGTGGAGGAGGGGCTGAGGGAATCACTTCAGGTGATTCCTTCAATAAGGGAGGAGACTCTTTATTCACTTGCAAATTATCTTCTTCCTTTGAATCTGAAATGGCCAACTCCCCAGTTGCCTGACTTAGGTTTTTTCCTATTCTGCCATTCTTAAGGTGATCCCAGAGGTGGAGAAACATTCGAATATAGGAGATTTCTACCCACCTTCCCAACGTCTACAATAATTGTCCAATTCTGAAATAGTATGGTAATTAAGACTCCCTGTTGGAGGCCAAGTTTCACCATTAGCAAGGGAATATTTAGGCCAAGCCTTCATGCAGAAAAAGATCAAATCCTTCTTGCTCACAATCCGCAAGCCAAATATGTCCCAATTTTTAAGGATACAACCAAGAGGTGTCCGGGAGTCCACTCGCGAATTTTGAGATCCCATGTGAACAACAAAGAGACAATGAACAGACTAGAGAGGGAGACTTGCCCCCCTTCTCCCTTGTCTAGCCTATGCCCAAAGTGTATGTCAGAGCTGCTGTCCGCCGGGACACTAAAGTCTGCAACAAGAGACTTGCTAAATTAAAGCAGCTTCAATATCAATAGTAAGTCAAGATAATTCTAATGGGCCTTCTTAAAATGAGTTGATCCAAGAAAAAAAATGCTTTCAGTATTTGCCAAGCTCAGAGTGTTCTTTTTGTGTAAGGGTGCACATCACATAGAAAATGTTTCTAATGTCTATGTCTGTCTGTCTCTTCCCATAACCCTCTCCTGACTCTCCCCTCCCTTCCGCTTTCCTACCCCTTTGTCCTCATTCTTATTCTGTAGGAGTCAGAAACAATAGCTAGTGAATGTTGAATGATGAGAGTAAGAAAAAAAAAATGGTGATTCCAACTATTTTCCTTTCAATGTTAGTGGATCAGCTTGTAATATGCGTTAGTGATTAGAAAGGGGGAAGAAGTGCTGTTGCTATTAAGATGGAAGTCTTCAGTAATGTGTTGACTTCTATTTAAGGATTTTTTAAATTAATTACGTTGCATTATGTGACACAGATTGAATGGCTCTGGGATTCCCCCATCTCCTCCCCATGCCCTCCCCCCTTGGTGGATTCCTCCACCTTGTTGCAGTATTACAGTTCAAATTAAGTCTAGATTCTTTTTTTGCAATCATGTACCAAGCATAGAGTCCAGCATCTTATTGTCCAGATAAATTCAACAGTTTCTTAGGGAGACCTTCTCAGAATATCGTCCCGATCAATTAGAAGCCCCAGCACAACATCAACAACAATTTACAACATTATGGAATTAATTGACATAGTATTGAGTAATCAATACGTTATAACAGTGCAAGTTCTTAACCACCTCCTGTGATTACTTCATTGACCCTTCAGTTTTTGTTTGTACTCAGCACCGGCTGCTATATACCTTAAAGAGGCTATAGGGTACTATTCAGCTGTCTTGTGTCTGTTTTCATTTTAGTATTTAGCTGTTTATTGTGTTGACACATAATTTTTGCTGAACTTGGTAGATTTTAGGATAGTCTTAAACTGGCTTATAAATCTGACCAGGCCATCTATTTAAGGTATTTTAAAACCAAGGCTGTGTTTCATGAATTCACATTCTTTTGAAAGGATTTGGAAATATGAGATTTGTCTGCGTTGTTATTCAGGAACAGGAAAAAGAGCTTTTTTCACATTTTTTAAAAAAGAATGTTGAATTAAACTCAGGTTTCTGCTATGCACACATTCCATGAGCTCTAATCGTATATAACCCTTAGAAATGAAACTTGAAGTAATTCTATGTCTAGAAATTATACTGTGATACCATAATATGAAAACAGTATAATAGATAGTGATTTTCAGCTCCAGAAATTTCTCTTCAAAAAGTTAAATATGCAAAGTGAGAAATTCAATGGAATGCTGCTGAGAGGCACATAGATAAAACAATGCAGAAGTTAAACTGTGTATACAATGATTAGTAAGTCAAATCTGTTAAGCAGAGAGATGGAGAGGAGAGCTGGTAGCAGCAATTCACGCACTTAAAGACTGTGGCATGGCTCTGTGTCTAGATAGATAAATAGTGACAGATTTCTGCAAAAGTTTGAATAGTTGAATTTATTTTGGGTTACTGGGGATGCCCTTGTATTCTCAATAAGAAAGAATAGTAAGCACTGGCAGGAGACCCAGGAGAAGCCTTTTGTACTTATATACCAGGTTGTATTTTATATCAGTGCTTTTCTCTAGAAATAATCCTCAGAAATAACCTAGTTTTCTTACTTTCTATGAACAGAAACTTAGCCATTCACTATTGATTTTTGTGCCTGTATACATGGACATAGGTAAATATAATCATAAATAAATAATATAACTATGTGAAATTCTCTTATATGCATGCATGTGCATAATATATATACACACAATATCTTAGTGCATATGGCTATAAATCTCAACATTTCAATATACTCTCAATAATTTATTTTTTAATGAATATTTTATATAAAATTTTATTGTATACATTTAATAAACTAATGTAACATAATTATCATATATGTGTGCATATATATATACTATATATATGGAGAGAGAGAGTAATGGTTACTACAGAGAATTTAACATATGCTTCATCCTACATAATTATTGATATTTTTTCCCCTATGGAAAAAAACAACAATCTACTCCTTTAGCAAAAATTAATAGTACAAGGCACTATTATTAAAATGTTAAAGTATTAAATATACACAGTTGCTAATTTATACTTTACTCATCCTACACATCTGCTACTTTGTCTCATTTAATTTACATATCCCCATTTATTCCCTTTGGTCTCATTCCAGGCTGACTAGTGTTTTATTTTCAGTCTCTCTCTATTTGACATTTTCTGCCTCTGTGTGTTTGACATTTTTTTTGCATTTCCACATGTGGCTTTTTATGCCTTGTTTATTCCACATAACATATCATGTGTAGGTTCATCAGTATTTGGCAAATACGGAGAATTCCTTTTTAAAAGCTGAATAAACTTTTTCCCGAAAAGTTAAATGTGTGAAGAGGGAAACTCAGTGGAATGGTGCTAAAAAACTCACATAGGCAAAATAATGCAGAAGCCAAAACATTGTTACAATTACTAGTATGCCAAATTTGTTCAGTAGAGAGGTAGAGAGGGGACTTTTTTCAAAAATGTATTTATCTCTAAATCAACTTTTAGATTGTTTCCATGAGTTGGCTGTTAGTGAATAATGCTGCAACAAACATTGGAATGTAGATATGTTTTTGAGGTGGGGGATTTATATCTACTGAATTTATACCCTAAAGAGACATTAGATGGTCATATGATAATGACATTTTTAATTTCTTTATGAATCTTTATGTGTGGAACTTCATTAGTTGGATCAATGATGTTGTTCATTGCAGTTTTTCAATGATCTATATTTAAGCTCTGTATAAGTCATGCAAGGAGTATCCTAGAAATCATATGTGAATTTACATATACCAGTAGAATCTCAATGATTGGGTATCTGTCATTTCTTTGGCCTACCACGAGTAAAGAATCTTTGCCCTTTATTTACTAAAATATATTTGACAAATACTCAGTAAAGTAACACTTTTGTCAGTTTTACTTTTATAGATTAAAATTTTTATTTTCATTTATTCGAAAGAGCAGCAGAAGAGGGAGAGTGAGAGAAGCCGAAAAAGAGAAAAGAATCTTCTATTTCATGGTTTGTTCCTTAAATGCCCATAAATTGTGGGCCAGGCTGAACTCAGGAGTGTAGAACTCCAGAGGGTATCTGATGTGAAGGGCAGACACTCAGGCATAGGAGTCACCCTCCTCTGTCTGCCAGAATGCATTAACAGTAAGCAAAATGGGAAGCAGAAGAGCTGGGATGCCAACTAGCACTCTAATTGAATTCCCTTTCCATAAAGAATTTTTACTGGAAAAATGTGTCTTGACAAAGACTTACCCTGGTTCTTTTCTATGTAAATCATTTACCTGTTTTACTACTTTGCTGTTTTTATGGACCAGGAAACATGTGTGTGCAATGGTGAGTATCAATAGGGCTCCCAACTCTCATTGCCCCTGGGAGGATACTCAGCAACCTTCAAGAGGTACTTTGCACTGAACTTAATCTGCCTCCTGTCTGAGAGTTAATAGAACTTCCTTTTTATTTGGGTTAAGTTAATTGACAAAGCTGTAAGTCTCCATTAAGCTCTTAGGAACTCTGTCCTTACTGGTGTTGGGGTTTATAGAAGGAGCTGTAATTAAGATTTTGAAGTGATGTTGGATAAACATGATATATTAAAATTACGTGTTAGCAAAACCACAGCCATATCATCTTAATGTTTATTCCATCTGCATAAAATGCCTGTAAATTGCAAAAATTAAAAATTAACACATTTGGAAGAAAATATAATTAAAATGTAAGTGGACTTATATATGGTTTGAAGTTATGTAAATGATATCCTCTTTGAAGTTTTTATGTTTTATAAAGGATAATCTGTAATCAAAGTGAAGGCATTCTTTTTTAGCTGATATACTTCAAACACTCCTTTGAAAAAATAGACCACATGTGTCTAAAATGATGAGTGATTTCAATATTTTAGGGGAATGTTTTTTAAAAATACATAAATAGATGCTGAAGATGTAGTAGTGTATTAAAATGCTGTTTGCAGTGCTGGGCTCCTGTGTTGAAGTCCTGGCTGCTTTGCTACTGATCCGGTTTTCTATTAAAGTGCCTGGAAGCCATCGAAGAATAAAACAAGTGCTTGTATGCCTGTCATTCTCATGGAGGACAAGGGTGGAATTCTGGCTCCTGGTTTCCACTTAAACTAGCTGGGATGTTGCAGACATTTAGGGTGTGCATGAAAAAGGTCTCTGTCTTTTCCTCTCTCTTTCTCTGTCACTTAGCCTGTAAATGAGTAAACAAATCATATATATATATATATTTAAATGGTAAGCTAAGTACTGATATATATATAATATGCCATATAGTAAATGGTATATATATCATATACCATATATTAAATGGTAATCTAAGCACTGATATATATTACCATTTAAATATATCTGATATATTACCATTTAAATATATCTGCAGGAATTGATAAGTATATAAAGTCATGGATAAACACTCTCCTGGTACTAAGTGATCAGTAAGTATAAGTATCTGCTTATCAGCAGGTTTAAGTTCTAGCTGACTCCTGGTAATGTTTACCGAGGCTTTAAGTTCTTGTTATGAAAATCACATTTCTTAGGTTTTTGGATGGTTATGAAGAAATGTTGCTGGATAATGGGTAATGCAAAAGGGCTGTTGTGTTACAGAAAGACATGAAGAGAGTAGAAGACCATGCTAAATATATTGAAAAAAGCACTAATGTGCAAGTTAATTCTTTCTATTTAGTTATTTCGCAATGTGTACATATGTAAACACAATATTTTTATACACAAATGTATGAGTTTTGTCAATTGGGAGCTCATAGTTTTTAATATAATAAATAAGAATTTATATTCATGCTTTTTCACAAGTGGGCCACGTTACCAGTGAAAACATACACACTTCATGAAGCTCAGAAAAATATTACACTCCAGGTCATAATCGGGGTAAAATCTGAAGCCCTATAAAAATTTAAAATCAAGATGATATCCTTAAGTCTGACAAAACAATGATGCTTTTCTAGAAACAGTTTATGAAGAGGGAAAAATGCAGGCATATAATTTTTCTCATTTTTTCAGTTTTAAGGATTTATTTTATTGGCCTCACAGTTAACATGGCACTTCAGGCACCTGCTTCTTACCTGGGAGCGCTAGGGTTCAACACCTGTCTTGGGCTCCTACCAAATATAGGGGAAATGGAGAATAAGTTCCTGGCTTCTAGCCATATTGGGCATTTGGGGAGCAAAAGGATTTATTTTATTTATTTTAAAGGCAAAGCCACAGAGAAAGAGGAGATTGATCTTTCATCTGCTAGTTTATTCCTTGCATGGCACTGCAACAGTTGAGGGTGGGACAGATTGAGACCAGGAATCAGGAACTTCTTTTGAGTTTCTGATGGGGTATGGAGATTGTTTTCCTGGATGTATTAGCAGGGAGCTTCGTTAGAAGTGTGGCAACCAGGGCTTGGACTGGCACCCGTGTGGGATCTGCTGCTACAGATGGCCGTTGAATCAATGTACTGTCACAACACTGGCCATGACAGGCAAAACCTTAATAGTGGGACCTTGTCTTTAATGAATATTGTTGTGTTTAGTCATGCACTGACACATGCTTGCCCTGATTTGATTGTCAAGATTTAAAGAAGTTGAATATAATTTCCTTTATCTAGGAAGCACAAGTTGCTTAGAATCATGGATAAGAGAAGGGTTAGAAAAACATTCAGACCGTTCTCATCCTGATTTGAAATAACAAAACAAAACAAAAACAATAGGTTTTATGGTTTCTAGGCTTATAATGCAGATGACCATTATTTGTTATGAAATAGTAGTAGTGAGTATAAGGAATAAATTATCTTTTCCTTAAATTGTAATCTTTAAGGGAAAACATTGACTTTCATGTTTAAATACAATATTAACTAGTTTTTCACAAATTCCCTTTGTCTTTAGAAATTTTCAACAGGTTACTTGACCAAGCTATTGTATATTCTGGTGTTCCGGCAGCGCAACAACACTACTGTCCCACACTGTTGGCTCCCCCGGTAGATATTTTAATTCAGTTGTGAAATGGACCAATGGTTATGTATGTCTGGGACTAAGGCTGGAGATAAGTCACTATATTGATTAAATTATTGAGGCAGGCATATAGCCTAGCAGCTGACTGGTTAAAACACATGTATCCCAGATGGAAGCATGTAGGTTTGATGCTCATTTCCTGATTCCAGGATAAGCATTAGTAAGAGACAAAAATGATGACTCCAGTGAATGGATTCATATCACTCAAATGGAAGACCAGCATTGAGTTCTCAGTTCCTGACTTCAGCACCAGGTCATCTTTGGCTGTTGTGGCAATTTGGGGAACGAATGAGCAGGTGGGAGCTCTCACTTTCTGTTGCTGTCTCAGTTTTAAGAGAATTATTTATAATGCTGATGCTTCAGATTAATCACTGTGTGAGATGCCAGTTATCCTAAATGTGGCGATTGGTGTTCTAGTTGCTCTGCTTTTGATCCATTTCCCTGCTGTTATGTCTGCAAAAGCAGGAGAAGATGGTCTAGTGGTTTGGGCCCCTGCACCCATGTGGGGGACTTGAAAGAAGTAAGATGTTTGCTTGGTATATGTTTGCAATGTAAGAATCTTGACTGAATTTGAACTACAGTACTGCAACAAGGTGGAGGAATCCACTATGGGGGGAGGGCACGGGGAGGGGATGGGGGAATCCCAGAGCCTATGAAACTGTGTCACATAATGCAATGTAATAATAAAAAAAAGAAGTAAAATGTTAATGGATTTAACCTGGCCACGCTTTTTAAACAGAAATAGGTATATTATAAGTGGTTAAGTCTTTGTTAAAACATATAACAGATTTTTTTCACAGTCTTGTGGCCAATATTTAAAACACCCTTTATTCTTGCTTTGCAGAACACAGTTATTAAACAGGTTCAATCTACCTTCAATATCTCTAGGACCCAATTTCTGTATTTTTTTTTAATTTTCTTCTTTTCCTTTACACCTTAGTGCCATTCCTTTACTGATTGCCTTGGAGCCCTTACCGTTATAGTAAGGGGAACTTTGGCAAATCTAATTGTAAAAGGTCAGAGAATATAAATATTTTAAGTGCTTTGAATAACAGTCTCTATTCCTTGATTTGTTGACATGCAAATCATGTCATTTGCAGATTAATATAAAAACTAGTCACAAACTGAAATTTGCCTAGGTGACATAGTTTGCATTAACCCCTGATGTGAGACATGCCCTTTTGACTTAGTGTTATGCTCTAATAGATTCTTGTTCATCTTTTCCTTTGTTCTGTTAATCTGTTCTGAGTCTTAATACCATTTGGCCATAAGGATTTCCTTCCTAAGTGCTGTTATCCTTATCTACCAAACTTGATTTTCTATGTAGAACTAAACACTGAAGACTCTGTGTTTTTACATGTTATTTATTTAGTTGATTGCAACCAACATCTTGACTGCTAGTCCAAATGCTTGTCCCTAAAGACTTTCTTTAACCTACTGTCAAGCCAAATTGAACACTCCTTTCTCTGTGTATCCATTGTAATTTTGCATATTTCTTTATATTTAAAGACATGCATGGGAAGTTTTCATATCTCCTATTACAGATTACCTAGCTACAGGCAAAATCCCAAATCTATTGTTGTGAGTTGAACAAGTTATCCCAGAAATGAGTCAGAGGCAGATTCTTTGAGCCTCAGGACTCTATTCCTTGGCCGAATAGGTGGACTGTTCCATACCATTACATCTGGAAGTTGGGGAGCAGCCCTGATCAGCTGTGTTCAGGGATTTTGGGGCAATGGTTATACAATCAACTAACAGAGCACATTTAAATAATATGGTAATGAAGAACTCAACTGGGCAAACAGGTCTTTCCGCATTTTAGGTTTTCTGAGAAGCTGAGGTTATGGACATATCTCAGAAATGTTATCAGGAGATCTAACTTTAATGTTGCCATTTTTTATCTTCTGGGCTGTTGATCCATGTTTCAGTTTTTGTTATTGTTTATTAAGATGTGTTTATTTATTTGAAAGGCAGAGTTACAGAGTGAGGAGAAAGCCGAGACAGGTCTTCCATCTTCTGGTTCACTACCTAATTGATCATAGTGACCAGAGCTGACCAAAGCCAGGAGCTTCCACCAGCTCTCCCACTGTTAGAGTGTCAGTAAAATGTTAGAGTGTTAGAATAGTAGAATGCTAGGCCACGCTGTCAGGCCCCGGGTGCCAAGAAGCCGCTGATTTGCTTAGTTAGGATAAGCCAGGGCCATTGGGGGATTCCACCCTAGTCAGGATGAGTCAGGGCTATTGACCAGTGTCACAAGCCCTACCTATAGTGACAAGTGCCATGAGCCTTATCTATAGAATACATCGGGTGGCAGGGCATTTGTCCGGTTTCAGGAAACAGGATGAGCTATTGATACCCAGAACCCATGGCCATGATGTGTTTGAAGTGTGCTACTTTGATTGGATAATGTGTTATTCTTAAAATTGATTTGCTGTGTTTGGATTTGCATGGGGCATGATGTATGTAATGCCCAAGAGAGGCCTATATAATCAGTGGCTTTTCTCTGGTTTGGAGTCCAACCCTTCCTTGGCTGGCCTGCATGCCCCAAGAACGTCTGACCCCAGCATGCTGGCACAATAAACTCTGCTTGCTTTTGCATTACCAGCAAAACTCTTTGCCACTTCTGGGGTGGCAGACAAAACCAGACCCTAACACCACATTTGTGGAAAGGCATTTGAGCACCTGGGTCATCTGCTGCTTTCTCAGGTGCATTAGCAAGGAGCTGGATGGGAAATAGAGCATCTGGGACTGTAACCAGTGTTCATTTGGGATGCTGGCACCGTGGGGAGCAGCTGAACTTGCTGTGTCAAAACTTTCTCAATTTTCATCTTCTAAATGTGTAAATATAACCCAGATCGAGAGAAGCCATGGGATATGCATGTGTAGCTATCAATGAATTGAACATTTGAATGTCTATTTGCAACTAATGATAATATTGTGTAATATTGATGCAATTATGAAAGGCAGTACAATATATATGTAAATTGTGGTTCAGGCTTGTTTACATGAATAGAACTTTGCTTGTTAAATTTTGTAGAAATTTTAACCTCAACATTCTATACTATTAAATGTAGCTAATGCTATTTTTATTTATAAAGTTGCTAGTTATGGGTTTTTCATGGAGAATGTTATTGCTTAAACTATTCCAGCATCTAAAAGATATTTGCATGTTGACCAGGAGAGTCAGTGATCAAATGAATTATGAAGCTAGCTTTTAGTGGTTAGATATAATAATTTTTGTTTAAATCATCTTCCCTCCCTTCACTTAAGAGTATTACTATTTTTGATTTTCCTGTGAATGCAATAGTGCTTACATAGATTGTAAGCAATGGACAGCTAAGCTTATTGTCAACTTCATAAGAAATTTATAGCTGTACTTTAACCTTGTAAAAGTATAATATTGCTTGGTCTACAAATACAAGAGTAATTTATTTCAGAGAATTCTCATGTTTTTAAGAACTAGTCAGTCTTTGCTGGGTTACATTTCTTCAGGGAACAGTGGTGGTAAGAAACTATAAAGACGTAATATCTGTGAGGTTAAATTAGATCTGGGAAGGCTACAGGATTCTCAAGTGTTTGGATGATTCAATACTTCCAGAAACAAACGTGATTGTGTTTAAATAACAGAGTTTCCGTGATATGACATTTCTGCCATTGAGCATATTATAGCACTATGAACCTAAAACCCACTCAAATAAATATTGATAAAGAAAGATTAGTCATTGTTTAATTTATGCCATAAAAGTAACCATTAGTAAGTATCAGTGTACTTAGGATAAAATACCCGTGACCAATAATAACATTTAATGCATTATGAAATGTGACCTCATGTGACAACAGTGAAATACATTTAGTGACATATTAAAAGTTAATTAAGGCTAATTAAATAGCACTACTGGCAGTTTTTGCTAATTTATTTTAAAATTTCAATTTAGAAGTTAAGTGCAATAGCTATGACAAAGTTGCTTCTGCATCAACTTTAAATACACATAAAATTCTACACACAAATCACTTTGTTAATAAATTTGTAGATTTATTCTTTTTTAGTATCATTCATTGAATATAATTAAGGAGATGAATAATTTGGAAGTGTATAAGTAAAATTTCATTTTAAGCCAGTGATTATCATGTTGGTATTTCTTTTATGTGGTATAATATTATTCCCCAAAAGATGTTTTCATATATTTAAAGAGTCTTACTCTTGTGAGGTTCCACTGGCATTACTAATATGATAGCAATTCATTAGTACCCCATTGTTCTCAGACCCAGTACAGTTTAAAACTCACTAGCAGTTTTGACAAACTTGTCCCTCACTTTTGGACGACTAACCCAACATTTCTAAACTTCATCAAGCTATTGACTGCTGTGTTAATTGTTTCATAATTTTTCTGCTTTTTGAGTAGAAGCATATGATCTGAGCTACATTATCTGATCTTTATTGAATTATCATTTTTTTCCAGAAGTTGAGAGAAACAGCTAGACATGACAATCACTGTTATAGCATAATGATGGAAATTGCAGACTAGCTCAAGGTCTCTACATTATAATTGTAGTTCACACACGCTTATGTTGTCACATACCTTCTATGTAATTCTGGCTAGTCTACTTAGAGCTTCAATCCTCAGTTGTTTGAACTGAAAATGGTGGCAAGAGCAATGGTATGTAAAGAGTATGGTGTGGGGTAATGTAACTTTGCCATTTTTACCTATGTTTATCATTGACTTTGGTTTTCTGCATTTAGCTTCTCAGTCGGTTCTGAAATATTCTTCTTTATCATCATCCTCTTAGTTCTAGCACTGAATCAGGTCAATAACTAAAAGCTACCGTAGTTGGGACACCTCAAAATCCACTCTAGATTTTTTTTTGATTTTAAGTTTGGCAGAATAATGTGTCTCTTTGACCAAATAACCAAGGGAGATTTAAGTGGAATGAGTTCTAGTTATAAATACTTATTTACGTGTTTGTTTTCTTTCTTTTTTTATATGTATTTTTATTATATTTATGTATCTGGGGTGAAGGGGGATATTGAGGGAGAATCCCCACCCAGTCTCCCACCCACCCAAGGTCCCAGATGTGGGGCATGCTGAGGTACTTGCTCAAGTGGTCTTAATAGTCTTCCAGTTATGGATCGCTGCCAGTCACATCCCTCCCAGCTCGATTAGGTCATTGAAGAAGCCACTGATTGTCACAGTCCATCATGGAGTCTTCGTTTGCCCAGTATTTCGCTGCCCAACGTTTAGTTGAGGTGGTTGATTGACCTGTTCCATCCTCCGTCCTCTCTTAGCCAAGGCTCTGAGTCCAGCAGTTCGATTGGGTAGATCACCAAAGAGACTTAGAGGTATTCCCAGATCAGATTCCCACATGTTCCAGCTAGTACCGGTTCCGGCACAGTCCATCGCCACAATCAGTTTGTTTTCTTAATGTTCTTTTGTTCATTAGCCATTTGATCCCAAGTAGCTTTAATTTAGGCAAACTTTCAGCTACAGACATAAGTAAATGAAGTCATCATTAGGAAAGAAATTGGGTAGATTTAATTTTCAGACCACTGATTATGAAAGCAAAGCTCTTCCTTTAGAAAGCCACAGTGAACCCTGTTATAATATCTGGGTAGATTCCAAGCTGAGCATTGTAACAGGAGCTGTCTCTGAACAGATGCTGATGAGCTGCAAGGAATAATAAAATAGTGAAGGGGACAGAAACTTGTGCTGTAATTGTGATCAATGGTTGTTTCATCTGAAGCAGATTCTAGATGTTTATCATTTTTTCTGCAAGGGCAGTAAGTATGTTACATAACCTGAGTTTCTATTTTTTTTATTATTTAGTCTGTAATCATATATCCCTGGATACAAAACTTCATAGTGACACATATAGTGCTAAAATGTTACAATCTATGTTTTAGCACTGATAAAATTTCATACTCCTGGTATTTATAAATTGAAGTGTTTGGGAAATACACTGGAGAGATTTGAATTGTGAAAGGATAATCATTTCATGTCGTATCATCTTTTCATGACTTACTAAATCAAATTTCTAGCATTATGATATGATCTGTTCTAAATTATTTCCATCACTACTCTCATACTGTATGCTTTGCTGATATGAAAATATTACTAAAATACCCAAACTTATTAGTTTCTAAATAATTCTTTTCAAAACCAATTCTATCTGTCTATTCATTTTCTTAGACATACACAATTCTTTTATGATAACTTCAAATGATACTGAAATAGGTCACATTCATATAGAATTTTAACAACACTAATGCTTCCTCTGTGCTATTTAAAAGACATGAATAAATTAACAAAATTGCTATGATTTTAAATAGAACATGTGTAATACAATTTCATTCCTCCTCTGGGAAAGTATATTGTGATTTACAATTTTTTTCAGTAGTGTATATACACAAATATGCTTTTAAATTGTAGATTTTAAAGTATATCATAATCTTTATACTTTAAATAGATACAAAATATTTATTGTAAGTATATACTTGTGTTTTGATATAAAATTATACAATTTGTATGAAAGTATGAAAATGTTTTACAACTCATATGTTCTAAGCAATGCAAATGTAGAAAAATATGGTCCTGCTTACTATTGTTCCATTGATATTTTAGTATAGCTCCTAATTTTAAAATAGCATGAAGTGATTAATATTCATCAAAACGAAGTAGGAAGAAAAGCATCATTTTATTTTCAATTAATAGAAATCATGGCATTGTCTGTTTTTTGTCTCCTAGCTATTTATCCATTCCCTCTGGAAGTGAATGAACTGCCACTTTCCTCATCTGCTTTCTTGCTAAAAGTGCTTGCTTGTGCTGCCAAGCTCACCACACAGTTTCTATCTGGCATTGAAGCACTATCTTTTTCAGCCATGCAAGTCTGCATTCTGTGATAAAGTTCAGTCATGGGCAGCCTTGCTGACTCTACTCTGCTATGGAAAGAACTCCCTATTGCTACAATATTCCATTTGAAAACTCTCTCCCCTGATGCTTGACTTTCTTCTGAAACTGTACTTGTCATCTTAACAGCTGTCTCTTTAATATTTTAAGTCATTGTACTTGTTTAATATGAACTAGATATTTAATTTTACATCGAACAGCAAAAGAGTTGCTGACCACTGCAGAAAGTAAGTTTTATAAAGGGTAAATCACAATCAATATTCTTAATTTAGCACACTATATATCATTTAAGTGTAGGGATTTGTGGTTTACAGGCCATTAAGGAGGCAGTTTAACTTTTGATGTGTTGGTCTACTCATTTCAAATTCTGCAAGATCTATAGTGATTATTTCAGTCTTTGTGAGTGCATAAGGTATTGCAACTCTGCACAACTTTTCAGCATGAGAAATCACAGCATTGGCAATATTTAATATGTGTGGAGGCTTCATCTTGGAACATCCACTTGTGATTTTTGTAGGCACCTCAATAGTCTCCTGTTTCAAATACCTAGGAGAATAATGTAATATATCAAAAATAGAATATCGATGTATATTTGAACTTAAAGTATTGAAATTCAGATGCTCAAAAATAATGGCAACTTGTTTTGGATAGTGTTAAATGAAAAGATCATTGTCAGATAGAAAATGGTGGATGAGATTAATGATTGTGTTTCATTGATGTAGGAAAATGCCTTCATAACACAGCTGTATATTCACAGAATTGAAGAGTACTTTGCCTAGTGTTTAAGTTGTCCATGTCCCAGAGAAAATGCTAAGTTTTTATTCCCAGCTTTGACAATTGGCTCTAGCATCCTGCCAGTACAGACCATGAGAGACAGTATTGATGTCTCAAGGCTAAGAGGTCCTCTCATCTTTGAATTCTGGCTCCCAGCTTTGTTCTGGCTGGCTGCAGACATCACAGTTATTTGGAGAGTAAACCAGCAAATAGAAGCTTACTTTGTCTGCTTTGTCTGAGTCTCAAATGAAAAATATTACCTAGAGGAACATTCATATAGCCAAGCTCCTGTGACGGCAACAACATCAAAAACAAAATTAAATAGAAGATAAAGGAAAATGCTAGTGCTGTGAAACAGTAGATAAGTTACTACTTGAAATGGTGGCATCCCCTACTTGAGTACCAGTTCAATGCCCAGCTATCTTGCTTTTGATACAGCTCCCTGGTAGTATGCCTGGGAAGGCTATGGAATGTCCAAGTGCCATGATTCCTGGCTTAACCTTCATCCTAGCCATTTGGGGATTAAACCAGTGGATGGAAGATCACTTTCTTTCTTTGTAATGCAGCTTTCAAATAAATAAATAAGTAAGTATGTAAATAAGCAATCAAAAAAAATGTATCTTTAAAACTGAGGCAAACTAGAAACAATATACAGGAGTGCCAGGAAAAGTTTACAATCTGGCCTAGACTTTGGCATATAAAAAATAAGAAGAAAGAAAAAGAGAAGTCCATTTTCTAGCAGGTTTAGCAATTTCAATTTAATAACCTATTTGTATTTGCAATTGAAAATCAAAACATCACCATAATTTTCCGTAACCAGTGACCTACTGGATGCATAGCAGAAATGAAGTTAGTATCTATATGGAGATGTATCTTTAAATCAACATTCCATAGCAATTCCAGATGTTAAATAAAATATTACTGGAATTATGCTTGAAATCTCAAATTGAAACTGCATGATGGACTATTCAAACATTACAGTAGAAAATAATAAAAAGGAGTGATTGATTATTAAGAATATATGTAGTAAAAGCATCAAATCAGCACTATATATATAAGTATGATAAAATTTAAAAGTGCAAGTAAGTAAATATTTTTCCCTTATGTTGTTGGAGACAAGATATTTTGCAGTCTTGATAAAATGTTAAAAAAAAATCTTAAGACATTAGAGAGTTGCTGTGGCAGCGAGAACCTAAGGGAACAGAGGCTGCAATAAGGAGAAAATTGAAGGTGAGGATGACTTTTGTATTCTGGGTTGGTGAAGAGACCATAGTAAGACCATCGTTAGTTCTAGAAGAGGCAGCCAAGATAACATAACTTCACAAGGCCAGGGTATTAAGAAGAATAATTTAAATGTGAAGGTTGTGAAAAACCTCAGACAGGAAAAAAATTTTTGATAGTAAATATCTTAGAGCAGCATTGGTAATAGAATGTATTTTAAGAAGATGAGGGAGCACAGACAATCCTCAGAAGCACCTGGACTGTGGCTCACAATTTTGGTTTCTAACGTGCATTCCAGTAGGCAGCACTGATGACTCGTATGATCACATTTCTGCAGCCTAGGCGAGAAGCCAGGATTGAGTGCCCAGCTCCTTGTCTCAGTCCTAGGTTGGTCCTGACTGTGTATATTTGGTGATTGAATCAGTGGATGAGCGCGCTCATTCTGCCTATCAAACAATAATAAAGAAAGCAAATGAAAACCTGAAGTGTGATCCCACTTAAGTTGTCAATCAGCATTGAAATAACATTTTTAAAATTTTGTTTAGCTTTTACATTACTTGTGCAAGGTGAGCCAGTTTCACATATTTTGCAGTATAGATTTAGGAACATAGCATTACTTCCCGTGCTTCCCTTCCTTCTGCCCACGAATCCCATGTATCCTCCTCCTGACTTATTAATTTTTAAAATTTGTACAGTGGCATTATTTTCAGTTTACTTCAGTCACAGGATTAACATTCCATGAAATAAAGAATCCAAGTTTGAAAAAAATAGAGACAAAGGCTGAAAGTAGTAATAAAATTTCAAACTGTTAATTTTGCTCATATAGATTGTTTTTCTGTAATCTGTATTAATTACTACAGATCAGGAAAAACATATTTATGTTTTTGAGACTAGCCTACTTCACTAAATATAATGGCTTTTAATAACATTCGTTTTATTTCCAGCCACAGGATTTTATTCTTTCTTATGACTGAGAATATTCAATTTTATTATTCCATTACATGTACATATACACATATTACATATTTTAGTTATTGTGAATTGAGCAGATTTCATTTGATTTGGGGAAATTCCTGAGAGTTAGAGAGTTAGGTAACAAGGCAGATCTATTTACTGATATCTGAGAAATTACTACTCTGTTGTACATAATGGTTGTGCCAGCTTACATTCCCACCAATAGTATACTAGGATACCTTTTTCCCTTTCAAATTTGTCAACACTTTTGGATGTTAGCTAATAAACTGGGGTGAGGTAAAAATCTCATTGTGGTTTTTAAGTGTATTTCCCTGATGGCTAGGAATCATGAACATTTTTTTGTATGTCTGTTGGCCATTTGTAATTTATCCTTTGGAAATTGCCTGCCCACGTCTTTGCTTCATTTCTTAATTGAGTAGTTTGTTTTGGTGTTGTTTCGTGAGCTCTTTATACATCCTGGAAATATCCTCCATCAGTTCTACAATTTGTAAATATTTTCTTCCATTCTGTTGGCTGCCTCTTCCTTTTGCTGACAATTTCACAGTGCAGAAGCTTCTTAGCTTCCTGTAATCTCATTTGCTTACTTATGTTTTCATTACTTTTTTTGCCTGTACTTCTGGTCTCCTTTTTAAGAAGTTCTTTTTTGTTTGTTTGTTTGTTTTTGTTTTTAATCTGTTTTATTGTATTGTTGTTGACAATCTTTACATAGTTAATTACAGTTAAAGAAAGAAAAAGAAAAAAAAAGGTTCAGGGGGATAGGGAAGTGGGTAATACTATTATGTCCGTATTGTTCCATCATGTATCTGAGGTAAAGGGGGATATTGAGGGAGAAGCCCCACCCGGTTTCCCGCCCACCCCAAGTCCTGGATGTGGGGCATGCTCTGAGATATGTACTCGAGTGGTGTCAATAGTTCTCTGGTTATGAATCGCTGCCAGTTTCGCTCGATGAGGTCGTCCACTGATTGATATCCTAGGCCTGCATCTTGCAGAATTTCTCTAGTGATTTACCAAAGTAATTCAATGTTATCAGGTCATGGATTTAAATCACTGGTTCATTGGAGTTCATTTTATTTTCGTATCTGTAGATCCAAGTTTATCAGTACAGTTTGTTGAGGAGATTGTTCTATAACTCTGGATTGATTTTAGTTTGCTTGTCAAAAATGAGTTGGCTGTAGATGTGTAGCTTAATTTTTGGACTTTCTCTTCTGCTCCATTGATCTGATTGTTTTTGTGCCAATACCAGCCTGTTTGGATTACAACTTTCCCATAATTTGTCTTTAAATCTGGAATTGTAATATCCACAGCTTTGTTTTGTTTGGTAAAATTGTTTTAGCTATTCAGGCTGTCTTGTGTTTCTATATGAATTTTAGCATTTTTTTTTCTAGATTTGAGAAGAATATAATAAGCTTTTTGATTGAAATCACAATGAATCTAAATTTTTTAGGTAATATATACATTTTGATGTAAACTCTATCAATCCACGAACATGGAAAAATATTCTAGTTCTTTGTGTCTTCTGTTAGATACCTCATATCATTGGTTAAAGTTATTCCAAGATATTAAAATTTTTTAGCTATTTTCAACTGGACAGATCTTACATACTTTCTCAGACGATTAATTGTGTTTCTAAAGGATATTGATTTCTGTGTCTTGATTTTATTTCCTGCAACTGTGTCAAATTCTCTTGTGAATTCCAATGATGTTTAGTAGAGTCTTTTTTTTTTAAAAGATTTTTATTATATTGGAAATTCAGATATACAGAGAGGAGGAGAGACAGAGGAAATTTTCTGTCCTTTCATTCATTCACCAAGAGGCTGCAACAGCCTGAGCTAAGCCAATCTGAAGCCACGAGCCTCTTCCAAGTGTCCCATTTGTGGTTTAGGATCTTAAGGCTTTGGACTGCCTTCGACTACTTTCCCAGGACACAAGCAGGGAGCTGGATGGGAAGCAGGGCTGCTGGGATTAGAACTGGTGACCATATGGGATCCTGGTGCATGCAAGGCGAGGACTTTAGCTGCTAGACTACTGCAATGGGCCCAACATCATCTATTCTTTGACACTTGTGGTATTAGGTCGATTTCAACTAAGTTCGTGACATTCATATAGAAATACTGAAAATATTTTGGGGCTCAGTGTTAGGTCTAGTAACAGTCTGAGTACTGATTTGAGTTTATTAAGCACTACCTGTCTGACTTTAATTTTCAAGTATCAATTTTCATATCTTTATTTTTTGAATAGTACATGTACCATACTGATATGTGGAAATGCAGTTATTTCACGTTTATTTTAAAAGTCTGTATTCAAAAGATCTGTAAAAAAATAAATTAGAAAGTGTGTAAATTTTCCTTGAGTATGCTTAAAATGTATGCATAGTTTTCTTTAATGTGCATTTCCATGAACTGTAGGAAGATTTTTCATATATTTGAAAATATCTGTCCCTTACTTATATAATGGTTACTAAGTTGTAGATGCAATTAGTTAATCTAGCAAAATAATCTTGTACATGGAAAGATAAAGTGGTTCATGACTAATATTAAATGTGTTTTATAAAATAGACTATTTCTAATCTCACTAGTGCAAAGAATTTATATTTTAAATCTGCCATCTTTCATGCAGATGTCAGAAACTGTGAAAGGTCTGAGATTTTACCTATGTGCAAGTTAATAAGTTATCCTGCCATAAATTCATGCAGATGGCCAAAGACAGAAGACACATGCTTAAGAAACTAAGAGTAATTTTTCACTCAGAGCAAAGCAACCAGAGTCCACAATATATAATTTGTACCAGTTCTCCAAGCTTTAAATCCCAAAGGGTGATATCATAAAGAATAGGCAATATCTGTTCATACATAGAGTTGTGTTATGGAAGAAAACTTGGATTACACAAAACCCCCAGTCTTTTTTAAAGATGTGGCTAGTAAATCTACTCAGTGTCTTTCATGGAAAAAAACATTTTATTAGCAATATTAGCAGCAGTTCATTATGCCCTTGGCTTGTGGGGAAGATATTCCAGCTTTAAAGACTGCCCTTATCTTCGTAAGAACATAGTGGGACCTTTGGCTTTTCAGACGTGGAATCAGAATAAAATTTCCATGGATACAATTCTAAATGATGATCACCGTGAAATATTAAAGGTACTGAATTCTACACAAATATTACATCTTTTTGCATGGTGAAGAAGGTCACTTAATTGAGAATGTCTTAATACTGTTATCAGAGAGTTGTGACATTCATCAGGTTGTGTAGCTCTTGTTTAAGGCATAATATAAGGCATGCAAGGGCTTGATAGGGATTGGTTCATGTCCTGATAGTGTAGAATTAGTGGATGGATTAAGGTTGTGTTTATAAAAAAAATTCCAAATGAATTTAACCTGTTCAATGTGTTACAGTCTAGTTCATTTAAATATTTTCATATTTTCATGACAGAAATGGTATTTGTAGGTTTTCTCTTTCTGGGAAAGGATTTTTCTGGAATAAGTTTCAGATTAGTGAGGTGAAGATGATAAGGAAACAAAGCTCTGTGGGTATCAATGAGGTATGTCCTCAAACATCAAAGGTCTTCAGCTAAAACCTGTTGTTACTATTATGCGAAACTGAAGGGCTGGCAGAGCTGAATTTTTTTGTAGACTAGTTTTATATCTAGAATTCAAATATAAGGAAAAATGCAAAGATCAGACAAAATAAGGAAGAAATAAAAAAAGACTTTATGGAGAAATGGTGTATTCAAGGCTTAAAAAAGAGTATGAGAATAGTGAAATAAGTGGACAGAATATTAATTACGCAGTTTTAATGACCCCAGGATACTGGGAATGCATGTTTATGGGTAGACTCAATATAGAAGTTGAATTCCTTAAGTTTAGGATATGGGAAAACAATTTCTCTTAAACCTAATTCTTCTAAATGTATATTTTTGTTTAATCTTCTTTACAAAATACTTGATTGAGTAGTATTATTACAATGATTACTCTGATTCACAATTTGTAGCTAGGTATTCTTAGTTATTTCTTTTTCATTTGTGTGTGTGTGTGTGCATGTGTGTGTGTAGACCTAATTTTTGCAAAGACAAAAGTTATATGAATCCCTGTAGACAGGGGGGGATTTATAAGCAAAGGGGTCACTGAGATTAGGATGGAGTTCAAGAGAAGCAATAAGAAAGAAACCACTCGAGAAAACAAAAGTCATTTTGTGTTCCAATAAGATTTCCCCAAGCCTATCATTCTCAAAGCAGGATTTCTGGAAAACAAATTATTTTTTTTTTGCTGAAAATAAACTTTCAGGTTGGAAAAACAGTTTTTTGTTGGAATGGACAAATTAGAGCCATATATCTGTCACATTCATATTTTCCAGGGATAATCATTCTGTTGTGGGAAGACAATGCATTTTAAAAATATATTATTACTGTGAACAGCTTAAGTTTCATTTTCAAATAAAAGATAATTCTGAAAAGCAACAGGTGTCAAAAGGCAACATCTGAGCTGATGCTTTTTCTTTTTAAAGATTTATTTATTTTGGGGCCCAGTGCTGTAGCCTGATGGGTAAAGTCCTTGCCTTGTATATGCTGGGATCCCATATTGGGATCAGTTCGTGTCCCAGCTGCTCTATTTCCCATCCAGCTCCCTGCCTGTGGCCTGGGAAAGCAGTAGAGGATGGCCCAAAGCCTTGGGACCCTGCACCCAGTGTGTGAGACCTGAAAGAATCTTCTGGTTCCTGGCTTCAGATCAGATCAGCCCAGTTCCAGCTGATGTAGCCACTGGGGGAGTGAACGAAGGATGGACATTCTTTCTATCTTCCCTTTTCTCTGTCAATCTGACTTTACAGTTAAAAAACATATTTTAAAAGTGTTGGTTCACTCTCTCCATAAGTGAAGCTGTGCACTTATGGGATCCTGGCAGTTGCAAGGTGAGGATTAGCTAATTGAGCCATCATGCTGGGCCTGAGCAGATAATCTTGTTCCCCACTTTTCTTTTGGATCACTCAGTAGTACGTATTTTGAGTTAATTTCCACAATCTGTCTTTCCTGCAGCGAGCTTCACAGCAAGTACTCCATCTCTTAAGATAGCCTTTATGTGGTTACTTTTACTCTCTGTAGCATGTTCCATTCATGAAATGAATGTAGAAAGAGTGATTTGTTTTCCTGAATTGCAAAATATACGACTTGGAGGCAATTCCTCAAAAAGAGTAATTTTGTAAAGCTTAGAGAATAATGGTACAAGAAACAAATGAAAAGCAATGATAAATTTTATGACTTTTTGTTTACTATCATCATGTATTTTGTCCACAGTTTTAGTGTTGTCATGTAGTTGAGTATTTTGCATGTATTTCAGTATTTTTGTAAAAGTTTAATAACATTCTTCTGAAATTAGAAGATTCATTTTAACCATCTTCAATAGTGCTTTGTGATTAACTTGTATACATGATGAATGTAAAGTTTGGCAATGCTATTAAGAGCTTCAAACTAATATCTGTAACAATTTTGTCTGATACAAGTTAACAGAAGATGAATACAAGTAATTGTACAATTCCCTCTTCAGGAATCAGCATAGCAATATTACAAATGTCTTATTTCTTTTTAAAAGATTTATTTAGTTCATTGAAAGCCAGAGTAAGAGAAAAACAGGTTGCTGGTTGATTCTCTAAAATGTCCCAATGGATGGGACAGGACTGTTTCAGGTTAGCAGCCTTCCCACATTAGTGTCTATTGAGCCAACTTATGAAGCATGCCAACTTAGGAATTGTGCAATATTCATTATACACAGAAAAGGAAAATGATATTGACAGGATTATTTTTAAGAGTCAATGTTTTGTGTAAACCCAGTATTCATTGATCCCATACTTTCCATATTGGTGAACTTTAGTTCATTTAAATAATGTTAAATAATGCAACTATTTTGGTCAGAAAGTAATGAGAAAGAGAAAAGAAAGAGGTGGTAATAGATAACATTACCAATTTAACAAGCAATTTAAGTAGCCTAATTTAAGAAGCATGTTTAAGATTTGGGCAATGAGCTGATGTTTTCTATTACAATCAGGAGGAAGCAAAGAAAACACTTAGGGATGGTTTCTTTACTGCAATAAGAATACATGGAGCAAACAAATACTGTTTTATTCCGATAAATGTAAAATATCTATTAAAAGTTAATGCTTGGGGGTTGTATGGCCAAAATGCTGGTCAAATCTATAGGTTTTGAGAAGAATTCATAGGTTTGAGATCAGGAAGCAATGCATACACTCGTTAGATAAGCAGTCCCTGGTAATGGCAACAGTACTCATTTTGCCTATATTTGAATAGACTTTTTTGATCTCACATCTAAAGTATTTCACCTGACATGTACAAGGTAAAATTTCTTATCGGTATTCCCAATAGCAGCCAT
This sequence comes from Ochotona princeps, assembly GCF_030435755.1. Taxonomy (NCBI): domain Eukaryota; kingdom Metazoa; phylum Chordata; class Mammalia; order Lagomorpha; family Ochotonidae; genus Ochotona; species Ochotona princeps. The sequence goes on along the minus strand of NC_080846.1, from coordinate 38,046,940 downwards.
TGTACAGTCATAATTAGCTTTAAATAACGTTTACATCAGATGTAGCCATCCAGTTGATTTAATCAGTTTAAACATTTTGGTGTCACATACATTAAAATCCACTTCTGCTACCATCTTCCTTCCAGTCATTTATCACACTTTTAACTGTGTGGCTGGATTAGGTGGAAGTATCTGATTGGATCTTTTTTTCTACTTCCCCTTTCATATGTCCAGAGTATTTGAACTGCAGTGATTTACAACTTTGATATATGCCTAATGGGAACATATTTCTGCTTCCGTTCACTGAGCTTAAACAGCTCGCCTTGAATTGGTTGCCTCCCCCCCTTTTTTAAATGAATTGTTGGCTCTGTTCTTAAATTTTCTCCTGCTTCAAAGCCTTCTCACAACCAGTGTGCTACTGATGTAGAAAAAGAAAGATAAGCAATGAATTTGGGAGTTTGCCATCCTTATGAGAAATAGGTAAAAGACTTCAAAGATTCATTGCTGGAAAGAAATTCTTTGAAAACAGGATTTTTTAATAACCACCTACAAGTTTAAGGCTGGTAAATAAATGATATTTAGAAAAGGAAACATCAGAGAATGAATGAATACCTATTATTTCACAATTATTGGCAGCTGCATCCATAATCCAAGGGTGTTTTATTTATTCATTGACTTATTGTTACTCTTCCAGTTTCTAAGCTTCATGTCTGAATCCTAAGAACATGATGATATGTAAAATTACCCATAGTAATTTCTTTAAATGAAGAATGTAAACTCAGAATTTTGATTTATAATCGATGGAGCAGACAAAAAGAGCAATATTTTAAAGATAAATTTGTAGGTGAGAGTTCCTACATTTTAAACTTAATACAGCTTATAACTGCATACATAGGCATGCACTTTTTCACGTCCATACTTCAGGCCTTTTTGCTACTTGAGTTCTGCAGGCCCTTGTTCTGCATTCTTGACCTACTCTTAATTGATTTTAAAGTGCAGTAGAAATTCCTTGTGATCCTTTTCCAGAGTCCTCACATGATCTCTCTGTTTTGTGCTTCTGTTTTACTTTGTAGTTTTTTGTGTTCTAAAATGCTCTGTAAGTGTCCTATTTAAATTGTCAGAATTCTTAAGTTTTCTAAAGTCTGGGATTCAACCTCCTTATACACTTTAGTATTTCGCCTCTGGCAGAACAGACTCGGATATATAATTGATGTTAATGGTTTGTTCGATAAATATTTAAGGAAATGAATAATGAAAGAAAAGTTTTTGAAAAGTTTAATAGAAATTGAACTAAAAAAGGAAGAGATTTATAAATTGTATAGCAATCAGAATCACAAGTTCAGGGATTTCCTAAGTGAGTGGGTGATGAATGTTTCTAGACTGATTATAGAAGGAGGGTACTGAAATCATTTTGTTATGGCCAGGTATTGTATTACACGCACATGGTCTGATCAGTTGGAAATTTGGCATTGGCTCAGGTTCAATGGCTTGTTATTGATGTTGATTAAATGTTTAAATTGCTCACATAGGTTAGGTTTTGCTCTCTGGTTAGATTTCAGTTTGTTAGGAAGTAAAAGTGAGGACAAAGTGTCAAACCAATTTTTCTCATAGAACTAATAGCCGTAAGTCAAGACACAATAAGAAACCATTTTTTCCCCTCATTTTTAAGTACATCTTTAGTTCTCCCACATATGCTTCCTTTATCATGATCTCTGACAATATCAGTGATAGTAATCTGAGAACAAAATTCACATGTACTTAACTTTTACTGACTTTAGTAAGTCAGGTGCATAGGACTTGCTCCAGCAATGTAGCTCATTTGCTCTCAGTGGCATCTCTAAAGAGCCGTGCATCACAACAGCTGGACTTTTATAGCTGAGCAGATACGTAGGATACATAGTGTGCTATAAAATAATCAATATTTTAACTTGTGTGCTATGGCTTAAACAATTTTTTTCTCACCTAAGTTAAGCCTTAATGAATTTTGTAAACTATCTTGGAATCCAATGAAAAGTTCATCAGCAGACAATAAAGATACTCCTTTGTGAGGTATTAAAATAGAACAAGTAATGCTAGATGTTCTGTTCTGAGGAAGATAAGCACCCAGACTTTAAGGAGCAATTTGATCTCATGCTCTGATTATGTTTCCAGAAATGTTCTCAGGCAAGGAAGATAGTCATTGGTAGACTGAGGTATAGGGCAGAGTTGGTGGGAGGAAGGAAGGCATTCAAGTGGTAGTGATAAAAAAACGAGAGAAGATAAAGAAATAGTATAACATCCCTTTAAACAGGTAAGACAAGCAATGTTACCTTCTTGTGTATAGCCTTTGATCATGCTTATTCTGGCTAATAACTAGTTCCCTTAATTCTGAAATTAGAAGGAGAAAATAAAAGATAAAACAGACCTGAGGAAAACAATCAGAAATCAGGGTTTCCTGCCCTGATTTCTTCTGTGCACAGAACATGTTCAAGTGTGTGATTCTTAAGACTACTTGGGGCCTGGCGTGGTAGCCTAGCAGTTAAAGTCCTTACCTTGCTCACGCCGGGATTCCATATGGGTGCTGGTTTGTGTCCCATTTGTTCCACTTTCCATCCAGCCCCCTGCTGGTGGCCCTGTGAAAGCAGTAGAGGACACCCCAAAGCTTTGGGACACTGAAGCCACATAGAGACCTGGCTCTTGGTTTTGCATTGGCTTGGATCTGGCCATTATGGCCACTTGGGGAGTAAATCAGTGGATGGAAGATCATTCTCTTTCTCCTCTCTGTATATCTGACTTTCCAACAAAAATAAATAAATCTTAAAGAAAAAGATTACTTGACTTATGGCTAAAAGACACTCTTTTCAGAAATAATTGCTAATAGACATGTAAACAGACTGCTTCCTTGCTACCATCTTGTTGATATTTATTTAACAGTTGACATGACTTATGCTATTTTTAGATCATCAAAATTTGCTTTTTAATGTATTCACTTGAGAAGGAAGAGAGTGGTGCTCCCATTTATTGGTTCACTGCTCTAATGGTTGCAATAGAATTTGAATTTGGAATTTTACCTGAGTTTCCCAATATGCTTGACAAGAGCCCAGTCACTTGGGTTGTTGGTTTTCTCCAGGGATCTGCATTACAAGAAATCTGGAATTTGGAAACAGATATTGGACCCAGGTACTCTGAAATGAGCATCCAAATCAGAGACAATTATGCCAAAGCCCAACCCAGGAAGATATAAATATGAGTGAAATTGTGATACGACTAACTTTTTGTGGTACGACTAACTTTTCCTTTAAGCCATTTGACTAAATAAGATGCATTATTTAAATAACTATTAATTTGTTTCATTTTACAGACAAAATAAAGGCAGGGTTGTATCTGTGTATAATTCATTCCTTCTTAAAAGTATAGAGAAAATATGAAGGTTACATATATAAAGAAAACTGGTTGTTTGCAAAGCGAATAGCAGGCAGGTATCTGGGGTGTCATTGTGGTGTGTAGATTAAGCCATCATCTCTGATGCTGGTATGCCATTGGAGTGCCAGTTAGGGTTCCTGTCGTTCAGTGCTCATCCAGTTCCCTGCTAATGTGCCTTACAAGTCAGCAGAACGCAGCCCAGCTGTGTGTGGCCCTGCTACCCATGTAGGAAAACCACTTGATTCCAGGTGCCTGGCTTCAGTTTGGCCCAGGATTGGCCGTTATGACCATTTGGGGTGTGAACCACAAGATGGAACATCTATCTCTCCCCCTGTGTATTTCTGTCTTTCAAGTAAAGGAATCATTAAAAACAAACAAACAAACAAAAAAAACTTCGTTCCACAGCAATTTTTGTAGAATGCTATGACTCAGTTTCCACAGATTTTGTTAAAAAATATTTGTTCTTCAATAATTACATATCCATTTTTACTCCGGTTTGAACAAAATAAAATAGACTCATACTGGTCAATGTATAATTAAATTATAATTTAATGCTATATATTCTGGAAGCCATAATATGAAGTTGATTTGAATTCATTGTAATGGTAATTAGATTCCTCTCAAATGACCCTTTTTAAAGAATAATAAAAAAACTTGGTTTCTAATAATGAAAACAATATAACCATATGAAAATTATTGTTCTTAATTTTTTAATTTTCATTGGAAATTCAGATATACACAGAGGAGGAGAGACAGAGACGAAGATCTGTTCATTGATTCACTCCCTAAGCAGCTGCATCTGCCAGTCTTGTGACAATCTGAAGCCAGGAGCTTGGAGCCTCTTCCAAGCGTCCCATGCAGGTGCAGGGTCCCAAGGCTGTGGGCCAACTTCAAATGCTTTCCCAGGCCCCAAATACAGACCTGGATGGGAAGTAGGGCTACCAGGATATGAACCAGCAGTCATATGGGATCTTGGTGCATGCAAGGCAAGGACTTTAGCTGCTCGGCTACTGCACTGGGCCCATGATTGATTATTTTAAAAGTAATCATTCCAAAGGTTCAGTCATATCCATTTATTTCTATATTTGTCTTTATTAACCTTCAGGACAAGATCAACCAATTGAACTTAGTTTGAAGACTTCAAAGTCTTTTACTAGGGACTCAGAATTTTCAGGCTTTCAGGCTAACCCAGTACTGCATGCCCTGAGTATTTTCGTCATCACCATTAGCATAGCAAGAAACATTTTCTAAATTAGTATGGAGAAAGGGCCAACTATTCTGTGGCTTCCTGTCTTGATGAAGAACAAGTCTGAATTCTGCTAGTTGTTTGCTTCCTTTTCAGCTCTTATTTCTCTTAAGCATCCTAAACTTCAGGTCTGTTTATCTGATATACTCTTTCCTTCCTATAGCCTTTTAAGGATCAAAAGAATGAAACTGAATTCATTCATGTTTTTCAAGATGTCTTTGAAATTTCCACTGTACATCAGGTGCAATAAAATGTAAATGGAGATTTTTTTGTTATTTTCTAGATAGAGAAACATATCAAAATAACCATATATACATGAAAATCTTAAGAGGTGTTATTCCATAAATGATGAGTATGAAAAAATTGAAAATAATGAGGTGGTAAGTTGAGATGGAATTTGAGCATTTTAAATTATAAATTATATATAAATGTCTAAGTGATGTACAGCAGGAAAAAAATGAAAATTTTCTGGTTTTGTCATTACTTGAGCGGAAAATTAGGGAAATCTATCTTAGTCCTCATATTTTGTTAGTACTTTTTTTTATTCAAAAGAAAGTTCTGCCTAAACAGATAGGGATTTGGATTTGAAGTTATTAAATACGAATCTCTTATTAATATATTGAGCTTTAACCTTGAGGGCATGATATGCTTGGTTTACTTTAAAAATATTTAAAAAATTATGATCATTTTCCAGGATACCATTTTGTATGTATATGGAACTCCCCTTCTACCTCCTCTTCTCTCTCTCTTATCTCCTCCGTATAATTTCCCCCATATTATTACAATGTTATAGTCCTTCATCAACAGTTACAAGTCCAGCATTCTGCTCATATAAGTATATCATGGCACTATTGGTAAAAGCAATGGTTGAAAAGCTAGTATTATATTTTCAAGGTATATTTAACAGTTTCATTGGATGTCTTCTTTTTTATTTAGGACTAGAGATACAAACTGCAGCACTTACTCATTTCTTGGTATGCTAGTCACCATTATGCATTTATCTGTCAGAATATATGTGTATACATGTTTACCTATATATCCATTTTTTATTTTGCATGAAGGTTTCTTCATATCAGAGAGCATACATTGTTTTTTCTTTTGAGATTGGCTTATTTCACTGAGTTAATGGTCTCCAGTTGGGATTATTTTATTGCAACTGGTAGAATTTCATTCTTTTTAATGGTTGAGTAGTGTTCCATGGAGTAGATATACCATGGCTTCTTTATCTGTTCCTCTTTTGATAGGCAACTGTGTTATATCTATAGCTTCACTTTTGTGGATTGTGCTGCTATAAAAATAGAGTTGCAGGCCATTTCCTCATATAGAATTTCACTCCCTTTAGATATATTCCCATGAGTGGGATGGCTGTGTCATACAGTAGATAGGTTTCCAGTTATCTTACTACTTTCCATACTGACTTCCATAGTTGGTGCACCAGCATACACTCCCACTAACACTGGGATAGAGTACCTTTTTCCTCACATCTATGCCAGGTATGCTTGGTTTAGATCTCATTGAACATTAATGATCAGAGACCAATACATCGGAATGATGCTTCTCAAGTTTTAATAAAGGCTTTCCTCCAATAGTCATTATAATTTGAGAAAACTACTATATGCCTTGTATCATAATCTGTAAAATAAAATATTGTAATATGCTTGATGATTTATGTAAATGTCAAAAACATGTCTGTTACAGAATAACAATGAAGAAATATTGTCATTTCTTTCACTGTTAATTTGTTTTTGGTGCTGTTATAACTGCCAATATATTTTTTAAAGATTTATTTATTTTTATCTGAGAGGCAGATTTACAAAGAGAAGGAGAGACTGAGAGAAAGATTTTTCATTCTCTGGTTCATTCCCCAAATGACTGCAAAACCCAGAGCTGAGCCAATCCAAAGCCAGATGTTAGGAGTTTAAGGTCTCCCATGTGGGGACAGAGTCCTAAGGAGTTGGACCATGCTCAGCTGCTTTCTCAGTCCATAAATATGGAGCTGAATGTGAAACAGAGCAAGAGGGATACAAAGTGGCTCTCAAATAGGATGCCAGTGTGTACTGGTTGAGGATTAGCCTGTTGAACTATGGAGCTGGTTCCTGTTAATTTTTATGAGCACTTCCACCCCCTCAAAGCATATACTTAACTTGAATTTCTTTGGAAAATTCAAGTCTTATATACTTCTTAGTCCTATAGATTGTCAATTAATAAATCACATTTCAGTTAATTAAACCATTCTACTTAAATGATTCTAAATAGCATGCTGACCAGTAACATATAAGTTGGTGGCACATAATTATATGTGAAACATTTTCCAAGTTACAAGTTATTTATAGAGAAAGAGAAGATACTTAGGAGGTCTTATAGATCCTTGGTATTTTATTTGAAGAAATGATTAATTCAATATTAACTATGTTCTGAGCTTAAAATACTTTGAACACTCTTAGATATAATAAGAACTAATTTGGATGTATTGTAGTCAACTATATTATGAAGTAGAATATGTTTGAACTTCTAATTAGACAATCGTATTGAAAATTTCCCTTTAAGCCCTTAAATGAATTTGAATGGTATACTTCCATTTCTAAGTATTCAAACCAAATTTTATTATGTATAATAGTCATTTATAAATTTGACATTAAATTTGCTTATTGACTGTTATGCCACCTCTAGTTTATTGTGCAAAAGACTACCTTCTTAAATGATTTAACTTCATCTCTAAAGTGATTTGCTCAGAAATACCACTTTATTTACATGTGATTTAGATAAAAGAAGTTGAAAAGGTTAGATTTGTGTATAATCTGAGTATGAAATTTTTAAATTTAATCTTGTGATTTTTTTAATTTACAAGTGTAGAAGTAACATAATTTTAAAAATAACTATTGTTTCAGAAGATTTTCTTGCCTGATCCATTTTAATTTATACTAACAGTGTAAGAACTTATAAAATAATCTCCTGTGAAAATTTTCTGATTTGTTAGTGTGAACAGCCTACGAATCAAAGTTTAAGGGAGTGAGACAGAATAGAATTACTTGAATCTGAAACCATATGCACTGGTGAGTTCAGGAGCTGGCAACTACATTCATAGCTTGGACAGCTGGGATCTTGGAAGAAGAAACAAATGAAACTTGTGACTTGAGCCCTGGGGACAAATACCTAATGGACTGAGGAAAAATTATTAACTAACGAAATAGGATAAAAGGAGGGCAATAAAGTATTTGTAAAGAACTGAAGTTTTATATGAACTGTACTAATGCTGTGCAACAATGTTACAGGTTAAAAATGAACAAGGACCTTTTCATATTGTCAGGAGATGATCAGTAATGAGAAACTCAAAATATGACTACTAGTAAGCACATATTAAGCTTCAGAAAATATGCCTAGATTTCTAACAAAAATCCATTTCCGAGTACCTAGCTCCCCACTTCAGGCTACTGTCCAGAGTCCAGCTACCTGTTAATGCAGATACTGGAAGATGGCAATGATGATTCAAGCTATTCTGGTACATATATGGGGTAGCCCTAGATTGAGTTCAGTGACCCTTGACTTCAATTTAAGCTCACCCCTAATAGTTTCAGATGTTTGATTATGAGCCAAACAGATGCGAACTAACTGTATCATTCTGTCTTTGACTTGTAATAATGAGAGAGGGAGTTGGGGCAGTGGAAAGAGAACGGATGAGAGGGAGAGAGAGAGACAGAGAGAGACAGAGAGAGAAAGATTAAGAAAGTTTTAAAACATAGCAGGAATACTATGGTTCATATTGTTTGAGAATCAGTATTTCAAAACCTCTCATTAGTAGAGTCCAGCTAATATTAGAATATTAGAGTTTTTTTCAGCTTTAATTAGCTAGTAGACACATGGATTAACATTTGAATTGCTTCAAGATTTCTGTGGATTTAATTAGCTTCATTTGGTGAAAGATTGTGCTGTTCGCTCTTTCTGTGGCTTTGTCCAATTCTGTGGGGTCACTGACCCTGAAATAGGACTTCCCAGAACATTATATCAATGAGCTGAGCAGTCACCATCTGATGTCTAAAATCACCTTAATATCTACAAGTACAAAATTAAATGAGTACCTTATTAAGCCAATATGGAGATTGGTCAGTGATAGCCTTATCCTTATATTTTGTTTCTATTAATACAGAATGGTCCTCTTGTCCTCCTTGTTAAACACTCTGCTTGTTCAAGATATTACATTTATTTTCTGATGGAATACTCTGTTCTGACCTGCTTAATTTCATGCGTGCTGTCAGTTAACATACTCATCCATCTCCTGTGCTTACTGGCAGTTGAAATTGTCTCAAGTCTTCTCTAGATTCAGATTGAAGTTACAGGAGCACTGCCCAGGCAGCACCTGTGGCTCATACTGAATCACCAGAGTCACATCTCTGTGACTCAAAAAACAGTCAAACTCCATCGGTGAAATCGAGCGATGACCAGTTGATAGTTTCATCATAACATTTTTTCCTCAACCCTTGTTTACTCATTATTGTGGTATTTATTGATTGTTATTGTCAGATTGATTGTATTTTAGAGATGGTAAGATTCGCATTATTTTTCAGATTCTAGCTGAAATTGATCTGTAAAAAATTAGCTAGTTATGTAGTCACCGCAAAACAGCCCAGGAAGTCACTATTTTCTTTTTCTCTTGCCATTTTCAGAACAGGAATTTAAAACTTCACTATCATTAAGAGAAACAAATCTTTATCACTGAAGTTTTTAAAAATGGTTTGAAGTAAATTGATTTCTTTTGAATTTAATAAGGTATATTTGGGACTATTAATCTTGGCAGCAAATTAATATGTGTATAATGTTTGCCCATGTTTCCAAACTAGAATCCTGTAGGTCAGAGCTCTTTGAGACTGAATCCTGGTATTTATAGTACACAAAGTGAGTGCATGGACTCCACGGGGTCTGTTTCCAGGTGGCTTTGGATGCCTGCAAAGAACCCTAGAACTGGAGACTAGAGGTTAATATTTTATACCTACAACATTATTAGTGAGAAAAAGTCTCATTTGTGGAATTTTTTTCATTTGTGGAATTTAATGCCTTTATTCTTCCTGTGTCTTATAAATTTGAGGGGACGAGAGAAAAATCTCCTATCCACTGCAAGGTGAGACTAAACATAATACTCCAAATGTGCTTCTTTTTTTTTTTTTTTTTTTTTTTTGCTACTGGGATGCTTTTCGTAAAAATGAATTTTGTTCCTCTTAAAAAAAAACTAAGAATGAGATAGAATGTTTACTATAATTGAAGGAGTATGGGAGGATATAGATAACAGTAATTCTATGTTGTGGAAGCAAGAAAGCTTAATGTCTGCTCAATCATAATTCTCAATTTATTCTTCTCAGTTAACTTGATATTTTGTTTAGTAGCATATCATAAATTGTGCTTCCAGATATTTTAGGAATTAGAGTAAGATTTTGAAATTAGGAATGATATGGTTTTATGTGTTTTGGGGGATAGCAAAATTTTTCAATAAAATTTGGAGAATGATAATGTGATAGCAAATACTTTAAAAGCAGAATTAATAAATGCATCATAAAAAGTATCTACATGGTTAAGTTGAATGTGACTTGACAATCTGAAATTAGTACTCAAAAAAATATTCATATTTTGTCATTTATGTTGCTACTGTTCATCACAGCAAAATATGTATTGAACTGTTAAATAGGATTTCTCAGATAAAGGAAAACATTCAAAATTTAAGTTTTCAGTACAGTAAAGAAAATGCATGTTATAATAACTGGGATATTCATAAAATTCTGACATTATTGATGATTTTCTGTGTGTGAATACATAAAACTTACAGTATAGGTCTTTTAAGAAAACCACAACTAAAATAATATAAGAATATAAAATTTAAAGTACTCTTCATTTCTACAACTAACAGATAAGCCAATTTTTTCTTGCTGAGGATGGCAAGATAACTTATATTATTCATTCACAGAAATTCTCAAATGTATAAACTGAATTTTATGAATAGCACTGTCTTTTTTTTTTTTTTTTTTTTTTTTAAGATTTATTTTATTTTTATTACAAAGTCAGATATACTGAGAGGAGGAGAGAGAGAGAGGAAGTGGAGCTGCCGGGATTAGAACCAGCGGCCATATGGGATCAAGGCGAGGACCTTAGCCACTAGGCCACGCTGCCAAGCCCGAATAGCACTGTCTTAACTTTAAGGCTTCTATAAATATTGGCACAATCTCATTTCCTCTTTAAAAGTGTATTTTTGCCTCTTTTCTGAGATATTTCTTTTCAAATATGTAAAAGTAGATACGTATGCATTTTTATATAAATTTCATAGAGTATTTACATAATACATGCATATAAATATCTTTGAGGCCATTTACGTATAATTATCTACAAATAGTATAAGCATCCACAGACCATTTATATTGTAACTGCATATATAAATGTGATTTTGTATAAACTAAACATATGCATTTAAATACACTTAAATTATTAAATACTTAAACATCTTGATATATACTAGTATACAAATTTTTATAAATATTTCAATATTAATTTCTAGTTGTTGATTAAGGGCTCAATGCAAGGTTAGTTGTTTATATTAATATAAAGACAAGTTAGAAAAAAATATTGCAAATACAATGTGATTGTGTCCAAACTTAGAACTAAAAGTCATTAAATATGTTTAAATTATAAGGACATCTGTTACATATAGCTACTTGTAGCTTTTGAAATCAGTAATTATTCTCATTCATATATGCTAAAGATATCTATTTGAAAATCTTGTAGCATCTTGTTTTTTTCAGTAAAATCATCTTAAACTGTAGTTTGTGTTTAAATCATGCTCAAAATGCATATATTTGTAATTGGAGTCTCACGTGGGTTGTGAAAGAATTACTAGAAATGGAGGCAGGATATATCAGATGGACTAACACATTGTTTGAGGAAGCTTCTCTGTGAACTCCCACAAAAAATATGTCACACTAACTATCTTAAAAAAGTAATATGGGCTTTGTGGGTGACAGCTGGGTGTGTGGGAAGAGGAAACAATTTTCAAAATATTACAGAATCTACCAAAATTTTTTCTGAAAGTGCTAAGTAATCCTGGATATGGTAATGTGACTTGACTGTTAAAAATGATTGAGTGTGAGAGCCAAGAAACAAGCAGACTTACATGGTCCTTCAGTGTTATTTCCTGTAACAAGAGGCATGAATTTCAAGTTTCAAAAAACAAATATGTAGTATATTTTTTCAATATCACGTGAGAACACTTCTATCTTGGTTAGAATAACACAGCTTCTCTGTCCTAGCTCTTATCAGTGCAACTACTCCCTCGCATCTCAATAACAAAGCTGTGCCAACAACAAGCAATATTAGGATTTAGATTTTGGAATTGACTAATAAGCTATGTTTAATAAGCGAGTATTTTCATTAGGAAGAACTTGTTTCACACTTCCAAAAATCATGTTTTTTTCCCCCTTAGTCTGAAGTAGAATAGTATCAACAAATGCAGAGTCAAACGTAAAGGTTTATTTTTAAATTTTTGACTTCGCATACTAGTATGTAAACTGTAATTGGCTTTAACTCTCTTCTTTCTTTCACATTTCTTTCTTTAATTTTCATTCTGCCTTGCAAACATTAGGTCTTTTAAAAATAACAGACTATATATAAAAATCAAATATATATGTCCATACATTAATATATAAAAATTTCCCATGCAAATTTATTTCTGGAGTAATTTTTATAATCTTTAAAATATGAAATCTTATTATCTCTTAAATACCTTTATACACTTAAAATTGTGCAAACACTTGACATTTTAAATTCTTGATATGCTAATACTTATTTTATTAAATAATCCACCTTTTGCTGTGAGCACTTATCCTAATGATTAAGGCACCTGCATCCCACATCACAGTATCTGAGTTTGGTCCCTGGTTCTGGTCTCTTACTCTAGTTTCTGTCTAGTGCATATCCTAAAGGGCATTAATAATGGCTCAAGTAAGCATTTCCTGCATGCGTGTGGAAAATAGGGAGAGAAATCCCAATGTTCAGCTTTGTCTCCAGCCTAATTTTGTTTTTGGCTTTGAGAAGTAATGCAGTGGATGGGAATTCTTTGTGTGTCTCTTAAGAGAATAAATGAGTTTTTTTTCCTTAAAAAAGTACATTTTAGTGAAAAATCTCCTATGAATAATGCAATGTCAAATTTTATATGAGCATTCTGATGAAATGTGATAAAACATTTTATAAAATAAATACATGATATATTAAATGTAAATGAATATACATAATGGACTGTTATTAAAGTTGGGACATTCATAGATGTGATTTGAAAAATAGTAGGAGTTGCAAGATGAAAAAATCTGTAATATTCATTGATGATTAGTGTGCTAATTAAACTGCATAATCAAGTAATGTCAAGGATTTAAAGATTATTATTCAGCTGCTTCAGAATGAGTGTAGGTAAATAAATATGGATTAGTTCTTGTTTATTCCCTTTTAACTCCTTTAAAGCTTGTATAAATTCATACTGGAGAAGGCAGACAGGAAACTAAAGTTTTTCAAGCTCTCCTTTTTCTGTGCTTGGATATTTCTCTTTATATGCTAGTAAGTCTTATGTCATTTTGAATTTTTATTTTCATTAGTAAAAACCTAATTTTCCACTAAATACTGACACTGGCAACTACTTCTCAGTTTCATGCTCCAAAAACAGAGCTATTTCAGAAAACTGGGATCCACTTGTCAGTTCAGCTTCAGTAGGTGATCAGTAGACCAACAGCACAACTTCCATTGATGGAAAAAATGCAGCAAGACAAAAAAATGTATAGAGTACTACTTGTGTGTAATTACTGTTTTTTACTTGCTTTGAATGTTATCATGAATTTTGTTTATAATTATTTAATTCCATGAAAGACACAGAAATATTCCCTACACGTGTTTTCCCCCAAATTGTCAAAATAGCTGGTGTGAAAGCAGCAGTGTGAAACTCCACACAGATCTCCTATACGAGGGAAAGTATACAAATACTTTAGGTGACATTTTCTGCCACGATATCTGTGTGTGTGTGTATTTATGATTTCTTTCTTATTTAAAATTGTGTGTAAATGACCCTATGCATGGGATGCGTTTGCTATTTATATGTTTGTTTTTCTGTCTTTGAGATCCTTCGGTATGTCATTCTTCTCAATGTTATTCAAAATGCTTAGGTTATTGGTAACAAGAGTTAGGGTATTATGTGCTATATACAATCTACTGTGCTCATACTAACTCATATTGACTCATACTGAAGTGATTTTGCTTTGAAGTTAATGGTGGAGAACACTCATGCCTGAGAGATCTGTTTGTATTCCTATATAATAACTGAATTTTTCATCTTGTTTAATGGGTTCAGCGCATATTTGTAGTATATTTGAAGGATTACATATAAATGGAGATTTTCATTGTGCTCAACAGAATATGTGTACACCTCTCTCATAACCTTCTTTTTTAAACTATTTTTTGCTATAGTCTTTTATGTATTACAATAAAATACAATAGGGGTTGTTTATAATTGATACATTAAAAGTCACAATATATGGAAACAATTTTATCCAATCAGATTTTATAGCTTAACTTTATAAAATGTTACCCATAGCTTTTACCTTATCATATATGATTAATTTACTGTATTTGCTTTCTCTCTCAATTTTTATTTATATGAGAAGCAGAGTGGCTGAGATATGCTCCACAAATGCTTGCACCGATAGCTGGTTTAGGCTGAAAAGGCAGGGACCCAAATATTTGAGTCATCAGTTGATTTTTCATAGTGTGAACATTATCAGGAAGCTGATATTCGAAGTCGAGATGTGAGTCCAGTCAAGCCCTGTGATACAGGATGTAGGTTTTCAATGTTTTAATTGTTTCGCTAAATACCCTCACGTTTATTTTATCTTCTGTTGAACGTTTAAAAATCATTGTGATGATTTTATTCTGTTGTTATGTTGGAGTAATCAGTTTAAAATTTGAATTGGGAAATCTGTGATTAATAGTTGTTGCTTAAAAGAGAAATGACTTCAAATTTCAACTCCAAAATAAATTAGTGTTAAAACGTTGCCTGGTGAAATGAAAATAAAGTAATTTTCTTTGACCTAGGAGATTGGAGAGTCAGAATGCAGGAAGAATCAGTTAAGCAGAGTAGCCAGAGAAGTGGCAGGAATGTTAAATTGCAATTTTGATGAAATGGGATGCTGGAAGCTGATTGTAGACTAGTTTGAAAATGAAAGTTCGGCACCTCACCCCCGGCAGCCATGCTGCTCGGGGCTCGGTCGCCCCATCTCCAGCATGGCACACCCAGGTACATGGGCTGAGCGACCCCCGGGCAGACAGTGCGCCATTTGGCGCCAGGCTGTGCCTGCTGGCCGCCTGGCCAGGGAGTTCTGGAATTTGGGTTCTTTGATATACTGCAGGAATGGTTCCAGGCTGAACCCACAGTGCTCTGGGGACGTGTATCAATCCTATAGATTCTCAATGGCAGTAAATCTTCCTCTGACGATCCTGTTCTCACTTTATAGTGCAGATTGCCAATCACCAGTTTAATTAAAGGCAAAATTACGAGCTTGTCCAGCAGGATGTTCCCATTGCCTAATAGGACGATGAATTAGCAGAGGGGTCACAGTAGGCAAGACCATGACACTGACTGGCATTCGAGGCCATACCCTGGGTTAGAATGTGTCGGGCTGTGTGGGCCAATCCCCGTGGAAATTCTGACCCCACTGGATGGTTTAGGAGGGCCGGTGGAGACAATGCAGGAGGTATAACAGTCTATGGGGCACGCTGAGCTGATGCAGAGCAACTACTGGTATACTTAATACTGGCTGGGAACGCGCCTGGTTGTGGAGCTTGGGGGAGGGCTTGGCTGGGTGGAGTCTATCACTAAGGAATGCAGGAACTGGATGGGGGCTGAATTCTGATTGGGTCACAGTTGTAGTCCCTTGGCATAAATATGTATTGGGACTTGACGCACAGTGCCAGTTTAGACCGCAGCACAGTTTGGTGCTCTGGAGGACCAAGGCAGACGTGGGACGGACTCGGCTAGGTTTCAACCTCAACTGAGCCATGTAAGAGCTATATGTAGGTATGAACAAGCTGTGGCTGGGCTCCAACTTCCAACAGCAGGAACCAGAATGGGTTGAAGAGCGGAGCTGGCCCAAGGAACTGCTGATATGCGTGAAGCCTGACACCAGGAACGGGTCTGGTGGAGTAACCTGAAAAGTTTCTCTGACAGGACACTGACCCTACAAATAAACGCAGGAAGCAAGGAGGTTAACAACCCAGAAAAGGCGTTGGAAAGTAACCCACTTGCATATATTGGCTCAGGGTGGGGGTGAACCGGGCTGCGTTAGCTTGCGTTATCCAATGGCAAGTCTGTGCGCTGGAGCTGTGCGGGGGTCTGGCCAGGTTCGGTTGCGATTAAAAAAAAAAGGTATACAATACCAAATGCCAAGGCAAGGCTGCCTGTGCCGGTCAGGAATGCAGCACCCAACCAGCACACCTCCCATTGGTTTAAGTGAAGCATGAGTGTGTGATGGCCAGAACCAGGATGGGCTGCAGTACTCATTGGTTCCAGTGGAGGTAGGGGCTGAGAATAGAACCAACCCAGCAGTTGCAACCACCAGCCGATTGGGGTGATGGACTGTGGTGTTCACTGTGCTTACTAGTAGTGCATGTAGGAGCCTGGACTGGGAACACCTCAGAGATTGTTTAGGGATTCCCCTGAACAAAATGGAGGAATCAAAACATTAACCAAGAAAAGATGGAAGATGGAGTAGATCAATCAACCACCTCAGCTATATGTTTGCAGCGGAAAACTGGACAAGGGGAAACTCTAAGATGGACTATGTCAATCAGTGGACTCTGCACCAGTCTCATCGTACCTGGATTGTTGCTGATGATATGTTGGAGCTTCTAATTGATCGAGGTGATGCTCTGCTGGCTCTGCCCTCAGACCTGAGAGGGCCTCCCTAAGAGGTCGTTGAATTTGGTCAATGGGACGCTGGACTCTATGTATGGTGTATGCTTGCAGTGAGGGAATCCCAGAACAACTTGAGCTGTGGCTATGCAACAGGATGGAAGAATCCACCGGGGGGGGAGGGTTTGGGGTGAAGGGGGGAGAATCCCAGTACCTATGAATTGTGTCACGTAATACATTGTAATTAATGGAGAAAAATAATAAAATTAAAAAAAAAAAAAGAAAATGAAAAGTTCCTCAGGGAACAGTCTTCAGAGTAAACTTTTGTGGGATACATTCCCAGGGATCCCATCAGATTTATAGGGTGAAGAGCCCTGAAGTCTGTTCTCTGTGGCTTTGGGTTTCATAGAAAAATATAAACTTTTCAGGCTAAAGTCTTACTTTCTTCAGTTTCTGTTAGGCTGTGTCTTTTTACATATACTGTTTTTATTTTTTAAAGGGTGTATAAAGTGAACAAATATCACCTATTCCCTGATACAGACTTAGAGGCATAGTGATACTTCCCATCCCTCCACCCTCTCTCTTTAGCATTTCCCCTTCATTTTGACAATGGCATGTTTTCACTTCTTCCTTACTGCTTACACGTAGTCTTTCATTGTGAGTGAGTGTGTACCATAATTTCTTTATCCAACCATCAGTTGCTTTGTTTTTACCAAAATCATATGAAGCATTTTGAAAGACACAGAGAAAGCCTGAAAAGAGAAAAATGTGTAGGGGAAAAGCTACGTGAGGTTTAGTAAAAGTACATGTTGTTTCTCATCTGTGGAAGATGAAAAAAGAAGTCATAATAAATGTGGACTAATAATTACTGGGATGGTTTGGGGAATATTAGCAGGGAGGGGTTGGATATCATTTGGATGGAAAGAATGTTCTATATCATGAAGCACAATGGGGAGACTGGTTCACAGTGAACCATTTTAAATTTTATAAATTTCTCAATGGGAGACGTTAAAAGGGTCTGAATAGGGGCTAGTGATGGTGACATGGGAAATTGATCACCCTGATTTAACAGTATTCATTGTATGCTTGTACTTGTATCTGGAGGCATATACTATTACATGTGTGTCCTAAACTCTTAAAAATTTTAATGAAATAGGAAATGTATGTAATCTAAGGGAAACTTTTACCTCAGTAAAACTCAGTTCACACACTAAGAAAGATGTTTACAAAAACACACATCTGATAAAGCAGCTGTATATAAAATATATAATGATATCTTAAAAATACACATAAAAAAAGCCAATAGTCCAATTTAAAAATGGGCAAAGATCTGAGCAGAAAATTCTGAAAAGATCTCTAAATAGTGAACAAATACATTAAGGAAACTCAATATCATTTATCACTATGGTGCACAAATTGAATCAATAATGAAAATACCAGGACTCATCTATTAGAATGATAAAATCTAACTAACTGACCATATCCTTAGTAGTGAGCATACAGACAATGGAAGCCCACTCATTGCTGATGAAAGGGTGAAGTGCTACAAATATTTTCAAAGGCTATTCGGAAGTATCTGAACAAGTTAAACATTTTTTTTTTTTGCTGCTCAATCCAGATAAATTAATTCTGTTTACTTGATATAAGAAGCTGTTTCACTATGTAAGAGTATATCACTCCTCATTGACTATTAATTATGAAAATAAGCTAGGGGAAACAATATTTGCTTCAAAAGATGAAATGTGTTAAAAAAAAAAAAAGAAGATTGGCGGCATCAATACAATGACCGTTTTTGTGGCGATAGAAAGGAGTGGCATCGCAATCAAAAGACATGCATGAATTGTAATGACTGTTCAAAAGGATGAAAATATTGTTTGTGAACATACAACAATCTAGAAAAGACAAAATTACAGACTGTTGAAACAAACATCAAGTATTTTATTTCAGAGGAAAGAAAATTCAATAGATGAAACAGAGACTTAACTTTTAAGGCAATTATACTAAATGCTTAGGTACCTATTATTGGGAGGTCTGTATATGTCTGTCTGTGTGTGTGTGTGTGTGTGTGTGTGTGAGAGAGAGAGAGAGAGAGAGAGAGAGAGAGAGAGAGAGAGAGAGAGAGAGAGAGAGAGATGGGGATGGGATAGATTGTCCATCTTCTGCTTTATTCAGCAAATGCTCCTGAAAGCCAGAAGTTAGCTACATCAAGCCAGGACCTCAAATAATTGCAGTGTCATGCATTACCTTCCTGAGAGAATTTTCTTGCAGCCAGTTCAGAAGTGGAGGAGCCAGGACTTAAATTGTCACTCCAGTATGGAATATGGATGCTTAGATCCATAACACCTAGATGGAAACCTAGATGGGATTTCTGGTTTTTGATTTGACAGAGTCTAGCCCTGGATACTGTAGACATTTGGACATGAACAGCGGTTGGAATACTCTCCCTCTCAAATAAATTTGTAAATCTTAATATAAATAAGGAATTATTTTTTTTCAAAGAGAAACTTTTATTTGGATATTGTGCTGGTTATAATGCACAAAGAAGAGAAAATATATTAGGCTGAATTTATTCCCATGAATAAGAACTGAAAAACAAGCCTCTTCCTTTTCTTTTTAAACTTTTAAAATTTGAATTGTAAGTGTTGTTGAAGAAAAGACACGCATTTTCTCCTGGGATGGATTTTTTTTTCTTTCAGTGTGGGCAGTAGGTGGAGAGAAGTGGGACATGAGAGATGTTTACCCCTGTGTTTGGATATGGTCTGTCTCCTCCAAAACTCACCTTGGAGTTGTATGGTACCAGTGTTGGGAGCCAAGGCCTTTGAGGGCTGATGCTGTTAATGTGGATTTGTGAGGTTCTTATGGAAATGGGTTAGCTTTTGTGGACCTCGTCTAGTGACCTGAGAGCAGGTTGTTGTAAAGCAAGGTTGACCCTTGTATTTTGTCCTCTGAACATATCCTCTTACCCCTTTTCTCTTCTTTTCCTTTACATTTTTTTTTTCTTTTCTACCATGTTGTGACACGGGATGAGGCTCTGGCTAAATGTGGCTGCCCAAATTAGAGTTCCCAGCATTTAGCACCTCGTACTTTGTGAATTACCCAGTCTCAGTTCTTGGGTTATAACAATAGACATATTATTAAAATTGTCATTTTCCCTCATATCATTTCCTAGTTAGCAGTGACTCCTGGTGTTCCAGTGCTTGCTTATGTGATATAACATGTACTTTCTGGCCGGGCACCTGACACTAATTCTTCTTACCCTGTCTCCGAGAATCTAGTAAGATTGTTCCTCGTGAATACAGAAGCCCACTTGCTAAATCCTTCCGTGTACTGATTGATAGTCCTATGCTTTTGTTTGCTTCATTGATAACCTGATCTGGTCATGCCCAGGAGTACAGAATGTCACAGTGGCAGTGTTCTTGAATGAGCAGAGGTTAGTATGCTAGCTTGTTATCCACTATGCTAGCTACAACCAGCTGTACCACTATGCTAGCCCCTGCTTACTCATTTATTCATCACTGGACACATATACTGTATGAGCAGAGATACACAAATATTTTCTCGTGACGCACTGAGATTTGTTGCTAGACATGATGATGAAGCATGTTCTAAAAGTGTTACTTTCATTTTCTTGAGGGCCAGCAAGAAAAAAGTTCATAAAGGGGTTCAAAAGTCTGATTATCAGAGAGAAGAAAAAGTTGAAAAATTCAACAAAATATTAATCTAATCCCAAACAGTAGACCACAATAAAGTGCTAGAACAAAACAAGGGGAGATTTTGTGGCTTTTTTTTTTTGACAACAGTTTCTTGGATTTGATGACAAAGGTACAGGCAGCAAAGGGAAACATCCCCAAACTGGATTTTATGACAAAAATTTCAAATAATACCTCAAAATGACAGATTTCAGCAGAGTAAACAGAGTGGGAAGAAATATTTTGAACTTGTGTATCTGAAAAAAATCAATATTCAGGATATATAAAGAACTTAACAGTAACAAAAAGCTTGGATAAAAATGGACAGAGAGTCTGCGTTTATTCCAAGAAAGCATATAAAATCTATGACCTGAAAAGATCAATTACATTAATCATTAGGGAAATAAAAATCAACATTTTGATATACCTCACATTTATTAGGACAGCTACCTTCTAAACAGCAACAGCAACAACAAAAAAACCAGCAAGTGTTGGTGAGGATGTGGAGAAATTGAAATGCTCAAGCATTGCTGTTAGGAAATCTTAATATATTGTAAGCTAAATTAAGAATAGATTCATATTATATCCTTCGTAATGATGTCATGTATAATCTAATCTAAGATTTTAATTTGGAAACATTGGTTGAAATACAGAAATGCATTTTTTCCATAATACTTCCATAACTGTAACTATTCTAAATTGATCACTTATTTTTAAAAAATCAAAATCTTCCATCTGTTTCAATAAAATTATGCAAATAATCTGTCATTTTAATATTTTGATTTCCCCCTACACGCACATTTGTGACAGATTAAGCACTAGACATATGTTCTAGATTTCTATAAGGTAGTTTTATAATGTTAGCTACCTTTTTCTTACTGTGGCTCCATCACTTACTTACTTTTGTCCCTTTTTGATCTGATGATTTATCCCTGAGAGCACAGTATTAATCAAGGTGGTTTGAGGAAATCATTTTAATAATTTATTTGAAAGGGAGGGAGAGAGAGAGAGAGAGAAAGAGAGAGAGAGAGAAGAGAGAGAGAGAGAGAGAGAGAGAGAGAGAGAGAGAGAGAGAGAGAGAGAGAGAGAGAGAGAGATAGATATTTAATTCTGATGGTTACAGCAACTAGGACTGAGCCAGGCCCAAATAGGCAGGCAGGAACTCCATCTGACTGTGTTACTTGAGTGACAGGGACTGAAGCTACTGAACCATCATCCATTGGTTCTTAGGCACAATGGTGGCAGAACACTAGATTACAGTGGTATAGTTGGGACTCAAAACAGTCGTCTGTATGAACTTCAAACAGTTGTTTAGCTGGCTACACAGCATCACCCACAAACTTTGGGAAAATTTTTAATTGACTAGATTTTTGTGTTTGGTACCACTAACTTTAAGTTCAGAATGATTGGTGTCATAAATTAAATAACTCTAAGTATACAAAAAACTTTTAGAATGAAAACTTGGTACTTTATTCACAGTTAAAATGCATGATACTGAAGAACTGACAATGCTCAAAGCCTAACAAGAGTATAAAGCATATTTTTGATAATCACTGCTTTTTCAATTTCATATCTTTTTAAATTGACTCAGTGATTCCAGATTTGATATTTTTCTTTAAGCCACCTATGTGCTTGCAAATAGATAATTTTGCTCAAACTCCACAAAGTTCTCCAGTGTCACTAGCGAACCCTGTATATTATGGTAGACATTAGCTCTTCATAGTTGAAAACATTTTGGTGACCTTCTACATCCTGTAAAAGGTTCATAGCATGTGGAATCTGAAAAAAAATGTAGAGAATTAAAAAAGCATTTTGATAGTTTCATATCCCTTTTGTGTTTTACATGGCTATTTTCAGGGGATTGAATAGAGTTTCCCATATACACAGTGATTCTTCACTCCAATGATAATGAAGAAAAGATCTGACCTTGCGCTTTAAAATGGGACGTAGCTAAGCTATTATTAGGAAAGAGTATTATTAAAAAAATTTTATTTCACATTTGCTGCTCCACAGTACATTTAGTGACTCCCAAATCCCTGCTTTGAGCTGTTAAATTCTTGTACTCCTTTTATAATTTCTATGTCATATCATGTTTTGTTTTATGTACAATTTTTAAAAATTCGATTCATTTTAAGTCCTGTATTGTCAAGATCTCATAATAGTAGCTGTGATTTCTCTTCAATATTTTATTACCTGGAGTTCCTGACATAACAGTTTTGCTTAACTAAGTAATGTTAAGAATATATGATACATTCATGTGTTTTCTGCAGAAACACATAGTATCACAATAATGAAATGAGAACTCAAGTAAAGTGTTGATTCCAGATTTTCTCACAGTGACTGGATAAGACAACCATCAGCACAGAAATAAAATGAATTGACATTTGACATATATGATATCACAAATCCAAACATATGTGATTTTAAAATACTCGTGAAAAGAAGGCACATGTTCTGTATTTAACTAGAGAGCTAGTACCTGCAACTAAAATAAAAACAAAATACTTCAGCGTGGAATTCCAGAGCATCTCCATTGATAAGCAGGTCATGGAAAAGAATGCATTGTTTTCAGTCGTGAAAGCTTTATCACCAATCTGAGACAAGACTGCATATTGCTCTTGGTGTATAAGTTTGACATTAAATGTTCTCTAGTGAACAAAGACTCTGTATATCCCTAAAAATTTCTCTATTGGATTACTAATAGATTATTTTTATTATATGTAATATATATTGATTATTGTGTTTCTATATATCCTTTATCACTGATAATCCTCTTATTTAAAATTACATTATCACACACACAAATTTTCTGTTCAAAATTTCAATTTCTGGCTTTGAAAATTGACTTGATTTTGTTCTGTTAAAGAACATGTACTATAAATAGTTACTTGCTAGCCTCAGTGATTGCTAATTGCTTTTTTCTGTCACAAGCTTGATAAATTATTTTCTATATTGTTACCTTATCTATTTTTTATTGGAAAGTCAGATATACAGAGAAAAGGCAATACAGAGAAAAAGATCTTCCACCCCCTGATTCTGGATCTCCCATGTGGGCACAGCGTCCCAGGGGCTTGAGCCATGTTCCAGTGTTCTTCCAAGCCACAAGCAGAGAGCTGGATGGGAAGTGGAGCAGCTAGAACATGAACCAGCACTTAGATGTGATCCCAGTGATTGATTAGCCCATTGAGCTATTTTGCCAGTTCCAATATTGTCGTGCTTGAGTAAAATACAGTAAAAAACTAGACCCACTGAAATCAATTGCATTGTAATTGTGTTATTCATTTTTTCATATGCATTCATTTCAAGTGAAGCTGTGTATATAATATATACACACACCTCTCCAAATATATATATGCATGCATATATATCCATATATTTATGGATGTACAATTTAACCAAGTAAAATACCTACATGTAATGTGTTTATATATGTACACATAATTTTGTGTGCATAGTATCTGTGTGTAGATTTATATATATTACTGTTAAATAAAATATTTATAGCTTATGATGCTTTCAGGAGGAATATCATTGCAGTGGTAAGAGTTTATGATCTCTTGAAATGGTATTTACCGACCTCATAAGCTACTTAACATTAATTATATAATACTTAATAATTTTAATATATTTAAAGTAAGAAATGCTGTGAAACATTTTGTTTATAGTAAAATTTACAGTTTTTGAATCAGTGATGCCCATTTGAATGGGACTAGTAATGAATTCTCAATACATCTGCAAGTACTCTATATGTGAAAATTAGTAATAATTTGTGAATAGATAATTGAGCTACAGTTCTGACCTTTACATTTTCAGGATAAAGGATAAGACACTTACTGTAGAAGAGGCAGAAAAATTTGATTATTGTAATTTCTAATCTTTGTAGTACATTTTTAACAAACTTAATATATTTCACTTGTATCTTACCTTATGTTACTTGTGCAATTTCTGTCATTGGATCTACCCACTGGAACTTCAAGGTTTTGCTAGGCTTTCTTCCATACACCAGATGTGTTTATTCTCTTTAGTCTACACCATGGCATAAAACATCAAATACTGCAAATATGTAACTGGAAAGGATATTTCACATATGGTGAAAATAATGGAATGTTGATATCACTATTTTCCCATTTATTTACTTTGAATTTGTAAGCAAAAATTACTTTTAGGAACAGCTGCATGAAACTTAATTTTCTACACTTTAGCTTATAAAAATGTGCATTTTGAAACTTATTATTGGTAGAAATAGCAACCCAAGTAGTTTATTTATTGCTTCCTCTGATTGTTTGCTTTTGAGGTTGAGATATAAGATTTCTTCTTATATTATCATCAATATTAATTCATATCAGTTATATTATTAACTAGAATATTTTCTCATCCTAATAGTTTTGTTTTCAGCCTACTCATTGTATGCTCTGTTGTTTAAATGTTTTCAATTTTGATGTTGCAGAATTCATTTGATTTTTTTGCCTATACATTGAAGTATCCCTTATAACTCCTTCTAAGAGTTTTAACATTGTAGCTGCTGTATTTTGGTGTTTGATCAATTTTGAGCTAGTTTCTATATATGGCATAAGCTAAGTTTTCATTCTCATGTTTCGTATGCAGCTATCCGTATTTCCCAATGTCATTTCTTAGGGACTGTGGATTTCCCACTGAATAATTTTGGTGCCTTTATTGAAAATCATTTAAAATTTATTTAAGAGATATTCTTTTAAGAAAATTCCTGGGCCCAGCGCAGTAGCCTAGTGGCTAAAGTCCTTTTCTTGCATGAGCTGGGATCGCATATGGGTGCCAGGTCTAGCCCCAGTAGCCCCATTTTCCATCCAGCTCTCTGCTTGTGGCCTAGGAAAGCAATTGAGGATGGTCCAAAACCTTGGGTTCCTGCACCTGCGTGGGAGACCTGGAACAGGCTCCAGGCTCCTGGCTTTGGATTGGCACAGCTCTGTCCATTGTGGCCACTTGAGGAGTGAATCAACGAATAGAGATCTTCCTCTCTGTCTCTCCTCCTCTCTGTGTATCTGCCTTTCAATAAAAATAAATAAATCTTTAAAAAATTCTTTTTGTATTTATTGAAAATCAAAGAAACAGCTAGAGAAAATTCTTCCATTTGCTGGTGCACTTCTGGTATGCTTGCCACAGCCAGCTGTAGGCCAGGCTTAAGCCAGGGACCACAGTTCAAGCTGGTCTCCCGTGTGAGTGGCAGGGACAGAAATACTTGAGCTGCATCTCATTGGAGGAGCTCCCACATGGAAGGCACCCATTGCAAGTGGCAGATTATTTATCTAAGCCAAGTAGTCCTATTTATGGAATTTTCTGTTTTGTTGGTCTGTATGTCTTTGTGTCAGTATCACAATGCTTTAATTTCTGTAGCTGTATCTTTGATTTTTATTTCCATGATTATTCAGTTATTTGAGCTCCCTCAAGAATCCATTCAAGTTTTAGGGTGGATTTTATTTTGTGTTGACAATAAAGGAAGTGCTTAAAATTACATGAATGTATGTGTGTATATCTTTGTTTAAAAGAAACAGAAATAAACAGGTAACTCCTGTCTGTTGCTTCACCTTTTAACTGCCTGATACAACTGGGATTATACCACCTTGAAACTGGGAATGAGATCCCTAACCATATCCTCTTATGGGATCTGAATGATAAAAGGAATAAACCATTGCAGAGCTGGAAACTTAAATGTTGAGACTCAAACCAAAAGGCTTTAGAGATACAGACCAAAGGGCTTAGAGATGACATCATAGTGACATTAACTATTTCAACTCAAAAAACATGGAATATATATTTGATTTATTTGTATCATGTTTTTTAACTTAACACTTTGCAATTTTAGATGTAGTCTTTTACCTTCTTAATTAATACCTAACTTTAATATGTTGTGCTCTTCAAACTCTACTTAATTCATAAATATGTTCTCTATGAATTACATTGTATTAAACATCTCATGAATATTTCATATCTTCTGTGCCTATGCTGGATTTAATTTTGAATAAAGTAGTATGTCTATATTTTATGATTCCTTAATTCTCATGTTAGAATCATCTGATAAGTTTTAAGATTATTTACCCAAATACCTTTTTAAAGATAAATAATATTTAAGTATAAAAGGAAGTCCGATTTTAATGCTACAATTATTATTAAATTAATCCAGAAGATTATTAATATCTTTTTTAAGGTTCCTATTTTTTTTTATTAATTACATTGCATTATGTGACACAGTTTTAGAGGCACTGGGGTTCCCCCCACTCCTCCCCAAACCCTCCCCCCCGGTGGATTCCTCCACCTTGTTGCATTACCACAGTTCAAATTCAGCTGAGATTCTTTCATTGCAAGCATATACCAAGCATAGAGTCCAGCATCTTATTGTCCAGATAAGTTCAACAGCTTCTTGAGAAGACCATCTCTGGTCTGAAGGTAGAGCTGGCAGAGTATCATCCCGATCAATTAAAAGCCCCAATATTAATATCTTTAAACTGTTTTCCATGATACAAATTTGTAGATATAGGGATTCTGCCCCCATCCCCACCATTTCTCCACCATCAGTTTCCCTCTGGTATTACAAAAGTATAGTCCTTCAACAACTGTCACAAGCCCAACATTCTGCTATTTAAGTGTATCATGGCATTGTAGTTATAGATAATGAATGATTGCCATTTATCAGTTTTATTGGAGTTCTTTTATTTGGGGGAAAAGGAGATTAATAATTTAATAACTAAAATATGTCAAAATGATATGTGTGTTTTGATTATTACAATTAAAATACTTTGATAAGATTAAATTTACTTTTTATTTATAGTAGTTGATATTTTAATTTGTAAAATATATTACAGTAGAACTTGAACATATAACCTGAGTTTAGCAACCAAAAGTTAGAAATGTATTGTTTATATAGATTTATATCACAGCATGGCAAGGCAAATCAAGTATAACTCCTTTCCAAAACTTAGAGCTTGCATTAAGCTAACTCGAAAGATTCTAAAATGAAAGTATTCATCAACCGGTAAAAGCTATGGTGTTCCTCCAAATATTAGCGATATTATTTTAATGTTCCTTGGGGAGAAATGGAACAAGAGTGAAGAAATGAATAACAAGATATTAAAGTTATTCTACAAATGAGAAGAGTAAGAAAAATTTGTGAAAGAAGCAATAAAAAAGAGCAGGAACAGGGCACAGTAGTAGGTTATAAGGAATAAGATAGTTGACAAAAGAGCTAAAATATCTACTATTTACAACAAATGCTGTGTGTGTGTGTGTGTAGCCTTATGGACAGATGTAGAAGAAAATTATTGAGAATGGGGAAGAATCACAAAAGAAGGAAGGGAGAAGAGAGGAAAAAGAAAGCAAGCAATGAAGTGGAAATATTGATGAACAAATACATTATACACTAAAGAGTCACGTGATATATAACAGGACTATGTAAGAGGCCTTGACTAAAAAAAAAAAAAAGAAAAAAAGAAGAACAAATTCCAGAAGAATCATGCCATTATACAGTTGCAACTAAGAGACATTGAAAGGCAGGAACAATTTCATGGAATCTATAAGCAAAATAAAGAAATATACCCAGATATAAATCGGTTATCAAAAGTGAAAGAACAAGCCGTAAAGAGTACAATTGCTAGATATCTTGCTTGGTTAAATTGTTATATAGTGATGCTTTATAAAGGAAAAGACAAAATAATCATTCCTGATTTCCTTGGAGGCAAATATATATTTTTCCTCCTTTTTTCTTCATCTACTTAAGAGATCTCAGTGACTTCCAATTCTAATGTGAAATCCAAACTCATTAATAAGGAACAGAACAGTCCTGTTGCCTGGCTCTTTCCATATTCTTTATACTTCGTTCAAAACCCCAGCCATTCTGAAAAACTTCAATTTGTCCTAATTTCACAAGCTTATTGCCTTTGGAATTTTGCTTGTCAATGCTCGGATACACTTCTTATCTTTTCAGCCAAGGTTTTCCTGGCTTCTTTCCTAATCAACCAGCAAGAGGAAATTCCTAATGTTTCTAATATGCACAGTTGTATGTGGCTGTGAATGTAGTAATGGATAGCCATCATGCACCACTGTATAATGTTGGTGATGATGGTAGTTGCTTGGTGGAATAAACATGCAGGATTCCTAACAATCAGTGCCACCGTCGCTGCTGTGTTTACTTGCTAGACTAAGGTTATCAAAGCATATTTGTGCAACGAAGTTAGATATACCTTTACTTCTTGTCTTGTATAACTTAACAACCAAACATGATAGACATTTTAAAAGTTCTGTCAAAATTGCTTCATATAACAAATAGAAGGATTGGGACTATAATATAATATCACTTAGCTTAAATTTGCAGAATTGAAAAAATTGCTTATTTAAAAGAGAAAAAATTTGTGCACCCTGATTTTATTTGGAATAACTTATTTTTAGGAGGGTATCATAATAAATAGATTTTCTCTATTTCTAATCTTTTATAGCTTTTGTGTTTGATATTTAAAACTGATTTACTTCTATATGAAATTGCATTAAAATAAGATATAAAGAATATTTAAGTGTTTTATATTGAGAAATTACATTTAAAAAATAAAACCACCTACAAATTTGAAACTAGGGTAAAATGCCTTTTGGATCCAAAATGAAATTTTTCTATATATAAATGATCTGAGCAATGTGGAAAGGAACGTTATTTAATTTGTTAACTGAAAACTTTTAATGTTTGTCTTAGCTAGAACTGTATGTAGCCTGATAGTATGAATTCAAGACTGTAGTTTGAAAGAAGCAACAGTGAAAATAAATTTCATGCCAGTAGACACTTTAAAAACTAGATTTAGCAGCAGTCACATTAGCTTAGATAATGGGAGAATTTTTCTTCATTGAAAATGCTCTGTGTCGCTTAAGAAGAACTTACTGAGGCAGCCTGCCATCTAGCTTTTTCACAGAAAAACAGGCTTGCAGACTGCAGATGAGAGAGTCTGGAGCAGAGACAGTTTTAACTTAGCCATTCCTAATTTATCTCAAGCGTTTTCAATTCATCTTCACTGCTCTGTGCATGCAGGAACACCAGATTGCCATCCCTGGGGGACAGAATGCAACCCGGGATCTAGAGAGCTGTCACATTCCAAGAAATATTTAAATTGTGCTGATTTTCTTCTGGAGAACTGAGCCCAGGGAATGAAACTCTCCATCAAGTCATAGCTTTGCGGGCAATAGATCAGAGGATATTGCCAGTTTTCTAATGGATTATTGTTATCGGGCAGGTTTTCTCTGAAGGTACGTAGTTATTTTCTCAATTCATTACCTTCTCCTATTTATCAGGTAATCTAATGAGCTAGGCATCCAGACCTGTAAAAAAAAAAAGATGTGAAGTTGTCGGTATTGACTGAAAAATAACACTTAAATGCTGCATGTTAATAGATGAGATAATCAGATTCCTTTAGTAAAGATTAGTAGGTTACAGTTTGAATTGCATTGTCAGCAAAAACGGGCAAAACCAAAACAAGACCGTGCTGCAGGCTGCATTATCATAAGTTCGTATTAATTCTCTTGAGGTTTTTCCTTTTGTAGCTGTAGCATGCAGTGATTGGGGAAACATACTTTGGAAACTCAGTTAAGCATATATATGTATGTATTTAATGAACATGATGTTTTGTTCTAATTTTCCAAATATAAACTTTATCTTGAATGTTGTAATTTTGATATCATTGATGTTTGTAATGTGCAAACATCCATCTGAATGACAAAGTATACAATTTGGAAAAGCTCCAAAAGAAGTGTCCCTGAGGATATTATATTGCATTATTTTGTGTGCTTTACAGTTAATTGCTTTTGAATTTGTGATATTTTTACTGATGTTAACTGCTGTTATTTTAATTATACTATGAAAATGTATTACTGAACTTTTTAAAGTGAAAACCTGTACACATTCTATAGAAAAAAAAAGTAAAACTAATTAACAAAGCAGACGTTAGGAGCTGGTGAAGTTTTGAATATTAATCAAATCAATGGAAAGAAGAATGGCTATACTAAACTGAATTGAGTTTAATTAAGCCTATGATGTATTCAAGCAGAGATGGGTGACTTTTGTGTCTGTTTCCTGAAAGTTAAAGATATATGTGGATCTGAGGGTATGGTGTTCTGTATCAGAGTGGATGGGGACATAGGATTAAAGCAAATTATAATCACAAAGAGTTTATAAAATAGAAGATGCATTTTAAATATGTCTCAGATCTGTTGAAGTCTTTCAGTGTTTATAGCATGCATAGGCTCAGGAAACCCCACATGTTGTTATTTTTCTTTGTTAAAAATGACTGTTTAAAAGGGTAGAAAAGTAGTTACATTTGACGTGGAGAAAGGTGCACTTGCTGTTATATTTGGGCTGAAAAACAGAGTTTGTTGACCCATTCACGGGTTAATCAGAGTCTCCCGAGAGGAAGTGGTGGCTGAGCTTCTCCAATACACTTGTTAAATGTGTTTTAATTTCTTTGTGTGCATTTGAGAGACTATTAGAAGAAAAAAAAAAAGAAATGGAGAAGAAGGATTGAATCACCCAAATAATAACTTTAAGTTCATTTTCTCTTATGCTCAGAGGATTGTAAAAGTCCAAAAAAAAAAAAAAAAAAAAGGAAAAGAGGAAAGAGAGCAGAATCCTCAAAGGATACTTTTAAGTGCTCTTTGCCTATGAACTTTACAGGGATTGAGTGGCAAGTCTTCTATTAAGGTGTCCCTATGGATTTCTCTATTTGGAAAGTGGATTCTTTCCTTTGTGGAACATTTTCCCTCCACTCAGAAAACATGGTAGGATTGCTCCTAGCCTGGTCTCTCCCCAGTCAGTTAGTTCTAATTTAGACCATAGAAGTATACTTTCTGGAACTGCATGGATTCCTGGGTGTTTCACAGTTTTATAATTTAAGGGCTTTTGAATGCCAGGGAATAAAGTGATTTAACAGTCTGGCTTTGTTTTATTTGTGTGTGTGTGTGTGTGTGTGTGTGTGTTTATTTTTTGAAATAACAGTCAGCTCTTCTGAAAAATCACAAAGTAAACATGAAACAAGACACAAGATGGAGGAAAAAGAATGATGTCAGGGAACAGATTATAGGTTCTTTCAGAATAAGATGGTACTAATGGATTTTGAATTATAATTGTTCATGTTAAGGAAAAGATATGACAGGACATTAGCAATACAGACTTTAAGTTACATTTTAAATATTGGATGAGTAGGATGGATTTGAAAATCAAGAGGTGCAGTTTTTGGTGTCAATTTTCAATAAAAAGTTTTGTTCCTGAGACTACCCATTAACCTTTGATACCATAATCATGTTAGCATCTCTTCCCTCTCTATAGAATTAATTCAATTACCCTGCTATTGAAAGCTGCCTAGTATTAAAACTTATTTTATTTCATCTAATGGTGAGTTCATTTCAAAATATATTGCCATAATTTCATTTTATTAGTTGCTGCTAAATAATATTTATTGAGTGCCTGTGATATGTTAGTTGCTTCCAAGCAACAAGTAGAAAGAAAATATGTAATGGCA
This sequence comes from Ochotona princeps, assembly GCF_030435755.1. Classification (NCBI taxonomy): domain Eukaryota; kingdom Metazoa; phylum Chordata; class Mammalia; order Lagomorpha; family Ochotonidae; genus Ochotona; species Ochotona princeps. The sequence continues at coordinate 38,015,185 of NC_080846.1, read as the reverse complement.
ATCTGTCTTAAATCAGCCAGTTCATTAATATTTCAGTTTCTCTAATTGGTACACACAGAAGAGAATTATACTTGGCTCCTTAGTGATTACTTGTAAGTATGTAGGATAGAAAGTGTCCTGTATCCAGTCAATAATATATATTCATGTTTTTTGGACCCCTGACTAATTATCTACTTGTTTTCAAATTCTTGCTTAACCCCACTGCATATAGAAAAGTATCACAATAAATGATACATTGTACTAAGTCAAGATAAGCTTGGTTCAAGCGTGTTCAGAAAATTGAGATGCATTGATTACTATATAGGTATGTCCTGTCATCTGTATAATGCTATTTGTATTTATCTTGTGTGTAGTGACGATCATATACATTAAGTAACATAGTTTGTGTAAAGCATATGGCCAATAAACAGAGTCCCCCTTTTAATGTGTTTGGCTCTGAGTTTCATATAAGGCTATTCCTTTAAACTTATTTTGACTCTATTTTCAGTCACATATGCATATATCCATTTGTGTATATGTGTAAATGTGTATTATGAGTATGTCTATTTAATAGCTTAAGTACTAAAGACAACATGTTGAATATTGTTATTACTTGCCTCTAAATGATGTATACACTTATAGATTACCCTTGTATAAATAAAATTGGAAATTAACTGTATTGCAAAATCAATTAACATATTAGATGTGGCTGTCAAATGCTAAACTGTCAACCATAATTTGGCAGAGAAAGCAAATAGAACTATACTTCATTTCTATTTTTTCCATTGCCCCAAAGAATATGAAAACTACAACAGGAGACAATAAATCCTGTTGATCATTATTCTGTGCCCTTTGCCCCTTTCATTTGCATTTCATTTTGTAGAAATGACTTGTTTAGTGATATGGTCTCAAATTATACTAAGTTGGAATAATTCAAGCGTATAAATCTACCCCCAAGGAATGAAACAATTGAAAACTTATATTAAAATGAAAGACAGGTCCTGCTTTGAAAAAGTGCCAAACATTTTTTAATGAGAGTAAAACTGTCAAATATGAATGTTAAATTCAGCCAGATGTTGACCTTAACTGTGAATTTTAATTTTCACAAAAATAGTATCCAGACCAGAGACACATTTTGTTACTGCTGGAAAATTCTGACTCAATTTCTCACGTATTAAAAAACATTAAATCCTACATTAAAAAAACATTTAAAACCCACCAAATATTTTGATTTGTATGAGGAGATAAATCCAACATAATACATGTTTCTTAAATTTCTTTATATTCTTTTTGTAACAGTAATTTTTAAAAATTTATTTGAAAGGCAAAGCAACACAGAGGGAAAGAGAAAAAAATCTGTCTGCAGGTTCACTTTCTAAATGGCCACAGTGGCCAGGGTGGGTCAGTTTTAGCCAGGAAGCAACAAGTTCTGAGTCTCTCACATGGCTGGCATGGTTCTGAATATCTGAGTTCAAAGTTACACTCTGAGATGAGAGGCTGGTTTGCAAAGCAGCAGCTTAGCCTACTTACTGCCCTGTTGTAATGCTGGCCTGTTGTAACCACAATTTAATCTAGCTATACGATGTTAAGGCCTTTACTGTAAATCACCTGTAAAAGAAGTAATTTAGGGGCCTGGTGACAGTGTACAGTCAGTAATCTGCAATTCCAGCATCCCTTGTAGGTGGTGGTCTGTGCTGGCTTGTCCACTTTAACTTGGCTCCCTGCTAATTCGGTTGGTTTAGTAGCAGAGGACATCCTGGGAGATCAGGATGGGGTTCCAAAGTCCTGGCCTGTGGCGATTTATGGAGTGCACCATGGGTGGAAGACCTCTTTTTCTTTTCGGTGTTCTCCTTTTCAAACAATTTTGAAAATGGCACAAAGCAAGCACTTTGTGACAAGGAAGCCGGTCTGGTTTTTTTTTTTTTTAATTTAAATGAATGTCTCTTTTCAGGGCCTATTTGGTCTTAAACCTATAAAACCTGCCCACTCAAAAGTAAGAAATTAATTTATGTGACTAACTTGGTTTTGATGTTTTGATTCAGTATTTACGATTACAATTTATGTTCTGGTTTGAACTCAGTTTCCTAATTGTATAATAATGTGTTGTGAACTGAATAGTAAGTAGTTACAATACAGATATGAAACAAAGGACAAAATGTAGTAAAATACTGTTGAAGAGCTTTGTTCATATAGATACTGAAAATTACAATTTTAGTTATTTCTAGAGACCCACCCTTGACATTATATTTGCTGTCACTGGGTTTTGTTTTCAGACTGCTTTTAGGTTTCAACTTGGTGGTCAATTTAATATCTCCTTCTACTTGTGGTTAACTCCAGATAAAAGTTTTCTCACATTGAGCCCTGACACTTTGATCCAAGTAGTTAAATAGCTTGACCAACTGTCAGGATCTCTGGATGCTTCTGCTCTGCAAATTATTTTCTTACTGCTTTGTTTTATCTTTTGTTTTGAAAAAATTTTAAGACTTGGAATTAACACAAATGTCCATTATTAGACAAATCTGGAATTCTATTCCACTGTAGATCGAAATTCTGTCATTTGAGATAAGAAGGGTGGAACTGGAGGATATTATACTGAATGAAGCAAACCACACAAGTGCTTAATGTGACCATGAATCTCCCAAGTTACTGATTCTTTTAATTTTGTATAAAACAGGTGACACATATTAGGTAAGGCACAAAGAAAATAGTTTGATATCAGTATCTCCTCCTTGGTTTTCTGTAACAGCTGTAACCATTTTTTGAAAAGTATCAGATTGAATAGGTTTTCAGCTGGATAGTGTCCCCGAAGTCCATATGTTGAATCCATAACTCCTAAAAGTTCAGAATGTGGTTATTTTTGAATATATGATAAAAAGAAAGAAGCTGCTAATTTAAAATGAGGTTATTATAGTCAGCCGTAATCCAGCAAGACTGGTGTAATTATATAGGGGGAGGAGTTTTTACATACTCAAAATTAGACACAGGGAAGACCATGAAAAAAGACAGAAATTTTTATCTTCAGATTAAAGGACAAGAACTTAGAAGAAAACAACCCTCAGGACATCTTTATTTCAGAGTTCTAGTCCCCAAAACTGTGAAAGTCTGTTTCTGTTATTTCAGCTAGCCCATCTGTAGTACTTTGCTGTGCCAGCCATAGAGTAGTATTACAGTAATCACGTTAGACTTTGGTCCTCATGTTGCTATCACATGCAAATCTCCCTTCCCTTCTACCCTTAACAGTGTGAAAAACATTTTTTCACCCTTTGAACATGTAAAACCAATCTAAGTTTGATCAGAGAGAATAATTTAATAATGCTCACTATAGAACACAAAATGATATCAAAACAATTCAAAATTTGATAAAAGCTTTCATTTATGACAGTGTATTTTGCAGAATAACAGTACTGAAGTTTTAGTCCTATAAATGTGATTTGATCTGTTTGTCAACCAAACTCCCTTATACTACCCGAATTTTATGTGAATATTTATTATTATTTTAACTTCATTTTTTAGCAGACATTTAACAGGTTAAATGTTAAATTGAATAACATACATAATCATAATAGCAGTTCACTCTTATTGAATACACTTGGTAGACTAATAACTCTTTGAAGAACTGACCTTTTTTGTCATATCCATCTTACAAACAGTAACAAGCAAGGAACAGAGAAATAAGGAGAATTTCCTTGGTTACTTATCATAGTGGTTTAGGTGTTTACCCTGAATGTGCGTCCAGAAGCTCTGACTACCATCTGGCAGTTTGGCCATGATGTATAATGATGCTCAAACCATGTCAGGGCTTCCTGTTTACTATAAGCATAGTTGTTGAAATGTGGAAAAATACATGCCACATTACAGTTTATGTAAAGAAGAAACATTGTAATGATACTTACAATGTAATGATGCTTACTCTATATGGTTTTATGTAAATCTGGGAGGTATGATATTCCATTATTACAGATGATGTGATTCATGTTTTCAGAACTTTTGTTTTTCTTTAAAATAGACAACTGAGTTTTTTTTCTAGTAACCAACAAATTTTAATGACAAAAATGAGGGCCTCCACAAAACAAGAGGTACAGATGTGCAGCAGTCCAAAATATAGGCAGGCATGTCCCTTGGAGCAGTCTTCACAGACAGCCTGTGGGGAAACCAACAGCCCCCACAAACCAGGGAGAAGGCTCCTATTCAAAGGAGCATATGTTGTGAAACCACTTATGTTAGAAGTCCTTGGATAACCTGGAAAGTGCTGGGCTGAGAATGTAAACTTCTAGACCAGGCCAGTGCTGGAGATTATGGAAGAGAACAGGGGATTCACTAGAAACTAAACCAACTGGCTGATGAATATTTCAACAGTCAGAGAAGACTATGACAGATGAAATCAGGCTTCTGAGTTGGGACAGTGAGTGTAGTGAGAGTTCCAAGTTTACTAGATGAATGAATGAAGGACCATTCTGATTTGTATGGGGGGACTAAGAGAGTGGCCTTGAAAAAGATATTTGAAAATACAAGTCTAAAGGCATACAGTGGGCAGTAAGGCTGCAGGCACTCCAGAAATAAACATACCTTTCTAAAAGTTAGGAGGGTGAGTAGTGTTTATAACATGATATTAATAGAAAAACCTAAAAAGCAATCATATAATGTAAAAATTTTAGGAATCCTATTTAATTTTTATGTAAATATTAACACTTTAAAAAAGATTTATTTATTTTTATTGCAAAGTCATATATATATATATAGAGAGAGAGAGACAGAGACAGAGAGACAGAGACAGAGAGAGAGGAGGAGAGACAGAGAGGAAGATCCTCCATTGGATGATTCGCTCCCCAAGTGCAACAGCTGGAACTGAGCAGATCCGAAGCCAGGAGAAAGGAGCTCTTCCCGGTCTCCCTAGCGGGTGCAGGGTCCCCAGGCTTTGAGCAGTCCGCAACTGCTTTCCCAGGCTGCAAGCTGGGAGCTGGATGAGAAGTGGGGCTGCAAGGATATGAACCGGTGCTTGTATGCGTTCCTGGCACTTTTAAGCCCCTAGGCCACTGCACCCGTCCCAGTATTAACACTTTCAATAACCATGTCAGGACTGGAGTTGTGATGCAACATACTGAGCCAGCATACTGGCGTGCCAGTCCTAGTCCTAGCTGCATTGTTTCCATTCTGGCTCCCTGCTACTACTGCATCTAGGAAAGCAGCTGAAAGTGGCCATTTCCTCCCATGTGAGAGATTTGCTTGGAGTTCTGGGCTGCTGGCTTTGCTATGGCCTAAGCCCTGGTCACTGCAGCTATTATAAGAGTGAAACATTGGGTATAAGATTGATTCTCTCTCTTTCTTTGTGTATGTGTGTTTCTGTCACTGTACCTAAAGACTGCTTTTAAAAGTTCATGTTCAGTGCAGAAATAATGAATAAACCAAAACTGGCAAGTAAGTATAAATAGTCATTTCAAAGACATCAACAGAGAATAGATTTAAATGTTTTTTTGCAGAAGAACCTGTGTGAGTAAAAACGCTGCCAGGAGGCAACTCTGCTTTAATTCAAGAAGCATATGATGTTGTATGAAATCCTGGGTTATCCTTTCTAAGTTCATTGATGCCTCTGATGCATGTTTAGTATTTTTGTAGAAGTGAGTCATGTTTTCCAGCCAAATTTGAATTTAGTAGAACATCTTTGAAAAGTAGGCCAGCACCCCCATGCAATGTAAGTGTAGTTGACCTACTTTACAAATTATTCTTCTCTCGCCTCATTTGCACAGTAGAATCCCTGTGGATATTGTCTTAGGCCCATATCTAATGCATGAAATAAAATCATTATAAAGTACAATGATGTCAGTCATTTGCCCAAATCAAGCAATGTAAATCAACAGCATTAATGATGCCAGGTTTTAATTATAATTTTGATTATGTAATTAAAATATCTGAATATGGTCTTGAATAGAGTAAAACAATCAAGATAAAATATATTTTGCCATATACGCTTGGTCATGTGATAAACATATGCATTATATTGTTTTGAAATTATTGTTGTTTTATGTAAAATTATCTTTACAAGCTCCAAGTATATTTTATTTTTATTTATGAAAAGGCATGCAAAAGTATGTCTGAGGGTGTTTATGGGAACATATGTGTTATGCATATTTGTATTTTTTCTAAGGAATAATCACAAGATATTTGACAAGCATCTTTAATAATTAGGAAGAATATGGAGAAATATCTTTTCATAACAATAATAAATCAATCCAGAAATGTCTAGAAATTTAAGAAAACAATTCCTTATAGATATTTTGAAGTAGTTTTTTTTTTGTTCCTTCCTTTCATGTAGTGTTTTTCCTCAGCAACTAATTCAAGATTTAGAAATAGTCTACTAGTATGTTAATCTTTTTTCTGTTTTTCACTATCCTTATAGAGTTAGGATTGGGAATAAGCTGAAAAATGAAAGTATTTATGAAAACAGGCACTATTAATAAACAAGATTGGAGATTCACTTTGAGTTATATTCAAAGATGCAAAATCCTCAATATATATATTCAAAGATGCCTTATCCATGAGGGTAGGAGTGGAGTGGACTTTGAGAATAAAGGTAGAAACTAAGTAATTCCCATAAACATTTTTTTCTGAAGAAATGAATTGTATATATTCCTTTGATACTGAACCAGTTGCATGTGACACTAGTTTCAATTCCTGTTTTTATTTTGCAACTCATTCAATCCATCTTCAAAACTTTCTTAAAACACACATAAATCACAGGGTAGGGATAAAGTAGATTTTGATAGTATATATAAGTGGCGGGACAATGGTTACAGGTAAAATGATTATACTCCATGTTAAAAAATTCTCATCCCACCGAAAATAACCTCAAGCCTCCTGTGGCTTATTTCTAAGCCAGGACATGCTGAGAAATAATTCTATTTTATGCATCTATAATTAGCCTTTCAGTGCATTTTATATATTGAAATGAAACAGAATATGTAAAACGTCTTTCACATCCAATTCCTTTAAGTGGCTTTGTGTTTTTGAGTCCATTTGTACTGTAGGATATTTCATTCCTGCATACTATCTGATTCTTCATACACACCAGATTTCCCGTATTTATTAGCCACCTGAATTTTTTCCAATGTGGCATTTGGTAGTTTGTATTCTTAAAGAGTAAACATGGAATTTATTTTCCAATCTAGAATTCTTCATATTCACATAACAACTGTGTATATGGAAACTAATATTTAAATTAATTCAGGTGGAACTCTACAGTGCTTTTTAAAAATCACTAAGAAGCAAACATGTCAGATATCTGTTGTGAAAGTAAATTAATGTTATGGATAATTACATTCTATCCTGATAAACCTAGGTTCTTATTTGAAATAGATTAAGTATGTCTTCCATGTTTTATATATCTCAAGTTAGAAATATGAGTCATAATCTATAAGCTGATTTTAAAGATTTTTTTTAATTTGAAAAACAGAGTGACAGAGAGGTAGAGGTACAGAGAAAAAAGGCTTCCATTTACTGATTCATTTCCCAAGTGGCAATATTGGCCAAGAATGGAGTAGTCTAACTCCATGATCCTGGGACTTCATTTTCATCTCTTTCATTGCTAGCAAGGGTCCAAGTACTTGGGGTATTTTCAACTTTATGCCAAGCACGTTGGCAGGGAGTCAGATCTGATGTGGAGCAGCTAGGACTTGAACCAACACTCTAACATGGGATTCTGGCATTGCATGTAGTGGCTAAACTCATTGTGCCCAAAACCTGGCCCCATATAAAGGTTCATTAAATTCATCCTTATTTTGCTTGCTGGACTTCTGTTTAAGATGGAAAATGTCTTTCTTTTCTAGAAGATTAGATGTTTTCTAATCTAATAACCTTTGATAGAAAATTAAAAATCCTTATAATGTTAGCTTTTCTGCTAAAGTTAGTTGTGTTGCCATAGATTTCCCAACTAAAGTGTATTTTTTCAAGACATTTCTAACCTTCTAGATTTAAAACTGCCTGCTATCACAAATTACTCTGTGAAAGCTAAGTTTTAACTATTAAGTTAATCTGTAAAATTTGTTCTCAATACAGTATTGATTTCCAAATAATGTGATCTGAAATTATTTAATTGTTTTTGGGAATAATTTCATATTAAAAAAAATAGCTAAGTCAGTACTATTTATCGATATGGTTTCTATCATTTCTTATAATCCAAACTAGATGTAAACTCTTTTTCAACATACATTTACCATGAGGATATTTTTGTCTGTTTGTGATCAGTACTCAGGATGTTGCCATGTACACATTTTAATTTGAAATAGCCAAAGCACACATGGACTAAAACTTACTTGAATTTTAAATGGGATTTTCTTCCACCATTGACAGTGTATTAGCAAACCAAAAATATAGTGAAAGATCTTTTAGATTTTATACTAAGACCTATTCCTACAATGTTATAAATACAAATAGCAGAATGTTAGACTTGTGACTGTTGCTGAAGAACTATACCATTGTAATGCTCCTTGAGAAAATAGTGTGTGGGAGAGGAGAATGTAAAGGGAAGAAGAAAAGGATGGGGGGGGGATCCCTATACAAACAAAACTGAATCATGGAAAAAAAATACCTTCTCTTTGTTCATAAAATGCACATTTTATCATAACATTTTGTTCATTTCTAAAGCTTACATTTCTTCAGTGTTTATAAACTGCCTTCTTACTATTTTTGTTGCATATTTTTTTGTGACCTGGGTGGTTTCCTTCATTGTCCTATCCTCAATTCATATCTACAAGTGTAGTCTTGATACCTGCCCTTCATCTTGACCCAGTGGATAAATGTTCCATACCTACTAGAAATGTGGCTTAACAAAGAACATTATTAGCAAAGAGGCATAAAGTTAAAAAAAATAGCATGTGCATGTCTGTAGGACACAAAGATTTTCACATTTTGTATGACTTTGAACAATATACATTGTTGCACCAGGGAAGATTTTTACATTTGAATTGAATGCTCTATCTCCCATTATTATTCTCGTGAATACTCTTAAAACCAAGCTCACTGTTTTATGTTTTGTTGTAATATGACCCAGTATTTATCTGATTCAATTTAATTATTTTAGGGAGAAATTGCATTGGTTTATTCAGTAAACAAAAATGTAGCTCTTGCCTATTTTCATGTACTTGAAGAAAAAATATAGTAATTTTATAAATAATATTTAGTTTTTCTGAGTCTCTTACAATATGAGATACTTTTCTAAAATTATGTTACCATATTATTTTGTTATCTTTCAAATACAAGGGATTGATATATGAGACAACTCAAGAGTTTATTTGTCCTTACAATATATTTTTGAATGTAAAATTTATTGTTTGCATGCTGTAAAAATACGTTTAAGCTAAAGTTACAAAACTACAACATTAGCGTTATACTTGAAAGGGTTTGGTGAAATATCCCTTTCTCCTCCAAACCCCATTCTGTTTCAGGTTTACTTAACTGCCGGCTGGCAGATGAAATCTATAATTAGTATTTTTGTCCATATAGAACCAGAGACTCTCAACCAAAAACTATTCATTTCAACTCATGCTCACCACCAATACACTAAGACTTCTGTGGAATTTTTTTCATTATGACTCTTATCTTCATGGATGAAAACATCAGTGAATTATTCTCGTTTTCTCTACACTTTGGTTTCTCAGGAGGTATTCAAACAAAGAAGATTGCAATGACAATATAGAAAGCATTGAAATATGGCTTAAATTTTCTCAGTTAAAACCAATTTTTATTACCCAGTTCTCTTCTTTATCTTATGTGATTAGCATGGAGTGCCTGTTACCTCAAGATTTAAATTACAAAAGATATATATATATATATATATATATATATATATATATATATATATATATATAAAATATATATATATGTTTAAACATATATATATATGTTTTTTCCCTCAAATCTGGTGTAGTATCATAAGTGCTTGGGTCATCTTTCACAGTATTCCCAAGCACACTAGCTAGGAGCTATAGCAGAAGCAAGGCAGCTGGGGCTTCAACTGTGTTCTGATGTGGATTCTCAATAGGCAGCTTAACCCACTGCACAATACCAGGCCCACTGACAAGATTCAGCACTGATGACTATCATGCTTACTCCCTTTCTTATTCTTTTTCTCAGAAAATTACTTGAATAGTTTTTCCTGTGACTCATAAACCTCCCCATACACTATCAATTACACTTTATTCTTTTAAACAGAACTATTTTTGTTTCACTTCTAAATATGGAATTATATATTTACCTCCCTTCTACAAAAGGCAGTATATTATTACGCAGCAATACTGTGCTAAAAACAAAACAAAGCAAAACAAAACATTTAGACTCTATAATGATGACTTGGAATCCCAGCACTACCATTTGCTATAACTGTATATTCTCTGTCTTTAAATAAATATTCTCTCAGGGATCAGCCTAGATAAAATAAGAAATCTTTCAGTATTATGACTCATGGCATTTCCTCTAGATTAAATGATGCATGTTGAAGCATGATATTTGTTCACAATTTTTTTTCAGTGTGATTTATGCCCTTTGTCATTAAAGGACATTAATGATTTTTGATCTAAGTACACTGTAGCTTACTTTACCATACTGAATTCAGCTTCTTTATTTTCAAATGACCTCCATGTCTGTGCATTTACCTTAATTTTGAAAATATATTTTGAATGTTTGAGACAGAGAAGCAGAAATGGAGAGAGATCACACATTTTCCAGTTTATTCATCTCATATCCCAAAGGGTATTGGGCAAAATAGATTTATGGGAACTCTAAGACTCCCATACAGTTATCAAGGACCCAACAAGCTTTGTTTTAACTGCTGTGCTAGTTACCTTTCCCTGTGCAATTTTAAAATTGGATGAATTATCTTGCTTCAGGTTTATAGCATGCATTTAAAAAGAGAATGGATTTGTATAGTAATTTGATCATTTCGTTAAGATTTTTGTTTGGGCCATTCAAATTTATTTGAAAAGTTAGTTTAATTTCATCACTTGTGTATTTTGTTATATGAGAAATGAAGAATCAGAAGAGAGTTCCTTCTTCAACTTTTTCATAACCTTGGCATTGATATCACTTTTGCATTACAATATAATACACTTTTTCCCTTTACCCAAAACTGTTACCTTATACAAAAATCAGCTCTAGATGGATCAGGGACCTAAATTTGCACCCAGAAATCATTAAATTATTGGACAAAAACATAGGAAGCACTCTCCAAGACATAGGATTTAGGAAAGACTTAGAAAAGCCACGAAAAGCACAGGCATCAAGGCCAAAACAAACAAACAAACAAACAAAACAAAACCAAATGGGACTACATCAAACTAAAAAGTTTCTGTACAGCAAAGGAGACTATCAACAAGGTGATGAAGCAACCAATGGAATGGGAGAAACTCTTTGCACACTTCACAACCAATAAGGAAGTATTATCCAGAATTTACAAAGAGCTTTAGAAACTCAATGGCAGCAAAAGAAACAACCCTGAGAAGAAATGGGCAAAAAATGAACAGGCACATTTGAACTAATGTCAATAGGATGAATGGTTTCCCTAAATCTTATCTAGATACAAGGATCTCCATTAAAGCGATCAAAGATCACTTTGGGTAGCCTGCCAATATACTACAAAATGGCATTGAAGTTAGCAATAGACTGTGCATGATGATGGTCTTATAATGAAGCCTGAAAATTGCTTTCATCTAATGGCACTGTAGCCATTCTAAAATTGTAGCGCAATGCATCCCTCATGTTTGTGGTAAATAAACCTACAGCAATGCTAGTCACATAAAAATATAGCATACATATAATTATGTATGGTGCACAATATTTTATAGTGAAAATAAACAGCTATTTTACTGACTTATGCATTCACTACACTGTTTACTATTAGATCAGAATGTATTTCTTTCATTACAAGAAATTGTTAACTGAAAAACAGCCTCCGGCTGCATATGCTAGATGAAAGCATTGCTATCATAGGAGATGACAGTTGAGATACCATTGTTCCCTGAAGATCTTGTAGTAGGACAGGATGTGTTGTAGGTGGAAGACAGTGACACTGCTGATCCTGGTTGTGCGAAGGCCTAGGCTAATATGTACACTGGTGGGTTTTAATAAATTCTAAAAAGAAATTTAAAAATTAACAAAAGCTTATAAAATGTATGCAGCAAAAATCTCATATACATAATGGATGTGTGCTGTAAATTGTTATTACAAAAAGAATTTTTTTAAAGCAAAATAAAATTTATGTGGGAAAGCACAAAGCTGGCTTGTGTTGCAACAGTTTCAAGTCCCTACTAATAAGCCAAGGAAAGCATCAGAAGATGGCTGAAAACTTAGATCCCTGCCATTAACATGTAAGACCTGGCTGGAGTTCCAGAGTCCTGTCTTCAGTATTGTTCAGCTCTAACCACTCTTCCACTTCCCACCTCTTCTCTTCCCAGAAATGCCTCTGAATCTTTGGCGTGGGCTAATCAGTTTCTCATTTTAAAAATTTTGCCATTTTACCATGTTTTATGAGTGGCAATGGGTAGTGGGTCAACTTTTGGATTTGGACTTTTAGTTAGCATAACTGTAAAGAGAATCATTGAAGTCGTTTCTCATACAAATATTTTGATACTTTTTATTCTGAGTGGTAGTGCATGCTTGGCATTCATCATTTTCGTTTCTGTCATTCATGTGGCGAAGTGTTTCTGAGCTACTTCTTGCTTGAAGCAGCAATGATTAAACCTGTACCATGTGTTTATGTACATCTTTTGTAGGGACATAAGTTTTAGTTTTTTCTGAGATAAATATATAAGCATACAAATTCTATGTTTTTTGTTAACTGTACATTTAATTTTATCCAAACACATTTTGATAAATTAGAATTGTTATTTTTGATATTTTTATATTTTCTTGTATTTTACCAATGAAATAGAGTATTAGAAAGAATTAATATGTTGATTACAGAATGAATTTTTAAAACAAAAGTACTAATATAGTATCATGGAAAGGATTGTAAATTTGAAAGCCAATTACTGAATTACACTGTGGGCAAGTGAGTATTTATTTCATTTTCATATCTCATCTTAGGAGTGGATGAAGCTAATTACAGGTTTATAAAGATCCCATTCATGATGTTGGTAATTATAACATTTTAGAGAATGGCTGCTGACCAAGTGCTGCTGCTGAGCCTGGTTTCCAAAATGACAAAGTTCCTCACAGGGCTGGCATTATATGAGAAAGAAAGATAATTTAAAAATCAGATATTGACTGGTAGTCAACAATTCACTAATTTGATTTTTACATGAACATTTTAACTTTGATTAATGAATCAGAGGAACCTAAACTAAGAATGAGAGAGAGATTAATTTTCCATTTGCCCATTTTCAGTTTTTCACCTGCGACAAACTAGGGCAATCCAGAGACCAGGAGCAAAATGCAAGAGCCAAGAGCCTGTAATTCCAATTATGTCCTCCACATAGATGGGAGAGGATGAAGTACTTGACCCATCGCATATTGTTTCCTAGGGTGCCTATTAGCAGGACCTGGTTTGGAAGATAGCATAGGACTCAAGCTCTTACAAAATCAACAAAATCTCAGAGCAAATATTCACACCATTGTACCCTCTGGTGGTTCTGCTTTGTTGTTAGCATTGATGTTCATGTTGACAAAATAAAGCAGCAGCTATAATGTCACTTCAGTTATCTGTGATGGAATATGGGATACTGCCTCACAGGCAGTGGCTTCAACTACTATGCCACAACATGGAATCGCTTTTTGGCTTTCATTTGTTTATTTTAAATTAGATATTTGTTTTTATTTGAAAAGGTAAGAGAAAGGCATCAGTTTTTATTATGTATGATTTATGTGACTTTTTGACATTTCAAGATCTATCGCCTTTCATCTATCTTTGTGTTTACAGTAAAGAAAAACCACATATCATTTTCAAAATAAAAGAGTTTCTTTAAGCTAACACAGTTCTGTTCATGTAAGTGCTCATCTGCTCAACTGATATGACCTTTGGTCTTCTTCAAGATGGTGTTTGGATAAACAGATGCACAAGGTACTCTGGGCCTGTGTTGTGAAGTGAATCAGCCATATCTATGCTGCATTGGTGACTGCATACATTTTTTTTATGACTTAATAGAGAGATGTTTTTGGCATCTGTTGTTGTCTTTCATGTCTTAGTTAATTGTCTCATGTATAAAGGCCAAAATATGGAAGTCTGTTAATTCTTCTTTTTTAGAGGATTTACATATTTTTATTGGAAAATCAGATTTGCAGAGAAGGAGAGACAGAGAGAAAGATCTTCCATCCACTGATTCACTCCCCAAGTGGCTGCAATGGCTGGAGCTGAACTGATGCAAAGCCAGGAGCCAGGAGCTTCTTCTGGCTTTCCCACATGGGTGCAGCTTCCTTAGGCTCTGATCCTTAGGCTATAAGCAGGGAGCTGAATGGGAAGTGGAGCAGTGAGGACATGAACCAATACCCTTATGGGATCCCAATTCATGCAAGGTGAGGACTTTAATCACTAGGCTAACGCGCAGGCAAGAAATCTGTTAATTCCAGCCCTTCTCCTGGACCTTGAATTGTCCAATTACCAGAGCACATGGGGAATTATGAGCTTATTGGAAGGAGGATTAGAAGAGCTTCTTATCTCTGGCTGAGACTTCTGGTAGCACAGGGATGCTCTTGTCTCCTTAGTATAGGAATTGTTTATACAGTGATTTTTTTTTTCCTTCTGAAGCAATTCTTCTTAACATTGAAGGAACATTAAAAATAATTTTGTCATTGGTGTATCACAAATTCAATACAATTACTATGCAATGGAGGCTTGATGTTAACTTCATGAATTTGTGATTTTCTCCTTTTCTGAAGCATGAGCTTCCTTATATGTATGTGCTCTCTTTGTTTCTCTTCATTATAACCGTGTCATAACTTCTGTATTATAAGACAAAGTCTACAGTTTTACATATTAGGATTTGCTTTTGATGTGTGAATGGAAGGAAACTTTTCTTTTTGGCGGTTTCAATTGCAAACATAATGTCTTTGTTTATATTTATTAAAAGTAAAACCCCAGATGAAAATTTCTTTTAAAACAAATGTGGATAATGTTCCCTACCATCTCTACTCTTCGCTGAGTGGAATTCGACCTGCATATTTTGCATGGGTTGAGAGACTCTGTAGCACTTTTCAGGAACCCTCTTCATGGGGCAAATAGAGTTCAAGTACATATCCTCAAATTTAATTATTTATTTTGTTTACAAATATGAGTATATTCAATAACTGCCACTTGTGTTTATAGATTCTAGGAGTTCAACCTTCCAACTCTAGTATCAGACAAATTTGATTTGGGTTCTATTTCAACCGTTTGTTCCCTGGCTCATTTCTTCAGACTACTTAATCTCTTTGTAACTTAATTTCTTTATCCAATACCTGAGCTATTGTCTGCTGCCTCCCAAAGTGTGTATTAGCATGGATCTTGAATCAATATTGTTGCTAGTTCTAGTATACATGCACTGGAATATAGGATCCTGATCCTCAGAGGCATGATAATGTGCTAAATACTCATGCTGCTTTGTATGTTTTTCTTTATTATCTTTTTCCCTGAATATTTTGATCCCAGTTGGTTAGATCCCTAAAAGAGGAGCTCAGATATGAAGGCATAATTGTATTATAGTGTTTATGATTATCTTTACTAATATTGAATATACAATAATATTTTTGCAACTAGTGCAAATTCATCAAGCCACCATGATCAGTGGACAGATGAGTACTAAGGATAACCACTCAACAAAGTATATCTCTGTTGAATGAAAAAGTACTCTAAGGTGTCATTCATTGGCAGTATCTTCAGTTGGAAAGCAATTACCTTGTATTGTGAGGTGTCACTAACAATTCATGAAATAAAATTGAGAGTAAAAATTTATTTTTACCTCCTAAATCCATATAGTAAGTTACCCTTTTAGGTAACCTACAAGGAAATTTTACTTGTGTAAATCAATACATTTTCTGTTTGCTCAAGCAGCTATGGGTTGAGTTTTTTATTCTTAGTGTTTCAAAAAGCCATAAGAATGACAAAACCTATCATACGGTATTCCTGAAGATTGAATGAGATAATTTATATGTTACTCAGCTTAAACTTTGGTGCTGATTATCAAATACAATTCAGTTGTACATTGAAAGAGCTATTGTTAGTGTTTATCTTAGCCAGAGGCAACTTAAATACCTGATAGGTAAGATGTTTGACACTTTAAATTCTGAAAAATATTTTTCTTTGATATTGCATTTATGCTGAATCTGTTCTGCTTTCTGTTAATTTATAACCTTTTTTTTAATAAAAAAACCCCTTGAACTTGAATACATTTCGTAAAAGCTATAAATTTTCAAGTAATTGAAAATATATTTTTTATGCTCTCCTTGTTTCTCAATATAAATCGTTGATTTTATGAGCTGGCTAAAAAAGCATGGGAAATTTATTTTCTGCAAGATTTTTTTCCAAGTCACAGTTTCTTTGCAGATTGATTTAAGATTTCTTTCAAAAGATACCAAACATTTTGTACATAATGATGCCTTGAAACACCGTGTGCACTACAATAACTTCTTCACTAGATAGATCTTTTGATTTTTTTCAATCCATCTTTGAAACTACATGGGCAAAACAATATTGTTTTATTCTGACTCCAACAACCTGTGTGGAAAAGTAACATAATGGAAGTTTGTTGCTTTCTGAATAAAAGTGTCTAAGTTTTAGGCAACAGAAGTAAAAGTTCTGGACAATTTAAGAGAGGTAAAATGAAATTGTTCAAACGAGTTATGGTAACTCACAGATCAAAAGGAAAAGAAAAATAATCAACTCTTGTGAAGGAAAGGAAGCAGTGAACTTTGTAGTTGTGGGAATGAAATCTATTCACAGCAAGGCAATTGAACACTTAGATTCTTCTTTTTTTGTTGTTTTTGTTTTTGTTTTGTAACTCCTTATGTCAATGATTAAGGTTCAAATCCCTAGGAGAGGATCACAATGATCTGCGATGGAGAAAGATGCTTCCAAATGGTATATGAAGATGTTTTTAGACAATGGAATACAATAAAAAAATAAAAAGTAGATGAGCCATAGGCTAACCAAAACTGTAATTTTATTCTCTTATCAAAACTCCTCAGCCTGCTGTTCAAATCTTCCTTTTTTGTGATCTTGATTTTTGTATAAAGCCTTTTCTCCTTTCATTTTTCAATTAATGACACATTCTGTGGCCAAAGTGCTGACTTTCTTCATTTTAATCACAGCACACATTTTAATTTTGGCAGTTGTTAAGGATTCTCCTCTCCCTCTTTTTAAAAATCACATGATCCACCATGGGGGGAGGGTGGGGGGGAGAATCCCAGATTCTATGTAATTACAACACAATTTAATTAATGAATAAATTTAACAAAAAAAAAATCACATGATCTTTTCCTCTTTTGAGGACATCTGGTTTGTTTCTATGTATCACTATTGTAGAATGTGCTGTTATAAATACAGGGTTACAGATCACTTTCTGATATGCAGATATCACTTCCATTGGATATATGCTCAGGAGTGGGATAGATGAGTCATAAAACAGATCCATTTTCAGTTCTCTAAGTACTCTCCCTATTGACTTTCCTAGTGATTACACTAACTTAGATTTCCACTAACAGTGGAGTAGGAGAACTTGGTCTTCACAACCATTTCAGCAGGTGCTTTTGGTAGATTTCCTATGTAGATAAATCTCACTAGAGTTAGGGAAACTCAATTGGGATTTCATTTGTATTTTCTTAACACCTAGGGAGCCTGAGCATTTTTCCACATGTTTATTAGCCATTTGCATTTGTTTTTTTCCAGGAATTCATACTGGTTCCCTTCACTCATCTCTCTATGATTGTCAGAGAGACAACCATAACAAGATCTTTCATCTACTCATTCACTTTCCAAATTCCACAGCAGTCAAAAGCCCAGAACGCCTTTTGGGTTTCTCACCTGGAAGGCAAGCACCCAACCACTTGAATCATTTTTGGTTTTGTCTCAGGATGCACGTTAGTTAGGTACCTGGATGAAGAACAGTGGAGCCAGCCCTAAAATACAACCCTCTGCTTTTGAATGCAGTTATCCCAGGTGATGACAGACATTCAGCTGAATGCCTATCCGGGTATTTCTTATTATGCTTCATCAAAACAAAGCCCAATTTCAAAGTCACCATTTGTTACTAAGAATCAATTTTTAAGAATTTAAGTGAGACAAGTAGAAAAATTATATTTTAAACTCTACATAAAAAATTAAGAGCTCTAACAAAGTTGTTAACAAATAAGACATTTTTATTACATCATCATCAAACTATGAACATTTTTATAATTAGATCAGGAAATTGGCAAGCTTTGAAAAAAAAATCTTGAAATATCTTATATCCAGCTGTTGACTGGCAATCTGAAAATGATCTGTGGTGGAGCATGGCAAATCTTAAAATGATTACTGCCTTAAATTACATCACTAGAATGGAATTTCTATGGGGACAGGTTTGTTATCAGTTGTTTTACTTTGTTGCTATTGTATCATCATTATAGAACAATGTTTTGTACAGAATGAGTGCTCTAAATCAGTGAAACTTGACTGCCCATAACATGTGACAATTACCCAATACTTATAATACTTGAAGATAAATACATATTTTTAAAAATCTATACTATTTTTAATCAAAAGTTTTCACACTGTTGTTCTTTTCATTTTCTCTTTGAGAGACTTCAACAATGTTTTATATATCTTTTTTTTTTATGATTTCCATTAGCAGTCTGAGATCCAAGACCTATGACTTCACAGTGAGTTGGTTAGAATAATAGCAGTCTGAATTTTTATATAAAACCAATGTTGAAGTTTTAGACAACAAAAATGATTAAATTTTGCTTTTGCAAACAGTTACTTAATAGTGTTATATTTGGATATACCATTAAAGGAATAAATAATAGTATTTTGTATTTGGTTTTGTAACAAAATTTTAAAGTATTAACATCTGCTAGTAGCATCTTCACCACTACATGACAAGTAACAAGGAAAAAGTCATAACCTTTTGAGTCATCCCTATTGAAAGTATATATACACAGATACGCAAAACCACAGATTCAGACAAATATGCTCTGAAAGAACATTTTTCTAGAAGCATAAGTCTGTTATTTTGAATATAATAAATGCCCATCTACTTGCATCTTTATAAAATTCATGTTGCCAAACTGACCCTGTAAAAGCATTTATTTATTAAGTTTGCTATTATTTTTTAATATTTTATTTTTTTATTCATTGATTACATTGTATTATGTGATACAGTTTCATTGGAACTGGGAATCACCGCACCCCTCCTCCCGCCCTCCTCCCATGTGGAATATTCCACCTTGTTGCATATCCACTGATCAAGTACAGTTGAGAGTCCCTCTTTGCAAGCATAAACTAAACATAGAGTCCAACATCTTATAGTCCAATCTAGTTCCTCAGCTTCCTGGGGAGACCCTGTCCGGTCCAAGGGCAGAACCATCAGATTATCAACCCGATCAATTAAAGGCTCCAACATACCCTCAGCAACAATTAACTTCGTTGTGTAACTAATAGTTATAGTATTGAGTAATCAGTATGTTAAAAACAATTGCAATTTCTTAACCATCTTCTGTGATCACCTCATTGTCAATTCAGTTTTAGTTTATACACAACATATAACATAATATACATAAAATAACCTGTTTTACATAACATCATATCCTCTTAAATTAACACAAACATGTGGTATCTGACCTTTTGGGATTGGCTCATTTCCCTTAGCATAATGGTTTCCAGTTTGGCCCATTTGGCCACAAAGAACTGCATTTTGTTTTTTTTAATAGCTGAGTAGTATTCCATGGAGTAGATGAACCATAGCTTTCTTATCCAGTCTTCTGCTGATGGGCATTTCGGTTGCTTCCATGTTTTTGCAGTTACTGATTGTGCTGCTATGAGCATAGGGGTGCATGTTGGCTTCTCATAAAACAGGTGTTTTGGGTATATTCCTAGGAGTGCTATAGCTGGGTCATACGGTATGTCGATTTTGAGTTGTTTGAATATTCTCCATACTGATTTCCATAGAGGTTGTACCAACCTGCAGCCCCACCAGCAGTGGAGTAGGGTTCCCTTTTCCCCACAACCTCGCCAACAAGTGTTGTTGGTGCTTTTATTCATGTGGGCCAGCCTTACTGGCATTAGGTGGTACCTCATTTATTTATTAAGTTTGCTATTATTTTTATGATAAATTAAATACTAGTACATTACAATATTTTTTGCCTTAAGTAAGTTTGTATCTCCCACCAAATATACCTGTATTTTGCAAAATTTGAGTAAACACAGTTTAAAATTCTTTATATTCTCTTCTGATAGAGCTTAATTTCTTTTTTTTCCTGCTTATTTGTATAATTAATTTCTTTAAATTTTTTTATTAATGTGTAACACTTGTAAATTTGTATGGAGTAAAATGCAATATCTTAACATGCATACAGTATAGTTGGATCAAATTGGTTGGCAAAAATAACCTTTCATTTCCCTTCTTTCTTTCACATACATATACTCATATACACACACATACTTGGGTGAGACAAAAAGCCACAAGTAATCTTCAACCTTGGGACTCTGAAACTTAGTTTGATGCTGTTTATAGATTGCGTATCATTCCTACCTGCTATGAGGATGACAGTGTCAACTTCACAGGCTAGAAGGCTATTGTGTAAGAGGAGGGCTAAGAAGCTGAAATGTAAATTACAGTTCATCTTGATCTACAAGCTGCTCTTCTATCTCTTTCCCTAGAAATAAGCAAACAAGAAAAATGTTAATGAGATGGTTTTGAAAAAATTATCCTTTTAGATACAAGCTTAGTCATCTCATACAAAATTCAAAGTTCTGAGTTCTATGTACACTCTTAATTTAAGTTTATAGGATAGTAAATTCCATGTTTAAACTCTTTTAACCTAATTTTATGAATGTCTCTTTCATGATTTTAGAAAGTACTACCATCATAAATATATACACTGGAAAATATTGTTTGAAGAATCACAGGAAAAGTCCAGTTGTAAGAAGGGAGTCAACTGATTTTTTAAAATATATTTCCATTTAGGCTGAAAGGCCCAAGCTAAGCTCCCTTTGCTATATATTTCGTTAAGCTCCCTTTGCTATATATTTCACTTCTCCTGTTCCTTAATCCAGCTCTCCAATTTTTCATAAGGAACACCTTTGCATAAGGGGGAAATTATGCCAAAATGACTTGTACCTTTTCCAATCACAAGATTCACAGGCTCCTAGTATCTCTAATTCATTATTTCTAAGATATCCATCAAACTGCCAAATGGGGGCCAGACTGGAACACATTTTCCTTTGCCAAAGCAACTGGTCAAGAGGCCAACAGGTCCCATCTTGATCAATTATCTGCAAACTAAATAAAGTATTCTTTTAGCTAGGAAGTGTCAATACTGTATCGAGTAGAAATGATTGAATTCATGATATTAAATCAGTGCAAAATGAGAAGAATGTTTTGCAATGACAGTAAACATATTAAAATATTTTCTAGCATTACATTGAGCTTGTGTTTGAATTTATTAAGAATAACTAGGACAATAGCAATATAATATTGGAATTTGGCAACTTACCCATTGAATTTGAAATGCACATCTTGTTGAAATAGGTAAATTATCTCTTACAATTATTTCATGAAGAGCTAGATAACTCACAGATGAAATCTTAGTGGACTATATTTTGTACCCAAAGAGATAATTCTTCATATCATTTTAGTTATGTTGGTGCCAACCAGGAGGGAAAAATTGAATCTTTTCATAACTGATGTTGGTGGGTACATATGAATTATCACACATTTCAAACTGTGATATTCATTTGTCTTACTTAGTAAGAATACATACTAAGTGTAGGAAGGAACTAATTTAACACATGGAAAACATCGTAGTAGATAAGTTCATGTTTTTAGCCCATTAGTTCCCCAAACATAATGGATGGTGAAACGTTTAATGAATGGTGAAAATTAGGATTATAAAGGTAAAAGAGCAAACATCAGGAACATATTCTTGTTCAGAAAGTTTAATTCTTTACTAGTTCATGCAAGAATCATAAATATAATTATTGATATGGCAATCAAAATAGTCATTTTGAATATTTGATTCCATAGTTATAATGCAAAAAATATAACATATACGGTTTTTCTCTTTAAAAAAAATATTTGACAGGCAGAATTTTGGAACGTGGTCGGGTTGAGGGCGAAGAGATAGAGAGCTCTTCAGTCTCTGGTTTACTTCTAAATAACTGCAACAGATGCGACTTGGCCAGGCTGAAGGCAAAAGCCAGGAGCCTTTTCCAGGTCTCTCACATGGGTGTAGGGACCAAAGCGCTTGGTGGTTCTTCCAGTGCTTCCCTGTAGGATGCTGTTGTTGCAGATGGAAGCTTATTTTGCTACACCACAGCACTGGCCTCTTTCATTTTCTTTTTAAAGCAGTTTTTACAATTTATTGCAAAGTATTGCAGAAAGAGAAAAGAGGGAGAGAGATGAGAGGAAAAGAAAGTGGGAGCAGTGAGTGTTCTGGCTGCTTTCCAAATGTCTGCTGTATCTTTGGACGGTTTGGACAGAAGTGAGAAGCCAGGAAGTCCATCTGAGTATTCCATGTGGGTTGCAGGATCTGAAATGTTCTGTCATCAGCTACTGCCCCAAGTCAGGATTCAGTAACAGGAAAGTGAATTGGAAATATCATGGAATAATAATAATATGGGCTGTAGACAGCATCATAGTAATTAAACTCACTCTACCACAACCCGTGCTACACAATGTTCAGTTTAAAACTTTTATCTTTTTTAAAGCAGCTGTATTTATTTGAACGGCAGAGGTAGAGGGAAAAATACAGATCTTATATCTGCTAGTTCATTCCCCCAAATGCCCACAATTCCAAAGCCAGGAGCCTGGGATTCCATCTGGGTCTTTCACATTGTTGGCATGGTCACATGTTCTTCGGCCATCCCCTGCTGCCTTCCCAGACACAGGACAGACAGGTATATCAGAAAAGGAGCAGGTAGGACTCACATGGCATACGAATAGCATGCCAGCATATCCTTAACACATTGTACCACAACACAAGCCTAAAACTTTTGAGTCTTAATGTCACAGTCCAATTGTTATGAATTGTTCTCATCAGTTTTGTAAATAGGAATATATTTTTCAGAATAAGATAGATGTTTTTCATAAAATGGCATAGTGACTCAGATCAGTACAGTTTTATATATTATATTAATTATTATATGTAAATTCTGTTAATATATGATATGTATTTGGGATAAAATACTTGAGATATTAAAAACTAAAATTATAGAGAAAACTGTAAAATGAGGGTAAGTGGAAAATGTGGAAATTGCAAATTATATGATCCTAGCAAATGAGAGGATTGTATATATGTGTACAGATATAATTCTATATTGTAGTTTTAGATGTCATTGCACACATATAGGGATCTTAAATTTTTTCATGTAAAATTGGAATTGAACGTTACTTATTTTGGTCCAAAAATGCTTTGAAATTCATGTACAGTATTTTTCATGAGCTTATTGAATAACCCTTGAATTCATGAATTTCAAAAATCAATTGCATGAAAATTTTTTGCCAATTTTAGCAGTTGTGTCTTACCCAGCTGCACCACAACAAGACTCCAATGGCTTAGACTTATTTATGAAAAATGAACCATGAATTAATTATTCTTGGGTATAATGGAACAATATATAGATATTTTAGTTTTTATTCTGTTTATATATAAATTTGACCTAAATCACATTTGCTACTTTTCTGTTGATAGTTTGTGATTTCACTAAAATCAAACATGAATATGAGGTTATATTTTATTATGTGGTTTTTTTTTTTTTTGTTTACATATGTCAAATGTTTATTAAGAAAAACAGGATGGACATGCTTGTATTTACATACAGCGCTTGCCCTAGAAAGTTAGGTTACATCTGTTTTCCAGGAAAATTATGCTCCATTAAGATAGCTAGGTTTATAAAAAGTCCTGAAAAATATTATTTTCTCTAATATAATGTTGATGTATGTATTATGTGGTTTTAAAACAGTAACAGTCATAAGAAATGCTTATATTGTTGCATTCTGTTATATTCTTCCCATTGTATTAGAATATTGAATAAGGTATACTTTTTAGCAAAATGCTTTGGAGAAGTATAAATTGCAAGAAAAGCACAAACATATGTTGTGACTATCTGATTTATATTAAACACCTGAAGCCTAGAGTTGTTATATTTAGTTTTCATTTGAAAATGACAAGGAGGAGAAGGCTATTTTCAATGTGACTCTTTTATTTGTCTGTTTCAAACCTATTTTGTTGGTTTATGTTGATACGTTTTTATACTTGGAAAATATGCTCATTTTAAAGGTAGATGGAACCTTTAAAATGGACAAAATTATTTTTAGAAATGTCAAGAATATCTTATAAAAGTCTTATTCATTTTCTTAAAATAAAGCATGAGTTTTCAGTGCATTTCATATCTTATTTAAACAGGAAAATGTTGCATGAGATGAAGCTGTGGTTATAGAGCACACTATCTTAGTAGGGAGAGAATGTTTCACTACCTGATTTAACAAGGAGTTGTCATGTGGTGTGGAAGTCATATTGATAGATCCTGAAGACACCCTGTAGCACCTATTAATGGTTCTTGGTAAAAAAATGGTGCCTCAGTTGTGCGATCTCATTTCTGGCAAACATTATGATCTGAGTGCCAAGTTAATTCATCGTAATTTCAACCTGTTGATTTAGCAGAGGAACTAGCTACCCACTGTGATATGTTCGAGTAAATGTTTTGCTTATGTCAGTTGGAACCTGTGAATATTTGGTTGGGAATTAGATACAATCAAAAAGATCCTTTTAAGAAGATGGCAACAAAAAGTCAAGAGAAAAACAGGGAATGTAAAGGAAGAAGCATAGACGGAAATGATTGTTCCTACAGATGGAAGTTGTGGTTAACATTGTGGTTACAGCCACTGTCTTGGATACCTTGTTAACCACGTTAGTGTGTTTAGTTCATATCTTGCCTCATATGCTTCTAATTCAACTTCCTGCTCTTGTGCAATCCAGAAGCCAGTAGATGATTGGTCAAGAGCTGTACTGTAGTCTGCCACCTACCCAATCAATACACTTAGAGTTGCTTTGCCCAGGTTTCAACCAGGCCCAAATATGGCAGGCAACTGGGAAGTGTCCCAATGGGTACAAAATCTCTCAAATCTCTCAATTTCTTTTATTCAAATAGATAAAAAATAGTATTTATATTTAAAGATAAACAGGGTATTGCAAACCAAGAAATAGAGATAATTGCTAAAAGCTGACAGGGATAAGGAAGCAGATACTATCCCAAGAACATACAGAAATCAAATTTGACTGACAACTGATATTTTACATTTGGTTTGCAAAACTGGTTTTAAACTTTCAATCCCTGGAAAAAAATTCACAGAATAAATTTGTGTTGTTTTAAGAACCTGAATTTCTGGCAATCTCTTAAGGCAGTAATTGGAAATGAATCAAACTATGTGTGGGTTTCAGAGTCATAGTGTGAAATACTACATTTTATTGTTTCAATCCATACGATTTATAATTGTTAGTGGCAGTAGGACGCAAATCCTCCTTTATAGATCATTGCAAATAACCCCATATTCTCTTACAAACCCAAATTAACTAATATTTGAGGGAGCAATCATTTGATTCTGCAGTTGAAGCACCAACTATATTGAACTGCCTGAATTGGAGTCCTGGCTTGAGCCCTGTTCCAGTTTTTTTGGCTGATGTGTACTCTGTGGGGCACTGGTGGTCATGGAGTACTTGATCCTCTCCAACTACATGGGCTGCATGGATTGAGTTCTAGACTGTGGAGTCTTTGAGGAGTGAACAAGTGGTTGGGATGTTCTTTCTTCACCACTCCCTCCCTCCCTCTGTAACTCTTTCTTTCTCTCTCCCCTGCGTTCTTTCTTTCATCCCCAGAAACCTAAAGCAACAACAAAACCCCACCCATTCTCCAGGTAAAGTAGCCATGTACGGGTCTCTGAAAATATTGAATCTACTTGTAATTTGTTTGCACCCCTCTTGAAGCAGAGAGTTTTCAAGCTTTTGATGAAATTTTATGAATCTATGAAAGTTAATTTTAGAAAAGCATTTCTCAAAACATTTTCAGGGAACCATATTTTTACAGGTTTGTTATGGTATCGCTTTAAAATAATATTATTAATATAAAGAGAACAGATTCCATGCTCTCTTATTGGATTATGGCATCAGAAACATCTAGAATATTGCTGAAAATTTATAACACTCAGCTTTCAGTTTTGCCTAATTGATTCTACTTATTAATTTAAATATGATTCAGTTTTTGTCCTTGATTAATTTTGGATTCATTTAAATTTGAAAATTTTAACAGTTTGTTGAATGATTATAGGCAATAATCCATAGAGTCACAGTTAGCTCTGTTTGAATATTGATTTTTTTCACCCAGAACCTGCTTGATAAAGAGATTTACTGAATCTCTGCTTGCCTCAATTTCTTTATCAAGGAAAGAATGAAAAGATTCATGAATACATTTACTTCAAAATACTTTTCGGGGATTTTTATGAGCTAACTGAAAAGTAAAATAATAAGAATTATTCCTAGGAATTTTTCTAAGCAAAATTAATTAATGTTAAATATTAACAGGCCCTTAGAAGTGAAAATGTATACTAGCTTTATTTTCCCACATTTGGAGTTTATCAAATTCCTTTGATTCATTTTTGTATGAATATGTGATTTCTGACAACCTGCCAATATGTTCTAGCAAAACCTTTAGTGATGTATTACTGCAAAGTTCTACAGCAGTCAACATTTGTGACACCAATGTAAGAACAAAGGAACCTTGGGTATTTGAAGTGCAGTTTGTTGAATTTTGCTGAAAGCTAATGATGTAAGATATCAACCAAGAACTTTGCCACCTATCATAAGAAAAAATGTAAAAGAGACTATCGATTGTGGTCAGGATAAAATGTTCTTTGGGTAATTTTGGAAAGAAACTCAGGAAAAGGCATTTTATGGATGATTTTTTTCAGTTCACTACGGGGATACTGTATGTGATGTCCATTTCTTCCATAGTAACTGAATTTAAGAGGTTTTAAATGTGACCAGATATGACCCATGGAGTACATAAAAATTTCAGCTGTTAAAATAGAAGTTAAGCTATGGTTTTTCACTGAATTGGAAACTGAATTATTACTTGCTGTTTGACAGAATGGTTACCCGTGAGAGTGTTAAGGTCAACATCAGTGGGAAGAGAAGAATTTTGGGGGGTTGTACTGTATTGCAGGATGATGCATACAAACAGTCCCATTGTGACTATTCTTTACATATAAAGATGTGTACACTCTAAGAAGAACAAATCTATAAACATTAAAATGTGAAATCTGTTCAACTATCACTTGCAATAGTCATGGTTAAATTATTCTGGCAGAATGAATAAATTAAGAGTTCTACTGACATGCCTCAGATATAAAGGTAGATTGTATATGAAAATCAAGACATGTGCCGTTACCCACCTATCCCACACTTCAATTAGAGACCTATTGTAACCTGTTTAATATCCTAGATTTCATGGAAGCTCTTTCTATTTATAATAAAAAATTTCCTTAAACAAATTTCAAAATTTTTGTGATAGAAATTGGGAAAGTATCTGTTACTTATTGCAATGAAAAAATAAATTGTGTATGGTGTTTGTATATATCTCATATATTTTCAGAGTTATAAATTAATCTATTGAAAACATATTTTAATATAATTTCATTCAATTTTTCAAAGTGCTTCTATGATTACCTATTATAAAATTGAAGTAAAGCTAACACTTTTGTTCACCTTAACCTAATTAAAGCTTAGTTATTAGAACCGCTATCTTTCATTGTTTTGAGGGCAAAATGATTAGAAATGTCTCAACCAATAAATATTTCATGTTGCTGTTCCTACACTTGATATTTGTCTTATTTCTGACATTTAAGATATTTTGAGATCATGTGATGTAACAAAATAATAATAGTACAATAAACTAGAAGAAAATAGTTCTGCTGGTAGCTTTGACACATCAGTCTTTATATGTGTAGTTTTTAAAAAAAAACTTAGCTTGCTTATATAAATTGGATAAACAAGGCAATGTTTGCGATACCTATTTGTGAGCATAGTGGTACTTCCCACCCATCTGTCTCTTACCCACGTTTCCTACCCATCCTCCTCCTCTTCCTTTAAAAAATGTTTTTTTCTTGTGTCATGCTTTTAGTTCACTTCACATTCAAAAGGTCAGTACTCCATTGGGTAAAGATTTCAGCAAGCAATAAACAGGAAAAAAATCCTGCTATTTCTCAAGAGCATAGACAGAAAAGAAAAGAAAAATCTCAGGTTGTCAATCTCATATATTTTACATGTTTTTGTACTGTATGTATTAGTTACCATGGACCTGGTTTTAAAAAAAGACAAATATTTCCATTCGCAATAATTATGTTGCAAAAGACAAGATTTCACTCTTTGTATGACTAAATAGTATTCCACTGTGTATCCAGTTTTTATATCCAGTCATTCCATTGATGGACATATGGGTTGATTGCATATATTAGCTAATGTGAATTATGTGAATTAAGCTACAATAAATACAAATGTGCAGGTAACTCTCCCATATGCTGATTCCGTTTTTGTTTGATAAATTCCCAGAAATTGGATAGCTGGGTTATATGGTAGGTGTCGGAGGTATCTTCTGACTGTCCTCCCTAATGATTATATTAGTTTGCATTACATTAATACCTTTCCCCTCAAGTTCTCACCAGCATGTATTTTTATTTTTCATTTCACTTATGTTATTTGTTTTTGGATGATAACCATTCTAACTGGAGTAAGGTGATACCTTTTTGCTTGTTATTTGCATTTCCTTGATAGTGAACCTGACCATGTTTTTCTGATTTGTCCATTTGCAGTCTGTTTTCCATTCTTTGAAATTTACCTTTACACATTTTTAAACTGGATTCTTTTCTTTTTGCTTTATTCTCGAGCTCTTTATAGGTTCTGGATGTCAATCTTCTGTCAGCTGCATAATTTGCAAATATTTGCTCTCATTCATTTGCATTTTTAGTTTGAGTTAATTTATTTCCCTCCTATGAAAAATAGTGATTTGTTGATCTAGATTCTTATCATAGTACTTATTAAAATTCAATAAAGCAATATATGAGATATTTCTTTACTTGTTTTATAAAGGGAGGAAACGTAATTGGTATCATTCATACAGATTTAGAAGCATAATTATACTTTCTACCGTACTCCTCCTACTGTCCGTTTTCCTACTCTTTTCTTTCTTCCCTACTTTATTCCTATTTCTTACAATCCTGTCATTTATAATTCCATTCAATGGTAATTGAATTTATTGAGGGATGTTGGTGATATAGTACTTATTTGGGCAGGAGAAGAGATTCTGCAGTGACACTAATTGAGGGTGCTCAATCATCCTGGTTAGTCTTGGACCAAGGGGTTTCTGGGATGTAGAGTTTTTAGTGCTCACTCCAGATGGACTGACAATTTTTTTTTAAAAATTGTTTATTTTTATTGGAAAGGCAGATTTACAAAGAGAAGGAAAGGCACAGCAATCTTTCATCCACCAGTTCACTTTACCAGTGGCTGTAACGTCCTGAGCTGAGCCGATCCCAAAGCAAGAGCCAGGAACTTCTTCTGGGCATCCCAAATGTGTGCAGGGTTCCAAGGCTTTGGTCCATCCTCTGTTCCTTTCCCAGCCCAAAAATAGGGAGCAGGATGGGAAGTGGATCAGCCAGGACACAAACTGCACCCATATGGGATCTGAGTGCTTGCAAGGTGAGGATTTATCCTTTGAACCATTGCACTAGGCCTGACTCATATACCTTAAGCTTAAAAAAAATCTAAAGCAATTTGAAAATTATAAATCAGTCTCTATTAAAGGTTATGCTAACTTTTTAAAATGACCTTTAATATACTAAATGTTAAGGAATATGCTATTAGCTCTAAATTTTGAAAATGCAATTCAATAGTGCTAGAAATCACAAATGATATTTTTCCTTATTGAACAGTTTATATTTTACAAATCAGTGCATATTGCATTACTAATTGCAATGGCATTCCTAGAAGATCTAAAATGCAGATTATAAGGGATATGGAGATGGATATAGATGCCAGTATAGATTTGTTGAGTAAAGATACTAAGGATTTTATCATTGATCGTGGATCCATGTGGTAATGAGGACTAGCAATTCCAATTTTGTAGGATAGATCTCCAAGAGAAATTTCACAGTAGAGTTAATGTAAGACTGATAAGAATAGGCTATCAGGGAAATCCAATGCTTTTTCTTAAGGATTTCGACTTGTTGGTGAACCCATTCATACTATTAAAGATACTAATATCCTTTACTTAAATCAGCTTAAGTTCCACTGATTGTAGATCTTAAGCATACCACTAAAATACACTTAGAACAAGCTTGCTTTAGTATGAAGTTAATAATTAGGTTCTGTAAACTAGCCAAAGTGATGTACAAAACTAACCATCCAGTGTTGTGCAAAAGCTCTTGAAAAGATGCAACATGTGGCAAACATCCTGCACGTGCACCGGCAGCATCTCATAGGAGCCAGTTCCTGCCGCCAATTCTCCACTTCCAATCCAGCTCCATGCCTATGACCTGGGAAAGCAGCAGGAAGAGTTCGGAATCATACTTTCCATTTGACGACCTTTTGGGAAACTAGATGGAATTTCAATTTATTCATACTGGAACCAGAGAGAGAAATTCATCAATATAATTCTTCAGGTTGATTGCCCCCATGCTCAAACTGTATGCTAGGTATTCTTTATGTACAAAATGATCAAATTTGGTTTTATTATAAAACTGAATAAATAAGAATCATTAGTATTTTACCAAGGTGCATCTATTTTCCTGGTAGCTTTTGTTAGAATTTTAATATAGTAGTATAAGCTTCAATTTGTAAATATATGCTAGCTAAATTGTTACTGAAGAAATAAATTCTTTAGCTGGTACACATCTTTATTTTCAGTGACAGTCATGAGTTTAGAGTTTCACACTGGGTAAGCTACATTCCTTTCCATGTGACATGGTTCCTCTTTCTGTATGACCATGATATTTGATACAGTTAAAATTAAGGATGCCCTTTGAAAAGCCAGAAAGGATTTCCAGTTTGACTCACTATACAGTTTCTTCTTTCCCTTTGCTATTGGTTTCATGATCTTTTGAGGTTTGTTATCATTGGAAGCAAAATCATGTCAAAAGAAGAGTTTCCAGTTTACATTCAGTGACAGGTGCTTTGTTTATAATGGACCATATTGACTTTACATTAGAAATTGAGTTGAAGTGAAAAATGTCTTTGTGTCTTGCACAAACACAACAAAAATGATGTTAACATGAGAAAAAGGCTCTTCCACTGTTGTAGTACTCAAGATGTTGCACCTTTCTTCTTTCTATATATGATTAGAATTGAAATAAATAATAAAGAGTTAGCCTATTATTTTGAGTAATTGGAAATGAGGGAAGAATTACCTGAATATGTAGAAAAGCTACCTATCATTCAACAATATCTGATCCTTAGTATTACCCTAACCACATTTATTTTAAACTACTTGAAATTAAGACTGATTCTGAAGCATGATGCTTTTAACTAGTAGTAAACTAGTATGTCTGTTAGCTACTACAGTTGAATCATCTACTGATATTTTTTAGAAAGATTGTCTTCTATTTACTGATGATTTTGTTTATATGTGGCTTTGCTAATGTTAAAAAGGTAATTCTGTCCATAGCAACAAGTTAAAATTCATTTCTCACATTGGATAGTCTATGCAGATACTCAGTGTTTGATTATCATTCCCCTTCATTATTCTTGGGTTTTCATGTTATACGCTATTTACTTGCAAACCTTCCTATCGGTTTCCCAATTCTGACTCTCCAAATTAAGCATTCTCTCAAGGTTTGTCTCAGAACTCCTCTCTCTTTTTGTACATTATTTCATAATGCTTTCATTCAATCATAGTCCGAGAGAGCATCTCTACTCCTGTGAATTCCAAATGTTAAAGTCAATTATTCTTGAATAGATTGACATGCTAGGCACATGAGCCAAAATCTCTGGTGATTCAACATTCAGCAAAGAATAGATTTGGAAGTGAATGTTTAATTGCTGGCTCTTTGACATCCTTCCAGTTTTTATAATCATGCATTCTTGACATTATTCAAAGGGCACATGGCATTTATAAGATATCTCTATAAATATAATGGTTGGTGACATTTCTTTATATATATGTATATATAAATACAAAAGTAAAAACAATGTTTATTTTCATCTACTTGAAAAGTAGAGTGAAAACAGGAATGAGTGATCAAACGAGTAAGAGAGATCCATCTTCTGTCCTCTGATTTATCTTCCAAATATCCACAGCAGCCATGGCTGGGCCAGTCCAAAGCCAGCAGTCTGGAGCTCCATCCAAGTTTTCAAAGCATTGATGCCATTATCTCCTGCTCCCAGGATGCATTGGCAGATCTGAAGCAAGGCACTCAGAACCTGTAGCTACACTCAGCATATGGGATTTTGATCTCATAGACATTGGTTTAAATATCTACATCAAAATGCATGCCCCTGTAACATTGCTAAACCACTTATAGTATATGAAAATCAAAGATGTACTACTGAAAATTTCCTCTTGTTACATCAGTGTTTCTTATAGTCATCCATTTAGTATCACTTAGCATTTTATGTATATAAACTTGTATCTGTTATGTTTATCTAAAAGCCATTGATAAATTGATGAATAGCAGTGATCAAAACTGAGCTTGTTTTTTGTTTTTCAATCAATCAACAAATGAATAGATGCTAGTTAAATATTTCTTCCCTAACTAAGATGATTAACTTACATGTTAAAGATTTAACTACTCAGTATTCTAAATTAATTATGTAAATGGAATTTTTGCTGCGTTTTCCACAATACTTTGTCTTCCTTTCATTCCTTTCTTCATGTGTGAGCCCTAGCTATGTGATCTTTCAAAGTTATTATGTCAACCACTTATTACCTCCTTTTATCTTTTTTTTTTTTTTTTTGATGATGTTTACATAGTTGATTAGCATGGGTTAAGGGAAAGTGGGTGAGACTTTTGTTTCCAATTTTTCTTTTTTTTCTTTCTGTATCAGGGAAAGGGATGAGGTAAGGGAAGAAGTCGCACGTGGCTTCCCAAAGGCCTTAGTATCCAGGATTGGGGAGCAATCACCTGATGTTTTCCCAGGGTCCCCGATGTGGAGCAGGCTCTGAGGGTTTTGCTGAAATTATTAGCCCATTTTAAATTCCCTTTTTAACTACCACTGGAAATAGGTTGCTGACAGTTATTAATTTCCCTTCAGATAGAAAAAGATGTCTGCATGATTAAAACGCCAAATATTTCTATAATTGTACTAATCAAGGCAAAATTGGAGTGAAATGTTCTCTAAGAAGCAAACAACATTAACGAAAATTGCTTTAAAACCTTTATTAATACGCTGTTGTCCATAATCTATTGCATTCCTTGTGATGTAACTGTTTTATACAAAGCAAAATTTTGGGGGACTTGCAGAAAATGTAACTGTAAGGATAAATACTTGTGCAATCAGTGCATACAAATTCATGAGAAGTTGATTCAATACAAATTAACATAACCTATGCACAAGTACTGGCCAATTAAACAGCAGAATTGACTATTTTTTTTAATATTGATTTTTGGTTAGAAAGGAAGTTTTACAGAGAAAAAGAGAGACAAAGTTCTTTCAGCTTCTGATTCAGTCTCCATATGACCATGATCAGAAGCCAGGAGTTTTCTCCTGGGTTTCCCACTTGTGTGCACTGTCCCACAGGTAGAGCCATCCTGTTTTTGTACGCTGTAGAACTAGAATAGCCAGAATTTAGATGGTGTTTACGTGAGATGCTGGTGCTTGCAGGCAGAGCATTAGACAACTGAACCATCATTACAGCCCCAAACTAATTGTTTTTAAATCATGCCTGGTTGGACAGTCATTTAAATTATGTTGCAAACTGCACAGTCTGGAAAGTTTATAAGCTATTAGGAAAATGAACCTGATGACTCAACATTATTTCTATTAACATTTAGAAAATTACAGTTTGAATTTGAAATGATTATAACTCTAAATCAGTATTTAAGGAGATTTACATATATTTCTGCTTTAACCCACACTAATCAGAAGATGCTCTGAGTTCGTAAGAGATGTTGCTTAAGATTACACAAATGGTATTGAAGTATAGGTCTAAAATTAGTTCATATGGTAGCATATTTAGTACCACTTCCATCAGTTCATTTCAAGTACCTAGTATATGTACCTAAGTACACTAGAAGCACATTATAAAGTAGGAAATGAGGATACATTGCAGAATTAGACAACGTGTTTGCTTTCATTTAACATAAACATAGCAGATGAAACAAAGTAGTCAAGTTATGTAATATTGTTAAATTATGATATCCAGGGAAAGACATCACCTGGGATATACAGCTGGGAAGGAAAAATCCCATGTTTTGTAATAATCACTGAGGATATCTAGGTGGTATTTCTTGATTTCTCTGTCTTTAGTCAGTGATTTTGAGATATATTTAGATGTCTTAGAGTGATTTAGTCAGTATTTAGTGATGAAAGACTGTTCCAGAGAAGAGAACAGAGAATGTAGAATCATCAGAAGAAAAACGTTGCTTATTAACTAAGATAAACTGTTCTCTGTGGTTGAAGTTTAGTATGTCAGTGAAAAATCATCAAAATTAAAGAGGTTCTCTAACCTTCTCTTGGTCATGTACAAATATCTTGAGATATTTGTGTCAGTCAAAAACGATTGAGAGGCAGCATTACCAATAATTGGTGAGTGTGGGATAAGATTTCATTGCTGCAGCAGCCTTATAGAGTGGGTAATCTTCTCATCCTTAAATTATTTTCCTCCCCTGAGGGACTCAGAAAATAGATCACTAAGAACTGATTGGTGGCATTAATCCACTTGTGCTTCTCTTTAAAAGATTTATTTTCAAATATACAGAGAGAAGAGACAAAGAGGAAGATCTTCCATCTGATGATTCACTCCTCAAGCAGCCGCATTGGCTGGAGCTGAGCTGATCAGGAGCCAGGATCCAGGAGTTTCTTCTAGGTCTCCCACACAGGTGCAGGGTCCCAAGGCTTTGGGGTGTCCTCTACTGCTTTCCCAGGCCACAAGCAGGGGGCTGGATGGGAAACAGTGCTGCCAGGATTAGAACCACAGCCCATATGGGTTCCTGGTGCGTGCAAGGCGAGGACTTTAGGCACTAGGCTACCATGCTTGGTCCATGCTTTTGTTGTTGTTGTTGTTGAGACAATTTCCTGGGCCACTGATAGAGTATGGGCTCAATAAGGGTAACAGCTTTAAAGTATCCTCCTCCTTGGTTGTGTTGTGGAGAATGAATTACAGAACACAAAAGTATACAGCACCACAATGATCTACTATACCTTGAAAGTTCAAATCCAACAGAACAGTGAGATCTGGCCATCACCAAGAGATGTTTACTATTTAACTCATGCCATTAGAAATCTGCATGTAAAATTTAGGTGAGCAGTGTAAATGAAGCTATGTGAAATTGCTGGGAAATCAAACCGCAATAATAGTCATTAAAGAATCTGAAGCAAAAGACACTTCAGAGAACACTCATACTGTTTTCCAGAGTAGATAGCCCTCCCTTATTTGTAATAAATACCTTGGATCTGTTTAGCTGAAGTTCCTGAAGCTGAGTTCTCAATTCTACAGTTGAAACAAACCCTTATCAGTTTAAGCAGAATCATTCCATTATTTCCTATCTTGATCCTGAAACAAAGTCATTGTTTGTAGAAATAGGGGCTTAGTTTGTGTTTGGATAGTTTGGGCAAAGGAAAATGCTTTCATGGAGTCGGTCTTATTTAACAACTTACCCATGCGTGTGGACATTTACCATGTATTTATCTTAATCAAGAAGATTTGGTGTGAATAGTGAGTTAAGGACCGCCTAGATAAAAAATTGTGTTCAGATTTTTATCTTATGAACTAAGATTTCTGAATTTCAATTTTTTCATATCACCAAGGATGAATATATTGCCTTAATAATTTATGTGAAAACTATGCACATTGAAAGTATTCATGCCTGTTACATATCAAAGTTTGTAATCCAAAATTGGAAGTAGAAATACAAAGCAGGAATCATGTTTATAGGTCTACCTGAATATTTTCTGAAACTGGTAATTTATACAAATATGTCTTTCGTTCTTCAAGAATATCTTGATTACACAAAAATAGGACATGTCTGTGTTTTATACTTAAAAAGTATTTCATTTACATGATCATTTTGAATCTCATTATACGTACCTTTGTACAGTTTCATTATTGGATGTTTTATACTTAATTTTGTACCATAAAATGTCTTTAAAGTCTTTAAATTGTGTTTTATTTTACACAGGTATAACACAGGTGGTACACCCTTTCCTCTCTGCCCCATAGGGTGTAGCTCTAACTACCCTCTAGGGAAGAGAAGGTTGGGTGAACAGCCTTACTATTTCTACAGCTCAGTAGTTACCTGCAGATCATTTCTCTTCACTGCCCAGAAGTTCGTAAGGGAAACGAAGGTTGAGGCATACAGAATGGGCTTGCATCGAGGTTCTTCTGCAAGTCATTTTAGCCTCATTCTCAAATTTAGTGCACAAGAAAGATGGTTATGTTTAAAATTGTTTATTTTTTTAAATTAAAGAGTTATGCTCACTGGTATGAAATTGTTCAGGTGTTACTGGAGGAGCCTACTATATGACAGGAGTGACACACCCTCTAACTCTTGTTATGCTCATAATGTTCTACATTTTTGTAGTGAGAGTACCTGACATACTCACAAGTGGGTGATAGTATCCTTATGCTTCTGATGCTTCATTTCTATTTGAGATGTGTCAAGATCTAATGGGATATATCATCAGGTGTCACTTCAGTCTACTAAACCACTCCAAGGAAAAGCAGAATTTCATCATGGTGGTAAATGAATCATGTATTCCTTTGGGCATGAATGGGATGAAGGAACGGAAGACATTTGGGAAGATAATCTTATTTCTTTTCTGAAACACTGGTAGAGGTGGCATATGCATCTTGTTTCCCCATCCAGGAATACTTCTTACCCATCTGCACTCTGCCAGAGTGCCAGCTTAACTTTGACTGACATTACCAGAGGCCATTTTGTTCTTTCACGACATCCTGCTAAGCCTGAGGAAGCTATTCTTGGTGAAAGATGTGGCTGGTCAGATTGACTTGTTACTTAGTGCTGTGTTTTTATTTTTCACACTACGTGAATAATTCATCTTTAATGAGCTCCTCCTTTAAATTCAACTGAGTTCCTTTGAAGCAGTACTTTCTTGTGGTGGAGGGTAGAGTACCAGATTCAATCCACATTGTATTTCACAAAATGTTTCTTTCCACTGCCTCTTCAGGCCAAATAATATCCATGGTTTCTTTCTATTGCTAAACTTTTAATACCCTGTTAATTTTTTTAAGTTTTTATTTTCGTATTCATATTTAAAGATGTCCTCTGCTTTAGTCTCCTCTTAAAATGAGTGTGCTTTATTTTCCTGCTGTGATGCTTTCTGATGCTAATACTCATAATTCCTAATATTTAATAACTACCTAACTGAACAAAAAGGAAGTAGACCCTGTCTGGCTGTGGAAATGCAGCTGAATTTAATTTAGTGTTGTTTCTTGAATGGCTGATGTGTAGTTCCATAGGAACTGAAAAGAAAAGAGGTATCTTGGATGCATATTTGAACTGGAGATTAATGAAATTTATGAACCTATAAAAACCTGACCACACTTAACAATCTGTAAAATTAAGAAGAAGTATCAATTATTTTTGTGTGTCCCTCCCTGTGAATCTTTAGTTTATATGACTAAAGTAATGACAAACGCAGGAACTTAAAAGATCCTGAAATCAATCATAGCCAGAAAAATTATGTGAAAGCTGAATTGTCTGATTTTTTGCACATTCCATGCATTGCATCATATGTAAAATAATCTCTACCATGGAGCTATTATCTTCCCAAGTGATATGCTCCTATTATCTCTCTAAACATAGAATTCATGTATAACACAAATTGTGAAATCACTGAAATGTATGCCATTTTAAATAATACGTGATTCAGAACACATTTACTTTGTATACAACAGAGCTAATGTGAACATTTTAGTTATTCCGTGTGGCTAATTCTCTAGTTGGTTTGAGGAAAGGCTTGTCTGTTTGCAGTTTTCATGGCATTTGGTATTAGTTGGGGAATTACTTGAAGATAACACCTAATGGAATTGTGTTTATTTGAGAGGTATTCAAAAAGTACATGGAAATAGTGAAGAAGCTATGTTTGGATTTCAAAAGTTTTTATATATATATAATATATACTGATATATATTAAACTATATTATCATATATATTTATTTGATATATATATCAAACTACACTTATGTTCTTTCAGGAATCCTTTGAAGTTTTGTTGTATCTATTTCTCTTTTTCTGTGTAATATAATTCTTCCCTCAGGTGAATTATCAGAAGTGTTCTGACTTTCATTTTCTGAAATATTCTAAAAACACTTCTAGATTCTCAAAACCTTAATTTGAGATTATTAAGTGAACACTATTTAATCAGGATTTAAGGATTCTTACCTTTTATTATTTTAATATTCTGAGATGGTTGCCACCTGTGGGCAGTCTCTCCATGATCTCTGCCTGCTACCTGTGGTTGTGCTTGGAGCTTACCTGCCCATGACCTGAGGCACAGCTTCCAGCCCTGCACATGGAACGTGACTTCTGAAATGACTAGAAGATCAAGGAAAACAAACGTGCTTTATAGCCAATTACAGCATGTTGGTGGGTTGGGACACTGCTGGGAGGCACCCTCCTGTCCTCCCCTTTCTTATCCTTTAAAACTTGTAATTTGTGTGTAATAAAGTGGCCATTCCTCACCAGCTTGTCTCTGGTGATTCTCCAACTGAAGAACACCATTGCTTCACCTTCGGTGACCTTGGGGGATCGGGGAGCGGGCTCTTCCATATTTCTATATTATTAAAAGCCTCAGAATATGTATTAATTTGAGTAAAGGTTTGTTACTCAATTTACTTCTATGACAATAGTAGCATCCCTCCAGAACCTCAATGGCTCAAAACATTTTTAGTATCAGCTTTGTTCAATTTAACCAATGTCAACTAAGATAAAACGGGAGAAAATGTATCATAGTCATTCTCAGGTATTGTGGATGAAATAAAAAAAAAGGCCTAACCACAAAAATTCACATTCCTGAAACAGTGTAAAGACAGAAACATGAAGTGCTACTTTTGTTAAATGTCACCTTTCCATTGTGAAATCACTTAGCCATTTTTTATTTGCTTGTTTGTTTTAATAAATGAAGCAGAATTAGAGAGAGAGAGGACCAGATAGATAGTTACTCTATCCTGTAGTCCACTCTTGAAACTGCAGAAATGGCCGTGGCTGTGCAGAGAACCAGACGCTGATCTCTCCGGTGGTCCGCTATGACCTTTCATGTGGCTGCAGCAGCACAACCACCTGGGCCGGGAACAGTTCTTCTCTAGGTGCACTGACAGGGAACTGGATGGGAAGTGGAGCAGCAGTGATTCAAAGTACCATTTAGATGGGATGTCAGCACCACAGAGGCTTAATTCGCTAAACTAAAACATGTCCCTCATATCACTAAGTTAAATATTGTTCATAGAAGTAGACATGACAATGAACTATGGCAGATAGTTAGACAAGGAGAATTATTAACATATAAAACAATCTGCCAATTAAAACGAATGGAGACACGTGTTCTTCAAAGGTGCTTCATAATCATAGGGTCTAGGACTATTCCTGGTGTTCATTTTGCCTTCTGAATTAAGTTAGCTTTATTTGCCCTCTTTCCAATTATATAATATGATTTCCTTGTGTTGTTTCTTATTTGGATAGTAAACATGGATTTTTCCAATTTTAACCTACTACTTTCAAGCAATAACTCTTAAGGAATAAGAGAAATATGACAATTGCCTCTCAAGAAC
This sequence comes from Ochotona princeps, assembly GCF_030435755.1. NCBI lineage: Eukaryota > Metazoa > Chordata > Mammalia > Lagomorpha > Ochotonidae > Ochotona > Ochotona princeps. Next base: position 37,975,062 of record NC_080846.1, on the reverse strand, counting down.
TCATAACCAGGAAATCTAATTATGTGCTCAATATTCATTAACTTTATTAAATGATATGTACAAAGTGAGAAATTATTGTATGAAGTGTATCATTTAAAATAATATAAGTATCGTATAATATAATACTGTCACATATAAAATGTTATAAAAAATAAGTATTTTTATAGTATAAAATTGCTATGTGTATCAACTTAGAAACCCTAACATAAGTAAGTATAACATAAACTGACATTAAATGTAAATCTTGAGTGGTTTTGGAACCAATAACAGTCACCAGACAACTGAATACAGATGATAAATCATAAACATCATTGACTTGATGTAATTAAGAATAAGCTTAGGCTGATATTACTCATCTATAGAATATTTATTTTAGAATATAATTAATGCACAGAAATTCTTTAGAAAATTTCTGAAAGCTAAACAACCTGATGAAGAACTATCAGGAGTCATAGTTATGGCACAATGGGTTAATCCCCTAGTTGAGACACCAATATTCCATATGTTTCCAGTCTCAAATTTTGGCTGTCCCATTTCCAGTCCATCTACCTATTAATGTGAGTAAGGAAATAGCAGAATATTGCCCAAGTGCTTGGGTTTCTGTGCTGTTGACTTCAGCCAGGTCAGATCATTGTAATCTTCTAGTACATAGATGATTCTCACTCTCATTCCATGAATAATCTGAAGTAACATCATAATGTTTCTTTTCATTTTTCCTAGTCTTGTATATATCTTTGATGCAATCTAGGTATAGAGGGCTAGGTGTATTGGATCTTTTTAAAACTTTTACCACATTCATTCACTTTTACCACATTCTTATTTTTAAAATAACTATTTACAGGCTTCGTTCACCTCAAGTCATGAGTTGGAATGGATAAAAACTAGAAAGACACCACTTTTTAGATTTATTTTCTCATGTTGATATGACTATTTTCTTTTACTTGGCTTATAAATTTAATCCTGGCTAAAATCTGTAATAGAATGCAAAACACTATAAATATATGATATTTTTCTATGACCATGGTTATGTAAAAATTAATAATCATTTTTTAATTCTCAAAACGGTTTGTGTTCATCATTTACATGATGTTTGAAGTTTATACACATTGTGGCATGGAGAATACCATAAAAATAGTGTTTCTTAAAGAATGATCAATTTTTGAAATTACTGTTTTTATAATGAGAGAACATTGCTGTTAAGTTTGTTTGAAAAGTATTTGGACAATAATTGAAATAAGGAAGGGTTATTCCAAAGTGAAAATGAGTATTTTGCTTTAAAATATTTGTAATTTCAAAGTGAAAACTGTATTAACAACAGTGAAGAACTTGCTTGTAAAAATAGCACTTCTTAATGTCCATGGAGAAGCTTTCTAGCTAAGGATAGCTCTTACAGAATGGTTTATTGTGATAAACTCTTCTGAGCCTGGCACAGTAGCCTAGTGGTTGCAGTTCTCACCTTGCATGCGCCAAGATCCTATATGGGTGCTGGTTTTTTTTTGTGTGTGTGTCCCCGTGCCCTACTTCCCATTTAGCTCCCTGCTGTGGCCCAGGAAAGCAATCAAGGATGGTCTCCCAACCATGTGGGAGACCCAGAAGAGGCTCCTGTCTCCTGTCTCCTGGCTTCGGATCAGTTCAACTCTGGCCTTGCGGCCTCTTGGACAGTGAATCATTGGACAGTAGATCTTTCTTTCTGTTTCTCCTCCTCCTCTCTGTATATCTGACTTCCTAATAAAAATAAACCAAATCTAAAAAACAAAACTCTTCTTACAGAAAAAAATGTATATTACATATTTTATGTTCTAAGATTTATAGTTATTGCTTATAATATATACTTACAAGAGCATTAAGTTTTATGTATCTCAAATGCTGCTAAAGGATTCATTTTCAAAAAATTAATAATATAACACATGAATTTTAAGACAGGTATTCTAATTTGTCAGTTTAATATTTGTTGATAAAATATGAACTTGTATTTGCAACATCATGAGCATGAGTTCATCAGTTTGCAAATCTTTTACATTTAAATGTATATTTAGTTTACAAAGATTTTGTCTCAAACTTGACATGGGACTTGTACAAGAGAGTGTATCAATTAAAATAGTTCATCCGTGTTACGGTGAATAAAAATAAGAGTGACAGTAACAACTAAAAATCAATAAGTGTTCTAGGTGTAGTAGCAACTGGCATTCGTTCGCGATTGAGAGGAAACAAAAAGTTTTCCTACTCTTAACACATAGAAACTTTAAGAAAGCGATTTATTATTTGTGATTATTGGATAGTCAGATACAGAGAGAAGACGAGACAGAGAGTAAAGTCTTCCATCTGCGTCTCACTCCCCAAGTGGCTACAGCTGCCAGAGCTGAGCTGATCTGAAGCCAGGAACCATCAGCCTCTTCCAGGTCTTCCACACAGGTTCAGGGCCCCAAGGCTTTGTGCCATCCTCTATTGCTTTCCCAGGCTAAAAGCAGGGAGCTGGATGGGAAGTGGAGCAGCTGGGACACCAACTAGTGCCCATTTGGGATCCTGGTGCTTGCAAAGGATTTAGCCACTGAGCCATCACGCCAAGCTGAAATACAAACTATCCCATATAAAAATTTGTAATATTTTTCTGCTGTAGGAATAGATATACATGTAATAAACGAGCTCAAAAATGGCACATCACTTTGGGATCCAGATTTAATTGAAATACGTACAAAAGGCAGTATTAGAGAACTACTAAGTTTCAATAAGAAAGTGAGGGAGACTATAAGGGAAAAATCAAGAACATAGACTTTCTGTATGCTGAACATGAAGTTTCTACTTTAGAATAGATCCTGGAGTCAAACAGGTTTTGAAGATGATACAACCTAATCTTTGCTTTTATGCTTCTTCACAATATGTTATTCATCCAGTATCGATGAATATTCCCTACGTCTGGCTGGTTTCACGGAAGTACATTCCAAAACGGAGACATTTTTCTTCGTTCACAAATGCTTCCATTTACTTTCAACTCAAAAGTATACATATGTATCATTGGTTCCTTGTCATTGGATTCTCCTTTTCTGGCCACTTGTCCCAGAATATTGTCTCTACTCTCTCTCTCTCTTTAACCACCATGCTCTTTTTAAAAAAAAATCTAAAAAATTATTTAATACTATTTTTCATGACATAGTTTCAATAGGCTCAGGGATTCCACCCTCTACCACATTCACCATCTTCCCTTCACTGTTTTCCCCCATATTATTACAATAGTGTACTCCGTCAGCAAGAGTCACAAGCCCAACATTGTTACTTAAGTGCATCGTGATATTGTAAGTATAGAAAATCCTAAAAAATTAAATAGTTTATTGTCAAAATATGTTTCAGTTTCATTGGGAGTCCATCTTTTATTTGGGACTAGAGATGTATAGTATATGTCTTCACTTTCTGGTGGGTCAATCTCTATTATACAGTTCATCTATGAGAGTATGTGTATATATATATTTACATATATCTATTGATCTTACCTTTTGCATGAAGTTTGCCTTATATTGAAGAGACATATAACGTTTGTCCTTTTGGGATAGGCCTATTTCACTGAGCAAAATGGTCTCTAATTGGGACCATTTTATTGCAAATGGTAGAATTTCATTATTTTTTTTTATCTCTGAGAAGTATTCCATGGAATAGGAATATTATGGTTCTTTATCCATTTCTCTTTCACTGGGCATTAGTTCTATTTCCACGTCTTTGCTATTATTACCACCATGTTCAAAATATGTGGCTGTGATATTCCCCTTCTCCTTCCCATTCTGAGATTTTGAATTTATATAATTCTTTGAAATTATTGAATTATTGATATTTCCATAATCTGACCACTCTAACATATAGATTCAAAAGCAACTTCTGCATGGAGGTGTCCAACTTAGTGACCCCTTCCTCACTTGTGATAATTTGTCTTCGACTTTCAACTTCTCTTCCTTGCTTATTATTATTAATCTTTAAAAATATTCCTGATACTATAACCTCACACTCATTGTACAGGAATGAAACTCTGGGAAAAGCCCTCCCTGTAGTATACTACAACAGCTGAGAATTGAACAAAAATTGGGAATCACTTCAGTTTTATAGTCAGCAAACTTAAGTGACCTTTCCACAACACACAATATTGGTTTAGCAAGCTACTTTGTCACATTGCACTGTTAAGTCACATTTGATCAGCTCTACTTCCTTCTTCAGTTGTATCTTTCTACTAGTCTGAGTGAATGAGTTTATTTCCTAATAAAAGCAATACATTTATCACTTCTAAGAAATCATTTCTAAGAACAGATCTGCTGTCTCAATTCAGACTGCTATGATTAAATACCACAGACTAAATTACAAACCAGACATTTGTTTCTCAGAACTCTGGTAACCAGGACTCTGTGATCAAGGGTGTGTCTTTTACCCTCACAAGGTAGAGAGAGAAAGACAGAGAGAGAGAAAACTTTCTCCGTCTCTGTACTAATGCTTTTTTCATGATCAAATTACTCTCTCAAGTCTCCATTTCTAATGTCATAACACCAGGAGTTAAGATTTTACAATGTGTATTGGGGAGGGGGTAATCAAAGGTAGTAGTATGGAGCGAAACATTATTTCAGTTCAAATGAAATCCGTGTATCTGCACTCCTCTACTCCCATTGCTTCTCACACTTGTCTCTTCTGGTTGCTCAGCATTTTTGTACCCACTCCTTTCATTAAAACATGAGGTAACATCACAACTGCAAATAAAGTAAAAGAGGCCTTGTGTCATCTGATATCTTCCTTTTGTTATTTCCCTAGTTCTCTTCACAGTCAACTTTCAAAGTGATTCTGTTTCCTTTTTCAGTTTGTTTACTGTAACGTTTTAAACTTCCATTTAAATTTCCACTATTGCTGCTCAAGGTTCTGCTTTCAATATCAACAATTAGCAACATATTGCTAAATTCAGCCTGTCCCATACTACTTTAGGTCTCATTAGCGTTTATACAATAAATCCCCACTGTCACCTTGAAAGACTGTAACCTCTTAACCTCCAAGTTTTGCAGAGATCTATTCTCACTTTTGTAATAGCAAGTGTGCACAATTTGCAACTGTGTTTGAATTGTTTTTTTTTTTTGTTTTCATAATCAGAATTGGCTTTTGAGTTTTTAGTTTTTAGTGCAAGAAACATTAGAAGAATCAATGTTAAGTAATTTCAGTCATTTCAAAAGCGTCTGCAGGCATTTACGGTTTTATTTCAGCTAAGTCAAAATCCTTTCATTTTGAACTAGCTCAATTTCAGGAAAGTTTATGTAGTACAATGATATCAGATGGCATTGCATCTGCACCTTAGCCTCCCTTCATCCTGTGTTGGCTTCTGTTGCTGAAGTGTCATAAACTCAGCACACTGGCATCTGTTAACATTGCTGTATTCCTACCTGGTGTCTTCATATTCCACACTGATCTTTCTTATAATTACCTCCAGTCATGACCACAGAGCATTCAACATCTGCCTACTTTCTTTATCCCAGCCCAGAGTTTCTGTTACTGCTAGAAAGAAATTATCCTGATCACCCTTGTTAGTTAAAGGATGTCAGGGCTGGCTTATGTCTCAACCCTCGTTAACAGCAAGAAGATACCTCTACCCTTTTTCTCTGTGTTAATAGGGAATGCTATGAGAATATATACAGACAATTCTGCAAAGAATTGAGAGAAAAAAATGTTCTGTATTCTTGGACTGCTAAACAGTTCTCTAGCTTCTACCAACAAAGTGCAAATTCTAGTGAATTTGATTTGCATTTTCACAGATTTGTACATCATACAGAGTAAGGAGGAAAGTTCAATAGTGGCCTGAACAAGAAGTCTAAAAGAAAAAAATTCCCTCGTAAAACTGGCTTCACCGAATTATTGATCCGTTCAATGGAAGTGTGAAGTGGAAATGAATCTGAAGTACTGCTAAATGAAGGAGAAAAATGAATTCATCTTGCCAAGAGGCAGTTTCATGTTACGTTTTAGGAGAAGTTTACTCAATGGATGTGAAATGAAAAACCTCAGTGCACTAATAAAGTTTAAAGGGCTCCTAAGTAAGTATTGCCCCTAGCCATCACACAGAAACCTTTCTGTAGTATTTCTGGAAGGATTTGTCATAAGAACATACCACAAATAGTTCCAGCAAATAAAAAGTTCTAAAAATATGGTTATGATGGAAAAATCATATCATAATACACCGAAGGGAACATTACTGTAGCCTTCAAAAATAAGAGCCAGACTATATAACATTAAATACACTTCATAAACTGCATCAATAAATGAATATACTAAAAAAAAAAACTAAGCAAAGGCAGTGGGATATTAATTAAATCAAGATCTGAAAAAAGGACACAAGAAAATGACTAGATGTCAAAAATACTATTTCAGTTTAAAGTCCCAGGAAGTAAACCCTAAGATCTGTATCTGTATTAAACAAGTTTATTCAGGTGTAGTCTCAGGAAAAGGCATTTAAGGTTGTAAGGAAAACAGAACTGCTCAAAAGACAAGAAATATGGAATTGCAGGAGAAATCTTTGCTGAGCAATTTATGAACACTGGAGTTAATCATTCTTAAAACTTCTACTCATAATTTGGAATATTTTGGTATTTTTGTGACAAGAACAGCTGCCACAGCAGAGACTGATGAAGAGGCTTCAAAGGGAGGACTAGGTAACAGGCATGACAATTCTTGAAGAGCTGTAAGCAGTTGTACAAATTGGTTAGTTTGAGCATTTATACAAGGATCAAAAGAACAGCCCAGTAGAGTTTGATAATTGTAGTTAACTTCTGACTGTGATGTTTTATTTCTTAAGGACTTATTTATTTATTTTATTGGACAGATTTACAGAGAGAAGGGTAGAAAGAGAAAGATCTGTTCCCTGGTGCACTCCTCAAGTGGCCACAGTGGCTGAGTTGAGCCATAACGAAGCCAGGAACCGTATTCTAGTCTCCCACACAGTTTTAGTGCCCCAAGGCTTTGGGCCATCCTCCACTGCTTTTTCAGGCCACAAGCAGGGAGCTGAATGGGAAGTGGAGCAGCTAAACATGAACTGGTACCTGTATGGAATCCTGGCATTGTAGGCAGCAGTTTTACCCGCTATGCCACAATGCTGGCCTGAATAATTTTAAAAAAGGAGAAGAAGGCGATCATAATCCTAGTTCCTGGTTCTATTTTTAAAAATATATTTTCTAGAATTTTTTTTTGAATGAAATAGGGTGAGTGAGTCAATGAGGGCTGTTATTGTGGAACTACCTGAGGCCCTACACCTCCATCCAGTAAAGTCTGGAATCCCCTGTATGGATAGGATCATTGTGACCTTCTGTCATCAAGAACGTCTGAAATACTGTACAGGAACCAAGCAGATCTTACCTCAGCCCATTCTCCTGATGCCTTGTGCTACACATCATACACGTGTGCAGAGCAAGAAGCTTCAGCCTTTCCTCATCTCCTTCACCCCATGCCTAAAATGTAGAAAACCCCAGGGCAGTCTACCCTAGGGTGACATTTTCTTCACATGGTTATGCCCGCATGTGGAAGTGTTCCCGGGGCATCTCCCATAAGGGAAGGGTCCCTTAGACTCTCTCTTCTGAGTGTTGAATCTTTTTGCTGAACTAAGAGCCTCTATTTCATGCTTGTCTGAACACTTAAGAACCTAACAATTTATACCTATAACAATTTCCCATGTTACCTTATATTTTTGTGTAATACATTGCTTATTTGCATGTTTACACTATTTCTGGAACTAAATATTTTAAGATGTGTTTAGAATAATTCCCTTTACCCTTCCACTAAATAAACAGAATGGCTGGATAGTGCACATATTTTATTGGCAGAAACACTGTCCAGCAAGTAACAGTGAAATATGTGTTTTTCATTTATGCTCTGGAAAGAGTGGGATTTTCTCCCTGGGTTTATTGTTTTCTTTCTACCTTTGGAACCAATTAAACTTGCAGTTGTTTAGAAATTATTTCCCTTTTATTTCTGGCTCTTTAGGGAAAAAATGCAAAATTAAAGCTAATGTTGATAGTTGACTTTTTTAAACTGCAGATTTTCAGTAGATTTAAATCTCATGCGGAATCTGATCCACACGTTGATTCCTTTACCACATTAAACAAGAACTGTGTTTTATTCTTGATGCTTGACCAGATTTATCAGGGTCTGCTTTAATGAAAATCTGGGGCTAGTTGGCTTCCAAGATAAGCTGTCAAGATGAAAAATTCACTCTGTAATGTCAATTTGCAGTGTTTGTGGTTCAAAGGATATTTACTGCACCTGTGATTTATTTTCTAATCATCTAAGATTTAACAAAGAAGCTATGTCATAATTAATCTCACAAAAATGGAGAGGTAATTCATTTTTATAAATCTTAGTTGAACAGCATAAAGTATGTCATCTCTGAAGGAACTATTAGGAACAATATACAATAGATATTGAAGTTTGTATGGGGTAAATATATTCAGTTCCAAAGATCTATGCCCATTCGTTAAAATGCTATTATGGATGCCGGACAAAAGTGATATATAGCACTTTTTTCAATGATTTATTTTAAGACTAAGTGTCTTTCAGAGTCATTCTATTGAATACTCTAACACATAGGTTTGAAGTTAAATTTTGTTTTATATTATTTTTTATGTATATAATAAATAATGAACTTGGCAAAAATAATTTAAATCGAAATTCAGCAATATTGGACTGTCTTTGTTTCAAATGATCATATTCTTAATTTTTGGAAATGAATTGTAGTAATTCTTGGCATCAATTCGGGAATATCTACTCAGAGTGAATCTGAAATAGTCCCTTTTTACCTATTTTATACTCAAAACCAAAACGTTCAGACCTTCCCTTACTAAGCATTTGATTTTAGCTATATAATTTTCTTTTCTTAATAACTTCTATCATTGCAAATAACAAACAATATAAATATTAAGTTTTTTCTTTGTTTTCTTGCAAATCAATTTACTCTTATTTTCTTTTAATTAGAAAGTATACTTTGTAATTATAATTCTTGTTAAGTGCAGAATTATTACCAAAATTAACATAACAGTATACATTAATATTTTTATTATTGGTAACAAGATTATAATCGTTAAATAAAGGAAGTTACATGAATAATATTAAAATATGTTTAAGATACAATAGTAAGGCAAAATATATTTGTGTAAAATTTATTTTCATAGTTGTCAAACACATTGCACACATTTATAATTACATGTTACAGAATATTATATCTGGAATAACATATGGTAATATCAATAGCAATCATTTCTTGCGTGAGATTAAAATAAATATGTGTATATACTTACATAACCAAAAGAAAGTTAAAATCATTTTAATATTTAAGATGAATCATTTTATTGTACTGGTGTCCAAGAAGTTTCTCATTTATGGTATGCATATCTGATCCTTCATAAATGTTTTCTGTGGTAACTTGAATTTATAAATATTAACTTTTCCTTTCACAAGGTTTATTACTGAAGTATCTTAATTGTATGAGCATGTTAAATCATCAACCTAAGGGTGTTCATGATATATACCCTTGAAGGTAGAGATGGTTCTCAGGTATTCCGGTCCCCTATGCACAATGCAGTCACCTATACAGAAAGGCAAGCCTGTCTGAGTTCCAGGGTCTTTCCTATGGATGGGTGAAGATGTACTGTGGGGAACATTGGGGAGTGAATAGTACATGGGAATATCTCTCTTTGTCTCTGGCTTTCCCTTTCCTTTAAATAAAATGAAACTGAAAATGAATAATATAAATACAATCACACAAAACTAAGTTTTTGTCCTTATGAAGTGTTTTTGAACTAATTGCATGGGGATTGGCAATTAAGTAAGTTTCTACTCTGTTTTGTCCTCCCCTGGTGATATCATTGTTACATGGAATTTTCAAGTAATGTCATTGAATAGCAACATCCATCTTTTCATGTATGATGGGAAAAGTACAGTAAGAACTTTGAATTCTATTAATAAGAATATTCTAAAAATGAAAAATTTCTATGAAGTGTTCCATAGCCCCTGTTTTGAATGGTTTAGTTCTTTGTGTTTTAATTATTTAAACAGTAACCCTTTATCATAAGCTAAATGGATTTTTCCATTTCATTAATTTGTTGAAAAGTTCTTATATTAATAAAAATGTGTACTCTATGTCCTGATCTTTGATCTTTGACTTTCCAACTTTTATTCTCTTTTGTTGACTTCTAGCTTTCCTTTACCTCTTCTCTCATATGTTGATATAGTTATGGTCTCTGATAACTAATGGTAAATCAGAATACAATGTTTGGACCCAAACCAACCATGTCTATTTTAATTTTTTTAAATTACTTTTTATTTTTATTGGAAAGTCAGATTTACAGAGTGAAAGAGAGACAGAAAGATCTTTAATCTGCTGGTTCACCCTCCATGTAGCCACAATGGCCAGAGCTGAGTCGGTCAGAAGCCAGGAGCCAGGATCTTCTTCCTACTCCCACGTGGATGCAGGGTCCCAATGGTGTGGGCTGTCCGCTACTGCTTTCCCAGGCCACAGGCATGGAGCCAGAAGAGAAGCAGAACAGCTGGGATTTAAACTGGCACCCATGTGGGATCCCAGGCATAAAAGGAAAGGACTTTAGCCACTAGACTACCATGCTGGACACCCAACCATGTCTTTATTTTTATGATCTTCTATGCTATACGTGTGGCAGCTACTTAACCATGTATTTGAAAGATAAAAAGTACTTTTCAACCAAGGCTATAATAAGTTAAATTAGCTAACTATGAACAGAGTAACTATACACAGCTATCTATAGATCTCATCATCTAGTTATAGCAATATGACTTATTAATCTTTCTGGCATTTTTCTCTCTGACAGTTTCTCAGCTGCTGTTTCATCCTTCTTGGATGGGTAAGTAGTATATACAATTTTGAAATTATGCATCTATTTTTATATGGCAAGATATTACTTATTTTAGACATTTAGGGTTGGCTAAGTGAAAACATTTGGAGTTAACATCATGAAGGAAAAAATGTAGAGTTCAAGGGTTCAGGATAAAGAATTGAGAAAATATATTTTTGGAAATTTGACTATAATCAGATATTTTAATATATTTAACTCAGAAGATGTTTCAACATAAGCTGTGCAGACCATAGCATTTTATTCCAAATGGAGGCATATTTTCAAGTTCTGTATTCTTTTTGATATGATCTTAATAATATACTGGACTGAGTCCAAGTGTGGGGAATAAGCTGTAGACTTTTCAAAAAATGTGTTAATGAAGAGCAAATAAGTGAACTACATGCCTTTTTCACATTAAAAATGTTTAAAAATATGGGTGTGTACATATGTATGTGGTTAAGTTTAGTACCAGGAAATTTCTACAAGAGAATTATACGTTGTCAGTATTAGATACTTAGCTGCTATAAGGATATTGGCTTTGTGTCTGACTTTTGTGCTTTAGAATCTTTGTCTAAGCACTTGTATAAGGTGCTATTTAGCCTGCGGCTGTACTAGATTTCCCTGTCTTTCTGGTTTGCACAGCTAGCAGTGCCCTCCCTCCTGCTGTCATCCTCATTTCTCTCGTTCTTGAGATCACTGGTGGGAAAAAAGAACCATTACTAAACAATGACTTACAAGTTCTAAAGTGTTCACCCAGCCATGAGATTCTTCTGTTTACTGTCCTTGTAATTTATGTTGATATTTACTTAATCTAGGATGTTAAAGCATGACATATGAGGTGATTTAGCAACACCATAGTAATAAATTTACCCACAGTTCTTTCTGTCATTACTGACATGACGTTATTAATATCTGGGCTAATGATTCTATACACACCAAATTTCACTATAATGTCTGTAGATTTACCCTTTTAAATTAGAACATAGAAGTCACTGAAGTATGGTGTATTGTACATATAATTAGAATACATTTACATAATCAGATATCCAGTCTGAGCACTTTAATGCGTTCCATACTTATCTGATCTTATGCAAAAAACTTGTGATCATTTGAAAACATTAATACACAACATATAATAATAAAAAATTGGACCAAGTGCAAAATGATTTCTTTTTTCTGATTAGAAACTTTGCAGTGAGAAGAAGCCATGGTGGTTCATAACTCTGATTTTTAGCATTTTGGATTGCACATTCAGCTTTCTAAGCAACAATATTTCTGCATCCATATTCATAGTAGGAAAGGTGTAAGAGAAAAGTAGATCAGTACTTTTTACAGGACACAGTCCTGGCAGAACCCACTACCATCATTCCCACACTGGCAGCAGTTGTGGGCAGCCGGCTCATGGGGCCTGGGAATATGGGCTAAACGCCAGGGGATAACACCAGCAGGAGCATGTGGAGACCTGGGTTCTCATGCCCAGGCAGGCAGAGTGAGCCTGGGGATTTCCCCGGATGCTCGGTCCTGGGTTGGATGGAGGGTGAGGAGGGGAGATCTCCAGCTTAGCATGATGGCCTGATGGGCTGGTAACTGGGCTTGGGGAGCTTTGACTGGGACTGTATCTTGAGTGTGTGGAGGGATACAGTCCTCACAGCCAGCGCACATGCCATGAACAGGAAGGCTGGGCTGGGAAACCTATGTACTCACCCATGCAGGGATTGTGGATAGAACAGGGAAAGGGTCTGGAGATGAGGGAGGATGACAGAGGGGTCAGTTGTACATGAGGAATGACTTCTGAAGGACTCCCATCAACAAGGCCACTGTACTTGAAGGTAAACGAGGGGACTGAACAATGTGGTTTGGAGGGGAGTGGACACAATACTTTTATGGGCCAGACTGATACATCAGTCCATGTGGGAGAGCTCAGCTGGGCTAGTTTACATGACCACCACTCACTGGTGCACACTAAAGATAGGACTAGGACTAGGGGCTGACCTGGCAGGGATAGATTAAAGGTATCTGCCAGTGAGTGTCCAGAGAGGGGATTGTTAAGGTTAGTCTGGGTCATGACACTAAGCAGCATGCCTGCGAATCATTCTGTAGGGGATAAGTTGACTCACTTTCAGATCTGCAATTTCCGCTGGTTGGCTTAAGAGCTGGGAGTGGTGTGGGGCTAGTTAAGCATGACCATGAAATTCTTTGACACCCATGGCAGGTCCCAGTTGCAGCACCCACAGGTGCACCCCAGAAATAGGGTTTGTGGAGGGCTGTGTTGCAACATCCACCAGCTCATACAAAGGCTGTTACAGAGAGGGCAGAGGGGTAAGAGTCTAGCAACCACCAACACAGGTGAGATCTGTTTCTGGGAGTGGGTCTGGTGGGAAAACTTGGGAAACTTCTAGTGGACCCTATCTCTTGCTGGTAAGTATGTGATTCAAGCCTGGGTGTTGGTCAGGCTGGGAAGGGAAGCTCCACTTGTTGGCAAGTGTGTGGGTTGGTTCCAAGAAGAGTAGGGGGTACATTGGGTATGGCTAGGCCAAACCTTAGCACACTGGCATGTGTAGGAGCCAGGCTGGAGTGTGGGTCATGCCGGGCTCATTTATCACACCTACAGGTTTGCATGACTAGGGATGGGAGCAGACTAGGCTGAGCTAGGCTACGGCACTCACCAGTGAGAGTTGGAACTGTGACAGACTGGGACGGGCCAGACTGTAGCATCCAATGGCAAAGGCGAAGACGTGGGAAAGTCTATGCCAACCTGGATCAGAGTAACCACAGGGACAGCAATCTGGACTGGGCATGACTGCAGTGTCCCTCAGTACAGGTGTAATGAAGTATGTAATTCTGTGCTAGATTCCAGCACCACTATTGCTCATTAGGGCCAGAGTGGGTGTTGATAACTGGCTCGGTCTTGGCAACTGATGAACCATGCAAGAACTATGTCTTGTGCATGGACCAGGTATGGCTGTGCTGTAGTACCCAATAGTAACAACTGGAATGAGTGAGTGTGGGCCAATTGGGCAAGGCCACTGTTCTTGCCCATACAGGAGGTGGTATATGTCAGTCTGGGCCAAGGACCCACCAGTGTGTCTGAGATCTGCCACTTATAGGAGACCTAATAGAGGAGCTTGTTGGGGAGGGGGTCCTCTGTAAGAACACAGTCACTGCGGGTGAGCACAAGAACCAAGGCAGGGAGTAGCCCTGACCAAGCCAGGTTGTGGTGCAATTCGGCATATGTATGGGTCAGGTCTGCGAGTGGGCCAGCCTGGACTGATTCATGACATCCACTGGCATATCTGAGAACCAGGATTGAGGTGTGGGACACATCAGGTTGTGCTGCAACACCAGCTGTTAGGACTGGGAATGGAAGTTGGCTTGACTACTATAGGCTGCCACATGAGCTGGAACTGAGGACAGACCAGGCCAGGCCAGTCCTCAGCACCCACTGGCAAATGCTGAGGGGAAGCAAGTCATACTAGAGTGGATCGCATCACCCCCAGCACACATGAATCCCAGAGTGACATGGTGTGATGAACCCGGTATGGGGGCTGGTGGAGACCCCCCCCCCCCCGGCAGCTGTTCCTACTAGTGAGCATGAGAACTGTGATTGGTTGCAGTTCAGGATGGGTAGGGATAAAACCTGGTGGCCTACATGTGAATTGGATTAGGGGGAGAGCCAGGTTGGGCTAACTGATTGTTTCCACTGGTTTATGCATGAGCCAGAGTAAGTGCAGGCTAATTGTTCTTTGCTGCAGCATCAGCTGGCAAGTGCTGGGACTGTGGGCAAGCCCTGTCAAGCTAGACTGTAGTAACACATGTAAAGTGCAGGATCTAGGACTGGGAGTGGGCCTATTAGGGAGACCATGGGCACCTCTCTGATGGGTTGCAACTCCCACTGGTGCGCATGAAGATCAGGGCTTGGGGAGGGTCTGGCTAGACAGGCAGGGCCACCCACTGGCATGAGTATGAGCTGGATAGTGGAGTCTGTTGAATTGAGCTAGGCTCAAGTGCCAATTGATGTGTATAGGAGCTTGAATTGAATGTAGGACAGACTGGATCAGTCCGCTTCACATACTTGCTTACACAGGTACCAGGGCTGTGAGGGGGCCTAGTGGGAGTTATTGGGGGTTGTTCCAACTAGGCTAAAGTTCACACTCATGTATATTTGGGCCTTGTGTGTGTGGACAGGGTTGGGCTGTGCCACAGCATCCTTTGGTTAGAGACAGAACTGACCCAGCAACTGTAACTACCAGTGTGTGCATTAGCTGATGTGGGTGAAAGACTGAGCCAGATTCCTACTGGGAAACACACAAAAGAGTCAGGTCTGGGATCACTTCAGACTAGGTTTTCTTGGGGATTCCCCCCAACTGAATCACTGGACTCAGAACTCCAACCATGTGGAGAATTGCAGAATCTGTTGTCTGACTGTGAAGTTCATGTATCACAACTGGGACTCCTCAGTGGAAAAGATGAAGCAGTGAAGGACATGCCCAGATGCACATGGAGGATATGGCAGTCCACTGGGGCCTGAAGAGAACATTTAGTACCATAGCAGGGGATGGGTGGCAAAACAAGTTGGACAACTACTCCAGTCAATTATTGGCAATAAATATCTGGGTGAATGGAGACTGTCTATGGTGGACTTTGTCAGCCCATGGACCTTGGAAGGATTCACTTATCCCTGTATTGGTGAGATCAATAGCATTTCCGAAGTATTGAGACAACTTGAGCAGAACCCTTGGAGCATATTCTACTCTGGGGACCCTGGGATGATGTTAGATGGTCATTCCCCATCCCTGAATACTGAAGCAGTTGTAATGCTAGGTGGAGTTTCTCCACTTGTCTTCCCCAAACCCCAGATACAGGAAGGAGAAAAAAAAATTTGAAACAATAGTCTCATCCACTTTCCCATAATCCATGACCATTTCTACCCTAACTCATGGTCCATAAGGGCATGTATCCGTCTCAACTATGTAAACATCACCAAGAATAATAATGTTTTAAAAAGAGCATATATATATATATATATATATATATATATATATATATATATATATATATGAAATGCATCTTCCTTTTTTCCAATTTTAATTGGATTTTCTTTTCTTTATTGCGTTGTCAGTTACTTTCGTATTGTAAATGTAATCTTCTATTTAGACGTAAGATTTGCAAAGTCTAAAAAATGAAATATTGATGACTTTTTTTCTAGAAATTGTGTGGACCATGTGTCATTTACATGCTTTTCATTTTTCGCTCATGCTGCCTGGATTAGAACTTCTCAGCAGAGGCACAGTTGATATTTGTTGTCTGGTCATCGTTGTTGCGATTGCTGTCCAGTGCAAGATTTAGCAGCCATCCCAGATCTGGGTGCATTGTATGTGTGTGGGCCCTTGTGACTATCACAAATATCTACATACATTGTCAAATGCCCTCTGGGACAGACAATTTCTTTGTTGTTGTTGAATTTAACAAAAGAAGTGGAGTATTTTGAGTAAGAATATAAAGTTTCATAACTCTAATAGTCAAAAATACTCATTTCAAATCCCCTAATAGTAATACCTGAGGCAGGGAAATTGCTGAAACAAGCAACTGTAGGTTTAGATGTTTAGATAGTGTTTGCAAAATTATCAGATTGTCAGTACTTCCTATACTTTTATGAGTTAATGCAATTTCTAAGAGATGAGTTTTGTCCTTCAGAGAACCCTATAATTTATCATTTTGGGTTTTCATAAATATTTATAAAGAAACAATCATTAAATAAAATCAATGCAGTATGCCATGCATTTCTGACAGCATAATGTGCCTTTTTACATTTTGATGATAATAATTATTTAGCAATTTATCATTTAAGAACAAAGACTTTCAGAATTTTTAATCTTGGAAAAAGAGTAAAGGGATAAGATTTGGGGCTCACATTCAATGTTAAATAATCCTATCAGTCTTTCAAAATATTAGAGTAATATTCCTATCTCTTCATTTTAGATGAATCGAGATTCTTGGATATTTAAGAATGGCTCTGTAGTTTATTGTAAGTTCTTATATTTCCTTCCAACACATTTTTTCTTTACAAGTGGCCTACTCTAATAATTTTGATTGTCTCTTTCTCTAATTGAGGAAAACAAGCTATGTTGATCAGAAAGGAATCAAAAGCATGTTTTCCTACCCTGAGCCCAAATGAGAGTTCTGTTTCAAAAGTATTGCTTGTTACAAATCATGAGAAGTCAAGTTAAGATATATGGATCAGACGAAATAGTGTGTGTAACAGGGATAGTGGCAGTTTATTGCAAAGAGAAAAGAATGAAAAGAAAAACACAAGATATTTGCATGTTAGATGATTAATAATTTTTAGTTTTTATGCATTTTTATTTATTGTTCATTTTCTTTTTTTTATTATTTATTATTTAACTTCATTAATTACATTGTATTATGTGACACAGTTACATAGATACTTGGGTTCTCCCAGTTGTTCATTTTCTACAGTGAGCAAATACATTCTATAGAATATAGTATTTTCATAAAAGATAGTAAACTTTACACAGTGTTTCATTAAATTTTGAATTAGTCTATTAATAAATATAATTTACATCTAAAAAAACAAATCATGAGAAGTCACAGGTAGATTAGTGCAAGTCCATCTTCTTATTGGACTGCGTAAATCCATCCCTAGAGCAATGGACGCAGCTCTGAGTGTTTAATAGTTGTGCTTGTAGGAAATGAGAGGCCTCAACTATAGTCTTAGAGAACAGACGGTCTCTCCTCTCTGTCGGTCTCTCCTCTCTGTCGGTACTAGTACAGTTTTATTTACACTGAACTTGAGGGAAGCTAGTGCCTCATTGTATTCTGGACTTTACTTTCAAATACATAAGAGATTATCTTCTCTGTGGTAATTGGCATGTCACTATTACAAAGCATATATCTGTCATCAGTTGACAGCTACCACTTATCAGTGGAATAGGACATCCGTTGCACAGAGCATTCAAATAGATTAAATCCATTTTTCTTCTTTTTATAAACTTTATGTAGTACAATAATATATAAATTGATTCACAAACTATTCATAACCTCTAGATGGGTTTACTTTCTTCATTTTTCTAAAGGAAAAGAAATTGTAAAACTGAATAATATGACATGCAGTGCATTTACCTTTATCTACCTGCCTTTCACTTTAAAGCTATTTTACTTTTTGCAAGGGCAAAATGTTAAATGAGAGAAGATAATTTATGTTTTGTCACATTTGCTTTCAAAGACTAATGAACACCAACAAAAGCAGTAAAAAAAGTATTAGGCAGATCCAGCTAAGAAACTAGAAGTGACAGTTGACTATTTTGAATAAAATTGTATTGCATGCTTTATATCAAAATGGTTTTTAAAGTTTTTAATGTCTGCATAATTTAATTTGGCACAAATTTAATGGGTTTAATTATTTTAAAATTAATTATTTGTGTTGTTTAATGTCTATATGTATTACCTTTAGCAGATTGCTGATGGTTCATAAATGTCACTGGCAATTAGTGAGCAGTTTACTTCAAATGTTTCAGAAAGCTATCAGGACAATTTTTTCATGATTTTAACAAATGGATACAGAATACTAGTGCATTATGCATCAGTTCATCTTTAGTAATAAATGCATGAATTAATTTTAGGTGAATAAATGGAAACAGAATAACTAAAGCCTGATTTCTAGCTTGGATTCATGGTTTCTTTGTTACAAACAGATAAAAATTACTTGATTTATAAGTATATCTTTGCAAAAGACCACAGTTTATGTTTTTGAAACATAAAAAATCTGATTGAAAATTTATTGTTCTGTGCTTATTTCTTCAAGCACTTTATATTCAAAGACTTTACACTGAAATAGAACAATATTGACCGGCTCTTTTAATTTGAATTTTTACCCAAGTATAGTATACATATAGAAAAACCACTATTCCATAGATGCTTACGAACAGAATTCATTTAGTACCCAGATTTAAAAAAGGAATCAGAACATTAATGGCATCCAGAATCTCCACTAATACTCCTCATTCTCAGCCACCATCAATCTCATTTCAATAATAAGCTCTGTTGCAATATCATCTCTTCTTTACTTCGTTATTTGAAATTTTAGATTAGCAATCAATACTTGTACATTTTTATAGGACACACTACAGTGTTTCAAGATATGTTTATAGCATAGATCATGCAAGCCAGACAATCAATCAGTTTCCTTATCTTTTTTATGTATATATATTTTCATGCATCCTACCAGCTCCTGGTTTCCAGGTCTTTATATTCTATGTAGTACAGCATTGTGAACTGTAATAAACCCATTGTACTGTGGAACATTAGAACTTGCTACTTCTAAGTGATAATGATTTTGTACCTGCTATTCCATCTCCCCCCTAGTCCCAAATGCCAATTCTCAATTTCTAGTAGTCAGTATTCTATGTTCACATGGAAAATTCCTTGAGGTTCCACATCTGAGAGAGAATATGCTGCATTTTCTTTTCTTGGCCTGGATTATGTGATGTAATTTAATGATTGCTTGATTGCTTCTGCCATACATTTTACTGCACATGACAAATGATGGTTTTAAATCCTTAGTACAAAATAAGTAGATGTAGAAATGTGCATCCATTTCTCGGCTGTCTCTTCTTTTCCATTGGTCTTTGTGTTTGATTTTTCACCCTAGTGTTGGTGAGAGCAGAAGTTCTTCTGTGATTACAGGTCTCAGAGAAGATAGTTTTAATGTTTCAGTGTTCAATTGCTATTGAATGTGGGATTGTAATTTATAGCCTGTATTATCTGAAGGTGTGTTGCTTCCAAATCCAATTTAAGAATTTTTGTATGAGAGATATTTAATTTCATTGGATTTTTTAAAGTTAAAGACAAGTGTGTGATTTTATATTTCATTGTGTTGATATAACACATAGTTTTTCATTGATTTGTAAATGTTGAATTATTCTTGTATCCAAGTATTCAGTGTGAATAAACTTTTTATGGGTCGTTGGAATTGAATTGAAAATTTTTTTTGTATTTTTTGAGAATTTTTACATTCATATAGTTTTAGGAATATTTATACTCTAGTTTTCTTTGTGGTTAGAGTTATATCCTTTTCTGGTTTGGGGATCAGGGTATTAACAGCTTAACAGAGTGAATACTAAAATGGTTATGTCTTGTTCAATATTTTGAAATACTTTCAAAATAACTGATGCTAGTTCTTGCTTAATGGTTTGGCTGTATTCAGCAGTAGAGCCAGCTGGTACAGGATTTTTGTTGTTGTGAAAGTTGCTTTTACTGATTCAAAACTTTTGTTCATTATGGATCTATTCAAGTCTTCCAATCTTCCTGTTTCAATTATGGCCAGTTATGTGCAGCCCGAAATGCATGTCTTAAATTTTACAATTTGATTGCATGTGATTTCAAGAGTATCTTATGAACTTTTGATTTTTGTATCTCCATTTTTATTTCTTATTTTATTTGTATGTGTCTTCTGGTTTTTAGTATTGATTTATCAACATTTTTGACATTAAAAAAATGTTAGTATCATTAATATTTTGTATTGTCTGTTTGGTATCCATTTCACATATCTTTTCTGATTTGTACTATTTATTTTGTTCTGCTAACTTTGGCCTCAATTTTATATTGTTTTTCCAGGTCTTTGAAATACATTTAGGCTATTTATTGACTGAGGTTTTTTTTTTTTTCATTTAGGCCATATTGTTGTAAAAGCTATTTTTTTACCATATAAATTTTAATATGTTTGTTTTGTTCAGCTTTTTATTATATTGAATGAATATTTAGAATTTTTTAATTTAATTTTTTATTTCTGGAATGAAGGATAGTGATTGAAGAAGGGAACAGGGAAGGTAAGTATGCTTATCATGTTAGGATTTACCCATGAAATATATTCTTTTCATACTAATATAAAGCTAGAAAAATGAAAAAAATATATTTTTTCTGCAATGTGTATTTTAATTTATTTGAGAAGCAGGTAAAGCTCATACCCACTAACTCAATCTCCATATACCTGCCAAGTTTAACACTGGGCAGTTGTCCAGGTCCCAAACCCAATTCCTTGTGTTAACATTGTTGCTCTCTGGAGTCTTCATGATAGGAATCTAGAGTCAGGAGCTGGAGCCAGGAATTAACACTGGAATTCAAAATGTGATATGTGCACATTAGGTGCTCAGCTAAACATGCATTCTTTTGCTGTTTTTATTTTATCTAACACATACTATCCCTTGAGAATATCCTGTATATTAATGAAAAAATGAGCACTCTGAAGCTCTGATATGCTGTATTCTGTAGGTACCCTTTAACGCCATTTGGTCTGTACTGTAATTTGATGATTCTGTGTTGATATTTTGTCTGTCCCATTAATGAAAATGGAATGTTAAAATCCCCCACTTCAATTGTATCTGAGTTTTTCTCTCCCTTTATAATTAAATAATGCTTGTATATTACTGATTATGGTGGCATTTGGCACATATGCATTTGCAATGATTGTATCAGCTTGTGAATTTTTAAATTATTATTTAGTAACAAATTTTGTCTATTATTAATTTTTACTTTTGAGGTCATTTTCTCTGATATTATACTGTGCGGCTTGCCTTAGAATACTTCATTCATTCTTTGTTTTAAAAATATGTTTATTTATCACTAAGTTGATTATTTTTGCAGTCAATATGTAATGGTCTTTTAAAACCATATCCAGTCTATCTGTATATTTTAATTAAAGAATTTATCCTATTTTCATAAAAATTATTAACTATAAATAATGACTAAGTACTGACATGTTTAACATTTCTACCACTCCCTCAGGCCTTGTTGTTGAGGGTTTAAATCATGTTTTCTATTTGACTGGCTGGATTTTTTAATCTCTGAATTATCTGATTCTTTTTCAATATCTCTCTTTTTTTAAATTTCTCATTCATATTTTGAATTTATTCCACATTTTGTTTAGGAATTAGGACTTCACCTCTCTATTCTCTCCTATATTTTATTATCTTTATAATTGTTCATTTATGGATATTTTATCAAGCCTCTTTTTGTAGCTGATGCTATAGCTTTGTTTTGTTCCTTCTGTCTTGTAGTGTTTACTCATTCATTTTGAATCCTTATAATGAATTTTGTCAATGTGGCATTTCCATTATATGCTTGTTGAAGTGTATTGCTTGTCAAAGTGTAGTGCTCTTTTACTGATGAGGTTTATCTGACTTAGTATTTCCTGGTGATGGTTCGTAGCCTACTTTGACTTTTGGTTCAGTTGCAATTAATGAAATCTTCCTGGCACTTGTCCTTCAGCTTCTGTTTGTGTGAATGACAGAAGATGTAAGATCATCCAGTATGGGTGGGGTAATCGGATCTGGAACATATAGAACCCTTGGTCTTTGCCCTAGAGAGAGCATAATACCTGGGGAACAGAATTGGCAATAAGATGGATGGAACATACACCTCTCAGCTGTGTAAGCGCCTGAACTTGTAGCACCAGTAATATGAATTTGGGTAAAGGATATTGATTCCTAGTCATTATCTATGCAAGGACACAAAGTCACAAGACCAACATTGATACTGGAATGAATGGAACATATCAACCTCTACATGCTGCCTGGGCACAGGCACTGAGAATAGTTTAGGCATGTGTACATTCCACAACTTAGTTTGAATGTCACAGTATTGAACAGTGGTAGGCTGAGTGATCTGGGGTCACAGGAGTCTTCCTCAGGAATCCTTAGGATCTGAACAGCAGGAAATGATGGCACAGGTGGTAGGTGAAGGGAAGCATGTTGGGAGGATGGGCCCAAGTCTAAGCAGGCGGGTGCACCTACACATAGAGTTCTGCAGGAAGGGTTCCTCCCCTGTTCTCTCCCATGTAAAGCAGAACACTGTGAGCTTGAGTGCTACTTTACTGTTGCTCCACTGGGTCTCTTTGTACTTGTTAGGCTTCAATCTGTCCAATATTTGTAATTTGGAACAATTGGATGGGAACCTGTGGGGGGCTTTTGTTCCACTCGATCATATATATTCTGAGGTGGATGCTTTCTCAAGACATACCAAATATACATAGTTTATACAGCCTGTGCTTTAAGGTTTGTGGTAGGATAATTTAAGTTCCTATTCTGAACCATAGGATCTAAGTGTGAATTTTTAAAAAGTATTTATTTTATGTAATTGAAAGGCAGTGTTACAAAGAGAGGTGGGGGTAAGACAGAGAAAATGTCTTTCATCTGCTGATCCATTCCCAAAGTGGATATAAAGGCTAGATTGAGGAGCCACGAGTCTCTTCTGGGTCTCTCTCATTGGTGCAGGGTCCCAAGCACATGAGCTGTCCTCCACTGCATTCACAGGCAAATTAGGAGGGGGAACAATTCAAAACTAAGCAGCAGTTGCTTGACTGTTTTTTTGTTTGTTTTTGCTGTATCATATCTCTGAATCCTGTCATTCCCTGTTGCATTCTGCTGTACTTTACATAGTCACTTTGAGGTGTAACATTCTGCTTTGGGTCTCCTCTGTGACAGTGAACAAAGAGGATTTCTATTCAGTCATTTTGGAAGTCCTACCATATATGATGATTTTATATTTTTTACATTTTTAAAGTATGTATAGTCAGAAGTAGGAGAACTGTGTCATGGGTTAGGTTATTTTTTTTTTATATACAGGAAAGGAAGGTTATTTAACCTACAAGTTTAGAAATTCAAACCCACATGATATTGTGTAGGTTCACCAAGGTTCTTCCCTTGGCTGCATACAGAGATGATTAACATGGCCCCTGCACAAGGATGACATGCAAATTTATGAAGCATTCCATATTTAAAATAAGCAAATAAAAAATAAAAAGTAGGTCCACATTTAATTATTTTTAAAGTAAATGAGTTAATCTTATTTGTGTTTTCAATTTAATTGTTTGAATGGATGAGAGGTCTTTCGTTTACTGGTTGACTCCCCACAGGCCTGGATTATCTGCAGATCAGCCAATTTAAAATTGGGAATTAGAAACCCAATTGTAGTCTTTCACAGTGGCAGGAACGCAAATATTTAAACTGTCACTGCTGCCTGCTAGGGATACCTTAGTTGGGCATAAGAGTCGGAGGCGGAGGTTAGACAGAAACTCAAGAATACAATACAAGATATAGCAATCCAGTTGTGCTTTAGCTGCTGTACCAAGCATCCCGCCCTGTTTTTAGTTTTTTTGAGAATCTCTATTGATTTCCATAGTAGTTCCACTAATTTGCATTCTTCCATCAGTGAGTGTTTACTTTTGGCTCATCCTCATCAGCATTTGATATTTTTGTCTTTTTGATTATAATCATTCCCGCTGAAGTGATTCCAGCTGATAGCTTGTCGTGGTATGGATTCACATTCTGTTGGTGGCTGGTGAGATTGAACACTTTTATATATATATATATTTTTTTTTTTCTTTTGCCTGTTTGTACTACTTTTGAGGAATGCCTATTGAGACCTTTGGCTCATATATTTTGTTGTTGATATTGAGGAATGTACATGCTTGATGTTATGAGCTTTTAAAAATTAGTTTTAATTACTTGTATATAGTGAATATAACTTGCTTACTTCATGCTTCAGATTTAGAAACATAGGGACACCTCCCATCCCATCCACCACCTTTCCTGTATACTCCCTTTCTTCCCCTCATCTTAAAATGACATACTTGCATTTTACTTTACTAGATAAGCTTAATACTCCAGTAGTAAAGATGTTAAAATGTATACCGTAAGTGGAGATACATCGCAGTAAACATGTCAACTTTTGAATAAAAGATGGACTTGCAATGAAACTGGAAAATAATTGATTATTTCTCTTTTCTGTTCTTTATATGGTAAAGGATAACCCTTCGTCAGATGTGAACTATTTGCCAGTATTTTCTTTCACTATTATTTACTATGTACAAGCTTCTTAGTTTACTGTATTCCTACTTGTCCATTTTTACCTTTATTTCCCATGTTTTGAGATATCCTGAAAGCACAGACTAGTATGATTGGTTTTGGTTTTCTTAAGACAGTGTTCCCCACCATGGCCTTAAAACAAAAACAAAGCAAAAAATAAAAATGAGTAGAAATATAGTTAGATAAAGAATGTTTAATAAAATGAATAACTGTGATAGCTAAAATACTTATTTATGAAACCATTTTTAAAAGGCTAGATATTGAGGTAAATATATCTGAATAAATGAAAGAATTATCATTATGTCATTGTACCTCTTGTTAGAAGTAGTTGGTTATTTAGTAATTATATATAATAATGCAAAGTTCAATTTTATTATGAGATAAATTTTCCTGTGACTTTTGGTGTAATTACCACATTTTCATACATATTACTGTAACATGCCATATGTTATAAAATAACTTTAATGAAGATCAGTTTTATTTGGTGATAGCCCTGTTATTTAATTTCTCCTATGGTGATTCTGTGGTATTTTATTAGTTGCTAAAATGACTTCTTCATTTTCTTCCTATTCATCCATGTATTATTCTTTTTTTCTCACTCTATTTTCTTTGTATTTACTGAAGTTTTAACCCATGTCAAATACAATGATAGCTACTGCAAACTTAGTAATGAGAATGTTAGTGCTCTTGTCTGCATAGTGAAACTCACAAAATAGTCAAAGAATCATGAACAGATAGGAAAACTTGAATTGTAATCTGTTTTAGCAAGAATTTCAAACATTGTTTTCTCCACCTTTAGAATGCCTGCACTCACTCAATTGAAGCCTATTAGACTTATTTTTCTAATAGAAATTTACCACTGATTTGTCACATATGAACTTTTTCCAGTGTTCATGATGACTCACATAATATAGTATCATATACTTATGATGCATAAATTATTTCCATAGTATTTGTCTATCATACTTGCTCATACCACAGGCCACAAATGCAATAATTGGTGTGATTGGCATTCTGGTACACTGGGTTAATATTCCATTTGCACTGATTACATTCTATATCAGAGCATCAATTAAACTCCCAATTGTTCTGCTGCTGATCCATCTCCCTGCTAATATTCCTGATAAAGCAATAGAGGATAGCCAAAATACCTGGGCCCCAAATATCCATGTCCAGAATCTAGATGGAGTTTTAGACTCCTGAATATGGCTTGACATAGTCCTGGTTGTGTGGCCATTTGGAAAGAATGAACAAACAGGTAGAAGCTCTCTTTTCCTTTCTGACATTCCTTCTCTGTCACTCCCAGATTTTAAGTGAAAGTGTGTATAAGGTATAACATTGTACACATATAGACAATGAAGGGACAAGACAACCACATAAATATTAATGTTACCTCTAAGTCAGCCTTCAGCTGTAACAGATGTATTCACTGTAATGTTACCACATAGGAAGATGAATGAAGATTTTCACAATAAGATACCACTATTCTCAGAGGAAAGGGTCAAACTAATACTTGTTGGTTGAAATGTTAGACAGCTGTTTGAACATATGATCATTAGAGAGGGAAAAAGAGACAATTCGTCAAAATCACCAATACTACCAGAGGGAGTTGTGCAATCATGTAACTATCCTTGTACTAAATGTACTTTTAAAAATTCCGTCATTTCAATGATCTTCCATACATAAGAAGACATTGGTTAATTATAATGATATTTTATACAGAATAAGTATTTATTAATTTGTATATACTTTTAGATTGACAGAATAAGAATAAGAAGAAGATAAACTCTGAAAAATAATCACCAAGGTAACTTGGTTATCATTGTATATGCCTTTTTAAAAATTATCTCTAAAAACATTGAAGTCTTAGAAGGGATAAATCATGAGGACAACGTGCTGTTGTAGCAGGCTGATTCCCTGCCCTGTGGCACCAGCCTCCCATACGGGCACTGGTTCGTGTCCTGAATTTGGATTCAGTGCTACGCCTTGGAATGCAGGAGAGAGTGGCCCGAGTCCTTGGGTTCCTGCACCCATTTGGGAGACCTGGAAGAAGCTCCAGGCTTATAGATTCGAATTAGCTCTGCTCTGGCCCTTGCAGCTATTTAGCAAGTGAACTAGCAGATGGAAGACCTTCTTTCCCTATCTCTTTCTCTAAAAAGTGTCTTTGAAGTAGAAATGAAAAAAGTTTAAAAAAAGAGCATATATCATATCTCACACTTTCTCATATGCATCCACTAGATTCAAAACTCTGCGCCTTAATTGTGACATTATGAAATTAGTTTCACTACATATTGTCAATCAAGTGAAAAAAACACGCATCCCAGGATGCATACTAGATATTTTATGACTTACACAACCCCCACCTTTCTTCTTGATATCTTATTTGGTTAAAGTTTTAATATAATAATGGGTACTTGATGTTTAATGAAATACTCCTTCTCTTTTCTAACCGTTTTTTCTTTATCATCATACAAAAATAAACAAGGAAACAAACAAAACAAACAGGAAAATAAAAGACAAAAAAAACCCCACAACCTTTAAATGGCAGTCATAGTTGCCATTGTAGCAGCTGGTGGGATGTAAGGGCTGGAAACCAGAGGGGATTTACCATGTGAGTACAGCCAGAGGGCTGACTCGGGACCGAAGCTGTGATTGATGCTCTCTTAATCGTACACAACTTTTTTCCTAAAAACACACGTAAAATGATTTAAAAACAGAAAATATTTTAAGGTGTTCTTTAAAAGTGCTTTAAGCATTACACAAGAATCAACGAATATTGCTAAATGTAAGTAAGAATATCTCATTTGACTAGTAAAGTTTACTTTTATATAAAGTTTCAATTTGGAAAAGATTAAATATCTCATAGCACACTGAGTTAATACTGTGTTTTCAAATCAAAATGCGTTTCAGGATCAACATACAGAATAAAAATAAAAGTATTACCTTCATTATAAGAGTAATGCTTAGACTACTCTTAATCATACAAAAAAAGGCTTAGCTAAAGTTATAGTCAGATTTTTCTAATTTAATCCAAGCATATTGTTCATTTCTGTCTCTGCAGATCAAGATATAACCCAGCTTACATGAACTTGCTATTTTATACATATCAAAATTTCTTGGTCTTTTAAAGAACTTTAAGAGTAATTGTGCTACAGTTCCACTTCATTTTAAAAACAATGACATTTGTTAAGGCACAATTACATAGCAAATGAAAAACTGAATTTGCTTTACGTGAAATTTCTACCTGTATGTGAATCTTGCATTTTAATGTGTAGGGGGCAAAGAATAACATTTTTGAATAATTTTGCTTTGATATGTATGTCTATATACATAAAACCAGTGAAGTCTTATAATTTTGTCACTGTTGCTTTTATTGTTTTGGTTGTTATAGTAATTTCTAAGTTTATGAACATTAATAGAATGCTTGTCATTTTCCCCAGAAAAATTTGGTACTTCTAGCAGCAGTTTGTTTTTCTGTTAAAATAATTTTTGATATATGCTAAAACTATTTATATTGCATGTGTATACTAATACACATGTGTTGCAAAAGTTTTTGAATATATGATTTACCAAGAATTTATTAATCAGAAACTGCTTTGTTTTCAGTTTGACACAGTTACGTGGCTATGCTTTAAGTTTGTAGTTTATGTTAATTATCTGTTTCTTTGGTATTGTTCAGGGATTCTTTGTTATTCCAAGTAGACATTAGGGAAACAAATGAGCTTAATCATATTCAATACCAGCATGTCTCATATATGGGAAATTCAAAAAGTTTGAGGAAATGTATTGTTATTCAGTTTTCCACGAAAGTTGTGAATTTGATATACATGTCTTTAATTTTGGTCATTATATTAAGTGACTTCAATCCTACACATAGCTGTATGTGTGTGTATGTGTATATATGATGGCTTTGATGATATATAAATTATGTTCCACTTTATGGTACATGATTAGGAGGAAAGAAAACAAATGAGACAATTTTTTTCCTGTTTCCTCCTTCAAATATAGAATAAAAAGTATTCTGTTGTACATCAGAAGCAATGTAAGTGCTTACATTGCTACAACATACTGATTTTTGGACTGTAGAATCCACCATAATTGGACAATAAGATATCCTTATCTTTGGCAGAGTTGTCAGAAGTATATAGTGTAGTATTATGTATTAAATTAATTTAAATAAGTCCACTGAATTTATTTATTTACTATATTTGAATTAAGCTGCCCTTCTGTATGGTTATGAGAAGTTATAGAATCTCTAGCTAAAGAATGACTAGAATTTTAAAATTTCTTTTGGAATATAAATTAACCCTCTAGTTAGCAAAATGGAGAAGAATATGTCTTGTTACTCTAAAACACTGAACAGAGAATACTATCATGCCCATTAACTAGGAGCTTACTGCCTTTTTTCCCTTTGCATGTTTTTCTAATCAAGGACAGACTTTCTCCCCTGAGGCACGTGGGAGTTTAGCAATTACTTGCAGCTCTAACACTAGGCAGTTTCTCCCGGGACTGCAATCTGTTAGAGTTCAATTTCCTCAACCAAAGACAAAATGATCAGAATGAATTCATTCCTTCAGAATGAAACCAAGTGAATAAACTAAATGTGATTGAAATGAACTTATGTGGCACTCATACATAAATCAACACACATCCCAACTGTACCTACTTATAGTATGTGTTTACTATTCCAGAAACTGAATGTTTTTTCCTTAGAGTCACAGAGACCATCATTTAAGTACCAATATAAACAACAATACAATTTAATATAAAAATGATTGTGATTATGCATAGATATTCCCATAGCATACAGTAAAGAATTTAAAATGCATACATTGAATAGAAAATGTGAAAGTCTCCTTGGCCCCACATGTTTACCAATGTTGGACACTAGCACATTTTTCTTTTTGAATCTAGGTTAATATATACATGCATATATACACAAACACCACATGTGCTTTCAAAATTTGTGCTTATTTTAGGAAGTTCAAGAGATAAAGCATATTAGTATACATTTTTGGCAATTATTTTTTGAGTCTTGTATATTATTCATTTGGACTCCAAAAAGATATTTTCTCTCTGTGTACAACATGTGAAGAATTGAGTCCTTTTCCCAGGCCAATAGCGCTGAGCTGTGGATGGGAGCAAGCACCCATCACAGATGCCTGCATCCTTGCAGCAGCTGTATCCATGACACCCCAACACCAGGGCCATTGTACTGATTTATTTATGCGGTACTTTATCTCTCGTCATAGCGATAATCTGATTTCTGTTTCTGAGGGTCCCAATTATGTTATAGCTAAGATGAGAAATTTGGACTCAGTAAACTTAAGGTTATCATTTTCTCTAAACAACTATGAATCCAAGTTATTCATTTCTTTAATTAAGTGATCAAGATTGCTGATATCCTCAACATATAAAGATGATCAACTGAGAAGATGACAGCGGTAAATTTTCTGAGATTATGAAAGTACAAGTAATGAGAACAATTTTCGGTATTTAACTTTTGACTTTAGACAATCCTACATATATTCATATGTAAGGTTATGATCTTTGTATTACCAGATACCTAGGTAGAGCTTATAAGCATTTAGTCACAATGAACTGGCTTAATTACCAACCTAAGATTTTACTATTATGTAGCATATTTACCACATTGATCTATGGATAATTTTGGATTTGGTACTATAAGGATGGCATATGTATTCTAAAATTTGAGGAAATCAAGCAATGAATCAGGAGAGAGAAATCTCTAGGTGTATGCTGTCTTCTAACATTGGTTAGTGATTCATCGGGTTTCAGAGACTAGTTGTGCTTTAGGCTCAAAATCATATTTGTTCTTCAACCTTAAAAAAATTGGCTTTTTAATTTTAGTGAGATCATGTAAAAATCTTTGACATTGATGTTTATTCATTACAATATCATGTGACCAGGGTTATTTTGATCTATCTAGAACAATAGAAGAAGGGGTTTTGTAGCTTGCAATTTTGTAGCATTAAAAATGAATTTAGGACCAAAGTACCACCCATAAAAATGACAGGACCAAAGTACCACCCATACGTATTAAATTCTGAATTTAAATGGCTTAAGCTCAATCAAACGTCATAGATTAGTAGACTGGATTAAAAAACAAAACCCATCTATTTATTGTCTAGAAGAGACACACTACACTAATAAAATCAGCAGAAACTATATCACATGGGTTTTGATGTTTTCGGTTAGTTTCATCTCTTCAAAACACTTTCTTCTGATTAAATCATTCAATGACTTGTAGATCATACAGTAGCATCATTTTCTTCAAGAAGGTTCTTGATTTTCATTTCTTCAGCTACACGTTAGTCATTTAGTACCATGTTATTTAGCTTCATGGTGCTGTTAATTTCTTTTTTCTCCCTGACGTTGATTTTGCTTTGTGGCTCTTCATTTAAGGGAATGTATAGTAGCTGTGTAATGGAGACTACCATATCTAGTAACATGTTATTTAACTTCATGGCATTGTAAATTTCTATTTTTCTTTCTATTGTTGATTTTGTATTATGACTTTTCATTTAAGAGGATGTGCAGTAGCTGTGAAATGGAAACTAACATCCAGATGTGAGGATACAATGTAGTATGCATTTCTACTTCTAGACAAAGATGGCCTTACAATGAAACTGTTTACTATATCTTAACAATAGAATGCTGGATTCTCTGCCATTGTCCATGCCCCCAATGATGGACATATGACTGTGTATGAAGAACTATACTTTAGTAATGATATAGAGGAACTAGGTGGGGGGGAGGGAATTGGAAAAGGGATAAGGGAAATGCCAGGAACCTGTGGAACTGTATCATAAAATGATAATGATAATAATAATAAAATGTAAAAAAATGTCTAGATAAACAAAAAAATGAATTTAGGACAGAGGGCAGGATGGTAGAATGTTGTAAGGATAGATTAAAATGAGTTGGGAAAGATAACCATGGAAAAGCAGAGAGGGTGCAATCTGGAGGAATAGGAGAGGACTTTCTGATGGCAGAGAGACATGAGACCTGTGGACACAAGGAAGCAGCATAGAGAGCAGAGTCATGCTGCAGCAAACAGATACACGGCAATCATAAGAGTTCCACTGGCTCTCAGACCTGACTTGCAGGTTCTGGCAAGAAGAGGAAAGAAACAAAACAAAACAAAACAAAACAAAACAAAACAAAACATGAGACTGGCACCACTGGTAGCCCTGTGATCTAGTATGAAGTCACAGTTGGTGTCTTCCTAATCCCAGGCACTGCTGAAACTGGGAATGGGGGAAGACTTAGCAGCCAATGGTGCAGGATTACATGGGCAAGAGTGGTGGCCGAAGAGCTGTGACTGAAGAGGCTATGGCAGAAGAGTAATATGAGAGCCCGAAACTATATCAGAAGACCTAGAAGAAATGTATAGGTTTCAAAGACACTGCAATTTACCAAAACTGAATCAGGAGGTTATGAAAAATCTAAATATACTTATAAGCAGGATGAAGATTGAATTAGTAAGTAAATCCCTTTCAACAGCAACAACAACAAAAAGAAAAACTTGGAATTCAATGGTGAATTCTACCAAACGTTTTAAAATTTCTTACCCCAGTCTTCTCCAAACTGTTCGAAACAATAGAAATGGAGGCAATGCTTCTATAAAGCCAACATTACCTTAATTCCAACGTCATGTAGGGAGACACAAGAGAGAAGGGACACAACAGACAGATATACCTGATGAACCTAGAAGCAAAACTCCTCCAGCAAATACTCATTGACAGAATCAAACGATACATCAGACAGACCATTCTCCTGGGCCAGATAGATACATCCCTGACAGGCAGGCACAGCTTAACATATGTAAATAAAAATTTGATACACTACATCAAGTACATGAATGGTAAAACCATATGGTCATCTCAATAGATGCAAAGAAGGCGTTTGTTAAAATCTAAAATGACTTCATGCTAAAAACCTTAAGCAAGATAGGCATAGAAGAAACATTCTATAATACAGTCAAAGCTATTTATGAAAAACTCAATGCCAGCATCATACTGCATGGGTAAAAGCTATATAATTTTCCACTAAGATGTGGAAATAGACAAGGATGTCTACTTCCACCACTGCAGTTCACTGTAGTTTTGCAAGTTTGCTATAACTACTAGGCAAGAAGAAGGAATTAAAATAATTCAAATTGAAAATGAGGAATTAAGTTTTTCCCTGTTACAGACAATATAATTCTATCCATAGGAGAATCAGAAGACTCAATAAAGACTATTAGAACAGATAGGAGAGTCTGGCAGAGTAGCAGGGTACAAAATCAATGAACACAAATGGAGGACCCTAGTATACACAAATACCTGCATGGTTGAAAATAAACTTATAATATAATCCCCTTTGATATAGCATACAAGAACTTTAAATATCTTGGGATAAATCTAGGAAAAGATATGGAAGACATCCACAATGAAAATCACAAAATATTTTAAAAAAGAAATAAAAGAAGACATTACAAGATAGAGAAATCTACCATGATTCTGTGCCAGAAGAATCAACATCATCAAAATGCCGATGTTACCAAAAGTAATCTACATATTCAATGTAATCTCAATCAAAACTCTAATAGCATTCTACTCAGAAATGGAAAAGATAATAGAAATACTCATCTGGAAACACAAGAGACCAAGATTATCCAAAGCTGTCCTGAATCATAAAAATAAAGCTTGAGGAATCAGAGTTCCAGACCTTAAGACATACTTCTAGGCAGTGGTCATCAAAACAGTCTGTTATTGGAATAAAAAGAGAGAAAAATACCAATGAAATAGAATAGAAATTCCAAAGAAAGCTCATACATGTAAAGCTAACTAATCTTCAACAAGAGAACTGAAAATAATCCAAGGAAAATGGTTCTTTCCTTCAAGAAATCTCAGCCAGTAAAGGAAGCAAGACTGAAACTTTCACCTTATGCAAAAATCAGCTTTACATGGGGCATGGAACTAAGTCTGCACACAGAAATCATCGAGCTATTAGAGGAAAATATTGGAAGCACTCTATAGAAAATAGACATTGGTAAAGATTTCTTCAAGTAATCACCAAAGGCACAGGCAGTCATAGCCATAATAAAAAAAAAATGGGACTACATCAAACTAAGCAAACAAAATGATCAACAAAGTGAAAAAGCAATCAACATAATGGGAGAAAATCTTTACACACCACACAGCGGATAGGGGATTAACATCCAAGATTTACAAGATTCTTCAGAAATTCAGTGACGGCAACACAAACAACTCTTGGGTAAAGTAAGCAAAGAAAATGAGCATGATTTTTTCAAAAGAACAAATTCAAATGGATAATAGATATATGAAAAATGTTCAGGCTTCCTAACTATTAGGGAAATACAAATAAAAACCACATTGTAGTTCCACCTAGTTCCAGGGAAGATGACCTACATTCAGAAATCTACCAAAAACACCTGCTGGTATGGATGTGGGAAGATGGGGAGAAAGTTATTCTACTCCACTGTTGGTGGGAAGGTAAACTAATGCAGCCACTATGGAAGTCAGTATGGAGAGTGCTCAGAGAGGTGAAACTGCATCTGCCATATTACCCATCTATCCCACTCCTGGGAATGTATGAGAAAGTGACCTGCAGCCCTGTATTTAAGCAACACTATCCACAGTAGTGAAGACATTGAGAAACCCAGGTGCCTGTTGAAAGAGAATTGGATAAAAAAACCATGACATATCGTATCCATGGACTACTGTTCAAGCCAACCCCCAAAAGAGATAATAGCAAACATTCTTTTGTAAAGCAACATTCCTGCAAAGTGCAAAGTAAATAAATACACAAGTTAACATTTATATACATATGTTCTTACAAATGAAGTTTATACCAGTGACTACCATTACAGGAAGTGAATATACCTTGCAGTATGAATCTCTATTCCTGAATAAAAGGAGGCTACCCATGAAATTGTTAGATATAGAATACTAGAGTTTTTACCATTGTCTAAACCTGCAATTCCATGATACACTTAAATATCAGAATGTTAGACTTGAGGTTGCTGTTGAAGCACTATACTCTTGTAGTAATATTGGGGAAAACAGCAGGGGTAGAGAGAATGGGGAAAGAAGAATGGAAGTTGGAGGGGGAAAATAATTGATGAATATAATTTGATCTAAAATGTGTCACAAAATGCATTTCAGTAAAATCCAAGAAATATTTTTAAAAATGTATGATAAGGAGCAAACTTATAAAATATGTCAGTTTAACAAGATGTAAAATTGTGTCTTAATATATTTTTGATTTACATTTCCCTGAGGGCTACAGATATTAAGCATTTTTTTCAGATGTTTGGTGTACGTTTGTATTTCTTATAAATGCCTATTGATATCATTTGACCCTATTTAAAATGGATTGTTTCATTCCTTGTTGTCATTTTTCTTATTTAAAAGAATTTATTTATTTGAAAATTTTATTGAGAGGGAGAGACAGTAACAGAGGGAGGTCTTCCATTCCCTGGTTCACTACCCAGATGGCTAGAGTGGCAAAGGCTAATCAAGGCCAAGAGAGCCAGGAGCTTAATTCTTGTCTCCCAAGAATGGCACAGACCCAAGAACTTGAACATTTTTCCACTGCCACTAGTAGTTAGTTAGATCAAAAGTGGAGTTGCAGTGCACAAACCAGTGTCTGTGTGTGGTGCCTGCAGCATAAGCAACAGCTTTACCTGCTATTCCACACCGGCCCCCGTTGATCCAATTTTGAAATCCTGGTAGAATCTGGAGAATAATCCTTTATCAAACACACAGTTTGCAAACATTTTCTCCCATCCTTTAGTTGCCTCTTTGTCCTGTGTTGTTGTTGTTGTTGATTTGTTCTGTTCTTACTGTACAGAAGCTTCTTTATTTAATTTAATCGAATCTGTCTACTTTTGCTTTGATTGTCTAAGCTTTGGGATTTTTTTTAACAAAAAAATATAATAAGCTATGCTGATGTGTGAAACTCAGTCCCCTATTTTTTCTTCTAATACTTTTTATCATTTCAAGTGTTAAATGTGGATGAATAACTCATTTTAACGTGAATAGAGAAAGGTAACTCTCATTTAATCTTCTGCATATGGGCAACTGGTTGCCTCAGTAGCAATTACTAAACAGAATATCCTTTCTCCAGGATATGTTTCTGGTGCTTTATGAACACAAACTTTTTTTGTACATGTTTGAACTAATTTCTGGAATTTCTGTTTGTTCCATGGTTCTATGTTTCTGTTATTATGAGAGTACCACACTAGTTATAACAACACTATAATGTATCTTAAAATTAAATGTTGCGGTGCCTCCAGTTTTGTTCTTTATGCTGAAGATTCCTTTGTCTGTTCTGGGCATCTAGTGATTCCATGTAAATGTTAGCATTTTTTGCTGTTGTTGTATTATTTTTTGTGTGTAAGGACTGCTTTGTCTTTGTAAATTTCTCTGAGCCATATGGACATTGTGACTATGATTTATTACAATCCATAAAGATAGGAACTGATTCCTATATTTCTGTGTATTTTTCAGTTTTTTCTTATTATCTTGCAATTTTCATTGAGAACTTTCTTAACTGTGCCATTACTTAAGTTTATTCTAAGCTATCTGATTATTTTGTAGTTATTAAGAAATGGGATTGTCAATTTGTCAGTGAGTTCTGCTACTAACTTTAAAGTTTATCACATGTGCTGATGAATCAAGCACTTTTACTGATGTAAAATAGTACTGGCTTTGTATTTAACAATATTTCAGAATTTATTTAGTCTAGTAGTCATTTGATGAAGTTGCAAATTTTCTCTCTATATCGTATCATGTCATCTGAAATTAAAATAGCTTAATTTCATTCTTTCACTCCTATGCATTTTATTTTTTATCTTACTCACTGCTTCTTGCAGAATCTCCTTGCATGTGCCTAAAACCCATGTGGGTGCCAGTTCATGTCCCAGCTGCTCCATTGCTCATTCAGCTCCCTGCTTTTATCCTGGGAAAGCAGTAGAGGATGGCCCAACACCTTGGGACCCTGCACCTGTGTGGAAGACCAGGAAGAAGCTCTTGGCTCCTGGCTTCGAATGACTTAGTTTCAGCCATTGTGGCCACTTAGGGAGTGAACCAGTGGAAAAAAGACATTGCCTTTTGTCTCTCCGCTCTGTAATTCTTCTTTCCGATAAAAATATTTTTTTAAAGGGCCATTTGTTTTGTGAAACGTTGGAACTGTATTTCCAGTTGCTAATAAGCATGTATGTGAATTCAGAATTTAATTTAGAAGTATCTACAGATTTTCTACTTGCCATTTTTTCTATGTGTACCTTCAGAAATATATGGTTTTTATGTATCATTTGTGCAGGAAGAAAGTGAGCTGGAAAAACAGAATTAGCAGCAAAACTTGCCTGGATTTCAAGTCATCTTCACAAAAGTTTTGCTTCCCAGGTTTTACAACACGCCATGAAAGAATCCAAAACTTGATTTTGTATCTAGTCTTGGGGAGACTCAATCTTACATGTTTGAGCTCATGCTAACCTCATGAAAATTTTTTATATCTGCTTTCCAATCTATTAATTCATAATAAAAATGCTGAATAGATAAAATGACCCAGAAATACCTAGATCTTCAGAAGCTTCTATGTAGATGACAAAACACATATTAATGGTCTATTTCTTTATTTGTCTCAGTAGTTTGTAGATTTTTGAGGAGATAAGATACTCAATAATTATGTAAATGTTTGGTGAATGAGTTGAGAATTTTACATGATTTTTCCTGAATCATTATTTGTAATTTTAAAAATCTGGTTGTCAGAGCACAATGAATTTTAAATTACAAATTAAATGTACTGTGGAGAAGGGGAAATCTCATGTTCCATTAGGACTGAAAATGTCATTGTCTGTAAGGTAACTGTCATAGGCAACAGGCTTTTAAAAATCGTGGTCTATAATTTGAATATTTCTGATATATTATGTCTATTTTGTTTTTGAGGTCTATGATTTTAATGGCAAGTTGATTCTTGATGTTTTACAGAATAAATTATTGTTCATTTCACAATGAAGTCTGAATTCGAAAAGATAATATTGTATGAAACATAAATACAGTATCTGTACATGAAGAGAATTGAATATATTATAGAAATCTGTAGTACCATAGCAAATATTTTGTTCATTATGAGTAATAGGTCCTTCATTACAGTTTTATTTACATAAAAATGATAATGAGGTTTTGAAATAAATTAGCAACATTTTGAAAATAGACTGCTGAAATAATCTCATGGAAATGATATATTACACAGTAACCTCCCCCCAAACAAAACAAAATAAAACAAACAAAAACAAAGCAAACAGTAATTCTTACAGATGTGTAACAAATAAGGTTTCTCTCTTCTTATTGCTTCAAAAGTCTTGGATTCAAACAACTTTAAATTCACAGTAATTCAAAAAGGAAAAGGAAGACAACCACAATATGGAAACCTAAAGTTCATAGATTAGGATATCTTGTCTATCACATGTAGTGTACCAAAAATTATTCCGACTCAGTTCATGGTTATTGATTTATGTTTCAAGCATTGTAACAGCACATGTAACATTTCTTTTACACAAGGAAAATTAGGTGGGGCTAATTGTGTTTTTGCCTCAGAACATTTCCTTACTCAGAGGATAAATTGCTTGAAAAATTCATTTTTTAAGATGCAGTCTTGTCTGGGAAGCTATGTAACCAAATGGTTTGGATTTATTCTTCATGTATCTTTTATACTACATTGAACACAAAGCAATTACACATTAGTACAGAAGCTCAGGCAGTTAGTAAGAAATTCATAGGATCTGTGATTCCTCCCTGATTCCAACGATTTGATAGATCTGGCACCTGGAAAAACTCACCCTTAGTGTTTCATAATTTGTAACGCAAACATACTTCAATCTCTCTAAATTCTCAATTACATAGGAAAGCCTATGAAAAATGCTTTGCAAATCACAAGGCATTATGTAATAATCAATTACTTTTATATAATTAAATGGCCCAAATGCTTTTAAAAGTAAATCAGCGATATTTCCATACATTGCATTTGCATGAGTTTAAATTTATGTAATCATCCTTCCAGTGTCCAATATTCTTTATACAATGTAAGAATGAGCCAAATCCTCAAGCTTATATATTTTATGTTTTAGGAGGGGAGCTATAATTAAAAAGAGAAAAAGAAAATCTGTACTTTCAGTATGAAGTGATGGTCAATACTAACAAGAGGGAAGGCTTGTCTGAGTTAATGACATTTATCAGTCTTGAAACTAGTGCAAAAGGGTCAATGATTGCAAAGTCTGTCTTGAAAATTAGGTCCTAGCTTCTGTTAAGGTGGCAGCCAAATTAGCTTTAGTACTTCTGGGCTGTTAAAATAAAATACCCTAAAGTTGCCTGGCTTACAAGGAACAGATGTATATTTTTCACAGTTCTGTAGACTAAATCCAAGAGTAAGTTTACTGTAGATTCATTATCCGATGAAGACCAACTTCCTACTTTACTGAAAATCATATTGTTTTCTACATGTGTGCTTACTTGGTGGAAGGGCTAGTCAGTTCATGAAGCTTTTATATGATCTCCGTTCTCATGAATGAATCACCCTCAAAAAGTTTTACTTTTTATAACCATCATCTTATGGATAAGAATTTTAACATAATATTCAGGAGAACACTGTTTAGGCCACAGCCAGCTAGCTGTAAGAAGTAATAGTCTTGTTATATTTCAAAAACCATGCAAAGGGCATGCAGTAGGGACTTGTGGTCATGACTGTTTTCATTTGATACCAAGTATAACAAAAGCCACCAGAACATCTCCATAATGATGAAGCATTATGTGGTTTCTTAAGATCATGCTTACTATCATATGTAGAAGTCGTAAGAGGAGAAAAGACTAAAAATAGAGTAGTCTGAAGAGTGATGCAGCAGAACTTTGGTATTAAAGACAAGAATGCATCTATGAAATGTACTTTTGAGTAGCTGTTTGCATAAATAGCTCGCTAGTCGTTGATTGCAACTGCAACTAAATGAAAAATGCTGTTGGTACTCTTAACTTGGAAATTAACAGTTTCATAATTGGCATGACATTATTGCAGAACAAGAAATATGAATGAAATTTCTGCAACTGAAAAGGGATGGGACTAATTAGCACAATAAAAACTGTTTTCATTTAATTCTAGAATAATTTTAAATATTTTCTGAAATGATAATCTAATTAGCTGGAAAACCAGGATATTAAAATTTTTTTAAGAAAGAAAAATTTTATCATGTATTACTTATTCTCTATTTTTTGTTTTGGACTTGCGTATTTCACTGATCATAATGGTCTCCAGTTGCAATAATTTTGTTGCAAATGACAGAATTTTTTGAAAAAGATTTATTTATTTTTATTGCAGAGACAGATATACAGAGAGGAGGAGAGACAGAAAGATCTTCCATCCGATGATTCACTCCCCAAGTGACCACAGCAGCAGGTGCTGTGCCGGTCCGAAGCCAGGAGCCAGGAGCCAGGAGCTCTGCCGGGTCTCCTACACGGGTGCATGGTCCCAAGGCTTTGGGCTGTCCTTGACTGCTTTCCCAGGCCACAATCAGGGAGCTGGATGGGAAGCAAGGCTGCCAGGATTAGAATCAGTGCCCAGATGGGATCCTCGCACATTCAAGGCGAAGACTTTAGCTGCTAGGTCACCGTACCGGGTCCACAAATGACAGAATTTTATTCTTTTTAATGGATGAGTAGTATTCCATGGAGTAGATATACCAGTTTCTTTATTGAAATCTCTTTCAAGAGACATCTGGGTTGTTCCCCTATCTTCACTATTTAGATTGTGTTGATATAAATATAGGTTTGCAGGATGCTTTCTCATATGC
Source organism: Ochotona princeps (assembly GCF_030435755.1). Lineage (NCBI taxonomy): Eukaryota > Metazoa > Chordata > Mammalia > Lagomorpha > Ochotonidae > Ochotona > Ochotona princeps. The sequence continues at coordinate 37,934,452 of NC_080846.1, read as the reverse complement.
TGATTTCACTTCCTTTGGACATATATCCAGGAATTTTGTTCTTAAAACAACATCTTTTACAAATCTAGAGTTTAAATGTCATAGGGAATTTTTTTAGGACTTGTTCTCCTTTATAACTATGGCCTTTTTTTTTCAGTCATCTTGGTTCATGAAAGCTATTTGGGCAATCTGTCTGTGTCATGGTGTTCATTGTCTCATCTTGAAAAGTCAAGACGAAGCACGCTTTTTTTTAATTATTCATTGTGCTTGAAAGTAAGAATAACAGAGAAAAGAAGAAATACAGGAAGACCTTCTGTCTTTTGGTTTACTTCCCACGCAAAAAACAGAGCTGGGCCATTCCAAAGCTGGTAACTTCATCAGAAGTGTGAACTGAATCAGAAGAGATTCTCCTGGGTCCTCCAAGTGGGTGCAGGGGTCCAGGGGCTCGGGCCAGTGTGCTCTACTTTCCTAGGACAACAGTGGGAACCTCGGACAGGAGTGAAGCAGCTGAGACACAAAGCGGTGCACACAGGGGATTTGGCTCCTCATTTCAAACTTAGTGGACTATGCTTCCCTTTTCCTTTACCTGATACTTACATTGAGTTATCAACTTAAAATTTCTCTAAATATCCTACACTCTTACAGCTTTATAATGTTGTCCATATTTTTATCTTTCTTGGGAGTTTCTTTCCTTTGACCCTTTGTTTCTCTACCTGGAAGATTTTTTTGAGACTAAATTCAACTCTAACATCTTCTAGGAATTCTTTCTGCATCCAACTCCAAATTGGATGACTTGTCCCCATTTTTGCTGACCTAGAGAGTTATATTTGTCTCATGAAATTGATTACAACTGTCTGTTTGTTAATTTCTTCATTGACTTATGAATTGCATTTTAATAAATATCTTATACATTTTCCCAATCTCCACAACTATAAAGTGTGTATTTTTAAAATCAGAATGTGTTAGAGGAAAGAAAAATTGATCCAAGAATCTTTTCAGTATTGAAAATTTATATATATACTTGGAATTGTTAAACAACTGCCTGCCTTAAGTAATTTTTAGTGGCTTACCTACTACAGATATTCAGCTAAATTAATATAGGGGGAATTAATTAAATTAGAAAGGAGGCCCTGAATTAATTTGGACTGAAAGAGGTAGCCTATGCCTAAATGTGAATATCATTTATTCTTTTAAAGATTTTTTTTTCTTGGAAAGGCAGATTTAGAGAGAGGAGAGACAGAGAGAAAGCTCTTATTTCTGCTGGTTCACTCCACAGCTGGTCACAGAGCCCAGAGCTCAGGCTATTCAAAGCCAGGAGACTCTTCTGGGTCTCCCACACAGGTGTAGGATTCCAAGGCTTTGAGCCATCCTCTGCTGCTTTCCCATCCACAAGCAGGGAGCTGGATGGGAAGTGGAGCAGCTGGGATAGGAACCAACACCCATATGTGATCCCAGCATGTGTAAGGTAAGGATTTAGCCACTAGATCATCGTGCCAGGCCCTGATTATCCATTTTATATGAGGCAAAAATAACATCAATATGTTGGATTCTGAGTAAAACATAAGATATAGGCCTTCATGTAAAGATTTAGGGCATCTTATTTTTGTAAATTACATATTTCAAATATAAAGATGTGTAAGAAATCCTGTGATATTTTGTTTCTCAATGTTAGCTGCAGTTTAGAAATAAATTAAGTAAAACATTTCTGGAACATTTAGAGCACAAGTGATGACAACCCATTTCAGATTCTCTTCTGGTATGGAGTACAGTAACACGGCCACACAGCCAGGGTTTAGAACCATTGGTCTGGGATAGCAACTTCAGTTTACAGTTGAGAACACTGAGGACCTTTATGGATAATCTTTAAAAGCTTTGGTCATCTGCTTCTGTGACCCAGAGTCAATGAGAGGAATCAGAGCAGAAGGCTGGGTGATTGCAGACATGACAGCTGACAGTTTGACAGGCACTGCATCACCAAGGGGTGTGATAATAGCTGTTCATGAAGGAGGCCAAGAATCATCGCGATAAGAGCAAATTCCCTCCAGTTACCTCATTGTAAGAGGGCAAGAGAGTGTTAATAGTCTTCAAGATGATTTCTATCAAAAATGATTAAAATAAATGTTGCAGCGAGGCTCAAAAGGCAATTTACACTTTGTGGGACAGTCAGTAGTTGCTTTTCGGTGGTCAGAGACTACTTGACAGTGGAAGGGACTTGGGCTATCAATGAAAAGTTGCGTTCATTTTGGGGAATGCCCTTTATTGGCAGCACAGGGCTTGAGCACATTGCCTCATGCTTCTTAGTCTTCTTCGTTCTTTCACGTAACGACAGGAGAAACAAGTGGCTAGTGAAGATAAAAGAAGTCAAGTGTGTTTGAGAAGGTATTTACGTATATAAGGAACCTAGTCACAAGCATGTGCAGAGTACATATTACAGTGACTGAATTAAACCAACAAGGAATTCTATAACATTCAGTGTGTCATATTCAATTTCAAATGTTATTACCGTTTAATAGGCTTAATAACATCTTTTTATGATATGTTTCTGTAAATGAACATTTCATAGGATTTCATTAAATTATTAAAGAGCTATAACTAGACTTAAAATCTGTATTGGATTATTGAGAATTGTGCATATCACGAATCTATAGATAAAAATACATTTATTAGAAATCTGAAATATTCAATTTTGAACTTTGAATCACTGAGTCAAAAAATATTGAGAATTATAAGAAGATTTAAAATTTGGAAATATCAGATAATATAGCCATCTTATTTTTAAAAACATTTTGATTTCTAAAATAAGTGATAATGATTAGGCTCTTCAATATTTTCAATCATTTGAATAATTAGCAAATAGATAATATAATTTTTAAGTTGTATGCATATATTTTTATCTGAATTTTACTGTGTTTAGGGTTGTATATTGCTTACATCTCAAAATCTGCATTTTGTGTGATGTTAAATATACTCATTTTTTAATACTTTTATAAAGGTCATAAAGACAAGGAGATATCATGTTATACATTAAGTGACAATGTTTCTAGCTAGCTTAAACACCACTAAGCTTAAAATTGCAACCAGGGATGGGTGCTTGGCGAAGGTGTTATAGCATCTCTCAGGACACCCTCACCCCATACAGGGATGCATGGGATAAGTACCTGTTCCAGACATGCCACTTCGTATCCAGCTTTCTGACAGGTAGCGAATGATGGATCAATTACTCATGTTCTTGCTCCCCATGTGATATAATCACAATGAATTTTGAAAACAGCACTGGCTAGACAGAACTGGCCGTTGTGGGTATTTGCAGAGGGAACCTATGAAGAGAAGAATGGATGATCACTCGCTCCTCTCTCTGTTAATCAAACAAAATGAACATAAATAAAAATTATAAACAGAAAATTGCTAAGTAACTGTTGAAATACCTTATCCTAAGATAGTTGATAAATATAGGAGCTGGAAAGTAGTTGCCTTTATTGTTAACCTCTCTGATTGAATTTCTACTTGGAATGAATACAAATGTTACAGTGAAATTAAAAATTCATGTGCAATATTCAATTACATGTAAGGAGCCATTTAAATACGATAAAGAGCAGCCTGTCGATGGAGTAGCATAATCTCTTCTTTTCAGACACTGTTCAGTATAATTGAATGTAGCTGATAATATTCTTTTATTCTTTTGCTCTTATCCATAAATTTAAAATGGTTAAGTATCCAGTTAGTGTAACATCTTTTTTTTTCGCAAACTTGCTAATTTTTAAGAAATTTTTACTTTTCTGATTCAGATAAGGTATGTAATTATGATACTATTTTATTGAATGTTGATTAAGGCATGTATTAAAGTTCATCTAAAGAAACTTCATCTTAATTTCCTAACTAATGCTTAGTAAAATTGAATCTATGTGATTTTTCATGTGTGCTATATTATACTTTTCAAAAACAAAAAAATGATACATGGGAAGATACTTTCTGGTCATGCTAATAAACCAAACAGCTCTGTATGACTGGCTTTGTAATGCCCTTTTATCTTCTTAGTTTTATCTTGTACGTGGCCACAGACTTTTCATTGTTATGTGCCTTATACACATACATTGATGACTTGATCTCTCCTTTGGCATGAAAGATTAATAAAATAAACAAAATGAATACCAAGCAGTGCTGTAGAGAAATTTCTGCACCTTCTGGTGGTTCCAGTGCTTTCCAAGGGCATATATTGCACATTCCTTTCCTACTAGGCCGCCAATCATTCAGTATCACTTCCTGTAGATGCTGATGGCAACTGTCTTTGCCAGAAGTGTTGGGCTTTACTTCCACAAAAGTGAAACTCAAAGTTGAGATAAGTTGCTTTCAAGCCTGTGCATTTACTAGTGCGATCTGGGTAACCTCTATTAGATTAGTAAATGTCCACCAAATGTCTAATTTAGGAAGAAATCTGCTTCCTTGTTTGGGGGCATCTTACTCAAAGTGTGTCGGAGACACTGCTTTGTGTGTTACTGTTCATGATACTTCAGAGAAAATCCTTGATACTTTTTTTTCTAAGGTTTCTTAACCATACTCTTGTTTATAACTCTCAATTCACTTGTGGGGCAATGGAGTTTCTTATTATGATTTTGTTTTTTTGCAAGAAATAATTTTCATTGTGGCTCAAATCAGAGACAAATGAGTCTGTGAAAGATAAAAATAAATGAAGCAATCATTCTCAGTAAACCTATTTGTTTCTTTCACACATTTTTTTCCCTGAAACTAGTAAGATGTGAAATGGCAGTGGATGTTAAAGAAAAAGTGTGGTTAAGGGGTATGTTTCTGTAGAAGTGCCCTGGGACATCAATAATGCTTTAAGTTTGTATGGGTTATCAGCTTGCATTAGAAGAGAATTTGCATTTGTGAGAATGTGAAGACTCATCTAAGGTCCAGTCATAGTCCTGAGACTTTTGGAACATGGATATTATGATATCATTTAAAGGTATTGTGCTAATTTAAATGACAATGCAGGTCTTAGAGCTGTAAAAAAGATTTAGGCTAATGGAATCAAAGCGCAGAATGCTAAAATGTGGAGGTTAGTAATTAGCTACAATCTAATTTAGTACAATCTAATCTAGCTTCAATGGTCTTCCCTTGTATTATAAGACCATTGTGAACTTACTGCAAACCCAAAGAACAATGTAAGGAAGAATATGTATGCTTTCTTATTTTTTACTTTGTTTTAAGAATTGCAGTTCTAGTGAAATTTTTTCAAGTATCATTGGTTAATTGGATAAAAAATGCAACTTTTATTACAGACTCTAAAAATACACTTGTTTACTTATTTGGAAGGCTGTGATTACAAGTATTTTATCTGCTTTGGGAACTTTCCTCCAAGATATTGCATAAATAGAATCAGTTTTGAGCAATCCAATTAGATATTTCCAGTTTTACTTGAGAAAAATGGTCAGTTACTTTAAAATTGCTCCTTTGAACACTCTTTACAAAGATGTACTATGACTCCAAATATAAAACTTGAGCTTCCATTAGGTGCTAGGATTGTGGCCTGTTGTGTGGAGTCTTTTTGCCTTTGACAGCATCATGCAATTGCCACCTGTTCAAATTTTGGCCACTCCCACTTCTCATCTTGCTTTTTGTTAATGGCCTGACAAAAGCAGCAGAAGATGGCTCAAGGACCTAGGTCACTCACTGGGGACATCTGGAAGAAGCTTCTGGCCCTGGTTCAGCGTGGCCCAGCGCTGATCGTTTGGATGATCTGTGGAGTGAAACAGCTGATGTGAGATCCTCTCTCCCTTTCTCTGTCTCCATTTTTCTAATTCTGCCTTTCAATAAATAAATAAACCTTAGACATTTGAGCTTGCATAACATTTCTTACATAATCTCTTTTTCATGATGAGTTTCAAGTTCTCACCATTTGTAATTACTCAAAACAAAGAAAAATAGAATCACAGAGGATTGTTTTTCATATCCAAAAAGCTTGTCTCCTCGTCTGAGACTGACCTTCCACAGACCTTGAAAAATGCTTTTATTTTTTATGCTGTGGGAGAATCCTCCTGTATCACAACTTGATTATGTTTTAGATTTTTTGTTGGGAGATCACAGAAAAAAATACATGTTACTTTGTAAATGTCTGCAAAAACCAGGGTCAAATTGGGGAGGAGCGAAATAAAAAAAATCTTCCATATGGATGGAAAGACACAATCAGTTGCGCTATCATTGTCTGATTCCCAGGGTTTGCACTGTCAGGTAGCTGGAATCAGGACCCAGAAACCGGTATGAAACCTAAGTACCTGGCCCAAATCTCTCTCTCTCTTTTTTTTTTTAAAGATTTTATTATTATTGGAAAGCCAGATATACAGAGAGGAGGAGAAACAGAGAGGAAGATCTTCCATCCGATGTTTCACTCCCCAAGTGAGCCGCAACAGGCTGGTGCGCGCCAAACCGATGCCGGGACCAGGAACCTCTTCTGGGTCTCCCATGCGGGTGCAGGGTCCCAAGGCTTTGGCCCATCCTCAACTGCTTTCCCAGGCCACAAGCAGGGAGCTGGATGGGAAGTGGAGCTGCCGGGATTAGAACCGGCACCCATATGGGATCTCGGCGGGTTCAAGACGAGGACTTTAGCCGCTAGACCACGCCGCCGGGCCCTGGCCAAAATCTTGGAATATTAACTGTGAGATTAATCTTGTGCCTCTGGTAATTGATGAACTAAGATGAAATAATTTTCTATGTGATCTTCTGAAAGAGTATTTAATTCATTAAAATATAGTATGAACTGAATAGAGCAAGGGAATTAGAATATGCATTAATCTGTTCTACAAGAGAACAAGAAAATCACATTGCCTCAACGACAATCAAACACAAAATGAGGGGTACCAGTATACAGATGACAGAATCATCCTGGCAAAATGTCAGAATGCATTGAATTAAGTGATGTAATATATGTTTGACTTAATATTAAAAAAGATCTTGTACTGGTTTGTCACTTATAATCAAGTATCATGTTAGATTAGAAATGATATTTTTTCTATAGCAATATATGTTCTTAAACCGCTTATTCTACATAACTATAGATTTTAATATTGTAAATATTATAAACTCAATGTTCTATAGGTTAATCATTTGTTCAGTTACTGGCTGCTTTTAAGTTCCTTTAATGTTTTCTTCTTACAACCATTAATCAATTCCTGAAAATAAGGTTTCTCTATGGAGCTTGAAAAACACATAAATATAACCCTTTTCACTAAAGGGTTGTAAATGAATCAAAATTCCCAGAGCATGTATGTGGATTGGCTTAAGAAATCGTTCTTTGACAGCACATAAGCTGAATTCCAAAACTGCTGAAATCCAGGGTAATATCTAGTAAAATGCTTACAGAACATACATCATTATAATTGCAGTCCATTCTGTCTACCATAATACAAATAAAATCATAAAATATGTTTTCTGATAATGTCTTTTGCACAATTATTGAGCTTTAAATAGAAATCCTTTCTTTTAAGGTTGCAAAAGTAAATGAAAATAAAGGGAACTCTGAACAGATGAAGAATGGAGAGCAAGAAAGAGAGGAATGGTCAGGGAAAAGCAGAGAGGAAGATCTTAAGAAGTAGGAAAGATATGCAGAGAAATATGTTAAAAGAGAGGAATAAATGTTTGTTTTGGATTGCTGTGCAGAAGTGTTTGAAGCACACAGAACAATGATTGTGCCATGACAGATGATGAATAAAATTTTCCAGAATTCATTTCTTTTTTTTTTTTTTACTTTTTTAAAAAAAAAATTGGTTGATTTGTTTCAAAGTTAGAGTTAACTGAGACACAGAGATTCATTCCATTGGTTGAATTACCCTCTGGTGGCTACAATAGTCAGTGCTGGAGCAGATAGAAGCCAGGATGCAGGGACTTCTTCCAGGTCTCCCATGTGGAGAGCAGGAACCCAAAATACTGGGGCCATCCCTACAGATTTTCTTAGGACATAAGCAGGAGTATGGATCAGAAGTGGAAGAGCTGGTTCTGAAATGTCTATGTGAAGCCAGTTTGCAGGCAGAAGCTTTATCAGCTACACCACATCACAAGCCACAGAATTTCTTTCTTGTTTTATTTACACACACACACACACACACACACACACACACACACACATTAATCTGATTGAATAAATAATTCCAAATGTTGTAATGCCAACTCCCAACAAGTAATTAGATAAAACCGAGTAATGACAGCTGTGAAAAACAAGCAAAATCATGATAAGAAGAATGATTAGAGGAGACACAGGAAATCAAATAAAAACCTTTCTAGATAATTTCAACTTCATTTTTGGAAGAAATTTAGAAATTCTATGCCTGCAAGCATAGGATTTTTTTTAGAGCATAGGAATTTTTTTAAAAAGACCTTTATTTTTATTTGAAAGCCAGATTTACAGAGAGGAGAGAGAGAGAGAAAGAGCTTTCTTCTACTGATTCACTGCCCAACTGGCTGCAATGGATGGAGCTGAAACAATCTGGAGTCAGGAGCCAGGAACTTCCTCTGGGTCTCCTACAAGGGCACAGAGTCCCAAAGCTTTGAGTCATCTTCTACTGGTTTTCCAGGCCACAAACAGGGAGCTGGATGGGAAATGGAGCAGTTGGAAAGCAAACTGGTGCCCATATGGGATCCAAGTATATGCAAGGCGAGTATTTAGCCACTAGGCCACTGTGCTGGGCCCAAGTATAGGAGTTTTGAAACAGCAAATTCAATGAGAACACTTTTGCACATAGTTTTACCCTAACTCTGAGAATCTTGTTTTGCTGTTTCAGAAAGAAAATTCTGAACCTACATCATATGTGCCAGGGGTGGGAGGAATTTCAGGCAGGATTTTTGAAGTACCATTTTACCATTTCTCCATCTGTTGCCATCTCAGTTCTTTTCTTAAATGTTTCCTTTGCCTGTCATTCCAGGCAAGAATAGCGTATTGAAAGCCATAGTTAAGGGTCTGGATCAGAAAATCAATGGGACATATTTTCCAAGTAAAATCAATATTACTTAAAACAACTTTTCTTACCTTGCAGGCAAATCCTATTGTGATAAATGACTAAGATTCACATGTACTCTGACCTTGTCATGTCTGACTTACCTTGTCCCCTTATTTTCATATGAATGGTTCTGATCAATTAAATCCAACAACACTTAACTGTTTTACTGAAAAAAATTTCATTAATGGGAAAGATACTTGAATAAGTGAATTAGTCATGAAAATTATTTTAACTGCAACTATCAAATAAGTGTTTTATTGTGCTAATGACTCCATAATTTGAACAAAAAGCAAATAAAATTTCTAATAAGAGTTGCAGGGCTCATTTTTTACAGCAGTTAATGAAATTAATTGGCTTGGCTTTGGACTTTCAAAACCTTGCTAGTGATCCAGTTTATGATGGAAGAAAAATACTACTACAAAACAGAGCTAACCCAGTATATATGACAAAAAAATGACAGATACCATTCATTCTCCGAATCAGGTTTGGGCACATTATGTTTAATATTCTATAAGTTTGAGTCTGTCCTGTGTGCTTATTAAGAGCCACAGTATCTGAGATATTGGATGAAAAATGCCTCAAAATCAATGATAGCTATAATAATTGAAGTCAACAAGTTTGTAATATCAAAACTTTTTATTTCTTCTTATATTACACATGCTGCTATGATTTACTGGCTAATGTAAAAATGTCATGAGCCATAGATTGATAATACACCTTGAAAAGAGAACATCATTTCCTATAATCTTCCTTTTATATAATCATGATAGGAAAATATTTTATTTTGGATAACATATTTTTACAATATACAAATATGAATCTTTACCAGAAGTTATAACAAGTATTTTGCAGGCATTTATTCATATTTTAATTTCCATTTTGTCCAAATATGATTTTATCATTGTGTTCCATAGTCATTGATGAAGCACAGGGTATTTGAATTGATTTTTCTATTTGTTTCAATTTTTTAAGTTTTCTAGCATTTTTGAGATACTGGCCTCTTCATGTTTCCATAAATTGAAATGAAGGATAGTGTATAAAGAATACAAATCAATCAAGATTTTGAGGCTACGTTAGTCTAAATTGGTAGACTGTATACTGGAAATCAGATATACTGAAGAAATCTCTGTTCAGCCACACTGCTTATGCTGGATTTTTGCAGTTGCACACCAGTGGGCTTCTCGGAAAGATATGTAACTCATCTTGAATTACTCCTTATTTTTTGATTTTTATTTCATGAATGAATGTGTTATTTTTCATTTTTACAAGCTAAATGCAGAATGTTTTTAACTAGAAAAATATATTTTTGTTTTATAATTATTGCTTATTAATTTCAAGGATTGTTATGTTTATTTTATCCCTGAATTTAAAGTTATTTTTTCCATTTTAATGTATCATATTCAATACTTACTTGAAGCTTCATTATTTATATTTTAATTTTATTATCTTTTAATTTTTAATGTTTATTCATGTAAAATCATTTATCTTAAGATTTGCATCTGTGTTTTTGTCTGAAGTAATACTTTAATAATCTATTTTCTTCTTTATTTCAATTGAGCTTTCTTCTTTTTCTTTCGTCTTTACTTTTGCATTTTACTTGTTAAGCTTTCTATTATTTTAATTTTATAATCACTTCTATGAGTATGACAAAAATGAAGATAAAATGAAAAGGCACCATGCCATCAAAGGAGTCCTTCTTGCACATAAACTTTCCAACTAGCACCCGATTTCCAAAGAGGATCCGCTTATTCATTTCAGGATGTTTACTTAAGACACCTCTCCCTGGGAAAGCTAGTTCATTCTGCTCAAGGCAATAAATCATCATGGAGATGTCATTCTTGATTTATTGTAATAATGTTGCTTTCTGACAGGTCACATTATTTAGATCTTATATGACAATTTTTAAAAAGTGTATCATCTACAATACATGCAAGTAACATGTGGCATGGTTGACCATGAGTCTTTAGTAAAATAACTGCTTTCCCAACTGAAGGTTACCCTCTGTATGCTGCATGTGGCCTGACCTTGAAAAAGTTATATAAGCATCCTGTTAGAAGCCAAAGACGCAAAGTGGTACCCTTGACTTTAGCCTCCTCCAAGGCATCTATCCTTAGCAGCGTGCTGCTTTCCCTTTTGGTGATGGAGTCTAATTCCTATCGTCCAATGTAGTAACAATCTGCTGGTATTCCTACTGATTATTTAATACTTATTTTGTAGGGAAAATGTATAATTTACACCTGATGTTGTATCCCTCTCTTGAGCCACAATTTTTATATGAAATTATTCAGATGACTAATCCATCCTGTGTTTATGCCTTTATTCACTAACTCACCCCCATCCACACCCTCCCCAAACATCCACGTCACATTTTAAAATGTGAGCCTTGCTGAAGTTCAAGTCTGAGGGAATCAAGCAACAGGGTAAGACAGGAGTCTGCAAATCCTCCTAATTTGTTAACAAATCCTATCCATGAACTTAGTTATTTGATGCGTATTTCTAAAAACCATTCATCCCCTTTACCAGTTCATTGGAATGAGTACTCTCTTGCTTGAATTCTCAATGATCACTTTATTGATATTCAGCTTTAAAATAATGCTTCCTAATCTATGAAAACAAAGCTAGCCTCTCTAAATTGGTTACACCAGCATGTGAGGAGAGCATGCTTAGTATATATTACAAGAAAAAATAATATCTGCTGCCATTTGTTGGACTGCTGTCTTTGGAAAGTTCTTCATAAGCTTTCTCTTTTAATTCAAACAAGGCATGGTTTATCTTGTCACGTCTTTTTGGGTGGTTTAACAGCAGATTCTTATAGTAAGATGCCATCTAATCAAAAGCTGTCCCTAAAAGCACATACTTCTGGTAATTCCCTCATGCATTACATCACAATGGCTTGTCTACCGTGCAGATAGTGAGAATTATGGCCTCCAATGAGGTCTGTATCTTAACCATGGATAGAAGGAGGGACTTGAACTATAGCTTCCTTTTTGGGTATACTGTCTTAATGCCAGCACGTGTGTGTGTGTGTGTGTGTGTGTGTGTGTGTGTGTGATTGGTTTTTTTTTTTTTTTTTTTGCATCTACTACTCCTACATTCTGTTAGATCTTGTTTTCAAAGCAAGCATTTGTTAAGATGCGACGTAGGTATCCTGTATTCTGACATTGCAAGTTAAGCCACCCCCTGCAATCAGAAAAGGGCATGGTTAGAGTCCCGGCAGCTGCACTTTTCATTCAGCTCACTGCTAATGAACCTGGGAAAGCAGCCCCTGATTTCCATGTTAGAGACCTGGATGAAACTTTGGTTCCTGTTTGTAATCATTTGGGGAGTGAAATCGAAGATGGAAGCCCCCCCCCCCCCGCTCACTCTGATCTTCAAATAAATGAGTTTTAAATAATTGATGCCACTTTTGACGCCTGCAGAACATGTTGGAGTTCTTGGGTTGGATACCTGACTCTGCTTCTCATGCCACATTCCTGCCAATGGACAATGGACACTCTGAAAGCAGCAGTGATGGCTCAGGTGGTTATGTTTTTTTTCCATGTGAGAAACCTCGATTTAGGTCTCAATTCCCAGCATTGGCCTCATCCAGCCTTTCCTGTTTTAGGGATTTGGGGAGCAAAGAAGTAAGTGGAAGATCTCTGTCTCTTTTTTTCAAATGAAAAGTAAAATTCTGTTTATCTCTATCCTATCAAATATTACTCTGATTCTTGATGATAGTTAATATGTTTGTGTATTAACTATCATAAAGAAATTCAAATCACCATTTGGGTTTTTTTTTTCTTCTAATTGGATCAAGCTACACATACATGCCAAAAAATACATTTACCCTTTCCTCCAAAATCCTTTCTGTTCCATTTTCATGTATTGGCCCCTAAAGATGGAAAATTTATTACATGTGGCTGCTATCATTTAGCACTTTGTGGAGACTGTCACCTTAGTTTGAAATAATTGCCTTCTTCTGATATGCTTTCCATCTGACTCATAAATACTGGAGACACTCTACTCAGCATTAGAGATGTACCAGTGACGAGAATAAAGACAATAAGCAAATAGAAGTTACATTCTTATTAAGAAGAATGGCAATAAACACAGACGTATAGAGAGATGTGTAATGTATCATTTTTTATGTTTCTTTCCAGCTCCTTCTGTATGAAAAGTCATATGTTTTTCTTCTCTTCCTTTTTAAGACTACTCCCACAGAATACATAGAATGAAATGAATGGAAGTGCAAAATGATGCTAATATCACTCATTCCCAAATGTGTAACTACATGGCTGGATCATAATAGGCAAGGAAATACAATTGTTAAATGAATTATTCTTGCATATTTAAGAACATTTATTTATTGTTTATTTTTATTTTACTTACTTGAAGGGGACAGAATGGAGACAGGTATGAGAGAGAGAGAGAGAGAGAGAGAGAGAGATCAATCTTATCTGTTGCTCCATTGCTCAGATTCTAAAAAACCAGCTTATCAGAAGTGTAATAAAATAAATAAATAAATAAATAAATGGAAACATAGCAGACAGGACATGAACTAATGAACATTTGGATGCCAAATCTAGCAGGCAGGGTATTAGCCCACTATGTCCTTATGCTGGCCCCAATTGAATGAAACATTGTAAAAGATTGAGTTGCTTTACAAAATCTGTTTTTTTTTTTTCCAAAAAATTCTTAACATATATGTATAATTCATATACTTCTATTAATCTGAATTACTCAGCTATGATAGTATTCTGATCCACAAATAAACACTCATCTCTTTGTTGACTCTATTGTCAGTCTAAAAGGAATTAAGTTATTTCATTTATGTTAGCCACTCATTTGCCATGTAAGTATAACTGAGATCCTTATAAAAGTAAATAGCTGGAAATCATATACTCTTGGAAGCCTTTGTTGGAAGGATGCATTTGTAGAGCTATCCCATATAATTATTATTACAATAATAAAATCCCATGTGGGAAAATATGTGATCAAATAGCATCAGGCTCTTATTTTTCATACCATACTATCTACTTATAAATAGTAATCAGGCCCATATTTGAGATGAATTCTAAAATCCTAGTTTCAAAAATAGTATTCAAAGTTACAATTGATTTAGGTATCACATGAAGTTTTGAAATGAAATCCTTAAGGGTATTAATAACAAAATTGCTGAATGATCAGATTTTGGAGGGGTTGTTTGACAAGCTGATATTTGTGTGATTATATGTGAAGTTTAACCATTTGTTCATGTGGAATTTATCAATGATTTAATCAATAAAATAATCTATAGTTATGCAAATTTTACTGACCATTTCTCTAACATTTCATTTAACCAGTATACCATGAATATGAGTTTTGTACTTCTCCAGTATATCATAGTAATTTATATGCGATGAAACTTTCCTCTAAGGTAGTTAGCACAATACTATATTACCAGTTAACATCTCTTAATATCACACATAATGAAGATCTTCACTGCCACTAAATACATTTTATAACTTGTAGCTACTGTACCTCTCAACAGAGCTGTTCATCTGCTAATCAGCAATCATATCCAAAAGTGATTTCCAACTATAGCCTTAAGGATAAGACAGAGGAATGTTACCATGGGAATGTCATATAAGCAGTTCCTTGAAAAATATCTATCCTGACTTCAGTTATGTTAATTTATTACAGGGGGATTGTGCATTTCAATCATCAGGAAGTTTAGTGACTTTCCTGAGGCCCCTTGGCAACACAAAAGTGTTCCCCATGAAAGGATTTAGCAAATATCTGAGATGCATGAGGGCTTTAAAGTAGTTATAAACCAGTCCCTATGCATTGATTAATTTCTCTCAAGTTAATAAGGGTCTCATTTGAGTCTCCAGAAGAAACTCAGTATGCAATACTGCAGGTACCCATTTTCAACTTCCAGAACAACTGGAGGGCAAGCAAGTCATAATTCAGAGTAAAGTAATAGTTTAAACATGAGCCAGTTTATTTCAGTCTCTTGGTGGAGCTTTCTCTGTAGCCTTTAGATTTAAATGTGTCACTGCTGCATTCCTTAGCAAGAAACACTTGTTTTGTTTTGGAAAAAAATATATTCAAATATTCTTGCTTTCTAGTCCAACTTCTTTTGTTATGAAGCAGTTAACTTTTAAGTCCATAGAAAAATCTGGAGCACAAAATTTATCTGAAGCAGAAGCTAAACTTCCTTTGAAGACCCAGAAGGAAAACTCTTACATTCTACTTGGTAGAGCAATGAACTTAACAGGAGTATGAGCTTGCTATCTGACATAAGTCTTTGTTGTGGCGATATTTGGAGCATTGGCTTTCTTATATTTTTTCTTTTTCTTAGCAAAAGCCATTTATTACTGGCTAACATACCCAGTGGTGTCAGAGGAAATATATTCTGAAAGGACTAAGGACTGTAAAATACAAAACCCCATGATAAAAGTAGATTAAAGCTTATAACTCAAAAAGCATGATTTAATTAAGAATTGTGGTCTGCAATAGTTATTTAGCAAACCTTAACTTTTTTTCAATTTTCTGGATTGATGGTTCATTGCACTACAATGTCTGGAAAGGATAGCCCTACTGACATTCAAATTCTATTAACATTTTAATATTTTAAAATACCTTAATGTTACCATTTTAAAATGATATAGGTTTAAAACATATGATATAAAATATATGTGAAGAAATATAGATGTATCTGAATTATTAGTACGCCACAAATTTATTATCTGTGTTTTCATGTATTACAAGATTTTTATTTCCATATTCTCTAAAATCTTCAACAGCCCTTAAGTTCAAGCAAGACCAAGTATGCAGTTAAGCATTTTATATATGTGTGTATCCTTTTGATCTAGCTTTTGGTGAAGAATAAGCTTAAATATATTTAAATTAATTTTATATAAAACTATGCAAGGATGCTCACAGAATTCTTGGAAAACAGTTTTTACTTCCTATTTTCATTAAGATTTTGAAATGCTATTTTCATTGTTAGCCTAACCATAAATTTTATACAATTTATTCTCAACTTATGAGGAGAATGAGGTACAGCTTACATATAAATAAGTATCACTTATCTGCAGGTAGTAGTCAATGTATCTACATTCTACATAAATTTCAAATTTGTTTATAATTACATACATTAGAAATCATTGTCCAATATCTAAATGAAGTGATTGATTGATTTGAAGATATTTACTCCCAATGGTCTGACATGCAAAGATTTTGGGAAGAAATAAAATTTTGGTGATTCTCAAAAGAGGTATAAGTAGAACTATTAGAGATGTGAGAACCCATAGTTATGTGTGAAAGTCTAAAGATTGATTGATTGATTTACTATTGGAAAGGCAGATCTAAACAGACAAGGAGAGACAGAAAGTTATTCTATCTACTGGTTCACTTCCCAAGTGTCTACAATGGCTGGAACTGAGCCAATTGAAGCCAGGGGCCAGGAGCCACTTCTGGGTCTCCCGTGAAGGGACAGGGTCCCAAGACTTTGCACCATCCTCGACTGCTTTCCCAGGTGACAAGCAAGGAGCTGGATGAGAAGTGGAGCAGCCTGAACACCAATGAGTAGCCATATGGGATTCTAGTTCATGCAAGGTGATGATTTAACCACTGAAACACCGTGCCAGGCCTGAAAGTCAACCTAGTTGATATTGATTATTGTTAAGATAACCTGTGTGAAAATTATTTCTGTTTAATTAGCTGTCTAAATACAATAGTGCTTATCATATAAAGGCCCCAAATGATATTAGGGTTAATACATTTAAAAATATGGGAGACTGGGAAAGATTTTTAAGAGGAATTAACATTTGAACTCAAACATTTTGTCATAATGTTGAAAAACAATCTTTCAGTGAACTAAATGATTTTTTGTGTGGTAAATATCTGGTGTGCCACCTTGACTTACCATTTATTCAGTGAACAATCTTTTGTTCTGGATGACCATCAGTATCAAGTGGGGGATGTAACCAGGCTGTGGCTTGGAACACGTGATATGCACTAGTATGTCATCTGAAGGTCAGTGAGTTCAGACAGTTCCTTAGATACCTAGGACACATTTACATGTAAAGATAGGCATAAACTCAATTTAAAATGGAATACATACAACAGAGTATAGAATTGAGAAAAAAAGAAAATGTTTCCTCATTGATCAGTATAACTGAAAAACTTGGTATGTTTGAATAAACACTTTATTACTGTCTCTGGATTTTAGAAGCATATGAAGCAAATACTCTTTAATTGAGCAAGTTTGGTTTAGGTGTGATTGTCTTGGATGTGAAAGAAATTCAAATTATCAATAGAATGTAATAAGGAGTTACATTAACTTTTTCTGTGAAAAAAAAAAAGGCCAAATTTTCATTTGAGACTAATTTTATCTGGACTGTCTCATGATGGTAGACAGCTAGTAGTGTCATATGTCATTAAGCATAGTCATTACCTATTTTGTGCAGAAAAATAATAGCTGGAATTGGGATAACGCTGTTTTTGAATGTCCTGGTGCGGTTAACGTTCACTTTTGAAAACAAGTGTAAAAGGTTACACTGTCAAGAAGAATGTAATGTAGAAACTTCCTGCCATATAGCTTTGGTTCGGGATCATAAAATACTGAATTTAAAAATTTTAGAAGAGATTTATGAGAGAAATGCTTCCACATAGTTCCACTCTCATAAATACCTTAAAAACTTGCTGAGAATTTTAAAGTTTGCAGATTTAAAGAGGTGTAGACGATATGGATAGAAGTTATTGCCAGGATTTTACTTTATTGCTTGCTGAATAGTGTTCACTCTCTGAAAGTGCCTTGATACAGGTGACTGAGTTTTACCGCAGAGCATTTTTATAATAATGGTCCCACATTATACTGAGATGATTGAAATCCTACAATTCTGGAAACATTAATGAGAAAGATATATTTAGTATTGCTAATAATTTCATATTTAAAAATATGTGAGTGTGCTCGCTTCGGCAGCACATATACTAAAAATATGTGAGTAATCCATGATGTTTCAGCAAAATAAAATTTTAATATTTCAAATGTAAATATGCACATCTAGGCTTGCTTCTTTCATCCTATGCAAATATTCAGCAGTAAATACTGCTAAAAGTTGTGTTTCATCCAATTAGATTTTTCCTTTTGAATTTATTTCTATTTAAAGCATTTACCATTTACTACTATGGAATACATTAAATACACAAATATGCATTATGTAATTTTGTTTTTGAAGTATATGAGTCATCTATTTATGTATATGTTACCAATTAACCTTAATACTTAATAAATAAAAAGCATTGCAATAATCTTAGTTGGTTAAAGGTGTGTAGACCACATAATTTAACATATAAAAATACTATGATGCTGTGAGAAATTCTTATTTAGCACCTCTCTCAGTAAACATTTGCTGCACTTTTCCTCAATGCTATCTGTATCAGAAACTCTAATTGTATATGTTAGGCCTATATGCACTTTTAAGTTAAATAATCATTTGGGGGTAAGCATTTTGCTCAGTGGTAAAAGCCCTCCTTATGGATACCCTAACCCTTTCTAGAAAGAAATGCCTGGATTTGAGTTCCCTCTCTGCCCAGCTTCATACTCATGGGCACTATGAAGGCAGAAAATGACTTCTGTACCTGGATCCCTGCCATCCACATGGAACTCTGAGTTTTCAGTTACTTGCTTTGGTATGGCCTAAGCTCAACTGTTTTAGACATCTGGAGAGTGAACCAGCAGGTAGAAGATCTCTGTCTCTTAGCCATTGTAAAAATAATAGAAATTTTAGAACATTAAATAAGATAATAGTTTTCTGCTTGGTTATATTCCACAATGGCTGGAGCTGAGCTGATCCAAAGTCAGGAGACAGAACCTTTTCCGGGTCTCTCATGCAGGTCCAGGGTCCCAAGGCTTTGGGTCATCCAAAACTGCTCTCCTAAGCCACAAGAAGGAAGCTGGATGGGAAGTAGAGAAGCCAAGATATGAACTGGTGCACTTGTGGGATTCTGGCACTTGCAAAGTAAAGATTTAGTCATATAACCATCGCATCTGACCCAATTAACTTTTTAAAAATTATTTCCAAGGTGGAGTAATGTAAGAGAGAGAGAGGAGAGGAGAGAGAGAGAGAGAGCGCTAGCTTCCATCCACTGGTTCAACCCCAGATATCTGCAATGGCTTTGGTCAGGCTAAAGTCAGTAGGCTGGAAATGCATATTTTGGTCTCCATGTGAGAATAAGGCCTTAAGGACTTGGGTCTTCTTTCATTGCTTTTCCAGATTCATTAATACGGAGTTGTATAAAAGTGAAATAGCCAAGACAAACTTGCACCCATATTGGATGCTGGTATTGGAGAAGGTGTTTTAACTTACATCGCAATGCCATGTCCTGTTAGTATTTCTTTTTTTTTTTCTATCTTAGTATTTCTTGAAAGAGCAAACTATACTACAATTTAAAGCATTTATAGCCTTATCCTTCTAAGATATGATATTAGTATGAATGTTTTGCTTAATGAAAAGTTTTATCCTTAAGGAAACATGAGTTTAAAAAGGCACTTTTTAATATATTCATTACATATGTTGAGACTAGTAGATTGTACTAAATAGAAATACTATAGAATTGTAGCAAAGTATGGTAGGTATCTTGGTAATCACAAAAGTGCATGTTTTAGTCAAACATCTCCTTACACCATTTTTATAGGAAGGAACGATCTTTAGTTTTATTTGGAGAAAGTCACAGGTTCTTTTGAATTTTGATATTTTCTATTAGGTAAAATTTCTGGGAGGAGATGATGATCATTATGGAATGCTTTGGAGAATCGGGGCTCTCTAACCACTGATTACTGAATGTACTGCTCTTTACACACACACACATGCACGCACACACACAGAGTGCATTGGTGAGACAGATATTTTCAGACATCGAGATGTCCCAGGTGCAAAATCACCCCTGGATGAGAGCGACTTCTCTGTGTCACAAAGAATAAAGAGTTTAATGTATAATAGGATGTAATCATGGAACCAGAAAATTAAAGAGGTCCTTATATAACATGCTGCCATTGGCTTAACAAAAGCATGTTTTCTCTTTCAGTTGTGCTGGGAGGTTGTAATCAAGAGTTAAATGGCTTGTGAATGGAAGCTGAAAAAAGAAGGGGGGGTTATGCAGAAAAAAAATGAAAATAAAATAAGTATGCTTAAATTGTCAAACTACATGTTGTTGGCTGTGCCCATTTAGAGTTATGACGTGTAAGGATAGGTGTTGTGACACAGAAGTTAAATCATTTTAGATCCTGCATTTCACATCAGAATGTGTGGGATCAAATTTGGCGTCTGCTTCTGATCCAGCTACATGCCATTGTTCCCAGGTAAGGTGTGGACATACCTGTGTCAGAGACAAGACTGAGTTCCTACCTCCTGACTTTGATATGACAATAAAGTTTTGAAAGCCAATAGCAGGATGAAACAGCAGATTGAAGATTCATTCAATCTCATTCTCTCTTCGTCTGTCCCTTTCTCTTCTTGTCTTTCCCTCTCTCTTCCTGACTCTGACACTTCTCTTTAAGTAAATAAAGTAATTAAACAAATAATAATGCATGTGTCTCTGCTGTGGCTCAACAGGCTAATTCTAGGCTTGTCCCATGCATTGCAATGCAAGCATCCCATAGTGTACCAATTCTAGTTCCTGCAGCTCCACTTCCTACCCACATCCTTATTTATGGTCTGGGACAGCAGTAGAGGATGGCTCAAAGCCTGGAGACCCTGCACATGCATAGGAGACACGGGAGAATCCCCTGGATCTCAGCTTCCAGTCTGCTCAGCTCTGGCCATTTCATCCATTTGGGGAGTGAACCAGAGGATGGAAGACCTCTCCCTATTTCGTTCTCTGCAGAAATCTGCCTCCCCATAAAAACAAACACATCTTTTTAAAGATGTATCTATAGTTTTTGTTAGAAAGATAGTTTTATAAAGTGAAAGAGAGAGAGAGAGATTCTCAGATTTAATCACCAGATGGCTGCAACAACCAGAGTTCAGTAGATCTGGAGCCAGGAGCCAGGAACCAGGAACTTGCTTCACATCTCCCATGTGGGTACAGAGTCCTAAAACTTTAAATCATCCTCTCTGTTTCCCAGGCCATAAGCAGGGAGCTGGATGGGAAGTCGAGCAGCTTAGAAATGAACAATATTTGGACAATATTGATTTGTCTGCTTATGAAGAAAGAAGTACTAGTGTTTGAAATAGTTGAGAGTGGTTTAAGTTAATATGATGTCTGACAAAATATTCAAATTTCAAATTATCACAAGAAATAAAATCTGAGAATCATTTTCACTGAGTAGAGTACTGTCTAATCTTCCATCTAGTGTAATCATGAGTCACTTAAAGTGAAGTTATGTTCTGTAACATGCATTGTTAAATATTTGAATCTTTACATTGGAATTCATACAGTGTGCTTACCCAAAACAAGACAGATATGATCTCATCAAGTGACACAACTTATAGGAACTCCACCATATGTGCACTCTGTATTGACAAAATGTTTTGCTACTCAAGTCAGCTAATTTGAAAATAAGTTATGGGAAGATATTTTTAAAATTATGATTATTTTAGAATACAAGTTTGGAAGAGAAATTTCATGTCAAGGAGGACAGTCTCTCTGTACTAAATCTAATGTGAAAATTTTGGGATACTAGGCTAAAAGTCAAATATCAAAAAAATCTTGAGTAGTTACAGTAAAGAACTTTCTAGTGTTCATAGAAATGGAATCAGAATTGTGTAGTCTGAAAACTTAAAACCAAAAAGTAAAAGAAACAATTATGAAAAAAGAATTCTTAGAATTCTTAAACACATGCAGTCAAGGTATAGCCTGGACAATATCGTGCTAGTTGCTTAACACCATGAATAAATATTTATGTTCAATGTACAGTTAAAAGCAATGATCTAAATTGTAGAAAATCAGAAGCTAATGCCCATATTCAATCAGTGGTCTGTAATTGATGTATGCTACTTTGAAAACCTATTTTTTTCACAGAACTATCTTTTTAAGATAAAATTTGTAGTGTTATACCAGAAATATTCTTGAAAATAGTCACCAATGTTTATATAAGAGCCTCTTTCTATTCGCCACTAAGTAAAAAAGAGGATATATGTGGATTACGAAAGCCAAGAGCGGTGGTATCCTTGGTAATGGCCAACATTTGGGGTGAATAAATTACTTATACGGTGGATTGACTAAAGTTAGGGATTTTTTTAATACAGCACAATGGATAAATGTGGAATATATATTTTTCTCGTATGGAATTGATTACAGATTTTGATTGATAACCTTAAATAGTAACACTACCTCTCTCACAATTGTCCAAAGTAGGCAGGAAAATGATAGTAATCAATGAATATTTCAATCTGCTTGATATAAACCTTACATATTCTTTTAAAACCTGGATAACAAATTATCCAGTTACTTCAAAATATGAAACCTTCTCTCTGAAGAAGTACACAAGATTATATTTAGTTATCTGATACTTTTCCCAATCTAATACTCTTTTGAGTATTTGATGTAGATATTCACAGAGCAATTCTAAAAAGTTTATAATTTTATCTGGGTTGTAATTATTGTTGGAGTTTTTTATAAAAAAAATCAGTTAACAAGGTGACTATGAGAAATGCAGACTAAGAGGTATATTTAAGTATTGGATTTCATAATAATATGCAAATCAATTTAAGAAAGAATCTCAAGGAGAATCAAAAGGACATTCCCTGTAGTTCACCCTGGGCTATGTTTGCCAAAACTATTGTTAGTGCTAGATTAGATAAGTAAATGAATTAATAAACTTGAAATAAATGTTCCTAGAGATACACATATTCATGTTGTATAGTTATTGTTATTGTTATTATTAATAAATAATTGCACTGACCAGGCAGACCAATATTGCCCTTCTTATTTGAGAATGCACAGGGAGGATTCATAGTCTTCTTGTTTGTTTGTTTTTGTATACCAGCTATTACAGAGCATGACTGGTTATCTTCATAAATGTGTAAAATTTTACTCAACCATGCAGAGCTATAAGAAAGTCAAAGATCATGTCACTAACTGGACAGTTTAGATGCAACACAGAAAAGTCAATAATCAGTGGCCCAGAAAAAGACAAATGTGTATAGAACCGAACGTAAAGAGACTTTTAAGACAGTGTAACAGAGGAAGCAACTGAAATCATAAAACAGTAGGAGGCACATAATTGAGACTAGAAATTTTTATTAAGTAAAAATAGTAGTAGTTGTAAAGTGCTACTGTTGAGAATATGCTTTTGCCAGCATAATTATTGTATCTTTAACCTGTGTTAGTCAATTCAGGGGACAGGAGCTTCTTCTGGGTCTCCCACGTGGGTACAGGGTCCCAAGGCTTTGGGCCAGCCTTGATTACTTCAGGCCACAAACAGGAAACTGGATGGGAAGCGGGGCTGCTGGGACAGGAACCGTCACCCATATGGGATCCCAGTTCATGCAAGGTGAGGAGTTTAGCTTCTAGGCTACCGTGCTGGCAATGCTCTTAGCTACTGACCTGCAACAACAGACTATTTTCAAGTACATTTTATTTTATATTATTGGAGAAACTTGTCAAGGCATTAAACAATTATCTTCATAAATGCATCATTTAATGCACTATTCTTTCAAAGGCGGTTAAGTCATACTAAATATGAATGTATAAAATTTAATGTGGTATATAGAATAATAATCAAACTTCGATTATCTTACTGCTAGCTTCCCTAAAAGTTTTGTTGTATAAATATTTATTGATTTGAAAGGCAGAATGAAAAAGAGAGAGAGAGTGGAGACAGAGAGAATCTTCCATCCAGTGATTCACTCCCCTAATGGTCACAATTACTTGGACTGGGTCACATAGAAGCCAGGAGCCAGTATGTTTTTCTGAGTTTCCTACATGCATACAAGGACAAAGTACTTTGCACCACCTCGCATTGCTTTCCCAGGGAACTGGATCCCAAGTGAAGCAGCCAGGACTTGAACCACTACCTGTATGTGATGCCAGCTCCTACCTCTTTAATTCCCATATGAAGCATCATATCCGCTCTGCATTAATACAGTCAGTTCTGCGTTCTTATTATACACTTTTCATCATTTTGATTTTAATAGCCTATTCATATTTAATATAGGTTTCTTGTATGTAGGTGAAGTTTGTTTTTAATTTAATTTGCTACTCTGTCTCTTAATTAACATATTTAGTCCATTTATATTTAATGCTACTGCTGATCAGATTTACTAGTTTTATGAATTTCTAATTTTATGTTAGTTTTCTGTTTCTATGCTTTTTTATTTTATGCTAAAATCTATGAAGATTTTACATAATTCTAATTTACTTTCAACATTGCTTTGTTGTACATAATATCTGTTATTATTCATTGTTTTGTAATTTTAAGGTGCATATTTATCTTAATGTAGTCCACTTAGGTAACATTTGTTATTCTCCTAGAAAGACTTTCAATTCGTATGTCAGTTTTGGTTGCCAGTGCCCAGATGTTTCTGATGCTGTGTTCACATCTTTCGGTGTTTTGAAAGTATTTTTTAGACTCGAGCATATCAATTTACTTGTCTTGAAAATTTTCAACTGTTTAAAAAAGTGTATTTATTTATTTATTTGAAAGTTTCAGAGAGAGGCAGATTTTACATTTTCTACTTCACTCCTCAAATAGCTGCAGCTGCAGGGATAGACCAGGTGGGACCCAAGGATCATGAGTTTCTTCTAAGATCCATACATGAGTAGAAGAGCCCAACAACTTGGAAAATCATGTGTTTTTCCTAGCAGGAAGCTGAGTCAGAAGTAGAACAGCTGGGATTTGAACCAATGCCCATATGGGATACTAGTGGTGTAGTTGGCATCTTCATCTGCTATATACCACAGCAGCAGCCACTTGTTTCAAGTACTTTATCCAGATTTTTATTTGTCTCAGGGAAGTAGTACAACTTCTCTTTGTTATACACTCAAGCTTGAAACAGTCCTCTCTTCACAGTCTTTATATTTTTACCTATTCTATTTTTAATTAGCCTTTGAAGTATTTGTAATATTTAGTATATATCAAAGTATTTTATATGGAAAATAATAGGCAATATAGAAAACTGTCATTCTAATTCTCTCATTACAGCTATAATTTTAAATCCTTTTCCAGGTTTAGATCTATTCTAAAGTGTTCCTGAAAGCATCTTTACAAGGTTCTTAAGATATTTGTAGTCCAATAGCAAAACCACACATTTACATA
This sequence comes from Ochotona princeps, assembly GCF_030435755.1. NCBI lineage: Eukaryota > Metazoa > Chordata > Mammalia > Lagomorpha > Ochotonidae > Ochotona > Ochotona princeps. The sequence continues at coordinate 37,909,258 of NC_080846.1, read as the reverse complement.
GACAATATCTTTAGTTTATTTCTGTCATATGAAACTATGTGCTATGAAGATACTACTTTTTTTCCACTTCACTGGTGCAAAATAAAAGGAGAGTCTTTCAATGGAATAAAAAAAGGCTTCAAAGATGCAGCAAGAAAGAAAAGAAACAAAAGATGCGGAGGGGCATGGGGCAGTATGTCATTTATCTTGATGTAAATTTTGTATGGACTGTATGATAAAAAATATATATTTTACATATTTATTGAAATGCACACTGTACTCCATGGATGTATACAATTATGGTGAATTTTTTTAAAGATTTATTGTATTTTTATTACAAAGTCATATATACTGAGAGGAGGAGAGATAGAGAGGAAATGGAGCTGCCGGGATTAGAACCAGCAGCCATATGGGATCAAGGCGAGCACCTTAGCCACTAGGCCATGCTGCCGAGCCCAATTATGGTGAATTTTTAAAGATTCAAATGTTTAAAGAGATGTAAATTATAACAAACTTGATTTAATTCTCGTGCAATGAATATATAAGCTGAATTTTTAATCTGTATCCCATAAACATCTTTAATTAATAAGTATATATTATAATAAAAGTACAAGAAGACAAAGCTTTAAAAGGAGAAAAATAAAAAGACACTAATGTCGTTTGATGTTAGGACTGTGGTTGTGAAGAGGTAAGACAATACTAAGAGATAAATGGATTTTGATAAATTGTTTTGTCAAATTTACATAGTATGGGATTTGCCACTAGTAAGAAACTAAGAAGTAATGGAATTAGGATTTTCTAAAACTACTATCTTCATGAAATGATTGTGTTTGAATAGATTATTAATAAACTAAATAAGTGCAATATAAAACTTAAAAGGGAAATATTAGGAGTTTCATTATAAGGAGAACAATATATTTGTAATACCAACTACTATGAGGATAATTTCATATAATAAAATAATTGTTCACATCCTAGGTCTAGTCAAAAAATGATGTAAGGCTATTTTAAAACTGGTCAAAACTGAAGCAGATTGTAGATAAAATATGACTGGTAACAATCTGCTTTTGTGATTTGTTTTGGCCAGACTCTAAACCAACTAATCCAATCAATTTCAGTCTGTAAGGAAGAGCAATTTGTTTAAGTAAAGAAAATCTTTACTATTTTAGGACTAATGTCTATCCATATGGTAATCTAATAAATATAGTTTGTTTAAATTTCTAATATTTTTTCCTGAAGGATCCTATTTTCTCCTCCACATGTTCTTGATATTTGAGCACAACTAACACATTTTAAAAGTAAATTTTGTGCAGGTGACCCAGCAGGAAAAAATGGATTTCCTTCAACAAGTCTTCTAAACATGTATTCCCCTGCCCGAACAGTTTGTAATATCAAAAGATGAATAGATGTGTGCATCCCTAGGCTTAGTTGTCTCTCTCTGGGCTTTTGTATGTCCAAAGGTTATGACAAACATTTTGAGGAAAAAATTGTTCTCATTGAACTTGTGAGAGAGAAAGAGAAGTCCTGTCAGCTGGAATAAAAGTCAGTTCACACAACACCATACAGCAATAGATGAAAAGTGCATGAAAAATCTGTATTTTTAAAAATGTAATATTTATGGTTAGTATTCCAGGAAATGATACACTTTTTGAAAATAATCCATTTGAACTACATTTTCAGAATGTTCTCCTAAATATGAAAATTCCCTCCTCCATTTATATTTATACGTAATATGAATATGTATTTATATTTGTTATATATTTGTTATTTAAAATTCACTCAGTTAAACTACAAATGTTTAAATTCAATGGATACTCGTGCTCATGTTTATTAATGTTGTTGTTGCTCCTTTTTGCATGAGGCTTGATTGTGGGGCTGATTCTAGTAAATTATGATATTTAAAATTCAGACTAATTCCCCTTCCAATGCATAGGTATTTATTTTGGACATACAAGACGAGGAAAGTTTTTTTTTTTTTAAGGCCAGGACTAGAGATTGCAAATAAGATATAATGAATCCCCAAAGTTGCCAGCACCTAACATGATGTTACATACCAAATAATTATTTCTCTGTTAGTGCTGGTTTCTGGTTAAAATTATCACCATATACAGTATTCTGTGCATACTTCCATTCTGCATGTAAACGATGCCCATTAGCTTAAATTAGATAATAGAACAGAATTTAAAATTTCCTTAGTGGATCATAACTTAAAAAATCCAAACCAAGTAAACTGCTTTAGCGTTTTTGTTTTCATACTGCTATAATTCTGCAATAATATCTCAGTAGTAAATTTCTTTGTCTTTCTATTTATAATTATTTTTCTGTGGTTTGACTTGGCAGGTTGATTCTGATCTATTCCAGTTTTGCATGTAGTAAATTAATGAATTAAAAAATAAGATATTTATATTTATCAGTATGTTTAAGAACTATACTTATTATTGAATGTGAGTAAATCTTTCACAAGTGAATGATTATAGTGATAAGATAGGAATGTTTCTAGACTTTTTCCTTGGATCCCTTTCAGAGTAAGTTGTTTGATTTATAAAAACAAATATTTGTGTATTTATGGTTTAAATGCTGTTGTCCTGAGCCAAAACCACGATGATTGCTAAGGACTCTGCATCTTCAGATTCATACTTCTACATACATAGATTCTTTTTAACTTTGTACTGGTTCTGGTATTTGCTTTCAGTAGCATCCTGCACAGTGGATGATATGTCACTTTCAATATTTAATTTAAAAGTACCCTGACTTCTTTCTTGGGTGTTCTTACTCTTTTTCTCCTTAATTACTGAATCTTGAGATTTAGGTGTGGTGAGCGAAGTACGATGTTTAGTATTGAGTAGCTGTATGAAGAGGCTCATATCACAGAAAAAGAAAAAAATCCTACTGAAAAAACCTCCTTGTGGAACTTGGACATGGCATGTGGGAGCTCTTTGGAAGATTTGTGGGCTCACCTAAAGTAGATGTTCCCTCAGTCAATCTTCCCTTAGAGCTGTTCTGAGCTGACAATTTGATTGTAACTTCACAAGTTAGCTTATGCCAAAACCATCCAGTTAAGCTGATCCCTGATTCCTGAGCAATGAGAATTCAGTTGCTAGCTTCTTACAACTTTAGGCTACTGAGTTTCAAGCCAATTTATTCCATACTAATAAAGCATTAGTTTGTTCATCTTAATAGGCACCTCCAAAGTGTGCCCACAGAGTTGATGGTTTTTTTTTAAAGATTTATTCATTTTTATTGGAAAGCCAGATCTACAGAGAGGAGGAGAGACTCTCAGAGAGGAAGGTCTTCCATCCGATGATTCACTCGCCAATTGAGCCGCAATGGCTGGTGCTGCGCCAAGTGAGCCGCTACGGCCAGTGCTGCGCCCATCCAAAGCTGGGAACCAGGAGCCTCTTCCAGATCTGCACACAGGTGCAGGGTCCCAAGGCTTTGGGCCGTCCTCGACTGCTTTCCCAGGCCACAAGCAGGGAGCTGGATGGGAAGTGGAGCTGCCGGGATTAGAACCGGCGCCCATGTGGGATCCCGGGGCTTTCAATGCGAGGACTTTAGCCGCTAGGCCACACCGCCGGGCCCCGAGTTGATGGTTTTAATGTAGTATTATCTAGCATTAACTTTTTGCAACCCGTTTTGTAAGCAGGGAATTATAGTGTGTATTGATGCTTTAAAATGAGGACTATGTTAATTTCAAGTTGTTTAATTATCTTTCTGATATCTAGTTGACTTGAATATTAGTATATAAACCCTTGTATTTGCTCATGAGTTGGTTAATGTTAGGGGTCAAACCTAAAACAACAATACATATAGATATTCTAAAAAAAGCAAAAATTGAAATAATATTGTCAATCTTTTACATTATTCTAAGTGTATTTTGTATAAACAAGAAGACATTGAAAGCAAAGTAATAAAATTGACATCTATGAATTGATCATCAAAATAAATACATCATACTTCGTAAGATTTCAGGTTCTATTGGTACTAAACCTTTAAGCAGTGTATTGAGACTATATATCTATATGATAAAATCATACAACTAGTTAGGAAACAGCAAACAAGGATGTGCTGTAAAAGGGTGTCTCTGGCATAATTTGTGCAGATTTGCTTGATGGGTAGATTTCACATGCAACTGGTCAAGTTCCTTGTATTTACCCTCTTCCCATATTTAATTTGGTGTCATACGTTTTGGACTGTTTCTCTAAGTTCTTGCTGTCTTTCAGCAGTTAATACTTAAAAATCACATAAAAATTTAGAAATTTTGTTACTTATTTTCCCGTCTCAGAATTGTTTGCAAAGTTGTCTCCTGTTACTGCACAATTATAATGTAATCCCACTTATTTATAATAATTATTTTTAAAAAGCTATTCATTACAAAGATTAATTGATGCACATACTCCCCATAGCTCTTTCAATTATTGCTTTAAAATGGCTAATTGTTAAAATTATTATTCAATTGTTAAAATTATTATTACTAGTGATTTTGTCACCATATCTACATCACTTTGTAGAAGAGAATGTTAAAATTCCTTGGTGTCACTGCTCAATTGTATTGAATTAAATTAAATATTGTTTGGCCTGAAAGGATTTTCAAGAAATGGCCTTCTGAAACTCATGATACATGACATATGGCACACTTATTTTGTAGTAATCTGTAAAAGTCATGTATTGAATGTATTCTATCAGAATTAGAACTAGGTTATATTCCCTGGCTTCCAGCAATCTGGTTTTTTGTATCATAGGCACTAAAATTTCTTTATATAACTCTCTCTCTCTCTCTCTACATATATATATATATGTATGTGTGTGTGTGTGTGTGTGTGTGTGTATATATAAATACACACACATATATATTTATTTTTTTAACATATAAAAATATCATATGTCTTTTATTCAGCTTTTCCTCTGCAATAGCATGTTGCAAAACTAACGTTAAGATCACACCTTTAATGTTGACATTGATATTCTAAGGATATGAGATAGTTCTGTGACCTTCATACTGTGCTTTAATATTATCTTCATTTACCTACCCTTCCATTCGGTATAATTAAACACAGACAACTGGAAATCTGTTCTCCATTTCTTTATTACTGTCATTACAATAATAATATGTAAGTGGAATATTTCAGCAGGCAAACTTTTGGATTGTTATGTTCTTTCCTATTAATAATCTGAAGAGTCATCTCAGTTGCTGGGTATATAAATAGTTGATTTACCTTGGTTACAGATAAGTAGCTCATGACCTGGATATGCCACCATTACACACATATATTTATATAGAGACTCAGGAAGTCCAAAGCCTGTGTACAGTTTGCTTTAGCAATTGTAGGGAATGTCAGGGCATGCATTTTGTGTATTAAAAGTTGCTTCATTTACATTCATAACTTTTTCATATATCCATATCTTCATTGTCCCTTTGCTTAGTTTTTAAAGGTTTATTTGTTTTAAAGAGTCATATACATGTACACACACACACACACACACACACACACACACACATGAGAAAGACAGAGGTGTCTTACCTCTGCTGGTTCATACCTAAAGGAGCAAAGTGGTCATTACCAGAGCCAAAACTAAGGAGCTTCATCCTGGTTACCCCGGTGGGTGTCAGGAGCTTCAGCATTGGAGTCATTTTCTGCTGCTTTTCTCAGGCCATTAGCAGGTAGCTGGATAAGAAGCAGAACTTCCTGGAAACATACTGGTACCTGTATGGGTTGCCAGTGTTGTGGGCTTCAATTTCAAGCCTTATACCACAAAGCCTTCTTCTCCAACCCCATCCTTGCCTGTTAAATTTTGTGTTTCTACACATCTTTCAAGCTTTAATCATAAACTATATATGAGAGCTATAAAATAAAGTACATTTTAAAAGTTCTTTTCTATGATTTAAATTTATTGCTTATGTTATTCAACCCTTAGCTTTCTCCTTGTTAAGCTAAATATCTGTAATTTGCAACCTTGTTTTGTTTTTTATATGAAAAGTTGTTTTTGATACACTTTGATTCTAGAATGCAGTTTTTCATTCTGTTGAACAACTTATAAAAGATTTTATTGGCTCATCTATTTTATTTAAGGTGCTTCTAGTTCTACTATTTATTGGATCTCTGAAGTATTCTTAGTTGAAATGTTGAGAAGGATTTTAAGTACAGACTTTAAGAAGCCATATTTCAAGACTATACTTTTTGACAGCTGTGAAATCACAATGTAATTGCATCATAACTGTGAAATATGACTTTTTCTTGCTTGTAAAATGTGTATATTTTGCCATGTCTGACAGTTATACAATAGCTACAGGGCATTCCACATTTCCTATATAATTAAGCTGTAATGACCCTCTTGTCAGATTGTCCTGTTAACCAAAAAGATAATCAGATTAAATAGGTAACATAAAAACAGGTAATTTGAAAAATAAAAGTATACTTCTTAATTATATTGGGACATAACATATGCATGTAAATATGAATATAAATATAAGAATTTATGGACATAAATATGAAAAATTCATGCTAAATGATTTTATAGATTTTAATATAAAGCATTATGTTTATTATGAAAGAAAATGCTAGGTATGCATTTTCAAATTAAAATTTGAAAAAATAGTTTAATTGATAATCACAGTGGAAGGCAGGTATTTTATATGAATGGACAGAATTTTCCTCTTCCATTAATATCACATACACTTAGCTCCATTGACTGTTGTAATTTAGATATATAACTATGAGAGTTCAAATAATTACCTGACATATCATTTACAGAGGAAATTATGTAATTAATCCTTTCAGAGAAAGATGGGCTTTAGATACAAATCATTCAGTAATAAGTTGGGACATGTTATCATAAAAGGAATGCAAATGCCATTGATTCAGACTTTTTAATTCATTTGATAAGCACTTTAGGTTATAAAGTAGAAAATTAATTGCAGTGATTTTTGTAGCACTTTAAAAATGACAGAATAAGAGATAGTGATTTTGTGACAAAAAATTGGTTTTATATTTAATATTTTCTTTTGGAAGAATAAATATGATTTTATTTTTTCTCTTCAGGGAGTTAAGAAGTATGCCACTGTATAATTTTAATTAGTCTTATTCTTTCTTAAGATACTTAGACTTCATTCTTGACCTCTAAAACTAAGGGATAGGGTAGATGTATAAAAGTATCTATAAGGCATAAGGGAATAAAAAAGACTGTGCAGCCAGCTGATGGAAATTCTAGGTTAAGCCAGGATATTTAAGTGTGTTATTATTTGACCAAATTGGAAGCTTTCAACTCAAAAGGCACAGATAACTAAAGAAATGCAAATTTGAAGTACTACAATGCACACAAACAACTCATTCAAGCTATTCATTATTACTGAAAGATAGATGGTGAATCATGGGAGATGAAGGGGACTGGAGAAGCATAGATAGACAAGGAAGTGTAAAAGTTGGAAATATATCCTGATTCCAAATATTGCTACAACACAGAGATTCTCCACACATAGACTTTCTAAAAGAAAAATTGTCATTCCTTCTTTTTATTTATTTATTTATTATTTTTAATTCATTAATTACATTGTATTATGTGACACAGTTTCATTATCAAAATTCCAAGTTAATCTCTTAGCATATTATTAAAGCGTTTTAAAAATGCTTATATTAGTAATGCTTGGAGGCAATGGGTGGTGGTTCACTTTCTTGGGTGCTTGTCACTTCATATGTATATATAGTCTCAATACACTGCTTGAAGGTTTAGTACCATTAGAGCCTGAAATCTTACAAAGTATGATGGATTTATTTGATGAGCAATTCATAGATGTCAATTTTAATACTTTGCTTCTAATATGTTTTCTTATTTATACCAAATACATTTACAATAATGTAAAGGATTGACAATATTATTTCAATTTTTGTTTTTTAGAATATCTATGATATGTACTGTTGTTTTAGGTTTGACCCATAATATTAACCAACTCATGAGCAAATAGAAGGGTTTATATACTAATATTATTAATTAATTATAATTCATTGTCAATTATTATTAATTCTTTAATTTTATTAATATTTACTAATATTCAAGTCAACTAGATATCAGAAAGATGATTAAACAACTTGAAATTAAAATAGTCCTCTGTGAAAAACTTTGAAATCTGTTCTCATTTTCTTTTGCAATACACATTTCAGTTTACTTTAGAAGTACCTTGTATTTATAATTTGTTTCTGATGCATTATAAAGGTATATATTGTGTGCTAGATAGTGTGAATATTAGTAACTTTTATGTAGCATACCTTCACAGACCACTATTTACATAATTCCTGTGAATAAATAAAAGTATGCAAAGAAGTCCTATAAAATTTAAAGCAGTTTCATGCTAGTATAAAATGTAAAACAGATCACTTCTCAGCCTTTTGGCTAAGATCAAGAGTAAAATGTAAAACCTAAAAAAATGGGTCAAAGATACTCATGGGCATAAGAAATATTCACTATATATTTTACACAAGATTGATATTTGATTCAGTATGTTTCAAATGCTTTAAAGGGAATTTAAGTGATTAGGGCAGAGAATATAGGTACAAACAGTACTTATTCTATACTTAGTTTTACATCTGTTGCTTAATATCTTTTGAGTCAAAAATTAGTTCAAATAAATTAATAATACATGCAGTTTCAAAATACTGGTTCCCGTTTTTCACAAAGTTAAATACACATCATGAAATGCTTTGAAGAAAATCCAGATGGCATATATTTATAGCAAAGAGAGAAAAAAAGTGTGAGAATTCCATTTTTCTTCAATTATTACTTACTCATAATAAATTAGTAACATAAAAATTTAAGACATTGTTAGTTGTAATTCATCATCTGCTTTAACAAAAAGATGAAAAATTTCATTATCTGGAAATGTTGCTAAAAATTAAATGTTTACTAATGAAACATGTTAAAAATTCTTTGAAACTAAATATCAATAGGTAAAGTTCAAATTTAAGAATAGCCACAATTTAACATTTGTATATTCTGTCATCTTATTTAAAGGAAATTTGTACATAATTCAGGTTTCCAATTTGTGTCTAAGTGAATAGATAGTGTCATCTGCCCACTCCCTCCACGCCCTGCTGTGTTAATGTAGCTTTAAAAAAAAATCCAGAAATAGTGGCTTGCTTTTTAACAGAGAACTAAATTCCAGTGAGGAAAATGAGTATAAAAAGTGTGTGTGTGTGTGTGTGTGTGTGTTTTCAAAGGTAAGACATATAGCTTTTTTTCCTAAGAACCAATAGGACTATGAAGTTTTCAATCAGCAGAGTAAGCTACTTATTCTCTGCTTCACATAAGTCAAACACCATTTCAACTCTCTGTTGCTTTGAGTAGTTCATTACTATGAGCGAAAGAATTATTAGAAGAGTATGGGGTTTTGCATTTTCATTATATTTGCATAAACTTTTCTTTTAAGATAATAAAGGTACATGCATGCAAATTTTTAAATGTTTTAGTGTTTTCCTGTGCTGCAGAAACACATGAAAGTGAAGACATCACAACATTGAAAGTTTGTTTTCCACTAGCGTCTAAATGTATTAGTGCATATATTTTTACCGCACATAAAGCTCATCTTAGCCCACAGTAGTGATCCCTGGGGACCTTACTAGCCAACGAAAATGGAAAAAAAATCTTGATTGAAGTTTATAATAACAGCTGTCTATTTTATGTTATCTCTTCTGGGAGTGAAATGCTGTAGTTTCATTTAAAAATGAATTTCCCCAAATAGTCATACTTTCTATGACTACTTGTCCAGATTTTCTGGGTGGTAGGTCTTAATGTGAAAGCTGTCTGACTTTTAAAGTGGTGATAATACAAAGCTTAGATGGTGAAATAGTGTAAATAAAAAGTTTAAATTGTATAATGGCATTCTCCAGAACAACTTGTAAACTTGAATTACTTGCTAGTAACTGTTATTTCTTTGTTTTGTTTGAAAATGCCTGCAGAATCATGGTCTGGGCAATAAGCCAAGAATGTGGACCTCACCACAAATCTTTCATGTCAGTGATGCAACTACTTGAACCACCGCACGCTGTTTTTTAGAGAATGCATTAACAAGAATGTAACTCAAACCCAGGCATTGCAGTATGGGACATGGACATACCAAGTGATATCTTAACTTCTGTGCTAAGTATGCATACGGAGATATCTTGATTGATAAAGTGGCTTGCCATTTTTGTCAGTGTTATTGTTATTACCCTTTTGAACAATACACTAAGTTGAAATATGTATGTCAGTGATTATGTTTACTCATCACAAAAGTCCCTAATAAATAGGTAAATATGGTTAACTTTAAAGATGGAGGAGACTCATTGGTTTAACAACATGGAATTCCTACCTGTTAAATTGAACAATATTTGAATATTTTTCTGTCAGTGTAATACAGACTGCAATACACAAGAATTAACCCTTTTATCCATCTTTTCCTTTAATCTAGAAGCATTTTTCTAGCCTTATGTAACAATGGAAGACCATACTGAAAATGGATTTACATGATTACTCATAATGAGACATAACTTTCAGGGACTGACATGTTTTTCAAAATTCAGAACATTTTCAGAAGCAGTGTTCTTTAATCAAGATAAATGGACCAGAATCAAGTAGTAATGTTTCTCAGAATCACACTTAATAGTCCATAAATTTTTACTCTCTCTATTGTGACACACTTAGGCAGTGGTCTTGAAAGGAATTCCCAGGGGGGAAATACTCCACTTTTGTCAGCTAAAATAAGCAGTGAAGTCAGAGAAGTGAAGAGCAAAGGGAAGTAGGTTCCTCTACCACTTGAGACTTGAAAAATATACAGACTGGAGCCCTGTTTTGGTGTTGTATGGAATAATTTTTTTTCTATTCTGCTTTGAGTAAACGGCATGCATTTTATATGTATTCTCTTTCTGTATCATATAACATCATGAATTTACATTTGATTCTAAGCTATTTGAATATTCACATGGTGGAAGACTTTTGGGGGATCAGCATTGTAGTGTATTGTGTTAAGCTGCCTCCTATGATGCTGACATCCCATGTGTGCTACTGGTTCAAGACCCACTTGAATGTAACTTCCAATGTAACTCCCTGCTATTTCACCTTGTCAGGCAACAAAAATGACTTATGTGGAAGACTCAGATGGAATTCTAGGTTCCTGGCTTGGGTTGGCTAACTCCAGTCATTGTAGCCACATGGGAAAAAAGTGAACCAGTGGTAGGAATATATCTTTCTCTATTTCTCCATGACTCAATCGTTCTGCCATCAAAAGAAAACAAACAAATCATTGAAAGAAGAATAAATACATCTTCGTAAAGAACCATTATCATTATTTCCAACTAGAGTAGTAAAGTAATATCCAGATGCAACCTTTATAGAGGAAGTTAGTATATAATATGTGTATTTTAGATAGGAATGTTTTGGTTTATGTCAAGAGATGCATAAGAAACTTCCAGAGTAGTTGAGTAGTATTTCACATAGGTTAACACTCTGGAATATATAAATTATTGATAAATTGCAGAGGATCTGAATTCAAGTTCTTAGGTCCCTTTTTTTGTGATTTTAAATCTCCAGCCCGAGCTAATTAATTCAGGAGTAGAGCAAAGCTGGAACACTGGACCATCTATCTAGGAGATTTTAACTAGAATCAGCAGATCTCAAATTGGTACCCATATTGGTTTCCAGCATCACAGGTCACAGCTTTATCCACTGTGCCACAGGTCTGGCACTAAATAAATCTTTTAGATATATTTATTTCAAAAAATATTTACTCACATATTAATGGTTTTCTTATGTCAGATTTACATTTTTTTTTCAAATCAGATATCTGTGTTTGGGTATAGCAGAACAAGATTTTGAAAGGTGATTTTGCAATCTTTAGCATTGTTCCCACTGCCTCTAAGCATTCTGAAAAATCTTTATATTCCTGTTCTGTCACTCTTGGAAGATTAATTTTTGCTAATAAATAAAGCACACACTTATGGTAGTCTCTCCCTAAGAGGGACTGTGATAGTCAAGGGGTATGCTCCAGGGCTAGGCTGCTGGAGACTGCTCAATGCCACCCCTAGCTGGCTGGAAAACCTCCTTGTCACTTTTGCAGCTGACATCCTTTCAGGATTCACACAAGTTCTCTCCAAAATAAACTTCTATAATGCAGGTGAGATCTTCCCATTCCTTTGTTTAACACCATTAACTGGACATCATGTAATATAAAGCAAGTCTCAAATTACCAACAACTTAGTAATGAGACTTCCAAAAGCGTACTAGTGAGACTTTTTTCACTATTGTTTTGGCTTAGCATACAGTCCTCTTACTTCACTATCTTTAGTCATACTAACAGATTTTAAGTGCTATGAAAACTGGTCAAAATATATCTTACCACATAGTTTCTGTCTTTCTAAGAAATGATAGCCCTCCATTTCCCTAGCCTAAATGTGGTTTTCAGGAGGTAGCATTTTGCTATCATTCCAGAGTAAGCTCCAATTTCTCCCAATGAATTTCTTTTTTCTTGACATCCTGTTGCCAGTTTCATGTAACTCATTATATGTAGAACCTGCTATTTTTTTTGCGTGTTTTCTGCATCCTGCAGTAGATTTATCTCAAGGAAGAAATTGTGTTGTTCACGGTGACAACTGAGCCCATAAAAATCCCATATTTAATAAATATTCTTGAATATGTTCAGCAAGATATTATATAAAATCAAACATTTTTATTTCTCCTTAAAATTGTCTTCAGATACATGTATATACATTTTTGATTGCCTTTATTTATTTGAGAGAGAGGAAAGAAAAGAAACATGGACATCTTTCATCCAGTGGTTCACTCTCAAAATACCCGCATATCCAGGGCTAAGCCAGGTAGAACCTAGAAGCCTGATCATAAATCTCCATTTCCCACTTGGGTGTCGGAGATGCTAATTGTTGTAGTACCATTCACCACCTCCCAGATACGTGTTAGGAGGGAGCTGAATCAGAAGTGGGGAACAGGTCTCTAAACTTGGAAATACAAGTGTTTTTTCCATGGCGATTAACTGCAGTACCAATCTCCCATTCCACCAGCAGTTAAGTTTAATTCTGTTGTTTCTAATATTTTTAAAATGATTCATTTTGAAATAATGTATATTCTGCAACACTGTGTAAGCTTAGGAATTTAACTGCTCTGTGTCCCAATTTTTTTGTTGTTATAAAATGCAATAATATTCACCCTATCACCCGGCCTTGATATGATATATAACACAACTCTTTACAGCACTCACCAAGCTTCCATTATTTGGCAAAAGACAACAAGTAGCAACTGTATCTGTTTTTCACTGAGCAGCAGTTGTTATTTTCACTATTAGATGAATTATCTTGCATTTTAAAGTAAGTGTTGATGTAAGTACCCTACATTTTTATCAAATAATTAGAACATATTATATTGTTCACAGATACAATAATGTTTGCGGAACAACATGTTGTACATAGCATAGTGTTCACATTAATGAAATTAATGGTAAGCATTTGTGAAAGCATCTAATATGAATTTATACTATCACCTTTAATCAAAAATAGTGAATAGTATGGGGCTTGAATAGATTTTAAACATTAATAAATAATCTGATAGAATCCATGGGTCTTCCTTAAGATTTTAAGTTTAGAAAACTTAAGAAATAGATACCAAAGCAAACTGCATAGAAACGTACAGTAACACCTTCCCTTGCTACCTATAGCACTTTGTTTGCAGTGGGAAATGATCTTTAAGCAGATGTAAATTATTTAAAAATATTATATACCGATGTGCTTTGTAAACAACAGCTTCATAAAATAGCAATTTCAATAATTAGTTGATTTGTGTTTTTATTTTTTCATGTTCATGCAACATTACACAGAGAACAGAATCAGTACAATTCATAGATAAAATTCTAAGACTGTCTGACACTTCCCTTTTTCCTTTCCCAGCCACTCCTTCTTTCTTACTTTTTCTTTCTCTTTCAGTTTCTAAAATATTGCGATAACAATATTTTAATTTGTTTTGGAACCTTAGTTTTACTGAATTTTGCATTTTTCCCTTAGCTATGTAAAAATCTCATAGTAATGTAGTATAAAGCTTTATTAATCAGAATGTTAAGTGGGAAGTTTAATTCTATTTTATTTAACAAATAAAAGGTACTGCTTTGAAATTATGACTTTACTTACTTAGTAATAGCTAGAAATTAGAAAGGCAAATGACTACATGCTTTCTGCAATAAAATTGAATGAAAATCTCTTCATACTTCCTAGAATAGAAGTGATATAATTTCTTCTTCCACAAAAAAAAATATTTCAATGCCCTGCTTAATTCCCGAGGGTTGTATGCATGTTGACCAATTCACAAGCCTGACCTAGAGAACATTATATTAAATGTGAGCTTTTGATGACAACTCTCATGAGATTTTAATATTTTAAATTGACTACTCTTAGATTATATAAATCAACTTCTAAAATCATTAATTCTAATAAAAATACATCATAATTATGAAATCAAGTCCTCATTTGTTTTTGGAAACAATTATGCATGGCTTCTAATAGAAGTGCTGATAGTCCTTTTCTGTGGCTTATCATATACTCAGGAGAAACAGATACAAAGTGTGCAACATATTCTCCTTGATTGCCTATAAACTCTTTGATGCATTTCCACGTGCTGAATATGGGTTGCCTCAGTGCATTTCAGAAATAAATTCTTTGTATCTGATTAAAATGCAGATGAGCATCATAAACTATAGTAATTTGAAAGGACTGAACTCATGATGCAATCTGCCTCCATCTGTTCTCAGGTATGAAGCAATAGGGAGTTTTGCTGCAAGAACCACTGACTTCAATTTAGGTTTTGAATTCAGGAATTAAACATGCCTATATGATACCCCCTTTTTAAAAACTTCACTCTTATGTCATTTTGTTGTATGCTTATGTAAGTTTAGGCCATCTGCATAATCATATTGCTGCTAATTATGACAAAATAACTTTAGTAAATTTCTTGCAAATATGGAATGATACATGTATGGGGGGAACATATCTAAATTATTGGCAGGGGTTTGAAAGTGCTGTGAAATTAAATTGCTGCCACAGACTCATTTCTTTAATAAGTTATTTGCCATTTCTAGCATTTTTCAGCAAAAATGAGAGCAGTGAATTGAAGCCATATGTAGTGAGGAGGAATAAGTTAAATAGCCGATACTCCTGTGAAAGTCATAGCTCCAGGGTTGGGAGCAAAAACAGCAATTGTAGAAGAAATATACTTTGCAAGGAAAACGAAATCTCTTGCCTAATAAATGTGTGGTTCAAGGGAAATCTTACGATTTCTTTGAGCTTCAATTTCATTGTCAGTAAATGGACATTATTAATGTGCATCCGAGAGGATTGTGGCTGGGCAGAATCAAGGCATCATATGAATATTACTTGTGTTAAATACACGTCTTTTTTTCTATTTTTTCCATCTGCAAAGCTATGCTCTTTTTTTAATTATAAGGGAATTGAGAGATTTTAAATTCATATGCCACAAATATCCCCTGAGCTTACTTTCATTCATATATATATGTGTATGTATGTTATGTAAATATTCTCCAGAATGATTTTAATATTTAATGTTTTTGTTTCAATGTGAATACTGAAATGCAAAAGCGTATTCTGAGCCGGATAACCACCTGATTAACAGCTAGAATTTATCTGAAGTTGGAAGCATGTTACTTTGTTTAAAACATTTTTAAAAATTTTTTTGAAAATCTGATTTACAGAGAGCAAGAGAGAGAGAGAGAGAGAGATCGTTCATTAACTTATTCACATCCGAAATGGCCATGATGACTATAGTTTGCCAGGCCAAAGTCAGGAGCCAGGTTCTTCTTCAGGGATATGTATGGATGCAAGGGCCCGAGAACTTGAACCATCCTGTCCTTCTTTCCATGGCCGACGAGCAAAGATCTGGATCAGAAGTATACAGCTGAGACTCAGCACACTAAGCCACAACATTGTTCCCTGGAATCATATGACTTCTAAGTAGTAGTATTTTCCAATATTCAGGCTATTTGGAAAAGCACAGATATACTCCTCATGATATTTCATGAAGTAAGTAGACCAAACAAATATTTCAAAAGCCAAAAAGAATGATCACATTGAATCATCACATGGTCCACTGAAGTACAAAGTTAGTCTCATAAGTTTAGAATAAAATTTGTCATATTTAATTAATATGATTATCGCTTATCAAAATTTAATCTTAGCTTTTGATCATTTTTCATCTTACATTATATAAGAGGTAAACAAAACCCACCTAGAATATCTAGTTTTTTATATTTAGATCTAATTTTATTTAATCTTTAGAATGTTAAATATCTGATGGACACTAACTGTGGTTAAGACTCTGCTTAGGATTGCTATACCCCATCTTGTGGTGTCTGAGCTTGAGTCCTAGCTTTGTTCTTGAGTTCAGCTTCATGGTAAGGGGGCAGCAGGTAATATCTCAGGGATTTGGGTTCCTCTCATCAAACTGGAAGACTTGGGTGGAATTCCTGTCTCTTGCCTTCTTTTTTGCCCAATTCTAGGAGTTATATACATTTGGGGAATAAGCCAGTGGATTAAAGACTTTGCTTCTCTTCAAAAATAACTAATTTAAAAATATTTACTAAAGAAAAAACATTAAATTACCTGTTCAAGTCTAGATTTTGATTTAGAATCATACTTCCAGCTATGTAAATAAATATATATAATAACAATTTTTAATTGTAAAATTGGCTACTTGTTTGAAAGAAGCCCAATCTTATACTGTTGATGAAGCAATATATATATATATAATGAAAAGACTATTTATAGTGTACTATATATATAGTATTCTGGGCTGACTTTTTTCTTCTTTCAGAATCTAGAATATGCTATTCCATTCTCTTCTGGCCTATAGACTGTCCTCTGAGAAGTCAGCTGAGTCAGGATTCGTCTATATGTCAATTGATTTTTTTCATGTACAAACACATTTAAGGATTTTTTCCTTGTGTTTGACTCTAGAGAGCTTCATCATCATGTTGTGTGGTGAGGATCAATTTGGGTCAATCCCAGTAAGAGTTCTGGACCCCTTCTGTGTGTTGCTTCCCAAATCTTTCTCCATATGAAGGAGGATTTATTTATTATTTCATTGAATGCATCCTTAAACCCAGTTTGTCTTTCTGTGCGTTCTGAAAGTCCCATAACTCTTGTATTTGATCTTTTATAAGTATCTCTTAATTCTTGAATGCTTTTTTTAGCTTGATGTATCCAGCAAAGCTTTCCTTTGTCTTTGAAAATAAAATAAAATTCTTCCATAGTAAACACAAGCTCAACGAATATGCCTCTTCCATACCTGCTCTACAAATGATAATTAAAGACATTGTCTTGACAGAGAAAAGGAATAGCAACTACCAAAACCAAAGGCAAATGTGAAGAACATCCCAATAAAAGAATACCAGAAGACTAAATCAGACAATAGACAATAAATTGCCAAAATCACATGACCGAGTTACCACCTATCCATATCAACTCTGAAACTCATCAATCAACCATCATAGATTAGCAGACTGGATCAAAAAACAAAATCCACATGCATGTTGCCTACAGGAAACAAATCTCGCCAATAAAGATCAGTGGAAACTATATCTTACGGATTTCAAAACAGTTTTTTATCTCATATTAAATTATTCACTGACTCATAGATGAGATGGTAGCATCATTTTCTTCAAGGTTCTTGATTTTCTTTTTCATTTCTTCAGCTGCACGTTAGTCTTTCAGTAACATGTTATTTAACTTCATGCATTGTCCTGTCATTATATATTATTTTTATGTAGAATTTAACTTAAAGATATTTCTGATTTTACAGTGTCTCCTTTTGTTAGATTTGCTTGATTTCTATTCTTAAAATGTCCCTTTTTGTTAGAGTTGCTTGATTTACCTAAAAACATTTTAATATTGTAGTGTTGTATTCATGTTTAACTTGCTATTACCTGGTATAGTTAGAGAATCATCTGTTCTCTTAAAGCTTCAACTCTAAACCTCGAGCTAGGCATTATTGAATCACTACATTTGATATCGTCATGATATTTGACCAGATTAACACTTCAGATTATTCATTGAGTATACAGTAAATACATATATGTCATCATGATTATATATTTTCTAATAAAATTGTAATAGAAAGTTTAGTTCAGCACATTTTATGTTTTTATCATGTCAGTAGCCTGAAAATGAGAGGAAAATATTTTGAAACCAACTATAGTAATCTTTCTATTCTCTTCCAACTATTCTCTATTTACGTTCATGAATTTTACAGATTTGTAACTTTGGTGAGAGAGCAATTGGATTTTATTCATTCTTGAAGCAAACAAATTGACCCTGAATAGTTTTGCACTTCTGACTCCAGGGTCTAAACATACATATTAATTTTTCATCAACTCAGCTTCACCTTATGCTAAAATATTTTATTGAGTATTTCATGATTTCACATTGAAAGTTATGAAATTCATGAGGTATAATCAGTCTCATGAAGACTAGTATGTTTATCATCAATAGGAGCTTCCATCTAACTCTAAACATCTGAAAACACTGTATTTTAGTATACATATATATGTCTGTACATATATAGATACACGCATACATGCACACATATGTCCACATTATAATGTATTAACAGGAAGGCTTTCTGGACAACATTAAGATAAATAAATTCAATACATCTGCACTTCTCAGGAAAAGTTCTTAATTCACATTTATTATAACAAATAAAGAACTTTAGGATGTAAGCAAAAACCCATCTTTATCCTAGAAATCTATCCTGGAGATAACTTCCCCTTTAATCTGAAAGACACTGACTGCATCTTTCCTGGTAATTAAAGAGGGAATTGGAAGATATCAGCTTGAGTCAACTAATTAAAGACTAAGCATGTAGATACACAGTTTTATCTAGACACTGCCACACATCTGTTGCTTGTTAACTTGCTTAAATTTGCAGGTTTGTATTTTTAACACCAGAAACACTTAATTTAATATTATTAGTGATCGAGTGACTTTTTCATGTAATTCAAAGCATTCGTCCCAGAAATATATTCATATCAAACATAGGTGAGGTAAAATTTCCTGGAGAGTAACTGATGTTCTATTTAATATAAGGCAATATTCATGCAAAATGCAAGATGCATAGACATATAGGTAAACAAGTATATACATTCTCATGGATAACTTATAAAATGGTGACTAGTATACTCAGAAGTGAACATAAATTGCAGTAGGCAGGGCTTATTCCTGAGTAAAAGGAGGACTCTCAGTGAAATAGTTAAATATACCTTGACAATATGGCAGCTAATAGACAGACTTTCTACCTTCACCTTTACCTGCAATACCATGATGCACTTAAACAGCAGAAGGCTAAACTTTTAACTGTTACTAAAATACTATACCATTGTAATATGTTGGGACAATGATGGGAGGAGAAATGAGGAGGAGGAAAGGGGAGAGAAAGGAGAGAGAATCCCTTTATCTACAAAATTGTGTCATGGAAAAGAATAAAAATGATTTGAAAATGGCAACAAAAACCAGAGAGAGAGAGAGAGAGAGAGAGAGAGAGAGAGAGAGAGAGAGAGAGAGAAAGTTTTAGATACCTGGCTGGCGTGAAGGCATATATTAACATTCATTAGTATGCTATTTAAGCAGACTGGCCAAGTCCAATCACTTTCCTAGGGAAAGTTTGTATTATCATTAAGTAAGGAATCATCTCTGTAAATCAGGAGGCTCCATAGTACTTCACATGTTAGTTTGTTTTCAGTTGTAGGAAACAAAATCTTGCATAAGCAATTAGTGCCAGAAAGGGATTTATTTATAAGAATGTAAATGTTTACCTACAACTTGAAGGGCTCTAGGCTTAACACATAGAATCACTTCATGCAGAACTTGATTGCCAAGGAGCTGTAAGTTCTATGGCTGAGATCCAGGCAATAAAATGTCACAAGAGCAGTGGCTTCCTCTAGACAAAATGAAGCTAATTGTCTGATACTGGCATCTGCTGAAAAAATTCAATCAGTCCTGAGCTTCGTTGCAGCAAAAGCTAAATCAGAGGAAGAATGCTGTTGCCTGTGCTAATCCTTACTAAATCTCACCCCTTGTGTTTAACTGGTACTCTTAGTTTATGCTAAGATATTTTGCCATAAAGGAATGGTGGGAAAAGTTTTTAGCTTCCCAGCCTCTAAAAACCATACAGATAATACGAACTGTTAACAGACTGTGTTCACTAGACATGATGCATTTTTAATTCCTTTTGATAGCAAAATTTATATGTGCCTATTCAGTAGGTTAACCACATTCTTGCTTCTTTAGGACTTTATGCATTTCTTGTCCCACTGGCATAATAGCACCACTTTCATTCCTAAATGAAATGTGATTTAGGAGACAATTTCAATTTCATTTTACTTTTATGTATGTATAATCTGACCCTATAGAGGATAGAAAAGAGAGAAATACTATTAGCTGTTACATGTTATCTGATACTCAAAATGAGGCTAACAGGCATTATTAGAATTTCACATGACAGCATGCAAGGCTTGAAGTACTGAAGGGCTTATAAGAATTAAGAACTACCTGGAGAGTGCATAAACCAGGAGTGGGAGAGGCCTGGGAGGGAAATAGTGGGCTCCTCCCTCTTAGGTTACCACTTCCAAAGGAGGGCACGAAAACTAGGACAGGGGCTGGGGTGGCTAGACAGACACCCAACAGCATCTGTGTGGGCTGCATAGTGGAACTGGTTAGATGGAACAAAGCTTTAATACCCATTGACATGTACGAGAGTCGAATGGGGTGTGGGACAGACTGGACGACTGCTACACATACTGGCAAACCAGGGTAGGGGGCGGGCCTGGTTGGGGTTACTGTGGGTCGCTCCAACTAGGCTACAGCTCCCACTTGTTTATGCGAGGGCCGAGTATATGTGCTGGGCAGAACCAGGCTTGACTGCAACACCCATTGGTTCCAGTGGAAGTCGGGGCTGAAAACAGAACCAACCCAGCGATTGCAACCACCAGCTGATCAGGGCGATGGACTGTGGCGGGCTGTGTACTTGCTAGTACATACAAGAATCTGGTCTGAGAACAGCTCAGACAAAGTTTCTTTGGAGATCTCCCTAATTGAAATGCTGGACTCAGAACCCTAACCAAGAAAAGGCAGAAGACAGAACAGGTCAATCAACCATCTCAGCTATATGTAGGCAGCAAAATATGGGGCAAACGGAGACTCTATGATGGACTATGTCAATCAATGGATTCTTCAAAGACTTCATCGTGCTTGGAGTGGCAAGATTGGCAGCGATTCATCATTGGTGAACCATCAAAACCACTTGAGCAAGAACCTCGGAGCATGCCCTACACCGGGACCTGGGGTGGGTGGGAAATTGGGTGGGCCTTCTCCTTTAATACCCCCCTTTAAACATGAGGGAAACAATATGGAAATAATAGTCTTACCCCCTTCCCTATAGCCCTTGAACCTTTTTTACCCTAATTAAATATGTAAAGATTGTAAAAATATAATAAAAAGTAAAAAAAAAAAAACAAGAGAGCAGCGATGACTTTAAATTTAAGCCTGACTATTAAACAGTATAGATCTTATTAATTGGACAGCTTTTAACTACAATCAACCTTGTATTGATAACCATTTTTTCTACCAAGTTTGTTATGGAAGTGTGAATTTTATACATTAATTCTTCACTCATTAATCCATTATTTCATATTATTTAAATATATCTACTATGAGCCAAGCTATTTTCCATAACATAGGATATATTGTTATATATCAGACACTTTTTATCCATGTAAAGATAATAGTCCAGAGAGGTAATGTTTTTTTTAAAGATTTATTTATTATTATTGGAAAGCTGGATATACAGAGAGAAGGAGAGACAGAGAGGAAGATCTTCCATCCGATGATTCACTCCCCAAGTGAGCCGCAATGGCCGGTGCTGCGCCAATCCGATGCCAGGAACCAGGAACCTCTTCCGGGTCTCCCACATGGGTGCAGGGTCCCAAAGCTTTGGGCCGTCCTCGACTGCTTTCCCAGGCCACAAGCAGGGAGCTGGATGGGAAGTGGAGCTGCCGGGATTAGAACCGGCGCCCATGTGGGATCCCGGCGGGTTCAAGGTGAGGACTTTAGCCGCTAGGCCACGCCGCCAGGCCCGAGAGGTAATATTTTAATGGAAGAGAACCTGTGTCAAATGATAAGCTGTGATATATTGAAAAATGCAGCAAATCAATATGATTAGTCGTATATGAGTGAAGGCTGCAATAAAATCTAAATAACCACTGATAAAGTGAAGTTTCATCAGAGACATGAAATGTGTTAAATTATTGCAAAGTTATCTATGCAAGAACATTTAACATGGAGCAAGAGATAAAGGTAAACTGTGTGGCAAGAGTGAATTTGGGAAGTTTCAATGCAACAAGAAAAACAGCTGATGTGAAATGTGAAAAAGATGAAATGACTCAGAGAAACGTGTGTGTGTGTGTGTGTGTGTGTGTGTGTGTGTGTGTGTGTGATAGGAGGAAAAATTGTGCCCCTGGCCACAAAAGACTTTTGTTTGAAGTGATGTAAGGAAAGTAGCTTACGAATTTAGCCCTGTCACATTTCAGTGAACCCAAACTATTATCACTTGATCAGCTTAGTTAAAAGATATTATTCAATAGACTGAATAAAGGAGGTCATCTTATAATATTATGTGCATATTATATCATTTAGTAATCAAAAATTTTACCAATAAGTGTGGTAAGAATTTAAAAACGTTAAACATATGCAGTTTTTTAAAATTTGACTTATTTCTATTGGAAAGGCAGATTTACAAAAAGAACTATATACAAAGAGAATGATCTTCCAAATTCCAGTTCACTCCCCGAGTGATCAAAACTGCTGGAGCTGAGCCAATCTGAAGCCAAGAGCCAGGAGCTTTCTCTGTGTCTCCCATGTGGGTACAGGACCCCAAGGGTTTGGGTTATCTTTTACTGCTTTCCCATGCCACACAACCAGGGAGCTGGATGGGAAGTGGATCAGCTGGGACATGAATCAGTATCCACATGGGATATTAATGTTCACAATGATTTAGTCACTGAGCCATTGTGCCAGACCCTAAATGTATACATTCTTTGCATAAGTTGTAAGGAGCATTATTACTGGCTCAAATAAGGAATAATTTTTAATCAAGTAAGTTGTGAATGGTGACAATTGCATTACTTTGTTTATTATCTGAGTGGATTATCCAATGTCATAGAGATTTAGACATGCATCTGTATATGTTTATCCCCAATCTTAGACATTTACCACATACAACAAGACACACAGTAAGTATAAGATTGAGAGGATTATTTCATTTAAAAACAAATCAGGTGGTATGTTAGTGCTTTTATTTGATCGGGATGATACTCTGCTGGCTCTGCCATCAGACCAGAGAGGGTCTCCCCAATAAGTAGTTGTACTTGACTGGACTATAAGATGCTGGACTCTGCTTGGCATATGCTTGCAAAGAGGGAATCTCAACTGAACTTGAACTATGATTAAGCAACATGGTGGAGGAACCCACCATGTGGGGAGGTTGTGGGGAGGTGTGGGGAGAATCCCAGTTCCTACGAAATTACAACACAATGTAATTAATGAATAAACTTAATAAAAATAAAAAAAATCAGGACAAATGTAGGGAACATCTCTGTCTCTGATTCTTACTCTGCGTAGCAAATCAATAAACAAAACCTAAAATACAGACGAGTTGCAGATGCACTGGTCATCAAGAATAAACATACTTTCAGATAAAACAGAGAACTAGAAGTTACAATATTAGAGACAGATGATAATAGAAATTTCTATGGGATAGCGAAGTTGATTCAAAGGAAGTGAGCACAAGGGAGTGAGAATGGTGAAGGAGTCAACTTATTAACAGGGCTGGGTTTATATTTTAGTGACATAGGCTTTAAGTGAGAGTTTATCCCTCATTAAAAACATTATCCAGTGCAATTTAATTGAAACTCTTTCTTTTGGTGAGAATTTAGGATGTGCATAATTTGAAATATTCAAGGTCAAAATGAGTCACATACCTTTATTAGTGACATTGCCATCATCACTAAAAAGAAATGGCTCAAGGTCAGTCACACAATATTGAATCACATTTCATTAAGCCTGCAACAATTAGAATTAATAGAATTTTCAGAATGAATAAAGGATATACCAAGAATTTGCTGACTGGGTTGCAACATTATTGCCATGGATTAGATATAAAAATGACCCTAAGTAATTTTCTTGATAATTATGTGCTGGTACACAAGCTTTCAAATTACTTCACAGAAATACTTACCTAGGTAGTATGATGACATCTGAAAAAGCAAATGATTGTTATATCACATTCTTTATTACTAAGGAAAAGATTATGGCTAACATCAAATGAGAATATGCATTGTACTTACACATATTTTTTGATGTACCTCATTAAAATCAGAAGAGTTTGCAATTTTTTCCCCCAGTGGTTACGTAGCTTCTTCTGGAAATCAACCATTTATTTTAAAATGATTTTAATTTATAACTCTCTTTAGCTCGTTTCGTTTTTTCATTTTCTCTACATATCTATGAAGATGTCATTCATTATTTAGCATTCTACATAGAAGTAATATTATAATATTTCAAAATGAGAAACAAAGCAGCCTATTTATTGAGAAATAAAAACATCATATATATAATTGTAACAGATATACTGCAAACTGCAAAAGATAATACTGTAATTTGTCACATTCCATTAAAAATGAAAATGACATCATTATTCTAACCTGAAGGCAACATATAGAGCTTGTAATGCATCTTGTTAGTTGACTTAATTATTACATGCTTTGAATAGGAATCCAGTAGTATGCAATTGATTAACTACATTGTTAAATTATTTTTGAATGAACATGAACACCATATTACACTCTTTGTCAAACTGATAGCTCCTTTATTTATAAAGATAAAATGCTTTATAAGTACATGCAAAATTAAAAAAGACTCAGTAGTAAACACAAACTAGTATGCTTTTAATATTGTACCCTGTAACTTACATATTTTTGTAAGATAACTGTTATCAAAATAAAACTTGATTGAGAAAAAAGCAAATTGTGTTATATTAAAAGTTTATTCTTAAATTCATTGGAAAAAATCCATCATGGTGAATGTAAGGTAAAACGCTTTAAAGCAAAAGCAAAATCAGTTTATGAAGAGTTAGACATTTTTTTACTTATTCAAACTAACGTAGAAAAACAAATTTTTCACTAAATAAACTAGTAGTATAGTGATAAATAAATTATTTTTATTTGTTAAAATTTGCATGTATCACTCCTGTCAACAGTGCAAGAATATTGGTTTGGGCTCAGCCCACTCTGCTTTTCTTGTGCATTTTCTTCAACATTTCTTGCCATGTCACTTTTATATGGCATATGAGCACTGGCTGTTGGTGGATGCTTTCCTGCTTTTGATTATCTATATGTTATTCTGCATATCTCCTGTGATGTTCTGTGTTCTGATTTAATATGCTTTTCAGGTAAATGTATTTATGCTTGTGTACTTTAGCTAAGAAAAATAATTAGAATGTGTTCAAATAAAATGTTTTTCACACTAGGTAAAAATTAATCGTTACACTAGTCTAACAAAAGCAAATTTTAAAATACCTCTACATAGATTTCTGACCTTTAAGAGAAAGGCTAGTTTGAACCCTATAAGGAACATTTTCATAGAATAAAAAGTTTTACATTGTTCCAGTTATTATTTACCAGTCAATAGAATGCTTTGCTCGCACCAAGCTCTGAATGTATCAAGCAGAGATAAAGTGAGAAAGCTGAGCTTCTTGGTTCTTTATATCTCATATTCATGGCTACAAAACACATGAAGTGATGTAAAAATTATAAAAATATTAACTTTTGCTACTTTTTGTAATGGTGATAACTACTAATAAAACCTCATGATCATAGAAAAGATAAATGCAAATCTTCCTTTAAGCAAAATAATGAAAATCACTAAAAGATATGTAAATAGGAAAGGGTAGACAAATATACAAACTTCAACATTTTATTCTGATATTAAATTACATAAATTTAAATACACATAGATATAAATAAACATATATAAATATATAGAGAAGCTTTTCTATATAGAGAAACATTCAAAATAGGAATCTGACCTTGATTCAAAAAGGTCATTTTTTCATTGCTCAAACCATGATAGAAAATTTTTTATTACATTTCATTTTATGACATCATTTCATAGGCTCTGAGGTTCCCCCACCCCCTCCCTGTACCCTCCCCCATGGTGGATTACTCCACCTTATTGCAGTATTACAGTTCAAATCCAGTCATGCTTCTTTCATTGCAAGCATGGACCATGCATAGAGTCCAGCATCTTATTGTCCAGCTCAATTCAACAGTTTCTTGGGGAGACCATCTCTGGTCTAAAAGCAGAACTGGCAGAATATCGTCCCAACCAGTTAAAAGCCATAACATAACGTCAAGAATAGTTTACAACATTACGAAGTTAGTTAACACGGTATTGAGTGACCAGTATGCTAGAAAATGCAAGTTCTTAACCACATCCTGTGACTTCCTCATTGACATTTCAGTTTTAGTTTATATACTATTGGCTGCTCTACCCCTTAATATTGCAATAGGATACTATTCAGCTGTCTCATGTCTATTTTCATTTTTGTATTTAGCAGTTTATAGTGTTGAAGCATAATTTTACTGAACTTGGCAGATTTTAGGATAGTATAAACTGGCTTATAACTTTAACAAGGCATATGTCAACAATTGAGGCGCAGAACAGTTTTAGGAGGGGTGTGCAGAGAAATCTTCAATACCTCAGTGAGGAGTAACTTATTTTTGTGTCCTAAGTAGTAAGGTATATGTGAGTCCCCGCTGACCGTTTCCTGTCTGGTTCTAAGCTTTGCTTGCTGTTCTCTCTCTATCGTGTGTGTGTGTGTGTGTGTGTGTGTGTGTGTGTGTGTGTGTGTTTGGGAGGGGGCTCTGGAAGCGACCCTGATGGTCACTGCAGGAGAGGCTGGGGATCCAAAGTTGGAACTAAGTAAGGACCAGAGAAAGCTCCTCTCCCTAGTCCGGAAGGGAGTTTACTGTTCTTCTGGTTCTGCAGACTGCTCAGGGCTCCTGGCTGTTGTTCTGATGACATTGGATCCTGTGAGGAAGGATTTGGGCTCCTTTCATCCCATGTGGGAGATCCAAATGGGTGCGGATGACCTCATAGTTCTCAGCCTCCGAAGGCACTCCCAATTCCTCGCGGTCTGCTTGGCTAATGGGATGTAGTCCTTGGTGCCCATACTGATAGTCCTTGGTTGAGGATCCGGGAGTCTTCAGGGTTGGGACACAAGCCTCCTCCTGTCTCCCTGTTCCACTCTGGGGTCCCGCCCCCCCCCCCCCATGCTTATGATCTCCTGTTAAGAGGTTGTCAGGATCACTCTTGATTCCCCCTGTATGTCTTCGTAGTTTTACTTTTGTCTAATGTTGATTCGAGTCTGTTGTCTATAAGTTACCTGTTACGTTCTTGATAAGTTATACTTCACGTGTTCCTCACACATTCTAAGGAGATGGAAGATTTCTCTGTAATCAGTGAGCCAACAATCAATGTGAGTCAGACTGTTTATAACCTACATCAAATAATTGTAAAACCTAATACACTTTTAGGACCCTATGGTACTCGGTAATGGGGCAGGAGAGCAGAGAAATCTTCCATGATAGATAATTAAAGCATAACTGAGAATTTTATATTATGCTTTGAGAAAAATAAAGTTCTCTAAAAACTTAGTTTTGATTAATGCAATGTAAATTTCAAGTATTATTTCTTTTCACTGACACTTTCATAGAAATAGAAATTTGCTTTTGTGATAAGGTTCTTATAACCTTTTTTGTTGTTGGTATCAGTTGTGACTAAGTGTTTTTTAGAGTTAATTTTAGTTTTTGTAGGTCAAAACACAATTCTATCAAGCTGAGATGTAAAGATTATTTTTCTTCTACTTTCCTGCATTTATGCTGTCAAGTATTATCAAAATGGAGATTTATTTTATTTGGTTGCTCATAAGAAACAACCGGATTGTTTCTAAAATCCTAAGCAAATATTTACAAACATATGGCAATTGAAAAGTCATAATTTGGCAGTACAAAAACAGCCTGCTTATTCAGGAGGATTTTGTAATTTGAATATTGCTTGTGCTCTAATCTGGCAAGAAGATGTAATGTCAAATATCTGCTTTAGTTAGAAGAGACAGCCTGTGGTTATGAAAAAGTATTCAACCTACAGAGAACCATAGATAAATTCTAGTTGCAATAAATATTTTATGGTACAGCATCTACTTGAGGTTATTGTGATTATCATTTCATATTAACAACTTTAGATAAGACATTACACTGTATTATTCAGTTGCTACTGCATCCATTTTATGAGTTCATATTTAATGAGTTTTAAAATGTCTTCACATCAATAAGTTGCATTTTCACTAGGCAAGTGCATAAATCATCATTTATAAATCAATTCACATTGATTTAATGTGAATTTTAACATCTTTTATTGAAGATGTATTTATTTGCAAGGCAAACTTATAGGAAAAGTGGGAGTGAGATAGAACTTCCATTCACAAGCACACTCCAAAAATGGCCACAATGGCCCTGGCAGGCTGGCTGAACCCAGGAGCCTGAAGGTCCATCCAGGTTTCCCACTTGGGTAACAAGGACTCATGTGTTTACGCCTTACGTTAATTTCTCAAGTGATATGCTGGAGCTGGATGGAGCTGGAACAGAAGTGGAGCAGTCAAGACTTGTGCTCCTAAGTGTTGCCTGCAATGCAAGTGGCAGCAACTCTTTCTACACCACAGTGAAATGCCCTATGTGTATCTTAAATTTGCTTAATGTATCAGACACTTATATAATTTCTGGGCATTTCATGCCAAACAAATAATGCACGACTAAATGATCTAAAGAAAATGGACATTAAGGAATAAAACGCACAAAAATGCAATGTAGTAATACTGAAAAATAGAGGTAATTAAGCTGCTGGTAACAAAAGGCTTTAAAGGTTTGATTAAAGAGGAACAACTCTGGGGGAACATAGAGAATAAACTTGGAACATATTTTTGGGCATCAGAAATAGAGACTGTGTTAGTATGTTATTGTTAAAAGTCCATTACAAGCACAGCAAGAGGCATTCTACAGACTGTAGCTTGAAGATAGATCAGTTAATTGTTGCAAAACTAAAACTGTAGTGATGTTATCAACTCTTTTTCCTGTGGACAGAGAGCTTTATCATTATTTTAAGGAATTTGAGGTATGATGAATTTATGTCCTGATAAACCCATTTTAGTTTGAAAACATCATAAATTAAATAAATATTTAGTACATGTAACTTACCAAATATCAGAGTTTAACCTGGCCTATCTTAAAAAAAAAAAACTCAAGACACTTCCATAAATATATAGTTGGGAAAAAAATCACAAATGCAAAATCAATTTTAGAGTGAAGTGTTAAACATCTTATAAAATCTATGCTATATGCATATGTAAAAATATTGGCTATGCAGAACATGTTGATTATAGGTTGTTTTCAATAAGAACTCTGAATGCCTGGAAGCTGTGACAGCTGCTGCCATCCAGTACCTTTCTTGTGTGTATTGCTGAGCTAAAAATCAAAATTTGAAATATGTTTCTACAGAATGAGTATCGCTTTCACATCATCATAAAGTTTCAAAATCGTTCATTGAACCGTCTTAAATTGATGACATTTTGTAGCTCAGTATTACTTTTACTTGTTCCTTAATCTGGTGAGAACTGCATCATCGTAATTTGCAACTACTAAAGATATGAGCATCATTTCTCAGTCTATAATGCAGTGCACTATAGCTGAGTAATGGTAATATACTCTGGGAATACTATACCATGAAACAAAAATTGTAAGAGAAAATGAGGGCAAGATTCTGGATCCTCAGAAGATGGTATCTATATAGTAAAATGCTATTTTCTTTTTTTAAAGTTTTGCTTCAGGTTGAATTAAATTCTGTATTTCTGAGTTAAAGGTGATTGATGATGGAGCTGTGCCAAAAATATCCAAGTTTTTTTCTCAGCTATGTTTTTTTTTTTGCAAATGAGTGTGCATAGTTCTGATTGTGCTTATCAGTCCAATTTATTCTGCATTTTGTTATTCTTCATTAGCTGTGTCAAAATATTGTGGAGGGTTTATCAGAAGACAGATCTATTCACCTTTCATATATAGGTTCAGACTCAAGTTTATCTGAGATGGAATCCAACAGAATACACTTGTAACAGGTTCCAAGGTTATTCTGGTATTACTGGCCCAAAGATAACACTTTAAAATCCAGTGATCTGGTTAGTGAAAAATGCTTTAATGGACTCTTGGATAGGCTTAAATGTCCTATTTTAATTTGAAGACTATTAAAATTATTTATTTTTACATACATCACTTGTAAAATTACAAGAAAAATTTGGATTACCAGTAAGGGAAGGATATCTAATGTACACAAAAATCAACATTGAATGATTCTCAATCAATATTGAGAAATAATACTTTCAAAAATGCCTATCCTAGTTTGTCCATATAGGGTTAAGGATACCATAAAATTAAAGGTGGACATGAAAATGGCTGGGGATGAATCAGTGCTGATGTTCTGTTTTAAAACTTTTTTTTATAAATCCTTAAAAATCAATGCCTGTCAGAGGATATCATTTAGTTGTGAATTATTGTAGCTTTTAGAAAACGTTAACAGTTAGCTAAAAGAACAATTTGTCTTCTAAAATTATATAAGCACATGTCCTGCCTTGATTTGGTACTCTCTGTGCTTGGTGACTCTGTGACTACCTCAGCGATGATCATTGTATTTTAATTTGCCATGCTCAGGACTCATTTTATAAGTTCCAAATATTATGGTGTTTATAATAGGGATCAATAATAATAGAATAAATGTCAATGACAGCTTAAGTGAAAACATCTCCACATTTATATTTCAGATGTTTCTTATCACGTTTTCCAACCTCCAAGGGTATGTTTTATTAGTTACGTATTGCTTTATAAAAGTTACAGAGAAATATCTTCCACCCTCTGGTTCACTCCATAAATGACTGCAATGGCAATAGCTGAGCTGATCTGGGAGCGAGGAGTTTCTTCTACATGTTTCACATGATAGTAGTGTCTCAAGGACTTGAGCTATCCTTCATTACTTCCCTAGGCATAGCCAGAGACTTGGATCAGAAATGAAGCAGCCAGGACACAAACTGGTGCCCATGTGGGATGTTGACATTTGCAGGAAGATGATTAACCTGATGAGTAAACATGCCAGTCCTCAATGCACTCTTCACTTATATTTTAATAAAGAATTAGGGGCCAAGAGTGGTGGCCCAATGGCGAAATCCTTGCCTAGTGTGCACAGGGCAAGGATATATAGATATATAGATTGATGAAGATAGATTTGAAGATGGATATTGATATAGAGACAGTATATTCATGTAAATAACTAAACATATATATATATATAAACTGTATTACTTGAGACTTTTTTCATAAGCATGTTAGGAAATATATGTAACTTGTTTTTCATTTTTATTTACTCTCAGGAAAGTAAACTTGGTAGTGTATTTTCTGTAAATCTGTCTATGAATAGCAGCTCTGCTTGATGGAAAGTTATTGAACCTCAATTTTTCTGCTTCAGGTATCTAGAGATTATTCTATTATCCTCATTTTTTTCTATTTCTCTGTTGTTAACCAGTTTTCACTGTCTGAATTTTTAAAGGAGTCTTATTTTATTTACAGTATTCAGTACCGATTTATGAATCACATGATTTGTTTGACATTCAAAGGAACTTCTTAACTAAATAGCCACTTCCGGTTGAGTTAAGTTTAATGCTGTTATGCCTGTTAGAATTTTAGTTTATTTTTAAGATCTTTATTGAGAATGTATAACTGAGTAGGTATCTTTGCTTCTACTAAGCAAATTGATTCATTCAGAGTGAATGAACATTTGCAATTCTGAAAGTAAACTAGTTCTGAATCCTTTTTGAAATTTGGAAATTTTGTTAAGTAAATAGTTAAATATTAAATATGGCCAATTATTTAATACCTAGCAATGCTAGGTATTTTTTCCCTTTTCTAACACAATATTCTCAGCAGAAAATAGCATTGATGGTATAGTCAAATGAAATAAATTGCAGATCAGTTGGGAATATAAACTGTAATCATGAAATTATGTAAACTAACGTGAATAGTTACTTAAAAAGAATCTTATATATTTTTATCTTGAATGTGTTGTACTCATAATTGTTTTTTAAATATCAAATATTTAATATGAGTTGTATAGAAATAAATCACAATTTCATTAGGAATGTGAGTTTGAGTGTTTTATCAAAGAAAAATCCGTGTGGGCCTAGGGTGATTATTCAATTGGCTGATCTGCCCCTGGAAAGCACCAGGATCCCATTTGCTCCACTTCCCATTGAGGTTCCTGCTTGCGGCCTCGGAAAGCAGCAGAGGATGGCCCCTAGCCTTGGGACCCTATACCCCTGTGGGTGACCCTGATGGGGCTCCTGTCTCCTAGCATTGGATAGGCTCAGCTCAGGCCATTGGTGCCATTCCAGTAATGAACCAGTGGATAGAATACATTTCTCTTTGTCTCCAGGTCTGTCTTTCCAATAAAAATATGTTGAAAAAAGATCCCTATAATAACACTTTACTCACAGATTTTTCTTTTGGTGTCACTTTTCTTTCATTTTAATGAAGTCTTATGGTGAAATCAGTGATGAAAGTATTTCCATGGTTGGGACAAAAAGGTAATTGCAGTCTTTATATATATATATATATATATATACATATATATATATATATATATATATATATATATATATTTAATTTCAGCGGGATGTTTCAGAAAGATTAATTGCCTGGGTTTGCACAAGTTCTTTATTTATCATCATTAAAAAGCCAGTTGATGGATGTTTTTGATAGTGTAATGTATCACTTACTAAAATTTTCTTTCTGGCAATCTGACAAAAATCCTACATATTATACTGTCCAATTATATGACTTAAATTTAACCATCATTTCCAATTACTTTGTCTCAGTATTTGAGTGAATCAGTAGATAAATCTCTCTAGTTTGAGATCTGTGCCTGTAGATACTGAATGAACTATTTTAAATGTTAATATGTGATTTGTTAAAGTTTATCCTGGAAATCATACATGAAAGCAGTTTACCCTTGACTGAATGAAGATTTTGATTGCAGAAACTATGCACCAACATGATCCATTATAAAAATTAATGCACAATCACAATTCACACAATAATTATTAGGTATGCAAATTAATGTTGGTTAATAGCATATAATGTTGTATATTTCTTTTATTGAGTTAGATTATGCATTAAATACAAAGATTCCTGGCATATGATATCATTTTAAATAAATTTACTGGGACAATGCTTGTGGTACAGTAGGTTAATCTTGCCATTTGCCAAACTTCCATATGATATATCAGTGCTGGTTTTAGTCCCCACTACTACTCTTTTGATCTAACAACCTGCCAATGCATCTGGGAAGGTAGCAGATTGTGGTGCCAAAATCCTTGGGCTCCTGCACCCAAGTGGGAGACCAGATAGAATTGCTGTCTCCTGGCTTTGGCCTGCCCCAGCCCTGGCCGTTGTGCCTATTTGGCTAGTGAACTAGGCAATGGAAGGCATTCATTCATTCTCTTCCTCTCTCCCTTTCTCTCTCTGTTTTTCTATGGAATGGAATTTATTTATTCTCTCTGTCTCTCTCTCTCTCCACACCCCTCTTCCTCACTCTGAGCGTCTGTATTTTCCTCTGTGTCACTCCATCTTTCAAATAATGAATACATAAACTTTAAAAACAATAATTTCAAGGTCACATCATTATAATTATATAAGTTCTAAGAGATTTATTCACTTTATTTCTTCATCTAGTGTTTGTCCTTTGTAAAAATCTTTACTCAGTTCTCTCTACATGTATTTTAGTTCTGAAAATAAGAAAATTGATTGAAT
The DNA here is from genome assembly GCF_030435755.1 of Ochotona princeps. Lineage (NCBI taxonomy): Eukaryota > Metazoa > Chordata > Mammalia > Lagomorpha > Ochotonidae > Ochotona > Ochotona princeps. Next base: position 37,875,237 of record NC_080846.1, on the reverse strand, counting down.
TTTAAAATGGTTTAAATGGGAGAAATCAAGGTAGTAGAGTAATATTTAAGTAGATGAAGAATCATTAGCCAGGTTGAAGAAGAGATGGCATGATCCTGGGAAATAGGAGACCCATTGACATGGACAGGCAGCCGACACAGTGGAGCAATGTTGCAGTGCCCAGATACCCTAGTGGTAGCTGGCAATCAACAATCAGAGCTGGATTTCGCAGTTCAGACCTCCACCAGTGCAATATTGGGCACCATTTTATGTACTCAGGAAAAGGCTGTGGGGATAAAGGAACAACAGTGAGCTTCACATCCTTTGAACTAGGAGAGAACTCATGTCCAGCTCAATGCACTCAAAACATTGTAGAGTGCCCAGAACATAGTAGATTGTCTCTATAATTCTCATTTATATCATTATTAGCCTGTCAGTTTGATAGAAATGACAAGCTGAAATATCTAACTCTATCAAAATGTCTGTGTGGAAGCTTCAAAATGCAGTGTTAAAATACATGACTGACTTAAGTATGTGACAAGGTTGAGCAACACCTTCCCTTTCAAAAAGAAGATACAAATGTTGCTCTCATGTTAAACACATACAGTTGCCCTGGATTCTCTTTCTCCATGATGTAGCTTTATCAGAACAGTGTTTCATATTTCTGCTGTTACCAAAGTCAGAAAAAATATTTGATCTGAGCTTCCTGAAATTATAAATATACTGGCAAACAAATTATTCTACTGTTTTAAGTGTGTTTTGTTAATCCTTCTAATAACAGGCAATATAATAAATATGCATGAGACAGTAGCAATCTTAAAAATATATCAGTAGTAGAAGTGTTCCATGAATCCTGTTTGTATTTTAACACCAGTGGAGGACTTGGCTGTGGGTTTTCATCAATTTAGGTTACCAGGGAAGTTACCGTGATTTTCACATCTTATGCTTTATGAAAATCAATTTCTATTCCACATTAAGAATAATCCACTTTGTCTAGTTAAAAGTCTCATATTAGTTTAATCCATGAGTTGAACAGCATAGAAAGCTTTGACTGAACTAGCTATGAAAAATGCATTTTGTTTCCATCATATTCAAATGTATTTATTAATCTACAGATTGTTTAATATTTTACACTTAATTGATTTTGCTAATTACTATAGTTTTGCTTCTAAAAGTATTTTTATCTTCCTTTCCCATTCAGGCTCATCTAGAAGACTATAAATCAAAATGGCATGTTTTAATAGCTAAAAAAGTATCATGTTTATATTTTAGAGAACCCATAAAAATAACCAGATAATGTTGACTGATACTGACATTTTCAAAATTCATGCATTAAGAAAATTAGTTTGTATTTGCCATTTAGCAATTAGAGTATTCAATAGGGTAGAGTAATTCATTAACCTATGTACAAAGCCAACTGTTTAAGTTTCATTTATCAACATGCTGTTGTATTATGAATCTGATGTGCATACTTGAAATGATATAAGTACAAACTTGATTTTCAGTGTCTGTTTCTTTTATATAAAATGATTTACTTCTTCCCTGGGATACTGAAATCTTATAATAATCCAGGGAGCTCATATTTCTATCCTCAGAAAGCTTAGACATACTGGTACTTCTGACTTTAAATATAAATTTTACAGATTTGTATATATTAATCATGTGAAGATGTGGCTGTTTTATACAGATAAGCAATGTAAGGAACTTCTAAAGAGCTAGTACACACAGGACAGCGTTTGCCACAACAATTGAGGCAGCACTAAGTTTGTTCACATCCCATATCAGAGTTAGAATTCCTGTACTACAGATTTTGCTTCCCAATAGTGCTCGTCTTAAGAAGCGCTGGTGCAAGTGCTTGGCATCCTGTCTCCCATTTGGGAGACCAGGATGGAGTCCCTAACTTCTAACAGCCACCAAACACAGCACTTGCTGTTCTGGGCAGTTAGTGAGTGACCCAGAAGATGGAAGAGATGTGTTTGTCTTTCCTCTTTATCTCTGTCTCTTTGTATCTCTCACACTTTCTTTTCTTTTTCAGTCTCTCAAATAAATTAAAGACAGAAAATTTAAAAGTTTGTACACAAATTGATTTTAAATATAGTTTTGTTGTGTTGCAGCATATCTTAATATCCATGATATTTCTCCTCATACATTTTCATTGAGTTTTTGCAAATGACTTGTGTCTATAGAATCTGTGTTGATTTTAACTACTGTGTTGTACATATGCTTATCATTCAAGATAAGCTGGTTCTACCAGAAAATTTCCAGAAATGGCATTCTTGAAATATGAATAATGAGCAGGTGGTTTATGTGAACTTATTTAGGCTACTATTTCTTAATGAACACTGTTAACCTAGTATCTGTGTAAATAAAGCTCTTTCAAATGAACTTCAAATATTTTATATTCTAGCAAAGCAAAAATTTAGGAAACTAGAGTGCTACAAATAAGACAAAGTTTCTAACAGAAAATTATATATTTCTAGAGAATATATTGTACCTATTTTCAGGAAATACAAAGTATGTATTTAGTTTTTCAATAATTGCTTAAAAACAAGGGCAGTGACACATCATGTGGAACAGAAGAAAGACTAAGCTTTTCTTATATAAATATTGGTTTCACAGGGAATAAGCAAAATATATATTCAGTTCAGATGCTTGAAAGAGAATTAGAAAAAAGTTTACAACAGTGTAAAGTATACAGGGTTGGGGAAAAGTGAGTACTCTATGATAATATCAGAGATCATTGACAGCTTAGGTATTCAAGGCTGAACTCTAGTCCAACAGAACAGAGGCGTCAATAACAGCAATATTCAGCCCTACAGGAATGTATGTGTTTTAATAGCCATGCAACTTTATGTATGTTTTCAAAACAATGAAAGGCATTTCATACAAACTGAAAGAAAAATACAACCTTTATATTGGAAAGCTCTGATGTTGAAGCCTCTAAAGGTGTCAAGTTATTGTAGCTCGGAATGAAGGCAGTGGAATGATCGCAGACAAAGGCACAAATCACAAGCATTGGAACTTAAGTATCAGTTAAGACTAAGCTAATAGCACAGCCAGCAGTGCAGATGTGTGAAGCCATTGACTCAGTCTTTTTTTTTTTCATAAATAATTCCTTGAAGAAAAACTTTTCTTGGCCATATGGAAAAAAGTATGAGTCTGTGGATATGATAATTTAATACACAAGGGAGTAGTTGGCCGAGAGACTTTCTGGTTACCCACAATGTCTCCAGAGGCAAAGGAGAAAGAATCAAATAAATTATTTCTAATGTTGCTCAGTCATCACTTTAATAAAAAATATTGTCTTCAAACAGATAACTTTCTATCTAAAACTAGCGATAACATTTACTACAATTCCACATGAATATCATGGCGACTTTTCTCACCATGCACATTATCTGGAATTGAAGTTACATTGCATTATTCATCTCTACTCCTAAATAAAAGGAGTACTCCCAAAGAAACTGCTAAGTATACCTTGACAACATGATACTAGAATTTCCAACATTACCATGATATACTTAAATAGGGCACAGTGCGATGAATCAGTGGCTAAAACTTCACCTTGCAAGTGGTGGGATCCCATATGGACATCAGTTTGTGTCCAGATTGCTACACTTCTTATCCAGTTCCCTGTTTATGGCCTTGGAAAGCAGTAGAGGATGGCCCATGGCCTTGGGACCCTGCACCAACAAGGGAGACCTGGAAGAAGCTCCTGGCTCTCAGCTTTGGATCAGCTCAACTCTGGCTGTTGTGATCACTTGACAGTGAACCAGTGTCTTCCTTTTGCTGTAAATCTGCCTTTCCAATAAAAAATAAATAAATCTTTTTTATAAGATACACTTTTTTTTAATAGCAGAATATCGGACCTGTGACTGTTGTGGTGGTTGTACTATTGGGGGAATCGGTGGGGGGGGGGGGGGAGAACAGGGTGGAGGAAGGGTTGTTGGAGGGCAGAATCCCCATACCTACAAAACTACATCATAAAAAATAAAATTTGCAAAAAAGAATGTAATTTTTATGGAGCTAGGTATAAATCTGTCCTATTTAATTATACTTGCATTTTTTGGATTTTAATCAGGGCTTGAACACCAAAGAAGCACTGGAAGGAAAACTAAACCCTCTTCCACCATGTACTTCAGTGTATTCCTGATTTCGTCTATCAAATTGAAGAAAAAAATACTCATGTCATATTTTAAATTTGCACCATTAATTAGTGTTTTTGCACATAGTTTTGAGCTATCAACGGTCACAAAAGTACAATATCAGAATTACAAGAAAAAAAGTTTAAAAATGAAAGAATAACAAATAAATTAATAAAAGGATGGTCACATATCCTAAAATCTAAAATCTAAGACAATTTTTGGGACCAGAGCTAGAGAATTAATGATTATATTTTTACATATATGGAAAATTTAAAGTCTCCACAGTACTATATGTATTTTGCTTAATCTTTATGTAAGATCAAATTGATGAGTCTAATTTTCTATTAATCACTAACAAGATAAAGATAATTTAATAGAAACAGGAAGCACTCTAAAGCAATTACATTTCTTGCAAAACACTACGCTAAAGAGAAATTGATTTTTAATAAATACTTTTTTAAAGATTTATTTATTTTTATTGGAAAGGCAGATATACAGGAAGGAGGAGAGACAGCAAGGAAGATCTTCTGTCCACTGATTCACTCCACAGGTGACCGCAAAGACCGGTGCTTTGCCAATCCGAAGCCAAGAGCCAGGAGCTTCTTCAGGGTCTCCCACACGGGTGCAGGGTCCCAAGGCTTTGGCCCATCCTTGACTGCTTTCCCAGGCCACAAGGAGGGAGCTAGATGGGAAGCAGGGCTGCCGGGATTAGAACCAGTGATCATGTGGGATCCAACACGTGCAAGCGAGGACTTTAACCACTACGCTGTTGTGCTGGGTCCAATAAATACTTTTTTAAAAGATTCATTGTATGTATTTGAAGAGTAGAGGTATAGAGAAAGGAAAAGACAGAGGAAAGGGTTTCCATGCTATAGTTCAATTACTATATATCTGCAACATCTGGGATTAGACCAGGCTGAAGCCTTGCCCCTGTGTGCATGGCTGTGCTCCAATACGTGGACCATCTATCAGTGCTTTCGCAAGCACGTTAACAGAGAGTTTAGTTAGAAGAGCAGCTAACTTTCAGAGAAGCACTCTGATATGAGACATCAATGTACAAGTGGTGGCTTAACCTGTTGTCACAATACTGATAGCTGCGCAAAGTCTTGTTTTATACTGTTCTTATTTTGAAAACTTGATAAAAAAATTGAATGTAATAGTTAAATCCATTGGGTATCAGTATTGTTTAGGAAGTAGATGCTACACATCATTGAATTTTGAAACAATGTAATTGTATCATCTCTATCTATGGCCACACATGTCAATTTATTTTTTTGCTATGTGTATCAGTCATTAGAAATCTTTTATTACTCTCATCATTTTTTTTTAAAGTCAGATTTACAGATACAGAGAAATAGAATTTTTCATTCACTGGTTCACTCCCCAAATGGGTACAATTACCAGAGCTGAGCTGATATGAAGTCAAGACCTAAGAGCTTCCTGTAGGTCTCCCACATGGACACAGGGTCACATGGACTTGAGCCATATTCAGTAGCTTTCCCTGGCCATATGCAGGTATCTGGATTCGAAGTGGAGCAGCCGGGACTAGAACTAGCAGGCATATGGGATTCTGGCATTTTTAGGTAGAGGATTATCATGTTGAGCCATTGCATCAACCCTGGATAGCTTAAATTTAAAGAGGCTTTGTGTATTTGTCTGATATTTCAACTTAAGTTGTATTTTGATTTTTTTGACTGCAAATATTTTGCCACTCTTTAGACAGTTTTATAATAGATCCACTGTTCTATACAAAATTTAGGTTCAAACAAAATTGAGTAAAATACCTATAATTGTTACATGCCTTACATCCACAAATTGGTTTTCTTTATACCATCATCCTGCATTGATGTAATAAGCTAATGTGGCAAAAGTTATTCAGTATCTCAAATTGTAATCATTTCTATGACAATTTAATAATAAGAAAGCCAAGTTATTAAAATTATTTTATTATAAAAGGAGTTGAATTTTTTCAGTATATAAAAAGCAATTAGATATTCTCTTTTATTTCCTCAATTTGATGGCTTATATGAACTGATTATCAGTAATATACTAAAATTTTATTCCAGTAATAAACCCATTTGGCTTTGATATATATTAGTTTATTATTTTTATATTTTACTGAAGTCAAAGTGCTAATAATACTTGATTAAATATTGTACACAAATCAGAACAAAATCCTAGCCTATTTTTTCCATTTTCTTCAGTGTCTGCATTCCTTCCCTTTTTGGATTCATTTTTTCATTAATTTTTATATAGACACATTTAATTATTTCCTACATCTCCTTTGATTTGATCTGCTGTATTCTAAATAAATCACACACACACACACACACACACACACACACAGTTGATTCACATGATCTGTTTTGCATTTCTGATACATATAAGACCCTAGAGAGGCCTGTGAGTTTTGGTGTTCCTATGCAAGTTTTAGTATATTTGTAAGAAAAAGTTTTCTCTACTTTCTCCTTGGGCTATAGGCCACCTGAAATAGAAACTGTAGAATGTTCTGATTGGGAAAACATGAAATTTCCCTGTTTAATTTTTTTTGTGTTTCTCTTCTTTCCATTACCCAGGAGTCTTAATTTCTTCCTGAAGATATTATGTAGTGTATTCAAATGATGCAGTGTTTTAATTTGGCTTTTCTTTCTTTTTTTTTTATTACATTGCGTTATGTGACACAGTTTTATAGGTACTGGGATTCCCCACTTCACCCCTCCCCAAGCTCTCCCCCCATGGTGGATTCCTCCACCTTGCTGCATTGCCACAATTCAAGTTCAGTTGAGATTCTTTCATTGCAAGCATATACCAAGCATAGAGTCCAGCATCTTATTGTCCAGATAAGTTCAAGGGCTTCTTGGGGAGACCATCTCTGGTCTGAATGTAGAGCCGGTAGAGTGTCTTTCAAGTTGTTCGTAGCAAATGATAGTTTTATTCTAATCTACTACCTCATAATAAGAAGCAAAAATTCCAATTTCTGTTTGCTATGTTAAGAACTGATTTTGACAACTAAAAATAGAAAAATAGGAATTATTGCAAAGCTATTGTTAGTGGTCCTGACAAATTATAAATGTAACATGAATTTTCTGTTTGAGTGCAAAGGTGACAAATGGTTGGTTTTGAGTATCTTCTTAAAAATGCATAGTGATGGACCCGGCACGAGACTGTAGTAGTTAAAGTCCTCGCTTTGCATGCACCAGGATCCCATGTGGGCACCAGTTCTAATCCCGGCAGCCCTGCTTCCCATCCAGTTCCCTGCCTGTGGCCTGGGAAAGCAGTAGAGGATGGGTCTTGGGACCCTGCACCTTCATGGGAGACCCAGAAGAGCTCCTGGGTCCTGGCTTCGGATTGGCTCAGCTCAAGCTTTTGCGGCCGCTTGGGGAGTGAATCATCGGATGGAAGATCTTCCTCGCTGTCTCTCCTCCTCTCTGTATATCCATCTTTCCAATAAAAATAAATAAATCTTTTTAAAAATGCCTAGTGATATTTTATACACACACACACACACACACACACACACACATATATATATATATATATATACAGACGCATATGGAGAATTTCTCCAAATATTTTAGCTGTGAACATGAAAGAAATCATTTTTTCCTCAGGCTCAGACAGAAACAAGTTCTTTCCACCATAGATGCAATAAGAAAAAGCAGTTTAATCTTCTATATATACATATACCTGCATATCACACATGCATACATCTGCTTAATTGGCTGGATCTGCTGAAGTATACTTGGTGATCAGTGACATTTCATTCAGTGTTAATCCATATACATTCTCATAGATGAGCTGTATGCAGACTAGCTTCCTGGTAAGTGAATATCCGTTGCAGTATGCATCTCTACTTCCAAATAAAAGGAGGACTTCCAATAAAAAAGTTAAGTATCTGTATAACACTAGATTTTTGCACCCTTACCTATATCTAAAATGCAATGATAAACTTAAATAATAGAATGTTAAACCTGTAACTCTTACTAAATGACTATACTATTATGATAAATATGGAGGAAATAATGGTAGAAAAAAAACTTACTAAAAGTGAAAAACCCAGGTTCCTGAGATAGTGAATTCTTATAAGATTATTCTAAGAGTTAACGTTCAGCAAACACTATGCTGATTTGGAATAACAGAACACAGTGATATGAAATTTAATGAAAAGGACATTTGTGGAAGATACCTGTACAATAGCAGGAGAAATACAACTGAAAGTCCATGTATGCTAAAAGCTGTATGGAGTTATTTGGTATCGTGGCAATGGGTCCAGCAATCACTGGGCTTGTGACTGTAGCTTCTACTTTTACCATTGAGAAATGAAAGTGTCTCACACTTTTGGGAGCACGTGAACAAAATCTATTTCTAGAAAAAAAGGGATGTGATTAGTTGGGTATGCTTCAGCATTAAATATTGCAAACTACTTTTTAATGAGCATAATAAAATTAACCACTTCCTTCATTTTGCACATGATTATTCAACTACTCCAGTGTGAAACTTTGATAATGGTAATTTTTATAATCAATCACATTTCTCTTGAAATGCTGCATTAGATTTCAAATGATGTGGCTCATGGGTATATATTCCCAAGAGAATAATTTATCAATTATTTAATGCTTATTTTGATTATTTTCTCAGTGGTAACTCAGTTCTGTTAATGATATAATTGATGCAGAAAGGATCCAAGTACTTTGAAATAGATTATAAGGATATACACATTTTTAATTAATACAGTATTGTAATCGAATCTTCAGCAGTTGTAGCCATCTGGATTTTATCACAATAGTTGTCTTTTTGTAATGTCTGAAATTTTAAAAATCTATGTGGTGTCCATTCCAGTTTTTAATATCTGTTATAACTTTAATTTGAGTCTGTAGATAAAGTAGGTAGAGTTTGATTGTATTTTCACAAAACCACATTACCAAAGCTTCTTTAACATAACTCTTGTGAGAAGCCTCAGCCAGCTTCCCACCCATCCCATGGTCCTCATTGTGGGGCAGCTCCGAGGGCACTGCTCAGGTGGTTTTGATAGTTTAGCAGTTCTGAATTGTTGCCAACTTATATATACCTGATATATATATAATTATATAATGTATGTACATAGTATATAATTAATTTAATATAATGTGTCATTATATAATCTCTATATTATATATAGCAGTGCTATATATATTCATATTCATTGTCTGGGAAAGCTTCAATATCTTCACCATGTAGCTCTAAGATTGATACATCTTTTGTTCATTTCTGAGGAAAGCCCTGGATTTCCTCATGATGTTGCATCCTGTTTTTCTATTGCCCGTTCCCACAGGCTTTCAGAACTGTGCAATTTTTCTTCATGCAATATTTGTCTTTACATCATGTTTGTGGCTTACAGATTTGTGGGTAGGGAGGGAGGCTTTGGGCTCAGTCTCTGTAGACAGTGCTCTTTGGATGTTTTGCTTAGATGCTTGGGTGGAGCCCCTCTCTTGTCTTGCCACACTCACTACTCATGGCTTTGTGTACTGGGGCAGGCCAGGTTTTGCTGCTTGCATCTCTGGCCAAGGCTTTTGCCATTGTTAGCTTGCCTTCTGCTAGGACAGGTGCTGTGCGCCCAAGCCACCATGCAGTTCCTGCCACTAATGTGCGTGCGTGCCCCCCGCCCCCGTATGTTATCACTGCCCTCTGGTGTTTTGCTAATATTTTCTGCAGTGTTTTGGGGCAGGGAAGATAGCATGGAACAGGGACACAAACTATGTGCTTGCTTGGAGCAGGTTCCTCTCCAAGCAGTGCTGTCCACAGCCCAGGTACCTGTGGAGTGGAGCACCTGCCTCTGCCAAGGCTGCTCAAAACGTGCAGCTTGCCAGTTCCCAGTTACCGGGATTGCCGGAATTCATGCTGTAGATGTGTGTGCCTACGTGTCTCCACTCCCTTGTGTTATTTTGTTCCAGTCACTTTCTTTTTGGTGGCTGAACAATGTGGGCTTTCACTGCAGCTCACCCTGCTTTTCATACAGCTGCTCCTAATCCGATTCTGCCCTGCAGGGATCCAGCGTCTCGCGTTTGGATGGTTCTAGTATCTCTCCAGGGGTCTAGCACACAGATCCTCCAGGTATGGGGTGGACGCTGTTCTGGATCCTTGAGTCCCTCCCTGGGCTCGATTATTCCCTGTGCCCCCTCCCCAGTGGCTGAACCCCCAATGACACCTCCACCCCTATTGGGGGGACAATCAATTGGGGCCCTGTGGGCTTCTGCATTAGTGCCACCCTTCACTAATGTTTTGTCCTGTGGCTTTTTTTTAATTTATTTTATTTTTAATTGGAAAGTTAAATATTCAGAGAGGAGGAAAGACAGAGAGGAACATCTTCCATCTGATTGTTCACTCCGGAAGCAGCCACAATGGCCAGAGCTGCACTGATCCGAAGCCAGGAGCCCGGAACCACTTCTGGGTCTCCCACACGGGTGCAGGATCCCAAGGCTTTGGGCCATCCTCGACTGCTTTTTCAAGCCACAAGCTGGATGGGAAGTAGGACTGCCGGGATTAGAACCGGCGCCCATATGGGGTATCGAGTGTGCAAGGCGAGGACTTTAGCTGCTAGGCTACCTTGCTGGGCCCTGACCTGTGGCTTTTTGCATGCCAATGTCCCCTAGGGGAGGCTTCTGCTGGAAGTCGGCCTGTTCCTGTTCTCTTTGTACTGGCTAAAAATTCACCAGGTTTTTGTCTGTGAGTCGGCATGCTTGCCTGTGCTCACCTTCCTCCTGTGCTGCTGGCTGCAACTTGGGACATGTTCAGTAGTTTCTCCTTGTCTGTGTGGCTCCTACTTCCCTCCGGTATCCTCCAGGGAGCTTCACTCGCCCCGCACGGTGATTTTTCTTCTTCCAGCTCTTTATTGCATCTAATTCTGTGTCCTAGTTCTCTCTGCAGTCTCTGCTACAATTTCCTATCTTGTTTGGACATTTTTTCCCCTGAGATTCGCATTCTTATTGTTTTTCACTGATACGTTTTTGCTGTTTTCTGGATCCAATAACCGAGACTTATAATACCTACATTTATGTATAATCAATATTACAGAGTAAACTTGACACCGCTTATTCCCCCGCCAGTTCCTAATTGTTTCTTTCTCTTCATAGAATGTGCACAGTTTGCAGATAATGGATTATCCATTTGTAATTTCTAGCATTTGGCTACTCTACGTGCAACTTAAGTGCTATGTATTGCGTATTATCATTTTTTTTCTCTCAGGAGAATCTGTTCTTTTCATGCTGATATGTAAATACATGGTTTATACCATACATGGAATGAACATTGTTCAAGCGTGACACAATTATGTATTCTGAAAAGTGCAATCATTAGACCATCACATGAAAATATTTTTTATTTTATTGGAAATCAGCTTCACTCTCTCTGAATCTTAAAAAAAAATCACGTTTTCCAATCTTACTATTTGATGATTATGCAGTTATATACCATTAAGTGTCTCAATTTAAATGTCCTTATTTAGCATAAAGTTGTAAGCACATTTTGTATCTTAATCTTAATTAATGTCTTTCACAGAACAATTAATGTTAAATTTTTCTATTAGAGTTGTTTTTAGTTAAATATCACAACACCCTGTATTTTCTGACATGAAGATATCATTAAATCTTTTTAGCATTGCATTTGTTGTAACTGCTTCAATTCTAATTCTTACACAAATTTATTTTTATAGACACCCAGTATATAAGCTCATATATTTATGTATTTACATTATGTAATTTCTAGTGCAGAATAAATATATTGATAAGTATATATGTATGTAAGTATGCATACATGAATATATATATACACATCTATACATAGATTTATAGGTATATATACCTATATACCTCTATATATACATATATACATATATGCATCTATATGTATAGATGTTGAAATCAGGCAGTGTATTGCATGCTGCTTTATTTTTTGGTCTATAATTCTTGGGCTACTTGATTTGTGTATGTGTGTGTGGCTTGAAGTGAATGTTAGAAATTATTTTTGTTTATGAGAATCATTTCAATAGTATTTGATATCAATTTAAAATCTGAAATTGCAATGTATCATATCGACATTTCATTAACACTGATTCTTGTAATCTACGAAAATGGAATGTGTACATTTCTTCATCTGCTCTTTAATTTTTTATCAGTGGCTAATATTTTTCAAGATTTTGTTTCTTCAACTCTTGTTGCATTTATTCAGATATATATTAAATATAAATGTAGCTATTAGAAATGGAACTGTCAATTTGATCTCTCTAATTTTCTCTTGGAGTATAGTTATTCTACTATTTTCAAAAGTTAATTAATCCACTGCAATTGTCAACCAAACTATTCCAGGCGATTTTGGTGAATTCTTTATGATTTTCTTTCATCTGGAAGAAGCAACAGTGTTCTTTCTTCTTTCCAATTTGTTTCTGGTTCGCTTCTTCCTCCTTCATAGTTGTGCTGACCAGGATTTGCAAAACTATCTCAAATCAAAGTCATAAATAAGAACCACCTTATCTTGTTCCAAATCTTAAAGAGAGAGGTTGTACATTATTGCTTTTATTCAGTGTGGTGTTGCCCTTTTTTCTTGTTGCTGTTGTTGGTGATGTTACATATGGCCTGTATTATTTTCAGAATTTTCCCTTCTGTATATAACTATTCAGAATTTTGATGAGGATTAGATATGTGATTTTAATGAGTCCCAGTTGCCTATGCTTTATTGTTACTATTTTATTAAGGATTCTTAAGATTTATGTTCATGAAGGATATTGATCTGTAGTTTTTATATATTCTTGTGTCTGTCTACTGTTTGTCATGAGTACAAGTTTTTAAGAATTTTGTCCATTTCTACTTACTGAAGTAATTTGGCTGCTGTTAATTGCACAAATAATCTGATCTGAGCTGTCTTTCATAAGACACTTTCTTACTGATCCAAATTAGCTCTTCATGATTGGTCTTCATATTATAAGTCCTTCATTTTAGTTTCTCAACAAACCTTCTTAGATACACTGCACTGATACTACTTTGTACTTTTAAAAAAATCTGTTTTTTCCTCCAAAAAATCGTGATTTTTTTTTTTTTTTTTTTTGCTTAGAATAGAAACAGTACTTATTGGTCAAAAATATTTTTATGTGAGAATTTAAATAGAGGGTCTTTTTTTAAAAAAAAAGAATAAAAACGGTTTTCAGTGATAGGCTATTGTAAGGAGAATTTTTTAAATGTACTCCATCCACCATAGAGGAGAGTGCTGTAGATTCCATGGTTTTGTTCCCTTTAAAATTCCAAGGTGGAACCTGGTCCTCAATGTGTTAGGGACTGGCACACTTTGGAAAGTGGTTAGAACATAAAAGCAGAGTCAGTATGAATGGGATTAGTGTATCATAAAAGAGACAGAAGTAGCTCCCTATTTCCTTTTCTAAATGGGGACACAGCAAGAAGGCCACTTAGGAAGTGAGTCCTCCTCAGTCACCTTTTTTAATGCCTTGACCTTAGGTTTTTCCAGACTCCTAGAATGGTGAGAACTAAATTCTGTCAAAAATACAAATCCATGAGGCTGAAAATGAAAATTAATCACATAATATTCATATAAACTCCAAACCTTTGATTTTTTCATTATTTTTATGAGTTTATTCTTACCCCAAGAGAATTTTGGCAATTAAAAATAAGAATTTATCCACTTTGTCAATTTGATATTTTAGAGAACATTATAACTTTGGCAGTGTACTGGGAATTAAAGAAAAAACTGATAAGCAGCATTTGGATTCTCATATAGTAACTTGGCTGGAATGTGGAACATTTACACATGTTCTTCAAGCATATCTGAAATTGTTTTATTTACTGATTGAATTTTATTAAAAATAAGATATTATTTCTCTAATGTTTGTATACAAAAATTGCAGTCTCTCATCAAATTTTATAGTTATCAGGATTCTTTTGGAGTGAAATGACACAGATTTATTTTATCCCCTAACAGTGTCATGTGTGTGTGTGTGTGTGAGAGAGCTTGAAAGTAAGAAATCTTGATACTAGATTCTCCTAGTTTTTCACCTTTAGTATAGATTTAATATGTATTAATATAAGATGTGTTTACTGAGTGGAAAAATGATACAATATTTTCACATGTGTTTTTCACATAGTTATATAAATATATGAGTATCTAAATACATGTATATATGAGTATATATGTGTATCATGCTTTTCATAGGAAAAGAAATTATTTCTGTGATTTTTATCAATTTCCTAAGTTATATAAGCAAATAATTTAATTTGTGTTTATTTTACTTGTTTGCAATTATTTCATGGTAGTCTCTGAAATAGAATCTTCTAGTACTCTTAAAAAGACTGATTTCAAGACATTAAAAGTTGAATCCATAATAAGGTACTGATTTACATTTCGAACTTCCTCAAATAAAGCACACTTTTTCAGGCTAAGATTTCTCATCTGGAAATAAAATTCATAATTATCCTGCATTTATAATTATAAACATTGAATTATATAATCTGTCATCTTACATTGAGAGAACAATAATAATGACATTACATTTCCCATATATAGATACATAATTATGTGCATATTATATATGCTTGTATATATACTATTTAAAAGGATGCTGCTTTAATCTTTACTAATACTGCCAAAAAAGTGAAATACATTACAATGTGTAAATTGATATCATATAAATAATTTTGAACTTTCCAGTTGACCACTACTGTTTAAAATTATTTATTTTTGATGAAGAGGCAGAATTAAGAGGGAGAGAGGCAAGGCAGAAAGAGATCTTTTAGCTACTAATTCATTCCCAAATAGCCACAAAGGCTGAAGCTGAAGTCATGCTCCTGGAGTTTCCTATGAAGTCTCCCAGGTAGTTCAAGGTTCCCAGGACCAGGGGCATCTGCTCCTGCCTCCCTGGGCCAAACCACAGAGCTGTATTGAAAGTGAAGCAGTTGGGACATGAACTTGTGCCCACATGGCATGCTGATACCACAGTGGAGGCTTAGCCTCCTGTGCCATGGCAACAGCCACATAGTTAACAAATTTTGAAATTGAAAAACAAAGGTACAAGAAAATAGGTGGAATTAACATAAAAATTTCATTTACTTAGAAATAGCAGTAGTATTTCAATTTGCAATGAAAAATTTCAAAGAAACTAGAATTTACATTTGTGTTTTATTCCAAAATCTAGGGCGTATTTTTATTTCAAGTGTACATTTAAATTTAACCCGATTTCAAGTGTTCCATAGCCTTGTGTGACTAGTGACTCCTATATTGCTAACACTGATGAGTGTGTCTAACTTGAAATTTTCTACCTTTACAAGATCTCTGAAATATTAATGAATTTCCTAAGTTGAAAGCTTATGAAGTACCCAAAATTCGACTTTTCAAATGCTGAGCAGACCATATAAATATGCACCAAAAAATGCCACAGCATGTAGGAGCCAGGAAGTTCCTGCAGGGCCTCACATGGATGCAGGAACCCAAACACTTGGGTCATCTTACACTGCTTTCCCAGGACATTAGGAAGCATCTGGATGACAAGTCACTCAGTCAAGAAGCAAACTAGCAAACATATGGGATGCTGGCGTTGCAGGCTTCACCTGTTTACAGTGTCAGCTCCTGATATTAAATAGCCTAACTATGCTAGCAATAGGAATATAAGTACATTAATATTATAATGAATATTTTCATCATTAATTTTAAGACTCTGCTAATTATGACATGTGTAACAACCAGACACTTATTTTTGTGAATGTTTTGAATTCAAATTCCATTTTGAAATTTGTATTAAATTCTTTCTGTACTCATCTTATTAACACACACAAAAAAAGTTTACAGTAAAAGAACCTAAGTTTTCACATATATATATGGAGTTTATCAAAGGCTATCCAGCAAATACTTGAGAGTAGATGGAAAGCTGGAAATGAACATTGTGACTTTTACTGTAGTCCTACATTTCCAAATTACATTTCCCCCTTTTTGTCATTTTCACAATTCTCATTAACATATACAAAGTTTACATTTAAAGATTTATTGATTTATTTAATTTATTATTTTTTATTTATGTTTTGGAAAGTCAGATTCACAGAAAGAAGGATACACAGAGAGAAATATCTTCCATCCACTGGTTCACTCCCCAAGTGGCCACAATAGCCTGCAGCTAAGCTGATCAGAAACCAGGACCCAGGAACCTCCTCCTGGTCCTCAGTGTGGGTGCAGGGTTCCAAGGCTTTGAACCATCCTCTACTGACTTCTCAGGTCAAAGGCAGGGAGATGGAAGGGAAATGGAGCAGCCAGGACAGGAACCTGTGCACATATTGGTTCCTGACACGGGCAAGGCAAGAACTCCAGCCATTAGGTTCCCATGCCCAGCCCTAACTTTGTAAAAATTTTCATTTATTTATTTGAGTTATTAATTGGTTAGGAATTAAAGAATGCCCTTGCTTATTTGCCTTGTATAATACAGAAATAAGCTAGTAAATTATGATTACCCTTATTTATAAAACATTAAGTGATAAAGCTTATTGTGTGGCCAGGTGCAATATATTAGTGACTAAATCCGCACCTCGCAAGCCAGGGATGCTGCTCCGCTTCCCATCCACCTCCCTGTCTGTGGCCTGGGAAAGTAGTCGAGGATGGTCCAAAGTCTTGGGACTTAGCACCTGTGTGGAATACCCTGAAGCTCCTGGCACCTGGGTTCAGATCAGTTCAGGTCTGGCCATTGTTGCAGCTTGGAGAATGAACCAGCCAATGGAAAATATTTCTCTCTCTCCCTCTCCTTTACTCTGTGAATCTGACTTTCCAATAAAAATAAATAAATAAATCTCTTTTTTTAACATTTAATGTTGAATCCTATATGAATCTACCCCTATTTTTAAATGCCATCCCCCAAATATTTCCTGTTAACTATGGACCTTACAAGAAAAAAAAAAGAATGAAAAAGAAAAAAAATGGACAAAGTATGAATCTTACTCAGTAAAATGGAGAGCTTTTGCCATTTATGTCATTCATACTATCAGTTTAACCTCCCTAGACATACTATGTGTAACTATAATTTAGGGACTTAATTACTTCTAGTCAAGAGGGAGGCTTAAATATTTCTGTTCCTGAGATTCTGTTTGCTAATGAAAGAAATCTCATTATTGCAATGTATGCTGGTGAGACTGGGAAAGCATCATCAGGGAGTAGAACAGTGCAAGGCACACCAGCAAAGAGGGGAAAAAAAAGAAGAAAACTGCAAATGCATCTTGTTTTTCAGTTTATCCACTGATGGAATTTTCTGGTTTTAGTTGCACCATATATCTATTCTATGACTTTTGTACAAATTTTCCATCATGTGAAACAGTCTTTGAGAACGAATGTGACTTTGTTGGGGGAATGAGAAGACATCTTGTCGCAACTGATCTTTTGCATTCCCCTTTGCTTATAATTAGATGTTAAACTTGGACTTTTATGTGTTAACCCAGAAGAACTGTGCTTTGAGTCTATCAGGAGGAAAAAAAAAACTATATATATATATATATATAAATTCTTGATATGTAGCTTAAAGATAAATAACTCAGAGAACAGAAATTCTTCTAACAGTTTAAAAAAAAGATTTTCAAGAACTGTTTGTTATTTTAGTTGATTGTTTTAGACCTATTTACAGCAATTTCTTAGTGCTGTGGAACTCAGAAAATTACAAATAGCTAGGATTTATCTTCCAATTGTATTTTTGCCTTATTTCATGATTAAGGGATTTTCTTATTTGTAGCATTTTTTTTTCTGTCCATGAAGATGGGCAATGACCATATTGTAATACCATGTTTAAAATTGCTTCTCATTTAATACTTTAAATTATACATATCTTACGTTGAACTTAAACTCATTTGTTTGAAGCTAAATTACTACTGACAGTGCATTTAGAACCTTAAGGTAAAAGGAAAAAATAAGTCTATGACAGTGAGATTTTTCTGCTACATACTGAAGAACAAAAATAATGTGCATGTTGACATATGAAAAGATATTAGCACTTCTTTTTATGTAAGCATTCATTAATGAATAAAACTTTTAATTGAGTTCAATTCTGTCTTTAGCTGAAAAGGCACAGATGGTGGTATCTCAGAATCAATTGTGAGTTTGTGTGTTAGACACAAAAAGGACCTCGCCACTCATGAATATAGTTACAAAACACCATAAACATTAAACACTTGCCTTTTGCCAATTTACTGAAAATATTGTATAAACAAAACAAAATTATGTCATTTCATTAACCTAATGATCTAATTTTCTAGCACATGTCATAATGTTCAATAAATAATGTTCAAGACATGTAACAGAAAGATAAAGGTACAAGTTACCAAACCTTCTAATTTATTGTAACCTAGTCCTAAAATAAGATGATGTAATAGGAATCTTAGAAAAGAGCTTATTAAATTAATCTTACTAAGAATTAAACTACATATATATTTGTAGCTAAAATCCAAAAAATAAAATTATTGGAACTTAAAAGAGAAAATATAGCAAGAATGCTATCTATAGATCTATAGATCTATATGCTATCCAATGCTATCTATAGATCTATAGATATAAAATAAAACCCTATATCCAAGTGCTAATTTTATGAAGAGTAATTGTATATTTTATAAAATGAAATTAATAAGTTATGATCTGGAAAATCAGCTTCTATGCTTCATGAATTTTCCAATAACATGCATATAAAATACAGCAAATAGAAACCAGTATTATTTAATTGCTGGCCATAACTTTGCCAACTATCCAATTCAGCTTTTTTGTTCTGTTTTCAATGCTCATGATTTTACAATGAGATTTCTGTCCTCATTCCATTGTCTCCTAATCAGGTCGGAATTTTCTTTCTCTACAGACTTAACTACAGAGTATCTACTTAATGATCCATTATTTTTTTTTTTTCTGTGACCACCTCACCTATACTTCAATTTTAGTTTATACACAACATATAACATTCAAAACATAACATGTTATACATAACATCATATCATTATTAAAAGCAATTGTGTTTCAGATACTATGCATTCTCATTTCATTCCTTTGTTTCCATTGTCCTTTCATACCTTGTTTGACACATTCAGTGAAATGGCTTCATTTGTTTATTAGCTTTCTAGACATAATGCTTTCTATTTTTTGCTACTTTTTCAGTATTTTCTTCAGGAACGACAAGTAACTTAAATTATTGAATCTTTTTTCTAGAGTTTATAATTAAATGTTTCATGAAACACCTGTAAGCTTTATAGTCTTTTATATCGTTCTGTAAATATATACTGTTCAAGGCAGCCTATGACGGCTAAATAGTTTGGAGGCTGTCACTACTGTGGCAGATATGGATTGAATTTCCGTAAATAACTTCCACCTGCCCCAACCTTGGCTCTTGCAGGCATATGGGGGATGAGATAGCCATTTAAAAAGAGATTCTCTCCAAACAGTATATGTGTGTGCTTGTGTGTGTATTCATGCCTTTCTAAATGAATCAATCAATCAGTCAATAATCTGTTTTTAAAGAAGTTTCACCAAAGTTTTTTTAATTCTTTTAAGTCATAAACACTTTAAAGAACCTTAAAGTAGGAAATCACTTTTAAAAAGCTAAAAATATGAAAACACTCTTTTATCTTTATTGAGATCTTTACTGCTTTTATTGTTCTTGTTTCATTTCTCTGAAGAATCAAATTCCTGCTGATATCATTTCCCTTTAGCAGAAAAACATTTTTCTTTGGCACCTCTTTTAGAAATGGCTTCTGGCAAATAATATTTGAACTCTAATTTCACCTGAGAATTTTCATATTTAGTCTTTGTTTCTGAAGGGAATTTCTGCTAGTTATAAAATCCTTATTAATGATTCTAGTACTTTCAATATGCTGTCTGTGGTTTTCTGGTTGCTGTGGGTAATAAATCTTTTGTCATATAAATCAATATTCATCTCATAAAATGTTCAAAATCATACAAATGAAGTTAATATACGAATGGGCAAGTAGCAGAAGAGTACAATTATTCTACATTCTTTTATCATGACTATATGTATAAAATTATTTAGCTTAGTTTTTAATGTACCATGATTATAATAATATATATGTCAATGTAGATACATGCATAAATTATTTTTGAAATATGCCATTTATAAATTGTCATAACTTTTATATATTCTGCAAAGTATAATGATAAACCTAAATAGAAATAATGCATGAACTTAGAATAAGCTTCATCATATAACTTAACCAAATCAAACAGTTAAGGAATATTTTCTCTCTCCAGCTTGAAAGATAACTTCATATTTGAGAGTGGGGTGAGACAGATGGAAAATGTGCATTTTAGTTGTCTGTTAAGATTTATTTAAAATTCCTTCTTTCTCAGATTCGGGTCATTCATCAAGGAGGTAGAGTCAAGTTGTCTTTTTTGGAATTTGAGAAGTAGAAATAGAGAAAATAATTGATGTTACCTTCAGATATAAGGGAAACAATAAATTATAGTCCATTAGGGAGGAATGTTATCTTTTGGGAAAAAAATGAAATTCTGTCACTAAGCAAAGCAGAAGAGAATTAAGAGAGAAAAATTATTACTAGTAATTTTGTATAGGGCTCGCGTAAATAATTTAGAAACAACTACCAATCCAACAACTGGTAGATAGATATGAAAAATGTTACCAAATCAGGTAATTAGCATGTCTGTCACCTCAAATGTTATTTCTTGTGTTGAAACATTCAAAATCCTCCCTGTTAGTTATTTTCTCCTACTGGCTAATTTGAAACATGTACTTTATTATGAACAGTTTACAGTTCAATAATGTACCAGAAGTTTTTTCCTCTAACTACAAGTTGATGCCAATTGATTAACATCTTTTTCTGTCCTCTCTACTCTCCATCCTCTGTAATCAGTATTCGATATCACACTACACCCATAAATTTGTGTGGTCATTATATCTCCAACTTTAAAAAAATTCAAAAAGTCAATGTAGTAGATATCAAAAATGAACTTATATTTGGATTTTTTACAAAGGGGAAATTGTTATTGCCAATGATATGAGTAAACCTAGAGTGCATTACAGCAGTGAAAAATTCAATAACAATACTGAATAATTCCATTTAAATGAGGTACCTAAAATAGTCAAATCACTTAAGCAGGCAACATAATGGCGGCTGTGACGGGAAGAGAAGAAGGGTTGATGGAGAATTATTATTATTCAACGGATATAAAGTTTCGCTCCAGTTACTCAAAATCACTTCTAGAGATCTGTTGTTCAACATAGTACATTGAGTCTGTAGCAGAGAATTATGTTCTTCAAAACTTTGTATGGCTACACGCTTCTCAATGTTTCTTACAACCATAAAATAGAAAATAAACCACAAAACAGCACAAGGAACTTTTTTAACGGTTGAATATGTTTAGAAATTTGCATGTGGTAGTAGTTCATAGATGTATTCCCATGTCCATTGTCATCAAGACTTACATGTGTTCAATATGTACATTTTATATTTAATAAACCATTGTAACATATGAGCTCTTTATCATTGCTCCAGCGTTTTCCATCACATACATATTTTTAACATTTTTCTTAATTGTGATGATCTTTACATAGTTGATTAGGGCTTGAAGGGTCAAGGGCTACAGGAAAGTGGGTAAAACCATTGTTTTCACAAATTTATTTTAGCCCTACACGTAACTTTATAGTTTCATAAAAGCAGAGGACATAGTGTTAGTGTTGAGTTCAGAGACTATGAAAACCAGATGCTCACTAATTAGATGAGGGAATGGAGGTCCACAAGGACTTTGGATTGAATCACTTCTCAGTGTCAGAACTGGGAAAAATAACTTGATCCAACCTGGAAATATTTCCAGTACACCGATTGTAATTGTAAATCACTGCAATTTCTGTTAGAATTCAAACATGCTTTAGAGGAAGGAAATAATTCAAATTAATGTCCAGAAATTTTTCTTCAAGTCTTTTGCTTTTACACAGATTTTTCACTGTATAGAATAAAATGACATCAGAAATCAATTTATATAAAAGATAGACTCAGAGATTGATTTTCAAAACTTGAAGTGATAGGGTGTTCTTGCATGTAATAGCAAATCTTATATATTTTGTCATTAAGGGAAGCTATTATGAAACAGGGAGAATTAATATAACTGAGAATTGAATTTAAGAGGTGTTTTATGTGTCAATGTATTTTACATGTGTGTAAGTATTAGAAAATGAGTGTAATACTAGAATGTCTATGTTTCACTTCTGAGATTCGTATTTATGACTGATTAGCAGAAGAATGTAAGTTAAGATGGTAGATCGGAATTGATATTGTTCTGATGTAATTTGGAATCCCGTATTATTCCTTAGTGTTGTGAAACTCATACTTGGAAAAGAGGAAAATGCTTAGTTTACACAGGAAGTTTTAGTACTACTACCTACATGACATGAACAGGAATGGAGAGCAAGTGAGTGAGAAAATAAGAAAACAGAAGAATGCAAGATAAAGAGAATACAAAAGCTGGCAGTCAGAGGAAAGCCCCTTCTCTGAGGAAGGAGGCTGACCTAGAAGGTTCACTGCCTCAAATTTTCTTTTAGATTTATTTATTTTTATTGGAAAGTCAGATTTACAGTGAGGAGATAGAAGAAAGGTCTTCTGTTAGCTGATTCACTCCACACATGGCCCCAATGGCTGGAGTAAATCTGAAATCGATCTGAAGCTGATCTGAAGCCAGGAGCCAGGAGCCAGGAGCTTCTCCTGTGTTTCCCACACTGGGGTAGGGTTGCAAGGCTTTGGGCCACCCTCCACTGCTTTGCCAGGCCACCAGCGGGGAGCTGGATGGAGAGTTGACACACAAACTAGAGCACATAAGGGATTCCCATGGATCTAAAGGAGGAATTTATCCACTAGTCTTCTTTGCTGGGCCCACTGCCTATATCTTCTGTTAAAAAGCTTGGGTAGTCAAATTACAGGAATCAACGTAACACAAACATTAATACCTACATCCCATACTGGTGTTGGCCAGCCAACGCTTGATGAACGAGACCCAAGTACAGAAGTGTCAGGGGTATCTTAAGGCACACAGTCCTGAGGACTTGGACCGTTGCCCACTAACCTTGCCTCAGCCTTTGTCTTGCTCTTATGCCTATGTGTTAATCATTCCTGATAAGTCTGATTTCAATCTCCCAGATTAGCAGTCTGTGAACTCAAGATCTCAGACATAGTCTGCCCTGCTCTTCTTCACTAAATCATCTAAGTCATTCTATAATTTGTTTGTTGTTGTGTTTTTTTAAACAAAATTCCTTCTGAAAACAAACAAAGCACACATCTAGGTGTTGAGACTTATTTAGTAACCTACTGTTGCATAACAAAATCTAACGAATTAGTGACTTAAAACTATAGCAATTTTATCTCAGATTTTCAATGTGTTAGGAATTTAGGTGATACCTACCTGGATCTTCATATGTCAAAGACCTAGTCATATCAAGGTTTAACTGGGAAATGCGCTACTTATTTCATTCACATGGGTGTTGATTAGATTCAATATTTTCCTGTCTGTACAGAGATAGTTTCTGTTGGCCAAAAACACCAATTCAATATGCGTCTTTCCAAATTCAACCATAAACCCGAAAAAGTGCCAATAAGACAAAAGGCTAGCAAGGTATGTAGCAGAATTTTTATGTAAGTTATTCATAGAAACAATAACCCATCACTTTGGCTGTATTTTCTTAAAATTATGTTTGTGATTTTAGACCACGTTCAAGGGAAAGGATTACATATTAGTGTGAGTATCAGAAACTAGGAATAATGGCAAGTAGCACACAGGTTAACTACTTTGGGATTGGCTAATAGGATACAAGCATTCTTTAAGGAGATTGTGGAAAAAATTCTTAAGTTTTGAGCTTTCTTTTGCTGCAAATGCTTCTTTGAAAGCATTGAATAGTTATGTCATTGTCCATGTATTTCATAACTTCTCTGAAGGTCCTTGTAAAATGATTTCAGCATTTTATGCAATGAAATAAGCATACTTTGTTTTAATTTTTTCTTATACAGTACTCAGAATGAAATGCAGCAGTTGTTTAGTATTTCAGAAAATATTTTCTGCCAGATGCTATGTATCATAAGCACATAGATGTATCAAAACATACTCCTCAAATTCCTTTCCCACATGGAGGAGGACAGAGGAGGACAATGAATGATGAACAAGATAATGTACAAGACAGTGATCTCCATTATGGAAACTGAGATAGCTAGAAGAGATAAATAGGTTGTTCAGATCTTGAAAGCAGACAGGTATCCATGGATAAGTTGTAATATTAAAACATTTAGAAATAGCTTTCACTTAAAATGTAGATTTTATGCTAAGACATGGGGGAGTGAAGCATTTGATGATCATTGAATTTTTCTTTAATGCTGTGCTTTCAATTTTGCATGAATACTGCAATTATCTTAATTTTTCTTAAAATATGTTTTATTTATTTGAAATGCTAAGATATTTATTTGAAATGCTGAGAGAGGTAGAGACAGAGGCAGAGAGATCTCCTACTCACTGGTTGACCTCTCAAATGCCCACAGTGGCTAGGGCTTGAACTGAGTCAGGTCAAAAAATAGGAGATTTGAATTATCTCCAGGTCTCTTATCTGAGACTTCGAGACCAAACCACGTAAAATTTTACATGCTGCATCTAGGGAACTGTGCAAGTGGAATGATGCTTGAACCCAGACACTCCAATATGAGCATTCCAAGTGGAGTGTTGTCTCCTGCCCTATCTGTCTTTACCAATTCTAATGCTGCTCTTTATTTACACTGTGCACAATGTACCATCACATCTTCCTAGATTTCTTTTGCAACATATGAGCTGATTGCCACTGTATCCTCCAACCCAACTTTTCCTAACACCAATCCAAAATATACCTACATATATCCATCTAAATGCTCTTATTTATGTATTTATTTGTCTGTTTTATTCAATGAGAACTTCCACCCATTGGCTTACTTAACAAATGCCAAACAATAGCTGGGATAGGCTAGTCATAAAATTGAAACTTGTGATTCGGATTTTCCATGTAGGTGGCAATGACCCAAGTACTTATGTTATCACCAACTGCATCCCATGATTTACATGTATATGATATGAATTGAAAAAAGGGAGTTGAAAGTTAACCACTGAAATAAATGTCTAGCCCTGAGTGGTATCTTTAAAAATGTAAGTTGGAGTACATGAATGTATTTTCTCTGTTCAAAATCTGATGAGTGCATATATCTTCATTTAAAAGTCCAAGAATTTTATCTATTCTACTTAGCCTGTCATAAATGTAACCCTGTTTCTTCAATTTCATCTTCTGTGACTCAAGCTCCCTGCCACACACACACACACCAGTCCAGGCTACACTGGCTTTATTACTGTTTTAGACACTCCAACAATTTCTATCTTACATTTTCCTCCCAGTTTTCTCTCTGCCTGATATGGTCCCAATAATCATGGCCAGACAGGCTAAAAAAGAGTATAGAATACATTCAGGTCTCTTACATGGGTGAGAGTAACGCAAACACTCAGAGGCCATCACTCACTGCCTCTGAGATTGTACATGAGTAGGAAGCAGAGTTGCAAGTATAGCAGCTAGCAGTCAAACCAGTCATTCCAGCATGAGGTGTGAGCATGTCAAGTCTAAGCACACCAAATGCCTGCCTCCACAAAAATAGTGGCATGTGAAATTATTTGGCGGAAAAGCTAAAAGAACAGTTTTCAATTGCCACGAGAAAAAAAATCGTGTTTGTATTAGATTTTGTTTTTAGCCAGAGGAAATCAAAAGTTTAATTTTGTAGGTATTTACTTGGATTATTAGAGAATAGGATATCTAAATTTTCAGTTAAGGAAACCAATTTTGGTTGTGGATCTACTAGAAAATAGTAATGTAGTTCAATAATAAAGGAAGTGCAGACTAGAACCATTGGCCATTCCATGGCAATAAGTTAAATGGAAACTATGCCATCCAATTCAAATTAAATATGAAGTTAAGGCTTTTCATTGGCTCAGATTAATTTGGAGTTTGTCAATATATCATGTAACAAGTACTGGCTTTAGAGTTATGATATATTTGAATTTTGTTGAATTAATTCTTAAGAAGCCTGTTTTCCTTATGTAAGTTGGCAGCACAAGAAAGAAAAAAAGTGTCAGTTGAACAGAGAATTTCTGTTAAGTCATTTAATTATCCATTTGAGAATGTGCATTTACTTTAAAGGAAATATATATTAAGTGTACATAAATTATGCTAAAAATTCTACCAAGAAACTACTGAAATCATTATAACTATCTATGTGTGAATATATTTGGAACACAGATTTTGGACACTGTTACAAAGGCTCATATAACACTGGTTTTAAAAGAGAGCTTGTCTTTCATATTACAGTTAAAGAATATGCAGTGCTAAAATAGTCCCAAATTCTACTGTTATACTTCTTAGTATCTTGACTGTGGGATTTTAAAATTACTCTGTCACTGTCAACAGTACATGCATTTCTCTGAATCTAAAATAGGTGATTCCAACCTTACACACACTAGGCATTTGGGGAAGATAAATAAAAAATGAGTCATTTTATGTGCATATCCAGGAAATAGAACATGTAGCTTCTTTTACATTTTACTTCATCTAAATTAATGTTTGGTCACATGAGAGCATTGTGAAATGATAGAAAACAGACTTCAGCTGAATTAATGTATTTAGGGAGAAATAACAGGTTTAGTATGACCATCACTATGAAGTCAACACGAAAAGTATTACCCATAGTGAAACACACACATATGTTAAATATACATATATGTAAATATGTATAGTCATGTGGCAAATTCATGTAACTACTGATAGATTAGTGAAAATATGTGCATTACTAAATATTTACCATCAAGTAGAGATGAAATTACACGAAAGTCCATTTTTAGATACCTTTTAGGTTCACAGTAAAATTGAGGAGAAAATATGAAGATGTCACTTCTTCCATACACATACAGTTTTGCTTACAATCCGCATCCTCATTTAGAGTAGTATAATTTTTAGAATTGCTTCAGTTCCTTGAGTATTTACTGTAATCATCCAAGCTCCACTGTGTGTAATAATGTTTTATCTTAGTGTGAGTGTTTTCTGCTCTTTGGGAAAAACACCAAGGAGAATGCTTGTTTCATCATGTAGTCAGAATATGTTTAGTAGTATAAGCCAATCCATCTCGCAAAGTGGTTGTGTCATTTTGGGTTCTCCCACAATAAACGAGAGTTCCTGTTGCTGCTCCACCTCGTTGCCAGCATTTCCTATTGCCAGTGTTCTAAACTTTTGACATTGTAAAATACGTTCACTTGTATCTCACTGTTGTTTTCATGTGCAATTCCTTAATGATATTGCGATAAATCTTTTTTTTTGTATTTTTGTATCTTTTGTGAGGTGTATGCTTATGCTCTTTAATTTTTTCTAAATTGGATTGTTGCTTTTCATTAAGTTTGAAAGCTTTTGGGTATGTTTTGAATAAGAAACCTTATCTTTCTTGCAAATATATTCTCCTAACTTGTGAGAGTACATGGTGTCATATGAATTTAGTATGTTATTCACATCTGAGTAGCAAGCTGTCTTAGGTGAAAGTCATAATTTATTTGCCACAAGTGAAATGTTACTAGAATCCAATTAAATTCCCCTTTTATAAGTAAACAAGGAGTATTGGTACACAGTTGTGAGTGTTAATTTAGTATTATAAATTTTATAGAATAGGTTCACTTTGTAGATAATACAGTTAAGTAACCATGTGTTTATTTGGAAAGAATTGGATATGTTGGGATATATAGAGTTATTTCACTTGTAAATCCCAAAGGCCTGAATATTGAGGACTTGATTTTTTTATTTGTATATTCTAAGAACATCTGCAAAACCTTGAATGTAAGGTTATCAAAAAATTAGTGCAAATGATTTAGCTGTACATACACATTTTAGACAGTTATTTGAAAGACTGATGTTATAATCACATGTAAGCAGGTGTATATGTTTCAATGAGCATGAATTTCGTATTCAGGGATTTCAATATGAAGTAATTTTAAGAAGTGAAGATGCAATTTTCTCTATTCCCACTGCTTATTTTTTCCTACTTAAATACTGCAAAATGATTCTTTAATGTTGTAAGTAAACAATTTGGCTCTGACTTTAGAGAGCTTCATTAGATTAGCAGAAAACTCAGCAGCCGCCCTTTATGACATTTTGTGTAGTTAAATCACTCCCATATTCTTCAAATCACCAAGTAGACTTTGCCTGGAATCATCAATGAAGCATCAAGCAAAAAATAATGTTAAGTTATTCCCCAAGCAATACCATCTTACAGCATGGCAGCACCTGTGAAGAATCCTGGTGATGAACAAACTTAAAAACCACTCAGAGAGAAGGCTGGCTAAATTAAATACTCATTAACTCTGTGGTACTGCTGCCTTAAATATAACATCTCTGAAATGGCACAAAGCATTAGACAGAACTAATGAATCACAAGAAAGATGATAATATATTGACTTCAATAAGGCATATTTTAGTATACAACTTAAATGTTCGGTTTGAATAAATTTCTACCTATCACTGTCTTTGGAATATATGCCAAATAGCTTTAGATACAAGAAAAAGAGACAAATAAGGAAACATTTTATTTCACTTAAGAAGAGGGCAGCATTTTTGCTTTCTTTTTAAACTATGTTCATTGAGTATTGAGTTTATTATTATTTCATTTTCTTTCTCCAATACTGTATTGTAAGCAAGATATGAAAACAAAGAGAAATGAATGTTCTTGAATGAAAATTCAGAATTGTAAATGAAGATATATTAAATTCTTACTTTATGTAAGTCAGGTACAACAGATTTCAAAGTGTTCTTTAAGTCCCAAATTTTATTTTCAGATAATGCTGATTAATGAAATGGAGTTTACAAAGAAAAAGACTGAAAAGAATGTTAAGCATGATCTTAACAAGTGTTCCCTGCCTGGACTCAAGCATATAGAAAAGTCTAGAGACAAAAATAAATTGCTGATGCACATTGGGAACTAGAGAAAATTTTAAAAATCCCGAACCTGGTGCAACAGTGTTTAATAATATGACTGAAAACCCTATTCAGGGCAATATCATGTATTAGATCTCAAGTAAATTGTTCAGACTATATTTAATGTAAGTTCTTGTATTTATGCAAATATAAACTACATGAATTTTAATTCTTTATTTTTTAGTTATTTAACAGAGTAAAGTGAATGTTTTAAGTTATAAATTACTTTTTTTTTCAGTGATCCATGCCTGCACGAAAGGAGGGCCCCACATCTAGAATCAATTGCCAATTGTTGTAATTACCAAAATTCAAAGCCTAGACCCAGAGTGGGATAAAAACAGCACAGACCTACTCACTACAAAAGAGCTGTTCCCCTAAGTCTCACTGTTTGGCAGCACTTTCATCTTTCCTACCAGACCATGATCTTGAAGACAGGAACCATGTCTTATTCCTATTCATAGGCAACATAGTATTAAATGTGGTGCCTGGAAATAACAGGTGATCAATAAATATTTGTCTTATGAATGACTGTATATACTATATTTGAAAAATTCTTATGATTAAATCCTAACTAAAAATTCCCTTACATAAAAAACTTGCTAAATACACATTGTGTTTAATATAGTCCAGAAAGTAATACTCCTATTTTATAGTGAACTAAACTTCTGTTATATGCAGGAATACAGGCATTATCAGTTATTTTAATGCCTATATTAGTTTAAACAGCCTTTTGCCATCTGTTCCAACTTTTGACCATGAATTCAAAAATACACACTTCCCTATTACATTTGTGAAATGTAATATATAAATGAATTAAATAAGTTATACACTCATGAAGTAATGCTGCATGCAGCTGGTATGGGCTCCCTTATGTTACAACCAGAAATAAAAGAGAAAGTTTTTCATTTCTGGAGCAGAGCTTTTCATATTGTAAGACATTTTTTTTTAAAGAAAGGGAAGTGGAAGCCCAAGTCCTCCAACATCATAATACTGAGTTTTCTCAGCAATGAATATCATTTATAAACTATAATTATCCCATCTACTTTATTAAATGCTATTCATGAGTATGTTTTTTGTGGTCCTAAGAAATTTATAAAATTGTATGGATTCATAAATAATGAACATGTATGTTTCTAATGGAAGGTTTAGTGCATTTCATGAGTATTTATTTTGCTGCACATAAGGTACAAAAGTCCAGGTAAGGAATTGTTTGCTGGTATCAGTTATAGTCAGTCATATAATCACCGGGCAGGAGATGTGTTAAAATTTAACAAGTACACTTTATTTGGCTTCTCTAAACTGGTGATTCATCATTAAAATAGTTAAATTCAAATAAGATGTGTGATTTCTTGTGGATTTTTTGTCATATTTTATTCATTCCTTATGATAAACACTTGAATATCTCTGAGACCTTCAGTCTTCCAGAGATTTGTAGTCATGAATAGGACATGAGACATAATCAATATTTATATTTTATGGAGCATAGGAAATGAGAATTAAAAGGAGAAATGGCACATACTTAAAAACTCTTGGTTTATGTTAACATGTCTTTTTCACCTTCTGAATAAAATGTCATAATTTTCACTGGTGTGTAACTGAGAAAATGTTTCAGCCAGAAGCCAGTTTATTATTGACATTTTGTGATAACGTTTTTCAAAATGACAAGGAGAAGAAATTTAACTATTCACCTACCATGATTTAGTTTCATAGCCCTCAAACTTCCTATTAAATAAATATATTCCTCTGCAAAAAAATACTAACAACTGTATTTTGGCTTAGTTCTTGGTTAGCTTCACATATAGAGAGTACATTTAAGATGCTATTCCTCATGAATAAATGTGAAGTCTACACACACATACACTCACACTCACATACACACATAATCACAAAAAAACCCTAATGTGAAAAAAAAGTTCTATTACCTAAAGAACTGGTAGAGAAAATCCGAGAAATTTAGTTAGAAGAACTGCTAAACACCAAGTTTAAATACACCTTTTACAAAGTAATTTTCATGTAATTTGTAATCACCTACAAACTGTGATATTGGTTGATCCTGATTTTCCTGGTTCCAAAATTATAATCTTAAAAAGCAATATTAATGGAATTAAGCAGCATACCATCCACACAGAGAGAACTTTACCTACTTTCCTGTAATAACTTCCATCCGAGAAGTCAAAGTATTTGGTGGCAAGGCTGATTTTAAAACATTTTTAGCTATTGAACCACTCATTGTAGTTTTAGGATTTAATTAATAAAAGCCTGAAACCAGTACAATCCCAATGCTTACCTAAATATTTCTGAATAACTTAAATATGATTAATAATAATCATAATTATATTAGAAATAATACAGAAAGTTTATGGTAAGTCATTGGACAATAAAATACTTTTTTTTTATTAATGTAGCAATTGACTCGGTCTAGTTTATATCCAGATAACATTGGTCTAAGGCCTAGCTTCTTTCCTATGGTGGCGTGAAAGTAAGAGAGGATAAAAGAAAAGGCAAGCAAAGCTTTATTTGCATAAGAAAAATTGTTCCTCTTAACTTTAGATTTCCTCAGGATATGGAGCCCTATGACATTCATATATAGTTATATATATTTGTTGCCCTCTCTTTAAAGTTATCAGTAAGCTAACATAAATTTGTGATACTCAACTGAGGCTGGCAGTTTATCTTATATGGTACCTGGTTATGATCAGGTTTCATTTCCTTGGGTCTCTATGGGTGATGTCTTTAATAGCTTGCTAACTATTAGCAAGTCAGAGACTGGTCTTCACTGTTAGTAACTTCTCCAGTTCATCGCACGTGGCCGTTGGCCGGTTTATAACTTGATTCTTTGCCGTTTGCAGAAAATCAGGAGGTAGTCTCTCTCTCACACTTGGAAAAGGTAAGCCTCCTTGTGCCAAAGGCAGTCAATAGACTTTAATCACAGGAATGAAACTGAAATCACGTTCGTAGATTCTGCCCACACTCAAAGGAAGGAGATCATATAACTCCTGAGGTAGGTAACATTAGAGAAGGGTCATTCCAGAAACCTGTTTTTGCACACCAGTGATAAAAATCTTCTTCATTAACACTGTTCTTTTGAAAATTATGTTCTGATTTTATTACTAGAGTAAGGTATTTCTAACTCATAAACATACATCCACATTGATATAAATTTTCAAAATGTCTGTGTGTTAAGTAACTTTTCTAAAAAATTGAGTATAGCAATGAGATTAGAAGTAAATGGGGAAAATACATTCAGAAAATCAAGAGAATCAAATCATTGGAAATAACATCTAGTATTCAACTCAATCTTGTTTGCATTGCTATTATTTCAATTTGAGTCAAAGAGCTAGCTTTGACTGAAGTCGATACAGTATAATAGCTGCCCATAGAAATACCTTTTGTAAGGAGAAATGTTTTCCACCCAAGGGAAAAATTCTATTGTATGATAGCTACAACTTAACAGTGTGTATACTTTATTTAACCTGAACTGAAGCTGTTACAATTTTTGTATATGTGCTCATTATATATGCTTTTGTTTTTTCTGTGCAATAAATATGGCCTTCCAGGATGATAAGGAGTAATTTGAGTTTGTTTGGAGGCTCCTAATAGACTGAATAGAACATATAATGTTCCTGTAGGTAATTGTTTTATTCCACATGCATTCTTCCATTCCTACAAATGAAGATTTATGACTGTTCCCATGCGTACATATAAGCACAGTTTATTTTATTGTGCTTTGATTTATTATGCTTTGCAGATATTGTCTTCTCTTAAATTAAAAGTGTGTGGTAATGATTCATCAAGCTACTTTACTGACATTAATTTTCTAACAGCATG
Organism: Ochotona princeps; assembly: GCF_030435755.1. Classification (NCBI taxonomy): domain Eukaryota; kingdom Metazoa; phylum Chordata; class Mammalia; order Lagomorpha; family Ochotonidae; genus Ochotona; species Ochotona princeps. Next base: position 37,842,279 of record NC_080846.1, on the reverse strand, counting down.
TGTTCACTACATGTATCTCATATTTTTGTATTTCTTGCAATAATTCAAGTACTTTGTTCTTGAATCTGTGGTAGTGATCTGTGATCAGTGATGTTTGACATTGTTTTTATTGTTTGGGGAGAGAGCAATTTATAAATGTATGTGTTCAGACACTTCAGTCAATTTATTGTTGTCTCATCTCTCTCCATGTCTTCAAACCTCCTTGTTCTTCATTCCTATGGACACATTATATTGAAATTGGGCCAGATAACAACCCTATCATGTCTTCCAAGTCTAAGGAGGATTCACACATCTCTCACTTTAAAGTAAAAGGTAGAAATGATGTAGCTGAGTGAGGAAGACATGTTGAAAGCAGAGACTGACAGCAGATATTTTATCAGTTATCCAAGTTTTGTCAAAGTAAAGGGATAGTTATTGAAGGAAATCAGTGGTACTCTAACATATAAATGATGATAAAATGAAATTGTTGGGGGCCCGGTCTGGTGGCCTAGTGGCTAAAGTCCTTGCTTTGAACGCGCCTGGATCCCATATGGTCGCCGGTTCTAATCCCAGCAGCTCCACTTCCCATCCAGCTCCTTGTTTGTAGCCTGGGAAAGCAGTGGAGGACAGCCCAAAGCCTTGGGACTCTGCACCAATCTGGGAGACCTGAATGAAGTTCATGGCTCCTGGCTTCAGATCTGCGCAGTACCGACCGTTGTGCTCACTTGGGGAGTGAATCATTTGACGGAAGATCTTCCTCTCTGTCTCTGGTCCTCTCTGTATATCTGACTTTGTAATAAAAAAAAAAAATAAATCCTGAAAAATATTGTCTTATTGCTGAGAGGAAGAAATTTTTAGTACCGTGGATTGATGATTAAACCAGTCACACCATTGTCCTTGGCCAATACCAAATACAGAGCAACCCCTAGCTCTCTTCAATCCTATAAAGGTTGCAAAAGATAGGGAAGTAATAGCAGACAAGTTTTAAATTAAATTAAAATGTTTAAAGAAGAAAACATTGCTGTCATATAATGTTCCAAGGGAAAGAGCAAATGCTGGTGTAGCAGCTACAGCAAGTTATCCAGTCTAGCTAAAATAGCCAATGAAGGTGGCTGTGCTAAATGAGTGGTCTTCACTAGGAATGAAATGGCTTAAGCTGGAAGAAGATGCCATTCAGATTTTCATAGGTAGATAGGTGATTACAATGCCTAACTTCAAGAGTTAAAAACAAAAGGCTATTCATTACAGGAAAATATTTATTGCAAAATATTACTATTTGATCTGTATATGGTCATCCAAGAGCTTTAATGGAAATGAACAATAATATTAATGTTTTATGTTTGTTGATCTAACATCCATTCTACACTTACAGATCAAGAATTGATTTCAACATTTAAATACTTTTATGTTTATAGTGATCTTTTTAATAATATCTTTGCCTTAGCTAGTATTTATCTGACAAATCTGAAAAAAGAGTAAAATAACACTGTTTGAATAGTTCCCTATTCTAGATGCCATTAAGGCCATTCTTGATTTACAGAGGAGGCTAAATTGTTTGCATTAAAAGAGTCTGGGGCAAAAAAAGGACCTTGATTCTCATGGATGACTTTTAAGTGTTTTAGGACCTTAGTGGGTAAAGGCATAACATGTGGTCAAATAGCAAGAGTACTAAAGATGAAGCCTGAAGCTAGACTGAATGTGGCAATCTCATGATCATATCTTAATGAATGAGGAGTTTCTAAAGATGGTGAAAGAAAATGATTTCTCAAGATATGATCTACTGCTGAAGATTGTGCAAAGTTCGGTGAAGTTACAAAATATTTAGAATATTACATAAAGAATTGACAAAGTAGCAGTACACTTTGAGAAGACTGATTCCTATTTTGAAAGAAGCTCTACTGTGGATAAAATGCTGTCAAACAGCATCACAAACCGATAGTCCAGGAAAATACTATTCCCACCATCAGCAACCATCAACCAGATCAATCAGTACACTTTAATGTCGAGTTGACACACTAAAGGTACAAATATCTGTTGAAATGTTTTAGGAATGAAATATTTTAAATTTGGGTATATACATTGTGATTTAGACATAATGCTATATGTGTATCAAAAAGTGCGTGTGACTTGTGTTATTTCAATATTTGCTTTACTCAGTAATGTGGGAACTTAACCAAAACATCTCCAGATTAGGACTATAAATGTGAAAAGAAATATGAGTATGTTCCAAAACTTGGAATTAAAAGTATTTGTTAGTGTAAAAGCTTTCAAATTAGTGCATGGTCTTATAATTATTATTATTTTTCTAGAACTTTTTTAGAACCCCTACGTAACAATGTGAAATATATGGGAAGGTACACATGGAGAATTACAATACCACTGCAATATGGCATTGCTAAGAAAATGCTTGGTTCATATTTGACTACTCTTGGGAAAGAATGGAAATAACTGTAAAGCTGCTTTGGGTAATTGAGAAAATCACATTTATAAGCCTGGTTGGGAATGTAGAACAAAAATAAGATTTAGTATGTTTAGTCATCTTCATTGATTACATATTTTGAAAAAATATTCAAATATGCTTTCTACTTTGAATTTACAGTAATTGCTGAAGTCTTAGGTAGCTAATCAGGTTGCTGACCCTTAAAGGTTATGTTTATTTGCAAGTTATTTCCTTTGGTTTTGTATTGGTTTTGAGTTTTCCTTCAATTACATATAATAGTAGCAAAACAACCATGTTATATGGTCCTCTAACTTTAAATCTCAAGCTATTCTTGAATTATCATATTAAAATATTATTGTAAGGAATTTAAGAAAAATACAAATGTACATGGATTATTGCACACTGAAGCATATGCAGTAGAAGAGAAAGGAAAATATCTGTGATTTTGTTATTACTGTCTTTGTTTTCTTAACAAGACTGTTCTATAACAACATGCAAAAATTTTCTTAGAGAGACCGCCATTTCTTTAGAATTTATGGATAGCAGCAGCAATTTACAATGATTTCATTACTGGCCATAACTTGTAAAATCAGAAATCCTTTACCAGAAATCTCTCTTGCAGAGTAATTTAATTGTTATTTTTTTCTATTTTAAGAATAAGTTGGCATTTCAACTAAATTGTTTTGAAAATACATTGTAAGATCACTAGCATATATATTCTTTGTTGTGATCAGAAAATAATAATCTATAATTTCATCTTTCTACCCATAGTGCACCTAGGCGAATAAATCCAATCGTTAGTAAAATTCAAACATTCTCATTTAGACAATAAGCATAATTATTACTTTGCCATTATTTTATTTTAGCTTTTATAGGTCAGTAAGATTTATAGGTCAGTAAGATTAATTTGCGTATTCACTTCCATTAATTATTCGTGTTTGGTACTTTAAAAGAAAAAGCAAGTAGTGAAAGTTAAATAATGAAAATTGAGGTGCCTGATTCAGGGTGTAAAAAAAACAATATAAAACTTTAGCTAGTGCACAAGTTATTAAATGCTTTAATTTTACTTTTGAAAACTATGATATACTTAATTCAGTAATTGAAAAAGAAGAGGAAAACAGTAGACCCGGTTCTGAATTTGTAATCCTGACATAAAGTTAGTTTATTTTAATTATCTTAGAACCACAGATTCTAAAACTGGTTGAATGTCACAATCATTTTAAACTGATTGAAGAATGGACCATTTTGACTTCCCAAGATCTATATTAAGTCACTGTGACATCAGACCCAGGAATCCAGGTTTTGAAAATTCTCTGCAGACATTTCTTCTTATGCTGGAAGAGCGAACATTAGTAGATGGGTTTATTTTGCCATGTGGTTGTAATAGCCTTGACAGAACTTCTTGATAGAACACATGGTAGAAGGTTTATACTGTGTAATTTATTTAAGATACTATATCATGTGTGGATCATTAAGTTGTGCATATTTACATCATTAATTGTTGTGTTTAGCTGATTTAACCTGATAGTCTCAAACTATTGTCCCGGTGTCTCTTGATTTTATAATGGTTAAATTTGACCCCTTCACTGTACTTTTTTAATTAAAACAGTCTAAGAAGAGTTGGCTAAGGTGAACATATTCTGAACTAAATGCTTAACATTGGTTAAATTCTGCTTTTACTTTATGATCTCATGACTTCTTAGAACTTTGATAATCAAAGCTCTCATAAAAATATCAGAATTAAGAACCAATTAAACCTCCTCAATCTTAACTGCTGATTACATAATAGATTACACGGCCCTCCCTACTTCTACCAACACCCCAATTGCCCTTTCCTTGTTTAAAACACTTTCCTTTTTTTTTCCCTAACAGATTATGGCATGATCATATTCACAATAATATTGATTCACACAGAAAATTACTTTTGTTCACTTTTTCAGGTTTGCATAGATAAGGTAGACTTATTTTTTGTTTATTTTGCCATATTTGAATTTTAAAATAAGACTAGTATAGGATTGAGATCAGTGTGAAAATATAGAATCATATTTGGAGCACAGAAGCTAAATATACTACAGATATGAATCTGGTAGTCAACAGGGCATAGATACTATGTAAGCAACACAGAAAATGTAAATTGACAAAAGGCATTGTGAGCCAATTGAGAAATAGGCCAAAGAAGAGATGTCAGCAAATAAGCCAGGCATGGGAAACAATGAGAGAATGTAGCTTCATTGAATTGAAGACATGAAAAAAAAAATAGTCGAATATTTTGAGATCATTTAAAACGAGTTTGTATCAACTGCCTGAGCGGTATGGATGCTCTCTGCCAAACTGAAATGAGAATATACTGTAAAGTTGGAAAACTGATATTCTGACACATTTCCTAAGAGATGATTGCAGGACAGACCTGCAGGATTTGGGAGAGTATATTTAAATATGTGGAACACTAACATAGTGTTTTAAACTGAGGAGAATGATTCAATATAGAGGCACAAAGGGATGTGAGAAAAAAGAGTTGTTATGCTAAATAAATATCTCTGAGCATCTAAAACGTATTATGCATCATGTATGAAAGAATTTATTAGATAAATGATGTTGATTAGGATAATTGAGCACACCTGTATAGGAGCTATTATTTTTTTTCTCAATAAAATTTAAAGCATTTTCATTCGCTGCAATTAGGAAAATTCTCTATAATAGAGAGGGCTTATTTAATATTAATGGTCAGAAATTTACTGTAGTATTAATAATTAAGATTTTAAATATTTTTCCCACTTAGGAACAAGGTGCCTCTTTGAGTGCTGATGGAATTTTGATTAAGATTTTCATTCCCCACTGCCACATTAATGGAAAAATGTGGTTAAGAAACATGGTATTGGGCCCGGCGCCGTGACCTAGCAGCTAAAGTCCTTACCTTGAATGCTGGGATCCGACATGGGCGATGGTTCTAATCCTGGCAGCTCCACTTCCCATCCAGCTCCCTGCTTGTGGCCTGGGAAAGCAGTCGAGGACGGCCCAGAGCTTTGGCACCCTGCACCTGCATGGGAAACCCGGAAGAGGTTCCTGGTCCCTGGCTTCGGATTGGCGCAGCACTGGCCCTTGGGTTCATTTGGGGAGTGAATCATCGGACGGAAGATCTTCCTCTCTGTCTCTGGTCCTCTCTGTATATCTGACTTTGTAACAAAAATAAATAAATCTTTAAAAAAAGAAACATATGGTATCACATAAGTAATAATTATGCTCTAGAGTTAAATAAGATGCATTAAAATATTGGAAATACTTGAAAATATGTTTTAAAGGCCAGGGACACAAAATGCTTTGTCATGTAAACTTTATAATTCATCATCAACTATTTCATTTTTCCTTTCTTCTTTTCAATAAGTTTATTTACAGGGATTATAATAATAACCATTATTGAAAAGTTGATTTATTTGTATAAACAATGTTAAAATTGACCTCTTCCCTATAATCATTTTCTGAGCTAAACATCAATATAATTATGGATAACATGACACTGAAAACTAACTGGTAAAAAATCTGTAATCTTAAAATATGAAGAATGAGAATTTCAGAGTCATTATTAATAGCTACTAATATTAAAAAAGAAATCATTTTTATTGATTTTAAATAAGGCATGCAGAATCTAGTAATTTATAGATAATCACGTTCCTGTCAATTTATACCATAGTTTTTTGTCATTGATGGCCGTCAAACAAATGTGTATCTTATGCTCAATAATTTTAATTTGGACTTTGAAAATGGTCAGCTATTGGATACTCATATTCAAATTTTCTTAGTGATCACACCACTCACTGGTAACTCGTGACCGGTCTTTATACATATTGGAAGAAGTCAAAGACTACATTGTCTTGTAGTTGTAAGGTCCATGTATTGCTTATATCATTATAAAGAGTGATACAGATCAAGGCTCTGTTATACCACTGAGATGCACTTTTTATCTAATATTCTTCTTATCTTAGTAGCAAAGATATATGTCATTCATAGTCATAACTTAAAATTCCCATAAAAATTAGCTATTTCAAATTCAGAAAAAAAAATGAGTTAACAGTAGTGACTCTTTCATTGTTCTTAGATTAAATTAAATAATGTGACTGTGAATGGGCCCCTTCAAGGAAAAGATTAAAAAGATTTAGAAATCTAGGGCTGTTGGTTCCACTCTAGGGTTTTTTGCCGCCATTATTAAAGTGGCTTCTGTGCAAAATGCCGATATGTAATGTTCATTTGACTTTCAGCAAATGGTAAATAAAAAGTATTGATAATACTGATATTTTCTACATACATGGTAATGTGAATATTTTCTAGTTTAATAATACATACATGTATTTATTTGGTTTGCCTGAAAATTTTTGTATTATTTTTCTGGTTCTGTCATGGACTGTATATTCCGAATCATGAAAATTTTTGTATTATTTTTCTGGTTCTGTCATGGACTGTATATTCCGAATCAAAGAGTATTATGTAGTAGAACTGAAGCTCAGAAATGTATACTTGCTTTAAAGACATTAAGCTCAGCATTAAACAGGGAAAATAAAAATGAGCTAATGGTGAGAGCAGAAATATAATTGGCCTGTTTGGGGAAAGTCTACAAAAACACCAGTGACTTGATGCAACATGCAATGCCATTGTGATGAATGCTTACAACACTTTTTTGAGAGCCAGTTACACTGTTTGTTTTGCTTTGTTTTGTTTTGTTTTTGCAGGGACTGGAGATCAGCCAGATCAGTTGTATGCACAAAGCTGCTTTGGAACTGTCTTTTCAAACGAGAGCTGCAGAAAACGTTATAGCAAGGTTGAAGCTTAATTCTACTCTGGTAAGAGAAGCTTTCATTTTCTATGCTATGGTGAGAGTATGATAAGAAATCCTTTAAAACTGGAATGTGGTCAGGGAGGAGGGAACTGTACTATGTTGCAAGTCATAATTTTTTTTGGTACTTTTTTCACAATGGTTTTTGTCTTAATGTTATAATAAGACAAAAGTGAAAGACTATGTCATAATGTACCTGTTAAATATGTATCGGAGGAAGGGAAGCCTTAAGCATTAAGCCTCTCTCTATTAAGTGAAATTTGGGATTATTTTGTGCTTTAGCTGTAGATGGCATGGTTAGCAAAAAGAGAAAAAAAGGGTCTGAATTCTAACACTGTACTGGAGGGTGAATATGTGTGCGTAAATTCTTCTCATTAGGCATTGTGAATACCCAGCAGTTGGCCTTTGCCAAATTAGGCCTTTGGATTTCCTTACAAATGCATTTATCACCATCTTTCATTTTATAATTTGAAAATTTTAGAAAACAATTCCAGGTAAATTCGTTCGTCTTTAGTTTTGATGTAATTTTGCACATATATATATAAAATATATTTTATTTACACATATTCATTTTGCCTATAATCAATTTCAATATTAGCATAGCAATTTCTACTTGTTATAAAATCCACCTGGATTCATACCTTTTTTATAAAAGAACAGGAAAGCATTCTAAATGTGTTTATGTATACATTTGTATGTTTATACACAGACACATGTATTCATAAGTATATACAAGAGAGCTTCGAAAAGTATGAAAGACTGTACTATAAACATGCTATACATGGACTTTAAAATTTATTTGTATCAAAAAAATTATTTTAATTCTACTTTTCCATGAAAATTTTTGGTGCCTAAGCATGTACTCATATACAACTGTTTAACATATGCATTAATTATTTTAGATTATGGCAAATCCACACATTTAAACAGTGTGGTTACTTATAATTTTTCAGCTCACATAAATTTTTAGTTTATCCATACAGCAATAGTTTGGGAAAACAAGGATAGACATAGCAAAAGGACTTGAAACCAAAAGAGCCGCATTAGGAGTTAAGTCTCTCTTAATATTAGCTTGTATGATGCAGCTTTTGTTTCTTTTAGTTTCTCAATTTCATACCTGATTTAATTCATATCTCTATTGTGTTTGCAGTAAACATTTGTGAGAGGTTTATCTCAAAGTGTCATTCCCTGTTCTGAAAGTATAAGCAACTCCTGATATCTGCTTAATAGGATGCAAACATCTAATTTTTATATTTTATTTAAATTTAATAATTTTATTTTGAATTGTGTTGATATTTTCTTTAATATTACATGTAACAAATATTTATCAAAAATGTGGGGATGTATATGCCTTGGAAATGAAATGGAACATCTAATATGTGTATAGATTTGATTAGGATTTAACAAACATGCTTCAGAAAAAAGTATTTGTGGTATTTGTTTGCCTGAGGACAAATAGGAAAGTCAGCTTTAACAATATATCATTGGTAATTAGTTTTCTGATTCAAAAATAATCTTATTCTTATGCTTTTGTTTACAAAGCTCTAGAAAAATCACCTTTCATTTCTCTATTTCTCTCTTTGTGTTTAAAATTGTATGTGCGATTAATCCAGTTTAAACGTGCTATGTATACCACACCAAAAGAAAAAGAATTACAGACATGCTTTTGAGATCCTGGCCTAAACAGCAGTGGGGGGAAAATATTACTTATATTACCTGAACCCATGGAATATTTATAAAAAGATAATTACTTTAATATACATTTAATCTGTAATTCATATACTTTTAAAGACTTTTGTATGTATTTGCAGTAGGCAGCAATGGTATCAAAAATATCAATTTCTTTGATTCTAACTTTTCCGCTTTTGAAAAAAGGACAAAACTGGGGCAAGAACTATATCAAATATTATCTCTGTGTTTCATGAATAAATATGCACATATATATAACTGTACATATATACATCTTTTATTTCTTTGTTATTGTACTTGCCTTTAGAAATTATAATATTCACACTCACACACATACATAGATTATATTTCAAAACATGGAAAAAAAGGTATTTAACAGCTTGTCCTTTGAGGTGTATGGCACAGGATATCCCACAATTTTCTGTTTCCATGTCAGTATTTATACTACCCATTCCAAGATCAGAATATATTCTACTATCTCTTCATATTTTATTTATGACAGTGTAGATACCACTTCATATCCTGTAAAGCTATCCATTATGACTCCTACCTGTTCTAGGCCAAAAATCCCTCTTTTGGAAACTTCTTATTTCCTTATGTTTTGTGGAGAAAAGAATTTATGAACACTGCAGATTTATTATTCCCTAATCACAGAAATGGGAGACAACTTTATCATACCTTCTCTTCCTCCAGACACTTTTGAAGCAATATGCTTTTTGTAAAGATGCTTTTCTTGAAAATTGTTTTATTTAATTACTGTTCATATTTTCTTTGGCTTCTGTAATCTCCTGCCTTGCATATAGCTAATAACATTGATCGTTTCCCGTTTCATGGAAAACGTAGAAATCATCTGACACACATCACCATGTTCCTTTGCTTATAAATCTACACAGTTTGACTCATTCGTTCCATTCTATTTTACTTTTTTTAGTTGGAAGAAGGGCCAGAGCATATGCAATCTCAATTTGTATCTCCTCTCCCTCTGCCTGAGTCTGCAGATGTATCGCTTTACCTATTAGTTCTTTTTCATCCCTGGTCTGTAGCTCCAATTTTTTCATTGTATTCTTCCCATTGGAAATTTCTATATGTTAGCTATACCAATTGGTCAGTCAAAGACGGGGGTTGCATGTTCTTCTTAAATGTCATTTGTACATCTACCACTCCCTATAAGCTTTTCAAAGACTTGGTAAATATTTCTATGTCTTGTCCTTCTATTTTTTCTAATCTGCTTGAGAGTCTTAATATTTCAAAACATTTTTTAAAGAATTGATTTACTAATTTGTAATTTGGAGAGAGAAAGGAAGGAGGGAGGGAGGAAGGAAGAAAGGAAGGAAGGAAGAAAAAGAAAAAGAAAGAAAGAAAGAAAGAAAGAAAGAAAGAAAGAAAGAAAGAAAGAAAGAAAGAAAGAAAGAAAAGAAGGAAAGAAAGAAAACAAAGACAGAGGAAAGAGGTCTTGCTCTTCAGTTCACTTCCCAGTTGGCTGCCACTGCCAGTAATGGATCATACTGAAGTCAGTAGCCAGCATCTTCTCAGCGTTTCCAGGGTTTGAGTGCAGGGTCCTGAGTTATTGGGTCATAATTGGCTGCTTCCCTAATGTCATTAACAGGGAGCTGCATTGAGAGTGGAGCACAACTCCAGTCAGTACTGACATGGGATACCAGCATTCCGAGATGTGGCTTTACCTCTGTGTATAATATCTGGTCCATCTTCCAAACATTGTAAGCTTGTTACATGAATTGATGCGTTTATTGCTGAGCTGACTGAACAGTTTTCAGCCTACAACTTGGTTTCCCACTAGTATTTGAAAGTTGAGTAGTCAGTCGCCTTTGAACTATCTTTCCCTTTAATGCTATGAAACTCTGAATTTCATTTTGCAATCTTTCTCTTATTTTTTGGTGGCTCCTATCCCTCGTTTACTGTCTATTTAAAATTTTTTCAGGAAAATTTTAAGTGAAATTTATCTTTCCCTAATAAGTTCTGCTTTGTCCTTGACTTTCTCCAGCATTTTCTCTCTATAATTGTTTAAAATATCAGCAATCTTAGTTGCACATTTATCTCAGCAATTAAAGATCCTTGTGTCCCATATTGAAGTGCCTGGGCATGACTGTTGTTTCTGCCTTTTGACTCTGACTTGTTACTAAAGCATATCTTGGGAGGCAATGATGATGACTCAACCAATGCACCCCTATTACGCAGAGAGGAAGCCTGAAATAAGTTCTAGGCTCCTAGACTTAACCTCTGGACTCATTGGCAGCATGTGAAGAATAAACCAGAAAAGAGGAATTTGGTCTCTTATTTACTCACCTTTGTAATTTCTGTGTCTCTGAATTGGAAAATATTGAAAATACAATAAGGTATGAGCAATCTCATGTGAAAACCATGTAATAGTTGTTCTCTTTCTATACAATGTGGATGAATGTAGAGGGTGTATTAGATTTGGTCTCAGTGATAACATCCTCTTTCAAGAACAATATTTAAAGCATCACGTTGAGTTGCTATGATATAATTCTGATTTTTCTATTTTATTATCAAAATTTACTTCTTGGTTGATAAGCTATTTAAACAATGAGGTTGACAGAAATTAAGAAAATGGAAAATATAAGGAAGGGGTTAAGTAAATAGATTTTGTAACTAGGCTATTTTAGATTTTTTAAAAAAGATTTTTAATTTTTATTGGAAAGTCAGATATGCAGAGAGGAGGAGAGACAGAGAGAAAGGTCCTCTGCCCATTGATTCACTCCCCCAACCTGCCTTAATGAACAGTGCTGTACCGATCTGAAGCCAGGAGCCTGGAGCCTTCTCCTGGTCTCCCACGCAGGTGCAGGGTCCCAAGGCCTTGAGCCTTCCTTGACTACTTTCCCAGGCCACAGGCAGAGAGCTGGATGGGAAGTGGGGCAGCCAGGATTAGAACCAGCACCCATATGGAATCAATGATCTCACTTCTTTCCCCCTAACCTTAATCATTCTCACCATGATCAACTATGTAAGCATCAAAATTTTTAAAAAGATGCTCCCATGGTTACCAATGTAGTTGGAAATTAATCATTGCTTATAATAATTTTTGGTAGAACTTTTGGAGCAAAGACTTATTCTTTCTCCAAATATTTAACACTGTATTATAATTATAAAATTTTGAATGTATCATTTACTTGGCAGTTAAGTGGGTAATATAATTAATGAGATAATATTCACTTGGATGAGGCAACATTTTAAAAATACAGAGCAGCCTAAAATAGCCCACACAACAATAAGGAGAGTTTCATGCTTTTGGGTGTAAATTTTAAGTGTATTATGGGTTTAACCAAGAACATTTTCCTACTGACAAAGTTATTTTTTTCTAATACCGAATTAATTTATTTATGCCTTCTTATCCATATGTTTGGGCAGCACAATTTTTATTTATTTTTTTCACTGTTTCAGCTATTTTCAACATGTATATATTTTCTATAGTTTACCTTTGCTTGAGTACTTAATAATTATAGCCATTATTATAAAGTCTGTGGTATTGAAGAAATTAGCTATATGTTAAATATCATCCTTTATTTTGTTTCATCAATTTCCTGACTAAAAGATAAAAATTTATACCAGTACACACATGCACATCCCATTAGAGAATATGATATAGAGATTATTCAAGACTTTCTTTCCAAATCTAAAGCCTAGAATTAACCTGTATTATACATTTTGTTTATGGAGCAGCACTGTGTATTTATATTAATGATGCTAAGTTTAGGATGAATAATTCATTTTTTATGATATACTTATTCATTTGAAAGAGAATTTCATAAAAGGGATGGAAGGGGGAGAGAGAGAGATAAAAGCAGAAAGAGAGAATGGAGAGAGAAGAGGGAGAGGGTGAGAATTCATTAACTGGTTCGTTCTCCAAATGGCCACAATGGTCAGGGCTGAGCCAGGCTGCACCTGGAAGCCAGGGGTCATCAAGGTCTCCCTTGTAAGTGGCAGAGATTCAAGTACTTGAGTATATCCCAATGCTTTCCCAGGCCAATAGCAAGTAGATGGATTGGAATTGGAGCAACCAGAATAGAAGCCACTGGCCATGTGAGAATGTATGGTATGCTGATGGAGTAGATAGAAGCTTTATTCTTGATACTACGCTGGCCAGAAAGTACACAGTTTTAAATAAATAGCCTTGGATAATGTTTTCAGAAGGATTTGAAACACAAAACTGGAAAGGCTTACATGTTTATAAAGACCATTTGTCTCAAAGGGGTTTTGTACCACAGAACAGGAAAGGAAACCCCAGAGTTAAAGGGAGAATGAAATGGAATATGAATAAATGACACTTTATTCTTTATCAGAAAATAAACTGACACCAAAAGATCTATAAAGGCAAATTGAAGCAATATCAGTCATATGTGTAGAATACCATTTACAAAATGAATTTGGAATAGTTTTCAAAGTGTGACTATCTTAGGAAAAAAAAAAACGTTCTCAGCTTATTTAGCAATATTCCTCTCAAAAATAACTAAATGGTACTTCCGTAAAATAATTTTGAATTTATTAATTGATGAGATGGGAAGACCTAAAGCCATTTAACCCAGTAAGTGAAAATTTGTTTTTTTACAAATATTTAGAAGTAATTTTAATTGGAAAAATATATTGCTAACATCAATATTTAAAAAAATAGAAATGTAACTAAAATGCAAAGTTAAGTTAACCTCAATGATCCATAAAACTGAGTTTGAAAACTCCTGAAACCTTAATGCACCAGATAGATGAAATGTTTTGATAATTTATTATACAAACATCAAAATCATAAGGAGATGAAAGATCTGACTGTGAGTTGATAAAGCACTTATTTTACTCACAAATGTCTTGAAACAAGAGACCAAACCACATAAAACATAATCAAGAAGATAAAAAACAACAACAACAACAAACTTGGCAGAGATTCCTGGCTTTAATCAGAGACCCATGACTATAGAATTGGAAAAATGTGTTTTATACTTGATACTAGATTCTGTCTTTCATTCTAACTTATTTGATATTCTTGATAACATTATTTACACTCAGCAAAAGTTGATTTTTCTAATCACAAAAACCAACAATAATTGCTTTCCTTTGGTGATTGTTGTATGCAAGATCTTAGGTTCCAAAAAGATTATAGGTAGTTGTTCCAAAATGTTGGTGAATGTTGAATGGAATTAATTACAAAAGGAAAGAGATGTCATTTATAGCTGCTTGGGATTTAATAACAAGATAACTGTTTTCCTGTTGGTAATTAAATTTAAAATTGTACTCAATATTGAGTATGTAATCATTTTTATTGATCAAAAAAACTTTAAAAGACAAGTATTTTTATGAATAAAAGTTTGAGGCAATGGTAATGTATTCATATAATTTCTTATTAGTTTTTAAAGAGAACAGTGGTTTTATCTATTCACAATATTATTTGACTTGATTCTATTAAATGAAAAATTATATGCCATTTTCTATTATTATGTTTATTGTTTATAGATTAATATTCTAGTATGTCATTTATGTGTATTTTTTTTCTATTCTTAAAATCCCATTTTGACACTTTCCTACAAATTGTATATTATTAATTTTGTAGCATATCTTAAGCACTGTGAAATAATTTGTACAATATTAGAAAATAAATTTTAGTATAACTATTTTATAAGGTATTTAAATAGGTGCAACAAGATGCACTTAGCCCAAACATGTTATTGGAAAAAAGTTTAGATAGAAATAAACAGAGAAATGATATGTGGCTCATGATTGCCTAGAGATTTTAAAATTTGATCTATTCCTGATTGATTTTTCAGTAATTCCCTTTAAAACCCACATTTAGCCTTGTCTTGATGCATTCTTCCATGGCTGACAGCTTGAAATTTATTATTGCACTTAAATGTTAGGTCATTATTTCATATTACTATTTAGATGCTTAAATAAAATGTTTTAACCCTTTTCTTATATACATGCAGAAAAAGATAGGATTTTATACATAGCAGAGAAATATAGGGATAGAAATAAAAATGTGGTATATTTCACATAATTTTTAAGATTTTATAATCTATAAATTGTAGACTTTTCATAAAATATTGCTCATTTTGTACTCTGAAGACTAGTATGTTTTATGGAGACCATTTTCCTTATCATTTACCCGTTCAAAGGAGTTACTACAAAACAAACAAAATAACAATTATTCTAGATTGAGGTTGCCGATGCTTAGTTGCTCTTTATACCAAGCTATTCCAATTCTGTATAGCACTTTGTAAAAAAAAAATTCAACAGTGAGACAGAACCTCATTCCACCAAGGTTTTATTCTTTTATGAACCTAACTCATTCCGATGCCTGCATGGTAAGGCGAATTACATTATGTCTGACATATGAATGAAATTATGTGTTATTTTTAGTAATTAATATAGAAGCAATGTAGAATAGTGATTTTGCACTGAGAAAAAGCAATAAAATAAAAAAGTGAGAAAGTACATTAAAATCAGAGTGTTTGTCCACATTTTAGTTAAATCTGGGAACTCTTGTTTACATTCTTTGTCTATGCCCTTGAGAAACAGTAGCTTTTGCTAGTTCTCTGTTTTGTTTTCTTTTTCTGCGTTCTAGTTGTTGAATGGACTCCAATAATATTTAATTTCTCTCATGATATGTCATTGTATTTTCTTATTATGAAATACATTTTGAAATATGTACTAACTAAATTCCATAACTTCAGACTAACAGTGAGTTATTTGTCTTTCAGATTTTTATCAGAAAAATTTTAACACATAAATATTTGTCCTTGGGATCTTCTAATAATACATTTCAAATGAGTGACCATATGGCATTGGATAAGTCACTTCATGAAACACTTCAAGTTTTTCTAATCCATTTCAAGGTGCTCAGTTAATGAAATATGAGTTTGCTCCTCTGTAAAACTAGCATAATGATAATACAATCTCACATTAGATTGTGCATGTTTTCTTTTTACTCTAAAAAATTAAGATAAGCTCCCAGAGAGTCTGAAGTATGCCCTAAACTTTTATTATCATTGCCAGTATACTCTATACAATCTAAGTTTTAAATAAAATTTAAATATTCTCTTTAAATATATATCATTTAAATACTTAAAAGTTCAAGTGATCTAAATATTTTAATAGTCACTCATTAAGTGGTTAATACATATACAAGTACCCACAGCATGAATATTTAGTTATAATGTTTTTATGTGCAATTTCATACATTGATGAGCCATGATTGTAAGGCACTACTCCACATAGCAATAATATCCTGAGGATAAACATTGGATACTCTAAAGCATACTGTGTTGCTAAGCAATGAGATTTGGCGATTCAAGTGGATCAAAGACATTGTTCACTAATAATTTTAGTTTACATTGGGTTTATCAGGGTAAAAGTCAATGCATATTGAGTGGTATCTGTGGTTCTACAAAAGTAAGTCTGCTGCCACTCAGGCACATAATCAAACTCTGATTTGGTTATCAGTGTCTCTTCTTGTTTTTTCATAATGTCACATTTTATATTTTATTCTGTGACAGTTCTTTAAAATCATCAACATTCTTCCTTAAGCCCCCTGCCATTTTAACATAAAGTTGATTGATAATTAAGTACGCTATGGTTACTTAAAAATATTGTCACTCGGACAATAAATATTTGCAACCCAGAATTAAGTTTTCTTAAAAATTTGAGCCATATTCTTTTCCACCTCAGCACATACTGCATTCTTTACTTTAATGAAAATATTTTAAATAGCTTCACATTTTATGTACCATTAGCTCTTTTATTTAATTAATATGTCTCTTAGTGCATTTGTAATCTGTTACCTATTAGATTCTTCATCCTTTACATACAGATATCCCTCAAGAACCACAGAAAAGCAAAAATGTGCTTTATCTCTGGGTATATTACCCCCTCAATTGCATTATACATCATGTGCTTTGTAGGCCTAGATTTTTTAAAATAAATTCATGTGTTGAGAGGCAAACAGTTAGGGAGAGGGGGAGAAAGAAAAGAAAAGAAAAGAAAAGAAAAGAAAAGAAAAGAAAAGAAAAGAAAAGAAAAGAAAAGAAAAGAAAAGAAAAGAAAAGAAAAGAAAAGAAAAGAAAAGAAAAGAAAAGAAAAGAAAAGAAAAGAAAAGAAAAGAAAAGAAAAGAAAAGAAAAGAAAAGAAAAGAAAAGAAAAGAAAAGAAAAGAAAAGAAAAGAAAAGAAAAGAAAAGAAAAGAAAAAAGAAAAAACTAGAATCCATTGGTTCACTCCCTAGTGGCCATAATAGCTGAAGCTGAGCTGATCTGGAGCCAGAAGCCCAGAGTTTTTTCTGGGTTTGCCACATGGGTGCAGTGGCCCAAGGATTTGAGTCATTCTCTGCTGCTTTTCTAGGCCATAATCAGGGTGCTGGAACAGAAGTGGAGCACCCTGGACTAGAACTGGCACCATATGGGAGGCCAGTGCTGGCAGATGGAGGATTGGCCTGATGAGCCACTGCACTGGCCCCTGTCCTTTTGCAAATTGACTGATTCTATCCCCAAAATATGTCAGAGGCAGATTCTTTGAATCTCAGCACTCTTTATTCACTGACCAGTGGACTGTACCATACTAATGCAAGTAGAAGAGGGAACAACCCTGAATGGCTGCTGTAAGGGTCTTTTAAGCTCAAACTGCCGTGAAAAACTATCCAGTCAACTAAGGTGACATTAGCAGGGGCAAGATAGATAGATAAATAGATAGATAGATAGATAACTTTGCCAGTCAACTAGGCTGACACTAGTGCAATGTGATGAGGGGGTAACTGTCAGGAATTCTTATATTATCAAGGTTAGGCACTCCTTCCTCCCAGAGTTACTCTTTTTTGTTTTTTAAGATTTATGGATTTTTATTGCAAAGTCAGACATACAGAGAGGAGGAGAGACAGAGAGGAAGATCTTCTGCTCAATGGTTAACTCCCCAAGTGGCCGCAACGCTGGAGTTTCGCCAATCCGAAGCCAGGAGCCAGGAACTTTCCTCCAGCTCTCCCATGCAGGTGCAGGGTCCCAAGGCTTTGGGCCATCCTCGATTGCTTTCCCAGGCCACAAGCAGGGAGCTGGATGGGAAGTGAGGCTGCTGGGATTAGAATCAGCACCCATATGGGATCCCAGCATGTTCAAGGCGAGGACTTTAGCAGCTAGGCTTCTGCGCCGGGCCCCCAGAGTTACTCTTGAAGTCTTATCAGATGCATGGAAATGCCCAAGCTCTGAATCAGCCAAACTGCTAGCAAAGGTGGTGATAAATGCTCAACTCCTGTGTTTCGAGCTGGGCTATCAGGGGATCTCTTTAGCTGAGTGCTAATCTGAAGATAATAGGAATGTTGTCTGTGTGCAACCCAACTGACAGGCATCATTAGGAGAAAAAAGACTAAATTATATTACTCTCTCTCTCATTTTCTGGAAGGCCTGTGTTTTTGAGGTTAAAACTTCTTGGATATTATGGACCAGTGCAGGAGATTCTCCAAGTTTTACCAGAATCTGCCGTCTCATCTGTCCTGGCCAGCAAACAAAGGCCCCAGACTACAACATTTCTGGGTCTTATGTGGTCTCTGATCAGCCTCATAACGTTTCTTGGAGGCCAATTGATCTAAGTGTCGTGCACTCCAAACTATCCAATGGGCAAGTACTCATAGGGACCAAGAGCCACATCTGGCCTGACAGCAGTGAGCCAAGTAAGCAAGCAAGCAAGCAAGTTAGCCAAGTTTCAGTAGGTAGCAGATAGCATTCTAATACTCTGGTTCTGCATGCATGTCCCTCGCTGAACACTTGTTCTGCTCGCCAGGAGACTCATGTGGACTTAGAGGGCCTGAAAAAACTGAAGCCATCTTGAATTTACAGATTGCCGTATTCCTACTATTATTTTTGGAATCTTTTCCTCATATGCTACTGTTTCTTTAAATCAGGTTTGTACAGAATGTTCCAGCAAATACTATATTGAAATTGTCATGTAAAAGTCCACTAATGATTGACACTTTATACTATACTTATAACTAGGATTTTACTGAACACATAACTAGATTTTTTTCATATTTAATGTGAGCATATCCATTGTTCTGTTTTGCTTTCCTTTTGCTCTTCTGGCTGTGCTTCTCTGAGAATTTTATTGACTATTTGATGTTTTTGTTTTTGTTGGCCGCTTAAAACTTGTGACTAAGTTTCTTCATCTTCCATCATGATATATATTTTGCTTACATCTACTTTATGAGTATTTTTATTGCAAAATGTTATCTTATTACCACAAGATGTTTTGTGTTAATCCATAAAACTTGTTATTTATACTTGAAATGAACTCCTAATGTCACTTGTCTTCTCTATGCTTTCTATCATTACCATTTTATTTCTCTATTTGTCTTCCCTCCCTCCCCTGATTCTTCCCTATCTTCTTTCCTCCAAGTCTTTATAAACCTTTTTGTGCATCCATTTCTGTTCTTTAGTCACCCCAGGCTTGATGTTTCTAAAACTTAAAAATCCAGATATCCTTCTATATCTTCAAAAAAAAAAATAAACTTCCGTTACTCAGGATTTGTTCTTTGTCACCAGGGAAAAAGTGCAACCTTTGCATTCCCTTGAACCTCCTCAACATAAAGACCTTGCCTATAACCATAGCTCATATCCATCATTTTTCATAGTTGGGTTGTATGCTGTTTGCTGATCACATATCCTCAGTCTGAGCATCATTTCTCTATGTCACCAACCTTCTTCTTTCTTGGGTATGATGTTGCAGTCATCTTGGTATATACAATTGTTAACACAGTGTCTAGGATACCACAGCAATAATTAACAAAAATAAATAGTAGTTGAGGATAAATCGATATATATGCAATTCAAAGAATAAGTTCAAATTGGCCCCCTAAAAGTCTTGTTGAATTAGTTTAGCTCTCTTTTATAATTCCAGTTTGCTGATGTAGAGGTACAATTCTCTTTACTAGATATGCAGAACAAGCAAGTCATTGGGGTTGAGTTGTTGCTTTGCTTGCTCTTCACCCTTTTTCTCCTGTCGTCATCCTATCAACTGTAGACATTCATTGTTGATACAGGAAAGAAGTAAGATTTTCTTTTTAATGAAATACTTTGTCTAGCATCATCAATCGAAATGTAAGATGAATTTTACCATAGATAATTGTTATAAATGTGTGTTTTTACAGTAGAAATAGAGCTTAGTCAAACAACAGAATAAATTTTCTCTGCCGAAGGAAGGGGAATTTGGCCTAGTAAATGAACTGTTGTTTATAACATGAAATATAGCAGTTCAAATAGTAAACTACTTTTATTGTTGAACTTAGGGAAACAGCTGTTTGGGATAAGTGACTAGAATTAATAAGCATTTCTCTCCAACAGTTTTAACTGTAACAAGTACACATGTAGAAAGACAGCTAATCTATTGAACAGCCAATCATTAAGGTACACTAGTTAGAAAATCCCAGGGAAATCACACTAATTAAAATTAAAGCTCTTTATTGTCTAGTAACTTTTTTCTCAAAGTGTAACTTTTTGGTCATTTTGAAACATCTGAAATTGGCAAATCTTGTTCTATCTTAAAAACTGAATTTTTCTGACAATTCATATATTCTCTTAATTAATAAAAGTAACTAATACATGCACTGTATTTTGTAAAGAGGCCCTTGGGTTTGAAATTGTTCTTGCTGGAATAGGATTAACTTGCTATATTTTGCTGAACAGGAGATCATTATAAGCATTATATTGTGAGGGGAATAATTAAAGAGCAAAGATCGATTTTTCTGTGTACTCTATTGATTAATGCATATTATTTTCTCCTTTGAAGATATGTTTAACCTTAATTAAAATCCATTCTTAGAATCTTCACATTTATTTTTGTTCTCAGGATTATTTCCCACAATAGATAATTTAGATCAAGGTCTTGAGGTGGGCAAAAGTGAGGTTTAACACTCCTTGTGATCAGTCTTAGCTCAACGGAGAAGGTCATTTGATGACACAGATATGGGGAAGAACGTTCCAGTGCTGTTACTTGAGTGGTCTTGAATGTTTTGATAAATTATAGGATTGCTTGCACCAGTGAGGTAAAAGATTCTTTCCAAGTGCCTTTAGCTGTCCATATTTGCATTACTGTGAGCACAGGCCTCAGTGCATACTTTAAAGCATAAGCTCAAGTGATGTTCAACCTGTGCCTCTTTCCATTGTTTGAAGAGGTGCTCGTGGTCATCTGTTGGCCTAGGTGAGCTGACTGTTCTGTCTTTGCATGTCTCTGGGTAGATGCAAGAGAGTTAACAACCTATTTTAATTTTACCCTTTCTTTCTCTTTAGGAGTTTGCTTATATTTTTGAAAACTTATGACTCAGTATCTTTATCTGTTAATCAGAAATATTATGTTTTTTAATTTTAGTATTATTAAAATAAATTAATACATTAGATTACCAGGGTCATATACATTTATGACAAAGATAATTTAAAGAGTTGCTAAGATTATTTAAATGTATAGTCCATGTAAGATATCTGTGAATGCTAATTTGTATTATTATTATGTTATTGTTGTTGTTATCCTTGCCTTGGATACACTAGATGCTTCTATTGTGGTTTATTATTATTACTATTCTTATTTCCAGTATAATTCCAAGAAAATTGTTGTTTTGTAATTGAATTAGGTTGACCCAAAAAATAGGCTTACCATTACATTTCAATACTATTTTCATTTTCATTAGCAGATTTCCATTCATAATATAATTCAATAGGCCAAGTACTGTACAAGTTGAAATTTATCATCAAGCAGTGCAATGATTTGGAGTAAAGTTCTTTCCTTAAAAGCACTTGCTTCCTTAGATGTTAGATATGTCTGTTCGTGAGCTCAAACTCGTTTTCCTTACTATGCCACTACTATCCAATGAACAAACACATTTTGAACTAGAGGGAAAGAACTGTCAGGTAGAAAAATGCCCAAAAATCTTTCATGAGCTTTGAAACAAGTAGTTGAAGTGCTCAGTCTAGATAAGGGTGAACGATTCTATAAAAATTCCAGAAGCTTGAAAAAGCAGTCTATCTAAAGGACAGAAAAATTATTAAAGAAATAAACATTGTATTCAGCATATCATTTTGGATAGCAAAGAAGCAGTGAGATCAATCGGATTACTTATCCAGTAGGAGGAAAGAAAAAAATCACTTACCAAGCTTACTTTACTGAGCAACAATTATTTGTGTCCTTTCCTATTTAAGACTGTTATAAAGAGTTGTTCAACAATGAATTGTATATTGAATTTCAGAGAGGATATGAGAGACGTATTAAGAAAATGAAAATGAAAATGAAACATTATAATATGAAATAAAATTTTAAAAAACTTCTATATACAAGAAGATGTATGTTTACTTTATAATACTATCTAATTTGTCTCAGTTACACGAATTACCAGAAGAATATTATTTCCTTTTGGTTTAGATGCTTCTTCTTGACTAATATCTGCTCATTTATTTTCAAAGAACACACCAGTTCATCTTGTAAAATAAAATATTTCAATATTTAAATATAGTTGAAATATTGAAAGTTCATCATAGGTAATATGTTCATCAAGGACCTTAACAATGAATCATAGTGCAAAAGAAATATTTCTTCTTATCATAAAAGTATATATAGACATTTGTTGTTACATTATTTTTTAAATTACAAGAACTTTAGGTTTTGATCATTTCTTCATTCACGTGTGTGTGTGTGTGTGTGTGTCCTGATGCCATTCATGGAAGAGCAGGAAGAATGTTTAATCTGACTGGGAAGGTTGCCTGGCAACAACATTGGAGCCAACTGCAGAGAATCAGCTACGGGGTAGCTTTATGCCTGTTTAGGTTGCTATTTATCTTCATTAGAACTAAGTAATTTAAGTTGTCAACTCTCCCATGACTATTGGATATTTGTTAACTGTACATTTAATGCTTGACTAGACTTGTTTCCACAAAGAAAAGCAGCTATAAATTTCAGTGTTGAGTTTAAACCTTATGTCTGACATAAGGCTGCACTGTGTCTTCATCTTCTTGGGAAAACATCGTCTTTCAGCCAAGCTTGTACTGAACGGACTTTACAGAGAAGTGAGAAGGGATTTATGTATGAATTTGTATGGGATAAACCGTTTCATAAGATTGAATCAAATTGTACCTGAGGGTATTGTTGAGCCAAATGGCAACATGATTAAATGTAGAGAAAAAAATATCCAACTGTGGTTAACTCAATTTTAAAATGACTTTAATCCTGCTGAACCACAATAGAGTATTCATCATTTTTAACCAAATAAGAACTTTACCCAACTTTGTTTTATTTGTTTGACACGTCACCAGTTTTTAGATGTAGGCATTTATTGTTTATATTCCACAGTTTTGTTGGATTGTTCCTTATGTCTCTCTTCAAATCCATTGATATTTGCTTTAAAAATTGTTGTTGGATTTATACAAATTTAGTGTAGTGATTGCTTTTTGGTGAATCAATCCATTTATCATATAATAACCATCTGTCTCTTAACACTTTCTTAACACTTTCTTAAAGTCTGGTCTGAAATGATACTACTATTTTTTAAATTTCCATTTATATAAAATATTTTTCTCCTCTTTCACATTAGTTTTTGTGCATCTTTATTCATGATGTTTGTTTCAAATATGCAGCTAATAGATGGATCTCATTTTTGCTTTTTAATTCAGTCAACCAGTCTCCATCATTTAATTAGACAATTTAGTTTATTTATAATCAAGGTCATTATTGCTAAACAAAGCCTTTTTCCTGCCATTTTTTCATGAGTATTCTTAGTTGTTTTGAATTTTCTTTGTTTCATTTTGGGGAGGTTGCCTGCCTTTGCATTCTGTCATGATACTGAATTTCTCGGTTTCTGTCTGTAGTGCATCCGTAGGAGTAGTTTGTAAGGCTGGTTGAACGATGTAAATTGCTTGAAATTTTTACTTGTCTGGAAAGGGTTTTGTTTCATTTTCTTTATGGGTAAGATTTTTTCTGGGTAAACTATTCTGTGCTTGCAGGTGTTTCGGCATTTTGTTTGTTCGTTTTGTTTTTCTTTTAAAACTTTGTACCGTTCTCTCCTAAACTGGAATTATTCTCTTGCAAATGTTAGGATATTCAGCTTATGTTTTACTTTTGAAAGTTTAATTATATTTACTGAGGTTGACAGTCTTGTCTGATCTTGACTATTTTGGGTTCTATGTGATTTCTGTGATGTATGTTCATATTTTTCATTTCTTCAGGAACTTAGACTCCTATGTTTGATCATTTTAAGGTATCTCGTAGATCTTCAACAGTTTTCTTTTTTTTTTCTTTTTTCTTTTGGTCAAAATATTTCAAAATACCTGTCTTTTGATCAGATGTTGTATCTTCTGACTCACAAAATATAATTTTTAAGGCTTTCTGTTGCATTTGTTGAGTTATTCAATTCTTCATTTCTAACATTTTTACCTCGTTTTCTCTTGTTGTCTTCAAATGTAAAGAATTTATCATCTATATCATTTACACATTTCTCTATTTAATATAACTGTGTTGCTAGTAACCTCACAATCATGTCTTATGGATTTCTTGTTTTTCACAATGCAGTGTTAGTATTCTAATTTATTCCTTTGAAGACTAACATTGCTATCTTTGTCCATTTCTCTCTTTCTCTGTTGGTTTTAAACATCTGGAGGATCTCTTGTTTTCTGTCTGGAGGTATAGCGTTTTCTGTATTGGAGGCTTTTTTCATGATAATGTGACTCTGCTTTTGCTCAGTGTGAGACTTTCATTAGAATTCCAGAGTTTGTGCTGGATAAGATTAGGTTTCTCTGGTCACCATTTGTGTTTCTAGAGTCCAGACTGACACCCAAATATAGTGTGGGCAATGTACTTCTGTCTGTAGCCAGTCAGGTGCAGGGGATAGAGAACCCAGCTAATGTGTTCAGAGTCCCAGCCCCTGGTTGTGCAGAGTTCAAGCAGCCGATTCATGGCCTACAGTGAGAGTGAATGATGACTGAACACCCCACCACCCGTAGTACACACACAATACAGAATACCGACCCACTTTATTGTGTGTCTCCAGAACGCAGAATCTCCGTTTCTGCAGTCCGCTATGTGATTGCCTTGGAAGCCAACCAATTCACTTTTCTCCTCCAGCTCTCTAGCCTTTACCCAGAGCTGTAACAAGCACAATGTGTGCAGGAAGTCCTCCATCTGCCCTGCAAACTGCATTATCTTTCAAGTTACGTGCATATCTTTGCCTGAGTCAGAACAGATGCCTAGTACGTCTTCGCCTCAAAATATTGGGACTGACATTTGGTCAGAGCGAGAGGAGAGAATCGATGTGGTCTCTCTTCCTGGAGTAGAGCAGTGACTTAGCTCCTGCTCATTTCTCCTTCCCCGAGGAAGCCAGTGAGGCCGTGGACTTCTCTCTCAGACACAGCTGCCTGCAGGATGGGTTTATCATCCTCGTCTAACCATGACTGGGGTTGTGGTGCTGGGACTGTCCGTGGTTATGCCAGTCACTGGCAGCGTACTGCCAACGGCTGTGTGTCTTTCCTTTATCCTCACTGCTCCTTGGAGTTTGTTCTGACGTATTCCTACTGATAACTTGTAAACGTGCTCCTTCTTTTATCTATCTATCTATCTATCTATCTATCTATCTATCATCTATCTATCTATCTATTATCTATCATCTATCTATCTTCTGTCTTGCTGAAATCTGTGCTACTTTTCTCTGTTCAGCCATTTTGGGTCTTTGTAAACATTTTAAGTAAAGTAGAATTTCAATCTTGCACTATGACTCACTGTGGAAACCTTCAACTTACATGCTCCTGGATCCCATATGGGCAACAGTTCATGTCCTGGCTGCTCCACTTCCCATCCAGCTTCCTGCTTGTGGCCTGGAGAAGCAGTAGAGGATGGCCCAAAGCCTTTGGACCTTGTACCTGCATGGTAGAACTCAAAACTCTTCTGGCTCTTGGCTTTAGATCAGCTCAGCTCCAGCCATTGCAGCCATTTGGAGAGTCCATCAGTGGATGGAACATTTTTCTCTTTGTCTCTCCTCCCTATAAATCTACTTTTCTAATGAAAACATAAAATTCTTATAAAAAGAGAGAGGTGGGCCCGGTACAGCAGCCTAGCGGCTAAAGTCCTCGCCTTGAATACGCCAGGATCCCAAAGGGGCACCAGTTCTAATCCCGGCAACTCCAATTCCCATCTAGCTCCCTGCCTGTGGACTGGGAAAGCAGTCAGGGACAGCCCAAAGCCTTGGGATCCTGCACCTGTATGGGAGACCTGGAGGAAGTTCCTGTCTCCTGGCTTCGGCTCAGCACCAACTAATGCGGTCACTTGGGGAGTGAGTCAATCAACGGAAGATCTTCCTCTTTGTTCTCCTTTCTGTATATCTGATTTTGCAATAAAAATCCATAAATCTTAACAGCGGTAGAACTTAGCTGATCTGTAGAAATTAGACTTTTTTTCTATGTTTATTATTAAATAAGAATATTTTTTGTAATATCGAGATTAATTTTAGTTAAAATGTTACTTCAATTGTGTGATTGAAACACTCTATTTTTCTACTAGGAAGAGCCAAAAATGTGAAATCATATAAAGTATTAGTTTACATACTTACTTAGCTATGTGTTTTTACCTGAATTAAACTTCATCTTTTCCTAACACTAATATTCTATTTTAATTTTGAGTTACAGCATCTTTTTGTGGGGTCTCCCCCACAGATTCCTTTAGAACCCCATTGCTGGAGGGGATGAGCCTGCTGCCCGCCACCCAGCCTCCTAGCCCACAAGAGACAAACGGACGGACAGCGGATCTGTCTAAGCAGTTCCGATTTATTGGGGAAATTCAGATTCTTATATAGGATAAGGGGTAGTCTCAGGCTAGGAAGTTCAGGAATTCCAGGGGGAGAAACTAGGAGCCAATTACTAGGAAAAGACTGCAGAAGCCACCTGCCATAGTCCAGGGGTAGGTGAGTGAGATGGCCCTGGCCAATCAGTATTTCCTTGGGGCTGCGTGACTCCTGTGCTGGTGCACGCCCGGGCTCTGTCCTTGGCCACCATCCAGCCCACCAGTGACCGTCTTATTGACTTAGTGACCTGTTTGCCCCTTAGCCCCACATCTTTTAACCTTATTTTTAATAATTCTCTTTTATCAGATATCATTTTCATTCTTTTTAAATTTAAAATTATATATATATATATTTATAATTATCATATATAATGTATTTCTGTGCCTTCCATAAAATATTGCTACTAACTGCATAGCTAAAATATAAGTTAAAAATCAGTGTCTCCAAGCCAAAGTTAGGGTGTTAGGAGGACCGCACACTGCAGGCTCTAAGAGATTTGCTCTAAGAAGATTCGCATCTCTTAGTCTGTGGTGGTGGCTGCAGGCATCCTCTGGTTTAGGATCACTAGTATCATTACAATGTTTCCCTCCATGATCACATTACCTCGTCATTTTCTATGCATGAAAATTCTATTTACAAGAATGTTTAGGAACTTTTAAAGGATAGTATTTGGAACACTATTTGCATAATTCTGGTTAATCTTCCATCGCAAGATATTTAACCACAATCATAATGATTTATTCTTTGAAGATGGCATTTACAGGTACCAGGTAAGCTCTTGATACATTTGGGGGTAATTTTTTATCCCACTACAACAAATTTAAATTCATTAAATTAGCCTCTTTATTATAAAGTCAGTTTGTCATAATATTAAATACTTTCATTACCAAGATGATAAAATTATGATATATTTTAAGGGAAAGTCTTCATTATTCTATCTCAGACTATCTAAGTCTTTCTCATATACACAGTCCAAGTTCTTCTAGATAATAAAAGATATTAGTGTATATCATTGCCTAAATATGTGATTAACAGAAATTTCCTAACAATGTTTTAATATGCTTTAAGATTTTTCCTTCTTTTACAATTGGTATTATATCAACCAAATAAAGACATGTCTCCCAATTGTGAGTCAATTAGTTTTGATTATATTACTGAAATGCAAAAATACCTTAGGATAGCAGAAGTAAATATGACCTTAGATATTCTAATTTGCTTTTTACTTCCTCCCGAAATATATTACTAAAGGATAGTTAAATATCAGTTGTGATGCTTTTAGTCCTGGTCCTGAAAGACTATTTAAAATGTCAAATGATTCCAGGTTCTACCTTAGGCATTAAAATTAAAAAAAAAAAATAGGGGAAGGGTGTCTTTATTTAAACTAGCATATGTTTGAATGAATGAAATGACATGTCTGGGCCACAATTCTATAATATATGATTGCATCTGTGTGGTCAAGATTTCTGTGACTCTAATCTGTACATACCTCTGGCCTAGCAAATTCTAGACTGAATTATTTACTTTCTAACAGGAAACTAACCTCTGCAGCTAGAGGTTGCTAGCAGAATCTGCATGTTTCTGCCTCATTAAGGATGTCTTACAAGGGTGGTTGCAGAGAATTCCATTGGCATTAGATGGCTAACAACCATTGTTGGAATTTAGTAAAATCTCAGTCGCTGAATGAATATCTTCCCTAAGGCAGATTTGGGGAAGTAATGGCCATCAATGTCAAATGCTGGAAGGCAAGGGTTCTTGAGCATTTAACAGTGTTAGTGATGCTAACTCAGTGAAGCAGCTTGAAGTGTTAAATATAGGTTCCATGGCAGAAATGGTGCAGCAGAAATAACATGCAGCAAATCAAGAATATGGAATTCACATCTGATACTCATGGCCTATATGAACTTGTTAGTGCTCTGCTTTGCTGTAAAACACACCAGTTAATAATGCCCAGACTCAAAAGGTTAATGAGAAGATGCAGACGGTAATACTTATTTGGGCAGTTCTAGGTTGGGTAAAGAATATTGTGCTTAAGAACCCATATTTTTTTTTAAATTTTAAAAAGATCTGTAATTTAACATTAAGGAAATCCCATTTGAAAATGCCTGTTGCAGGAAATTACCTTTTAGCATCTTCTTCTTAGTCATTATAACACATAATTTAAATGTCAGCCTATAAATCAATAAGTATTTGCTGTGTACCTCAGTCTGAACACAGAATGTTGCTGAGCAGGGTGGGTGATTGTGGGAGTTTGACTGATGAATACCAAATCATAGTGAGATCAATGGAATGAGTTCTGTGATACAAATCATGTTGGGGAAAATATAGTTCACAATGACCTAACATCTGTTATATACATACACAAATCAAAGTAATGTCAACTGGGAAAGAATATGCATTATTCTATTCTGATCAGTACACATTGTATACATACACTAAAATACCACACTGTAACCCAAAAATGTGTACAGTTATTTTCTTAATTTATTAAAACTCGATGGCAAAAATTAGATAAACAAGCAATATATATGATATGTATAATCATATATATCATATGTAATCATATATATACATATACATAACTTGAAACTTTCTTATATACTAAAATAGAACCCTAACCTAAAATTAACTTAAAATTAATCCGTTCTAAATGTAATATCAAACATTATAACACATTTAGAATGAAACATAATAGAAAATCATCATCATCATCCTCAATTAAGTGATCTTAAAAAAGACATAAACGCATGTGCCAGGGTTTAGTTTCAGCATAGCAATTAAGCCTCTGCATTCCATAACCAAGTACCTAGTAGCTTGTCCTCCTAATCCAGTTGCCTGGAATCCTAGGATGTAGCTTGTATAGCTGCATCCATGACACTTGGGTAATGCTGCAGCTTGAGTTTTCTGCTCATGACTTCAGCCTCACCCAGGCTCGACTATTACAAACATTTGGATGTTGAGCGAGCAGATGGAAGATGGTTCCCTCCTCCTCAATCGGTTTTTTTTTTCCCTTTTTTAAATATATAAAAGTAAATGACTACATCTTTTAACAAAATGGGTTAATTTTATTGGAAAATGCTGACAGCCATACATGAAGACCTCCTTATATATTAAAATGTACCATATGCTAAATCCTAAGTAGTCTGTTAATTGCTGGGTACACAAATTTCTGCTTTCCATGAAGCACCTCTGTGTCTGAGAAAACTAAATGGAGTGTGGCAAGTGCTATAAAGGCATATAATGGCTTCAACAATGATGAATGTAAAGATGAATGAAACAGTAGAAGTTGAATCATCTACATATGCTTTAAGAAAATAGAAGCGGAATGATTTGCTGAAGTGGATAAATAAAATAAGCAAATATTTGGGTGAAAAAAAAATTTGTGGCAATTTAGGCTGCTCTTGACAGCCATAGGTATATTTGTGGATTTTATTTTCCCATGAGTTAAGGCAATTATTCTATTTTGTTTTCTCTAAAATACTTAATCATATAAAATTAACATTCACACTAGTATTGTGTCGTACTCTATCCTGTCCTGATTCACTCACTACTTTGGGCATTTCTGAATTCAGCCTCACTTCCTGTTTCACTTCATACATATTTTGTGTGTTTCAAAAATTCATTGATTTTTAATGGAAATGCAGATTTACAGAGAGGAGAAATAGAGACAAAGAAGTTCCATCCATTGCTTCATTCCCCAATGGCCACAATAACTGGAGCTGTGCCAGTCTGAAACCTGAATCTTGGAGCCTCTGGGTCTTGCACCCAGGCTCAGGGTCCCAAGATTTTGGACCTTCCTATATTTTGCTTTTCTAGATCATAAACAGGGAACGAGGTTACAAGTAGATAAGTCAGAACACAAACTAGCACCCATTTGGGATACCACAGCTGGCCGGCAGAGATTTAGCCACTTGAGCCATCATGCTGTTTCCTGTGCCTTTCATTTTTTGAAGAAAAGCTTCTCAAATTTTGGGTAACATTCTACCAGTAGAAAAGTAAATGACATAATGATGCATGGACAGTCAGGTAATCGTCAATAATATTAATTTCTTATTGGTAGTCAGATATAATAATGTACTTTAATCTAAAAATGTAGTAAGAAAGTAATCATTTGAGATGTAGAGCTTGATATATAATCTCTAAATATTTTATAATACAGAATTCCTTGAGGCTAAGGAATCATTATAAATGAATAAATTTGTGATCAGAGATTCTCAGCCTGGGTAAAAAAAAATTTAAATTACATAAAATGTTTCTTAAAATCTTTGAAGAAACAGGTTGTACTACAGAAAAATAAACTAGCATTTTTTACATGGAGCCTATTCATCAGTATTTTTAAAAAATCAATTATGTACTGGAAAGTCAGAGAGAGAGATCTTCCATCTGCTACTTCATTCTTGAAATCAACAACTTGGATTTGATCAGTCCGAAAATAAGAACTTAACACTCTACTCTGCTCACTCTTAGACATCAATATTATAAATACGCTAAAATGAGTCAATTATTCATTCATCAAGTTCACTGTTGAATATAAAGACTTACAAATCTTTGTCCTCATGAAGTCTTTGTAGAATCTAAAGTATGATTATTTAACACCAGTTTTCTGGAGGAGAAATTTTATGCATGAAAAAAATGTAGCCAAAATCAACCAACCAATCAAGCAACCAACCAACCAACCAACCAAAACAGGGTGTGGGCACTGAATTATTCTGGCTGTTTCATTTCCAATTCAGCTCCATGACAGTACACCTCAGAAAGCAACAAAAGATAGTCTAAGAACTTAGACCCCTATACTTGCATGGGAAAACCAAGGGAAGCTCCTGGCTGCCACCAAACCCAGATTCATGTACTAGTCATTTGGGAATGAGCAAGCAGATGGGAAAGCTGTATTTCTCATCTTCTTCCCTCACTCTCATTCTCTAACTCTTTCCCCACTTCTTTCTCTGTCACTTTCTGTAATTCTGCTTTTCAAATAAATAAATATTTTTAAAAGTGAACAAAATGCCAGCAAAATAAAAATTATACTAAAATTTTCCAGTTTTTAATATTAAATTATCTAGTCTATAGCATTTCTATTAACTCATACTACTCATTTAATTTTCTTTGTGAAATTCTGAGACATATTGTTAACATTGCCTAATCATATATCACTGCCAACAAACACATAGACAAAAAAAAGAGGTGGGCCTGTTTTAGAAAGAAGCATACTTTAAAACTCTCATAGCATTCAAGGGAATGAATATCAAGGACTTACAATATTATAATAGTTACTGTGTACTGAATTGTAAATCTAAAAGGCCACCGTACTTTTAAAAAGTAAGTGCTCAGTGTGACACATCAAAAATCTACATGGATTGACTATGCATAGCAAAGCACAGAGTTTATTGGAGTTTTCCATAATACGATTTTAGAACATTTAAGATTTAGTAATTCAGCTCAGCTCTCTTATGTGCTGCTTGATATACATCTCCTAAATGCATAGTATATTTTCATGTTTTCCATGCTTATTTTATAGCATCATTTTAAATGTATTGAATGTGCATTGGTTTAGTTATTAAAACACTCTCTGGGTACAAATTCGTATATAGATTAAATGCATATGTAAACCATGAAAAGCATTATAGTAATAAAACATTTTATTACCATCAAACTTTTGTATGATGCAAAGAATAAGCTCTTCTTTTTCAACTCTAAATTTGGCACCATTTCCCAGCATATGGGAAACAGACTGATTAGAACTGAAATCACAGGTCTTTGTTAGATAAATTAGCTTACTACTTCCTGGAAACAATATGAATTATGCTTTGATTTTTTAACCTGAAAAAATTTGGTAAAATAATTTGATGCCTTTATTTGTCATTCAAAGTCCATAGTTTTCCTTTTGTTGGGTATGTAATTTCTTGGCACAGAACATTGACAAAAATCAAGGAAACCCATTAATGTATCCCTGAAATATACTTGAAGGGAGAGATTATATTTTTCCCTGTCTACAATTAAATCCTCAGAAGTGACATACTTAAACACTTCTCTAATTAAATTTAAAAACAGAATTCTATTGGGGAAGACATCGGTGGTCACAAGTACCCTTTTGTTTTTGCCACTGGGAGCTTGAATCTGGGCCTTGCTGGTGCTGGTGCAATGTTAGTGATAGGAAGAGGCTAGGATGAAGATTTCGGAGGAAACCTAGGAGCTATATAAACTGAGTGAGATGAGTTCTGTCTTGTAGCAACTTCATGCAAAATTTAACCAAGGTAGATTGTGGAGTGAAACCATCAAGTCTTGGAGAATAGAGTTATGAAGGATTCTGGAAGATGTGAACATTTGGCCAGATATTTGGAGTCCTTACAGAGGGATCCCAAAGTAATGTTTTGCCAGCAATTGCTGACCATTTGGACTATATAGCAAATCATAATAAACTGGGCTCTCATCTCAGTGCAAGTGGCACTGAATCTGAATGTTACATTACATCAGATATGTTCTATGTTGTAGAAAATGTGCTCTGCATGAGAAGAACCCAGTGAACTGCCCAGAGCCTAGGCAGAAATTGAGGGAGGAAAAAAAAAGTTGATGAATTTTTGGAAGCATTTTATGGATCTTGTAAATCTGTGTAACCTTACAGAAGACAGTAAACTGAAGAATTAAGTATCCTTGGCTCTCCAATCTTTGAAACAAGATCTATCTCAATGGCAATGATGTACTGAAAAGGAGTTGATGCGTGCCCCTTGGAAAAGATTCTACATGGAAGTGTAGGCTATCTCACTCAAAGGAATAGGGGTCATTTAAGGAACATACAATATTATGTCTTTGCCTCTGACCTGCTAGATTGTAAGACCACATCTTCTGTCATTGTGCATCAGAATAATGTTCCTTGATCTTTGGGCATGAATGCATCAGTAACAATTGAAGGAATATCTGCTATGTACAAACTCCCAACTGCACCCTTAATTACAGGGTCATATCCAGTTGACAATCAATGTATCCT
The DNA here is from genome assembly GCF_030435755.1 of Ochotona princeps. Taxonomy (NCBI): domain Eukaryota; kingdom Metazoa; phylum Chordata; class Mammalia; order Lagomorpha; family Ochotonidae; genus Ochotona; species Ochotona princeps. Next base: position 37,808,563 of record NC_080846.1, on the reverse strand, counting down.
ATCCCTGCCAGGCGTGGCGTGGTGGCCTAGCAGTTAAAATCCTTGCCTTAAACGCACCAGGATCCCATATGGTTTCTGGTTCTAATCCCATCCAGCTCCACTTCCCATCCAGCTCCCTGCCTGTGGCCTGGGAAAGCAATCAAGGATGGACCAAACCTTTGGGACCCTGCACCCACGTGGAAGACCTAGAGGAATTTCCTGGCTCCTGGCTTCAGATTGACACAGCACCGGCCATTGCAGCCACTTGGGGAGTAAATCATTGGATGGAAGATCTTCCTCTCTGTCTCTCCTCTTCTCTGTATATCTCTGACTTTGCAATAAAAAGAAATAAATATTTTAAAAATGGTTCCTTTCCTGCTCTTCAGTCACTGGTGCCAACTGTATTGATTTTTATGCCAGAACCTTCCTGAAATTTCCCCAGCCAATCCCAGTTCTAGAGCTTTTCTTTAAAGAAATTTCATGGCTTAAAACTGAGTCAACTTCTGTACTCCTGTATGAACTGATCATTCAATCTGAACTGTTACAGGACCCTAACCCTTCTTAACAAAATCACCTTTCAGAAACCTGATTTTGTGCCCCTTGTTTTAAATACGAATAGACACCAAATTACCTGTAACACTTTGGAAGCTATGTCAAAAGAAAAACTGTCCTGAAAGATTCTGCTAGGCTTCTCTAATTTCCCTTTTATATGTATATTTCAGTGTATCTTTCGGCACCTTGTGAATGACTCCCTACGTATGTTGTGATAGATCTGTAGAACTCAATATATGTGAGCTATAGACTTTACACGGACTGTGAAATATACTCACTTGCACAGATGACATCATTGCCAAGTTTGTTCAAAGATATATGTCAATCCCTGTGATGATTGAGGACTATTTTGAAGAAAGGTGAAACCATTCAGTCTGACACCATAGCACTGTCCCTCACCATAGATAGTTTAAGACACAGCAAAAAGAACATGCCCTAACAGTCCAGGCCAAGTTATAACACAGTTAGCATTTGGATACAGGATAAGGTCCTGGATTGTTGGTGGGTACATTCCACATACAAACCCAACTGAGCCTCCAAAACAGGGAGCTGAGACTAACGTGCTTCACATTGCCTGAGAACCTGGAAGCACTGTATCTTTCTCTGTATATGATCATGAGGCAGAATACATCAGTGCTGGGAAACCTCACTTCCCTCTAGCTGTAACCATCCTCCTATTGCAAAAGATGGCAAGGACATGAAGTCAATTTCTACCTATCTTCTGTTGCTGGTGTCATGTTTTCTAAGTTTGACCTCATTCCTCCTTTGCCTTTAGGCTTTATTGTAGGTGTTCTTGGTCAGAATTTCAGATGTACATGAAGATTTCAGGTTCAAATTCACTGTGTTTTAAAGCAAATATCTTAGAGGCAGGGAATGAGAGGTGGGAAAAAAGCTGGATATAATTACCGAACCCAGGACTGAGACTGTGACATTTGAGAGGAAGGATTTTCCTTCTTCAGGCGTAACTAAAATCTAACAGTTACATGAATTCACAGAAGCCCTTTTTAGGAGACCAGTGAATCATGCAGTATCCACAGTTGAGTCATTTAAAGCAGATGTCAATAGAGAAAACATTATCTATAATCATTGGGCAATCACTTTTTTTTTTTTACTTTCTATCCCTGCCTCCCATTTATTTTTAACCTTGTGTTAATTTTTTAGTTTCCCAGATGTTAGACTGGGAAACATACTCAGCTATAGGAGCTACTTTAAATTTTGAGAAGAATGTGTATCAGGAGTAGGTGAGGAGGGTCTTTTAAAAAATGTTTTTTTGGGGACCCTGCACCCGCGTGGGAGACCCGGAAGAGGTTCCTGGTTCCCGGCATCGGATCGGCACGCACCGGCCCGTTGTGGCTCACTTGGGGAGTGAAACATCGGACGGAAGATCTTCCTCTCTGTCTCTCCTCCTCTCTGTATATCCGGCTTTCCAATGATAATAAAATCTTTAAAAAAAAATGTTTTTTTCAAATTTGGTTTCTGTGCATATGACCATTCTGTAACTATTTGAAGTTCTTCATTTATTCAAAGTAGACAAAATCAGCTTGTGGGATTTTTCCTCAAAATATTACATAAAATCTGTTTATTTACATGTAAGTAAATTTCTTTATATAAATATAAACAATGAAAATATTCAAGGCAGCATTATCAATGGAACATATGGTGTCTTTAAAACCAGTATTAGCTTTAGGAACAGCTTAACAATAACCCCAAATATTCACATTTCTTATTTCCAATTACCAAATTCATCTAAGACATTTATTATATTCAGTGAATGTGCTTAAGAAAGTAAATGCCAAATACTCTATTGGACAATATTTAGTCCATGTGGTTTGTGTTGCTTATTGAGAATTATGAAGAGACAGAGAAAGATAGGGAGAGAGACGAGAGTAGAAGAAGAGAGAAGAGAGAAGAGAGAGGAGAGAGAGATAACTTAAGATTTAATAAATGTTTGCAGGCTTCATAGCCATACTGCTGCTTTCTGTATTATGTTCCTGTCCTAGTATAAGAATGTAGGTTGCTCAGCATTCATTATCATGTTTTTTGGGAAAACAAATAATAAGGAAGAATACAAAAACCAAGATCAGCTTTCTTCATAGGCCCCCTTGTTCAACCCTATCAGGGAATCACTTAAATCCATGGCAGAACTTCTTTCATTGGTCTGAATTGGATAACATGCCTTTCACAGCAAGGACTATCAAAGTGGGACAAGCCCACTATTAGTTAAGTCAGTATTTCTAGTTGATAGTATTTGTGTTTTGGAGGAGGCAATTCTTGGCAATGCAGGATGGCTTCATATCCCCAAGCACTGAATTAGGACAACAGTTTCACCCTTTCAATGTCATTGAGGAAGTGTGCAAATTCCTATTGAGAGAAACAGAGCAAAATATCTTCCAGGACTGGATATTGCTTAACGAATAAACTCACATTAAGTTTATTAGGAAAAAATGGAGAATTGGCAGGAAGTGAGTAAATCAGAGGGTCTGTCACTTCTTTGGATAGAAATGAGTTAACATTTTGAATATGCCATATTTTATTTTGTGTGTATGTGTATATATACATGCATGTTTGTGTGTTTTAGTACCAACTTCAGTTTGCAAATTATGATTTATTGAGAAAGTTTTATCTTCTCTCCAAATTTAAGTGTTCGTATTTCTGAAATGATGACTTTGAATTGTATGATTCCTTATATTACTTCCAAATTAAGAAAAGAAAAATATATAAATCATGGTGACTGCAAGTCTATATATTTGTTTTGGAGGTCTTCCTGAAGCAGTGTTAAAAGCTTTGAATTGAAGCAGGAATTCCATTTTTTTGAAATATCTTGTTTTCTCTCAAATATATTTTGCATATTGAATTGATAAATTAAGCATATATTTAATTTATTTAGAAATATGAGATATTTACATATATATCAACTGTTTTTCATATCACTTATCCCATCATTTACTTATGTTATTTTTAAAGATTGCTCAAATTTTACCCAAATGACTTTTTATCCAACTAGTGAATGCAAAATATTAGACCTGAAGAATAATCAAATTAGGTTTGATTCTTAACTAGTATATAACAAAATATAGTAGTTTTTCAAACATCCAGCAGGATGTTTGTTTGTGGGCAGTACAACAATGATATTGTCTAACAAACCCCTCAGATTCCATACCTTGCAGATCTTTATATTTGGTATGACTCCCTGGACACTGCTGGAATCAACTTGGTGGCTCCAGTGGGAGTTCAATGTCATTGAGCATTGGTCCAATGGGACTTGATTCAGGGTATTTGGCTAGAATCAAGTCAGCTTCACAAGTTTCAGTCTTGAATCAGGATGAACATAAAACTGGGAAGTGGTTTTCTCAAAGTTCTTCGGAGTACATTGTCCAAGTCACTGTAGCAGCATATTTAAGACATATGTTCTTTCATATGACTAATCCAGTTCATATATCCACACCAAATGCATTGTTGCAGTGAAGGATACCACACTCCTGCTAGAGAGAACAAAAAAGTCTACATTCCCTAAATAATAATTCTTCTCATACAATATTCATTTAGATGTAATATTACTTTGATAACCATATTTTGGTGAAAATCTTCCCACCAGTTGTCTGTAACTAGTTCCGAAATATAACTATTTAGGCTCAGGAGTTTCAATGAGTTTCACCTTATACTCTCAAAATACCTTTTATTTACTAGAGGAAAATAATAAATATATGCTTAGGAATAAAGCTGAGAATTTTATTCATTAGCAAGTTTCTCTGACAGGTAACATGTTTCAGAAGATAGAGCTCTTAATTTGGAGGCAATTTTTGTTTAGTTTTAATTATCATCTATTCTGATAAATTTAGTTGGCTCATGTGTAAAGCCAGTTGCATTCACTGATATCCAATAACTGCTTTAAAAGTTACATTCTAGCAGCTAAAGTCCTCGCCTTGAAAGCCCCGGGATCCCATATGGGCGCCGGTTCTAATCCCGGCAGCTCCACTTCCCATCCAGCTCCCTGCTTGTGGCCTGGGAAAGCAGTTGAGGACGGCCCAATGCATTGGGTCACTGCACCCGCGTGGGAGACCCGGAGGAGGTTCCGGGTTCCCGGCCCGTTGCGGCTCACTTGGGGAGTGGATCATCAGACGGAGGATCTTCTTCTCTGTCTCTTCTCCTCTGTGTATATCTGGCTGTAATAAAATGAATAAATCTTTAAAAAAAAAAAGTTACATTCTTGCTTCAAAATATTTCTTCTGTGCTATCAGTTCTAGTCTGTGTATGAAAAGGACCCTTAAAAAGTTACTTCTCATTGCAAAACAAAATATACACAAAATGATGCAATTGTTCTCATGGAGGAAGCCATTGTACTTCCTTTCCAAAACTGATGATAAAATTAAGCATTGTACTCATTGGCTTCTTTAATATAGATTTTCTTTCCAAGTGAATATTTCAAATCCAGCTAAAAACAGTCTTCTAAATAACATTATGAAAAGCTTCTGATTTTCCACATCTTCCTGATAGAATGAGAACTCTTATATATTAATGATATATTATCATCACAGTCATCCTGCTGCATGTATAAAACTGCTTTGCAAACATGTGGTATTTAACCTTTTGGGATTGGCTCATTTCCCTTAGCATTATGGTTTCCAGTTTGGCCCATTTGGCCACAAAGAACTGCATTTTGTTTTTTTTAATAGCTGAGTAGTATTCCATGGAGTAGATGAACCATAGCTTTCTTATCCAATCCTCTGTTGATGGGCATTTTGGTTGTTTCCATGTTTTTGCAATTACTGATTGTGCTGCTATGAACATAGGAGTGCATGTTGGTTTCTCATAGAACAAGTGTTCTGGATATATTCCTAGGAGTGCTATTGCTGCCACATGTTTGCCTTAATTTAAGATGATATGATGTTAAGTATAACATGTTATGTTTTGAATGTTATATGTTGTGTATAAACTAAAATTGAAGTATAGGTGAGGGGGTCACAGAAGGTGGCTGGGAACCCGCATTTACTTTTAACATATTGGTTACTCATTACTATGTCAATTAATTCCATAATGATGTAAATTTTTGCTGATGGTATGTTGGAGCTTTCAATTGACTGGGATGATGCTCTGCTGGCTCTGTCATCAGACCAGAGAGGGTATACCTAAGAAGCCGTTGAACTTGACGGGACAATAAGATGCTGGACTCTATGTTTGGTATATGCTTGCAATGGGGAAATCTCAACTGAACTTGAGCTGTGGTTATGCAACAAGGTGGAGGAATCCACCATGGTGGGAGGGTTTGGGGAGGGGTGGGGAGAACCCAAGTATCTATGTAATTGTGTCACATAATACAATGCAATTACTGAAGTTAAACAATAAATAATTAAAAAAAAAAAACTGCTTTGCAGGAATCATTTAAGATAGATAGCTTGAATATTTATGTACTGAAAGAGGAAGAATTTAAGCAGTAGTGTCTGAATTATAAACATCTATTCTGTGCTATGTGTAAGTGTATGAACATTAATATCTTGGAGCTACACTCTTACTAGCTTTCATAATACCAGTTTATATTCTGACTTTGTTAAACAGGACATTTTGTCATAGAGCCTTTGCAATATTCACATTCATCAGATTATGATTAGCTAAGGTCAAGCTTGCAGCTAGAAATAACATCCACAGTATTTGATAAATAATGCAATAAAATTTCATTAACTGCTCAATGTAATGGATGATCTACTTTTTCCCCTTTTGCTGCTCAGTTATAATCTTTAGGGCTGCAGAAGTCACACCACAACTCAGTAATAATGGGCTTGCTATTGAATTCATTAACTTAATATTTTGACACTCTATTGCACATTCGAGATAAAAAACCATTGATAACATTTATAAGTAATATTGAACACTGACTAAATAGGTTTTTTCTATACTTCCTTTCTTAGTGGTTCTTTGTGTGCAGCAGGTCGATCTATAAATATGCAATAAAGCATATAAGTAAATGATCACTAAACATAAAATTGTTCACAACCTTTTGAACAGAAAATGTAATTTTTAGTTTATATTTTATTTGTATGTTAATGTTATCACGTGTTTACACATATGAAATATGCACATAACCTGAACAACAATGGTGTGAAATCTTAATAACTTGAATATTAATGCATCTAGAAGTCAGAATATGGATAATTATTGTCTCCAGGGAATTTGAAGTAAGTAAGTAGGCAGTAACAGTTGGATTGCTGTGGACTCAAGAATACTTGGAAATTCATGAAGACATAAAAGGATTGATTCAAAAAATGATTTTCTTTTTGTATTTAGAAGGGAGGTGAACTCATTAAAGTGCCTGAAGTGTTGACATTAGATATGTAACATTCATAAAATTATCCTAATTTTAAGTCATTTTATATAAAATAAGGAATAAATAAATATGCCTAACTAAATAAATGCAACATGCTTTAAATTTTGTTCATTTGGTAAGTCTGACTTCTGAGAGGAAAATTATATAAATGAGATGTTTTATTAATTATACAGCCAATAACTGAACTTATCCTTACAGGAATCTAATTGGGCTGTTGTAGTTAACATGTCAAAGAGGAGGGACAATATCCATCAACACTTTGTATATACAAAATAGAGCTAATTTTTAGCAATATTTTCTTGATATTTTATCATTTTAAGTGTGTTTTGTAATCATGTGTCCATTGAGAATAGTATTCCAAGATAAAATTGTTTGCATTTAAGAAATTGTTCTTTTATTGTCAAAACATGGAACAAAGTTTGATAAGCCTAAAGAACATAATTAGAAAAGATATACACTATGTGTACAAATTTATTTTACTCCCTACTCAGAAAGTTCCTCATACGAGACAAAAAATGTTGATTCATAGGGACCATTTCACAGTGGCTAAGAATGGAACAATCAAAGGCGTTTCCCATTTTTCCAGGACTTCAATGTCTGGTGGAAAGATGTACAAAATACAGTGTATCTTCCAGTGATATTCTTGAATCTGTGAAGGCCAACAATCTTAAGTATTTATTTTTTTTGCCACTGTATTTTATGTATGTCCCCAAATTAGCATTGCTCCTTATACACAGTAAACTCAAAAAAAAAAAAAAAAAAAAAAGAGACACGAATGAGGCTAGCCTGATGGTGCAATAGGTTAAACCTGTTTATGATTCTGAAATCCCACATCAGAGTTCTGACTCAACCCTTGCTCCTTTGGTTCCAATCTGTCTTTTTATGAATGTCCCTGAGATGGCAGAGGACACGGCTTGGAAACTAGGGGATCTGCAATGCATTTGGGAAGGCTGGAATGCAATTACAGGCTGTTGGCTTGGGTGGAACCCAGACCTGTTTGTTTTAGCCATTTGGGGAATGAACCAGGTAGGTCTCTTTCTCCCTCCCCCTTCTGCTGCCCATCTTCCTCCCCCTTCCCTCTTCCTCACTCCCTCCCTGTAACTTTATTTCAAATAAATCAGTTAGTGTTTTAAAACTGTATGCAAAGGAAATAGTTATGTCAGTAGTGTAAGAAACAGGATATGTTTAGTGGTGGAAGACACGAGAGTAAATGATGATAAGCAGCAGAGAAAGGGTATACGAAAATAAAGTAGTGGTGATACAGTTACGCTCACGGTGAAAAGCCTGTCTTGTTTTTCAGTCCAGAGCACTAGGTGTCAAATAGGAAGATAATTCTGTGTTTGATTGTTTGGCTAATATCTAGATTGCTTTGACACAGAAAGGATATAGAAATGAGAGTATTTTGCTAAGCTTCAATAAAATTGTATAAAGGAAAACAAGTAAATTTATCAAGGGAAGAATATTTTCACAAAGATTTTATTTCTTATGCTATGAACTACTTAGTGGATAATTTTGGATGCAGTATTTAGTTATTAGATTTTAGCTTATGATAGGCCTGTTTATTATGTAATGAGGATTAAATGGATTGATGCAAATGAAGAATTTAATAAGAATTTGGTGCAGTATTATTGTTTAATCATGATTTCTCCTCTACATGAGCATTGAAAAGATGGTAAAGATTAGAGCAGAAAAAAATCTATGTCCTCAAGAAATTTATCTTCTATTAAAAACATCTTCATGATTCATTAATTTATTTGAGCATCAATCATTATTTTCATGTCTGCAATGCTAGTAGTATTCCAATATATACAATATTGCAGAGGCAATATTGAGAAATTCATTTTATTATTAAGAATTTTGAATGGCATAAAATTATCCAACCAATTGAAAGAGAAAGCAGACATAAGAGAATTTCAGGTAATTGGGAAATATTTTCAAGTTCTTTTCAGTTCTGTTTTTTTTTTTTGTAAGTTAAATGAATCTCTGTTTTGCAATTCTAATTCTTAGCATTTTCTGATTTATAAGAAGAATGTGTGTTGTGATATAGATTCAAAATTATTACATGTAACATATTCAAATGAATCCCAGTGTATAGCACATTACTCATTGTTTAGGAAAAAAGAAAAAATAATGTAATAAATAATTGTACTAGGTATATTCATTTCTAATTTTTCATTCATACAATAGTATCTGGGACACCACACAAATGCATTTAGGTGTCATCATGTGAAAGGTGCAATTCCTTCCTACACAAAACTCGCTTAGGAATATCCCTAATATTTTTCCATGCTTTGAATCGTAACTATTTATTAGTTTGTCTTGGGTTGTAAAAGGAATATCTTTAGTGAATACTCTTTGTACTGACAAGGAAAAGTGGAATTTTGGAGGGAAGTATGGCAGAATTGAATAAAGGATTCAATCAGAACTACAAGGTCATTGAAACCTGAAACATATGTGCTTAGTTCTCAATAGTCAAAAGATGGAAGCAACTGAAATGTTCAACAAATGAATTAATAGAATTTGATTTATGCATCAACAAAATGCTACTGAACCTTTAAAGAGCAGAATATTCTAACATGTAAACATTGGTAAAACGAAAGCATTTTGAATACTCAAGTCATTTGTACTTAAGAAATCAAGTGAAGCACTGAGGATGTTCACCACTGTTCTGTTTGACATAGCAAATGAGCTGGAAAACCTACCTTGGTTTTGAGTCACAGACTACCTGCTGCTATTTTTTTTATTATTGTTTAACTTTAAAATTATGAGAAGGCACTATGTATCTTGGTTTAAGTGTCTAAATGTCTAAACAAATTCATTGCTGTCTCTTTTAAAAGATGCATACATTCAGAGTAGAAAAATCTGAAAATAAAGCTATCATCCTGATTGGCATATCTGAATCAGAGATTAGAGTTCTCCTCAAGGCTCTTCCCAGTGCAGCTTCCTGTGAGTACAGCTGCTGGTGGCCAGCAGTTAACAGCACAAATACTTGAGTAGTCCACCCACTAAACAGACCTCACTCAACTCCAGGCTCATGGGTTTGGTTTTATTTGCCGCCACTACTAGAGTCATCTGAGGGCATGAACCACCAGCTGGAAGATCTGTCTTTCTGGCTTTTAATTAAAGGAAAATAAATGAATAAAATATAGAAAAATGATTAAAACATAAAATATGAAAATTTCACCGGTAACCACCACATAAGGATATGCCCCTTGTCTCTCTTGCTGTATTTTTTCCCTTTTACTTCCTGATGTAGGTGTCAGGATGCTGTAATCACTTTTCACCTATTTAGATTTTTTTTGTGTTTTTCTAAAAATCTCTTGAAGACTCATAAGGAAAAGAAAGCATGGTTTTACGGTAATATTACTTCTATTTTTATTTTCCTTTGTATTTAACATTAACAATCAGCCCTTTCTTTCCATTTAGTCATCCTATCAGCATTCACTATAAGTGCATTACATTGTCAGCACTGTATAAGAAACGAAGAAACAGAAGAATATGTAGAAATATATCTATGTTCTATTATAAAGGTATATTAATATCTATAATGTTTATTTTAATTTAAATATCAAGCTACACATGTAGGGAAGGAGAATACTATAATATAGATATAGAATTGTATTTTACAAGAATAATCAGCACTCAAGAAATTTGCCTTGAATTTGAATATATTCACAATGATTTGGGGAAAAGCTGTATTAGAGAAGCTTATACATTTATTTTCATATTTCTATCATTTGACAAATATATGTATATTGCTATGTCATACATTTTATAAATTCTCTTTTACAACATCACAAGAGTAAAATATACCCCCAGAGATTTCAACATGTGCTGTTGTCATTGTTGTTACTAATGATCATGATTTTATTTTTGCTCAAAAATTTATGTGAAGTTGGTATTGTTTATTTATATAATTTAACTTAACTTTTATAAATTTACTTATGCTTATATAAATATCTTGCCTGAAAATTTTACAACTTTATGCAACAGCTATACTAGATTAACTATAAAGAAATAAAAGTCATTATTAAGACCAAATATATTCTGTCTAAAATTAGGGGGATACCGTATCTATCCAGGGTTGGGTTAGGCCGAATCCCAAAACCAGAAACGCCATCTTTCTCTCCCACATGAATGGCAAAGCCTCCGACACTGAGGCATCATGCAGTGCCATTCCAGCTGCAGCTGCCAGCTGTATTGGGGTAGTGCATTCAGGACTCAAATCAATACTCTGATATTGGCTACTGCCATCACGAGTATTGATTAACTGTGCCACAACAGAAGACCCTAATATATTCTTTTTTATCCCCTGTTAGTGTAGCTCCATAGAAGCAACTGCGTCAAAATAAGATCTGGACATACAGATTTCTTCCTACAAATAAGGCTGTTCTCACTTTTTTCTACTCTATTTGTGAGAAGTCAGAATTAAATGATATGAAGTAGGACTTGCTTTTAACTGCATTACAGAGAGAATATGCTTGTTAGGGATGTTAAAAAGAGGAAAGTGTTGGCAATGGAAGCAAATTTTCATCCTTAGCTTTAAAGTGTGCAATGCAATGGTTTCTTCCTTAGATAGGTCCTAGAGACTATTTGATCACAAAGTCTAGTGCATCCTTCCAAAAGCATGCACTAGAAATATCACTATACCAGCAAAAGAGGTCTTACTTGTTCATGCCTGAACTATTGCATTACTTTTGTTTTTAATATTCTTAATAACTTACGTTGCTAATAGCCATAGTAAGCCTTCAATATATGGACCATTAAACAGAAAAACTTCCCCATTAAATCAAAGACTGTGTTCCATTTTCTTCTTGAAGGGCAAATATATGGTAAGTATGAACTGTGGAAATAGAAAGCCATACTCAGTTGTAAAAATGGGATAAATAATAAACATGCTGTGCCCAACACAATAGTGTAGTGGTTAAAGTCCTTGCCTTGAACGCGCCTTGATCACATATGGGCACCGGTTCTAATCTTGGCAGCTCCAATTCCCATCCAGCTCCCTGCCTGTGGCCTGGGAAAGTAGTTGAGGATGGTCCAAAGCTTTGGGAGCCTGCACCCGTGTGGGAGACCCAGAAAAACCTCGTGACTTTCAATTGGCTCAGCTCCAGCCATTACAGCTGCTTGGGGAGTGAACCATTGGATGAAAAATATTCCTTTCTGTCTCTCCTCCTCTCTGTATATCTGTCATTCCAATAAAAATAAATAAATCTTTAAAAAAAAAAAAGGTAAGCATGCTCCAAGATGTTGGTTGGAATGTAATATCTGTAAGATCCAACTTAACATCTTGATTGATGACAGTTAATTACGATGTGATGTTTACTCTTGTTGATGTTACTTGTGTTCACTCATTCAATATGAAATGCTCTCTGCAGTTGCTTAAACGTCTTTGTCAACATTTAGCACCATGTGTGGAATTTATAATAAATAAGTCACTTGATTAGTCCTCAACTTACAGTATTCTGGACTTTTTATTTAAATGCTGTGAAGACCTAGGAAGCATATGCATTAATAGTTGTCAATGTTAACATTTCATTGAATGAATTATTAACAAGATATTAAAAAAGAAGGTAGAGGATGAGACAAAAGAGAAACAGAATAATGGAATTGAACAAATTTGCCTGCTGGTTCAAAAGTACTACCTACTTAGTAGTTCTGGTTTCAAGTCTTTTATCTGTTTATAGTTTCACTTTGAGTTCTACAACCATTCAAGTTTTCTTTACTATAATTAATGAACTCAGTAGTAGTAAAATGATGTTTTATCCAAGACTTTTGTCTTACGATTTTTTCCCCTATTGTCCTATTTTGTCTGAAAACATATAGAGAAGTCTACATGTATTAACTGATGTTTTTTCTCTGAGATGCTGTTATTTACTAGACATAAATTTAAGATTTTGTATGTGTGTTTATGTATATATGTGTAGAAAGAGGAGAAACTAAAGATAACAAAAGCACAATGTAATATGTATACCATAGGATGATACAAATACAGTCTGGTCTGTTAGGTGTTTGATTCATGAAAAATGTTCACAATAGGGTCAATTACAAACCCTGAACTATTAAAAATGTTTCAGGTTAAAGCTCTGAATGTAAGTTGACTGGTTTAGACCTATTACAAGTAAAACAAAGCAGGATCTGTAATCATGCACATTCCAGGATTTTTTTTTAAGATTTATTGATTATTATTGCAAAGTCAGATATACAGAGAAAGGAGAGACAGAAAGATCTTCCCTCCGATGATTCACTCCCTAAGTGACTGCAATGGCTGGTACTGTACCGATCCGAAACCAGGAGCCAGGAGCTCTTCCACGTCTCCCACGTGGGTGCAGGGTCCCAAGGTTTTGGGCCATCCTTGACTGCTTTCCCAGGCCACAAGCAGGGAGCTGGATGGGAAGCGGGGCTGCCAGGATTAGACCCAGCGCCCATAAGTGATCACGGGCGCATTCAAGGCGAGGACTTTAGCTGTTAGTCCAACACGCTGGGCCCCAGGAATTTTTGTTAAAACCAAGGTCTCATCTAGCAAGAGCAATGTAGTTAACATCTCATAACCTTAGACATTAACAATTGATGTTATAATAAGACCCCATTTCTGTTTTCCTCAAAAATCAAGTGAGCTAATATATAAAACTACTGTTTATATTAGAAAATATTTAAACATGTTGCTTTCTCTTGCCTCTACCATAAACTTGTGGTTTTAATTATCCATATAGTAATTAGAAATATGTACACTTTTGCTTATACTTCAGTTGCTTACAAAATGGAATTTGAGGTTACTTAGTAATTTCTTCCTTTGAAATTAGTAATTCTTCAACATCTAAAATGTGTGTATCAACATATTGGAAGTGACAAATATAGTGACACAGGAAAAGCTTTGCCCTTAACACTGGAAAGCGGGTAATATTGCCATAATATTTGACCTGTTGCAACTTCTATTTCAATAGGGAAATTGTATTAAATGCATGCAGGTCATATCTCTGAACATATTTAATAAACTGTAACAGTTCATTGTCTAATTTCTAGATTTGGGGTTGCCAAAATACAAAGAATTGCCAAGTTTAAATATATAATACTTCTTAAAGTAAATTGAATCATATATCCATACATGATTTTAAAATGGAAATTCATGTTCTTTCAGTAGACAGTCTGCATAATTCATCATTTGCCTAGTGATGTCCCAACAAGAAATTGTCAATGGCTTTTCTTTGTACTCTGCATGAAATATAAAATCTTAGAATGGTGTGATGTAAAGTATTAGTTTTCTTCTAGATTAATTGCTTTCTTTTTTGTAATAAGAAGTGGGAAACATATTACAAGATTAAAGTACTCCAGGGTGCATTTTATTGATCCACTAATACATGATTTGGGCTGTTAAAGCACTTAGCCTTTACATTTGCTGTTCATAATGTACCCTAGGCATGAATAAATGGAATAATAAAATGTACCCTGGAGTGTCTTGATGTCACAGAAAAATGATAAAACACCTGAACAAATATATTCTGAACCCAAATAAAGAAAAAGTTAGCTGTGCAAACATTTCTCTGAAAATATTTAAAATGACACTTTATGAAAACTTAACCATGGTTGTTACACATGAAATTTTAGTCTGTGTGGCATATTTTAATAAATTCATCCTTAAAAATTCATTTAATGGTCTTGAAAAATATTGATTAATTTTGAAGGAGCTGATGGCAAATATGAATATTTGCTTCCAGAAATTTCCACTGAAAAAATTTCCAACATATCTGATTTCCAGAAGAGTGTTTCTTTCATGATTTGTTAAATCATTTCAGTTCTAAATCATTTTATCAACTCTAGGTAAATTTCTGCTTTATTTAATTCACTTTAAAGTGTATTTTTTATTTTCAACATAATAAGAAGTAAACCAAGAACTGTGCCAAGTACTGCGGGATCAGTGGTGAAAACAATACATTTCCCTTCGTAATTTGTTCACAATCTAGAGGTAAAAATGACATCCGAGAAATTTTACACAAAGCAAAAAGTTACATAATTCAGAACCCTGACTGCTTCTGTCTAGAGGATAGAAAAGGAGGCCTTGTGAATAAACACCCACGAAATATATATAATTTTAAGGTAAGGGAAAGTTAAGGAGAGAACTGATGTGGCAGGTCACCCTCCCCTGGGGATGTGTGCTCCTAGAACTCTGGACTTCTTCCTGAAGGCAAGAGAAGATTGCGGAGTGCTTTTGTTGCTGTATTTTTTGAGCAAGGGAATCATAAGAGCATATTTATCTTTTGGAAAGATGCCTCTGGCCACAGTATGGAAGATTGATTATCCTGGAGTGAGGTAATTACACAAGTATAAGTCAGAGATGGTGGGGACTTAGATGAGTAAGAACAAAATGAGCAGAGTAGACAGGGAGTCTTTGTGATGAATAAGATAGAAGGTGTTGAGGGTGAAGGGCATGCTGAATAGAAGAAAACTTTTGGAGCATTTTGTCTTGTTTAGTTAGAACAGTCACTAATGCCAGCCTCAGGGGAGTGAGTACCTTCTTCAACTTGATGAATCTTTCATGACTCCATGTAGTTTTTATATGCTACACGAAGCATTTCCTCAGCCAGCTAGTCTGTGTATCCAAGTTTTATGCTTTCATATATGTAGCAACTTGTGCATGATTTTGTGAATTGTTTAAACAATGCTATTGAAAACTAACTATCATATCCTCTATTCTAACAGTGTCATCCTGCAGAAATCAGAACCATTTATCTTAGTGTTTGTAGTGGATTGCTTAGAATTTCAATGCTTAGCACAAGATGCAGTCAATAATATTGAAATAAATGTATCTGTGGAATTAAGCATGAATTTGATTCAGAGAATTTTGAGGATTATATAAACAAAATAAAACAAAACAAGCCTTAAGCAGAAACCATTTACTAGGAAGATTTATTTTTTTTCATGGTGAGTGTCATTCATAAACATTTTATCTTAGAATTCTAGTCAACACCTTCAAAAACCTTTCAAATCTACATATTTATTCATATTATTCCTTTCTTAGAATCCATAAATGAAATCTTTTTGTTACTTTCCAAAGCAGATTCAAATTTCAGCTCAGTAGTAACTGGCAGAATCTTGCATAGTAAAACCTCATTGTAGGTCAGCTCTAATAAATTCTTCATATAAAATCTGTGGTTTAACTATATCAATATACTTGTATTTTTCTCATACATTATGTTTGTACATCCTTGACATGTTATGCATGTCAAAGGACAGAAGATTTCTATTTAACTTCCAATTTCTAACACACGTGTCATTCTCTGGTATAATATTCACCTGTGGTCTTTGAAAGAAATACTCTGTTTTTCCATTCTGTAATTTATATTATTTTAACAGGTACAGTTCTGTATCATATTCACTCATTTTAGACTACCAGTTGTTCTTCATTTCTGTGAATATAAATCTCAGAAGGTTCATAGGGAATAATCACTGCTAAATAAATAGGAAACTTCCTCGTTTTTCTCCCGGTTTAACCGCTTTCTTAGGTATTTGGCTTCATGTATAGTTGTTTTCTAGGTGGGAAATGAATAATATAGAAGAAGAGAGCAATCAAAATAGTGGCGTTAGGACAATAAGGCTGGATAAGGCAGAAAATGTTTTTCAAAATTTTTTTTCCAATTACACAAGAAATAGCAAGAAAGGAACACAGTTGTTACCAAGGGCAATTTAAAAAAGCAATGGCAATAAATACTTACTTTTCCAAAATTACTTTAAATTAAATGGACTAGGTTCACTGGTCAAAAGCTATGTAGTGACTGAAAAGATTAAAGGAAAAGCAAGATTCAACTGTATGTCTGTAGAACGTTCATGTTAGAATAAGTGTATAATATGAAAACATGGGAATGAATATGTGGTAGAAATGGAAACCAAATGTGAAAAGGAGTGTCTAAATTTATATCAAACAAGAGATATTAAATCAAATGTTGTCACAAGAGAAAGATTATCATTGAGATAAAGGTCCATTGGAAAGAAGATATTCTATCTCTATGATATGTCCATTTCCTGAGCATCTAAGTGTCTAAAGGAAGCACTACATTTGAAAGTAGTAATACATAGCAAAAACAGTGAACGTAAGAAATAGCAATGTCGTATTTAGAATAAAGTGGAATTATCCAGAGAGAAAGTAATTTTAAAAACAGCAAATTTGGAAAAGTAATGGATGAAATAGATCTAATAGATACAAACAAGTGCCAGCATCATTATTTGGCCAGTAAAGCTGTGGCTTATTATCCTGGTAACTCACAGGGCCCAGGCTCCTGGCCTGTCTAATCCGCTTCTGATCGAGTTCCTTGTCTGTGCAGTGGAGGATGGACCACAGCCTTAGAACCTGTGTAGGAGACCTGGAAGAAGCTCCTGGTTATTTCGGATCACCTCAGCTCCAGCTGTTGCAAACACTTGGGTAGTGAACCAGCACATGGAACCTGTGGATGGAAGATCTTTCTCTCTGTCTCTCCTTCTCTCTGTAAATCTGCCTTTCCAATAAAAATAAATCTTAGGGGGAAAAAAAAGAATGAAAAAGAAAGAAAGAGAGAGAGAAACTTCACTTTGGCTCTTACAATGTTTCGAAAGTCAGTAAATATATTCAAAAGGGCTGGCTGAATTTTAAAATTGCTTTCAAGTGAGGAAGAAGTTGTATGTGTCTATGTAAGGACATATTGTGAAATCATAAAAGGAAAAGGAAATGAGGTGGCACCGATTTGCACTGATATTGTTACCTGAAAACCATTAATCTGTAGTAAATTATGTGTACTAGACTGTCATTGTACAAAAAGAGGGTGATCTGCACACAAGTACCTATATAGAAAGGAAGTGAAAAAACTGGCACATGATGATGAGAAGGAAAATAGATGTCACTATACATTCTTTGACCATTGTCAACTTATGTGCACATATTACAGGGCTCAGAAATTAAACTAATTTTAAATGAGTGTCAAACTTCCTTAGTCTCCAAATTTATTTTTAAAAATATTCAAGAATATTCACATGTGCAACCCTTTTTGCAGAACTTATGTCTGAAAATATTAAGATAAATGCAGTTCCTACTTGTCAAAATTAAATGGCACAGATTTTCTTTTACAGTATAATTAATAGTGCCCATTTAACAACTTAGTAAAAGTAATTGACTGGCATATTTTAAAATATTTTAAATTCAGACAAATTGATAACTACCCATGGGTGCATATTCGAAAGGTATAATTAAATTTCCTTCTTTTTTTACTGACAATTTTAATTATTAAAGATTTTTCCAACAGAATATTCATTATAAAAATAGCAATAAAAACTAAAACAATACAGCTATCCTAATGCAACTATTTTGTATTTTAAATGTATTCAATTTCTTTCATTTCTAGTATTTCTCTGTAAGTTATTTTTCAAGAATGAATCACAACAATGATGTTAGGATTATTGTGATTTCAGTTTAATTTTTGATTTGTATTTCTTTTGTTGTGATTGAGGAATACATTAGTTTGATTCTAGGTTGTTCCTGATTACTTTTGCATATTATCTCAATCTCCACAAAATTTCTTTTTATCCATTATACTTATATTATGGGCCACCTCTTTACTGAGTGAGAGACTGGTGAGTGAAATAATACATGTATTGTTAATGATCTTGTTTAAAGAGATCTTGTGAGAAGAAAGAGTATGAAGCAAATGTGGCCTTGGTTTGGCATGAAATGGCTTCCAGTATCTAAAAGTTTCCCTTCACTGGTGAGGTATGTACTGTGACATGAATGCAGTGTTCTTGAAAAAATTGTTACTCATTTATGTGTTGCTAAAGAAGAGTTTACAGTTCACACAACAGAGGTTTTATCATTTTTTATTATTTTTTTAAATGCCAGGCACAGTGAGTTAGTGACCTGTAAAAGGAAACAAAGCTTTAAGAGAATGTATGGGGCTTGGGGAAAAGAAGGGATTTTAAAATAGGTTTTCTTTGTTTATTTGAAAGGAGGGAGAGAGAAAAAAAAAGAGAGTACCAGCAAGTTTCTTACCACTTTCCTTCACTCTCCAAATCCATACAACAGCCAGAACTCAGCTGTGCCGCAGACAGGAGCCCAGATCTCCATCAGAGCTTCCCACATGAATGGAAGCAATCCAACTACATGAGCCATTTTTAGTTGCTTTTCAAGATACACACTAGCTAGAAGTTGAACTGGAAGCAGAACTAAACTCAAACCCAGTCACTCTGATATGGAATGTGGGTGTCCCAAGAGGTGTCTTCACTGCTTCAAAAAATAACTCACACAAAAGTCCAACATTTAAGCCTCTTCTACAGCTTAAAATCAAAGGCTGTGTTCACCAAGAAAGGTTTAAGAGAAGTAGGCCTTAAAACTGGAGATTTGGGGCTCAGGCCTGAACATGAAGGCTCAAAGGAACAAAACAGAGGTGGAGTGAGTTAAAATACAAGCAGTTTTGTTAAGGTTGTTTATTTCTGAGTTGCAGTGGTGGCAGGGGGAAAGAGAGTGAGTGAGAGAGAGAGAGAGAGAGAGAGAGAGAGAACCTTCTCTCTGCTGCTTCACTGCCCAAATGGTTGCAATAGCCATGTAATAGCAAGACTAAAACCAGGAGGCAGAAATATCATTTTGGCTTTCCCATATATGTGCCAGTCATAGAAGACGTGGTTCTACTTTGGCCACTTTCCCATTAGCCAGAAGCAGAGTGGCAAGTGGAGTAGCTAGGGCATAACTTACAAATCGTGGCTCAACTCATTGTGCTACACTAGCTCATTATTTTTATATCAGTGCTGCAGTATTGCTGACCGGGGAGCATGAGACCACTCTTCTGGTCTCATCAGAGGTTTTCTTGGCTGTAAAATGGCTCATTTCAATAAATGAACTTCAAGTTTGTCATCCACACTTTCTGCCAGTACCATGAGTGAAGATTTGTCTATATGAGATGTCATACACTAAGTTCAATAACATCTCATAATTTTATTGCAAGGTAATAGGACCTTGGCAAATTTGTAGGGATACAAGTAATTGGCATTACATATTTTTGGAACTGAGTGAAATGTAGCTTTCCCCAAAGGTGAGTAGAGACTGCTTCTCCTTATTAAGCATAGAACTGGAAGGCACCAATATATTTTCTATAGTTAATCTATCTCCCTGAGCCAGTGACCAGCTGCTACAATGTTTAAAATGTATTTATATACAATATTTTAAATATATCGTGTGTAATATAATATTGTGACTATTTTTCAATGAGTGAACACAAAGTATTTTGTTTTAAATGGAAAATCTGTTAATTCATGAATAATTCATTGATGAAAACAATTTCTCTGAATATTTAAATGACTAAATAAATTGTGGTTTGGTAACTTCAGCGTGTGGGATACTCAATATGACATTCATATTTGAATAGTGAATCACAAGTAACTTCTGACACCGCATGTTGAAATACTCTGGATAGAAATGTGAGACATCTTTATAAATGAAATCTAAATTAAATATATATATACAAATTAATCAATAAAATCTCTTTTGCTATTTATCTAAAAACTATCTTTTTTTAAACAAAGAAAAAATTTAAAAAGGGGAAAACGTGATCTAAAAAAACTGAAATCCCTTTAGAAACTTAAAGACAGTCATAAGTTTGTGTAACCTGTTCTTTAATTTGCTTTAAAAAGTGGGACAACAGGGACAGGAGTTAGGCTTAGCAGTTAAGACAACTAGGATGGTTCCCAGTTAGAACACCCAAGGCCTGTATCTGAGCATGTGGGTTCAGTTTCTTCCTGTCTCTGGTTCCTGATTTTAGCTTCCTGCAAATATAATTCTGGAAAGCCACACTAACAACTCAAGTAGTTGGATGCTTATCACACAGGATTGGAGTCCAAGCTTCCAGCCACAACTATGGGGGAAACCTGGGTTATGAGACAGCACAATGGAGCTCCCCACATATGATTATCTAAAATAAATAAATATTTTAAAAGTTATTAAATATGAAAAATGTGATTTCTACACTGTCTTGAGAATATTATGTGCGAATTATGTCTTAATTAGTTCATGTTGTTATTTAAAAAAAAAAGAAACACATGGAAATACCATGTTTAAATAATGCAATATTTAGTAATATTTCTTCATTAATCTCATCAGAATTCTCCCTAGGAATGTTTAGATAATATACAAAACTTAAAGAAGATTATATGCCTATAAATGATAAAAGGAAGCATACCATAAAGCCCAATAGGTGCACCTATTAATGCAGTGGGTCACAGCCTCATCCAATGTGGGTTTAGTCATTTTGATATCAAAACTCTTCTTAACCTTACACATGTGCCTGCTCACGTGCATACACACACACACACACACACACATGAGACAGTATGACTGATGATTACTGAACATTCAAAGAAGTGTCATTTTCTCAGTAAAATAAGAAATTTTAAGGACTTTTAAACACATTTTTTTCCCATTCAATGTGTGTAAGGTACAGTAATTGAAGTGCTTCCTACTTCTGATGAACAAACAGTACAGAAAGAATTTCATTGTATTTAATTGTGTTTTTAACATTCTTTGGCAAAAGAAAAAATTTTTAAGTGCTATTTTTCAGAAGTCAGTTGATTTTCATTTTTGCCCCAGGTATGCTTTTCTTCTCTTAAATTGCAGAGCTGTCATGAAGTAACAAAGTAGGCTATTTAGGTCTTTGGGGCCTTACCTCATCAATTAAAAACAAGTTCTCTCTCAACAGAAAAATCCCTATAAAAGGTTAAAATTAAGCACAAATATAGTAATGGCTTCACTCAAATCTTAGGTCATAGAATTCTATAAACAACATCCTCCTTTAGGCTTTATAAGAACACCCATGCTTCCTTAACTCTGTGTGTGCGTGTGTGTGTGTTACTTTTCAGCTCTATTTATTCAACTTTACTGGAGAAAAACCCACTTGAAATTAAAATGTCAGCTTATTTTTCTGGGTTTGGGAGATTAAAGAATCCGTAATTCTCTCTTAACTAGCAGATATTTCAGTTTTTTGCTTAGAATGGGCAATGGTAAATGAAACAAACAAACAAAAAGTAGAATTTTCCTTTAACAGGTCATCCTTGTGTGATTCACCCTTTGGTGTATGACAGGATAGGGTAACAGAAAACATTTACTCATAGGAAACACACAGGCATATTACCAAAAAAAAGGAAAACTTTCCTATGGCCAATTCTTAATTCTAGTAGTTTTTGTCTGTGTGTTTGTTTGTTTGTTTGTTTAAATCATTAATTTAGTAAATGGGCCAGTGTGGTATTGTAGCCACTTAAGCCACTGTCTGCAATAACAGCACACTGTACTGGAGTGCCAGACTGGACATTGGCTGCTCGACTTCCGAAACCACTGTACTAATGTGCCTGGGAAAGCAGTGGAAGATGCTCCAAGTACTGAGGTCTTGGCAGACTTTTTAGAAATTCAGAATGGAATTCCTTGCTCCTGGTTTTGGCCTGTCCCAGCCCCTGTCATTGTGGGTATTTGGGGAATAAACCAGCAGATAGAGGATTTCTTTCTGTCATGTCTCTCTTTTCCATGTGTGGCACTCTACATTTCAGAGAAATAAAATGTTTTTTCATGACAAAATGAGGCATCTTAACAGTTGAAACAGTTTAGTTGGAGAAATCAGTAAGATGTTTATAGCCCATTGTGTAGCTGATGGTGATTTATTTAAATGTGGGCAGAGTATTAAGACTCATTGATCTGTCTTCCAATACATTTTAGAATCATATGAGGTTTGTCTTTGAGTTTGCCTTTATATATCTTTGAAAACTGACTCTCCCAAACCATAGTCCATATCTAACTCTGAGATTTCCTCTTTTTGAATTTGGAGACACTGTTTTGTCTTGTCTGAGAAGCAGATAAATAGAGCTGTCACTTGATATTTTACTCAGATGCCCACATTGCTTGGAATTTGAAACAGGGACCTCAATCTGCGCTTCCATGTGAGTGGCAGGAAGCCCATTACCATAGACATCACCTCTGCGTCTCAGAATATGTGTTAGCAGGAAGCTGGCGTTAACCCTAATTGTTCTGATATGGGACGCAGGCGTCTTAAACAGAGGCTTAACCTCTAGGTGAAATACACAGCCCTGAGGCAATAGTTTTAAATGAAAATGCTTAATGAGAAATATTTTTCCAAGACATATTTCCAAAATGCTTAGTTCAAAGAGAATACAGTTTTATGATGCAATATACTAAAAATAATAATAACATGGGTACTTTTCAGAAGAAAAGGGAGGAATAATTTTCTATTTTTGTCACATATTTTGCAAACACATTGGGCCATTGTTTTAGGTGGCATTTCTGAAGGTGTTTCCAACAAGTTAGAAACTAAAGTTGCCATGTCAGTGTTGAGAACAATAGTTTTCATTGGTCCTATACAGCAAGTATAAGTGTTGTCTTCTCTCATCTCTTCCAATTGTTTCTAGAACCTGTAAAGTTTATTCGGAACTCTGGGGTTCTCCCAATCCCACTCTCCACCCTCCCCCCATTGTGGAGTCCTCCACCTAGTGGCAGTGTTACAGTTCAAATCAAGTCATGATTCTTACATTGCAATCATGTACCATGCATAGAATCCAGCCTCTTATTGTCCAGCTAGATTCAACATTTGAATTTGCTGTCATTTCTATGAGGAAATAGAATTGAGTTTTTTATAAGGAAAATGTTTTTTTTTTTTTTTAAAGATTTATTTTATTTTCATTACAAAGACAGATATACTGAGAGGAGGAGAGATAGAGAGGAAGTGGAGCTGCCGGGATTAGAACCAGCAGCCATATGGGATCAAGGCGAGGACCTTAGCCACTAGGCCACGCCACCAAGCCCTTTATAAGGAAAATGTTAAGAAATTTAGCCCAAAATGACTTATGTACTTTGTTAATAAAACTAAATACCATTTTAATGCCCAAAAAAAGTTTATTTGGAACTATAATCACAGGATTTCAAAAGCCTTGAAGGTAGGAATTATCTATTTGCTAAGTGTTGTAAAACAGAAGGGATCTTGAATCCTTGATGATAACAAAGCCACAGGAAGCAATCCTGACATAGCCTTTTATTTCTATGCATTTTGTCTATTTATTGTTATTGCAATATCTATTTCTATGTAGACTTCATCTAGTAAAAACAGTCATCAGTCTGAGGCAAATGTGACAAGCAGTACATTTGCTTTGTCACAACCTTTGATAATTTTAAAAGATCACTGTCATTGGTAGTATCTTAGAAATTATTCACTGCAAATTCATGCTTATTACCAAGTCCCATTTACCCTAATTACTAGTGGAAATGGCATTGCATTAGATACTGCATTAATTCAGTGTTATAAGTATAAACACCATTGTCATTGCTGGACTTAGTATCTGGTAATAACTTTGTCAATAATCATAGAAACATATGTAAAAAGGTAACTTTAACATTTACCAGGCAGGAATGAGTCACTGTATTACCATATTCTAGTTGCTGTTTTTACTTGAACGGATCCCCTCCAAAATTCAAACATCACTAATTTGTCAGTGTTAAGGAAAAAAAAAAAGGTTGGGACTGTCACGATGGCCTAGCAGCTGAAGTCCTCATCTTGAACGCACCATGATTCCTTTTGGGTGCCAGTTCTAATTCTGGTGGCCCCGCTTCCCATCCAACCCTCTGCTTGTGGCCTGGGAAAGCAGTCGAGGATAGCCCAAAGCCTTGGGACTCTGTACCCACGTGGGAGACCTAGAGAAAGTTCCTGGCTCCTGGCTTCAGATCGGCTCTGCTCCAGCTGTTGCGTCCCCTTGGGGAGTGAGCCATTGGACAAAAGGTCTTCCTCTCTGTCTCTCCTCTCTGTATATCTGCCTTTCCAATAAAAATAAATACATCTTTAGAAAATAATGAAAAAAAAAGGCTTTGGAGGTGATTAAGCTAAACTGGTCTCTACAATGAGCAAAATTAAGGCCATTACCAAAATGAATATTTCTTCTGAGTGATGCAGCAGTAAGTTTCTTTATTAAAAACAGACAGTAGCCTTCAACCAAATCTGCTGACTGACACCATGATATTGGAATTACCAAATTCCAATATGTCACAAACAAATTTCATTTCTTCATATAGGCCACTGTCTCAGATCTTCTTCCGTAACACAAGGGACTAACACATGCTAAAGGACGTAGATTTGGCTTTGAAAGCTCATTTCTAGAGGGTATGCCTGGAAACGGAATATAGGGGAAGCACATATTAATATTGATATACTGTCCAAAAGTTAATCAAACTTGGCAAGTTGATTCACACTAGCTTATCAGTATATACAAACTTCATTTGTTTCACAGCCTTGCCAAACTTGGTTCAGGCTACTTGGTTTAGGCTATTTTTTTAATAATAAATTCATTTAAATTTTGTTGATGTTTATATAGTTGAGACAGATGCATGCCCATATGGACCACTGATTAAAGTGGGAAGGGTCAAAAGATGGAGGAAAGTGGATGAAGCAACTGCCTCCAATCTCCTTTTTTCTTCTTGTATCTGTGGAAAGTGGGGAGTTAAGGGGAGAGAGCTGATCCCAGAAGCCCAGCTGCATCAGTACCCACAAAATGGGACCTGCTACCCAGTGTCATCCCAGGGTCCCCATGATGTGGAGCATGTTTTGAGGGTGCAGCATAAGTGGCTTCCATAGTTCTGAAATGCTATTGATTTCATTGCTTCAACGTTGAGGAAATCCTTCCAAGGAGCTTTGGCATCATCATCCACCTTAGAATCTCCATTTGCCCAGGTACTCACCATCAAACTTTATCTGGGAGAGCTGTCTAATTTGTTCAGCCCTCCATGGAACTAGATGTCTGCTGAAGGCTTCAATTAACTCGTCATGTCCACCCTCATGAGCAACTGGACATACTATCCATTTCACTATATTCAGCAACTGAGATGGCCCGGTTCTGACACATGCACTCCACAGTCAAACCCCAGATGCCACAATTTTCAACTTGTTTGGCATTCTGAGTCCATTGGTCCAATTGAGGGGTGGGGAGGACAAAGAAACATAGCCAGAGGTTACCTCAACCTGACTCTTTTGTATTACAACCAGTGCAGGTTTCAGCTCAATCCATCATCCACATCAGCCTACACATACACTGGTGGTTGTAGTAACCTGGTCAGTTCCATCTTCTATCCCATCTCATCTGCAAACCAATCAATGCTGCAGCCCAGAGCAACCCTGCCCACCACTCACTTGGCTATCCCATGCACTAAGAGAAGCTGCAATCTAGTCAGAGTGATTCCCGGTACTCCAGCCATGTCCTGCCCAGATTGCAGTCCCCATTCAGGCTCTCACTCTCCCCAAGGGGAACCACAGCCCATTCAAGGGCATTTGATTAGCTCCCCAGTCAGACTTGCTCTTACCCACAGAACTTGCAAGTGCTGGTGGCTGCTTAGACCCAGCCCATTATAACCCATCGCCAGCTTGTTCTTTACCATCAGATGCTGCAGCCTGGCCTTACTTGGCCCACCCCCAGTCCAACTCTTGTTGATGGATACTGCAGCCTTGTCTTGCCCAGCCTGTCATCATCTCTTGCTTTCATGCAAATCAGTAAGGGTGATAGACTAGCCTAGCCAGGCATGGTTCCTAAAGTAGCATGTTTTCTATTCCGTGAAAGCAGATATCTCCTGGTTCATATAGATAATATTGAGATGCATGTTTTTAATGGTTTTGCCTTGATACCAATTTAATGTGGTAAACTAGTCCATCACTTGTTTATAAAACTGTATTAAAGATAAGCTTTCTGTAGATGTTCTTAATCAGTAGAGAAAGTTCCAGTCTACTCCTAGTTCATTTTACAGAAAAGATGTCTGTGCATATTAAAATAGTGTGGTTTCCTCTGATACTACATTGCTAAGTACCTATTAAGTAAATTTCAAACTGTGAACCAACCTTTCATTTGTTGGCAACGCCCCCGTCACCACGTACCCCGAGCTGAGCAGAAGGACTAGGGTTACAGAAAGACAACACACAAGACAACACAAGACAACATGTAGTGGGTCATTCTTGTAAAGAGAATGCCATTTATTTGAGGTCAGCCTGCCTCTTTTATAGTCTGCCTGGTTCCTCCCAGTACTATCCCAATGCTAAAAGCAACTCCTAAGGTTCCCCCGAGGGCATCTTAAAAAAGGGGAAGCAGGGAAGAGGAACTTGCGTTCAAGCCAGAGGCTAAATGTATCAGGCCAAGATTACCCATTCTGTTACCCCTCAGAAACAAGCTAAGCTGTGGAGTTAACCCTTGGGAGACTGGGGCCTACATTCATTCCTAGAAAAAATCCTATTTTGTATTTTTGTATAAGTCTTTAAATTTATTGCAAGCTTTTAGTTTGTTAAATGAGGAGAAAATTATTTTGTCTGTACTTATTGAAATATCCTTCTGTCATTTTCTTTTTCTATCACTTTAGCATTGGTGATTCTCATCTCATTGAATGAACAAAAACATTTACTCTTTTGTTTATTTCTTGACAAATTTGTGAAGGACTGATATTAACATTATTTCTACTTCAGATTATTCTGAATGCATCTTGGTCTGAACATTTCTTTGTTGAGAAAGTCAACCTAATTCAGCTTCTTCTATTGTAATTGTGTTCATGTTTCTTCATTTCTGTGTGTGTCACTTTTGTTCATATATCTTTAAAAATGTTTTCCCATTTTTGATCAAAACTCTTCCTAATATTTCTTTATGGTCTGTATAAACTCCATGAAGTCAATGCTGATGCCTTTTATGTTCTTGATATTCATAAACTGAGTCTTTTCTCTTTGTTTTTGTCAGTTTGACAAAAACCAATCATATCTTGCATCTGAAAAATGACCAAACTTTCATTTAATTGACTTTTTTCCAGTATTTTTCTTTCGTGTTACCGTTTTTGTGGTTTTTGTTGCCATAAAATCTGTCCTAGCTTTTGTCCCAGAGATGCTATCTGCCTTTTTTATTTTATATTTTTTTCTAATTTTCCTGTTTTGATATTTCTCTTAGAATTTAATATGGTATTGACTTTTGCATATTTATTTTCAGACATTAGACATTTTATATAAAATTAAAGGGATAATTTGAAGACCTTAGTGTTATTTTCATTAAAAGGATTTATGTAATGTCTGAAGGAGATAAAGGGTGAAAGTTTATGGAGCAGAGGTAATTCCTTTGTCATCTATAAAAGCTAAGCTGGAGATTGCAGGATATATTAATATGCAAGAACTGCAAAATTAAGCCCAATTTATTATACTGAATGTATAAGTGCTTTTTTAAAGGAGGACAAAGAAGAAATTGCAATTTCTACTGACTTTCTCCTTAGAAAATTAAAAGAAACAAATGGATCAGACTCTGTATGATAATTTTTCTTCAGAAGTTAGGTTCAGATATTTTGCACTTTTTTCGCCATAGAAGTGGTTTGCTTATGTAAATAGTCTAAGAATAAAACAGCAGGTAGAGTTCTCTCAACAAAGAAAAAAAAATTTGCTAAAGAGCAAAGAATTTCTTTTTGAAAAGTCACCACATTGCCCCTAAAACGTCATCATAATATATGCCAGGAGGTACAAGAGGAACTATTGGAGAAATGGCTGGAAAAGCAACATATCTAAAAGATTAAACTAGAAGATGAAATAGGTAGTTGTGTATGAAGAAGAATAAGCTATCAAGGCAATAATGTCTTAGGTCTTGAGATTTTTTTTCTGTGTATCCTTTTGTTTGTATGTATGTATACATGACAGATATAAAATATAAATAGAGAAACCTTGGAAAGCAATTTTCTGGTTTTTATTTTGTTAATTTTGCTTTCATTTTATTTAAAATGTGAATAAAGGATAGTAGGAGTGAAAAATATATCACACTAGAACTCCACTCAAGTTTTCCTTGGGGTGACGTGGACACAAGTACTTGAACCATCACCCGCTGTCTCCCAGATGTGGATAAACAGTAAGATGGATGAAAATCAGGACTAGAATCAAGCGCTTTGAAATGGAATAGGAACATAACAAGCATCATCTTAACTGCTGTACCAAATAGCTGCCTCTCATGGCTTGATCGTTTAGACTTCAAATATGCGTAATATAATTAGCTCTTTAAATATTCTGACAATTTTTTTCTTCTTACATTCCCTTATTGTTTTAATGTAAAGTACGATGAAATCATCATGGTGCTTTACGTGTAGAATTTATTTGCACATTTCAATAAGGCATTTACTAAAGTGTCTCTAAGAAATTTTTTAGGATTTTGAAGTGCATTGCAAATAAAATAGCTCAACATAGCAAAATAGATAGAGCAGAAATAATATTTTTTATTTTTTGCTAACAGAAGATATTGCATATTTAAATGATGTTTAATGTTGCTTAAATTATTGTGTCTATAAAGAATTATATCTCATCTAATTAAACCTGTGTAATTTCAAAGAAGGTAAATTTAGTAGCTGTGTTTATGTTCCCCAAAGTGTCATTGAATGTGATATTGGCACTGTTTTCAGGTTATTTTCACTTTTATTTTTATGCATTTGGAATTCTATAAACCTCTTAATGAATGAGATAATAATTAATTTAAAGAAGTTTGGCATATTGTGCATTCTCTCAATTATTTGACTTATTTTTTTCCATTCAAGTATCATATCTCTTCCGATTTTAGATGACTAACCATTGTGCATGTTAATAGAGTTTAATCCAGACCTGAATTTCATTAACTGACCATAACTTTAGATGGTTTCCATGGTAATGAGTCCACTGAGTTGAAATTTTGCAAAGATATTGGGGGTTGGAAATGGGATGGTTAAACATCATCTACATTTGAAAGAATAAAATTTACAAATCAGTACATTTAATGCAATATATTCCCCTTTAACTAACTAGGAAGTTAATTTGAAAGCATTTTCAATGGCAGTACAATGGAAAACTAAACTTTTTTGTCATTGGTTTAACACAGATTTATCCTGAAAACACAAGCCTGGTTTTACTTGAGAAGGGCCATACCTACAGAAGCTAAACTGTGAGTCCCATTGCTTTGATATGACATGATATTTATGATGATATATAATTAAGTTATCTTAATTACATAGAATTTCAAATTTTAAGGACTACAAAATATTTAACTTTGAAGATGCTAAGCCATTAGTACTCTTACATTATATTCTGCTTAAAATTTGTTTTGTATTTTTGATGTACTAATATACTTATGGTTTATAAATCCCTCAAAAATTAACATTTCCTATTTACTTTTTATATATTTAAAAAGTCTTTTGTGTGACCAGTATCCTGAGAAACTTATAGCATTTTTGAGCAGCTCAGTCTGTCTTTAGCTTTTGTCAAGTGGAGTAAATATTCAGCCGAAGATAGAGGTTTAGTGTACCTTTCTTCTTTACTAATGGTTGGCATCTCTTCTTTCTGCGTGACCTCTGATAAGTTGTCTTTGATAACTTGCTGTTTTGTTCTTGAACTTTGCCATGGCTACAATTCTGGGCTATCAGAACTGTCAAGAATAAAAGTAAAGAGCAAGAGGCACAGGGCTGATGAAAGTTACAGAACACATAAGACCTCGTAATGGATTGATGAATTTTCAACTGGCAGATAACTTTCACTTTATCCCATTTGTTGTCACAGTATCTTAATAAGTAGATCCCTCCTGCATACCCAGGAATAGTGATGAGACTGTTTGCCTTGTGAGAATCTGCCAAAGCAACATGACATGTGAATTTATCTTTGAATTTGAGGGCAAAACAATCTTACTCGGCTGCAGATAAGTGACTTCAACAGAATCCTATTCAAACATACCTGTCACTAATTTATCTGAAAGTTTTTTGATTCACACATACTGTTCTGAGTGCAGTGGAGCATTAAATTGCTCTCCTCTGGGAGCAGGTCACATTTAGGGGTCATGATACCCATGCTCTTAGTGTATGCTTGATTTATATAGCTTCTGCTACTGAATTTTATTTATTAGAATGTTGGTGACTTGAGTAGGAGTTGGATGATTTCTTGGAGCCATTTTAACAACAAAAGTACTGACAAAAAGAAAGGTTGGTGATCTCTAATAGACAAGTAAATACTTGTAACAACAAAAGAATCATCAACCTTTCTCCTAGCACAGTCATTTATTCTGATAATTAACTAAGTTTATAGCTTCGTTATTTATTTGAGCAAAATGGTATGTACTCATCAATCTATATTGAAAAAAAAATCAGTGTTGCTTTGAGACAAATCGCACTAAAAAAAAGAAAAGCTGTAGAAAATATGAGCTCTGTCATTTGCCGTGTAGTTTTCTGTTCTGGAAATCCCATTTCACCACTCTTTATGTTTTGAAAGACAATGGCATACCTTTATGAAATGAGTTACACATTGATTCAAATTTGGAAAGAACATAAAAGAAAGAGATGATGCTTATACTGTATGTGAAGGTTCTTTTGTGATAATTAAATATGGATTTATATTTTTACATATGGAATACTTGAGCAATTACAGTAACAAAAAGAATCTGTTTTTACTTTATTGTTTCCAGGAGGCACGTTAAACCCAAGCTTCATATCCTCTCTTGGGCTTTAAGTGTGCTTCATTTTGTGCAAAATTAAGCCAATAAATGGCAAAGGGGCAATTAAATAAAAGCAATCAGTGAAATCTTTCTAAAGTGTTTTTATCATGCCATGACTACAGTCTTTAGTGTGGGAAAATGAACAACATGAAATGATATCTTCTTTTATTTTTTTAATTTAAAAGGCTTATTATCTTTTATATTGCAATGGAAAACAAATGTATTCATTTCATGAGGTGGCAAAGGAAGACTCTCCCAAGTAGATAAAAATGATATCTTCACGTTGTACTTACATAATTCTTTAATATTGTTCCAATTATGAAAATGTGGCACATTCAACTTAAACCAGAATTTTCTTATTAATGAATTAAAGCATAATCAGGGCACTACTGTTGGGAGGCTATTAGAACCTTCATGCATAATTCACCTTATTTAAGTGAGATGTTCTTCACATTTTCCTATTCTTCAGTTTGACTGTGACCTTAAAACTATACAAGGACACCTGACAAATGGGAATATGAAATAAATACATTTAATAACACTGTTTTGAGACTCAAAAATGTTTCTGTCAACATTTCTCTGAAGGAAAAAGAAGACAAAGAAAAATCCCAATTCATAGAACTAGAGAAAACTACTGTTACAGCCATCTACAAAGTAGAGATAATGAGGCCTAGATGTGCCGTACTTTATCTTCACATGGAAATTTTGTTTTCTACATATTGAAAACATCTAAACTTCTAATTATTTATATTTTATAAAAGACTATTAGATATCTTATAAGATTTTTTTTTCTTTCTTAGGAAACCCATTTCCAAGCCTAATCTATATTCGTATTATTGTTAAGGCAGTTTAAACAATGAAGCATTTTAGAGAGCTTTGAAATATTAAACAATAATATTCAAAGTAAATACAATGTGTTTTACAGTGGTATCACATAATAAAAGCTATATATTTTACAAATACATTAAAAACTGGTATATATTAGTCACACAAAGCAATACTATTATGTATTTATTGATTCATTTCTCAAAAATTTGCACAGATCTTCTGTATACAAAGAAAAATTTAGCAACATCTCCATCTTAGAAATTTCTTTGCTGTTTAAGTTCAGCCACAACACTTCCCAGCTATTAAGTGTAACATGTAGGAAAGAAAATACAGCATCTCTTCCTTACTTGGTCACAAGGCTGGTCATGGCTGACAGTCCTGTTAAAAAGTTGATTGGAAAATGCATAACAAATTTCTAATAACGGTGTTATATAAGAAATTTTAGACACAGTGACATACAGAAATGAAGAAAAAAATTTCATGCTGTTTTGATAGGCTGTATTTTGTAAGAATTTATCTATTTTTAATATTGTCTCATCTGTTGACACATTACTGCTTACAATTTTCCCTAATGATCTGTTTTGGAGAAATTTTCATGGCATCCTTTTTGTTTTCATTTTGACCATATTTATCTGAGTCTTCTTATTTTTCAGTTAATCAGAATAATGGCTTGCAAATTTTATTATCTCAATCAAAACACCACAATTTTATTGATAATTTCCATTATTTCTCTGCTATCCTTTTATTATTATTTCTATCAACTTTAATCTTACACATTCTCTTTATTTTTCTGAATTAAAAAATTATCTTGTTTATTTAAGGACATTCTTCTCAACTTTATTCCTAAAAAGGTTCCAAAGTTATTGCTTTTGCCGCAAGAAGTTTTAGCACAATGCTTTATTTAACTTTGTTTCAAAGTTTTCTGATTTTATCTTTTTTTTAAACCTAGTGGTTGTTCAAGAATTTGTACATTGATTTTTCTGTATTCATGAATTATCCACTTTCCCATGTCCCTTGTTACAAGTGTCTGTTTTCATTCTACTGTACTGAGAAGAATATGTACAATGATTACAGTGTTCTTAAAACTGTGAAAAGCATTTGATATTTAAATGAGATGCATTTAGTCTAGGGTTTATAAAGTTTTAAGGATGCAATGTTACAGCTAATAAATCAGCCCATATCGCACCTTATGCATATAAAAATAATATGAACAGCTGTAAACTTTATTCCAGATACAAATATTGCTAAGACCTATAAAAATCAAGATAAGACCTTCATGGATATATCCAATATTTAAATAATTAAAAGTATCAAAAATTTAATGAAGATGATTGAGGCTAGGATTGTGCATACTTGATAAGACACCTCTTGCAAGGCCAGTATCTTGTAATGGCACTAGTTGGAGTCCTAAGTCCCAGCTATCTCTTTTGTTTTTTAAAAATGTATTTATTATTTTGTATTGGAAAGGCAAATATACAGAGAGAAGGAGAGACAGAGAAAGTTCTTCTGTCCACTGGTTCACCCTCCGCGAGGAGGCTGGAGCTAAGCCGATCCAAAACCAGAACTAGGATTTTCTCCAGGTCTCCCACGTGGATGCAGGGTCCCAAGTCTTTGGCTCATCCTCCACTTCTTTCTTAGGCCATAATCAGGGAGCTGGATGGGAAGTGTTACAGCCAGGACAAGAATCAATGCCCATAGGGTAATCCCCGTGCATGCAAACTAAACCTGGTGCCACGCCCTCAGCTCTGTGATCCATTCCCCGCCCTCCCCGCCCGCTAAGGTGCCTGGGAAAGCAGCAGCAGATGACCCCAGTGCTTTGGCCTCCTTTGGGAGACTTGGAGGAAGCTCCTGACTCCTGTCTTTGGCCCTGGCTGTGGTGACCAATTGGAAAGTGAATCAATGGTTGGAAGATCTTCCTTTTTCTTCCTCTCTCTGTAACTGCATTTCAAATCATTTTTAAAAATAGAAAAAAAATAATGTAATGATGATGGGGAATTAGACACTATATCATAATATCCAAAACATACATTCGTCAACTTTCACGTTTATAAAAGTGCTCATGATTGGTGATATGGAAACATATTTGTGTTTCCCTCTTATTTAAAAAAAAAAAGATTGTGGTTCCAATGTGAGTGTCAGTATCATATGAATCAAATGTATTCCAAGTAAATAAGTAATTAATTTACTTTTACAATGAAAAGATGAGAATAGCTGTGGTGAATGTCATTTATATTTAAATTAATATAAATATATTCTTTTGGGAAAACAGACGTCCATGATTATGTTAAGGAGAAAGAAACCCAACCGCTTACCTTTATATGTCTTTTTGCCTGAGTGCTACTAATGTGATTATATCTTAAATAATAGTATTACTACAAAGGACTTTAACAATGCAGCAGTAATCTGTTCAATCCCATGCTTTATAAATTGTTTTACTAGGAGAGATAAAGGGTTATTTAATCATGAACACATAGACAATGGGTTTCTTGACAGAAAACAATTAGAATCAAAGGTTGTATTCAACACCCTGCTAGGAAGGTAGTGATGAATATAATGTTAAACCTTTTACAAATTTGAAATAATAGTCATTTATTCTTCTAACGAGAAATAGGCTTTTTTTTTCCACAAACCAAGATTTTTTTTTTAATTCAGCTTACTCTAATTTCCTGACTTCTGTTTTTTTTTTTTTTTTTTTTTTTTTAACAACATTTCAGGCACTCAGAAAGGCTCACTGAAATGGTAGACCATATCAGTTTATCAGAAAGCTTTGCCAGGACTCCAAATCTAGTATCTCAATTGACGCATACTCCCGCAGTGATTTTCTAACACATGAATGCATCTTAGAAACAAACCTACAGACATCAAAACAGAGATTTCTTTGGCATACATCTGTCATGGTACCAACATGAATTGTGTGATTTTAACTTTCCTCCATCTAGTTCGAGGCTGCATATAATGTAAATTTTTTTACTATAAGGAGAAACTTAGGTAATGGTATACCTTTGATAGGCCTAGAAGTCATTCTCTTTCAGTTTGACTTATATTGCTGTTCCCAATATGTAGTGTTATTCTGAAAGGACATTTTATAACTCGATAAAACTAAGAACAGATGACATTTTTTTTTCAATTTTTAAAAACATTGATCCATTGTATTGGTAGATTTTATAGAAAGAAGGACAAACAGAGAGAAAGATCTTCCATCTACTGGTTTACTCCCCAGGTGGCTGCAACAGCAGGAGCTGAGCCAAACTAAATTCAGAAGCCAGGAGACTCTTCCGGGTCTCTCATATGTGTACAAGGTCCTACGGCTTTCAGCCATTCTCCACTGCTTTCCCAGTCCATAAACAGGGAACTAGATTTAAAGTGGAGCATCTGGCACACAGACCAGTGCCCATATGGGATGTTGGAACTTGCATAAAGATTAGCCAACTGAGCCAAAGTGCTGGCCCCAAATGACTTAAACTTTAAAGGAAATATTTGGACAATTCTAATTCTTTTGTGCCTTTTACTCTGAACTGCATGGAAAGAAATGTTGGAACTTTCTGTAATCATCATCTTTTCTTGCTTACAGAATTCCATGTGCAATGCTAGAATGTGTGGGAGCTATGTTCCCTTTCCACTCTCCATCATTCCATTTACGTAGTTCTTTAGTGCCTCAGCTTAAATGTTACCTTTTTTGGGAAATTTCCTCTGACCCAAAGTAACTTTTTTTCTATTTGTACCCATTAGGAAATTGTACCTTGAAAATTTTCCATAAAAAAACAAAATTTATACTATAGGTAATGCCCATTTATATGCCTATTTCCCAAATAACTATAAGCTCATTAAAAAGTACAATATCTGATTCATAAAAGTTACTCATAATCCTGTGTTAAAAACGGTACATATATTTCACACATTTTTATTCTCACTGTGCCTATTCGAGCATTAATAATTCTAATATTATATTCTTAAAATTATAGGCTCTAATGAATAAAGTATTTAAAAAGGCAAATTTTATGTAAATATATAGAATGAGCATTTACATCTGTTTTTTGACCTCCCTAAACTCCAGGAAAATAACACTACAGGATGTTTTGTTTGAATTTCCACACACATGTCTTCAAGGTGAGAGAAGGTGCAAAGTGGAATACATCACATCTTTGCAAGGAGGGAAGTCTCTAGACTAGGACAAAAGAAGTTGAGAAAATTAAACCAACCTGTCAGTGACTGTAGACAGGAAATAATATCATAGACATCACTAAAGTCTTAGCAAATTGCAACAAAAAGAACTTAGATGCCCGGGATAAATTATGAATAAGGAACAGAGATAAAGCACAGACTGAATGGAAACAAGAACTTATAATAGTTCTCTGATTATTCCTTTTAAAATATTTAAAAATGTTAGTTTTTAAAGATTTATTTATTTTTATCGCAAAGGCAGATATACAGATAGGAAGAGAGACCGAGAGGAAAATCTTCTGTCTGTTGATTCACTCCTCAAGCGGCTGCAATGGTCAGAGCTGAGCAGATCAGAAGCCAGGAGCCAGGAGCTCTTCCAGGTCTCCCACGCGGGTGCAGGGTCCCAAGGCTGAGATCCTTAGACAGGACCCTCCCTCAGGACTCCTGTGTAGATCCAGGCACTCATTCCTAGATATCAGCAAGTAAAGCATGTAGGACTGAAACAAGTGCCCAATAGGGTGTTGGTGCTGCAGGAGCAGTGTGTCATACCACACCACACCACAGCACTTGCCCCACAAGTGGAAATTTTGCACCTTTATTGGATATAAAGGTAGGGATAAATAACTTTCCTAAGTTATACTGTGGCCCCTGTGTTAGTCACTCTTATTGATTAGCCCGTGAGAGATCCTGGGAAATCCAGTTTTAATAAAAGCCACAGTTTTGTTTAACTCAAACTTTTAACAGTGTGCTTCAGTATTCATTTTTAGAATGGTAGGACATGATATGATGTTTTCTGTTGAAGGAATATTAAGATTCTGGCAAGGATATTTTACAGTCTCCTCCCATTAGTGTTTATGTGTTCTTAGTGTAGTCACACCATTGGCATTAATCACTGTAAAGATATGCTCCTAGTTAGTTGGGGGATCTTTTCCAAGTGGAGTTTGAGCCAGTAGACTAGAGTGTTTCGCTATCAGAGACACAAACACTAACTGCCTTCATGATGCAATTTCTGAATAGCTCAGTATCTTATTTTTATTGTTTTTAAAGGAGAAATAAGACTAATGTAAACTGACTTTTGTTGATTAAAATACTTTGACCTTAATTATCAACCACTTGCATTTCATTGTTAATGTTCCTTTATTTCTGATAGTTTATATTTCATTATTTTTAGTATGAAGTAGGAAAATTTGTACAGTATTTCTGATTCCAGAAAAATACAAATGCTCAAGTGCTTTCTTGATTTTTAATGATTCCACATGTTTGTTCACAAACATAGCAAAATTTTACTGATGAGATATGAAACATGATTCATATTAATTTAGCAACTGATAATCATGTACTCTTTTGTAATGTTGGTTATCTTTTCTAAAAAAATACTATGGGGCCCGGCGGCGTGGCCTAGCGGCTTAAGTCCTCGCCTTGAACGCCCCAGGATCCCATATGGGCTCCGGTTCTAATCCCGGCAGCTCCACTTCCCATCCAGCTCCCTGCTTGTGGCCTGGGAAAGCAGTTGAGGACGGCCCAATGCATTGGGACCCTGCACCCGCGTGGGAGACCGGAAGAGGTTCCAGGTTCCCGGCATCGGATTGGCGCACACCGGCCCGTTGCAGCTCACTTGGGGAGTGAAACATCGGACGGAAGATCTTCCTCTCTGTCTCTCCTTCTCTCTATATATCCGGCTTTCCAATG
The DNA here is from genome assembly GCF_030435755.1 of Ochotona princeps. Classification (NCBI taxonomy): domain Eukaryota; kingdom Metazoa; phylum Chordata; class Mammalia; order Lagomorpha; family Ochotonidae; genus Ochotona; species Ochotona princeps. The sequence continues at coordinate 37,770,546 of NC_080846.1, read as the reverse complement.
ATAATAAAAAAAATCTTTAAAAAAAATACTATGAATTTATTTCAAAGTCTAACAGATTTTATGGTTTATAATTTTTATTTTATTTGAGATTAATTTTTCATTTTTAATGAAATTATTAAATAAAAACTACATATATTTGTGGCATATTGGTATAGGTTGAAAAATTATTAACCAAATTAAATAATGCATATTTTGCCACAAGTTACATTTTTTGTGTTACTGTGTATATGTAATGGGAATACTCAATATTTACTCTTAGTAGATTTTAACAATGATCATAGTGCTATACTTTAGATTCAAAAAAATCTTTTTCCCCCCACTATATAGCATATTAGTAAGTGAAAGTAATACGTTGGCAACTTGTTTTGAACTTGTTCTGAACATTGACAACTTGTTCATATCATTTAATCCTCCAAAAATGTTATATAATTATTATTGTAAAAAATAATAATCAGGAAGTCAATGCAGTGTCATACCAAATTAATCTTCCACCTGGAGTGCTAGTCCCGCATATGGATACCAGTTCATGTCCTGGATAGTCCACTTCTAATCCAGCTCCCTGCTCATGAACTGAGAAAGCATGGAATCCTGCATCCACGTGGGAGACCCAAACAAAGCTCCTGGCTACCAGCTTTGGATAGTCCCATTTGTGTACAGTGGCTTCTGGACCATTTGAAGCGTGAGCCAACAGATGGAAGGTCTCTCTCTCTCCCTCTCTCTCTCTCTCTCTCTCTCCCTCTCCTTCAGTCTGCTTCTCCTTCTCTATAACATGCATTAAATATAAGACAAGTACATATTTTTAAAAAATTAATAATTAAATTCAGAGCAGTAAATTAATTTGCTCAGTCACACATTTAGGAAAGCCACAATGATTTTGTTTTTCAAAATCCATACAATGCTCAACACATCATTTTGCTATTATGAGTGTAATAGTAATAAGATAAAACTTATTATTTAATATAGAAAGCCGCTTTTTAAGAATTATTTTTTATTCCATTAATGTTGCATAATCTTTAGTTGTTTTTAGTTTACCCACTTTAGTGGTAAGTAAACTGAGCTATGTGGCTCTTTAGAACTACCATGTCCATAACAAAGTAATATTAGTCTGTAATTACAGAGTTGGAACTGGAAAACAATGTTCTGTTGCCTAATTATTTGTAAACTTTAACGATATTTCTCTTTTCCTTTCCTTTCTTATCCCATTCTATTATATCCTACAGTATCCTTTATTACTTTTTGGCACCATTTATAATGAAGCTATACTAAATTTTGATAAACAATTTTTTGATACATCAATGGACTATTTAATGGCTGAAAAGGACTTTTTTAGGGAAAGACACAGAAAATCATCACTGTATTGCTTCAGGAAGAGTCAACTCCTACAATTCTTAGTATAAGTTGTTATTGTGAACTAAATTTTATTAAGAGATAATCCATTCTAATGTATCAAAAAAGCAAATATACATGGTTGAATGTCTACCAACTACAAAAAATACATGGAGCTGAACTGGTAGCTTCAAATTGTGATTCATCCTTGTGTGAAGTCTAAGTGAACAAGGCAACTTGTATATTAAAACAATTGACTGCTTCTCAACGTTTACTGCAAGTCAGAAAGATTGACATTTATTTTACAAAACGTTTTAGAATAGCTGAAATAGTTGTGAAACCCTAACCTAGAACTGAACATGATATGTTAATATAGTAGGGCTGAATGATAATCAGGAAGAGATGGTTTTGGGGGAAAAGGAGAAAATTGATATTATCTTTAAAAGACAGCCATCTAAGTGTGTCTAATAAGCCAATCCTCTTGAGAACGATATAAGTCAAGTAAACATAAAAATATAAATCTGCCACTAAGAGCAAATGTCTGTAGAAAAATTTGCTGTGTACAAGCAGAGACAAAAAGCCCTGTTTTTCTTACCTAACACTGTAACTCTAAATACAAAATAGAATATTCTAAATGGTACAAGGATTGTTCTTTGTATACTTTCCTGTTAGAATTTATCCTTAACAAAGTGGTATGTTTGAATTATTCTTTTATTTCTCCTGGCTTTAAATTACATTCTTAACAATAACATTTTAGCTAAAAACAATTAAAACAGAAATGTGTAAAGACACTCAAACATAGTATAAGTGGAAACTGAAATTTAATCAATGAATAACTGAAATGCACACAAAGAATAATATGGAAAATGTGCACCTCAGAATATGTTATGGTGCAGGTACTATGAAATAGTGGGTTAAGTTGCCACTTGGAATACCTACATTCTTAGAGCTCCTGGTTCAAAAACCAGCTACTCTGCTTCTGATTCAGCTTCCTATTAATATTCCTGAGAAAGAGAGAGATTATGGCTCTAGTACTTGTTAATCTGCTGTGCTAGTGGCAAACCAGGCTGGATTTCTTCGTTCCCAGTTGTAACCTGGCTTACCAAAGGCTGTTGTGGGCATTTGAGGAGTGAACCAGTGGAAGAATATGCCTCCCCCTCTCTTGGTTTTACTCTGCTTTTGGAATACATACATACATACTTATATACATCTTTTCAAAAAGCAGAAAATGCATCATGATGAGACCAAGGACACTTTTGGTTGCCAATGAAATACCTGCATGAAGAGTACTGGCTTTTGCTGAAGACATATTTCATAGAAGCAAAAACTTTAAAAAAAATTTTTGCCACTCATGGAAAATAGCATAAATATGTGAGATGGAAAACTGAAATAAAGGGACAATGTATAACCATGAGACAAAAATAATTAGTTTTTGTTAGAACTATGGAAATTTAACTTGCTAGTTACGATAAAATCAGTGAGTCCATAACAGTGTCCTCGCTTAACACTGGCATGATGAATTAAAACGAAAGAAATTCTAGGTGGAGTAATATATTAAATAATGGATAAAATAACTGAAGTTCAAATTTATTTCCATTTTTCTTTGATTGATGGAAATTTGTATAACAATTCTAACAACTTCCATTAAAATGTAATATTTTTATATCTATTAGTCTCAAAACTCTCTAAACCTAAATTGTTGCTGGGAAGAATTATACTGTATCATTTAGGTAGTAGGGAAGATTTGGTACCCTTACATAATCTTTATTTATATTTCTTTTTTTACATTTTATTTTTTTTAATTTGCTTTTTACGAATTGCTTGGCTTATTTACTTGTTAATTTACAAAGAATAGATTCCACACAGTTCATGGAAAAAATTATAAGAATATAATGATACTTCCCACCCTAACTGTAAAATGGTGTATTTGTGTTGGCATTAAGTATTTGTGGAGGCTTGTAATGGCAGCAATAGGAAACCAGTGTGTGCTACATGCTCAGGCCCATCTATTTCAAACCTATTACAAGGCTTGCTTCTGTGCAGATGCCATTTGCTGGGACATCTGTTTAAACTGCTTGATAGCTGCTAAATATTTGCTTAAATGTTAGTTAGGACCATTCTCACCTCCTATTTACACTAAAATTGCAGTTCTTTCCATCTTTTCTGATCTTCTTAGCATTTTAAAAAATCCTCACAAACAATATAGCATTTACTATTATAGCTGATTATTTATAGTTTTTACTTATTTTCTCTATTAAAGCCAAAAAACAAACGAAAAAACCTCCTGAAAAAAAAATTAGCTAACATTCCAGTTCCTAGTACTGTTTTTGGCACAAATACATATTTGATGAGTAAATTAACAAAGTAAAAATCTGAGCTTAGAACAGTGGTGTTGGGGCCAGCACATCAGGACAGTGATTCCAGTCCTGTTGCTCCCTGGTAGTCCAGCCTCTGCTGAAGTCTAGGAAGGCAACACCAGGTGATGTAAGAGGCTGGGGGCTGTCAGCAGGAGAGTCATCAGGATGGAGTTTTTGGCTTTTCCTAAATCACACCTGGCTGTCGCAGTCCTTCAGAGAGTCAACCAGTGCACTAACAATTGGAAGATATTTCTTTCTCTCCATATCTGTCAGTCTGTCCAGCATAGAAAAAAAAACTAGTGAAATTAATTGCTCAAAGGAAAAAAATGAGGATGAATTTCCCTGAAGAATTAACTGACTACTCTGTGAAGGCGTTCTGTATGGGTAGAAAAGGAGGGGTATTCTGAAGCTAACAGAATTGAAAGGAATAATGTTTAGGAAGGGTCTATTAAGAACCCTGCCTCTGTGAGATACTCTTCTTTAATGATTTAATTTAATAAAAGCATTCTTTAAACTACACATTTCCTTTATTTTTTCAGTATCTACCTAGCCATAACTGAATGAGTAGAAAAAAAATTAAATTTTGTAATACTCCTCAAAATTTGATACAATCAAAAGGATACAATCAAGCTCCAATTAGTTCAATTTTTTTTTTCTAAAAAATTCACCCTACTTTTTAATAAAGAACTTTAGCACAGCATGCTACACATTTTGGAATCGATACAGATACTGATAGATCATACACATTCTTTGTCACCAAATACATAAAACTAAGTGGCACTGTATGGTTACCATAAAAGAGAATTTTCATGAGCATATATCTGAGATCCTTATTAAGTTTTTAAATCCCTCTGAAATTATAGTACACCTCAAACCTCATACTTTGCTGAATTTTATAATACTGTTTAAGCTCTGATGCAAAGCCAATAAAGATGAGCAATGCTTGTGATGAATTTATAATCTTCTTAAAACTTACATGAATAATGAATAAAAATCTAAACTTAGGCTCTCCTCATTTCTCAGCAATAAACTTGATGTATACAAATGCTACAGCATTGCTGTAAGACAGAAACTGATATTTTACAGTTTGTATCTAAAGTGCTTTATCTCATGCCACTAGAATTTTGTGGGTTCAGAAATGTAGGGTCTTTAATTTTTGAGCACATTGCTGCCCTTGCAAAATGGCAGGAGGTTAAAAAAAAAAAGAAAGAAAGGAACACTATTGCATTTTCAAATCATTGCAACTGGTTTGGACTTCTCTTTGTTCATGCACAAGGAATTTCCAGTCATTTCAGTGACAACGCGTTGCAGTAAAAACAAGTAAAGAAACCTCTAAGCTCCCCTTTTTCTACACAAGTTCATGATAATATTGATGCTGTTTCATTTCTTACAGATAATGAGGAAAAAATCTTTTTATAAAATTATGTGTAATAAAGCAATAATAACAATGGTAATTAAATGACTAAAACAATAATTTAGAATATAGAAACACATGAGCGCTTTCTAATCTTAAAATGTATTACTGAAGCATATTTTTAAAACAACAATGCATTTCTTAAATAAATACGCTTCATAATGGCCACTCTCTAGTATTTCTTTAAGCAATTTCCAGAAATATTTTCAAATTCTATATTTTAAATATCTCCTGTGATAAAAGAAACTCCCAGCTGTTATAGACACACAGCTTAATACTCAGTAGAACACAAGCAAAAAAAGTTTAAATTTAGTTTGGAAAAAATTCTTGTGTCTGAAGCTGAACAAATAATCTGTTCGGTGATATTATATGTCTCAAATTATATCAAAACAACATGCCAAGAATCCAAAATTGTAACTGTTGTGTTTTAAATAAAAATTTTCAATCTTTAGAAAGCATACAGTACATCACAAGGGATATGTAATTTAATATGCTGTTAGCTGTTAGTTTTTTTTTATTGTAAATGTTGAAAGGCTATGCTCTACCAAAAATACATAAATTCATACATACAGACAGACCCTTTGGACTCAGTATTTATGGTCATATTTAAGTCCTGTGTTAAGAAATTGAAATAACCCACCTAAGTGGAAAATGCACATAACCCAAATATCTGCTAATGAAACTGAAGACATTATCTTAAACTAAAAAATAGTCACATCATTTCATCTTATTCTCCAATTTAGAATATACATCTTTTGTAGGTTTTAGAGAACACTGGAAGATAACCAAAGGATTAATACCCTAAGACCTTTATATATGTATGTGTGTATATATATATATATATATGTAATAGATTGAATTATATTTAATGAATTTGAGTTTTAGCTAGATTTTTAAAAAATTCATGAAAAAGTTTACATTTATTTCAAATACATAAAACTAGGAAATTAAAAACAAAACAGCCTTTGAAAGTACTCTGGTTGTTTTGTATGTTATGTGTTAAGAACAAAGTATAGGAATAAGTAACACATACAATAATCCTCCCTGGTCTGTATTATATGAGTTACATTTCTGAAACATTGGTGGTTCTGATCCATAATATACTATATATTTTTTCTATACATATATGCTTCTGGCTTAATTTATGAATTAGGCATAATAGTAGATTCATTAAAAACCATTATATATTGTTGAACAATTATCATAACCTATCATAATAAAAGGTATGTAAATATTCTGTATTTAAAATATTTCTTTATAGTATATTCACCAGTTTTTATAATAATGTGTTTGATACCGTGGCAATAGGATGTGATGAAGTGGTGTGAATTATCTACATGGGCAAGATAGTGGGTTGGGCTACTACATAAGTGTTAATTGAACACAAATGTGCTGCAGTAACAACAGTCAAAATCAAGAATACTACTCAGTGACTAAATCACAGATAACTTATAATAGGTTAGATACCCTAGGCAACAGCATGCTTCATGTCCAGGCTTGACTGAGTAGAACAGCATGAAATTTTGTCACTGCAGTAAGTGTTTTGCAATTTAACAAAGCCATTTAGGGCTTGTTTAGGGAATTTTCCAGTTAATATTTTCAGAACACAGTAACCACAGGTAATGGGAATGAAGGCAAGTAAACTACAGATAAGGGAGAACTACCGTATTATATGGTGGGTAGATTTTGGCGTATTAATAAAAATGTCAAAGCAGGCAGATAAAAATGTAAGTTGATACCCTGTGGTATTATCAGTTTTTCACTATACACAAAGGGACTTTGCCATTTCTCAGGCCTATTAGTGAGGATTCATCCACAGACTTCAATCCTAAATCCTATAGCAAAATGTTACTTTTTGTGAGTGATTTTAGAATGTTATAATTTTAGAGTCATATGGATAAAAATGTGAGTTTCAGCTCCTACTGACAGGTAGCGAGAGGTTAAACATCATACTTAGCATTTTAAGCCTGTTTTTCCATCTATAAAGTTGCACTGAGAGGGTTTTTTTTTTTGTAATACTGATACTATAAAATGTCTGAAAAACATTTGACATACCAGTACATGATATTCTCTCAATGCATTTTAATAATTATTGCTATTTCATTCATATAAAATTTCAGTCTTTTTAAAGAATTAATTATTTTATTGGAAAGGCATATTAAAAGAGAGAAGAGATAGAGAGAAGGATCTTGCTTCTGCTGGTTCACTTTCCAAATGGCCACAACCACCAGGGCTGAGCTGATCTGAAGCTGGGAGCCAGGAACTAGGAGCATATTTTTGATCAGCCCTGCGGGTGCAGGGTCCCAAGGATTTGAGCCCTCCTCCACGGCTTTCCCAGGCCACCAATAAGGATGTGGATGGGAAGTGGAGAGGTCAAAGCAACAATGGAATGCTGGTGCTGTCAGGTAGAAGATTAGCCAGTTGAACCACTGTGCTGTCCGCAAAATTTAAATCTTAATCAATCAAAAATATGAAAAGAAGATGTCCCTGGTTATGTGCAGCATTTTAATGCAAACTACCATTTTATGTAGATGATTCCAGGAAATCGAAGAAAGAACGTTAAAGTTCCAACTGAAACCTTGAATTATTTACGTAGTTGTTTTGTTTAGTGGTTGTTACTTAAAAATTCGAATCTTTGGGATGAAGACATGGATAAAAATTAAGATGCTGCTTGGGAGGCCCAAACTTCTTCAGTGTTCCTGGGTCCCAGTTCTGACTATGCTGCTGATTATTTGGGGTTCCTGATAACTGGCACCCTAGGAAGGATTAAGGAATTTCTGAAATAATTGGCTCTCGCCACTTCCCATTTTCCAGCTTTGGCTTCTGTGGAAATTTTGAAGAAATTCTTAGGAAATTCCTACTCTCTCTCTCTCTCTCTCTCACCTACTTTTCTCCTTTCCAAATCAGTTAAATGTAGACATTAATATGTGCCTTTCAAAATTACAAAGTAACCCATTATCAGACCTCAGCACGTTTTCTAAGACTCAAAGAAAGAAATATCAGAGTAAGAGGATTTAGAGAAAGTTGGGAACAAAAAGATTTTTCAGTAAAACAAAGTGTTTGCTAGGCATAACTACAGATGCCAGTATACTTCTTCGAGTTTTGTAGTTTTCCATGTACCAAAGAGACATTAAGGACTATATAGGAAGTTTGTCTTGCAGCCAAATTCACTCAGTATATTGCAAAATTATGCCCTTACTATTTCCTGAAATTGAAGTTTTATGTCTTTGAAAAAATGTTAGTAGTTGCTTATATTGTACAATTTTGTACTCGTCACATCATAAAATATGCATATTAGAAGAATTGGTGAATGAGATTCTTCCAACTTTCAAATTTCTTGATACAGAGACACGGAAATACACGATGCTGATCTATAATACGTTTCTCAGATAGCAAAGTAGCAGCATTCACTCTCTCACTAAATAAGTGTTCATATACTCCTTAAAAAATTAGACATTGTTATGTCCCAGGTATAGAACAGAAAATGGAACAAAATCCCTACCTATATGGTGCTTGCCTTAATGAGAGAAAAAGGCAAAAACACCACAATTATTAGCATTATTGGAAGCAATAATCACAAAATGATTGAAAATAGAGTAGTGAGGGATGAGGCAACACATGCTATGCAATAATCACACAATGCCTCAATAAGCACCATAAGTTTAGATCTTGAACCTAGATCCTGCTGAGCTAAATCTGACATTCATGTACCTCTGATGCGTTAGTTTGAACATTGAGTAAGTTGTTGTGGTGTTATGAGAATGAGTGAGGTATTTATGAGGGGATTTTTAAAAAATACATGGAAATGGAATTAAACAAATTATTTTGGTGGGAAATGCTTAACTTCATGGTTTTTTATTTATAATGTGTTTTCCATAGACATATTCATATTCATGAAAAGGTACATAATATAGATTCAATATACATTTTCCACGAACTTTTTGGCATATAAAATGTGTGATGTCAATAAATCTAAAATATTTCAATGTAGAGTTCATGAAGAACTGCCAAGAATAAATCTAAATATTCTTAGATTAAATCATAAAGTCTTATGTTCCATGCTAATAATGCAAATTCCCTCAAATATTGTTCTCAAAATAATGAAAAAGAATTATAAGAGGAAACATACTATTAGAATTGCACTGTAATAGTATATGACTGGCATTATAAAAAGGATGTAGTATATGTAGGTTATTCAAAGGTTACATATGAGTCTGTTGCAGTAAGTTATTCGTTGACAAATATCTGTGTAGGCTTTGGTGGGAACACAAGAGATTATGAATTATATCTCATAAAAGTGCTCCCTTGCAGTAAACACTTAGTTTGAATCTTGTAAGATAGGATAGCATGTTTGATGTAGCTTTAAAAATAGGGGGGTGGATGATATAAGTGAAAATTTCTTGCAAAATGGGACCTGTGGGAGCAAACATAAACATGGAAATCATGTCTTGATCACTAACATTTTATAGCTAAGGTGTAAGATGGTACAGGTAAAGGTCAGAGATAAAACTGGCAGTCTCATCTCTTGAGAGTGATAAAGAACTACCGCCTCAAAGCTATTAATAATAGAAAGCTGGAGGGATGCTGAATAATTTAACAGTACAAGTTTACACCACTTATGGGAGAGATATGCCTTCAGAATGGTGAGGGTAAACATTGAGAGAGAATATATTTTCTCTTAAGTATAACATAACCTAATAACACAATGTAATAATACAGTATAGGATAATATAGTCAAAGATTTTTTGCTAGTGGGTTAGATCTGGAAGCCAAAAATACAGTTAACTTATCTTACAAACAAATGTCGTAATACTAAAAAAAAACAAGACATGAATATGACTTATGTTGAGAAATGAGCTCAGTATAAGGAAGCCTGTTTTAACTAGAGTTGTTCAGAATGAAGTGGCCTGGTCAGTGCCTTTACCAGCCTTTCCACAGCACTAACTTTCATTTAAAATTTTCATGTACTTAAAAGACATAGAGACTGACTGAGATCTTCCAACAACTAGCTCACTCTCCAAATGCCCAAAGCAGTTGTACTTCACCAGACCAAATCCAGAACCCTAGAACTTGCTACATGTCTCCCACATGGGTGACGAGGACCCAAGTGATAGAACCATCATCTCTTCCCTACTAGAAGATGCATAAGCAGGAAGCTATAATTCCCAGAGCAGATCTGGGATTCAACATTAGGCATTATGATAGGGAATGAGAGCCTTGCAAGTAGTATTCTCACAGGTGGCCCTGATGCCACTCTTCACTTGCGTTTTAAATATTGGAGGTCAGATATCATGAACACCGTTAATTATTGACTTAGACACAAGCAGAATCGCTGAGCAATAATGTGGCAATTCCACAAGCATCTTGGAAATAGAGCAAGATAAACAAGTATAATCAACCTTATATTGCTCTCTGATGTGCAGATTCAAATTGAGAATGAACAATAAAAAATCTTTATAAAACATAATAAACATCTTTATAAAACACATTATAATTTTTGCATTCTGGCAAGGAATGTTGAACCATGTCCTTAGAGATCCAATTTCTTCTTTGTAATTTGTTCATTTCTAACTTATTTTCTCTTTGATTTCACGAAATATTTTCCCACAAAAATATTTTAAATAGAAATTTAGCATAGGTCCATTTTGCTTGGAGTTAAGTTAAATGCGTTGCTTTGTTTCTAAAGATGAAAATTTTTTTCTAAGAACAACTTAGAAAACCAAAAGGTATGCAAGAATTATCATTGTAAAAATTCACTTAAAGTATTATTTTTTTAATTCAAATTTGCTTTTTATAACTGCTTGAAAAATCTTTCTGCTTTAGCATATTAGACCACCATAATCTCTGATTTTAATATCACTCACTTGTATGAAATATTTTGAAACTACCAGATTGAGTATTTATAACTTTGTGGACTGGATTCATTCTAATATTATGTATTGTAAAAGCCTGTTCCTCACACTGCTCATTCTAGTTTGTTCAATAAAATATCATAACTGATAAAAAAGCCAAAATTTATATATACATCTATATAAAACCAATTAACATTGGTTCTAGCAAACTATCATTTCTGATATGTATGCATTCTTCTCTCTCCCAATTCCATTCCCAAATGAAAACATCTGTAACCTAAACTGGCTTGTTACTGTGTTTTCAGAGCCAGAGCAAGTGAGAGTGAGCATGAGAGACACAGATACAGAGAAAGAGAATCTACCAGCAACTAGTCCACTCCCCAGATTGCCAAGTGTCCACAGGACTAATCCAGGATTGAGGCAACTCCCCAGTGGTTTTCACATAGGTGGCAGGGACAAAGTACTAGCATCATCATTTACTGCTCTCTGCACAGGGTCACAGAGGTAGATCAGAAGCAAAAAAAATAGCTAAAATTTGAACCAGCACATTGCTATGGGATGCAAGGACCACAAGCAGCAACCTAACCCTGCAGTGTAACACAGCTTTGATCCCAGACTTGTATTTTTATTTCTTCAATTAGTGATACTGTATTTTTTACTGTTCACTTCATTTGTTTTAAAAGATTTATTTTATTTCTATTGCAAAGGCAGATATACAGAGAGGATGAAAGACAGAGAGGAAGATCTTCCGTCCATTGATTCACTCCCCAAGTGACCGCAACGGCTGGTGCTGTGCCGATCTGAAGCCAGGAACCTGGAACTTCCTCCAGGTCTGCCTCATGGGTGCAGGGTCCCAAAGCTTTGGGCCATCCTGGACTCCTTTCCCAGGTCACAAACAGGAAGCTGGATGGGAAGTGGAGCCACCGGGAGTAGAACCGGTGCCCATATGGGATCCTGGTGCTTTTAAGGCGAGGACTTTAGCTGCTAGGCACCGTGTGGGAGCTGCTACCATGGCAGTCACTTGGGAAGTCAATCAGTGGATGGAAGTCTTTCTGTCTTTCCTTCTCTCTGTAAATCTGACTTTCCAATGAAAAGAAACAAATTAGCTTAATGTAAATTAATTCACTATGTAGCCAGTGATTTAATTTTCTTTTTCTCCTTGCACAATTGTGCTTTTCTGGACTATTGTTTTGTTTTCCTTTCTGTTTTGGTAAAACACCACAAAATATGAAAGCAGCCCATTAAATGAATATTAAAATGTGCAGTACAGTATGGTTATTTACAAGCATGGTGTTGCATCATGGATCTCCAGGACATATATCATTTTTGCGTGACTACAATAGGTATAAAGTTTCCATCAGGTAAGGTAGCTTTTCTAGATTCAGATGTTAATAGTTGTACAAATATTACTGACTTAGTTGTGTTCCCTGAAAAATTATATATTAAATTTCTAAAACTGCCATGTGGTATAGTATTTGGAGATTTGGTTGTGAGAAGACAATTAGATCTAAATGAAATTATGTGTCTTTCTGATTGTCATGGACTAAAGAAAATAAGCTTTCTCTTTTAAGCTTTTCCAGAATAGTAAAAATCACTATATCTCGGATGAGTATTTACTTTATGAATCTCAAAGCTATCATTTCATTGTTAGGAAGAACCTAAGGCACGTTACTGGTGTGAGGAGAGAACAAAGAGAAACTTTTTGTATTTTACAGTTGAGAAATCAAAACCCTGAAAAAAGAAGTCCAGTGCTATTACTTTTTTTTAAAATTTTCAATCAGATGGATTTTTGAAGATTTTCTGAGTTCAAACATAATAGTTTTCACATAATAGGAAATAATGACAATTTCTCCTCCATCTCTTACTCCTCTTTCTTCTCCATCTCCTTATTTTTATCAAACCCATTGTATCTTGCTAAAGCATCCTACACATTTCAAACTATTGTGTTATGCTTTTAATGAACTCGACAAGATGAGGGAGAGTCAATGAGGCCAAAAGTTATACATACATATATATATATATATATATACACACAAACATATATACATATATATACATATATATATAATTTTCTAAAGAGAAGTTTATTGCTCTTTCAAAATTATAAGTATAGGAAGCATTTATCCATTTCCATTAGAAACAGAACAATAGAACATATGGCTAAATTACATCAAATATAGTTTGATTCACTGAGGCGAAAGTGATTCATTTAGTTATTTCAGCAGGAATTAATTCTAATTACTGCTTATGCCTACCCAATTCAACTATGATTTAAACTTGTCTCACACTTGTGAGTCCCATTTCATGGTACTAGCTTTCCTTCCACAGGCATTGTAGATCATCTAGAAAATGACTTTGGATATCCAGAAGCTTTCTCTATTAATTTCTAGTATTTTGTTTTCACCAATGAAATGATTCTTTCTACTATTCTTGTCAATTAGAACCAATTTACACTTATCATAGTAGCTCTTTGGGTAAGTATAATTCAGTTAACCTAGTCACAGGCAGCCTGAATAAATTATGTTACCAAAATCACTTTGCCCATTTTTCTAAATAAACTGTTTCTACTGGTTAAATAGCTCTATTCACTTAGTTTTGGTTGCTGTTTTTGTTGATTTAAAAGCCCATGCATGAGACATTAAAATTTTTATCCTGGAATTTTGTTGTTTTTTAAAAAGTGTGGTTTATTCTGCTTTCAGGCAACTGCCTTAGACATTTCTGCTGTCTTTTGTTAATCACTATTACCCCATACTTTTTAAGAAAGTCTCAAATGGCTTACAGAGTATCATTTAGTAATCAAGATATAAATTATTGAAGGCAAAAGATGTTGATTTGTTAAAGATGTATTTGTTTATTTTATTGCAAAAGCAGATTTCCAAAGAGAAGGAGAGACAGAAAGATAGACATTTTATCCCTTGGTTGACTGCCCGAGTGGCCGCAGTGGCCAGAGCTGAGCTAATCATCAGCCAGGAGCCAGGAGACTTTTCCAATTCTCCCATGCTGGATCCTAAGGCTTGGGGCCGTCCTTTATTGCTTTCCAGGCTACAAACAGGGAGCTGATGTGAAATGAAGCATCTGGGACATGAGCCAGCACCCATATGTGATGCTGGCATTTGTAAGGTGAGGATTTAGCCATTGAGCCATGTGCTGGGCCCAGAGAATTTGATTTTATGATCTTTAGTAGAAGATCATGAAATTGTAGTACAAATAAAATTTGTCTCTGTAAAAATCATTGCTCTCTATATCTGATGCAACTTGCGGATTTACATTACAAGACTGAACAACTTAGTAGTTGTATCAATAAATACTTTTATTAGTTTCCTACAGATTCCTTTTTATCTTACAATTCTAAGAATATAATATCCTCTTTATTCCTGTCTTCTTTCTACAATATTTCCATTTCTTTCCCTCATCCTCTTACTCTTTTTCTCTCTCTCCCTTTTTTTTTGTTTTTTGAAGTAGCATTTTAAGCTGGCATTACTGCTAATGTCATAAATATTTCAATAAGAAGTTGAAGAAGTAAAAACCAAAAAGACCCTACGTTAGTGGGAAAATAAGTAATGGCTATAAACAACAATTGAATGGAAAAATTATCATTTATCATTTCACCCATATATAGTATATTTTAAAATAATCGCAGATCATTAAAGCTGTAATAGTATAACTGTCTAGACCATTGGTTTGACAATGGTACAAACATTTCACAGAGTCCTTACAAGTCCGCCAAAAAGGAATTATGATGTATTTGGAATTTACCTTAATGTATCTTAACATTTTATAATTTCACAAACATCATTGACTGCATAATGCATGTGAAGAAGATTTCTAGATTCATGTGGTTTTGTTTTTGTTTCTTCTCACAGCCACAGCCAGTACAGTGACCTGACACAAGGCCATGTTTTATTCAAAATGAATCTCACATATCCAAAGAAATCAGAAAATTCACACTGTCTAAAAGAATCATGTTTTGTATACGAAAGACACTGTTAACTATACTTTGAGTCTCAGAATCCAAAGGTCTTAGGATTACCCCTGAAAGTCTCTACAATCTCAGTCCCTTCCCCCCGTGATAGTTATGAGACCTGTGCTAGCTGTGGGTCTCTATAATGAGCTACATGACAGAAAGTAACTTTGTAAGTGAAGAGGTTTATTGCGCTATGCTTTTGGCCTTTTTCAAGATGGCTACCCTTTGGCTGTAGGAAGATAACAAAGCTGAAAGAAATTTTGATAATAAGCAATCATATCCTGAACCAGGAAGCAGAAACAAGTTGGATGTGGCTAGGACCTGACTTTTATAATGTTGCTCTCTTGAGAACAAGTAGGGCATTACAGCAGGTTTCCTTAACCCTGTCTGACGATAGCACCCCAGCAAGGATAAAGGAATTCCCAGTGGGATTTACCCTGTTAAAGTTCCATTGTATTTCAAAACTCCTACAGTGCGGGGACTAATCTTCCAATCTCTGGACAGTTGGAAGACAAGCTATATTTAAACTAAAGCCATCCAGCTAGGTTCAGTTAACAGTGTCTCTGTCTATATAATTATGTTTATTGTATGTATTTCACCAACAGAAAATAATTTACCTTGTGTGAAGTGAAATATTAACCATTGAAATATTATTTAAATTACATGTTTTTCCTAAGAACATGACTCTATTATATATTGCTATCCTAACTCAACCGAAATAACATCACCAAAACATTGTTAAAATCATCTGATGGAAAGTGAAAATGTTTAAGAATTAACTTGCTGAAAAGTCATCCACTTTTTGAGAATTCAAATGGATTCTACGTACATCACAGCTCTCTTTTATACATCCTGTATGTGAGAGAAAACTAAAATGAGCAAGCAAGTGTGTTAGCAACACAAAGTGATAGCTGTTATGCAAGCACCTACTTTTCACGCTTTCTAAACTTGGGATATGGAGTCATACCTTCTAAGTAAAATTGTATCCAGTTTTAAAGGTACATCAAGTTTTGCTGGACTGTTGAGTTGGATGCTTCATATTTTAGGGAAGGAATGAGTGATCTGTTGAGTAGTAATAAAATATCCCCGTATGCAGGGCCAGCTACATAGTTTTCAAGGCATAGTATATAAAATGCAAAAGTGAGAGGCCCAGTGTTCAAAAGGTAGGGAACAATCTTTTTCTTCTGCAGTTTCTATTGAATTGTTGCTGGTGTTTTTGGAGTCACTGTAACATTTTGAGTTTCATGAATGAAATGATTTGCTGAGAACAGTAGTACCTCCTAGGAGCCTGGAGCCTAGTCACTTGATTTAATCCCTTGATGGAATGGATAGTGTGAAGGATGACAGTGGTGTTTGGAATCTAGGAGAGGGTGAAGAATGGTAGGATGTACAGGAGATAAGCAAGTGTGTGAGCAAACTCTGAGGCCCAGCTTACGACCTATTTTACATGACCAGGAAACCTTATGGGTGCAGGTTCTAATCCCGGCACCCAGCTTCCACTCCAGCTTCCTGTTTGTGGCCTGGGAAAGCAGTGGAAGATGACCCAAAGCCTTGGGACCCTGCACCCATGTGGGGGACCTGTAAAGAGGCTCCTGACTCCTGGCTCCTGGCTCCTGACTTCGGCTCGGCTCTGGCCATTGCAGATACTTCGGGAGTTAATCACAGGCGGAAGATCTTCCTCTCTGTCGCTTCTCTCTGTGTATCTGACTTTCCAATAAAAATAAATGAATCTTTAAAAATAGATATATAAATCTAAATTTAATTCTAGATTCTTCTTTTATTTTTGTTAAACAATATATACGAAGCTTTTCAAAAGAAGAGATTAAATAGTATAATTTACAATTATAATTCTGGGAAATTTTAGAAAAAAAATGAAAAGAAAAACCTATGTTAAACAACTAAAAACAGGTTTGAAACTTTGTTCTGTGAACTGGTGCCAAAAACCTGTCTTCACAAAGTATGGAGAAAAAGTTAAGTCTCATCCTTTGTGTAATTCATAGATGCTTCTCCAGTCTTGATCTCAGCTTTGATTTCTCATATGCCCATCCCTCTAATAAAATCACCCTTAGCTTGCAAACTCAGATTGCCTTACCTTTAGAAGGCCAAGAAATATTAAGTTGGAACAAAAACTAGATAGCAATAATGAACAGATAATATCAATAGAGTGGCTGTCCTCATCTCCTTGGCACTTTCAGAAAGATGCAGATGTTTGTACACAGAAAAACATTAAATTATGTTAAGGTTTAGACGACTTTTTAAAATAGCTACCTTGTGTTTAGTCACATGTGTAAACATTTAGAATTATTTGAAAGTAGTTAAAAATATGTTCATATAATCTTACATCCAGAAAATTTAATATTACACTTACACAGTTGGAACACTGATTCTGTGAAGAATAGTTTCAATGATGGAATTGCAATGCTGCTTTGAGTTTAAGACTTAAAATAAGATTTATTTAAATATATATTTATTGTAGAGCTCTATAAGTGACTGAAGTAGATCAGTGAAATATTACAATGATATAGAACAAAGAATTTTATGATGTCACATGCAATGATTTTGATTTTTCATCTACAAATATTTTTCACAGAAAATATATTTACCAGTTATAAGAATTTTTCTATCATAAGATTTGTAATATACCTTGAATACAGATTTTGTGTGGAAAATTGCATCAACACATAGTAATTTACAATGAATCTTTATTTGAGAAACATTAAGATGTAGAAAAAGGTAATTTTTAGAAATAAGGAAATATGATACGCTGTATTAGAATGTGTTTTGTTGCTTTTTTGTTTGTTTCATTAATATAGAAATACTTTATTACAGAACAGTATAACTCTGCAAAGGTATAATACTTCCATGCATCAACACAGAAGGGACATATAAGAGCACATTTTGTCTTCAAAGGAAATAAAAGAAATATCTACATGCATATGGTATCATGTGTTTGGTAAAAGAGCACAGAAATGCAAAAGGAAATCAATTGAAAAATATGTCACTCATTAAGAGAAATGTGTGTTAGAGTGGACCAGTTTCTGAGCCAAAATGCTCTAAGTATGCTGGACTGAAACTTATTTTACATACTCCCAAAGAATAGGGGGAAAAAAAGATTTCCAAGTAAATTGAAAATGGAAGCAAGGAAATCATTTATCCTACTTAAGAGTGAAGGTCAGAAAAGGTTTCAAGACTTAGAAACTGTGCTTCTGAAAACTAAATGAACTCATGATGAATCTTCTTATCTTTAAAAGCACTTACAAGACTCCCTCAGATGCAAAGGCCAGCGGAGTCTTATCTGTTTCACTTAGCAACCCTTTGGGAGGATCCCAGTGTTCATAGGTCTCACTGTTAGGGAGCCCCTAAGTGTGGATGAGTTAATGAGTATCAAACACATTTCAGTGATGCGTGCTGAAATGCAAAGGATTTAAAAGCAGATTTTTTTAAAAAAGCTGTGTCTCTTAAAAGTTCCCTAAGTCCCTCAACAGATTATGTTACGAATGTCTCCTCTGTACCCCAGCAGCAAAGGAAATGGCTCATTGAAAGCTAGTGGCCTGCTATCTTAAATTGATTTCATGGTTCTTAGATGACTCTCCATAGCCTGTAAATGCCTGATCAAAGAATATATTTAGCTTTCAATAATTAGTGTCTTTCCAGAAAGAAGGGGCTTAAACTTATTGAATTGAATGAAACAAGTGTTATTTTGGATTATTCATGCCAAGAATTACATTTCAGGTGGATTTTGGCAAAAAAAATCACTTTCAGTTGTCTCAGTAGTCATGGTAGATCAGATGGACATGAAATTGAATTGAAATTACGGAAAAAGATGAGGAATATTTTAAATGTCTATTTTTATTAATTTGGAAAAAATATACTCAACTTATATTATTAAAACTATATATTCATTTTAAATAATACAAAATCATTATCTTAAATATCAATGTTTTTATCACATGGAAAATAAGTAGTAGGCATGCTCTAGTCTATATGAGGAAGGAAAGTGAATTGTACATTCATATACCTGAATTTCTAACGTTTACCTAGAGGAATTCAAACATCTGTTCCAGTATTTTGCTGAGATCTCAGTGTTATGCTAGACATAAGAGAATCTCCCACTTGACTTGATTTGCTAGTTTTATTCAGTCCAACTCTATTTTCTATCTAGTACATGAAATGCAAGTGAAATTGAATTTCCACAGGAATTGAGGTATGGGGAGTAGGGGATCTTCTACATGAAGGTTATATTTAAACAAACAACAACAACAAAACTGAAATGCATGATAATGTTTTTCAATGACAGAATCTTGAAAATCTGATTGGATGGAATTTGATGGGATTTGAATATGCTCAGTAGTGTTATTGCTGCTTGAGAAAATAAACAACAAAAACATGGTTCAAATATGTCCCTGTCGTGAAAGAGCTGCTCTCCTTGTCTTTCGTTTCTTTTTCACTATCAATTCTGAAGATGTTCTCTCTCCATATATATGTATATTATATATAACATATGTTATACATGTATCTAATGTACATATATAACATATGTTATATAATAACACATATAATGTACATATATAACATACATATATAATGTACATATATAGCATATATAATGTACATATATAACATGTTACATAATAATATAACATTAATAATAGTATAACATATGTTATATATAATATACATATAATATTATATGTGTCATGTAATATGTATATTGTGTATGGATGTATTGGGAGAGATTTCATATACATATACGTGGATAGATTCAATATACATATATATGGATAGATTTAAACTAGTTTCTGGTTAATGTGTTTGGATACTATGTTCAACTTCATCACTTTACATTAAGAAATGGTGGGGTTTCCATTTTGTGACTATTTCTTGATTGTCAGGAGTAGACATCCAGTTTCTGTAAGAAAGCAAGTTTTTCTTTCATTATGATATTCCTGATGACTTTGCATGTCAGTATGAAGCTCCTCTCAATTGCCAACTAACTACAAAAGGATAAAAGAATAGGGGAAAATTGAACGCACAGGGAGTAAAATGCCATTTCACACTGGGTGCTTTGTAAATGTGAGCCAACTCACACAAATCCTTTAGGCATCAATAGAAATGGAGCTGAGCCAGGAGAGAAGAAAACATGTCCAAATAGAGGAAGTTTGCTCAGCAAATTGAAATTCAAGACTGAAATTGGAAAGTTGGAGTTAAACCTATTGCAAAGGGCACATTTCATCTCTCACTCTTTTTTTCTTTAAATGTAAAGTTTATTAAATATTGATTTTTATGACAGATTCTTTGCATATATCCAGTCTTCCACTTGATTTCCTGATGTATTCATTATCACTCAAGTAACTGGTAGTAGAAGCAAAATGCTGAATGAATAATTTCGTATGAGTTTGCACACAGTAGTAAAATGTATTCTTTGTAGTTACAGCTCAATAGGAAAAATAAAATTTATTGGCTCAAAGCAAATACCTTCAGTATAATTGTCTAATATGAGTAAGAAAAGTTTAGCTATAAATTGAGGATTTTTTTTCAAATATCAAGCAGTTTCTCAGGTATGCAGCAGCTGACATAGCATACAAAAATATATAGGAATAAAATGATCACTTTGGGATATGATTGTTACTTTTAACCCATGTTTATACTCCAGTGGAACTCTGATCTTCCTATTTTTTACTTGTCCAATATTGGAAGCAAATGCTAAGAATGTGTTATTTTACCAAATATGATAAAAGAAAGATAAGTTTAATCAAAATATTTTTACACTGAGGAGTGATTACCATAATAGTATAAACAGATTAGAGAATGGAACTTGTGTTCATATTTTGGAAATGTAGCAAGTGTGAAAACGAGAATTCAGGAGAAGAGAATAATGATATGCATATTCTGAAGTACTTGAAACTAAATTAGTTTATGAACTCAGAAATCTCAGTATAAACTAAAAAATTACAATGGGAAAAAATGGAACATGGCGTTTTACAAAATCAGAATGAATGGAAGAAGGAGCTAGCAAAAGAGGACATAGTGACATATTAGGAACTATAAGATGAACCAATACAGGGTACAACTATAGAAAGAATAAAAAAGTGGACTTACATAAGTAGATGAAGATAAAAAAGAAAAGTGTTAATATAAAAAGAGGCCTCAAAAATGAGAATCCAGGAAAGACCATTACATTTACAATTAGAGAATAGGTAGAAACTTTGTGAGGATACATTCATTAATATGATCGTCTTAACTACAAAGGCATATGGGGGAAATCAGGAGCGATCCTGACAATCTCTTAACAGGAGGTCATACGTGTGGAGCGCAGGGGAGACCCCAGAGTGGAGCAGGTGGACAGGAGGAGGCTTGTATACCAACTCTGAAGACTCCCAGATCCTCACCAAGGACTATCAGTACGAGCACCAAGGACTACATCCCAACTACCAAGGAGACCATGGGGAATTGGAGTGCCTTCGGAGGCCGAGAACTCTAAGGTCACCCATCCCCATTTGGATCTACCACATGGTATGGAAGAAGTCCAAATCCTGCCTTGCAGGAACTGAGTTCATTGGAATGACAACCAGGAGCACTGAGCAGTCCGCAGAAACAGAAGAACAGTAAACTTCCTTCGGGACAAGGTAGGGGAGCTTTCTCTGGTCCTTGCCTGGTTCCGACTTTGGGGCCCCACCCTATCTCGCAATGACCATCAGGATCGCTCCAACAACCCCTCAAAACAAACAACAAATAAACAAACAAAAAATCTAGAATAGATAGAGAACAACAAGGAAAGCTTAGAATCAGGAAACGGTCAGCATGGATGCACTTATTACTCACTGGGTGGGACACAAAGATTAGTTATTCCTCACTAGGGTATTGAAAATTTCTCTGCACACCCCTCCTAAAACTGTTCACCTAAACTGTTGACATATGTCTTGTTAGAGTTATAGAGTTAGACTACCCGAAAAACAGCCAGGTTCAGCAAAATTATGCTTCAACGCTAT
The DNA here is from genome assembly GCF_030435755.1 of Ochotona princeps. Taxonomy (NCBI): domain Eukaryota; kingdom Metazoa; phylum Chordata; class Mammalia; order Lagomorpha; family Ochotonidae; genus Ochotona; species Ochotona princeps. The sequence continues at coordinate 37,748,644 of NC_080846.1, read as the reverse complement.
AAAATGCTAAATACTAAAATTAAAATAGACATGAGACAGCTGAATAGTAATCTATACCCATTTTAAGGTGTATAGAACCCGGTTGTATATAAACTAATAATTGAAATGTCAATGAAGAAGTCACAATATGTGGTTCAGAACTTGCACTCTTTTTTTTTTTAAAACATATTGGTTACTCAATACCATGTCAATTAATTCCATAACGTTATAAATTGTTACCGATATTATGTCGGGGCTTTTAATTGATTGGGATGATACTCTGCCAGCTCTACCTTCAGACCTGAGATGGTCTCCCCAAGAAACCGTTAAATTTATCTGCACAATAAGATGCTGGACTTTATGCTTGGTAAATGCTTGCAATGAGAATCTCAACTGAATCTGAACTGTGGTAATGCAACAAGGTGGAGGAATCCACCATGGGGGGAGGGTTTAGGGAGGGGTGGGGGGAATCCCAGTGCCTATAAATCTGTGCCACATAATGCAATGCAATCAATAAAAAGGAAAAAAAAACCAAGTTAGTTAACATTGTGTCTGTGACTGTTAAATGTTTCCTATGAAAGATTTCTAGAATTATACACATGTGAAAGATCAGACTGATTGGAAAAGTGCTGTAAAATCAAATGTAATACATTTTACTTATTTAGCTTAGATTTTCTGAATAACCAAGCTGTGTTTCTGTCTGCATGCAGAGAATGAATGCATTTAAAAGGGGTTGTGGTGCTAGACAGGAGGGTAGTAAATTTGGAATCCAAATTCTGAAATAACAAAATTTAATTGAAAGAAACATTTAGAAAAAAAAGGTTTAACAAGTGTGAAGCCACTTTTCATCCTTGATAAAAGAAAAATAGGAAGATATGGAACTGCAGATAATAAGAAAAGAACTTGACATAAAGACGCACGAAGTGAAGAATAGCAGTGGAGTTCCCAGGAGTATCTAAGAACATGTAGTCATCTGACAAACAGGTGGTTAGCTAAGTAAGGTCTGAGACACAGCAGGCCTGCATGGCCTCATTTTTTTTTTTCTTTTGTTTTTCTAATCTCTGAAGTGGCATTGAGTCAGGCCTCCTTATAAAACATGAACTATTTGTCGTGATCTTTTTTTAAAAATTTCCCAGAGTTAACATTATATTTTGGAAGGTTTTGTTTCAGGAGTTATAGAATACTTCAAGAAGAAAAGTAAGATAATATTGATTTGTGAATTGATGAGTCTATGTTGCACTAAACTACAAATGCAGCATTATGGAAAGTGACTCAAATATTAAAATTTTGGTTTAGACCCAGAAAGCTTCTTTCTGAACCCCTCTCCTTCAATAAAGCGTGTGCACATTGAATAAGAAGTACCTCACAATTCAGACCTCAAATTCCTCCACGGGAAATGAGTGCAAGTATTCTTCTGTTGCCAAAAGAAAGTGAAAACCCCGAGTATGTATCGTGAAAATAAATTTTGCCTTACATAAGCATGAAAGACACAATGCTTTGCTGAAACAAGCACACAATCTTATAATACATAAGAAACATGGTGTAGGAAAGGAACTTATGGAAATAGTAATTCAGTGTTTTATCACAAAAATAGCATTAAATTAGCAGTTTAGTATTATTTTCTTTTGCTGTCCAACCATTGAATAACACCGTTATACACATGCAACCACCCATTCAAATCTTTGGGAAATGAACTAATCACATTTATTACTGCATCGTTTTCAAGTTTCACATTCAGAATTAAATATTCACATTGACTTGAGCAAGTGTGTTATAAAAATCTTGTTTATCTGAGATGTCACTAATGTTGAGGACATCTCTAAGGATTCTTTGTCTTTGACCTGTATTCAACTGATGTTTTCCTTTAATGTTAAATTACAAGCCAAGTTGAGTTCATGCACTATTTAGAGTGTGTCCTGAAATTTCAAGTTCTTTTTCTGATCTAGAAGCCCCTAAATTCTCGGTTAAAATGAAACCAGTCCTTCGTATTACTTTTCTATATACCGTCTATTACTGAATAACTCTCAGCAGCTGTTTTGTTTTCTTCTCTCAGGGAAGCTGTAGCTACTTAATTAAAACAGAACTCTAAGCCAAACTGTTATGAGTTAGACCAATCAAGGTCCAAAAGAAAACAATAGCAATCTGTGGGAAACAATATGGCCAATCTAAACATTATTAACTTAAATGTAACAGTATCTATGGCAGTTTCTTTAGGAATTTGCATTTGTTATTTCTAGACAGTCACTTAGAATGTCATCTCTAATATCCACACATTATTTTTCATACGGGAATTGTAGTTAAAAAAAATAGACCACAATGAAAAATAATGTATGGTGAATTGATTTTTTCTAATTTCTCCGCTGAAAAAGAATAGTAGAAATTTATTCTAATCTATTAAACAATAAACCTTAAAAAGATATGAAAATAATGACTTTGCAAAAAAATTATAAATTCCTGAACTATTTGAAATAAAATATTTGTATATATTTCTCAATATTCTGCTTTTGATCAGATTTTACCATTTACTTATGATTGTTTTGGCTCAAAAATATGTATTTATTTGGATTACTAATGCTAACTCCTAAAACAGTAGAATCAACAAAAAATACAGAGTTCTCAGTGGTTTGATATAAATGAATTTCACCTTTACTTATTTTTTCATGAGTAGTTTTTCTACAGTAATGGTAGGATCTGGTCATCTTTCAGATGCCTCCATCTTTACTTTAAATTATTCAGTGAGTAACTGCTGGTCTTGGGGCATAGTAGGTTAAGCTGTACCTCGTGACACAATTTCAGAGAGCTGGGTTAAGTACCAACTGTTCTGCTCTTGGTTGATCTGCCTGGGAAATCAATGGATGGTAGTCCAAGTGTTTGGGCCTCTTTCAGTCATGTGGAAGCTTAGATGGAATTTCTGGGTCCTGTCTTCAATTGACTCAGCCTTGACTGTTATGAACTATTTGGAAAGTGAACCTGGGATAGAAGATATTCCGTTTCTCTCTCTCTGTCTGTCTCTCTCCTAAATAGAAAATTAATTATTTTACGTGAGGTGTGTGTGGAGCATCAAGCAGTTGATTTTATGGAGAAAAATTAGTTACATGATTGCAAATTAACAGAAATGAAGACCCATAGCCATAGCCTTAACTGAGTCAAGAAGGAAATAGAAATGATTTGAAAATTATAAAAAAATGCCTTTTTAATACTCTGTTGCACTCACTTAATAATCCTTTTATGCTATCTTCTGTATCCTTTGCTTTTCGTAATGAGACCAAAAAAGCATATAACAAGGCTTTGAGGGTCTGCTCTCTAGAGTAACCAGGTTAAAGAGCAGCATTTTACCCAAAATCATCTTTCCAAAACAGAGGAATCAAATAGGTTCAACTGAGGACATTGGTGACTACAACAGATCCAGAAATCTATTGAGATACAGTCACAAACCAAGACAAGACAACTGAGCATGCACACCTTTCTAAGAACTGACTTTTCCCTAATTTTAAGGCTAAGGTAACTGTCAAAAGGACAACTTCTTATTACCACAACATGAATCTATGTAGTAACAAATTTTTAAGCTGTGCCTTGTGTGAGCTACATCCATGCCTGCTTGTGATCACAAGAACTTCCCCTCCAACAGATTTGTTTCCCTAAAGATAACAGATACCTACCTCTTTCTAAAAATCAAGCAACAGCTTTGAAATTATTTCCTATGATTTCTTTATCATGTATAAAGAAATTACATTGTAGGACAACTACTTTGTATTCACCAAGTAGTTCCAAAACTTGAATGTGGTAACAGGACAACCCCAAATCTCACAAATCATTTTTTTTGAAGATTTATTTATTTTTATTGGAAGTCAGATTTACAGAGAGGAGAGACACAGAGAAACATTTTCAGTCCACTGGTTCACTCCCTAAGTGGATACAACAGCCGAAGCTGAGCTGATCCAAAGCCAGGAGCAAGGAACTTCCTTTGGGTCTCCCACATGGGTACAGGGTCTCAATGCATTGGATCGTTCCTGATGCTTTCCCCAGGCCACTAACAGGGAGCTGGCAGGAAAGTACAGCAGGCAGGACATGAACTGTTGCCCATATGGGATCCCGGATGTTGCAAAGCGAGGACTTTAACCACTAAGTACCTCACTGGGCCCACACAGTCAATTTTTATTTTGGAGCCTTTACTTGATGACAATCATCCATGTAATGCCAAATATAAAACTACATTCATGATTCTGAAATCTGAATCTTTAGAATCATATATTCTATTTCCTGTCCTTCATATACATATACCAACAGAGACAACATACCAGGATATTAACTCTCACTTGGAAAAAAATAAATAAATAACAGAAGGCACAGAGATTTCACTCGGTCATGACATTCATGAAATCAGCTAGGAAGACACTGTGAAATTCTACTTCATGGGAAAAAAAAAAGAGAGACACTCTAATAAATCTAAATGTGTTCCTTTACAGAGATTCCCAATCAAGAAAATCAAATTCATTGAATTGTCCTCTCTTACCTCTCATTGTCATATTTATAGCAAGCACATAAAATATGTATTTATTTCCTATCAAAATTATAAAATCCATGTCATATTTATATTACTATCCAACTATTCTTTCAGGAGGTGAGCTTTTTTTTTTCTTTTTTGTAGTGACTGTGGTGCTATTTGGGATACTTGCATCCAGTGTAAGTGTACTTAAGTTCCAGATGCTTTATATTCTTTTTTTCTTTAACATTTATTTTTTTTATTGGAAAGTCGGATAAACAGAGAGAAGAGATAGAGAGGAAGATCTTCTGTCCTCTTATTCACTACCTATGTGACCACAACAGCTGGAGCTGATCCAAAGACAGGAGCCAGGAGCTTCCTCCTGATCTCCCTCAGGTACAGGATCATAAATCTTTGGGCTGTCCTCAACTGCTTTCCCAGACCACAAGCAGGGAACTGAATGGGGAGCTGGTCTGCTGGGACACCAACCAGCACCCATATGGGATCCTGGTGTGTGCAAGGCCAGGACCTTAGGCACTAGGCTACCACGCCGGGCCCCAGACGCTCTAGATTCTAAATTCCTGCTAATGTACAATGGGGATGGCAACATGTGATTGCTCAAGTAGTCGGAGCTCTGAATGTACATGAGAAGCCTGGTCCACCCCCTGACTACTGTGGAAATTTAGAGAGTGAGCCAGAGATGGAAGATCACAGTCTCTCCTACTCTTTCTGTCTTCCCAATATGTAAAAATAAGTAAATAAATAAAAATTAAAATGTATGTATTTTTAAGAATTGTAGAGTCAAAACTTGAATTATTTAACTGGGTGGCAAACTATTTGTTTTCACATCATTTCAGGTACTTGTATCCAAAGGCACTAGACAGGATGATAAAATATGTCTTATTCCTTTGTCACCTTATAATCATGTCTTTCCCTGTCTCAGAAAACTGAATCTTGCCAAGCTTGAGAGGGCCTGGAATGCCCTTCACCTGATCTTTGTCACAAATATGGGTCACTTTGTTCAGGCAAAAGTCTCTTAATAGTCTTGGTCAAAGCCTTATAAATCCCATCTTTTAACTGCCGACTTTTCTGAGCACTATTCCATTTTATTTCTACTTTAATCTGCCCATTATTTCCATCACGAATCTATTTCTTTAATACTTCCTTAAAACATTTGTAATACTATTTCCAAGCAACTCTGAACTACACTTTTAGTGATCTTTTGCCTTCTAAGTTACTTCTAGTAATGCTATTTAAATGTTTTCATCACTCAGCAAATGACTCTTTTTTTAACCCCCTCCTTTTTTTTTTTTTGCCATTTTTCCCATTTTATGCCATAGCTTGCCCTAACATTCAGCCAATGTGCTGCATTTTAATTTTTGCCTTGTCAGCATCTTACCTCAAGATACTGGTTTCTGTGTTAGTCAAATTTTTATTATTATAATGTAATTACTAACAAAATTAATATTTTTATAACGAAAAAGGTTTTAATTGTCTCATAGTTTTTAGAGGTCTAAGCCCAGAATCTGGTGTCCCCACTGGTTTGGCCTGGAAGGAGGATGGCAGATGGCTGGGGTGGAGCATTTGCTGAGAAAGGATCGTAAAGAGTTAGGAAACAGAGAGACTGGCTGGGGGAATTCAGCTTTTATTACCAACCCTTCCATCAGAAATAATTTCTGAGGCATACTCTCAATCAAGTTACAGATCACAGTATAGCCACAACTTAAGTTTTCTAATTGGATTGTTTCCATCCTTATAACACTATGAATTTACGACTTTTGGATTCAAAGTCTTGCATAAGTTTAAGAGCCAAATCACATTCAAACCATAGCAGTCAGTGTAATTAATGCTAGCAAGTGTAATATGCAATGAAATTCTAGATCCTATTTCTTTTAGACAATGCTTTGAGTATTCTTTATTATATGGCTCTTCTTATTAATTACTTTGTAAGATAACTTACAGATACTGTATCATTTTATGTAATAAATCCAGTCTCAATCTCCTAAGACTCTTATTTTACATGCTTTGTTTATTTTTGTATTTTTAAATTATAAATAGTTATTAACATATTTAATGTGATTTGTAGATACAGGCCCAAGAATATCATGATATCCTTTTCCTTCCTTGCTCCCACTCTGTTTCTCCCTTTCTTCCTTTTCATTTTTGAAATAAAATACTTTAAATATATACTATAGTAAAAAAAAAAAAAGGCTTCATATAACAAATGAGAATTTTCACAAGCAAAAACCAAAATGCGCTTAGTTTAGTGAGAACGCAGAAATAGTTTTAACTAATAATTAAATGGAATATGGTTATGTCACTCATCCATAATAAATTGAAAGTAGTCGTATACCATTAGAACTACAGTAATATAACCATTACTTTGGCAAAGGTATAAAGCAAAATTTTACAAAGTTGTGTGTGTAGTAACGCTGATATACACAGGCACTTTTGTTTTCATTTTGATTTTTCATGGTACAATTCCATTGACTTAGGGCTTTCCCCTTGTAATCACCCTATGTCCCCTCACAGCTTCCCCCATATTATTGCAATAGTTAGTCCTTCAGCAATAGTCACAAGTCCAATATTCTGCTATTTTAATGTATCATTAAATTATAAGTATAGACAAGGGTAGAAAGTCCAGCATCATATTGTAAAGATGCTTACTGCAAACATGTCTTTACTGCTTGGTAAGACATTTGTTTTGTTTTGCTTTTTTTGTGTGATTGTTTTTAAATTTCAGCTCCCACATTAAAAGAGAACATCGGCCCATCTCATTTCACTCAACATAATGTCTTCCAGTTGAGTTCATTTTGCTGCAATGGTAGAAATCCATTTTCTTAATGGCTGAATGACATTCCAGCTTGTGTATGTTTTGCAATGTATTTATCTATTAATCTGATGATAGACACCTGGTTTGACTCTAAACTTTGGCTGTTGTGAAAAGGGCTGCTGTAATCATAGCGGAGTAGGTATCTCTTTGATTTGTGCATCTAAATCTTTTCAGTATGTATCTAGTAGTGAGAGTTCTGATTCATATGGCAAGTGCAATTCTAGTTGTTTTAAGAAATTTTCACACTAGTTTCTGCAGTCGGTAAATTGACTGACACTCTCACCAACAGTGTATAAATGGCTCGCTTTCTCCACATCCTCGACAGCATTTGTTCCTCTCTGTGTTTTGGATTTTAGCTCTTCTGGCCAGTTTGAAATGTCTCCTGTGGTTTTGATTTGCATTTCCCTGCTGGTTGTGATGTTGAGCACTTTGCTTCTGTGACACACTTGCTGGTCATTTGTATTTCCTCTTTTGATATCTTTCAATATTCTTCGCCCTGTGCTCAGTTTCATTGGTTATTTGTATGTGTGTGGGACTGTGTTAAGTTTTTTAAGTTGCTGATGTATTTTGTGCTCAGTTGCATTGGTTGTATGTGTATGGGTGTGTATTATGTTTTTTTTTTTAATTTGCTGATGTATTTGAAATATTAAGCCTTTGTCAAATTGCAAATATGTTTTTTTCTGTTTTGTTGGATGTGTTTTCACTATATGGATCATTTCCTTTCTTTTGCAAAAGCTTCTGAGTTTGAAATAGCCTCATTTGTTTAGCTTGTTTTCTGTGCTTTCGGTTTTATCCAAGAAGTTATTTCCCTACACAAATGTTCTGGAGCGTGTACCTGCGTTTTGTTCCAGCAACTTCATAGTCTCAGGTCAGAAATCTAGGTCCTTGATCCAACTTGAGCTGATGTTTGCATGTGATGAGAGGTTAGGATCTAAGTCTATTCTTCTACATAAATGTATCCAGTTTTGACAGCTGAATTTGTCAAAATTACCCTTACTTCATTGTCTGATTAGACTACATTTGTGAGAAATCAGTTGACTGTGTGTGTATTAATTTCTGAGCTCCTGTTCTGTACAGTGGTTCTTTTTAAGGAGAGAAGAGCATGGATGATCACTTACAGAGTGTTTATATGTGAATTTTAAAATACATATTTGATTTTGCAGTCATGTATTAACAAGATGAAGGCCAAAAGGACTATGGAATATAGGCTGATTGTGAATCCAGGAGAACAGTTGCCTCAGTAGTAAATATTTTGTGTGAAAAATAATTATAATGAATCTTTGTTAACAAATGATACAGTGGGACATTCTTTTTTGTCATAATTATAATTTTATTTAAAATGATTCACTTTGCACTCAGAAACTATACTTAAACTGTCATGAATAATAGGTTGTAAGCTTCACTGCTAACAAATGTTCAGTTTACTGCCAGATTTTAAAACACACATGCTTGTTAAAGAATATTGGCCCATTCCTTTTATCATTTTCTACATTCCACTCCCTGATTTTGAAACATTTTTGTAGAAAGTTTGGTGTAAAAATAGTGCATGGCCACTTTCTGCTAAATATGCAGGTTTAATTAGGGCATTTCTATTTTTATTTTAATAACTAACATGTGATAAATATTATAAGCTTGAGATGAAACAAAAGTCAGCCCACAGTACTACTGTAATGTGTATGAAGCTTTACACATTCTTCAGCTAGTCATAAACACTAGCTTTCTGATAGTATATTGAAGAATATATTATAAGATTAAAACTGGATAAGTTTCTAAGCTATGCACTTATTATAGAAAAATGAGAAGTGGAAAAAGAAAAGAAAAAAAATTTCTTCAAAAAATCCCATTATGCTTTTACTTCCTTATTTTTGTTCATAAATACCAAGATTCTTATGAGTTTGCTCTCCAATTTATTTGTCTAGGATCTTTCTGTTATAAAAATCCTAAACTTTGATACATATGATATGAACTATCAAAACACATATGCATAAAAATAGTTTTAAAATAGCTTTACTTCTATGAAGTTTTTTTTAATATTTAAAGTCAGTGCTGAAATTAGTAGGAATGCATTGAATAAAAATTATTGAAAAATAATGAAAACATTGATGTTATATGCACACAGACTTTTCTGGTTTGAATTATATTTACCCAAAATAGAATAAATCGAAAGTTATATATCACAATCATTTGTGATGACTATTGGTATATCTGAGAGTCTGCAAAGAACTATAATCAGTAGATTAGTGCCACAAGAAAAATTTCATCTATAAATTGTGGGGGTTGGGAGAACCTGTCATGTATGCCTATATGGTTTATGTTCAAACAAATTTTTATTACATACATGTATAATATTTCACAGTTTTCTGATTATTACATTATTTATTTTCAATTATGTAAATGTTAAAAAATAAAGTGCAATTGTAATTAACTGGCTAAGCATGAGGCATGAAAAAATATTTGTTTTCTGGATATAATTCTTCGCAGGTTTTCTCCGAATAAATTTAAAATTTGGCATCTATCTGGAAAATCCTGGGTCTTAGAAGTAGGCATAACCAGCATTACTAGAAAAGACACCTCCATCAAAGCATTATGAGGAGCATAGTATTTACTTTTTATCTTTTCAAAGTAAAGAGAGAAGGAATAAAATGGATACCTAAATACAATCATTTATATAAGTATACTACTGGACACATTTATTTTTGCTACACTATTAAATTTCACTTTATATTTTGCAGGTTGAAATTATTTTGAAATGAGATAATCAGTTACTTAATTACTGGTTTACATTTTTCAATCCTAGATAGTGTATTTTTGGGATTTTTTTTTTTTTGCATAATCCATGTTGAGTGACTGCACATAGCTTAAGTGATAACAAGTGCATTTATTTTTATTTTTTAAAAAGATTTATTTTATTTTCATTACAAAGTCAGATATACAGAGAGGAGGAGAGACAGAGAGGAAGATCTTCTGGCTGATGATTCACTTCCCAAGTGAGGCAAAAGGCCGGTACTGCACCAATCCAAAGCCAGGAGCTAGGAGCTTCTTCCAGGTCTCCCACATGGGTGCAGGGTCCCAAGGCTTTGGGCCATCCTCGACTGCTTTCCCAGGCCACAAGGAGAGAGCTGGATGGGAAGTGGAGCTGCTGGGATTAGAACTGGCGTCCATATGGGATTCTGGGGCATTCAAGGTGAGGACTTTAGCTGCTAGCCCATGGCGCCGGGCCCAAGTACACTTATGTTTGGACCCACTTGGTGCTTTAGAATATTTTATGGCTGTTTTCCATCTGGTTATATAAAGTTTGGGGCAACACGGAATACTGGTTATAGTGGATTCAATATATGCATCAGAGGATCAAATTATGAACATTTTGAAATAGTAATGTCTTAGAATTGAGCATATTTTCAATTTGATATAGTGACATATTGCATTTCTACAGAACTGTCAGAGTAAAGAAAAGGAACATTGCAACTTTTATAAACACATCACACTCAGGCATTTATTCAAAGATGTAGCTGAGAGTTATTTTAAAACTCAGCTATTTATGCTTTTGGCAGACAGTTGAAGGAAGAATGCATGTGTAGCTAGCAGTTTAAAAACAATCAACACACAAATACAGTCAGTGTATTACTTGGACTAGAATGCTAAGAGTTACTGTTCTTTGACTTCATATAGATTAAGATGCCTAACAGATTTTTTTTTAAAGATTTTTTTATTATTATTGGAAAGCCGGATGTACAGAGAGGAGGAGAGACAGAGAGGAAGATCTTCCATCCGATGTTTCACTCCCCAAGTGAGCCGCAACGGGCCGATGCGCGCCGATCCGATGCTGGGAACCAGGAACCTCTTCCGGGTCTCCCACGTGGGTACAGGGTCCCAAAGGTTTGGGCCATCCTTGACTGCTTTCCCAGGCCGCAAGCAGGAAGCTGGATGGGAAGTGGAGCTGCCGGGATAGCAGATTTTTAACAGTTTGGAGGAAAGTAAGACTTTATTTGGCTGGTGGCTACGCAGCCCTGCAACATCTGATTTTATTTGTCTTCTGAGCTTTCCTTCATCCCTCTTGTCAGCATAGTTTCTTTGCTTCATCACGTATACCTAAATCATTTGGAACTATGCCTCTACCTCTTCCATGATTGCTAATTTCATTTTATAGGTAAAGTGATTTCACAGATTAATACAGGTGTTTTTGAAGTCTGTTATCCAACTGCTAGAGGTGGGCATTGTGCTGAGTTCTTAGCTTGCAGCTTTGCATTCTCGTCATAAATTCCAGGAGTTTGACTCTTCAACAGCCAAAACATGTTCAGAGGAGCAGAGAAAGCTGGCTAGCGTCACTTGATTATAGGATTTTTTAAAAATTAGAAATAAACCATTTATTTTAACAATTCCAGAACTTTTTTTTTCTTAATTGTTAAGGTACATTCCTTGTGAACATTATCAGAATGATTTAACACATAATGTGTAAAATCAAATGTGTGCTGACATATGAACTTTCAAGAAACATCTTGAGAATGGTTACATTGTTTCATGTTTCGTCAAATCAAGATAGACATCTCATTGATCATAGTTAGCTTCATTTCCTTGAACAACTTTATGTTTTGTGAATTAACTTAAATTCTTGAAAGCTATTTTCTCGCCATTCAAATATCTTCAGTCTTTCACCAAACGATACACTATACTTCAACCAATCTTAGCTATCAGAAGACAGGACATTCTCTGCAAAGGAGGTTATTGTTATCCTTAAGTGTTCATTGTCCCCACTTTCATTTCACAAAATGATCTTAATTGCTAAGTAGAAATTGATTTTTAAGTCAACTTGCATATTCTGACCTGACTACTTTAAGGTAAACAGCCAATCTCAGTGTTTTTTTTTTGTTTTATCTTAAGGTAATAAAATGACACTTGCAGATCTGGAAATGCAGTATGGACAGAGGTTGTTTAATCATTCTTGTGAACACAGATTTTGTCCTTCATTCAGCTGCTGAAATTTACTTTTAGAATATTCCATCTGTATTGCTGCTTAGGAAATGTTGCTTATTGTCTACTAGTTTCCTGGTTGGAGCTTTCTCCGGCACAAAGCTTTAGGAGCCAAATAAATGTTCAAGTCAATTCTACAACATTGTTATTGCTTCGATTCTGTCCTTATCACTTTATACCAATTCATATTCACACTGCATAATCTAGGAAAATACTAATTTTATGCATGGGAAGCATGTCATTTAAATATAGCCACTTATTAAAGACTAATGTATTTTGAAACTAACAGCTTGGTAAGTTTCTGACTTTAGAGACACATGAATGTTTTCTGGATTAAAATTAATGTGTGGATTAATTTTTTCTCAAGATTGCATTATTTGGCTTACTTTTCTTTTGTGTATACACATCAATTTGTCATAAACAACCTGTGTGCTTATTCAATCTCCAAGTTTACATTCCAGGTTTAATCTAGTAACTACAACTCTTTCACTTAAAATTTGATTATATATCTCACATATGTGTCTAGCATTCTACATGCCTACATATGTTCTTTTTTAATGGACATTTATAAAACTAGCCTGGCCATGTATTCACCTTACCTGTTGTTTTCTTTGAAATAGTACTGATGTTCTCATCATCTAAGCATATTTAATTAACAAATTTGTAGTCCTTATCATATTCAATTCTTCTAAGAAGATTACGTTCTGGTTTATTTAATTCTTAGAAAGTACTAGTGAAATGAGCACTACTAATCTAATTTTTTAGCAAGAAAAAAATTCAAGAATTTCTAAGTAACTTAATCAAGGTTTTATAGTTGTCAAATAATAAATAAGTGTTTGAATTCAAGTCTGTGTCCAAAATCTGTTGCTTTAATCAGAATGTATGATTCATTCAAGAAATTGATCCTGTCAGCTCTGTTTTTCAAATACTTCTTTATCCTGTTGCCATGTTTTATGACTGTAGTTAAATTGAGATTGACCTGATAACTTCTAAGAAGAGAGACTGGAGTTTAAAGATAGGAGAAAGACTCAACTGCCCAATGAAAACAAAAATCAGAAAATCTTGTTTAAATGCTTCAGGAAAGGAAAATAGAAATCATTTTATATTGCCACCTGTAATGCTGGCATCCCATGTGGGCACCTGTTCAGGTCTTGACTGTGCCACCTCTGATCCAGCTTCCTGCTAATAACTGGGGAGAGGCAATGAAAGATAGCACAAGTTCATGGTCCATTGTACCCTGAGGGATACCAGAAGAAGCTCCTAGCTCCTGGCTCATGGCTTTAGCCTGGCCTACAATGAGTACAGATAGAAAGTGAACCAGTATACAGAAATCTTTTTCTTTCTCTGTTTCTCTATCTGGCTGTAATTCTTTAAAAAAAATTAAAATAAAGTAAAATAACAGAACCAGCCCCATATAGAAATACTAAAATAACAATTATGTAGATCAGCCAACACAGTTATAATACAAAGATTGTATTCAGGTTATTTCTAAAAACATACAACTTAAAAAATCTGTGCCCTATAATTTTATTTTTCATCTTCCTAAGGGAACCTGAATATATGCTAAAGGTATGTTAGAAGTTCACAATAATTAAATAAAATGAAATGAGGGCAAGCTCAAAATGGTATGAGACTGGAAATATAGGTGAAATGTATGTCTGTGGGGTTGTGAGGGTGGTTCTGAGGGGCACTGTGCTGTCTTCTATGATTACATTCTGGGAATTCTTAATTTAAATATGTATCTATACTCCTTAAGAAGAAATATCTTCAATTTATTTTTCCCCAAAAGTCAATATTTTAGAAAATTAAAACTGATGGGTAAGAATTGAAATAAACAATGCAAATGAATTTAACAAAGGTACAGCATAAGGTGCATATGTAGCGCTATGATTTAAATATGAAATTCTTACTGAAATTGAATCCCAATTATGATGCAAAAATAAAGTAAAAAATAATTTGTGAATCTAGAAGAGGAGTCTTTGGAAAGCGATTTAACAACTGATATGGTTGAATGCCAGTGACTCTATAAGAAGACAGAAAAGAACCCACAACGCTCATGTATGCCCCGTTGCTTGTGAAATGATGCCAACAGCGCCTCAGAACTTAACCATCACTAGATATGGTCTCTTGGCTTTTGACCTACAAACCTCAAAATAAAACCCCTTTTGTAAAACTGTAACTTGCACATTCTGTTGTGCTTTGACACAGAAAATGGAAAATATTAGTTAATAGCCATGCATTTGTCCAAGCACAACATGAACTAAGGAAAGCAAAAATATTTTAGTAAGATTGTATACTCTTTGGGACCAGTGCAGTGGCCTAGTGGCTAAAGTACTCGCCTTGAACACATCAGGATCCCATGTGGGCACCGGATCTAATCCCAGTGGCCCAGGTTCCCACCCAGCTTCCTGCTTGTGGCCTGGGAAAGCAGTCAAAAATGGCCCAAAACCTTGAGACCCTGCACCAGCATGGGAGACCTGAAAGATGTTCCTGGCTCCTGGCTTTAGCTTTCAGCCACTTGAGGAGTGAATCATCCAACGGAAGATCTTCCTCTCTATCTTTCCTTCTCTCTGTATATTTGACTTCCCAATGAAACTAAATAAATCTCAAAGAAAAATTGTATACTCTTTTCCCAAACATTTTTATGGATTCTTTAAAAAACAGTGACCAAAAAAAAAAAAAAAAAAAAAGAAAGAAAAAGAAAAAGAAAAACCTGAAACTGTAGTAGGTATCTGCTGGAGGCAGAATAACCTGGACCGGTCAATTTTATTTTAACACCCTCTGACTCCGCCAAAACCTGTTATTTGTCTAACTGTGCCTGTATTCATAACATTTGGTTAAAAAATGGTTGAATGAATGAATAGAGAATCAAATGTGTGTATGTGTAGGGAGAAGGATTAAAATAATATAATAATAAAAAAAACAGTCAAGAGAAGTCCTACAAAAGGAACTATTGGTGCATGATAAGCAGGAATTGTAGCAAATAATTTTATGGAAAAATATGGCTTGAAGCTGTCATTTCCGATAGAGAAGAGAGTGAACAACTGTGTATTGAGAATTATTGGAAATAAGGCTAGAGACATTGGGTCAGATTATTGAGGAAATGATCAATTATATTGTATGATTTCCTTCTCCCTTTTGAGAATAATAAAAAATTTTTGAAGGGTGTTTAAGCAAGTTGTGAGGGGTTGGGAGATGGTGAAATATCCAGGGTTGCTTCATTTATAATACAGGTCTGCTCACTGTGACTCCTACTACTTTTCAAAGCAGAACAAAACTCTAATGTATAGTACGCTTCTGGTAGTTCTCATTAATCATGAACTCTATTACATCTAATCAATCCAAGATAACTCAGAAAGTACTTGAGTGTCTTGATATGCCTCTTGGTCCTGGTTATGCACTTTGAAAATCAATAGAGTACTGTGGATACACAGGTTGCAAATATTTGTTTTAAATCAGTCATGGAATTATTATACATCTTAAAAGTTGCTTTTTTCAGGATGTTTCTAATAACTTGCTGACTTTGTTGTATTAGGTGGGAAATTAACATTTGACTTCAAGGTATACTTACATTTATCTTAAATGACAATTATACCATTGGTTTGCTATGTTTTATTTATGTGCTGTCACCTTCACTGTGAGTTCCTTGAACTGAAGTATGAGTCATGCTCACATTTGTGTCTTAGCAATTAGCGAAATATTTGGCATATATAAGTCATCAATATTTGTTGATTGAATAAGTGGAGATTAAATCTGTGCAATTTTTATAGATTGCAGTATACAATTTCACAATTCTTAAAATGTCAAATCAATTCAATACATAGTTAATGAGCTGCTACGCTGTGTAAGGAAGTGCTAGACAAGTATGAGTATTTATAACTGCCCCACAAGTGTTTTCAAATGCTAAGTCTTTGAGACACACTTGTGTTTTACCATATGCTCCATTGTCCCTCCTGGTACTGTTGAAAAAATATGTATAGCTGTACATGCTGTTTTATGAACCAGTCTTCCTTTTCAGTGAAAAATACAGTCTATAATTCTTTTTTCTGTCTCAAAGATTATTTCTTGTATTAAGATGTAATGGGACTTGGGGAAAACCCATTTTTCTCCAAGAGCAATTAGAAATTAACAAGTGATAATTATTTGAATAGTTTCAATATTTTTTCCTTTTTAATAACTTAGAATGCTTTGAGAGGCATCACATTATGATTCAATTTTTTTTAAAGATTTATTTATGTTTATTGCAAAGTCAGATATACAGAGAGGAGGAGAGACAGACAGAAAGATCTTCTGGCTGATGATTTACTCGCTAAATGACCGCAATGGCCGGTGCTGCACCTGTTCGAAGCCAGGAGCTAGAAACTTCTTCCAGGTCTCCCACACAGGTTCAAGGTCCCAACGCTTTGGGTCATCCTGAACTGCTTTCCCAATCCTCAAGCAGGAAGCTGAATGGGAAGTGGAGCAGCTGGGATTAGAACCAGCGCCCATATGGGATCGCGGCATGTTCAAAGTGAGGACTTTAACCACTAGGCCATCGTGCCGGGCCCATGATTCAATTTTCGCGAAAGACTATTTTTTTCATGATGAAGTAAAGTATTGAACCAGGAATTGAACCCTGAATCTCTGATTTACACTATGCGCTCTAATCCAATTCGATTATTAGAGGTGTGCTAGGGAAATTAGCATAGATAATACATTTGCTTTCTCATTTCCATAGAAACAGTCTTAGCTATAAAAGTTACTTGAATTAGAGACTTCTCTTTGTCTGGAAACCAGAAGTATATTATTCAATAATAATTTTCATAAAGGTTCCAAGAAAAAAAAAGTAGTAGGATACTGGCTATTAGTGTGTGACTGTATGAATTCCTATCAAAGAAGACCTCAGTTCAACATAATGCACCTTGAATTCAGAAGATATTTGAACACAATCTTAGTTTAAGTGGGAAGCTTAGGATCCGGAGCAATGGAAACAAGGGTTTTGACCAAGAAAGGATGAAATAGGAGTCAGCTGTGAAAATACGTATCCCCTCACATGTGCATTGTTTTCTTTTTTCTCCCATTTCAAAGATTTATTTATTTTTATTGCAAAGTCCGATACACAGTGAGGAGGAGAGGCAGAGAGAAAGATTCTGTCTGTTGATTCACTCCCCAGGGTCTCTCACAAGGGTGCAAGAGCCCAAGGATTTGGACCGTCCTCTATTGCTTTCCCAGTTCACAAGCAGTGAGCTGGATGGGAAGCAGAGCTGCTGGAATTAGAACCTGCACCCACATGGGATCCCAGCATGTTCAAGGCGAGGACTTTAGCCATTATGCTACCATGCCTGGCCCCTTCCCCCACCTTTCTCTTTTAAATCTATGTACCTATTGAAAAGGTAGAGAGAGTCAAAAACACAGGTGAAGGCAGAAAAACAGAAGTCTTTGTCAATAGACACAGAGATTTTTGTTTACTGCCCCTAACCTCACCCCTGCCTAAAAAAGCACAGGCTGGAACAGGCTGAAGCAAGGAGCCTGGAGCACAATTCATGCTTCCCACCTGAGCCCCTTAGGATACACACTGAAACAAATTGGAATAGAAGTTGAGAAGTTGAGCTAGAACTGGGATACAAGCACCCTAACACAGGATAAAGGCATTACAAGCTGTACCTTAATATGCCAAATGCCCATCCTTTTGTAGTGCTTCTAATTCTTTTACCATCTCATTCCTCACAAACATATTTATGAGGTTTTGATGTAAATTTGAATTTCTTCTATCAGGTTATTCTTCCATTCTGGAAAATATTTAACTTTAGCTTACCCAAGTGCTATTTCTTGTTCTTTAACTATGCATCTATGTAGTAAAATAATACTAAAGAATAATAGTAAGTCTTCACTGATAGTAATGTTTTCTCTAACAATATGCAACAAAATTTATTGGGTGGTAAACATGTTATGATTTCAATTTTGTGTTCAAAAGGAAAAAATTCTCTACAATGGATAATATGAGCCTTATTCAGAAGTTTAATCAAAATATGATATTACAGATACATGTATGCATAATAGATTAAGTTTGCATCTATATTTTATTTGTATCCATACAATAAATATATTGTATATAGGAGTACATATATGATACTTCTACATTATATTGAATTGTATGTGAACTATATATACCAATATATATTCATTGTGACAGAGGACTTTGCTAATATACAGTGTGCTGAGTTATGGAATACATGGAAGTAATTTATTAAACTAAAAGTTCTGTGCCTAACCACTCATTTATGTTAAAGCAAGCCAAACATACTCATAAGTTGGAGAATATTCTTGACACTATAGTCAAATCTGTTTCTCCAATGTTTAACCAATGTTACTGGGTTGCACAAATGACTTATATGGAAATAGGAGCAAATGCAGTGTAAATCACAGCTAACAGCTATTGACTATTTACTAAGTTATAAATCTCTACATATTGCATAGCCTATCATTTTCCTATTTTGATTAGGAGCAGAACAGGGATATGACTCATCCAGAGGTCAAGGAATTTCTCAGCAAATGGAGAAGCAAGATGTAATCTTAATAATATTTAGTTAATAAATGAAAAGTAAGTGCTAGCATATATTCGATTCTTCAAGTAACTTAAAATCAAAGTATAATAACTTTATTCTTTGTCTTTCCTATCAAGAAGCTTAATAGTTAGATTAAATTTTATAATTTAAGTAAGTATTGAGCTTTGTAGTGAAGTGGTGGTGGTTATAGTAACAGTGGTGGTGGTAGTAGCAATAGTAGTACATTCTCCCCTTTAATAACTTATTCTTTCTCACTTTAGTTATTGCCTAAGAATGTCTTGCTGTTACTTTCATTTATTTGCTTAGATTCTATTTCCCTGTATCTAATGTGGGCTTAAGGTCACACACACACACACACATACACACACACACACACACACACACACAAACCTAAAGCTCTCTTTATTCAAGCACAGCACATCAAATTATCAGTCAATTTTGGTTTTTTAAGAATCATTTATTTATAAGAAAGGGCATAGAATGTCACACTGTTATGAGTTTTTCACATTTGATATGCCCTTATTATTTCAACTTTATTTAGTCACGTGAATTAATACAAATGTCTGCATTGAACACAGGTTTGTAAGGATCTATTGTTCTGTTTTGTTTTCCTTGTGAGAAATCTGGTGATGACATAATCTAAACTCCTGATATTAAAAAAGAAAAGACTATTGTTACACATTTGAAAGGCTGAGTGACAAAGATGGAGTATGAGAGAGAGATCATCCACTGGCTAATACACTCCCTTGGTATCCCTAAAAGCCAGGCTGGGTCAAGTGCAAGCTAAGAGTATGGAACTCCATCTGTTTCCTTCTCATGAGTTGCAAGGTCCAAAACATCTAGGATCATCTTGCTCCACTTTCTCAGGTGCATTAGCAGGAATAAGAAGAATTAGAAAACATAGGAGTTGAAACATAAGCTTCCACATGGGATGTTGATATTTCAATTAGCAGCTCAGGTTGCTGTGCCACACACAACACCAAACACTGGCAGCTGTTTCGTGAACTTGATAGTTTTTCATGTCACATTTATGGGAACTTCCTTTACTGCCAGCAGTTAAATATTACATTAAAATGTCCTTTAATATGTGTCCTTTCCATTGATTTTGCTGAGCTCCTCATAGATCTTTAGAATTAAAATATGTATACTTCTGGGATGTTCACTTTATTAATTACATATTGAAAAAAACAATATTCTGTCTCTAATGTGGAAAGAATTATTGTGAATGGAATGAGGGATGTTTTTGGCTATTGCAATGATTTTAATTTGCAAATTCTACAGTCATATTTTTTATGCAGCATTAGTCATTTTTTAAGACTGTATGGGAGAAATTAACCAGGGATTAATGCAATATTTTTAAATAACTTGGAAATCGGTGAAAGACTTAACTGTAAGTCAAATACAACATCATGGGCAGCATATAATTTCAGTTTAAGAATTTACAGACCTGGACCAAGCCTGCCACAAACAGCGGCATTTGAATTCTGAGCCTTTGATTTCTACAACAGGAAAGACCAAGAATCACAAAAGTGATCCATGGAGTACAGCTCTCGGTTGGCTCATTCTGAGATCTCGACTTTGGGAAACATTCAGAAAATTGGCCAGGAGCTTAGAAGTCTCGCAAAACCAGCAGCTCAGATTATTTTTTGCTATGTGTTTATTTCCAGCATATGAAAGGATTCTGAATTTATGGTGGTGGAGATGTAGGACTATCTCTCTTCCAATTTACAAACAGTTTTGCCTTTCTGCTTGCCACAGAAAAAAAATAAATGTATCAGGAATAGGTAACCTTTAAGGGAAAAAAAAATCCCTATTATATCCAAGGTTTTCCACAATCTACACAAAGTAAGCCTAGCACAAAATGAACACATGCACTGGTGAGTCAGGGTGATAATTTTCTTATTTTTACTATTATGATCTTCCTATTGTTATTTATATTAGTGTAGGTTCCACTAAATCATACAAAGAATTTTAGCACTCAGTACTAATGCAGTGATCAGCATTTCTTTCATTTTTTCCACTAGTAGGAAAACAATCGCATCTTTAAAAAAAATGTTTATTTATTTATTATTGGAAAGTCAGATTTACAGAGAGAAGCATCTTTCATCTGCTGATTCACTCCCCAAGTGCCCGCAATGGATGGAGCTGAGCTAATTCAAAGCCAGGAGCTTCTTCCTGGTCCCTCACATGGGTACAGGGTCTCAGTGCATTGGACCATCCTCTGCTGCTTTCCTAGACCACAAGCAGGGAGCTAGAAGGGAAGTGGAGTGGCCAGGACACAAACTGGCACCCATGTGAGAGCCCGGGCATGCAAGGGGAGGACTTTAGCCATTAGACTACCATGCTGGGCCCAGAAATCACATTTTTCAAACCATGTTTTAGGTACAGTGAGTTTTAGGTGCACAACACATTATGTAAAGTGTGTTAAGACTTTCCCTATAGAAGTTTAATCTCAGTTCTAAATTTCTGAGATTAATAGTATTCCTTACTCGTAAATATTAAGGTACTAGGCCTTGATTTTACGTAATTTGGGTAACGTGAAACAAAAAGACAGCAAATTAAAGTGAAAATAAAAAATTGTGAGGGATATTTCAAAATGGTACTCTGGGGACAAAACTAAAACGTACAATTGATTTGTTTTCTATCTGTTGAACAATTTAATGAATTAAGCCTTTGCCTATAATGTAAGCTAAAATACAATATATAAAAATCATAAATAAAACTTCAGTTCTAAAACAGAAACTAATGTGTCATGAATTAAACAGTTAAAGTCATTAGATACAGTTGTCCAGCAACTATGATAAGCAAATCTTGTTTCTATAGATCTAAGTGTCTTAGAAAAATTAACTAACTATGACATTCAGAGGAAAAAAGAATCATATAAATTATAGTGATATTAGATTTAAGTATCTTAAATGATAACTTATTCTGTTGTTTGCATTTAAAAGAGAAATTGAATTACTAAATAGCATTAACTTCTTACCAAAAGATATAAGCATTTACATTTCTTTAACACAGAAGACATTGCAACTTTCTTTACTCCCAGTTAAGTGTTTTCTCTTTCTCCACAGTAAAATTAGCTAGCACATAAACCTACAGCATCATCTTGGAATTGTTCACATTAATAAAATAAAAGTAAAATGGTCTAATAATGTTAAGTATTTTGTAAATTTTCTTTGTGCAGAAAACAGAAATAAAGATACTCAAACTTCAGACAAAGAAAGACATATTAACTGATGAAAATTAAGTATGAAACAGAAATTCTGGTGAAGTGTCAAAAGTAGATATTGTTACAATGTTTATTTCTGGAATAAACTAGATGAAAAGTATGATTCTTACAATAGAGTTCTTTTGAACACTGTATTTTTGAAGATCAATGTTAAGGCTTTAAGAAACAAAGTGAGCACACTATTATAAATAGTGTGATTTATGTGAAATTAAATTGAAGGTTTTTGACTTAGATAAACTTGTGCATTAGCAGTGTTGATGAAAAAAGACAAAGAAAAGAGAAAACGGTTGTCTGTGACCATACAAACTGAGCTGCCATCTTGTGGATAGCTAGATAATGAGCCTGAAGTTAATACAAAATACATTAAATGTTGCATGCCAATAGTTCTAAATGTTGAGACAAGCAATCATGCTGACAACAGTTTCAAACTCCTTTAAATTACTCCATTACATCTATAAAATACTTACCCAAGGACATATCCTTTTTTTATGAACTTAGTATTAACTTAAACCTTATTAATATGTAGGTAGAGAAACTCTGAAGGATGATTTCTCTAGTTTAATTAGCCTCTAGTGATGATTTGTTTTGATAATATAAATAATTAGTTTAACCACAAAACTGGTGTAACAGAAGTAATTGTCAGGTAATGAAATATGACAATAACTTCAGCTCCTGGGAAATATACTGTCTTTAAGTTTAGTAATAAAACTGAGATATATTTGAATTGAATACAAAACATTCATACTTTGTCTTTCAAAAATATTTTCATGGATTTATGGTCCTTGATATAGGCAGCTATACACTAATATAATTTTATTAAAAGTAAAGCATTCATTTCTATAGGTTTTTACCACCCTTATTTTAAACATTTAGATGTTGTTGAAGTTAGTATGCTTTATATTATCTGAAATTAAAAAATGTTAGCTGTTCATTTTAGTTGAAGGAATGTCAATAATGTCGGTAGATTCATATTACAATGTAATAGTTACTATTATCCCTTATGAAATTGAAAAAAAATTTTCAAAATCCTCAACAAAGTGTATCTAACTTTTCTGCTTGTCTACTGCATTACCCAGCCACCTCAATCCTAGAAATTTACCGAAGTGAAGTAAAATCAGCATAAGAGAGAGTTATTTTACACCCATGTTTATTGTGACTGAATTCACAATAGCTAAGTTATGGAATCAACCAAAATTCCCATCAACAAGTGACTAGATAAAGAAAATATGGCTTATTATATACACTGTTGAATTCTACTAAAGGATAAAAAAATAAATCATCTTTTTTTCAGCAACAAAATGGATGCAATTGGAAACCATTATCCACATACAATAAACCAGTCTCAAAATAAAAGTGTCTTATCTTCTCTGATATGTGATAGCTAACATAGAACACACAGAAGATTATAAGAATGGAGCCTGACATGGTGGCGTGGTGGCTGGGGTCCTCACTTTACATGAACAGGGATCCCATATGAGCATCAGTTCATGTCTCGGCGGCCCTGCTTCCCATCCAGCCCACTGCTTTTGGCCTGGGACAGCGCAAAACCTTGGGATGCTACACTCTTGTGGGAGACCTGGAAGAGGCTCCTGGCTCCTGGCTTCAGATGTTCTCATCTCCAACAGTTGGGGCTGCTTGGGGAGTGAATCATCTGACGGGGGACCTTCCTCTCTGTCTCTCCTACTCTCTGTATATCTGACTTTCCAATAAAAATAAATGAATGTTTAAAAATAATTATAGGAATTAAGTTATGTCTTTGGGATAGGATTGCCATTTTTAGCTCACTTCAAACTCCAATGGGGATGTGATTTTGTTGTCTATTTACTTTTTACTGGTTGAATATTATGATCAGTTACAAATAAAGCCTATGACTGACTATAGGGTAAATTAATATGATTCTGACAAAGCTGCTGAACAGAGGGAAGGGAAGGATGAGTACTGGCAGGGAAACAGGGGAGCATGGGAAATATGATTATCTTTCTGGAAGAGTTACCTATGGAATGCACAAAATCTGTTCTCTGTGTATTAATAAGAATGTCTTCTATGTAAATTAATTAATATTAAAAGGACAAATTACATGTTTTTCCTGGTCAGTGGTAAAAAAAAATACACAGAATGCAAAAAATATACATACTGTATATGAGTGAGACTGACTCCTGTCATTCAATTATTAGTTACAGAATTGCCTGTACTCCTGAAAAGAATTTTGTTGTGCTTTTCTCTACTTGCTTACGCAGATATTTTAGCCGATGGAAGACTTGTTCTGTGATTGCAAAGTAAAATGAAAATATGCTATTGTTAAATTAGGGAAAAACAAAAATAAAAAATGAAGAAGAGAATGGGAGTGAAACAGCAGGAGAAAGAGTGGAGCAGGAAGTATAGTGTACTCTTCAACCTGTATTGTGAAATAAATGGCATCGGCTCACTTTATGTAAATTTTGAAATTGCTGTCAATGATAAAAAGTTGTTGAACAAAAAAGATAAAATATTTGAGAAATGACACCATCCCTTGATTGGCCTTGCAATTTCTTGGAGCTTTACTTAATTTTATATTTTGAGTTTTGTTTTATATTACATAAACAGGTTAGAATACTTAATATTATTATTTTATAATAGCAATAATCATTTTATGACTATCATCAGTGCGCACATTGAATCTAGGTACATGGAAAGAATGATGTGCATTTTTAGACTTCCAAAGGACGTCATACAAATAATTACAAAAATCCCTGACCTTTTAGCCCCTCTGTATTTCCTAGAGAAAACTACAAAAGAATCATTAACAGCTTCAGAACTCTCATTTATCATGAATTTCCAGGGACTACCCTTCACTGTAAGAAAAAGAATTTCCTGTTACTATGTGTGAATGTTATTATTACTTATTATACATATTATTTAAAATCTTACTTATACATCTTAGTAACAGAAAATTAGGACAACTTACCAAAGTAATCATTAGTCAGTTTGGTGTTAGATGTATGTCATTGATACAGAACAATTGCAGAGCATTAGTTGTATCTGTATTTCCAATATTCATTGCAGGGTCTTTCTCTAAGCTCACTGTATGTGGCACCTGGCTTGTAAACAAATGGAAAGCAAAGTAAGAAAGGTTATAAGTTGTGTGTATGAAAGTATTCAGGCTATGCATTTATCTTTAAACACTTACTGAATAGTTTGTTTATCGATGTGCTTCCTTTGTAACACAGGATATAATCTAATGTTTTAAGTTATCTGTCTTTGTCATCAAATATTTCTATCATTAAAATTTTAGGGAATGTATGAATAGAGGAGCATATGTTATTCTATAATTATTTTCTGTCTGACATATCCTACTAGCAATTACATTGTCTTAGCCTTAGCATTTGTCTTCCAAAATGCAGTTGACATCCCCATTGTCCATATTCATCTTTCTGATCTTTAATTCAATTTTATGTCATGTTGCATGGCACTGAATCTTTTTTTTTTTTTTTTTTTTGGTGAACGATTCCCTCTAAACTTTCACTTTTTAGGCAGAAATGAATGAAGAGCATCTTGCATATTGGCTCACAGTACATTTTGAGTAATCATCTTTTGAGTCTGAAATCTTGCACTTGACTAATATGACTAAATTCCAAACAATTTCAGGAGGATCAAAAACTTTCAAGAAATATTAAAGACTTCTAACTCAGTCATTGATGTAAAACAACTTAACTGTAACATTTTTTTTTCCGTTTGAAATTTGAAGAATTTAAGGTAATAATGATCTGGTCATTACAGAGCACTGACATTAATTTTAATTTTAAATTATCAGATGGCATTGAAATTAAAGCATCTGATTGTCTGACTAGAAAGTATTATTAAATATCTTATATGTTTCTGATGCTTTGTTTCCATTTTCTATAGCAAGTTTCCATATCTGGCATCATATGTTCGCTGCATAGGTTTTTCTGTAGGTAGCATTTTCATTCTCACACACAATATATAATGTATAGCATTTCTAAAATCTTAAGACATAGTATGTGGTAGAACGAAAATTGGAGACTAGATCTTTTGAACCCCAGTCTAGAAGTCTTGTCTGTGTATCACACCCTAATTTGTTATTAAGCAAAATCATATAAGTTAATGTTCATGAAAGTTGGAACATGGAAGGGAATTTTGAATGTATAGTTTATAAGAATGCCTTTTCATGTTGTCAACTCTTAGAACTCTCATTGAAGTCATCCAGTAAAAGTAATTTTCTGTCATTGGAAATGTGGAGGGATTATAACAAGTATTTGCCCTGAATCCAATATTCAGAAGGAAATGAACCAACATAAACGCATGCAAGTGCATTATTGGTAGATTTTCTTTCCCTTAAGGTGGGGATGAATGAAGCAAATTTCCTCACTTGCTCTCCAGGTGCTTATACTGTTTGCATGCTGAGCTGCACAGCTTTCAAAGGGCTTGCCCTGGGATATAGCTGTGCTGGATTTAGAAGGAGCTTGGTCATTGAATAGCTCTGGTAATTCTTGCATCTCACAGTGATGCGGCTGACAGCTCCTTTTGGTGGGGAAAGCTTGGGTATATTTCAAGGTGATTGTAGTTTTGTCCCTCCGGCAGCAAGCTGCTGCAACCAGCTTAGCCCATTATCCTCCTCTCCCACTGGACTTAAGCCTAGGGAGAAATCTGGGGCTTTTGTCAGGATAGAGGGTAAGAGAGGGATAATTATTCCCTGTTTGTACTCAAAGAGAACAGTACTATGTCATAAGGTAGCTTTCAGTTACTGAAATGAGATTGTCTATAACTCCATTGACTTATAAATTACTCTTTTAAAAAACCAATATTTTACATTATTATTTTAGTGATGCTATGTTTTATTATAACATATATTCAGCCTTATACATAAATCTGGAGCTGTTATTTAGCAGTCAGAGAGCCAAATTCATTTCCATTTTTTGTATTTTTATTAGATTTAAAATCACAGATGACTGCTCTGACTAAACATTGAAAATTCCACTATACAATTGTCTATACTGTAATATTTCTCAGTCCAACTTTGATAAATCTCACGGGGCAATACTACAAAATCAATGTAAAGTAATTAGAAAATTTAGGACTTCAGACACTGTGATTACATAGATCTTTTCCTTTAATATCCACAAATACTCTTATCTAATAAATGAATATGGAAAATAAAATTCACACACAGCTTAATGAATTAGGTAAATAGGTCTCATGATGTCTGAGGGATAGTATTTTCAGTTTGTAATCCTCCAGTGACTCAACATTACTTTCATTCTCCCTTTCAGCAGAAATTATAGTCAGAGATGAGCACTTCAATTTGCAGCTGACAGTTTAGGGTTAAGATATGATTCCAGGTAACAGAAGCCAATGAGAGTACACCCAGTTGATGTTTGTGACATCATCTTCCAGTCGGAGTACATAGAACAGCTGAGGTAGCGTTCAGTTTCAGCCCCAGTGCTGTTATGATGGATGTTTACATCTCTTCACTGAGAGCCAATTATCTTGCTTTTGTGTGAGGCCCAAGGATCACTCATGCTGCCAGGCTGCACAGAGCACTGTTGGATGTAGCTGAACGAATTGTTTTCCCTGTCTCTGGTAAGAACCTCTTCTGTTTTTCCTTCTGCTTCAAAATAAAGGTGGATGTGTCTGACAGTGGAAATAGTGGCAGGACTGAACAGGGTTACTATCTGCCGGGCTTTGAATCAGAGCATGTTTAACGTTATTAAAAGGAAATGTGGATTTAGCAAAATGAATTGGAAAAGAGATTGTGCATATGTACCTGGCAAACTAATTTGCATCACTAAATGAATGGCAGGTGATTTCAGCTTTTTTTCAGTGAAAGGAAAGTAACTTATTACAGGAATGCTATTTTGGTGGTTTTTTCTTGTAAATATATATGTGTGTGTACATGTATGCTCCTCTGCTTCATGTCCTGATAATTTTGCTGTTGTTAGTAGAAGTGGAAATGATTGACCACATGGTGTTGCTAGAAATTTCAAATGAGTCAAAGTTCCTAATTGTTAAATGATAGTTGCATGGGACAGTTTTCCAAAGTTGTGTCTATGCAGGAAAAACAATGTATACCAAGTGAGCAAAGGCTTTCACTTCTAAAATGAAGTTGTAGCGCTCTATATTCAGATGTATCATTTCAACCCAAAGAAATTGTAACAGCAAATGATTTTCAGAAATAGGGTAAACTGCTCCCAAACCCCCTTCAGCATCCCAGAAATTGTTAAAATCCTGTAGTGCAGTAATTGTTTTGGAACGCCTAGAAAATTTAAACGTTCAGAATTATGATCTCCGTGATTCAGTCATCTGTGAATAATGTCATCTATGTCTAAGGATATCTACAATATTGTCCTAAATGTGTATATATATATATATATATATATATTCAGCTTTTCAAGTACTGTGCATATAGATGACTGTTTAGCAGGGATCTTGAAAAATTCTGCACACTGAAAGCTTTTACATGACTGAGAATGTGTATATGCTACTGAGGGAAGGATTCAAAATGTTTTTAGCTTTTTAAATGTTGTCTATTGTAGTATAAAACAGCAGATTGCTGTTATTTTAAACTTAAAGATTCATTAATGAAATGAAGACAGAACAAATAAATAGGTGTTATTTAATTTCACATGATCCTCTAATAGCTTTTCCATGCTCTGTGGGGTATGAAATTCATGAAAACTTTTGAATAATGATTTGTCTGTTGAGCCTTGATGGGCTTATTCTTTCAGATTTTTTTTTTCACTTTGTCTGTAACATAGTACATCTCTGCCTTTGTAAACCAGCAATTTTGAAAATTAGAAATCAGAATTTGGAGGTGCTCAAGTTATACTTAAAAGACAGCGGGGATTTCTCAGTCATGTCACACTTTTGTATCCTCTACTAGCCCAGTCCTGTTTGGCAGCTCTTGACATTACTGTTCGATTTGTGTCTTTCAGTCAATTCAGGTCTGAACAAAACTGAGTTTATAGAAAGTGTCAAGTGTGTGTTAATGGAATTCAAGGAAATTAGCTTGTTGTCTCATGAAAAACCATTTATAATCAGGAAAACCTGAAAAGCTTACGCATATACATCCAGAGTGAGTGTTGTCTCAAGGCAGTTTATATCGGGATATTCTATACATTTCAGAACAAAAGTTTTGTTACTATAAATGTGAAAGCATAATGACTCACAGCTTTGAAATTAAGTTTGCTTCTCTCTCTCTCCTAAGTACTTCAAAGTGGAATTGAATAACTCAGTGATATTGACTGTCATTTTCACAGGTGATCAATCTTGACCAGGGGAAATCTGGTTGTTTCCCAACAACTCATTCTCTCAAAATCTATTTGCATTATTCTCTCTACAGTAGAGAATCTTTCTCAGCCAATGACCAATCTAGCCTTTTTAATTGTATTTTTTCTCTATAAGAAAGCTCTGTTAGCCTTGTAATCACATATGTTTGCTTTTGTACTGATTGCAATGTTAGTTTGCTTATCTCCTTGCTTTTCTTTGAGAAACTCTGTGCAGTGTACTTTGATATGACCTACTGGGGTCACTACCTGCGTTATGTGCTTCCTTGACAGAAAGTTTATGCTTTCAATTTAATTTGGTGATTGATTTTTTTAAGGAAGAGTTGAGGACATAACAATTATTTGCAGCACAAATTCTCTAAGGATTCTAACCTAAAGGGTGATATAGGTGAAACTCCATACCACATGTAGTTCTTCATTTCTTACTTCCCTTGTAATATATGTATGTATCATTGCCTGACACGGTATTTTTAAATCTTTTGCTTTGTTTTTTAAAAGTAGTACTCTCTGTTTCATTCCATCCTTTCTGTGTATGTGGCAAACCAAGTTGAACATTGGTGTGTGAAATGTTCACAGATTCTGAAAAGAAATGAAAAAGATGAAAAAAAATGCAATGATGCATATATCCCTACTATCTTTACTGAAGTTTTCTACATATCCCACATACACACACACACACACACACACACACACACACACACACTCACATGTATGTGTGTGTATATCTAGGACAAATAAAATATAGTTTAAATTCTGGTATAATTAAAATATAATTTAATGTTCTTGTGATGACTGAATTCATGGTATAACTAGATTTTCTAATTTTGTAGTTCAAGCACTTGCATATAATGTGAAATCTATGCTAGTCTTGACAATGAATACTGATTGTGAGTTTTCAAGACAAACTTTTTACTTAAAGTAAAAGATACAGTAACTTTGATGTTATCTTAGCATGGGCAGATATTATGTGAATGTATGGAAATTTAGGTATGTCTTCCGTGTGTATAACTATAGTATTCATGTTTATCTAAAGTTTAAAAGGCTGGAGTATCTTCCATTATTCATTATTGGCCTAGGATAAGTGAGCTATGTTACTTGGCTAGAAAACTAAGACTAATGATTTGCAACTTGCTGCCAAAACTCACCTAGTAAATAAAAAGGTAAATGGAGGACTTAGGAATCAGAATTAACTATAAAAAATTGAATTTCTCCAATCCATAAGTTTGGCCCTATGCCTCCATTCCTCTTTCCATTCATTTGGATACTGGATACCTAATTTTTTTCTGCTATACTATGCCAAATACTCATCTAGGCTCATGGCACTTAAAACAACAAATGCAAAAGTTTCTATTAATTCTGCATATCATATGTTTTTCATTCCACTTCACTAGTTCCCATCTTTAAATTACTACCAACATAATATTAACTTTAAGATATGACTTGATAAAATAAAAACTGAAAATTTTTTAGGAACTGGAAATATAAGTCAGTGGATGAACTTAATTGCATTTCTTGTGTTTCTGTAAGTTCTTAGATAAATTCTAACCTTATAGAATTTATGTTAGGGTTTCACAAACATGTTTGATAATTATTTTATGACATATTTGATCACTACAATACTTAAAATAAAACTTTATTATAGATTTAAAGAATATAATCAGACATATTTGAGCAAACTTATTTTGTATTCACAGTATATGTGTAAGCAAATCTAGTTTTGTATTAACCTGTTTTTCAATAAAATTCTTGATAACAGTCCATCAAGACTGTAGTTATTTGACTTTCATGGTGTTTTTGTAGAAAATAAAAGAATGATAACTGGGAGAATTTTATCTTTTGTTTTACCTAATAAGGTTGGTATCTTCCAAATGGTTTTAGTTTAGATTTGAAAAAGCAGAGAGGAGGAAATAATGAAGTTAAGATTCTTATTTTAAGTACTTTTGCAAAGACATGTAACAGTTTTAAGGATAATTGAACCAAAAAGACAGTTTACTGTGCATTGAATTTATTACAGTGATTTGAAATGGGGGTAAAAAAAGCTTTGCATATGGTCTTCTAAGAGAAAAATTGATCGATGCAGAACCTATCTATTATATATAAAACACTTTTAGATATTATCTTTTAATTAGTCAGTGAAGTACATCTCCTGACACACATAAAGATCCAAACCAGTCAATTGCCTGAACTGCCTGATTTATCACAAAATGTTTTACTTTTGTACTATTACATAATACTAAAATAGCTCTGAGCTGAGCCCCTTTAGTAATAATATCCATTTGAAATGAATAAAGCAGAGGAATCAAATTAGAATACAATAAATATGAATATTGATGGCCTGGAATTTATATTTTTCAGAGTTTAATAAAGTTTAACTATTTCCCTATCCCTTTCAGAAGAGACAGTGAAGTTTGTCTACATGAGAACAGCATAAGCTGTAATTGTAATCCATGAATATTTGATATTTTATCAGGTTTTATAAGTACTGATCCTTAACTAATCTATGTTTACCTAATTATTCTCTTAATCACTCTCAGTAATTATTATGATAAAGAAAGCATAAATTGACTTATATTTTTTAATGTTAAATTCTGGCAAAAAACAGTGGATTGTTGATATTCATTTCAGTGGCAAGGAATTAAGCAAGCCATAAAGATTACTGTGATCCCAGAATTCATATAAAAGTGACTCCGTTGCAATGTGCCACACATGGCAAAATTTTACACAGCCTTTACGTCAATATGAAGTGTTTTGTTTGTTTTATTGGTTGGTTGGTTGCTAAAGCTGCCCCTACAAACTGCTGCTACCTAAATGGTCAAATGAAACTTCGAGCTGAAGAAATGCTATAACTTAGTTTAGCGTGTGATCAAGTCTACTGTGATTGATAGAGAAGCATGGTTGCATAAGCACTCTTTACCTTGAATTATGTTGAATTATGAGAAGTGTAGAATCAGGTTCACTAGTTCTGCTCAGTAGAGCAAGAAAATACCAGATGTATTTTAAAGACATTTTTGTTAGTTTGTATACATTTTTGTTAGTTTGTAGGTCTGTGGTTCGGGGTACAAAACAACTTGAGTACAAACCTTCTTTTCATAGGAAGAAAGGAAATGAGAAGTGCCTACTTCTACAGTTGTAAAACTTTTGTGAACTAATCTTAAAAGTGCTATGAACAGTGTCTAAAATATCAAATGCTCCATTTCTGTTTGTTATCAGTTTTAGTGTTTTCATCACAGTTGCTTTATTTAGTTGTGTGTGTGTGTGTGTGTGTGTGTGTGTGTGTGTGTGTGCCAATTTGAGAGCTTCACTAAAAACTGGTCTTCAGGAAAGGAATATGACCTAGCAGTAAAGCTGTTGGCTGGGACACTTGTAATCTATATTTGAGTGCTGGAGTTTGAGTTCTCGCTCTACTCCTGATTCCTAACTCTAGTACAGATTCCAACTTCCTGCTATTATTCTTCCTGGGAGGCAGCAGGTTGAAATAATTGGATTGTTTCATTCACATTGAAGTTCCCAACTGAGTTTGTGGTTCCTGGCTTTGACCTGACCCAACCTCAGCTGCAGGAAACATTTACAGAGAGAACAGATGATGAGAGATCTGCCTCTGTCTGCCTCTCAAATAAATTAATAACTTTAAAGTTTGAAATTAGTCAACGTAGAAGTTCTAGTGTATTCCAAATTCAAAAATGTTGGCTACCAAACATGCTATTATTTCTAAAATGTGATCCTAGTTTTAAGAACTGAATGAAGATTGATCATGTAGTATATAAAAGATTTTATGCATCTTAAATTTTGCTCTTGTAATATAAAGATGCAATAAGTAACTTAGTTTTCAAAATTCTAGATAAGACAACATAAAAATGTAAGTACTTAAGCATTTATGGAAAGACTATTTTCTTTCACTCTTTTATGCTACTGCTTTTACATTTTATTCTGTTATATTCATGACTCAATGAACATTTGAAACCCATTGTTAAAAATTTTTATTTGATCTGTGATCAAATAAAACAATTCATTGTTTCATTTTGACAATGAACTGGTGCTGAAAGTCTCAACTCAAGCTATCCGATATTCTCAAACTACTCTTAGAAACAAAATCAGATTGTCTGTTTTTAAAACCTGTGCATTTAAGGTAGTAAATGCTTTGAATTCCCATGATCTATACAAAGTATCCACAAGTGCTTGCTATTGATTCTTCCAAATGCTGGAATGAGGATTGATGGAAGGAAAGGAAAGGAAAAGGAAAAAGAAAGGAAAGGAGAGGGATAGCGAGGAAGGATGAAGGAAGGAAGGGAAGAAGCTGAACAAATTCTTCTATGTACTTTAGCCATGCTATGCTTGAGATATTCATTAAAGAGGAAAGATAAAATGTTTTGTAAATACTGGATATAAAGAGTTGTGCTTATGTGATAGGGGGAAGGAAGAACACAGCCACAGAAGTGTTAGGAAATCCCATTATTTACTGGCTATTATGAAGGAGGGTCAGAAAAAATGACACAGAAAATAATTTTCCCTAGCTGTGGGCAGCTGCCTAGGTTGCCTTGTACCCATGCAAGTGTTATACTGCTGGAAGAAAGGCAGCCAGTAACTGATGGACATTCTGGGCCTGGTTAATGCCCAAATTTGTGTTAAACTTACCAGTATGCCAGCAGAGTTGCTTCTTTTTATTATTTAATATTTTTTAAGATTTGTGGGGAAGGTGAAAAACTCCAGGCTGGAACATGCACGCCGGGGGCCGGGGAGGGGGCTGTAGATTGCCTGGAGAAGGGGGTCTCAGAACATACTGGAGTGGGAGCAACTGAGGGCATGTTTGACAGTAGAGGAATGACATCTACTTGAACAGACCAGGCCACTACACCCACAGGTAGGCAAGAGAGCTGAGATTGAATGGTTTAGCGGTAAGATCCTGGAGGCATATCTGAGACAGGCTAAGGCACCCACCTATGTGACAGACCTGGGCTAGGTTAAATAACATTGCCTGCTGGCATTGGAAATAGCTGGGGCTGGGGAGCATGTCTGGCTGGGCTAGGCTGCAGAACCCACTGGCAAGTATCAGGGCAGGAGAGGGCCATGTCATGTACCCACCAGAATGTGATAGAACTGACTCTGGAGGCAAATTCTTCTTCTTCCTCCTCCTCCTCCTCCTCCTCTTCTTCTTCTTCTTCTTCTTCTTCTTCTTCTTCTTCTTCTTCTTCTTCTTCTCCTTCTCCTCCTCCTCCTCCTCCTCCTCCTCCTCCTCCTCCTCCTCCTTCTCCTTCTCCTCCTCCTTCTTTTCTCTCTCTCTCTCTTTTTATGATGTTTACACAATTAATTTGGGTGGGAGGAGTTGACAGTCGACATTTAGAGGAAAGTGGATGAGACCATCGTTTCTAAATTTTCCTTTTCTTCTTCCTTTTTCTGGTGGAAGGGTGGAGAGAAGGAGAGAAGCCATATTCAGCCTCCCAGCTGCCTCAGTACCCAGGGATGGGGAATGGCCACCAAATGTCATTCCAGGGTCCTCAATGTGGGCCATGCTGTGAGGGTTCTGCTCAAGTGCTGTTGATTTTGCTGATCCAATTATGAAGAAATCTTTCCAAGGTCAGTTGGCTGACAAAGTCAACCTTAAAGTCTCCATCAACCCAGAAATTTGCTATTAAGACTTGGTTGGGGTAGTTGACCAATTTGTTCTTCCCTCCTTTATCTGCTATAGTACAAGATGACCTCTGCAGGCTCTAATGGACTGCCAAATCCTCCATGTACATCTGAGTATGCTGTGTATTGCTCTAAGACACTGAGGGGGGCATCCAGTCCTGACCCATGTACTCCATGATCTCACCACGTGTCTTACAATTCTCCCCATGGTTGGAGTTCTGAGTGCAGCGGTTCAATCAGGGGTATTCCCCAAAACAGATCCCTGACCTACTGATTCATGTGTGCTTGCCAGTGTGCGATCTGGCTCAGTTGGTCACCCACATCAGCCAGTGTACACATTAGTAGTTGCAATAGATGGGTCAGTTCTGTTTCCAGCCTTATCACTTACATGAACCAATGGATGCTGTGGCCCAGCCCAACCCTGCCCACTACACACTTGGCCCTCATGTACTGCAGTGGGAACTATAGCCTAGTCAGAGCATCCCCCAGTAACCTCCACTAGTTCTGTCCCCAACCCTGGTTCCTGTGCTTGCCAGTATGTGCAGGATTGTTCTAGTCTGTCCTACATCCCATTCAACTCTCATACACATCAGTGGCATTGAAGCTTAGTTCAATCCAACCAATCCCATGATCCAGTCCATACTGGTACCAGTGGGTGTCACCACCTGGCTAACCAAGCCTCCTCCCAGCCCTAGTTGTCATGCTCACCAATGGGAGTTGCAGCCTATCAGAGTGCCCACCATTTCACTTCTGGGATAACTTCCAGCCCCAAATCTTGCACTTTTCAGGGGTTCTGCAATCTAATTTGACAGAATTTGCCCCTACACCTAGCACGTGTCAGCTTATGTTATAGTAAAACCCAACCAGCCTGGCTCATGCATGCACCGGTGGGCACAATCTGTTAGCTCAGCCTGGCTCTCCCCCTAACTCCTAACCCAGTTCACATGTAGACCAACAGGTGTTGAAGCCCTGCCTGGTCTGGTCTGCCCTGGGCCCAGTTTTCATGTTCTTCACTGGGAGCAGTGGCCCAGCAGTGGAGCCTGCGCTGCTGGAGGCATATTCTATATGGTAATTGTGGGCTTGCCTCTGGGGGCTTCAGCACATGCTGTTTTATGTTGAGAGCAGGTGGTAGTGATGGACTGAAGCAGGCTGGACCACAGAACTCACCTGACAGGAACACAGCTCATACTGGGCCTGGGATGAGGCTTGGCAGGGCCAGGGTGCAGCACCCACCAGCACATGCAAAGGCTGAGACTGAGTGAAGATTACGTCAAGCAGAGCTGCTACCAGTAGGCAGCATGGGAGCAGGTTGGTAGGAAAACTAGGTAGGTATAGCTCCTGTTGCAAAACATAAGAGCTGGGGCTGGGGGCAAGATAGGCTAGGCAATGCTGTTGTACTTCTCAACATGTGTGTGGTCTGGGTCTGGGCCAGGCTGTAGCACCTGCTGGCGTGTAAGAAAGCCAGGACAGGGTATGGGCTGTGTCTGCCTGGGTTAGGCTGTAATACCTGCCAATGTGGATTGGGACTGAGAGGTGGATCATGCCGGCGGGGGTGGGGTTGAAGCACCCACCAGCACTTACAAGACCCCGGGTTAGGAACAGGCCTGGTAGGAGAACCTTAGAGGCTCCGCTTCTGAGCTACAGCCCCTACTGAGTGTGGGCAAACTAGGCTGGGCAAGGTTATAGTACACATCATCATGTGAGTGGCCTGGGTTGGGGGTGAGTCAACTGGGTTAGGCTCCAACATCTGCTGATGTTTGTAAAAGGGAAAATGGGTGTGGGACAGGCCAGGCTAGGTTGTGGCACCTACCAGTTCATATGAGAACCAGGTCTGGGGGTGGGCCACACTGGCTGTAGCACTCATTGGTGAAGGCCAGAATGGGTGTGGGTCAATTGTACTAGCCATAATAGTGCCAGGATTGGGTGCTGCCATGTCAGTCTGGCAGCAGCACCTGCCACCATATGAGAGATCCAGCACTGATAATGGACCTAGTAGGGGAACTTAGGGAACCCCTATACTAGGCTACAGCTTTCATCGGTGAGCACAAGAGTCAGGACTGTGAGCAGGCTAGACCAGCCTGAGCTGCAGCACATGTTGGCATATGTGTGACCCAGGTCTGTGGGCAAGATCGGTCCAAAGCACACACTGCCATAAGTGAGAGTCAAGCAGAGTGCTGGCCAACACTCACCAGTTCACATGAGGTTTGGGCTGGAAATGGGCCAGGTTGGACTAGGTTACCTGCTGACAAGAACTGAACTGGAGTCAGGCTGGGCTGAGTCAGGCTGTAGCACCTGCTGCTGAATGTTGAGACTGGGGCAGACCATCTCAGACTGGACCACAAGTACCCACTGGCATGCACATGCCCCAAAGCTGGGAGTGGACGCAGTAGGGAAACCTCAGAGACTCATATGGTGAGTCACTGTTTCCACAGGTGTAATTGAGAGCTGGTGCAAGGGGGGAAGTGGGGGCCAGGCTGGACAAGATGGTAACACCTGTCAGTATACATGCTAGCCAGGCCTGGGTGCAGCAGAGCAACTGAGCTAAGCTGAAGCACCAATAGATGTGTATGATAGCCAGATGGGTTGCAAGCTGTGCTGGGCTAGGCCACAGCACATGCTGATACGTGCAAAGCCTGGGCCTGAGGGTGGGCTTTATGTGATTTTAGACGAAACTCCTCCTAGGCCACAGCACCCTCTAGTATGTATAAAGACTGGGTTTGTCAGGGCTGGCTGGACTGGCCATAACACATTCGATTTGTGTGAGATATGGGACTGAAGCAGAACTGACCATGCAGCTGCATCCAGTGGTATGTTCGTTGCCTGGTGCAGGTGACAGACCCAACCTGACTCTGCACTGTCTTGACAAGAGTCAAGTCTGAGGTCACCCCAAGTAAGTATTCATTGAGGATTCTACAACTAGATCACTGGACTCAACCATGGCCACTGGGAAAAGTCACAAGATGTGTAATCTGACCTTGGGATGCATAAATCAGGGCTGAATCTTTTTAGTTGCTGATGCCTGTACAATGGACAAAATGCCAAGATGCACATGAGCAACATGACAGCCAGCTTATCCAGGCCTTCAGGGAATGTCAAGCCCTCATTGAAGGATGAACAAGTTGTGCAATTCTCCTGGCCAAGCTTTGCAGCAAGGTCTGGATCTGTATCTGTAAATTGAGGTGTACTTGGAAATATTTTCTCAACCCTGCTGCAATAAAACTAACACCTTCTCAGAACTATAAAAACCACTCAGGTAACACCCTCAGAACACTCTTCTCCACTTCATGATCTCTAAGGCATCATCAAAGGAACGTCCCTCATCCCCAGACGCTGCTATAATTTGACAACAAGGAATGGCACCTTCCTAATCCCACTCTTTGTACACAGGTGAATAATTTTTAAAAATCCAAACAAAATGTTTATCTCATTCACCTTCCTCCATACCTGACACTCCCCACACTAATCAGAAGTCAACATGGGCATGCATCCCTCTCATTTATGTAGACAATGTTAAAAGATAAAACTAAAACTACAAAAAAGAATGAGCGGTTTTTGAGTGAGGTGGACTAAGTGTATAATGTAAGAACTTCAGAACGGAAGGGAAACATGAATTTAAAAATAAGGAATTCATTCAAGATTCCATGTAGAAAATGTAAAACCAGACTCGAACTCTGTCTTTCTCTCTTTTAAGTTCTTTTCCATTCCAACCTAAAACTTTACAACAGTTTACCATTACTTATAGGATGATTAAAAAAAGAAAAAAAAACTAGTATGATATACAAGGCTCAGTAGAGACTGCCTTCCAATATTACAGTCTCTTCCTATCTCTGTTTAGAATCCAGTCTCTGATTCACCACGGAGCTTTAGCTTTTGCAGTTCTCTCTGATAGTAAGTTCCTCCGATCCTTCTGCAGCATGCATGCTATTTGTCTTTCAACCTTCACTGAAAGAAGATTCCTTGAGGAGGTCTTTCCTTAACCATCCTGACCAAGATAGATCTTCACAAAAGGTTCTTAAAATATCATTTAACATTTTCTTAAGTAAGTTGGTGGCCTTTATGATTTAAGTATCCTTCAAGGTTTCATGGGTTTTTAAATCCCCAATTGAAGGTATTAACGTAGTGGAAGCTCTGACTATAATGTTTAGATACAGGGCTCTTGGGAATTATTACGATTAGATAAAGCCATTTGGGTACACCTCCTATAACCTTATCCTGGTGGCTTTTTTTTAAAAGATTTATTTATTTTTATTACAAAGTCAGATATACAGAGAGGAGGAGAGACAGAGAGGAAGATCCTCCGTCCGATGTTTCACTCCCCAAGTGAGCCGCAACGGGCCGGTGCGCGCTGATCCGAAGCCAGGAACCAGGAACCTCTTCCAGGTCTCCCACGCGGTGCAGTGTCCCAAAGGTTTGGGCCGTCTTCAACTGCTTTCCCAGGCCACAAGCAGGGAGCTGGATGGGAAGTGGAGCTGCCGGGATTAGAACTGGTGCCCATATGGGATCCTGGCAGGTTCAAGGCGAGGACTTTAGCCGCTAGGCCACGCCGCCGGACCCATCCTGGTGGCTTTTTAAGAAATGGGAGAGGTTCCAGTGCAATAGCCTAGTGGCAAAATCCTCACCTTGCACACGCCAGGATCCTATATGGGCGCCGGTTCATATCTAGGCTGCAAATCCTGATTATGCAGAGGCTGTTCCACTTCCCATCCAGCTCCCTGCTTGTGGCCTGGGAAAGCAGCAAGGACGGCCCACAGCGTTGGGACCCTGTACCCTCACGGGAGACCCAGCAGAAGCTCCTGCTCCTGGCTTTTAATCAGCTCAGCTCCACCTGTTGTGGCCACTTCTGGAGGAACCCAGCAGACAGAAGAACTTTCTCTATTCGTTCTTTCTGTAGCTCTCCCTTTCCAATAAACATAGATAAAATCTTAAAAAAAAGAAGAAGAAAAGAAGTGAGAAATACTAGTGTGAAGTACGTATTCTCATCCTCACCTGTCTTTTGCCATGAGGCTCTCTACTGCTCTGGGACTCTTCGAACGAGAAGGACATCGCCAGATGAAGCCCTTTGACCCATGCACATCTACAGCCATCAAACAAACTAACAAGCAAAAACCTCTTTCATTATAGAGTAATCTACCTTAGGCATTTCATTATGATAACAAGAAAATGAATTAATACAGGAGCTTTGTTAGTTAATAAACTCTTTGATGTTAGTCGTCCACATTTGACTGTTATTTTCATGAAAGTAGTGGCAATCTGTGTTGAATCATAACTGAGCCTCCAGCTAATGTTATAAATCTAGCATAAGGAAATCAGCTAAATAAATAACTTCAGGCAAAAAGTGGTAAGAGCCAAAAATGGACAAAAAATATTTTGCACCTGGAATAAACAAAGCACTGGAATACTGGTGAATGCTAATATTAGAAACAGAAAGTGAATGAACTTTCTTAACTAATAAAACGTTTCCTCATCTCTGCAGCCTCTTACCCATTACTCTGGATAATTTCATAACTAATTGCACCACTAAACTATTTCAATTCCCTTCTACTCTTAAGCTTTATTATACATATGTTAATAATCATTTGTAATAATGTTTTGAAGGAAATGCAGAAATGTAGACACTGCTTTGAAATTAAGTGACTGAGACGTGTGTGTTTATGGGGGGTGGGTGCTTGGGTGTATGTGTGCGCGAAGTGCCACATGCAGAGTGATGATGCTGAAACTGAAAAGAGTGGAGCTAAGAATGTGATGCCCAGTCATAAGAAAGGATGCAGAAATGCTTAACATGTCAGAACAAAGAAAACTACACTTTAAATTGAAGGGAAGGTCACTGGTGGCCATAAAAAAAAGTAGTTTGAGATGCTGGACAGGAAGGAGTCCAACAGGAAATTGATAGTTATGAATTGAAGTCATGTTCAAGCAATTTAATCCTGAAAAGGAATAAAGACTTGCTGGACAGAACTGTCAAATAATGACTCTGTCAGAAATGGAAAAACTTTATTTGGTGGTTAGATGTGTGAAACAGTGACATTTACCCTCGTAAATTGGTCTCAATAACTTGTACAAAAGAGATAATTTGAAACTTGTACAAAATATGTTTATAAAATGTTTATCAAGCTTCTAATTATACTTAGTAGCTTCAAGGCTGTTATAAAATGAATAAACAATATAATAGCAAAAATACATAAAATTATACTTTGTCTATTAGCAGTTAATTTATTCTCATAAAAATAATTCTGTTTCACTACTAAATTACTTATAAACATATTTACAGGTAATAAGGAGTGCTTGAGTTTATAAACAAGTAAATAATGAACCTCTTGACATTAAGACTTGGACCCTTTAGGTCCAAGAAGAAGCAATGATGCTTCAGGATCAGGAAATGTTCTTGACCAGGTAAATAGAATGGTTGCCACACCTTAACATTTTGGATAAATTCACTGAAATTCAGAGATCCAATTTTTAACAAAGGTTAAAAATTTGTTAGAGTGAATATTGCACTGCAGTGTATAAATATAAATGGACAGTAAATATATTTACCTATCAAATACTTTATCTTTAAATATGCAATAAAATGTGTTGGAAATTACAGGTAAATTTTGGTTGCACATTGAGTTATTTACTCTGATAGCTCTAGCATGGTTACAGAATTATTTAATTTTTAAAAAGATTTATATTATTTATTTGAAAAGCAAAGCAATGTAGAGAGTAAGAGAAACATCTTTCCTCCACAAGCTCACTCCTCAAATTCCCATAATAGCTTAGGCTGGGCTAACGCTGGGACAGACCACAGCCAGAAATCTGACTCCACCTAGGTCTCCCACATGGCAGGGGCTCAAATACCTACATGATGTTCTGCTGCTTTGCCAGGCACCTTGACAAGGAGATGGGTGGGATGTGGCTTAGTCAGGTCTTGAAGTGGCATTCTGAAAATGGATGTTGACTTTACATGCAAAGTCTTAATAACCTTCTGGGCCAAAATGCTGTTTTATTATTGATTTAGAGAAGAATACAATTTGATTGACTCTTTGCTTGACTGGAAGGTATATCAACTTTTGATAACTTAATGAAGAGAGAAATTATATCCTCTTTTTCTAGAAAAACCTGCAAAACAAAGTTAACAGTATTTGATTATTAACCCTGGCAGCTAATGTGGAAGCAAGGTTGGGATGCACCATACATTGTAAGAGAGTGAGTTCAGAAAGAGGTTTTGAAATGAAACAGTACTCACACTGTG
Organism: Ochotona princeps; assembly: GCF_030435755.1. NCBI lineage: Eukaryota > Metazoa > Chordata > Mammalia > Lagomorpha > Ochotonidae > Ochotona > Ochotona princeps. The sequence continues at coordinate 37,706,471 of NC_080846.1, read as the reverse complement.
CCTGCAAGACATAGTGACTTCTACATAAGCAAGACTTTCTTAGCAATCCTTTATACTAAGGTCAAACCCCAGATGACTAGACAGAGGCACGGGGACTCAAAAACAATTGGAGATTATTTATGGAGGCAAATATTAAAAAGCCCAGAAAATATCATACCTCTACATGAAATTTAATGCAAGGCATACAGATAAATAGAGATTCCATTTAAAAGCAAGACTCTAGTTTTTAGGCAGTTTATGGAGGCAAAGCCTCAATCTGAAGGCTTGCCATTAATATCAGGTTATTATCAGCAGCTAACTAAAAGAGTTATGACTGGGTCCCAGTTATTGACAAAAGTATAAGGACTGAGTATAGATTTTGACGTCAGAGAAGTTCTAAAGCTTGGGGTGTTTTGGTTGAGTTGATGGCTGAATTAGTGAAGAATGGAGGACTTAACAATAACAAACAAAACACTATTTGTACATTCATTTTTAGATACTGACAAGTGAAATTAAGAAAGAAAATGAGCCTTGGTTGTATTTGTCTGCGACTTAATTCCTGAATGCTAAAGCAGTGTTATGATAATGCGAAAGAACTGGTTAGGACTGAGATGACAAATGAGACCTGTTTACACTGAGTCAGTGAATTTCCACACCCCTATGAATATTTGTGTGCCTCCTGCTTGAGTGGTACTGGTGGAGTTTCCTCAGTGTCTAGCGCAGCCCACAGGCTGCTACGGTGATCCTTACCTTTTCAAATCTAGCTGGCATACACATGCCTGAAGACCAATCAACAAATAACAGCCCAGCACCAGTAAACACAGCGAAGTGTTCTCCAAAATATAACAGATGTATTCTTGTATGTACATGGCATACCTTGTGCAAGAAAGACATTGCTATTTTCAGTACTCATAAACAATTCACTTACGTTAAAAAATAATCTTGATTCATTTATCAGACTCTAGAAAACAAATAACAAAGTTCCCTCTGGTTGCTGGATTTAGTAAAAGGCTTAGAGGTTGTACATGATGAGGAGGGGTAGACTTCAAGGTAATGAAGACAGTCTGAATGCAGCCACTCTTTTCCTGTATATTTCTCTCATTGTGCAAGCAAGATGCATGCCTTACATTATTATCTCATAATTTCAGGGGATCCCTGACACAGGCACAGTTTAGGTAGGTCTTTCATTCACAGTCCCAAAAGCCTTCAAAAGAATTCTAATAGCTTATGTTCTTTTCTGTAGTTTCAGGGTTCTCTTGCAGACCCAGATGGATGTTGGCAGAATTTTTTTCTTTGTGGCTTTTCTTTGTGGTTGTGGTTGTGGAACCTTGGAACTGAAGTTCTAGTTTGCTTGTTGGCTGTCACTGGGGGCCATTCTCAAACTTAACATGCTGCTTTGTTCCTTGCTGGGAAGCTCTCACTGGCCCTTTCCCAGCATGGCAGCTTAGTTCAAAGCCAGCATAGGAGATTCTTCCTTAAGTCGGTTAAGGCTTAATCAATGATAATATAATCTCAGGCAAATTTGAGAGTAACACACCATCACTTCTCCAATATTTTACTCAGTAAGTCACAAGTTCTGCTCATACACCTATTGAGAGAACTAAACAAGGATTAGCAAGTGAACATCACTGAAGAGCTTGAGATCTCTAAGTGACTTTCAGTTGCCCCTGCCCAATCATTGTGAAAGAGTCTGTAAATCTCTCTAAATTTGCAACCGCAGATCTCACATAGGAATAGCTGATTTTGGTGGAGAAAAATGTATCCGTAACTAGGAGTGTATTACTGTTGGGGTCAGATGTGAGCTGCCTTCTCCTAGGTATTCAACAATGTAAAAACTGTAGCAACATGTTCTTTTGGTATATTTGCAGAGCTAGAGTAAAAGTTGTAGTGTTTGGTATTAACTAGATAGTTTGGAAAAGTACATTTTTAGTTAGGGATGTTTTCAACTCACTATCAGGAGGAAGACTATTGAGTTTTATTTTTAATTTTATCACTTGGGCACACCATGGCTGTTAGTCGACCTGACAAAGCCAGATATTACCTGTACCTAGTCTGTTTTAGATAGAGAAAACTCCTCTACTTCTGTATTGCTGAAAGTTCTGAAGCAGCTGATAAGTGTGTGTTTTGTGTGGGAATATAGGGAATGGGGCATGGAAAGATTACTGCCATTATACAATGATAAAGTGGGACGAGCTAGCAAGTTCTTCAGCAGCTCCCTCTCCCTTCTCCCAACTTTTCCTCCTTTCTTATTTCTACATGGTTGAAAGATATCCATATTTTATTCACCTTTAAATTTATTTTCACAGAACTCAATCAGTGGAGGCTCTTGATATTTCTATTTGAAAGCAGTATGTTCTGATAAGCAGAAATTAATGAACTGAGAAGTCACTATATGCATACATTTAATTGAAGAAATATCACAAGCAGATACCTGGATGATCCCATGTCTATTCATCTGGGGCAAAGGATGAAACTATGGAAATGAAGAGTGATGCCGATTAGGTTGAAATACAGATTGAACCCAAGGTAGCATCTTTGGCTCTCATTTCCTACAGGATAGCCTTGAACCCAAGATGAATCCTCACACACTGTCAAGGAGGGAATGACCCAATCAAGAAAACTGTAAGACCCAAGTTTTTAATTAAATAAATTATAAAACATTGTAAACCATACCAATAATACATAGCTAATTAAAATGGGAGAGGGGCTTGTTTATTATTAGAGTGCAGAGTACCGGCTGCTAAATGTAGAAGGAAAGTAGAAATTGGAAAAGTGTCATTGTGCTTCCATGACAGAAGAACAGACGAGAACCGTGAATACCTGTTAAATCCAGGGAGGATTTTTTTTTTTGAGCAGCATATGTGTGTGCCTAGAGACTGCTAATTCCTTTCAAGGGAGAGCAAAGGCATTGCAGTGGAAAACTGGACGTTAAAAAATTATGCTTCCAAAATTTATAGGACCATTGAGGGACAGATGAAAGTTGTGTGATCCCAGATAAAGTTCCAAGAGAAGAATGAAGTCAACCATGCATATTTTTTTCTGGAATGCAGTATCTAAAATTAATGATGAAGATATTCCATTAAAAATGTAGCAGGGAGTCAGTGAATTTTGCTAAATTATAAATGGCACCAAGGATGAAGAAAGAACCTGATGCAATTCAAGTTAAAGCCTCATCAGACAGATCAGGTAAATACCACTTCTGATCTAGACTTGATCCTATATTAGAAAGATAAAAGTACCCTAAAATAAGATTTTTTTTGCATAATTGGCAATTTGCAGTATCTGGAAAGCTACACATTACAAAAAATTATATTCATCTACATTAGGTCAAAGACTCTATATCTGTATTGGCCATAATCTCTGCATGTTGTGGTATAAAAAAAGCCATACAAATGTATAAATATACCTTTGAAATGAAAAATAACAATTTTCTTAGTAAATATTTATTAATTTCTTTATTTACATTAGCCTGGATTCAAGCAGTATCATTTAATAATTGTATGAATTTTTTAAATTTTCCAAGGATATCACATTCTACTTGGAAAGAAAAGAAAAAGATAACTAAAGAGGAAAATAAACTAACCAAGATGTTACATTAACGTGAATTAAAGGGAAAGTATAAAAGCTTGATTCTCCATCTAAAACTCCCACTGATTTACCTAAACACTGTATGCTTCATTTTTATTACACTGGAACAGGAACAATGATGTCTTTCCAAATAGTTTCTACATAATTATGTTCTAAAAGTTGTTGAGAATTTTCATGGAAATTTCTAAACTTAAGTTTGAAAGGGTATGAAATCAGCATAAAAATTTTAATAACATGTGTAAAATATACTTCTTGATACACATTCAAGTTTCATAGAAGTGAGAGAGAGGAAGAGATTGAGAGGTCTTCCCAAATTAATCTAAACTTTTCACTGACTCTTACGAATTTCTATGTAATTTGGCATTTTACAGAAACTATGGTCATGCTCCTTCCCTCACAAGCTTCTGTGAAGAACATTTTCATGTCATCAGAACCAGATTTATAGAGACATCCAAAAAAATGTTGACTTGGGGACAGTTACTTCACAGTTAACCTACTGAGATTGAATCAGAGTTTACAATGATCTCTGTCCATTCTTTTGGAGCCATTCCAGTTTTAATAATGCGGTTCCTGTAGAACATTTCCTAAGGAAAAAAAAAAGACAAGAGCCATAGCAGAATACCACTACATAAAAACAAACAAAGTTAAAAGATTGTGTGTAAAGAGGGTCAACCTTTAAGATCGCAAAAGCAATAAATTCCTACTTTGAGGTTAAAACATGGGTGTTAGAGCTTCCCATGGCACCATAAATTGCTGGTTTTTATTGAACAAGTCTTAATGTTGGTCTGACAGATAGCTCCTCAACCTATGAGGTCCACTAGAAATGATTAATATTAACATTACGAGTTTGCATAACACTTTATCTTTTTCAAAAGCTTTCACATTCATTATCTCATTTGAGATCTTAGCTGCTTGTTCAATGGCCTTTTCATTAAATTATATCGCCTCTCAAGTAACTTTTCCATTCCTCTTGTGACTGAAAAATGCACCTTAATTATATCCATAAATAATTGTATGCTTTATTATTTTTCTGGATGAAATATTGATTATTGAGTAAAAACACTTAGCAATTTGAAGAAAGCATGGAATGCAAATTCAGATGTACTGTGAAGTAATGTGGGCTGTACAGGTTTTCCTGAAATTTAATGATGTCCCTTCTGCTAACAGCTTTGTAACTGCTGACCCCGAAACTATGCAAGCTGAATTCAAATAAAACTTTGACATGGTAGAGTACATGTGTCTGCCTTTGCACATAATGTATTTTTCTTCTTCAGTAAATTTAAAGATTGTAGTGGACAATATCAGGTACTATAACAGAATAAGAAAGGTATGAGCATGTATTTTGGACATATTGTTTAAGAGAACAGTTGAGGACACTATCTTGCGGCAGTAGGGGCCTAGGGGAGTTTGACCTTGGGGCTTGGGTGGTGGGAGCTACCACCAGCCTGGTAGCTGCTGGGGGTACCTGAGCCAGGTTGGATTCAATGCTTGGGGTCCTAGACAGAGCCACCGCTGCCATGCAGTGAGTGATTCCTGGCCTTTTGATTGGGCAGCACGCCTGGCAGCAAGCTCTGGGGTTTTGGGGCTGTGGAATTGCTGCCTAGGGACATCTGTGGATGTAGGTGAGAAATAAATCCTGAGGGTTTCCCAAATGACAGGATCACTGTACTTGCAGGTAAGCAAGGAGACTGAGACCTGGTGGTTTGCAGGGGAGGGACTGGATAATCTGTATGGGTCAGACCAGTACTCCAGCCTACATGTGAGTCCTGAGTAGGGCTTATTATCATGGAACATTGCTGACCATCACATGCCAGTCCATGCAAAAGCTAGGGCTTGGGACTTGTCTATCAGGGCTAGATCCTAGTACCTGACTGAATGTCAGAACAAGGGATAGGTCACATTAGGCAGGGCAGTGACACTAATCAGCAGGAGAGAGAGATCCAGGTCCAGGGGTAGATTCTGTGGGGGATTTGTGGGCCCAATCCTGTGGAAATACAAGTCCTGATGGTTAGCTTGAGAGTTGGGGGTGGAGATAAGCTGAGCTAGGTGTGACTAAGGAACCTGCCATCACTCATAGGTACAGGGATCAAGAACAATCTGGGCAGATCCAGGCTGCAGTATCCACATGTGCATCCTAAAACAGGGTGTGGGATGGGCTGGGCCGCAGCATTCACAAGCTCATACCAGGCCAATATGGAGGGGCAGGCTATGCTGGGCAAGGGCCTAATACCTGCTGACACGTATGAGATCTAGATCTGTGAGTGGACCAAGCAGGGGAATGTAGGAAATGCCCTTAGTGGGTCATAACTCCCACTGGTGATCACACAGTCCAGGTTTGGGTTCTGGCAAGCTGGGCAAAATAGCACTAACTGTTGGCTAAAGTGTGTGTGTTGGTTTTGGAAAAGAGGTAGGCCAGGCATGGTGGAACAAACCTTAGCTCATTTGCAACAGCAGAAACCAGGCTGGTTTGCATGAGCCAGGGATGGGAGCAGACTGAGCAGGGCCAGGTTCCAATACCTGGCAGTCAGAGTTGGGACTGGGGCAGGCCAGGTCAGGTCAGGCTAAGGCATCCAAAAGGCAAAGGTCATGACAGGTGATGAGCTGTGCCAAGCTGGTTCAGAGCAACCACTGGCACATGCAAGATCTATGGTTTGGAACTGGGCTGGATAGCGAGCTTAGGGGACACCCTGGCTGGGTTGTGGTTCCAACTGGTGAGTGTGGGAGCTGGAGTGGGAGCTGCAGTCTGGTCTGGATATGGCTGTAGTGTTCCATGATACAAGTGTGGACTGGGACTGGGCATACTGGACTTGACTAGACTCCAGCACCAACTGGTGCTCGTGAGGACCAGAGTAAGTGTAGGATGGCTAAGCTAGGTTTATGCCCCTGCTGAGCCATGTGTGAGCTGTGTCTTCATGTGGACCAGGCTTGACTGATCTGTAACATGCAGAACTACCTGGAAAGTGCATAATCTGGGAGTGGACCCCTTAGGGAAATAGTGGGCACCTCTCTCTTTGGTGGCAACTCCTGCTGGTGAGCATGAGAGCCAGGACTGGGGGCAGGCATGGCTAGACAGAGTGGCACCCACTGGCATGTGTGTGGGTTGGATAGTGGGGATGATTGGGTTGAACTAGGTTTCAATGCCCATTAACATGTATGAAAGCTGTATAAATATACAGAGATAAGATTTCCTCAGTGGAACTACTGAAATGTTTTACCAATCTTGGATGACCAGTAAGCCAAGTTCATTACCACAGGATAATTGCGAGATGGAAGAAAATGAAGATCTCTGATGATTTTGTGGAGCTTCCATGTCAACAAAATCTGAAAAATTCTATGAATTGCTCCATGAGATTATTTACACCACTTGTAGGGAAAATACATGTGCTTTTAAGGATTACAAATAATGAAACTTTGTGGTGTCAATAGGACATCTATACTGGCATTTTGAGTGGTTATAAACCAGATCTTTCAGGAGACTGCAGGTTATAGAGTTCATTAGAAATGGAATGTAATTGTAACCCAAGAATGTATTCTCAATATGCATACCCACTTTTACATAGACTAATTCTGAGATATTTATGGTAATTATTTTACTGTTTTTTTAAGTTTGTTTTTGTTTTTGTGTTTTTGTCCTGCAAAGTCAGGTTTACAGATAGAAGGAAAGATAGAAAGATCTTCCCTCTGCTGATTCACTCCCAAAATGGCCACAATGGCAGAAACTGAGCCAATCCTGAACCAGGAGTCAGAAGCTGCTTCTGGGTCCCTCACTTGGGTGCAGGGTTCCAAGACTTTGGACTGTCCTGCACTGCTTTCTCAGGCCACAAGCAGGGAGCTGGAGTGAAGTGGAGCAGCCTGGATTAGAACCGGCACCCATACGGGATCATGGGTTAAGCAAGGTGAGGACTTCAGCTATTAGTCTGCCACGTGGACATGTTTTATTGCTTTTTTTTTTACTTGATTGATTGATTGATAGTCAGATATTCAGAGAGGAAGACAGAGAGGAAGATCTTCCATCTTCTGATTTATTCCCCAAGTGGTTGCATGGGTGCAGGGTCCCAAGGATTTGGGTCATCATTAACTGCTTTCCCAGGCTACAGGCAGGGAGCTGGATGGGAAACAGGGCTGGCAGGATTAGAAGCGGTGGCCATATGGAATCCCGGTGTATACAGGACGAGGACTTTGGCTGCTATGCTACTGCGCCTGGCCCTGGTTTTTAAATAATACCACAACTATTTATTTAACCACAACTTTATTCTAGACACTATGCAAAACTCTAACAATAATAACAATAACAAAGACCAAAGGGCCAGAACAGTGGTCAGGCATGCTAATCCTCCTTCTGAGACACCATCATTTCATATGGGTGACAATTCTAGTCTGAGCTGTTCCATGTCCGATCCAGCTCCCTGCTCATGGCCAGGAAAAGCAGCAGAGAGTGACTCAAATCCTTAGGCCTCTGCATTCATGTGGGAGAACCAGAAGAAGCTCCTGTCCCTCAGCTTCAGACCAGCACAGCTCTGGCCATTGTTGCCAATGGGGAGTGTCACAAAGGATGGAAGATCTCCCTCTTTGTGTCTCCTTCTCTCTGTGAACCTGCTTTCAAGTTAAAAATAAATATCTCTTTAAAAATGACCTGATACAGGTCTTTCAGAGTGACTTTCCTGTGATTTCTTGGAATAGGGTATTGTGAGATTTACTTGATTTACAATGTTTAGAAAAATCTCCTCTTAGGTGCACTTTCTAGACTTAGATCTAAACAGTAAGTAGATATTGGCCAAGAAAGATGATGTGATACTGGAGAGAGTATATGTAAATTTTCAGATACAAAACAGATCTATCCATATTCATTAATTTACAAAAGAAATAAGTATAATGATAATGTAGAATTAGATGATGGAAATACGAACATAGTTATGAAGGAAGGAAGGAAGGGAAAGAGAAGAAACGTTACAAAATGAGTCTGATGAAATTTTAGTAGAAGTTTGCTTTGTGACCCTCAACAAGGAGGAAAATAATAAGCATGGTTTTCTTATGGAAGTGATGTGAAAATATTTATATTTAGAAAATGATGTCATTCAATTCTCTGTTAAAGAACTAGATATAGATAATTGTATAACAGAGATGCTAATTCACAAAAGTAGTAAATGATTCTTTGACAAGCAGCAAGAAAAGAATGTGCACTAAATGATTAAATGTATGGATATGCATTTAATGGGGGGAAAGCTTACAAACAAGAAGGAAAACACAAGCTATAATAATCCTATTGAATTGGAAGGCTATTCCAGCAATTAAATGTTTTAAGAAATATGTAACCATTTAAGTGGTAGAGATAAAGACAGGCCAAGTAGTTAGACAAAACCAAGGGAGATATAATGTGGTAGGATTTAGGAGTTGTTAACGAAGGTGAGAGGAATGTATGTTGTCATATGCAGTACCACTCTATGTGTGGGAAAAGAACAAACATAAAAAGCTGAGGCATACTTATTGGCTTTAACAAAAAGAGGTCATTAGTGATTTCGGAAATAGCAACTTCAGTGAGTTTGTGTGTGAAGAATAATAATTAGAATAGGTTTAGGAATAAACTAGTGGTATATTATAGAAAAATACACCCAAACAAGTACCATGAAGAGGAACGGGGAAGGTATTATGTACTAGGGACCATACATGGTGGTCAGGAGCTCTGCACTGATGTATGAGTTAAGAAATCTATGCACCCAAGAACTGTCGCTGCAAGCTAAGACTTACGCTTTTGTGCATTGTTCATCACATAGATTGGTACCTAGTTTGCATTTAGAATGATGCACATACCACAACAGCATGCTAACTCAGCAGAGTGAATCATACTTGATGGAAAGTTTCTCTCAAGTGTGCATACAAAGAGGGATGTTAGTCATACAATCATTCTTCAGTGAGCATGAGGCTGTTAATATTGTATGTGTTAATCTTGCATTGCTTACCACTTTCTGGAAATGAATCCAAATTCTTAGTTTTTTTTTCCTTGTGGTTTCTTCCCAAAATGACAGTCCTGTATCAAATATAAGTGATACAATGTCATATCACTTTCTATTTGAAATATTTAATTTACATACATTAGTTCCAGATGTTTTTTTTAGAATTAATCTCTAGAGAAATATGAATATGTATGCTTTCAAAAAATGGAATCAGATAGATATTCTAAGTGGGCTTTATGCATCAAATATGTTTTCATCTTGACCCAAATTGATGCATTTTTGTTATTATTATTATTGCCATAATAACAAACATTATAATTTGGAATAAAGTATTAATATATTCAAATGTTAGCTGAGAGCAACATGTCTAGTTTTGTAAACAACTACCTAAGCTATCACAAATATAATGAACTTTTGTATAGACCAAATCTCAATCGTTTAAACCATAATAGAATAAAAAAAAACATAGCAATTGATAAGCTGTCCTTAGCATATTTTAATAGCAATAAGTACTATAATATTATTTTATAAATATACTTACTAGAATTTAGATTCTTATGGAAAACTTATGAAAATTAATTTAGCTCAACAGGAAAGAAATAATTTCCTCTAATGAGATACTTAGGTAAATGCTAAGAATAGTTTTACATGTTTGGACCATAGAATTTAGATAGGACATTTCTATTTCAGTTAAACAGAACAATTTTTTCTTAAGATTCATTTATCTTTATTGGAAATGCAGTTATACAGAGAGAAGGAGATGCAAAATGTCTTTTGTCTGCTGGTTCACTCCCCAAGTAGTCATAATGGCTGGAGCAAAGCTGATAAGAAGCCAGGAGTCTGGATCTTCTTCCAAGTTTCCCTTGTGGGTGCAGATTCCAAATGCTTTGGGCCATCTTCAACTGCCTTCCCAGGTCACAGGCAGGGAACTGGAAGGGAAGTGGGGCAGCCAGAATAGGAACTGGCACTCATTTGGGATCCAGGTGCTTGCAAGGCAAGGATTTAGCCGCTAAACTGTGGCGCTGGGCCCATACCAAACTTTAAGGTAACTGAAACTGTATACTCTTCACTCTAGTCACAGCAAAAAGAAATTGTCCTAGTTTACCACTTACCAACAAACCGTTAAAGCCAAGGTGATACAACAGTGATGCCTAGCAACTTGGAGGCAGATTAAATGTTGCACTCCTTGCAGCACAGCAAGACTGTCACCTATCAAAAGCTGCGCCTTTGGAGTCTTTGTAATAAAGGTCTGCTCAGTAATGCGCCACTAACATCAAAGTGTCTGCCAGTCCACAATATTGGTTTTGCTTTAAATGTGTTTAGGGATAACCACTTGACTTATTTCCAGATTAGTTCCTTACTGGATAAGCACTGAATTTTTGTTATAGAACCTTAGCTTCTTGAAAAAAAAAAAAGGCTAGCACATAAACTGCTTGTGGGGAAACTGGTTCCTCTAAAATGCTACTTCCTTTTCTAAAACATGCACCTTGAGCAGAGGGGCATTAGTCATACAAAATTTCTAAGATTGTACCACATATGATATAAAAGCATAAATTTAGATCTAAAGGTCTAACGCGTAGTGTGACCTGAAAGCACAGCCATTGCTTATACCATTGATTCCCTACTCCACTGCTAACAAACTACAACTCTGTATGGTGCAACTATTCAAACCTTGCTAACATTTAACACTTACAGTTCCCAGTAAAAGCCGGGTGCTGGTTGATCACTTCACAGGACAGGGAATGTTTTATTCTCTACAAAACATCAAGTAGCATTCTTCCACAGGGAGCAATCCTAGATGTTCAATGTAACCAAATGGTGACATTCCTGAACAAATCAACTTCTAATTTGTGAAAATTTCTTATTTGTGAAATCCATTTGCTCCTCCTATGTGCTGCCAATCAGTTCACTTTTATTCCTTCTTGGTATATATACCAAGAAGCATATATACCAAGAAGCAAAGCTGATAAGAACCCAGAAGTCAGGATCTTCTTCCAAGTTTCCCTTGTGGGTGCAGATATATATATACACACACATATATTCACTGTTCCTAAATGATTCAGTCAGAGAATCACCCTTTATTCACTGGATGAAAGTAGAAAATAGGTTGAACACTGACGCTGCACTATGCTCTCCTCCAAACTTTGGATGTGCTTTCTCTTGCTCTATGAAAACAAACAAACAAACAAAACAACAACAGCAACAAAACCTTAAGAGTATGGGCCCGGTGCCATGGTCTAGCAGCTAAAGTCCTCGCCTTGAACGCGCCAGGATCCCATATGGGCTCCGGTTCTAATCCCGGCAGCTCCACTTCCCATCCTGCTCCCTGCTTGTGGCCTGGGAAAGCAGTAGAGGATGGCCCAAAGCCTTAGGACCCTGCACCTGAGTGGGAGACCCAGAAAAGGTTCCTGGTTCCTGGCTTCAGATCGGAGCAGCACCGGCCATTGTGTTGACTTGGGGAGTGAATCATTGGACGGAAGATCTTCCTCTCTGTCTCTCCTCCTCTCTGTATATCTGACTTTGTAATAAAAAAATAAATAAATAGAATAGGTAGCATAAGAACAAAAATGGCTAAATAGTGTTTTCCCACAACACGTGTAGGTCCAAATTCATGTGTATTTAAATAATGAGGCACTACTTTTCCTTTCAATTCTCATCACACTTCAAGTGCTACATCTATTTAAGAAGAAATTTTTTGAAAACTTTGTGAATGCTGTCTTAATTACCACATAAAGTATAGTGAGTTTATGTTGATTTTTAAATGGGCATGTAGAAGTCTTAATTTTAAACATTAAGATTTTCCTAAAGAACTAAGCAATGAAATATGGCCATCCTTCTGAAAATAGTAAACTTTAGCAAGTCACTTTACTATTTGGAGGGTTTTGACATCCTGATCTCTAATAATGTTTGTCTTTAGTAGTAGGCTCTTGCTTGGCATTCATATACATATTCATTTTCAACTATGAATAATTATGCAAATGCAGAATAGTCTTATGATACTACCAAATGACAATTAGAATTCTATAGACTCTTTGAGCTGAGAAAAATCGAATAGAATTACAAATCAAACAGATATGAATGCCCTTGAAATATTTTTATGTGGTCAGAGTAAGTTGAATATCCATGTTCTGAGAATTTGGGGGGTATTATTTATCATAGAAGGGCATTATTTATTTGAATTTTGGTTATGATGAATTGTTCTATTTGACATCCAGAATTATATTCTTCCTTGGATAATTACATACTCTGCTTCCAATAAACACATTCCTTTCTAAATTTTCCCCAGATAATTAGTTATGTAGATATTTAGAAAGGTAAAACATTTTATACCTTGTAAGGTATACACATATAAAAAAGCAGGACTGTGCTATACCCCAAGCATGTCAGAATTCACAAAATGCATCAAAATACTTTTTAATGGAGCTCGCCTAAGGATAAGCTATCTTACTAAAAACCACTCAAGAACAAAACAACAAAACAAAACCTTAAAAATGCTTTCTGCTAGAAGCATTGTCTTTTCAAGCATGTGGAAAACTTGTCTCTAATACTTCTTTATCAAATGAATTTCTACAGAACATATTTCTGAAGGTTTCATTAGTAGAAAAAAATAACATAATCTCCACAGGTTTCTAATACATTATATAGTTATCAGAGCCTTGAATGATAATAAGATTTCAGACACAACTTTTCAGGAAGGATTTTATTTCAATTTGACCATGCTCTCCTACCACCTCAACAAAGTTAGACATCCATTACTGCCCTTGACTGTGTTGACCCCCAGAACAATACAGAGAGGGAGGGCATAACTTCTTAATTAATGTAACAAAAATTATTATTTCCATTTCATACGTAATTAGGAAGGCTTATCTTTTTGGGTATTTGAAGTAGTCATCTGTTAAAAATCACATTTTCAGAGACATCTTTCCTACAAATATAAGGAAAGAACTATTTCATAACTGTGCTTTATCTTTCGACTGATAGAGTTGAAATTCCTTTGGTGCTGCTGAGATATTTTCCTCTTAGAGTGCTCCTGTATACCCATATGAAAATGCACTTTGTTTTTGCAGTGTTTCAAACTGGTTTTCTTGGTCAGAATAACAAATGACACATAATATATTGATAACATCAGCTTCTGGTGTGATGTCCTCATTTTCTGCTACATAATTAGGTCAACTTACACTGGACAGATTTTGTTTTCTCCTAAAGATGACTAGTTGGACAGAAATTAATTTTTTATCACACATCATATTGTAGTGCTAGCATTCCTTTTGAATTAGAAGATAAATGAGATTGAAAAAGGTCAAAACCTATTTTACTTCCTTTATATGTTTGATAACTTGATTATTTTGTTTGAAATGCCAACACATTTGGCCTTTTCTTATAATTGTAGGGATCTTTATTAATTTTTCTAGCTTTTGTTCATTACAAAATATTAAACATTGCCCACTGTATCTATATGTTTCTGAAATTTAATTAAGAAATAGTTCTTTACAATAAATATTATGCATTCTGATAGGTGAAAAAGACAGCATAGCACCAAGTAATAGCCAATGTTAGCACTTTTTCATTTTTTACTACATATCAATCAGTTGTTATGGCATATGATGCAGACTGTTCCATGATACAAGGACATATCAGTAAATAAAACCTGCCAAATCCTTTCCCTTATGGAAATTTTAACTTTATTTGGGAGCAATTGCAATATTTTAGTTTCTGATTGATTAGATTATGATAATTTTTCCTTTAGGGAAGTTGTAAATGCTTAGAATGACAAAGATGTGATAGAGGAAAGAAGTGTGCTTTCTTCCTGGCAATAGGAACATTATTTGGGGTTGTTCATATAGAAAGGGTATGCATATAATCTAATTGTGCTTTCAAATACTGTGCATAGTTGGCTTATAACATTAGACAGCATTTTATACTATTCAAACTAAATCTTTCCTCGTTGCTTTCATCATAGTGATTTTGTAAGTATTCTTCTAAGCAATCTATTCTAATCTTCCCCCAAAACTTAATCCTTTCTAAAGTTGTTGTATGCCCAGCTTGTTGATTACATGTGTGCAGTTTTATGCTTCCTAATACTGTTTCTAGATTGCATGATACCTACAGGCAAGTCACCATGTGGTAGCTACTGTTTTATTATGTCTGAGACTTAATAGGGTAATTCTAAACTGAATAAATATATGCTGCGTTGAGTTGAGATAAAGCAAGTGTAACTTCATAACGTGAACAAAGAACACACATGTCTATGTGTGCAGTCTTCACCATTATTTAACTTCAATTCCCTATTCGAAAACTGGCATAATTGGTGTTACCTATGATTTTTTTCCACACTTAATTATATACTAATTATAGTTTCCGATTTTTGCAACAACTACTTTCCCCCAAAACAAAATTGTACCAGATTAAAGTGTTATTTATGTCATTAATAGTATTTTGTTAAAAATAATTCTTACAATCTATATTTTCAGAAACAGACCTTTCTAAAATAATTTACATTTGTGATACCTGTACTTACACTATAAAAGGATAATATCATAATTGACTATTCATTGTTTATTATTTGTTATCTTTCTAATTTCTTTGAACTTCAATGATCATGAATATGTGTTTGCTTGTTAATTTATGGACAGTGCTATTTATAGTATATAAAACAAAGTAGAAACAGTATCAAGTTAATTATTCTCTTTCCAAATCAGCCAACATTTTATAATCCCTCCAGACCTAAGACGCTACAACTTCATTTTTTCTTGAAAATGGCTTTGATAATCTCTGATAACATTCACTAGCTAGTAGAGATTGATTCCCTGAGGAGCTAGTGAATTGACAGGCTGTATTTGATTTGACTTTGCTGATCTTAACAAGAATTAATTCTCCTAGCTATGGTGAATGCATAAGGACTGTAAATATGTAGCTGTAACTGTCTGGTGCTTTTCTTCTGCTTTAAATTCATATCTTATATACATAAACAGAAAACATTGGAATTTATTGTTACAGGAGATTTTTACAAAAATGCAAATCCTTATTCATTCTGTGACAGAGAAAGAACGGAGTGTATCACCATGTTCACTTTATTACAGCACAAACAAATTCCTGTAAATATAAAATTTGTTTTGGTTCCTGCCTTCTAGCTAACAAGTACTTTACATACTTCCACTAATTAATCAAACACTCTAAAAAATCTTTAGGTATATTTGAAGGGATTTTCTTAAGTCAAATATGTCTTATTGATTTCAATATAATTTCAACAAAAATGTTCACTGTTTGCATTTTTAATTTGGTTATAAAGTAGATGAAATTAGTAACTTAAAATTTTCTGTAGCTAGATAGTACACTCTGTCAGGGATACCCTCAGATAAAATTATAAATATAGAAATGTTTCAATCCCCTTGTTGTTTCTGTTCACATGAGTTCCCTGAGGAATATTTAATTGATTCCCTTTGGTTTTATTCCTCTTTTCTGCTAAATTATTTTTTTTCTTTATGTGAGGGAAAGTCAATAGGTAAATGTAGTAGATGTGAATGCTATTTCCAAAAACAAAGGGGGCGATTTCTTGCTCACACTGTCTGCTTGTATCATCTGATATGGTCCTTGACACACAGTGTACTTCCAAAAACATTTGTTGAACAGCTGGCGAATGGGAAACACCTACTGAAATGTGCTATCAAGCTTGAGGAAGACATATCAAGTGTTAGAGATTCATGAGTTTCAGGGTTCAAATGAATGTTTCATGATTTTAAATTCACATGAGTATCTGTTCTGATATTAGGATAAGGAAAGATAACTTGATCATATTTCTAAGATATGATTTGATAATGACTAATATTGATTTAATCCCACTAAAGAATGGTGACATCCACATGGAATACAAATATATACAGATGAAACATTTCTTATGAGGGAGGTGAGGGGTCTCAACACAAGACAAGAAAGGATTTTAGGAGACTGTAGATCCTGTGATGGATAAATCAGGGTATCCAGAGGAAGCTATTTTGATGTGTAATTCCCATATTAACATGCTAAGAGGAAACAGTTATATAGGATTAAATATTAATTAAAAAGTTTGGAGTTAATTACCCTAAAACAATGACACTATATTATGGTGCTAAATTTACATGATTATTTTTCTGTTTTGAAAATGTTTTCATTACACAACTATGGATATGTTGCCTTGTTGTTTTTAAAAATGCAGTTATCTAACAGTAATATACTTTTTAACAAAAATTTATTTTGATTTGAATGGCAGAGTAAGAGAGAGAGAGCAAGAGATGAGAAAGATATCTTTTATCCACTAGATCATTCATATATGAACACAAAAGCCAGGGCTGGGCAAGATGAAAGTCAGTTGCCTGGAATTCAAGGAGGCTTTCCAAGTAAATGGAAGGGTCTCAAGTACTTGAATCACCACCTGCTGCCTCCTAGGGTATACAGTGGCAGGAAGCTAGATCAGAAGGCAAGTGGTACAGATGTTCCAATGTGAGATGAAGATTACTCAAGCATCAGTTAACTCACTGCACTGCATTGCCAGTCTCTATAACTTTTAAAAATCATATTAATGATAGTTATTGCAGCTGTACTAACCATGATATAATGTATGAGAATATCTGTCTCTTACTTCTTTTTGTATCTCCACCTAATATCCACAACATTTAGGTATAGTTATTGAATTCATGATGGTTTTGAATTTCTAAGTAGCAACTTTTGGAGATTCAAGATGAACAGTGAATTTACTTTCATTCATGGGAGTCATTAGAAGGCAATGATTAGGTTTAGGCAATCACACTTCTAACCAAAAACAAATAGACCAATGACATCATCCAATGAGAACATAAATATCTCTCCTTAATTCCTTTTTTAATAGTTTACCATCTTTACGTAGTAGTAGAAATCTACTTAAGCCTATGAAAATGTATTTGTTTTTCAATAGTTACACTCAATTTATTATTATTATAATTTTTAAACGTTAAGCTTAAATGATTTGTTTCAGGGAACTGAAACTTGAAACTTACTTTTAGTACAGAAAACACCGCTGAAGCAGGGTTGGGCCTGGTTAGTCCTTGGATGGGAGAAAACACTGCTGTTCATGATAAAGATTTAATATATGTGCAAGAACATTGTTGTCAAGTGATTCAAAATAGTCCCAGACATATATATTGTGTGGATGTCAGTGACTGTATGTGTGCATGATGGGGCACTATTAAGGGACACAATTAGTCAAGAGGTTACATTTCATGCCTATGGCAATTTACCATCAAGAATCTTTCTTTTTGCAAATGACAGGTCTCTCATGCTTACTGTGACTGAAACAATAATGGCTTTATCAGAAGAAAGAAAAAGATAGGTATGGTCAACATTTCTAAAAACAGCTAATAAAATGTTAATGGTTTATTAGAATTTCCATATGCTAAAATAAACTGTAAGCAAAAGGATGTTTCATTTTGAATTCTGTTTACTTTTCTTTCTGTATTCCTTTTTACATGCTAATTCATCTCCATCCTATTTTGTGAGACTTGGATTATCATTAATTTAATAAAATTTTGATTGGCACCTCTGCAGTAGTTCTAAATTCCAGGCATTGGGCGGAAACAAAGAGTTCCCTTGTGGTCCTTTGTATTTTAATGAATTTATAGGGAAAGTAATGAGCAAATGATTCCTTTAGGTTGTATCAATGTTTGAACGAAAATAAACTAAAATAAGTGGAGAATTGCTGTTTTAGGGAATAGGTTAAATTAAGATCTCTCTGATAATTAGGTTACTGACATTCATAGACACAAAAAAAATTTCTATCACAGACAGCTAATGCCAGGACATGCTGCTGAAATTAGACGCCATTGGCATCATAGTGGACCAAGCAAAATGAAAAGTAGTATGTCAGGTACAAGGTAATGGTGGCTTATACAAGGATAATGGCAAGAAAAGTGGCATAAAAAATACTGACTTCTGGGTGTGGTATGTGGACACAAATGATTGATTATTCAGCACTAACGACTACTGCAATATTTAGAGCCTGGAAAATGAAGAAACGGAGAAAGGAGAGGAAGGCATAATCTCCTAGGACAAATAAAACAAGAAGGAAGTACTGATCAAAGGTGTTACAAGATGAATTGACTTGAAGAACCAGCAGGTGAAGGGACAGATAAGCTTTGTTTTCAGTATCACACATTGCTAAGAGAATTCTCACTGCCTTCACAGAAACATACCTCCTCTATGGGGAGTTTCACAAGAATAAAAACAGAATAAATCAGCACATATAGACTACTCATTGAAGAATGTGTGTTTTGTGAGGGGTTAGTTTTAAATGGAAGCAGAGAAATAGAACACTAGTTGGAATAGTCTGTGGAGTCAAGATGTTTGCTTCTGAGACAAATTTTGTTGAATCTATGTTCTGATGTAGAAATTATTAGTAGAAAGGATGATGGAAAACGTCAGAAATTCCAACAGATATGAGAGAAGCAAGAACGTCAACTGCAAAATATCTGGGAGTGGAATTAAGGGGATAAAATCCAAAACATTAAGTTGAAGAACTAATACTTTTTAATTCATTTATTTTTATTGGAAAGTCAGATATACAGAGAGAAAGAGAGACAGAGAGGAAAGATCATCAGTTCACTGATACACTGCCTAAGTGGCCACAACAGCCAGAGCTGAGCTGATCCAAAGTCAGGAGTCATGATCCTCTTCATGGTCTTGCACGTGCGTGCAGAGTCCCAAAGCTCTGGGCCATCCTCAACTGCTTATTCAGACCACAAGCAGGGAGCTGGATGGGAAGTGGGGCCATGAACTGGCACCTATATGGAATCATGGCATGTGCAAGATGAGGATTTTAGCCACTAGGCTACTGCACACTGCCTAGAAGAGTTAATCTTAAGAATATGATCCCTTCATTATGACAGGAGGAAGAATGGGTCCATACAGTTGAATATTAAGAAATTGTAGTAGCATTAGTTATTTGGATTAAGATGAGTTAGTAGGTGGTGCAGAAATGGGTTGTCAAATGTTGGGAATGTCTGTACCTTGCAGAACAGTGAAGACAGTGTTGCCAACCCACCCCAAACTGGTTGGAGGTATTTTGGTAGAATCTCCAAGTTGGGGTTACTTGCCCTACATGTAGACAGCCAACGACTGACATTGGGGGAATGGGACAATATAGATGTTTATTACAAAACCTGTCAGCTAATGTTTAATTCCTGTGCTCCCCAAGGTGTTAGAAGTACAGATTCTTGTATGTTGAAATTGGAGCTGAGAAGTGTCTCTATCAGCTGATGTCCAAGTTCCAAGTTGGTCAGTGGAGCTACTGACCTTCCTTTGATTGGTCAGTGATATTGTGATCTCTGGGGAATTTATGATGGCCCAATGGATGCCAATTTGTCTGGGAGTTACATGAATGGGATTACATTCTATGCAGACTTAAAATTTTCCTGCCCATATTACTCTAGGACAACACTGGCCATTGATGCTCTTCTCTGTTGAAAAAACAAATGACTCCTGGACTCAGTGGTTAAAACCTTGTGAAGTCAGCTGGATCTCTCCCTTAAGTCAATGAATTCCTTGTGATAAAGGGCAAGTAAAGACATCATGAGCTACTGGAGACAGACAAGAGGCTGGGTCCTGCATTAATATTATGGGGGTTCTGTTTCAAAAGGAAAAGCAAAGTCACAGTGAGAGTGGGTATATTAGAGATTAAGAAAATGAAACAGGGTGGTAATGTGGCAGAGTGTAGACAGAGTCAACCCATGGCAAGGGCACAACGTTTCAGCCGGCTGGGCCTTTTACACTTTGTGGGTCTTGGAGTGTTCAGAGCAGTGGGCTATTTGGGAGAACTGGGAAAGTGAGGGGAAACTTGATTAACTTTGCCAGGTCATTTCAGCTTTTCTCACATCTTGCTCTCAGGGTGCCTGGAAGGAAAAGCATTAGGTGGGTGTGAAAAACAATGCTGGTCTAGTCTTAAACTGTATTATTAAAGTTCCTTAAGGGCCTGACTCTTTATACTTTTTGAGAGTCCAGATGAGACTTGTGTCATTGTACCACTGGGAATGACAGTATCTAAAAGATCTGCCAAGACTTCTCCCATTTTCTTAGCGAGAAAAGGAATAAACACACAAGAGAGACTTAGAGGAGGCAAAATCAAATGCCACTTAGAAACCTAGGAGTGTGACATTCACCAGAATTATTTCCAGGTGTCTGGAAAGAAGGGAAGAAACCTATGCAGACTTCCTCATTGGTGAATGGATAGCCGCAGAAAATATTGTGCACACATTGTATTCCAGCCATTTTGATTTTTTTTCTTACTCATCAAATATCACCTCCTATCTAAGGTCTGAATGCTCTTGTTTTTATACAGAACTCCTAACTTTTAATTGTTCCTTACAATTTAAATTCCAGGAACCTTTCCTTGTGTAGACTACCAAATCACTGCTGCCATGCCACTTTTTATATTGTACTGCAAACTTCTTTTCTACCAACTGACTGTAGATTTCACTCATGATGGCATTACATCTCCAGGAGCTGAGAGTAAAATTTTGAAGATTATAAAATAAGATAGATTCATTATTATATGCAAATGACTTTTGGGGGGTTCATTTACTCCCATCAAAACTTAAACATCCGAAGTTTTATATGATGTTATGTAGTAGATTTATATTTACAGCCATATACTCTATTTAGAATTAAAAATTATAAGGAACGTTTTTATTTAAGCTAGACATTAGTATCTACACAAACGAGTGTTCAAATTAAATTAGCCAGTTCAAAAATAACAACTTCTCTGCAGTCAGCATACATTTTAGAAAAGAAAAAAAATAGTTGCAATAACTAGGAGGAGAGAAAGAATCTTTATGAAAATAAAGTTCTAAAATCTTAAAAGTTCATTTTGAGTTTAATCATTTCCAGAGAGATTAAAATTATAATTCATCACCCAACAGATTTTTTTCTTAAATGATGTTCCATAATTAACTCAAGTATGTTATTCAAACTATAACTTCAACACAAATATAAAGGTATAATTTAGATGGATGGAAAAACGTTGCAGTACAAAGATGTGACAATAAGATTTTTTTTCTTGCTTCATTCAATGTCAGGAAAAAAAAAGTAATAGAAAAATTGTCACTTTTGATGGAGAAGAGAGTATAATTAAATTTAATTTAGTCTTCAAACTTTTGTTTAAATTGGCTTTACAGTTAAGAACAGCTCCTTGTTTAGCTTAAAAGTGTATAAATTTGGTTTTCTTATCTGTACAAAGAGACACAATTAAGGCACACCACACCTGATTTAAATGCACTTTCAGTTCTATATGGTCTGTTTTCCATTTTCCTTTCACTTAGAATTAATTCTGTCTAAAGAGAGGCTTATATTTCTGATATAGTTTTCTTTCAGAGCACTTACAATTTTAATACTGTCTACTGTGTGTAATGTGCTTTAGGACAGCTTCTCTAAGACTGTGTTACTGATCTACATACTGTTTATCACAATATAGATACAGCAGATATTCTTTTAAGGTCCTGACCAATCATATTGCAAATATTATTTTAGGCATATGCTTATAAGTATGTAAATGCTGTTAAGCAAAAATGCAAAGAAACCATATATATAGGGCTTTTTGGGGAGGGTTACAATCTCTTTTTTCATTTTGTTATTATTATTTTATGATACAGTTCCATATGCTCTGGATTTCCTTTAACCCTTTTGCAAATCTTCTACCCCCTATTGATTTCTCCTATATTATTACAAAGGCATAGGTCTTCATAAACAGTCATAAGTCCAGTATTGCAGGCATGGGTAATGGCAGAGAGTCCAGCATCCTATTGTCAAGGCATATGTAACAGTTTCATTGGGAGTCCATTTTTTGTTTTGAATGTAGAGATGCATACTGTGTTGTATCCTCACATCTGGATATGATAGTCTCTATTACACAGTTACTCTACATCCCTTAAATTAAAAGCCACAAAACAAAATCAAAAACAGGAAGAAAAATAGAAATTTACAATGCCATGAATTTAAATTGCATGCTACTGAATGACTAATGAGACACTGAACAAATGTAAAAGAATATCAAAAACTTTCTTTAAGAAAATGATGCTACAGTATGATCTATGATTGAAAGAAGAATTTAATATGACAAACATAACTCAAAGAAATGAAAATGAAAACAAAAGCATCAAAGTCCATGAGATATATGGTTTCTGCTGATTTTTGGTGAGATGTGTCTCTTGTAGGCAACAGATAGATGTTTTTTTTTTTTTTAATCCAATCTCCTAGTCTTTGTTTGATTGATGAATTTAAGCCATTTATATTCTGGGCTAATGTGAATGGGTAGTAATGTGGTCTGGTCATTTTAGCAATGGGTTGTTCTTTGTGTTTTCTTTTTTAAAGGTATGTTTTATTTACTTGCAGTGGAAAGTTACAGAGGTAGAGAGAAAGAAAGAGATCTCTTTCATTTTTCCTACTGGTCCATTCCTTAAATGGCCACAAGGACCCAGGCAGGACCAGACTGAAACCAAGAGCTTTCTCCTGGTCTCACTCAGAATAGGGGCTGAATCAGTGCCCACATGGGATGCCAGCTTCACATATAGGATCCTTTATGAACCACACTGCAGTCCGAGTATCAACTCTTTATTGATTGATGTTGCATTTTTCTTTGCAGATACTGTCAAAGAAACATGCAAGATGTTAAATGATTCAGAAGCTACATATAAAATTATATATAAGATGCACAACCTATAAAGGAAAAAGAAAAAACAAAAAGCAGGCAGGCTGACTTTATTTCTTAGCCAACAAAGCTGCTGTGATGCCAGCATCCTGTAGAGGGGCTGAATTAAGACTGACCCAGCCTGGTTTCAGCACGACCTAGATGCTTCCACTTGGACCATTAGGAAGTGAACCAACCAGTACATAGAAGGTCTCATACATAAATTATCTCTATGTGACTCTGTTTTTCAAATAAATAAATAAATACATTTTGGAGGACAGAAAGCAAGCAAAGCAGATAATGTGATTTAATTCAGTTAGTACAAGTGACCTAAAACAATGTCGCTAAGGTATTGTTTCCCTGATGATTGAGCTCAGAAGAGAAGGAAAAGCAAAATCCAAATGAAAGGAGATCTATGTAGGGGATAACGAAGGACAAAGAAACAGAGCTTGGGGAGCTAAAACAACAAATAAAATTCAGTATACGTCAATTTGTAGAGAATAGTTGGGAGTGGAGTCTCAATTGAGAGTTTAGTATTGTGTTGAAGAAAAGTGTTGTAGAGCCTGTACTGCACAACAGAGTGGGATACCATGTCAAAGATAAGGAGAGTATAAGAAGAGATACACCATGCTAAATTTGAATAAAGATAACTCAGATCCCTTGGGAGTTAAGGAGTGGGAGGAATTGGAGTAAATCAGTGAAGAATGGAGCCAGTAGACCATGTAAAATAAGGCAAAGTGAGGCAGGGTGAAGAAAGGTGGAGATTTGATTTTGAGCAGTGACATAGAAATGGACAAAAATGAAAATTGCTCTAAATTTTTTTCTAGGTATCCACCTAAACTTATGCCCATTTCTAGCTAGCTCCAAGTGTCTGCCTACTTTACTTTAACTTTAATTGGATAAGTTGAAGCTCTTGTTAACACTGCAATGCTATACAATGTATTTGTAGAAAATTTGAATGTATGGAAAATATTTTAAAAATCTAATTTTTTGAAAGTTTAGTATCCCACAGACTTTTCACATTGAGTTGCTGGTTTGTATTAATTTGTTTTGGGGAAACATTAAACGTGAGCTTTTATAATGATTGCTATTCTTTTGAGACTGGAAAATAACAAATAATGGAATGGCTATTTATATGTAACACAAAAGTGCCATTGTGTAATATTATCCAGTGTTTCTCTTTACTGTGAGTGTGAAACTCTTTAACAACCAAGCAGTTTTGTTCCCTTGGCCTACCACATGGTACCACCATGATTTTACCTCTGTTCCATCACTTTGCCACCTATCTGTGTACCAATCAATATATTACAGTGATTCTCAGTAGGGGAGGGCTTAACTTTAAAGGGCAGTAGCAGTTATTGGAAAGTAGCACTAGGTTTAAGATTAGGTTTTGGAAAGACCTTGATAAGCACGTGTGTCTATCCTCAGCTGATCTGTCCATTTAGATCACTGATGCCAAAACTCAAAAAGGTAAAGTTAAAAACAGATTTCAAGTAAATTAGAACCCTGTCCTCTAGTCACACATTCTTTTTCAATACAACTCACGAAGCTAATGTTCCAGGTTAGCTACTGAGCCTGTAAAGGAGATGGTACATCCCTGAGTCCGCAGGGAAGTTTGTCAAACTGAGCCTGCAAAACACTATTTAATGTTACCCTAAAAAACACAGTGTATAATGTAACATTTCCTGCATTTTACAAAATTAATAGTCTTACTAATAGGTAAATAGGTGCCCTTCATAACTGTATTTTTCTTTTATGGTAAATATGTGTAGCATTAATTTAGCTATTTTCCAATCAATAATGAAATAGCAATTAGGTAATGAAAGTAAAATCCAAGAAGCAAAATAATTATTAAAATTTCTGCTAACTTCTTTGTTTCATTTTGAGTTCTGGAATAATACTGTTACATTTTCCCTCTAATTTGAAATCACTATACTATAATTTTACATGTTTCTATTCTGTTCAACCATATGTCAATTATAATCAAAGGCTAAGGTAAAAAATATATACTTTTTTGATTTTTTAAAAACACTTATTTATTTTTATTTGATAGATTTACAGAAAGGAAGAGACATACTCAGAGAGAGAATTCTTCCATCTGCTGGTTCGCTCCTCGAAGGGCCACAATAGCCAAAGCTGAACCAATTTGAACTCAGGAGTCAGAGACATCCTCTGGGCCTCCCACATGGCTGCCTTAGGCCAAGGACTTTAGCCATCCTCCACTCCATTCCCAGGCCCTGAGTAGGGAGCTGTTGGAAGTGGAGCAGCCAGGAATAAATCAGCACTCATATGGGATGCTGGTGCTGGAGAGTGGAGAATTAGATGTTTGAACCATCATGTCAGTGGCCTATATATGTGTAAATAATAAATAAATATATACATATATTTAGTCAATCAAATATTCACCATCTTTAGATAGAGTAGAAGATACATTGAGAGTAATTGTTTTTTTGATAGTTTGGTGGAACACTGGCTTGAAAGAATCTCATCTTGCTTTTAAAAGTGTGGGTTGGTGGATATATCAGTGATAGAGCTTCTCATCCTCTTGCTTTCCTCACAACCATACTCACTATAAAGGAAAGGATATTTTAGGATTAAAATTTGGGGTGGCATTTAGATTTTCATTGACAGCCATATTAGTGGATAACACAAGACTTTTTTCTGAGAATATTAAAACTCTTGGGCTAATAACTCCTAAATTTTTCAATTGCTCTAAGATTCAAGAACTAAACATACAGCATAGAATAATCTCTGAAAAATTGCATCTTGATAGACATTAGAGATCACTGGAGACTTACTAGCAAAAACCACTTTTTAAAAGCCACATAAAGAAGGTAAAAACACATGTGAAGAGAAGAAACTTCCTTGGTTAAGTTCCTTTGCAGAGGCATCCAATGCAGTAGCCTAGTGGCTAAAGTCCTTGACTTTGCATGTGCTGGGATACCATACGGTCTCTGGTTCATAGTCTGC
This sequence comes from Ochotona princeps, assembly GCF_030435755.1. Classification (NCBI taxonomy): domain Eukaryota; kingdom Metazoa; phylum Chordata; class Mammalia; order Lagomorpha; family Ochotonidae; genus Ochotona; species Ochotona princeps. The sequence goes on along the minus strand of NC_080846.1, from coordinate 37,680,299 downwards.
CTGTCCCACTTCCCACCCAGCTCCCTGTCTGTGGCCTGGGAAAACAGTGGAAGATGGCCTAGAGCCTTGGGACCCTGCAACTGAAAACTGAAGATGGTTCACAAATGCTTCTAGACACCTTTACTGGTCCCTAATTTGAAGTCATTGGGATAGAACAGAAGAAATCCTTGAATAGTGAGAACTGGATTATTCCTTAACCTTGATTTAAGATTATGCCAATTTCAACACATCCAAGATCTTAACACTGGAAACAAGACAAGGCTAACATTTCATGTTACATTCTTTTAGAATTAACTGATCTAGGGTAGATATCATTTAAAAAACAACAGTTTTATATGTTTTCAGAGATAGCACTAGGATACTGTACCTACATTTACTACAAGTTAGTATTTACTCCAAGGTGGATCTAGCTATTGAGAATGCTTTATGTGTAAAGATTAATCTCTTCCATGATTTCAACATGAGTTGGCTATTAAATTCATGTAGATGTTCAAAATCTAAAGTCATTAAGTCAAAGATATGGAGACTACAGAAAATTAATTTACTTATGGGGATAGTAATAAGACATAGTGTGAGTTCTTACATCACTTGGCACATGCCCTCAGAAGGTAACTCCTTTGAGTTCACTGTATGAGCTTGTCAGGTCAAGATATTGCCTCTCTGCTCCCTCTCTTATCATGTGGTTCTTCCTTTTTACACACTGTGGGCCTCATCAGGTAATTAAACTACTGAGACACAGTCTTGGACCATGAACCTCAAAATTATAAACCAAAGTAAACTGCCTTCCTAAGCAATCTGTCTTAGGTGTTGCATTGTGATAACAAAAAGCTGAGTAATACATTACAACTGCATTGAAAAATATCCATTAAAGAAGTTACTATGCTTATCCTCAATGTGTTTATAATATGCCTGAATCAAAAATCATGTTCTGAAATGGGTATATCATAATCACTAGTAGGCTCAGTATATTAATTTGATAGGAAAATCCATTACAAGAAAGAGGAAAATGAAAAACTTGAGACTACATTTTTAAGTTCATTTTTGAAATAGTAATAGAGTTATTATCTCTATAATTGTTAAGAAGCAAGATAAAAAGTATTTACTTAAGATGATTAAGTTTTTTTAAGATTTATTTTTTATTATTACTTTTTGGGAAGTCAAATTTACAGAGAGAAGGAGAGACAGAGAAAAAGATTTCCATCTACTGGCTCATTCCCCAATTGGCCGCAATAGTTGGGACTAAGCTAATCCGAACTCAGAAGCCAGGAGCCTCTGGGTCTCCCACACAAGTTCAGGGTCCCAAGTTTGGGCTGTACTCTACTGCTTTTCCATCCACAAACAGGGAGCTAGATGGGAAATAGGGCAGCCAGAATATGAACCAGTGCCCATATGGGATCCCGGTGCTTGCAAGGCTAGGACTTAGCCACTAGTACCATGCCAGGTCTGTAATACAATTTTCTACTTTAAGAATAAAAATGATATTTTCAAAATTTTTCCAAAGTGCATGTTTTTGTTTACATATTAATTAAAATACTTTCTTTTATGGTGTTTATCAGAGAGAGAACTAAAAACTTTAGAAAATATACAGTTAAGAAATGAAAAATTTTCCATCTTTTACTTGAGCCAAGCAAGATCATTTATATACTTATTCCATCCCTTGCCCGTGGCTAAGCCTGTTGTTTAGTCTTCTGTCCACAATTAAAAATAAAATAGAGATTACTTAATTAAAATAATGTGGAGAAAAGTAGATCAATTTGCCTTATATATAATTAAAATTAATTAAAAAGTAGACAAAAATTCCACGTATCTTCAGACCTGATGTACATGTTAAACATATGAAGAAAGCTGAAAGGTTTTTTAAATTTAACGTTATTACTTGGGACTATATAAATCAATAATTAACTTACTAGATTGTGACATCTTTACATTCATGTTTTTAAAAATAATTTCTTAGCCTAAATAATGTTGATTACATTACGGCTTTGAGGTATTATGATGGGAAAGTACACTGTAGAAATATCTTAATAATATTACACAATTTTATTTTTGAGGAACATTATCTGATTTTAGTACACTGTAATTTTTAATTCTATAAGACTTATAGCTTTTCTTAAATTCTCTTCATATATTCACAGAAAATGGTGGAGCAGCAATTAGTGCTAAAATATTAGTGCATATGCAACATGAGTTCTAAAAATTCTATGCCCAGCTGTCATCAGCTTATGTTAAGCCATAGTTCCTACAATCATATAAAAGACCTAAGAAAATTGTTTTGTGCAGGGTTCTTCTGTGTGCTAATAGTAATATCTCATTGATGAAGTATAGTACCATGTTTTTATGTAAGAATATTAAACCAATCAATACAAATGAAGTTGGTATTGCAATTTTAATGTCATTTTAGATATTAGTTTCAAAATTGATTTTTAATGAAAAGCAAATAGTATATTTATCGGTCTTTACTGACTTTTTATGCCTATCATTTTTATTTCTTAAATACATTTACTTTGAGAAGGATTAATCTACTATTGAACAGCATTAATTCAACCACTAGAATTTGAAATTTGAGGACTCATTTAGATGCAGATATTTACTTTCTTTAGGGTTTGGAAGATTAAAATTATGCAGAAGAAAAAACTGTACCAAGCAAATTTAAGCAGGTGAGGACAGCTGTTCTGGGCTATTGTCAGAGCTGAGCCTTTCTGAAGAATGACAAGTTCTTCCTAATGACATTCAAAGGTTGTAACCTAGCACGGGTTCTTATTAGACAGATTTAAATCTTAATGGGGAAGAAAGGGAATTTTTAAGTTTGATGAAGGAGTACTCTGAAAGAGAAGAGTGATTGCAGTGGTTAGGTCTTCTCAATTCTGTATTTTCAGGAAGAAGGGGTAAGTCAGAGGACTGGAGGTAGGAAGAAACCCATCCCAAATTTAGTTAAACTGAGGAAAATATTAATGCCTTCTTAGTCAAAGATAACACAAGGGAAAAAGAATAAAACAAACTATGATTTTTTTTTCATTGATTTGATTTACTTGACTAAAAGTGTTAGTCAATTGACTGGCACCATGGAGTGGTAGGTTAAGCCTCTGCCTGCAGCACAGTCATCCTATCTGGGTATGTTTGGAGTCCCAGATAAACCAGTTCCCATTCAGCTCCCTGCTAATGCCACAAAGAAAGAAACAAAAAATGACATAAGTCCTTGGACCCCTGCATGTACATGGGGGAACAGGAACAAGCTCCACACTCTTGGCTTGAGGTCAGTCCAGCTCCAGCAGTTATGGCCACTAGGAGAGTGAACCAGCAGATTAAACATTCTCTTTATAAAACATCAGTCAAACATACAATGATTCATTAACTTGGATACTGTATGTTTTTTCTTGGATTTCATATAGATGCCATAATGAAGCATGTTCTAGAGATGTTGATAAATCTACATTCCTAGGAAGATAAAGATCGAAGTTATTAGAATTGTGTTTTCCTAATTAGACATAATTTTTCTGCCCATTTTGAATCATCGATGTTAGATACATGAGATTATTGCTGATAAGGTAAATTAAATAACTATTGTATTTACAATCCTTTAAAGTGGCATATATTCTGTTGTATATAAGGAAGGGTTAGCAAATAGCAAATCTTGTTCTTTGTCATTTGCTATGCCAGGATTTTCATTGAAAAAGTAATATATTCAAGTTTCTCTTCCTTTACATCTAACAGTAAATATTTGATGAAGCTTCGAGAAAACAGTCAGGTAAGAAAAGGACAGTAAGGGGTTCCGTATTGCTGATGCTCCCCTCATTTTTTTTTCACTTGTGAAGATTTTTATAGATTTGACATTACTTTCTAATCTTATTTAATCCCCCACTGCATGTAGATTATCATTGATTTATGACAAGGATTATCCCGATTAAACTCGATGTAAATTGAAAGCATCAAAATTAGAAGTGCATTTAACATACTAGCCTGCCAAATCTTGTGACTTAGCAATGCTATACACTGTACAGTTTCTGTTGACTTGTCTCATGATCTTGTGGCTGGCTAGATGCTGTAACTTGCAGCCACTGTCTAGTATTTCAGAAGGTACTACAATATTTTTTGTTACCCCAGGAAAAGCTTAAAATGCTAGGAATAGTTATACCACTGGAAAGTTCAAGAAACAGTCAAAGTATTCTAAGTTGAGGGCTGTCTATACTACAAATTTTACTTGTGCTTCAGTTTTTTTAATGATTCATTTATTTTTATTGGAAAGACAGAATTAGGGAGAGAAGGAGAGGCAGAAAGATTTGTCCACTGGTTCACTCCACAAATGGCTAGTGAGCTAACACAAAGCCAGGAGTAAGGAGCCACGAGCTTTCTCCGGGTCTCCCATATGCGTGCAGGGTCCCACAGGCTTTGGGCTGTCCTCTACTTCTTTCCAGGGAGCTGGATGGGAAGTGGGGCAGCCGGGCTCCAAACCAGTGACTATATGGGATCCCAGCAGGTACAAGATGAGTATTTAGCCACTAGACTACTACATCAGACCCTAAAAGTTTATTTCTAAAGATACTGAATCTGTATCTCAAAGCAGTCAGAATTATGGCTTAATTTAAACACCATTAAATAATGACCATTATGAAAATAAGTCTGCTAATTTAATTTCTTCTTAATTAAGCAAATATGTTAAAATCTATGTCTAGATACACCAAAGAAAATATTTTATAATTAGAAATCTTACTCAAATTATTATTTCCTTATAATCTATGATCACGAGTTGGTATAACTCAATTTAAACATTACACAATTAGTTGAGCAAATACTTATATGTTTTTATTTACCAACCCAACCCATTTTTCCATGTTTCAGCAAATGCTTCTTGAACTCTTTATACATAGAAGAATCTCTTAGATTCTGTGTGTATTCAAGGATCTTATTATATTCAATAATTCCTTTTCAATAGTTTTTCAAAGAAAGGGTTTAATTTATATTTTAAATAAAAAGACATCTTCTGCATCTCGCCTCTGCTTATGTTTTCTAAACGGAAAGAATCCCTGCATTCTTTTTTTTTAATAGAAGTATGCCAAAATTAGTGTAGGAAAATAATCTATTTTTTAAAATCCTGGTATGCTAATATCAGAACCTGAAATATTCCAGAACATGAAGCTCTTAAGGATCTCTGTAGGGAATGCAAGATTTATTTTAGTCTCAAAATAAATGATTTTCTCATCCACATGAATTAGGATTCCTAATTTAAGAACTTGAAGGATATAAGAACATTAAGAATAGTTTGGGACTCCCACTCTCAGAAATTCATTTAGGAACTAGAAAGCTCTGCTGTAGTAAGAGCACCGTCTTTGAATCAGGACATAATTCTTAAATTAAAGAGACAATATAACTGAGCCCATTCTAAATTGTACTACTTAGCAAAAAAAAAAAAAAATGCAATACCTCTTGAAAAGGTAAACAAAAACTTTCCATTAAAGACAATATTGACAACATGTAGTAGAAATGTGTTACTGGTTGATATATACCGTCAATTGAGAACTTACTGACCACAGGGTCAGGATGGATAACATCCTGCTTTAAGGTGAAGCAAATGGCAGCATTATCCTTGGAAACACCCACTTGACCATGACGTAAAAAGTCTGAGCCAGAATTTGACTTCTGTATAAATAAGGCAGGCCGCTTTCCCGCATTGTCTATTATGATCTTGGAATTGTAGTGGTCCATTTCGTTCCTCTTTATGCCTAGTCCATGCACCCTTTGTGAGTCCTGGACTCAGCTGGAGCTGGACTCTGGCACCCAGGTAGCATGGTTGTCAACTGAAAATCAGAAAACAGTAAATTTTTTAGAGGAAAAAGTATCCTAATTCACTGTTGGCGGGAATATAAACCACTGCAGCCATTATGGAGGAGGTGTTAAAATGGAGCTATCACACAGCTCAACCACTCATCACCTAGGAATTTACCCAGACAAAATGAAATCATTTGAGAGAGTTCTCTGTGCACCAATGTTTATTGAAGCTCAATTTATAATAACTAAGATAAGGAATCAACTTAGATGTCATTATCTCATTAAATGACTGGATAAATAAGAGTGATGTATTACATAAATACATATATACACACATACACACATATTATGAAATACTACACCGCCAGGAAAGAATGAGATCCTGTCTTGCAGCAATAATGGATGCAACTGGAAACCACTAAGCTTAGTGAAATAAGTCAGCCTAAAAAAGACAAATATGTTTTCCCTGATCAATGGAGGATAGATTGAGAAAATTATGTTACTAAATCTGTATTTTGATTATGTGATGTTTTTCACTTTATGTAAACCAAATAAGTTTTGAAAACAATGCTTAAAGGATGCAATGCTGATATCCTACATGGGTGCTGATTCTAGTTCTGGCTGCTCCACTTCCAATTCAGCACCCTGTTTATGTCCTGGGAGGGCAGCAGAGGCTAACCCTGCTCCCACGTTGATCATCCGGCAGAAGTTCCAGGTTCCCAGCTTCGGACCAGCAGCATTTGGGAAGTGAACCAGCAGAGAGACAGCAGACAGATCTGCTTCTGTTTATCCTTCCCTCCCTTCTCTCTCTCACTCTCTCTCTCTCATTATGGCTTTAAACTAAGCTAGATAAATCTTTTAAAATTTTTAATATATGCACATTTTAACAACTTGGGAGCCTGGGGTGGTCATTAATAAGTATTTAAGCTTCCAAACTAATATTTTCAACAAAACAAGAATGTGAGACCTTAAAACTTAACATTGTGTATTTCGTAGTGATATTCAATGGGAAAATAAGGGGTGAAATAGTGTATTGGCTGAAAAAGAAAAAAGAAAAAAATTTAACACATATTGGACATAACTAGATTTGTGAAGATATGTGGGAAATACAAAGAAAAAAAAGATAAATATCAGGCAGATATTAGGACCATACTTGGAATGCCCCCATCTTGTTTGGAATGTCTGATTCAAGATTTATGTTTTCAATGCCTAGCTCAATTTGCTGTCAGTGTGCACCACAGCAAGCAACAGGTGATGGCACAAATATTTGAATTCTTGCCTTCAAGCAGGAGACCTGGATTAAGTTCTGGACCCCTTGCTCCAGCCTGGTATGTCTTGTCTGTTGTAGCCATTAGGAGGACTAAACCAGTACATGAAAGACTTCTCTCTCTATCTCTCTTTCCATCTGTGTCTGCAGTTTTTAAATAAAGTGATTATAAATAATAGTTTATAGAAATGAAAATCGATCATTATTAAACAGCTTTTAAAAATTTGCAAGATACAGCCAGTACACAAAATTTCCTTTCTACATAACAACAACAAACTCTTGTGAAAATAAATCGAAATAATATTGAAGGCAATATCATAAAACCCATAAAATGTTGGCAATAAGTTTAGGTTAAAATGCATAGAGTATTAGCACAGAACTCTGAAAATACTTCTCAGACAAAGATCTGCAAGACTAGATAACCTATTGCTTCAGCTATCACTTGTACCTTCCATGGTCTGCCTAAGCAGGACGTTGGAGACAGCCAGAAGCCACAGTGAGCTACCTGACCTAGACATTTAGACATTGGACAAGGGACTCTTAGCTTGTGTCTTAAGCACCAGATTTTCTATAGGCTGTATGATACCACTTTTATGAGGTAAAGACCAGTGCAGATCTATCTCTGATGTCCATGTACAGTAAGATCTGGCAGGAAGTAGTCACAAGGAAGCTCTCTTGTTATGAAAATGTCATGTGTCCTGACTTGGGTCTTGGTTGCAACATGTTTTCACCCATCAAAAATTATATTAATAAACTCTGAAGAACTAACCATTTTACTGTATATTTAATTGCAATCACAATTTACAAACATTTTTAGAAAAATCACAAGTTTTAGAAGTTGGTATTTGTGTTTTAGTTCATAGCTCCCTGGAATGGCACTAATAGTAAACATTCTCCAAAAATAACAATGTTAGATTATTTAGAGGTAGATATGTACATGTTTTGCCATTTATTAAGGGATTTTACAAGCATCATATTAGTACTTTTGATAACTCTGATACTTGTACTAATACATGATTATATAGAAGAAAATGTGAGTTTAATAAAGAAGAATATTTAATGTTTTTTTAAGACCAATATATATCTAATTTCTGAAACAGACACAGAATATATAACAAACATATGTAAAATACTTCGTGTATAACTAAAAAAGTCATAAAATACAAATTGGGCAATTAAAATAGTTTTTGGATCATTACACGGGATTATGCACTGAATTTTGAATGTGCAGCTGATGTGGAAGAAAATTCTACCATCTTATAAACAGTTCCTTAATACTGTTATCTGTGTCTGTAATTCTGCACAATCCTGTCCTGTCCTTTCTGCCTATGCCTCCTCTCACTGTGAGTTCCCCAGAAGTTTTGATTCCCCAACTGTTGTATGCTGATTCTTCTATGTGTGAGGTTCCTACAAGAGTCCTCACTCTTCTGGACTGTAAGGGGAGCTCCTGGCATTTCAAAAGTATAGTCATATGAAGGGAAATCTGGAGACAAAGTCACAGTAGCTGCAGCCATCTATCAGGATGCTTTAATTCTGGATACATTTTTGGAATAGATCAATTGAGCATGATCGTTAAGATAGCTATTATGAGAAAGCTATTAAATGCTTTTAAAGCATTTTATTGCACACAGATGGCATTTGTTCTTTGAAAGTCCCACTGATGTAAAATGAACAAATTACAGTATGGCTGTAAGTATTTACTCCACATAGCTATCTTTGTGTAGTGGTGAGCCATATGCAGTGCCCAAGATCTCAGAAGTGCATTTGCTTTGCAGCATTCTCTTTACTAGACCCTTGGCACTCTGGAAACAGGAATTTTCACCCTGGGAGTGAAGACATGCTGATGCATTCAGCATTATAGAGACAAAAGAGGTGCAGTTAAAAAGTCACCACTCAGAAATGCTTACAGAACACAATTGTATCATAAAAAGTTAGGTCCATAGTCAACTACCCATTCTTTACTAATGTGTAATTCCTACCATCAAAAGTGGCATAACTGATCAAAAAAGAACTGCATAAGCTAGTATTGAAACAGAACAGAGAAAAATATACCTTCAGAAAAATGAGAAAAACTGATGGAATAGGAGATGATTTTTTTCATAGTAACAATGAAAATTTAAGAAAAATAAATCATAAAAATTTTCAAAATAATTTGCAGAGGTCCAGCAATGGAGACGTCTCTTGGGGTGCCAAGGCAGAGTGTCCAAATGGAGTCCTGTCTCTCTGCTCTGGATTTGGCTCCCTGCTAACGTGCACTCTGAGAGGAAGTAGCCAGTGGATGGAGTACTTTGGTTTCTGAAATAGACTTCAGAGATCCAGAATGGATTCCAGATTTCTGAGTTCAGACTGGCCTAGCCCTGGTTTTTGTTAGCTTTTAAAAAATGAACCGATAGAAGCAAAAACACATGTTCTCATTCTCTCTCTCTCTCTAATAAACACATCTGAAGGAAAGAAATGTTATATAACTCTGCTGCTTCACCCGACACATCAAAAAAAAAAAAAAAAAAGACAAATCAGAAAATCAGGAAATGATTGCTAAAAAGAGCCAAGATAATATTAGATGAAGGAATATACATTTTTACTTTGTGATAATATTGATATCACAGGGAAAAGATGTCCCTACATGAACTTTATATCCTGCTGACAAAAGGAAATAACTTTGGCAGAAGGATTTTATGGTAGGTATAAGTTATGTGTATTCAGATCCACTTAAACTGTGCTATCTAATTAAATGTTCCCTGAAGATTTTTAAAAAGTATCATAGTAATAACATTTAGAACACTTTGTATTTGAGAATATATTAGTAATCCTAACCACATCAGTCAGCATTTTAATGTATGTCATTTTGTATTTTATTTAATTGAATATTTTCATTTGCCTAGTTGTGGCTTTATTTCTGTTCAGGTGCAGATTATTAATGTAGTTCTCTCACTAATTCATCAGGCTTGTTGTTCACCAGACATTCCTCTTACTGCTAGGTAAGATTTCTCTTTCTGAAGTTGGTGTGTATGTGCCACTGAGGGAGGGAGGTACCCTGCCTATATCTAGCAGTAATTCTATTAAAAATATACCTTCTACTTTTTGTGAGTCAAAAGTCTTACAATAATTCTATTTAAAAATATAGTGTAACCTATTTGCATCTCTGTCTGTTTTCGCCAGTGTGGACTGCTATAACAAAGCACCATAAGCTGAGTGGCTTGTACACCAGAAATATTGGTTTTTCACTGTACTGGAGGCTGAAAGTCTGAGATCAGCATGCCATACAGCCAGGTTTTGCTATGGGTCCTCATTTGGTTGTAGAATGTAATCTTCTTATTCCAGCCTCTAATAGTGAAGAAGGTGGCAATAATTGGGACCCAATTAGTAGGTTGTTCTTTCCATTCATGAAAGCTAAACATTCATGACCTAATGACACGCTAATACCTTGCCTCCTAATACCTCTCTGTTTTGGTTAATGGCGACATACGAATCTGTGCATGTGGGAAAGAACACATACAGATTCAGTGCACTGCTCTATGTATTGGTCTGTCACCAATGTAGAAAAACATTGAAAAATAAAAATCACACCCATGTTTCAGGTTTGCACAAATCTGTGCTTGATGCCAATACTGTTCCTTGGCCTTTGAAGCATTAGGTGTTATGAATACATTTAAAATATTGGTTGATTTTTATGGTCATGTGTGTATACTCATGTGTTTTCATAAAAAAATCAAGTACTAAAGGATTATTGTATTAATATTTTTGCATAGTATAACTCATAGCTATCTTTCAAACATTAAAATATTTTTCTTCCTTTATTTTTGAGATAACCTGTGTTTTAATTAATTAATTTTTCTTTTATTGGAAAGTCAGATATACAGAGAGGAGGAGAGACTAAGAGGAAGATCTTCCGTCTGCTGATTTATTCCCCAAGTGGTCACAATGGCCAGAGCTGAGCTGATCTGAAGCCAGGAGCCAGTAAGCTCTTTCTGATCTCTCATGTGGGTGCAGAGTCCCAAAGTTTTATGCTGTACTGCTTCCCCAGGCCACAAGCAGGGAGATGAATGGGAAGCAGGCAGCCGAGATTAGAACAAGCGACCATTTGGGCCTGGCGTAATAGTGTAGTGGTTAAAGTCCTCGCCTTGCAAGCGTCAGGATCCCAGAGGGTCGCTGGTTCTAATCCCGGCGGCCCCGTTCCCATCCAGCTCCCTGCTTGTGGCCTGGAAAGCAGTTGAGGACAGCCCAAAGCCTTGGGACCCTGCACCCATGTGGGACACCCACGTGGGAAGAGGATCCTGACTCCTTGCTTTGGATTGGCACAGCTCCAGCCCTTGCGCTCACTTGGGGAGTGAACCATCGGACGGAAGATCTTCTTCTGTGTCTCTCCTCTTTGTATATCTGCCTTCCTAATAAAAATAAATAAATCTTAAAAAAATGAAAGAACCAGCACCCATATGAGATCCCTGAAGTTACAAAGCGAGGGCTTCAGCTACTAGGCTACCACGCTAGGCCTGCAACAATAATTTCCTTAGAACTTTTTCAATATTCACTGAATTATTTCAATATCCTTTTTTTTTTTAGTTTTATTTATTTTTTTGTTGGAAAAGTAAAGTGACAGAAATAATGCTAGAGAAAAAGGGGATGATCTCTCATTCAGCTCCTTAACTCTCCAAATTCCTACAACAGCTATAGGACAGACATTATCTTATGCACGTTGATGTAAGGAATGAGCATCCCAAACAGTGGCTTAACTTGTTACATCACAATGCCCTGCCATATCATTGTTTTTGTTTTTTCAGAGAAGTTTTATTTGCAATGTGACTAGATGAGTAGGGAAGGAAGAGGGAAAGGAATGGTACCACTGGAGAGAATGCCATGAGGTGGGGTGACTTTTGAAAGGAGAGAGGGAGAAATACCCTTCATCATAAGGTTTTAGTGACATTATTCTCCTTCCAATAAACTCAAGACTTACTAGCGTTCCTTGCTCTCATATACTGGTTTAGACTTTTGAAAAAATCATCTTGGTTAACACAGTCCTCAGAAGGCCATCAATACAAACTGTAATGACTACCATGTGCACATTAATGTTCCGTAGTTGGTAATTCAAACTTACCAAATATCTAAAATAAATTATAAATACAATCAGTTTTTCTGTCCAGAATATTTTGATGTTGTATTATTAATTTTGAACATTTTGCCTAAGAATCTGAAGACCAAATTTCAACCTCACAAAGTGAATGAGCGTATCCGTTAAGTTGGGCAATGCTCCTGCTTTAGGACATGTATGTTCCATATGCTTTGCTCTGCTGCCCATAGGCAGGGACAATAGGATGTTAACATGCCTTATGGAGTGCTAAACGTTGTTTCAAAGAATCCCTTCTGCATTCTGCCATCAAACTATCACAACAAATGCAATTTTCAGTCCTGTTTTCCCCTTAGAAAATAATCTCTATGCTTAAGTAGATAACTTAAACTCCATTTCCTTAAAATCAATGCACTTCTTAGCCATTTCTCACCATGATTTTATTAGTTGTTTCATGTTCCTCTTTGAAAAATACCTCTGTAGCATAACTTGAGCAGAGAAGTTTCAGCAGTAAAGAGAAATTCGATCTTTGCTGAAGGAATGTAATTTAAGACTTGCAAAGGCCCAGCAGGCTCTTATCTCAGTAGGACACAAGCCTCAGCCTCAATCTCAGGGCACTGCCATGTTAACTCTTCGGTTATCTTGTTTGGGAACCATCAGATAAAATTGTCACTTGATTGTCATTTGATTTGTTGAGGTGGTTTTCTGCTAGTTCAAGAGCGTCTTTGGATTTTTCAAGATGTCCATTCTCCAATGGTGTGAAATGTTCTTATAGAGGTGCATCGTGGATAAGTAATCATCTAATATTTTCTTATTGAAAGGGTCAATAAATACTTTCATTTTCTTTAGAACTGAAAGGAAAGATGATAAAATATCTAGAAGAAAAGCAGTACTATTGTGTTGTATCTTTTTTTCCTTTTCTTGGCCAATTTCAGATCATTTTTAAGAAACAAGGAATCAATTCCTACAAAAAGGAAAGATTTCCTATATGGGATTATAGTAAAAGTAGTACACAAAGGAATGGTGAGCAAATCAGTAGTTTCCACATTCTTGCAGAGCAGAGGGAAGGAGAGCAGATAGGGAAAAAGGAGAGACAACAATCGATAATTATTCCACTATTGTGGACAATGGAAATGCTGTCTTTTTTTATTGTGAAGATGGTTATATTCCTGAGTAAGATCATTAGTATTCACTGACTTATACACTTGAAAAAAGATGAATTCGACCAAATATAAACATTACCTTAATAAGCAAAGGAAAAGGCTTTCAGAATTTACAGCTTATAATTATATATGATTCCAGCTGCGTAGGATTAAAAATATAGCAATGCAGGGGGAATCTTTAAAAGGATTTGATTGTGATATTTAGGCTGCCTTATGGATTCAAATTTCCAATTTGTACTTCATGGCTGCTTTTAGGTCAAAATCCACATTTATTCCACAAATGCATGTTTAAGTGCTGTTTGTTTATCAATGAGTATACTCAATTCAGGTATAGATAAATTGGACCATATTTTAAATTTGCTGCTGGAAGCAGCTACTTGAGGCCAGCGTTGTAGTTGAGGAAAGAGTTCACGAGGGCAATCAGTTAGATTTATTGAGCACACTGTGAGAGAGCAGAGGGAAGCATACCAGCTAAAAGCTGATACTGCTGCAACATGGACTGCAGCCTGAAAAGCATATTTGTGCCATCACTTGAGTTACCTAAAGCCCAATCAGAGTGCCAGATTTCAGTCCAATTCATCCATTTTTGATCCAGGTTCTTATTTATGTTTATCTCTGAGGTGGATGGTGATGGCTCATGTACATGAGTCATTGCTATTGACTAGGGAGTCTTAGAATCTATTTCACAGTTCTGACATTGACCATAGAGACCTGAATTCCACATCACAGCCTTTGGATTTAGCCTCACCAAGTCCTAGTTGTTGTGGTCACTTGAGAATGAACTAGTGGATGGAAGTTTTTCTCTCTCTCACACAGTCTGAATCTTTGAATGTGTATGCTTGTTAAATAAATTAGAAATGAATGAGTAAAAATTCAAGAACAGCCTTTTTTTTTTTTAAAAAAATACAGATTTATTTATTTATTTTTATTGGAAATACAGATTTACAGAGGAGAGACAGAAAGATCTTCTATGCATTGGTTTACTTCCCAAGTGGCCAAGGCTAGAGCTAAGCTCAAGCTGCGATGAAGCTGAGCCAGAGCTGAGCCAATCCAAAGCCAGAAGCAAGGAGCCTCTTCGTGGGCGCAGTGTTCCAAGTCTTTGGCCCATTCTCTACTGCTTTCCCAGCCACACACTGGGAGCTGGATGGGAAGTGGATCAGCCAGGACACAAACAGGTGCCCATATGGGATTCTAGCACTTGCAAGGAGAGGATTTAGTCACTGAGCCGTTGTGCCAGATCTGAAAGAGTCTTGAAAATTGTTTCCCTCTAAGTTGAAATTTAGAGACATGCAGTCATTGGCTTCATTAATCAGCACACTGAGTTGAGTAGGCATCTTTGTTGAAGGGAGAACAGTGTTGGGAAGCTCGTTTTTGTCCAAGTTGTTAAACTGTAAACAAAAAATGTAACAAAAAATTTGATGAATAAGCAAATATGGCAGAACAAAAAATACCATTTTAATTCTCTAAGAATTGTAGAGGCAAAAGAGGAAAAACATCAGCATTCTGCACTTAATTAGTCTCATCATAACTGTGAGCATGGATGCCCTCAAACAGAAAGTGTAGATTACAGATGATCCATCCAAAATGTTCAGCGCAAATTGTCAAATTAATTCTGTCTCCTTTAGTGTATTTGCTTTCATTTTGTTTTCACATTTTTAAATTATTGAAAAGAAACATGAAATTTATATTCCAAGGTAAGTGTAAGCAGACTGATTTCCACATTAGTAGCAACTGAATACATTTTTTTAACTGGCTACTCCTAATAGGCTAAAATTCTTATGCAGTGTTAATTTATAAGTCTCAATCTAACAGGTTAATCATAATATAAATATCTCTTTTTAAGCTTGAAAATATAAGGCTGAGATTCAAATGAAAATGACTAGTGGAAAAATGTGTACCCTTAAATACATTAAATTGGACACTCTAATTACAGAATCTGTTTTTCCAAGCCCGTTTGTTGTATACTATTTTGTGAATAATATTTTGTTTTTCTCAACAAAATATTTGTATGTATTATTTAAGCATAGCATAGTGCTGACATGTAGACTGTGTTATTATTTTCATAGTTTCTCTCTTAAAGTCAATTCATTTTTACTTGAAAGGAAGATATTACAGAAAGAAGGTGAGAGAGAGAGAGAGAGAGAGAGAGAGAGAATGAATCCACTGATTCACTCACCAAATGGCAACAATTGCTGGAGCTGAGGTGATCCAAAGCCAGGATTCAGGCATTTCCTCCAAATATCCCACTTTGATTCAGGGGCTAAAAGGCATTAGACAACCTCTGCTGCTTTCCCGAGTCATGAGCAGGGAGCTAGATTGTATATAGAACAGCCAGGACAAAAATGAGCTCACATGTGGGATGCTGTGTCACAGACAGGGCATTAGCTTGAAACATCAGTGTGCTGGTCTCAATTTTTATGATTTTAAATGAATAATTTGTGTCTCCTCAATATGCTTACACTTTTTGGACTATTTTCTTTTGATTAACTTAAGAGCAAAGAAACCAAGGCACATTCAAAGTTGGAAAGAAAGATGTCTTAATCACTGGTTCATTCACTAGATTGTAGTTAATTGGGATCAATACTAGAAGCCAGGGACTCGGTGCAAATCTCCCACATTGTGGCAGGGAAACAACTGCTTGGCCCAACACCTGCTGCCTCTCAGGGTAAGCCTTGGTAGGAAGCTGGAAAGAAGAATGGAGCCGGGCACTTACCACCTAGGCTGTACTTATTGCTGCTGAGCGCAATAACCAGGGCTGAGGGCTGTCTGGATTGGACAAGGGAGTAGCACCTGTTGGTATATGTGAGGGCTGGGTCTGGTGATGAGTTGAGCTGAGTTAAGGTGCAGCACCAATAGGTAGCATGAGAGCCAGATGGAATACAGGCCAGGCTGGGCTAAACTGTAGTAGAGACTGACAATTGTGAAAACTGTGGCTGGGGGTGGCCCTGGTAGGGGTTGCCAGGAGTTGCCCTGATTAAGCCACCACTGGTATGTGTGAGTGTCGCTGTCATGCAGTGATGGACTTGGTGCATGGACTCTGACTAATGGTCCAAGCTGAAGTTTATTAGTGGCATCAAACTTTATACACTGAGGGTCATATTGGATAAGGGAAGAAGTATTGAGCTTATCAACAAAACCCATCAACTGTTTCTATACTTTTGCTTGGAACTCCTTTTGTTTTGTATATTCCACCAAGTGTTCTCATTCACATGCTGTCCACTCAACTGTTCTCATACAAATGATATCCAATCATTTATACAAAAGGTATCTATTCGGCTGTTATTATACAAATATTCTCCAATAAATTGTAATCCTGTGCTCACTGACCTTCCAGGGTCATAATGTCCTTCTACACATGGGGACTGTTCTGTGGCAGGCTGGTTGGGCTGGGCTTTAGCACTTGTTAGTTCCCATGAGATACAGGGCTGTTGGGAACTGACCAAGTAGCTGTAGCCACCAGTATGTGTGTTGACTGATGCAGGTGACAGACCCAATGCGACCCTGCAGTGGCTAGTGCACAAAAGAGCCAAGTCTGAGGTTTCTTGGGAGACTCCTTGGCTAAGCCACCAGACTCAGACCCTGGCCACAGAGAAAATCACAGCACGTGTGGTCCAACTTTAGAGTCTATGTATTGGGATTGGGCCTTCTCAGTTGTTGATGCTTACATAGTGGACAGCATGTACAGAAGCACATTGGGGACATGAAGACCAGCTCATCTATGCCAGCAGGGGATGTCAACTACCTCATCAGAAGATGGAAAGCAGAGCAGGTTGGGCAATTGTCCTGGCCAAGTTTTGCGGCATGTTGCTGGATCTGTCAATGCACTAAGGTGAACCATGTCAATCAATAGACAAAGATTTTTTCATCCTTGTAGCGATGAAACCGACAGCTTCTCAGAGCTATGAAAATCATTCAAGTAACACCTTCAGGACTCTGTTGCACATGTTAGGGTTTCTAAGGCATGCTTAAATGATCATCCCCCATATAGTTTGACAGCAACAAGCTGCCCCCTTCCATTCCTTCCTTGTGGACGCAAGAGGAAAAAAAAAAACATGAAACGTTTCCCATCCACTTTCCTCCATATCTGACCCTTCCCACCCTAATCAAAGGCCTACATCAGCATTCATCTGTCTTAACTATGTAAACAATATTTTAGAAAATTATAAAACGAAAACTATTGTGACAGGCATGTGCCATAATGACTAGGATATCTTGGAATGTCATATCTGATAATGAGGGCCTGAATCCTGGCTCTGCTCCTGACACTATGTCCCTGTTAGCCACACAGCGGGAAGCAGCATATGATGGACCGAACAGTTGTTCTTCACCATTCCATTCGAAGACCTGGATTGAGCTATGGCACGTGACTCTGAGCTGGCTCAGCCTTGGCTATTGTGGACATTTAGGGAGTGAACCAGCAGAAGGGAGTTATCAGTCCATCTCTTCCTTCCAAGTAAATAAACACATTAAAAAAAAAAAAAGATTTGAACACCAGCAGTCTCAGTTTTGATGTCCCTAGAGGCAATTTAACTGCTACACAAATTGCCTACACATGTCTATATTTTAAGCATAAAAATAAACAACATGAAAATCATGTTCTTGGGCCCCACGTAGTAGCCTAGTGGTTAAAGTCTTTGCCATGCACACATGTGATCCCATATGGGCTTTGGTTTGTGTCCCAGCAACCCGACCTCCCATCCAGCTCCCTGTTTGTGGCCTGGGAAAGCAGTCGAGGGTGGCCCAAAGTCTTGGGACCCTGCACCCATGTGGGAGACCTGGAAGAAGCTCCAGCTCCTGGCTTAGGTCCGATTGTTCCGGCCATTTGGGGAGTAAATCATCCAACCAAAGATCTTCCTCTCTGTCTCATCCTCTCTGTGTATCTGGACTTTCCAATAAAAATAAATAAATCTTTAACAATGAAAGAAAATGATGTTCTATTTGCATGTGTGCTGAATTTCTTCAAATACTTAAAAAGTTTTTTGTCATAATATTTCTTTTGTTATTATACACATTACAATATTTTATGTTTTATTTATTTTTACTGGAAAGGTAGTTTTTAGAGAGAAGGAGAGAAAAACATGTTCCATCCACTAGTTCATTGCTCAGTGGCCACAACAGCTTGGACTGAACTGATTTGAACCCAGGAGCTTTCTCCTGTTTTCCCACACAGTTGCAGGGCTCTTAGGCTTTGAAGGATCTTCCACTTCAAAAGCAGGGATCTGTATGGGAAATGGTGTAGCCAAGATATGAACCAGCACTCATATGGAATCTCAACACTTGCAAGGCAAGGATTTAGCCACTGAGCCATTGTTACAGGCCCTACACATTAAAGCTATTTGTCAAAATTTTACTACAAGTTTTCTGTATTCAATCTAATCAGAGACCATTAAAAGAAGCACAAGATAAGTAAAAGTTTATGTTTGAAAGAGAGAAAATGCAGGAGGAGAGAGTGAGAGAATATCTTTCTCCTGGTAATTCACTCCCCAAGTGTCTGTAGTGGTAAGGAATGGGCCAGATCAAAACCAGAAAGCTGGAAATCCATCTGGGTTTCTCCCTTGGGTGACAAGTGACAGAGGACTTAGCTTATCAACTGATAACTTCCCAGTCACATTACTAGGGAGCTACATTAAAAATGAAACAGCCAGGACTCTGACCAGTACCTGACATGGGATGACAGTTTTGCAAGCAAGCACTAGAATAATAGATAAGACGAAAAATATCTTCAGGAATGTAACCCCTTCGTAATAACCATCGTGATTGCTACTTTATCTATCTAGGCCACAAAACCATGTCTTCCCTTCCTCATGTGTCCTCTGTTCTATTGCTGAGAGTTCCCCAGTAGCTGAATCTAGAGCCTATAATCGGCACAGATGATTTAGAAAGCAGCATGTCAAGTGTATTTAATACCAAGCTGGTTATTAGGACAGAAATTTTACCAATCATACTGTAGGTGAG
This sequence comes from Ochotona princeps, assembly GCF_030435755.1. Classification (NCBI taxonomy): domain Eukaryota; kingdom Metazoa; phylum Chordata; class Mammalia; order Lagomorpha; family Ochotonidae; genus Ochotona; species Ochotona princeps. The sequence goes on along the minus strand of NC_080846.1, from coordinate 37,661,089 downwards.
AGCTGGTAAATCAGTAATGGACTCAGACACACGAATCTGTTATTCCAGGCCCTTGGTTTTGGCCTGGTCCACCAATTGCTATGGAAGAAAATTTGAAAGCTGAACCAGTAGATTAAAAAATCCTTCTTCTCCTTCTCTTTCTTCTCTCTCTCTCTCCCTCTCCCTCCCTTTCTCCCTGCCTCTCTGGCACTATCTCTTCCTTTTAAATAAATAAATCTGAAAAAAGAAAATCCGCTGTTTTTGTTTCTACCATTCAAGATAAAAATGTAATAGGAAAAAAGTTTTATTCCAACATACACATTCTACATACACAATTGTATAAAATACTAGTGAATTATAGTCTAGCAATGCCTTATTATGTGAATAGCAAAGTTTGCTACTTTTGAGAAATACCACAGTGGGAATCAAATAAAATTGCATTACTATTTTGAGCAAGAAAGTGTATTTCTAGAAATGCAAATCAATAGCTATATTCATAACTATGTAAAATGTTGTAGCTCATTGTGTCTAATTCCTGCTGATCAGCTGAATGTATTTTTAAGGGAAACAATATCATTTTAATTAAAAATAAGGCAGCTAATTGGAACATCTTAAAATAGTAGTGACGCTTAGGCATTACGACTTGAAGTATGATGATAGTTACAAAACTTACATTGACATTCCCCAAAATAAATATCCCTTATGTAGCAAAATAATGAGATTCCTATTAAATGATCTTCAGAATATACAAATGTTGTATATAATAAATAATAATATAATATAATAAATTTGCATATAATAAATTTAGTTGTCCAGCATGAAAGTTACTGATGCAGAGTTAAACTAAATGTTCCTAGCAATAAAAACCACTAGAAGGTGAGAGATAACAGGAAGTTTCTCTAAAAACTGTTCAAACCCTGTTCAGGTTATTCTCTGTATGACCACAATTTAACCAACCTCAACTAGAGGTCTCCCGTAGACCATTAGTGCTTACATCAATACAAATTTTGCTAGCTAACATTTTTCTCTCTGACAGTTTCATATTCAAAATTGTATTTGCATGGCTCTCTACCTGTATAATTTTATGATAATATTTTAAATGCAGTGACTATGATGTTCACCCAAAAGAGTCATCAATGGTCCTAATACATTTAACACATTTAAAACATCAATATTGGGGCTGGCACAATGGCTCAAATGGTTAGTCCTCACCTGCAAGCATTAATATCCCATATGGACACCAGTTAGTGTCCTAGCTGCTGCATTTCCAGTACAGTTCCCTCCTTGTGGCCTAGGAAAGCAGTGGAAGATGGCCCAAGTTCATACTACTCTGTTGGCTACTCGTTGGAAACATCAAGTCAACACAGAAATTATATAATAAATTTTAGACCTTTTGGCCTGGTAAATATATATCATCAAACACAGGTACTTCTAAAAACTACTTTATGGTACCAACTGTGTGGAACAGCAGGTTAAAGTCCTTGCTTATGACTCCACTGTGCCATATTGGAGAACCAACTGCTCCACTTCTGTGCATGCCTCCTGCTAATGCTCCTGGCAAGGAACAGAGGCGTTCCCAAATGTTTGGATCTCTGTTAAACCTGGGTGAGACCAAGACAGAGTTTATGACTTCTGGTTTTGGTCTGGCCACGACATTGCTGTTATTGTCATTTAAGAAGTGAACTGCTGAATAAAAAAAAAAATCTGTCCCCTGTTCTCTTTTCACCTGCCTGCCTTCCAAATAAACAGGCAAACACACGAAAGAAATCTCGTCACATTTTGTCACATTTTACCTCTGTAGAAAGTCCTCTGAATTCATCATTGTTTTGCTGTTTCTCAAAGGGATATGGCATCTTCTATTTTAGCAATTTGCCTATTAAACAAACCCTTTATTCCATATATATTTATACAATTCTAAGAATATATAGATACTCCCCTTTTTATCCCCCTCCCTCCTTTTCTGTGTGACCTAGTTTCATGATGAATTCATGTTCCTAGTAAAATTTTAAAAGCTTAATCAACTGAAATTAGAGAATTAGAAAGTTTAATCTTGGTATAAAGAGTTGGACTCATCCCGAGTCTACTCTATCAGAGACCCTATGTGTAAGTTTTAGACATGAAGATGTCTATGATAGCTATAGGGTTTTATCCTGAGAATTTACATATAGTGTTCAGGAACAATATATGAAGCTAGAATTCTATATTTGTGGAAAGCTAAATATAATATCCCACAAATAATTGTTGATGTAGGACAGATGCAGTTTTTTGTTGTGTGGACAAAGCTAGTTAAAATAATATATTTGGTCTCTCTTTGAATTTAACTGCTAACCTAAAAGCACTGTCTAATAAGCAATGATAGGTAATAGATATTTGTTGGCCTGTCATGTTACACCAAAGGCCTGGTTTGATTTTGTGAATAGTTAACAACTTTAGATCTTTAACTTTCTTTAATGACATAATTTACATAGGGTACCAATTGTATTCATGAGACTTTTGATTTGTATTTTCATATTCTGTGTAAATTTTCACATTTTTAGAAATGGTCATAAAGTATTGCAGACTATCAGAATTTGATTCTATTTTGTTTCTTCCTTAAAAGTTGAGTTTAGTCTGGAGCTTGCAGTGTTGTGGTTGGCATGGTGGGTTAAGCCACCATTGTGACACCACATCCCAGATTGTAGTGTCAGTTCAAATCCCAGCTATCCTGGTCAATATCTAGTTTCCAGGTTATATACCTGGAAGAGGAGAGGATCCCACCTTAGGGCCTGTATTCTCGTCAGTCCTGGCTACTGTGCCTGTTGGGAAGTGAAAGACAGACATTCCCCTGACCTTCTGTGTTGCTGTGTTTCTTCCCTTTCTGACATCCTGACTTTCCAAAAGCTGCTTTAAAATTATTGTGCTCAGTAAAATAAGCTATCCCACAAAATACAATTATCAACTATTTGAACTGTCGTCACTAAGACACAGAGTACAAGATAAGTGATTAATTAGTGAGATTGACCTATTGAGATTTACTTCTTATACAGTCTTTGTCTATACTCTTGAAAACTAGTAGTCTTTTTTTTCCTACTTGCTATGTCTTGAGATCTTTACCTAACAGAGTGTTAATCCTGTAACTGCAAAATGAAATGGGAGTATACTATGGTAAAAATCAGTGAAAGAAAATAGATAAGGGACCTGTCGCAGTGGCCTAGCAGCTAAATTCCTCACCTTGAAAGCACCAGGATCCCATATGGGCTCCGGTTCTAGTCCCAGCAGCCTTGCTTCCCATCCAGCTCCCTGCTTGTGGCCTGGGAAAGCAGTTGAGGACGGCCTAAAGCTTTGGGACCCTGCACCCACGTGGGAGACCTGGAGGAAGTTCGTGGATCCTGGCTTCATATCTGCACAGCTCCAGCCGTTGCGGTCTCTTGGGGAGTGAATCAATGGACGGAAGATCTTTCTCTCTGTCTCTCCTCCTATCTGTATATCTGACTTTGCGATAAAAATAAAATAAATCTTAAAAAAAAAAGGAAACAAGAAGAAATAAGGAAGGAGAAAATAGGTGAGGAATGTGGGCAGCAAGGAGGGCAAAGTGGGAAGTATCACTATGCCCCAAAACTTGTATTGTGAAACACGAAGCTTGTTCAATTTAAATAGAATTTTAACAAAATTAATACATGCTGACAGCTTATAATTGTATATATTTAAGTGGCACACAGTGAACTGATACCTCCATTCATTCAAATAACTATCAGTTTTTTTTTTAATTAATCTGATCAGTTTGGAAATGTGTAATATAAAGGAGTTTTAAAAGTTTCATGGTACATGTTAATTTTTGTAAAATAATTATTTTAATGGAAAATCAGGTTGAGAGAGAGAGAGAGAGAGAGGCTGTTCATCCACAAGTCCAAATCTCAAGATGATCTCAATAGCTAAGATAGAGCCAGGCTGAATCTAGGAGCCAAGAACTTTATCCAGATCTCTTATGTAGTGCAGGTGGCCAACGACTTGGGCCGCATCCCACTGCTTTCTCGGGCTCATTACCAAAGAGTTGGAATAGAAGTGGAGCAGCTTTGAATCTGGCATAGTGGCTCAGCAGGATAAATCTGCCCCTGTTAGTGCCAGCATCCCATATGGGCAGCAGTTCTAGTCTCTGCTAGCTGATCCAGGTCCAACCTTGTGACCTGGGAAAGCAGCAGAGGATGGATCAAATTCTTAGGCCTCTGCACACATATGGGAGACTTGTAAGAGGCTCCTGGCTGCCAGTTTCAGATTGATTCAGCTCTGGCCATTGCGACTGTATGGGGAGTGAACCAACAGGCGGAAGGACTGTCTCTTCTTCCCTCTGTGAATCTGCCTTTCAGACAAAAACGAAACAAGTGTAGCAGCCAGGACAGAAATTAGTGGTCATATGGGATGCTGGGGCTACAGGCAATGGTTTTACCTGCTGTGTCATAACTGAACCCCTTATGTTATCTTTTAATTCCAGTTTTTCATTCATTCTTTGAAGTGACTTCCTATACTATTGCTAGCAATATTCACCTCATCAAGCAATAAATTTCCAAAAAAAATCCTGCAATCTGAAATTTTATACTCTTTAACACCCCACTTCTTTGTAGCTTTCCCACTCCCTGTAATGAACATTATACTCTCTGCTTCTCTGAATTTCCACGTGCAGATAACAACAACATGTGACATATCTATCTTTGTAGGCATGACTTTTTCCATTTAACATAAAGTTTTCCAGCTTGATCTAATGTTGTTCAGACAGAATTTCCTTCTTTTTAAAGGCCAAATAGTAATTCAATTCATGTGCAGAAAATTTTCTTTATACATTTACCTGTTGATGGCCAGTTGGGTTAACCTGTAATCAGGCTACTGTGAACAGTGTTAACATGAACATAGGAATGCAGACAGCTCTTTGAGTTACTGATTTCAAAGATATCAAGCTGTATAATGGTCAGTGAAATTGGTGTTGAAATTTCATTTGAGCAATAGGATTTTCTTGCCATTTTCAACCACCTTTAATTGCTATTTCAGGAAAGGATATCTTGCAGTTATTTAAAATTTGTGAACACTGATTATTGAAGTCTCAAAAGTGGGTTTACAGTGTTTTACCTCTTGAAAGTTATTTCTGTCTGTCTGTACAATCAGAACATGCGAGCTTTAGAATGTGGTGAACAAAAAGGCAGTAATGGCATTTAGTTAAACTGTAATGCACACTATATATTGTTGATACATTGCCTTCAATCTCATTAGAAGTCACTGTTTTCAGTTAAAGAAGAATTATTTTTAAATTGTCTTTTAAAATATTCAAATATAATGGCTTATTATTTTAGATTTAGGATTAATAAATGATTATTACTAATTTTGTAATTACATAATAGAAAATCAGGTTAAAAGGAAAAAAATTTGATTATTTAATAAGTGTTTTTAAGTTTAAAAATTTACCAGTGTGAATGTTCACAATCGTGCATTATAGGTCAGCTGCTTTCTTCTTCCTTACCTGCATCACAATGCTCCATTCCATAATAGTATTTGCATTCTCCTGTTGAACTATGCTAGCCCATTTTGGAGTGACTGCTTTGGGTAAGATAATACAGTTAAGGTATAGTTCTATGGTGTGCAGGGCTTTAATTATAGTAATCACACACACTAGGAGGGGGATAGGAGTAAAGTAAAAGGAAATTGTCTAAATTGCCCATTAGCTCTCAAACAAATGAAGCTATTTAAATCTAGAGAATATTCTTTCTTTTGTAGAAAAAGCCAGAATTCTGAGTCTGAATGACCAGGGTTACATTTGCATCCTAACATTTTTCAATTGTGAGACTCCAGGAGAGCTACTCAAGATTTCTGATCCATAATTTACTCAATAGGAAAATGAAGATGACAAAAATGAAATACTGTTATTCTGAAATATAATGAAATGACATCTGTGCTCCTTATACTCTGGAACCAGGCTCATTTTCACATATTTTTCTGTAGTATAATTTGTACAATCTCTTTCACTTCATAATTATCATCTACATGTCACAGAATTAAATCTTCAAAACTTGTATCTCTCAGGATTTTAAACCAGTTAAATGCTCTCCTTTCATAAAAATTGAAATGAATGCATGCCAGAGATACCATTTAATTCGCTTATTAATTACAACATTTTAAAGTTAGTACATAGATATATGTTTGCAAAGAAAGAATCTTGATTGAATTTGAGCTGTAATGCTGCAACAAGGTGGAGGAACCCACCAGGGGGGAAGGGCGTGGGCAGGGTGGGGGGATTCCCAGAGCCTATGAAACTGTCACATAATGCAAAATAATTAATAAAAAAATAAAATAAAATTAGTCCATAGAGCGTATGAGAAGATTGCTGTAGTCTTGTCATTGTACATGTGTGTTTGTGCACATATGTATGTATTTGTCTACCAAAGTTTTTATGTATCTGTAATAGATATAAATATGCATATCAGTACAGAAACGCTAATACAAAATTTCTGAATTAGAAAACAGCACATTACGCACAGTGCTGTGGTGTTGCGAGTAAAGCCATCTTCTTCTGTATCAGCATCCCATGTGGATGCTGGTTTGAATCCTGGCTTTTCCACTTTTGATCCGACTTCAGGTTCATGTGCCTGGGAAGTATGACCCAAGCGGTTGGATCCCTATGCCTGTGTGGGAGACCTCAAAGAAGCTCCTGGCTTCAGAACACCCAACTCTAGCTGATGTGGCCATTTGGGGAATAAGACAGCAAATGGAAGACCTAAGTTTCTCTGTAACTTGCCTTACAAATAAATAATCTTTAAAAAAAACAGGAAACAAAACACATTAATATCTCATTGGGTAATACACTGTAACCCTTTTTTTCTACTCTTTCCAAAAGAAATTATACTTGTATACACTCCGTAATAGCAACAACAAACCTGTAAGCTAACTAGTGCTCCTTTGGAATTGAAAAGTGGCCTGGTGAATATAAAGTCAAGTCTAGTATTTCATTGAATGAACACCCGATTTTTGTTGTTGCTGTTGTTTAAATCTAAAACAATTTTTCTTACATCCCCTTCATCAGATGTGTCTCTCTATATAAAATCATGCATATGCACACATATCGTCCATGCATATATACATACATAATTTTGTATAGACACATTAGTATATAGATTTTACCCTGTTGATATTTTCAGTTGGTTTTCTAGCAATGCCATCAATGTCAATCCATATGAAATGCGAACATACACTCGCTGCATCCTAGGCTTCAACATCAATAAGTAATACCACCATTTTTCCATACTTCAAATCCCAAATCTAACTATCATTCTTTTTCTAAAACATTTTATTGAAACATACTGTATGTGGCATGAGACATATGTAAATATGTAGATATATGAGTTTCTAGCATTTGATCATACTCATCATCAGCACCCTAAATGAGAACGAAACATTCTCAGTGTCCCAAGAGTCCTGATTGGTCCCTCCCTCTCCATTTCTTTAACTGTGAAATAAAATTATAGTATTATTTTCCTGGTATGATTCAGTGGACCACGGTTTATAACTGAATGCCAAATTGTGTAGTAGCCACACTATATTTAGTTTTATGGTTTACAAAAAGCAGATCTATTTATTTATGTATTTATTTGTTTATTTAATTCTATACCTGAGTTATGAAGTATCGGAGAGAGAGAAAGAGAGTTTTCATCTGCTGGTGCATTTCCCAAGTGGCTGTGGAGCCAGGAGCTTCATCCAGATTTTCCACATAGATGCAGGGGCCCTAATACTTGGGACATCTTCCACTGCTTTCCCAGGTGCATTAGCAAGGGAGTCGGATATGAAGGGGAGCAACAAGTACTTAAACCAGCTTCCATACTACATGCCTGCATCTCAGGTGACAGGTTAATTAGTTTGCCACAGCACAGCTCTTCCCCCTCTCCAACCCCCAATGTTTATACATCATATATTGACTACCATAAACAAGACAAAAATGACATGTGTCCTTTGTTGTTTGGTTTTTGTCTCTTGGTGTTTGACATGTGTGTTTTGGTGTTTGGTGTTTGCAACATTTTCTCCAATTTTCCGATTGTATCTTTTTTTTTCAAATATCAGGAATATATTCTATTTTATGGCTGAATAGAATTTTTCATTTTTCTTGAGCTTTGACAAGTTTCTTTCCTTTATGTCTACATACAACAATATCAGGTTTTATTTTCTATAAATCATAGAACAAATACATACATTTTATGTGATGTCCCCCTTCTATTCTAGGAATTTATTACCTTTTATCAGTATTGTTGCTCTATTTATCAAACAAGATAGGCCCAATGCTTCTAAGCTTTATTCCTTATTATCTTTTTCCAATACACATGCCAATACATCATCCATTGTAATCTGATACAAATGATTACATTGCAACAGTGCTGTATGATCTAACTCTGACCTAACTTGCATTGTTCATGGCTTACTATTCTCTACCACATTCTCACTATATTTTGTTGACCATGATTTCTGTTTCCTGAATTCTTGAAATTCTTTGAGTACTTGATTTGTTCTTTGATAAAGCATCATCTTATATTCCTTAGATTTTTGCTGATACATCACCTCTTAACAGGTTCTGTCTTGACTACTCAGTGCAAATATTCACTCTCATTTATCTTTTATATGCCACTCTACTTATTTTCTTCAAAATGCAAAACAACACTTATAGTGTTCAGTTCTGTTAACTGGTCTGGTCCTGTAACCACTAAAATATAAACTGCATGAGAATAGTTTACTTTTTGATTCAGCACAGTGCACAGGTTCCAAAACAGGGATACCTGAAAAGCTCTTAGCACACAGACATACTAAGAATGCATAGTACAGATGAAGTATTAAATGTGCTAAGTTCCCAGTGAAAGAGAATTTCTTATTCAGAAAATGGTTGCCGTATTAAACCCAAAAGTAAGTTGCTTATTTATTGCTTTGTCTTACTGTAACCAAAATTGTATTACATTTAAATTTATAGCTAAAAATTGTAGTCACTTCCTGTGTAGCTGGTTCATGGAGCACTGATTGCCAGCTTGACTTATTATGGTAAGACAGAAGACTCCAACACATGACATGTTGTATAAAGTGGATTACCATTTACAGAACAAGGCTCAAGCCCATCTACTATATGCCCTGTGGCAGCAAACGAGGGACCATGTCAGGAGTCACGTGATGCACTGAGCTGGAGTACAAAAAGGCATCCTCCATACTGATTTCCATAGAGGCTGTACCAGCCTGCAGCCCCACCAGCAGTGGAGTAGGGATCCCTTTTCCCCGCAACCTCGCCAACAAGTGTTGTTGGTGCTTTTATTCATGTGGGCCAGTCTTACTGGCGTTAGGTGGTACCTCATTGATGTTTTAATTTGGATTTCCCTTATTGCCAGGGAACTTGAGCATTTTTTCATATGTTTATTTGCCATTTGGGTTTGTTCCTTTGTGAAGTGTTTGCCCATTTCCCGTGCCCATTTCTTGAGTGGCTTGTTTGTTTTGACATTTTGGTTGTTTTGTAATTCAACATACCGTATGATCCAGCAATAGCACTCCTAGGAATATATCCAGAACAATTGTTTTATGAGAAACCAACATGCACTCCTATGCTCATAGCAGCACAATCAGTAATTGCAAAAACATGGAAGCAACCAAAATGCCCATCAACAGAGGATTGGATAAGAAAGCTATGGTTCATCTACTCCATGGAATACTACTCAGCTATTAAAAAAAACAAAATGCAGTTCTTTGTGGCCAAATGGGCCAAACTGGAAACCATAATGCTAAGGGAAATGAGCCAATCACAAAAGGTTAAATACCACATGTTTGCCTTAATTTAAGATGATATGATGTTATGTATAACATGTTATGTTTTGACTGTTATATGTTGTGTATAAACTAAATTGAAGTATAGGTGAGGTGGTCACAGAAGGTGGCTGGGAACTCGCATTTACTTTCAACATGTTGGTTACTCATTACTATGTCAATTAATTCCATAATGATGTAAATTTTTGCTGATGGTATGTTGGAGCTTTCAATTGACTGGGATAATACTCTGCTGGCTCTGTCTTCAGACCAGAGAGGGTATACCTAAGAAGACGTTGAACTTGACTGGACAATAAGATGCTGGACTCTATGTTTGGTGTATGCTTGCAATGGGGGAATCTCAACTGAACTTGAGCTGTGGTTATGCAACAAGGTGGAGGAATCCACCATGGTGGGAGGGTTTGGGGAGGGGTGGGGAGAACCCAAGTATCTATGTAACTGTGTCACATAATACAATGTAATTAATGAAGTTAAATAATAATAATAATAAAAAAAGGCATCCTCTTTAGGGGGATGGAAAGCTCAGCTTATAACAACCAATTTCCCACTTCTCCCCAAATCTCTCATTGCTGGCACTTCTGTAGTCTTTCTGAGAACTGTAGGTGAAAAAGAATGGAGAATTGGTTTGGTTCCAGGTCACCCTATGAACTGTCTTACAGTTTCTCATAAACCCTGTGATGATAGAGTTTGAATTTGCTCAACAAAAATTCAACAACAAACTGAGACTACCTTATGGTGGTAAATGCATTTTGCTTGAAGATGAATCCCTAAAAGTTGCTTTTTTTTGTTTTCACTAAGCTTTGGATGGTAGTTATTCCACATCACTAAAAGATTTGTCTGTACAATGTGAAAATCTGTTTTCTGCTATAAAGTTTATGGTCACAGAAACACAAAATGCTCAAAATGAAAACAGAGTATGTGGCAGCTTTGGCAGTTTAGAAATGATTTTTAGAGTTAAATGTTTTGTGACTCGTAACAATATGTGAAATGAAATGTAAACAGACTCTTCAGAGAATTCAATACCAGGTCAATTTTTTTAGATTAAGACTTATATAATTTACTTTGAGTAAAGTTTGTTAAATATTTTACTTTGTTCTGCTCTCCCAATGTGTTCTCACACGTGATTTTGAAAGTAGATTATACCACCACCCCACACAGTAGTCTTGGCATAGAAACATTCAAGAGATTCCCTCTGGAAATAAAGCTAGCCCAAGAAGACTCACATACTAATCCCTTTTGGAAGCCTCTTCACATATACTTTTAATATAATGCTTTTCCAGGCTTCTAGATATTCCTTATCCCAGTAAAATTGACAGCCTAAAACTAAGCATTACAAGCTAGCTCTTTGGAGATAATCTGAGAATGCCTGAACTGTTCTACGTGATAAGGGTATTTGTATATGCCTGAGGTCTGGGACCATGCTTTACCAGTTGACCAAATAAGTACATGCTAATGTGATTATGATGAAGGCATGTTTTGCTCTGAAAGAGGCTAGGCTGGAGCAGAGGTCCATTGCACTGGCATTAAGGTCAGTTGCACTGAAGTGTGTATTTGCATTACTGATCCTGATTAAAACTGGATTGCAAGGCTGGGATAAGCTCCCTTGGTGAGCAGCACTTTGTACATGTTTTCACACATCACTGCAGGGACAATTAAAGTGCATCTACCTGAGAATTCAGGGGGAGAATTTCCCTGGAAAGCTTCCATTTGACTTCTCCTGTATTTCATTCTATATGCCTTATAGCCCTTGCTCTTTTGTTTTAAAATTCATTATGTTTTATGTATGCATGTATCTATCCATTTCAAAGACAGAGCTGCAGAAAGAGAGACGGAGGAGGGAGAGAGGATGAGGAAACAGGGAGAGAGAGAAAGATCTTCAATTTCTGATTCATGTCCCAGAATGACCACAATAGCTAGATATGGACAAGGCTAATGTCAGGAGCCAGGAACTGCATTCTATAGCCATATTCTGCCTCCTAGATCAGCATTTGGGATGGTGGTTCCACAACACCAGCCCCACCTTTCCTTTTTAAAATACAGAAATAAACCTTAAGTGAGAAGAACTCCAGGTCTTACAAAACCTTGTAAGTGTTACGAATTATATCATTTATTAGATACCTGCACAGATGTATTGGAATGAATATCTACTAATAACATAGGCTAACTCAAGATAGAAATTTGAATTTTCAGTTTAACTTGCTATTCAAAAAACTCTGGATTTACATTTTATTGAGAATAATAGTAGTTCTTCACAATTTCTTCTTTGGAGATAAAAGTGATGCTGATCTTCTAAGTAATTACAAGTCATTTCTGCATGAATGTAATGTGGTTTGAGACCTAAGTTCACAAATGAGTTGTTAGATATTATGCCACAGAGGGAGGATTTCTACTTCAGCTCATTTCTTTATATTTTTCCTTCCCAGCTTAAGTTAGAAATGAAATAGAAATTTTTGTGCATTTTTATCATATATATTGTATGAAATGTACACCTTGAGGTATTGGAGTTGAAACCTGTAACAATGAAATCATTACAAAAAAGAATGACCTAAGGGCACAGACTTCAGCCCAGCTGTCTGATTGTTGTGCCTAAATTCAAGTCCAAGTTCTGCCCCAGACTATAGGAGGAAGCGGATGATGTCTCAAGAATAAGATAAGGTTTCCAGTCACAGGTATTGTCTGGGGGTGGTCCATGTCCCAGCTATGGCGAACATGTAGAAAGTGAGACTGTGAGAGAGAATGCACTCCCTCTCTTTGTGTAAGCGTACATGTTTGTCTTTTGTCACTCCACTAAATATAAACAACACTTATATTAATATAATAATATATTTATTCATTCTTTGTATATTTAAGTATAAATATTGTATGCATTGCATATTACAATGTATAATATGCATGATAATATTTAACATATAGTAATAAAAGTAATATATTATATTACAAGAATAAATAATAAAATAAGCAGGCAAACAAATAAATAATAAATGGATTTTTTTAAAGGAGTGATATAAGACATGGCTGATTTTGGAATATGAAATATTGAAGGTAAACTTTAGTTACATAACTTAAAGCATATAATTTTCTTGTTTTTACTGATGTTTAACACATCCATAATGCACAGGTAGTAATACAATAATCCTAACATGAGGATTTATAAGCAAGATCAGTTATTTTCATATGGAAATACAATTAAATATGTGAACAGCAGTAATATTAATATTAAATATTGACATGCTGTTATCATTATGGATTGTGAGAATATTTTCTTTATCATTATTATTGTTTTGTTTTATGACACAGTTTAATAGGCACTGAGGTCTTCCCTCCCATTCCCAACTTCCCTCCCTTTCCCAACTCATCTCCCTCCAGTTTTACAATGGGTATCTTTCGTGAACTTTCGCAAGTCCATCATGCTGCCACTGAGGTATCTCCTAACAACAAAACTGTTGAATTTATCTGGACAATAAGATGCTGGAGTCTGCCATGATAGAATTATGACTGGTTATGAGCTGTACTACTATAATAATATGGAGGAAATCAATATGGGGGAGGGCTTGGGAGAATCCCAGAGACTATGGAACTGTGTCATAAAATGAAATAATAATGATAATAATAATAGTAGTAAAACAATGTAGACATGGACAATGTCAGAGAGTCCAACATCCACCTGTCAGGACATTATCAGCCATTTTATTGTGAGTCCTTCCTTGTACTGCATGCATGGAGACATACTTCTCTCTATTTCCACCTATGAACATACTAATTTCCACTACACTTTCATTATGCATCCCTTTAAATACAGAGCAAGTGTACACAGTCCACCATGGAGAGAAAAACATAGTGAAACTTCATCCATATGTAACATGTAACAAAGGTATCAATGTGAAGTTAGGGTGGTGAAAGAGTGTCAAGAATCTTCATTTAGGAGTGGATGCCAGCGTGTGTCCCATGTGGCACCAATGGAGTGCAGTAAGGGCTAGAGGTTGAGTGCTAACATGGCCAGGGGAAGCTTTGCACAACATCTCAGGGAATGGCTCCTTCCCATTTCAGTTTACACTAAAATGATGTCAAATCTAAGGATTTTACCTATGAATTATATCTTATTGCGCCTCCTAGTTATTTGTGCTCTTTATAATAAGACCTTGCAATGTAACCCATTAATCAATCATCCATAAGAGACTGATTGCTTGTAATCATCTGAGATTGTTAATGTCCCTTTTATCACTGTTATTGCTACTGCCCATAAGTAACTATGATCTAGTCCTTGTGAGAATATTTTCAAGATAATCATTGAAGCTTTAAAATTAGATCATGTATTAACTTTAGCATAAAAAATCCATTGCTTATTTTTGTAATGTGTAAGAAAATTTGCAGTCTGCACTAGAATTAAGAGAGATAAAAAGGTCATGTGTCGTAGATACTCTCTCTTATATATCAGAGCTCAACTTTATTTTTCTATAATTTTCATAAAATGAAAATGAGGGTAGGACTCAGCTTGAGGAGAGATAAAAAAATCAAACATAAATTTTATTCAGATATGATGATTTGCATTCAAAGTGATCAGGCTACAGGCTTATCTCATTACAAGCTCGAGGCTGTGTTTCATCATGTCTCAGTTGCCATTAAGTTTAATAATACGACTGCCTGTATTGTATGTTAAAGATGTGTGTCTGTTTTACAATTCTGTATGATGGTGAAGTGGAAGTGAATATTTATGACTTTGCCATTAGCACTCTCAATTTTATGCCATATAGCAAAAATAATTGCTAATAGTGCCTTAGTTGCATTGTTTTAGGGAATGTGCCCTCCTCTTTCTGTTAAGTTGTGGGAAAGTTAGTAATATGTAGATTTTCTGAAGTGCAATAATTGGCATGTGAAAACTTGCACAGACATATAATTGCACCCTGAATTAAAACACAGTAGGCTCACTGAGTCTCTGGCAGGGTCAATTAGTCCCATACCCTTTTCATTGGAAATGGAGTGGCCAGTCCTGCTGATTTTAAACAGTTACATGGGCACTGATTTGCATTTGAAATTTGTTCCAAGAAATTATCATAAGAGCACAAATTTTAAATACCAAGGAATATTTGCAAGGAGTCATTTAAAAATGGACCCTTTAATTAGTCATTCATGTTATTATTCTTTTCAAAGTTAGAAGTTCCACATGAAATGCTTCCAAGTGGATTTTATAGGAATTAGTCACATATACATATATATATGTATACACACACACACATATATATATACAGTAATATATATATATATATATATATATATATATATATATATATATATATATATAGTTGTTGTTGTTTTGGGTCCTCAAAATGTCCTCTATCCTTTGTTTTCCTCTTATGTGGTGGAGTAAATATTTTGTTTTTAAATAAAATTGAAATCAAGAAATATGAGAGAGAAGAGAGGGCATTGTATTATTTTGTGTGCATTACATTGTCCAAATAATGTACCCCCTGTCTATAGATTACGATCTAGGCTTGTCATCTTCCTAAATTAGTAATATTGTTATAATCATAAGTAATTATGCTAAGAGTGTCTAGAGCTCAAATATGGAAATTTTCACTCAGTATGAATGATCTCTGTATTTTCCCCTTCTGCAGTGATTAATGACACATTTGCAATTTCTCTGCCTTTAAAGGAATGGATCCAGGTTTTCTTTTGTCAACATCTTTGGTCCACTGTTTCAAATGAGGGTCATCTTTGGTATGAACATTGTAGTACTTAAAACATTTATTTTATAGACTTCTGTTATTTTGCTTCTTTCTTCTAACACCACCTCATCAATTTTAGGCATCTCAATATCTATGTTCACCTTTCCAATATGGGTATAAAAGAGCCATTTGTTTTCAACCATTGTACTTGCAAACAAATAAATCTCTCTCTGTCTCTCTCTTTCTCTCTCTCTCTCTCTCACACACACACACACATCGCATGTATTGTACCAGTGTCAAGGTGCTATATCTTTTGGTAGTCATTTTCAAGATAAGAATATATCCAAATGTACCCATCCTTGTTTTGTAGACTGTGCAAATGTTTAGTCTGGCCAATGAATGGTGTATGGTAGAAACGTTCGATTTTTACAGGGAAAATCAAGTTTAAGATAGATTATGAAGTGATACCAATAATTGGCTAAGGAAATGAAGGTCAAAATACCAAGAATGCAGACAAATAATATCAAAATATATGTCATAATCTTGCACCTTGGACAGATGAGGCCTTTAGGAGAAGGGTACAGAAAGTACAGAAAGTATTGTCAATGTACAGAAAGTATTGTCAAGTGTAAGCATTCTGATTTTAAATACAGTAATAATATGTTGTTGTTAGAAGCCTGCAATTAAAAATATTTCTTTCTGTATATATTTAAAGGGTCAAGAGAAGGAGTGAAAGAGGTAGAGGGAGAGATGCAAGGAGAAAGAGAAAGAAAGAGAGAGAGAGAGAAGCACTCATCAAATATTTGCAGATTCTGGTTTGGTCTTTGAAGATGTGAAATTAGAATGCAGTTTAAGTCTCCCGTAGAGGTGGTAAGGAACCACTTCCTCAGGTCATCATTGCTGGCTCTCATGTTCTGGATTGGCATGAAGCTGAACTTTAGCTGCGGCCAGAGCTTAGAATTAAATCTAAGTATTTTGATGTGAGATATGAACAAATCAACCACTGGACTAAATGCTATTAGTGAGATTTTAATAAATAAATAAAATACTATGAAATGAATGGGGATATGTTCTGCTTTAACATCTAGAAGGAAGACTTAGAAAAGACCTGTGAATTGGATAACTTGTTAATTTTTTGAGAGATAGAACATGAAAGAAGCCAAGAGACAGCATTATTAAGTTCTTTTGAAGTATTATTATTTCTTTTCCATGTTTCAGTTCTGGAGGGATAAGGATTCCTTCCTCCAACTCCCCTTCCTGCCTTCTCACCCCCCCAACCTTCTCCCCCCTTATTACTACAGTAGTATAGTGACAGCTACAGGTTTAACATTCTGCTATTTAACTGCATCATGGCATTGTAGAAAATCTAGCGTCAAATTGTCAATGCATATTGAACAATTTCATCAGGAGTCTTCCTTTCATTCAGGAGTAGAGATCCATACTACATCATGTCTTCACTTCCTGGCATGCCAATCTCCATTATATAGTACAACTATGAAAAAAGATAACATTCCATTGAATATTATTTTTTTAAACTTTTAATTATTAATACACAGGAATAACTGAATAGAAGATCAAGTAAACCAATACAAAGCTATATTATTTCCATTAGAAAGAAAGGGTATATGCCTCCTAGCTAAATTAACTAATATATATTGGCATGAAAAAATTAAAACAACAGGTTCCACCAAGCTCTATGTTCATTTTCCCAGTGATTTTTAAAAATATTTATTCATTTTTTATTGCCAAGTCAGATCTACAGAAAGAAACATCTATGTCTGTGGATTCATTCCTCAAATGGCTACAATGGTGCCAGGACATGAACCGGCACCCATATGAGATCCTGGTGCACGCAAGGTGAGGACTTTTGCTGCTAGGCTACCGTGCTTGGCCGTTTCCCAGTGAACTTTACAGATATCCTGCCAGTCATGATGAGTTGGAATACATACCTGTATTCCACACAGGCTGTATGTACACAGCTTGTATCATAGCGTATTGATGGGATAACTCACAGATCTCAGGGTCAAGTCCTTGGACCTCAGAAAACAAAGTTTAAAAAGGTGTTTATTCAGAAATTGTTATGCTGTTGTAATTTGATAATTTTCTAAACTATGTTATCAGGAGAAATATCTATAGCTTGAGTCTTTTTTAATTCAAAATATAATGAAATATTTTACCTGTGTTAAAGCTTTCAATATGGATACTTTATGTCTCACCTCATTGTAAAATCTATTCTCAAGGTGGCTGTCAGGTGCTCTGACAAAACCCCTCTTGAGTCTAATACTGGACAGCATTCTTTGGCTGCTGAAGAAAGTCCTTAGGGAAGCTCTATGTTTGCCTTAAGTATCTCCTTTCCTGCAAAAGCAGCACAGATAGGTTTATATATTCCTAAAACTCATTATATTTTCATGTTTGCATCTTGTTATGATCATATTAATAGAGAAATGACTACTAAATTAGCATAAATTCCGTATCACCATTTTCTATGGTGGTTATAGCATCTGAAATACGATGTTTAATTACATGACATGACAATCCTTAGTGAAAAAAATCTACAGAATGTGTCTTTCGAGCACCTGACTATGATTATCTCAGGAATATGGATGTTTTCCAAACATTAAAATATAATTAGGTCTAGCTTTGGTGAAACTCAGGAGAAGGGCCTCAGAATTTGCTACCTTGTAAATAATGGCTAATTGTTGGTAATTATATTGCTTAGGTTTTTTTTTTCACAACCCCATTTACTTTTTGCACAAGAGTGTATGCCAATTAGACTCTGATCATGACTGTCAAGGTTATCAACAAATTAAGCACTGATTTCTAGGGCTGCATGATAATGGTCGCCTACCAATTTGCAAAACAGTAAATGGGCTCTCAAGCCAGAAAAAGCAAGTCTGTACTGAATGTTGAATCTCCCTGTGTCCCTTCTAATTGCCTACCAATGGCTAATCAGGGAAGAAACCAATTCATAAGCTATATATAAAAGGCCAGATGAGTTGGAGAAATCTATTTCTTATGTTTAAAGTATTTAGACACCATTTAAAAGTTGTCTGGCCGGACAGAAAATTTAGTAAGATTTTTATTTAAACACTCTCTTATCTGTAGTTGCTTATGATTTACTTTAGTGTAACAGAATTCAATTTTTACTATTTTTTCTTTGCTTTGTTTTATTGCACATTAGTTAAAGTTATGTAAAGTGTTGATCCCCTTACATTAAAACTTGCCATCAGACTCATGAATTTTTCTTGTTAGAGACTTGTAAAAGTGGAAAAGAAATTACAATCTCTAAGAACCTAGTTTACAGTATAATGCATAAGCATTTTAACCTTCTGGTTTCAGAGACAAATAATTTTGAACATAGAAGCTAAAACAAAATCTTTTACAAAGTTTTACTGTGGTGATAATTATGCTACTTTAGCCAACAGCATGCAAGAAGAGATATGTCATTGAGAATATTGTATATTATACCAGTGACATATAATACTGAGAACGCTGATAAAAAATGAATCCACAGAATGAAGGTATTTGGCAGCATAATTCACAGAAACAATAACTGTTAATGCTCCATTGTATATCACAAGAATGACAACTTTGTGATAAAATGTAACACATAATCCCCTTGGTCACATACCTCAACTTTTTTCTGCCCTGAAAATATTTTGTCTCTACTTTAGTATTAGTACCATGATTCTTAGCATTATATAGTAAGTAGATATAAGATATTTACTTGAGGGTATAACCAGGAATGTAATTTCAATTAGGGGAAAGCCATCAGCATTTTCACTGCATGTAGCTTTCTAGGCAAAAGCAATGTTTCATTTGCTAAAATAGATGAACATCCATTAACATGGTCTACAGTGATTAAATATTCAAGTTGAAGTGGAAAACATGAAATGTAAGGTAAGCTTTGATCAGACCATTCAACCTCATGTAAAATGTCTAGGTATAAGCGATCTTTCCTGTCATTGTAATTGCATTTGCCCCAGTCATCTCTCCTGAATAACCATGCAGCCTACCAGCTCCCTTCATGACTAATCCTGTGATTGGAGTTTGTTATACTCCTTCCTGTGGTCACTGGGATTTTGAACACATACTATGTGCTACACATTGTGGTGGGGTTGAGATCACAAAGGAAAAGTCAACATGATCTCATCCTAGAAAAGAACTTCATGAAGTGAACCATATAAACTACACTGTCGCAGTGTATATGCACAGTATATATGCACAGTGTATATGCACAGTTTATATGCTTAGCCTGTGATTTCTTTGATTAATCTACTCTCTTCACACTAGTTTAAGCCACTTCATGTTCTGGGTGAAACAATACCAAGAACAATCTAAAGTAACGTAATATTTAGGACTTATGATTTAAAAAGTACTTTCTAATTCCTCCTTTTGTTGTTTTCTATATTTTCTCCTACCCAGGATATCAAGGGTCTCTGTATTACCTGAATATGCTGTGTCTTCTGTTTTGGTCCTTTAATAAATTAATGCTGTGAAACTAAACAAATATTAAAGAAATCATGTTAGCAAAGGATCCTGGATATTTAAAATCCTATTTTTTCTTGTGAAAAACAGTTATCTCCAAAAATTGAAAATAAAATCTGTAATATAAAATTCCCATTATTCTACTTTTTATTATTATGCTCCCCTTTAGCAACTTATATGCAAACCTCTATTAGAATGCTGATTTACATTGTCATAGTTCATTTCTTGTGACTTGCCTTTGTCTTTCAACAAAACAATGTATTCCAGGTCAAAAAGGCAAGCACAATTCTGGATATTATCACATTTAATGGAAATTTGTTGTGTCTAGGAAAAATTTAATCTGGAAGCATATACTTTTAATGGAAGAGTGAGGAAGGCTTCAAAAAGTATGTAACAAAAGCAATCCAAGATGATTTTCATTCTTTACAATTTTTTGAAACTGTTTTATATATCCCAGGGGAGATATTTCATAGGGCTTAGTAACTTAGAGAGTGTTCAGTCATCCAGCTTCATGATGCATAAGTTTGGAGACTGCTGGATAGGAGATATTAGCTTCAGGCACAGAAGTTAATAAACACATTTATTTATTGGCTACCGCAGGCATCTCCAGAAATGATTGAATGCCCAGTCTGTATTTAGACAGGTTTTTACAGATGTTGGACAGACCCTCCATTTCTCCTCCTCCCTCCCTTTTCTGAGTTACCACGGGGTGGAGGGCTTTCTGTAACTGGGATTCCTGAAATCGGCAATGTTATAGACCTAATAGTCCTCCTCTTGTGGGACAAGGGAGATTATCCGCAGCTTTCCCTCTGTAGGGCTGGGACCAGCCCCACAAGGATATGCTGCTCTGCTTCCGATATGCTACTACATTTCTTTCTTCAATCAATCATACAAAAATTCCCATTTTTTTTTGCAGCCCTGCCTACTCACATAGTAAGCTGATCTCCACTTTGTTACTTAAAATTAAAATACTAGCTTCTTGATATCATGTAATTTCAGCATTTTGTCATTAACTATGTCCAAACAGTCATTTGTTGGGGGGGTGGGGGTTAGAGTTTAATACCTGAAATTGAGAGTGGTAACACACGATCTAATCCAAGAAAATATCTTCTAGATATTAAGAAAAAACCAAAAGCAAAACAAAAAACAAAATCAAAGCCTCAACTACCCTGGAACCTTTATATTAAACAAACAAGCAAGCAAACAAACAAAAAAGCAATATGTTCTACTATGCTAACCACCAATATATATAAAATATTCTCCTTGCATTCTGCTGAAGAAGATTATACTTTTGCACACAGTACTACAATGAGGAAAAATAAAGAAGCTAGAACTGGAATCTGCAGCACTGTCCCTAATAGCTGTTTTTGGAGACTGCAGATACTGAAATTTATATAAGCCCACTGTTTGATTCCTTCTTCCCTTTAATTACATAAAGAGATTAAAAACATTTAAATGCCTTTTATTCACTACACAATTATTTTATTTTGGAAATATTTGTGTTGCATTTTCTTGGTTTTCAAATCTTTAAAACAAGAATGTGTTTCTATTTTGTACTCAGTTCAGGACCTGTGTGCTTATTGGTGATGCCTAACTACATTTTAAAAATATAAACATGAATAAATTAAATAAAGAAATTAAAAGAAATAGCTGTCCCCGGCCTATTAAGAAGCACAAACCTGCAATTGGGTAACACTTCCTAACTCAGCTTCCTCTTTAATAGATGCACATAAACTGCTTTGACTTGGATTGCTTCTGCCTCTGTGCCACTGCACTGTCTCTTCAACCTTTTTGTGACTTCCTGCAACGGATCATGTTACATCTCTCAAGTTTCAGGAATAGAATCCCTAAGGATTTAATGAGCTAAACCCAAATTCCAGTACTCAGTATGTAAGAGAATAAGCTTGGCTGAACTTGCCACAAGTTTGTCCCTAGTGGGATGAATGATAGTGGGCTCATCAGGAGTGGGGAGATCAAAAAGTTTCTGAGCTTTCCTTAGAATCCTCACTTCTGTGTGTGACTGTTACTTAGATTCTGGCATATAATCACTATTCTGTAGTAAGGGGGCACTGAATTTGGTGTCAACTTTACATTTGGGTGAAGTAGAAAGATTACTTTTTTCTAGTCTCTGTAATCTTTGCATATGAGCTTAGAGATACTTTCAAATCTGAAAGCTATTTAAAAACAGACCCAATGCACTTATGTAGTACTAGGTTTACTTTGTATAAATGACCTACTTTTTAAATGATATACTCACTAACTCTGAACCTTAAATGGCTTTCTTTCCTAATGACTTAAAAGGTAAACTTGAAATTATTTCTAGCTGATAATTGTTAACAGTTGTTTATATTTTAGTTTTTAAAAGCAGGGGTTGATCCAATGAAAGATTGCAAACCATTGCTATACAGCTAATGGAAAATGTTAGATTTCAAGGTTGCCTTTACAATGTTAACAGAAATTGTTGATTATACATGATGAAGCCATGGTCCTCACTATCTTTTGCTCAAAAATATGAAAAAAATGTTTGTATGATAGAAGGCTTAGAATCAGGTCTTCTATCCAAATTTTGAAGTATTTGAATTTATATTTTATTCTCATCGAAGCTGTTCAGAGAAAGTATGTTTATTTCATCAGCTACTTTTTATTCCAACTAAGTTTATTCTATTTTATTGATAATTACTTGAAAAAGCTTGTAACTGTTAAAATATAGCTGGTATTTTTGTTCACTTTTACCACCAAGAAACAACCCCTGAATTTCAGTGGCATGCATTTATGCTACAAGCTTTGAGTCATGTGGTATCTTGATCACCTACACTGCTGTAACATGTTTATTCATTAGAGATCAGCAAACTCAGTGAAACTATTCTTCCCCATGGTGATGGTAAAAAACGCAAACATTTCCAAGTTTATGATTTTGTTCTACTATCCACACCCCTTTGATCAAAGCAGATCATACATCAATATCAATGGACAAAAATAGTTCCTTGGGAGTTGGGAGAATTGGGAACATGGAAAGAACATGAATATTTATTAACTAATAGTATCATGTTGAGAATTAAGATTCGTGTAAAGTATAATGTGTATCTGTGTGATAGGGATTAATGATTTCCACTCAACATGCATAGCAAACATTGAATGTTTGTCAACTACTTTCTACTTACACTAAATGAATAACAGAGAAAGACTATAATTGACTATCATTGAACATTAAGGTTATAGGGTATAATTAAAGTGCATAATGTCTGTTAATTATTTTTCTGATAAGTTATGTATTTGGAAAGCAAATTACAACTGCTGCAGCTAATGAGGGGTCGTAATCAATTCTAAAAGTAAAAAACAAACAAACAAAAAGACCCACTTTTTTGTTGCAGTGACATTTGACATGAAACAAACAACAAAGTTAATCAGAACAGGTAGAAATTGGCAGCCACTAGGGAATGATTTTCTCTTTCTCTTTGTCACTCCACCTTCCAAGTGAAAGCAAAAATAAACATTTTAATAAATCAGCATGGATGGATAAGGATGCATGAAGACAAAGTGAAACAACATCCGAGAAGAACACAGGAAGTCTCTTAAATCAGCTAATGTGTAATTGAGTGCTTTCATAGTTCAGCTTGTGATAGTTTTTATAGACTTTTTTTAGTTTTTGGAATTAACAATCCCTTAATAATAGAAAAATAGAGACGAAGGGTCAGAGTAGATTCAGAGATCATTAAAAAGTTGTTAGAACAATCCAGTAGAAAGACAGCAAATAGTGTGAGATGGTCTTGAGGACCAAGATAGAAGGTGTTAGAGACTCTGCGGACTAAATCACTCCTCTTAAGGTCTTTGCCACCTGAGCCCATAGCTGTTTTTCTTACATCTGCTTCATGCGAAATTAGTTTCTATGTATTGCATTCCCAACTTCTTAAAACAAGTAGGATTGGCAAAGACTAAAATTCAAGAGTTCCTTTATTGCAGAAATCTACCTGGTGAAATCTTTCTCCTCCTTCCATAAAGTTTGAATCTTCTTTGTTGCTTTCTAATACTTGTCATTTTAGAGTAGTTAACTTATTCTAACAATTCAGATTTGATTTCCCTCTACAATGTGAGTACCAAGTATAAAGAGTTATACATTGCTACATTTTGAATAGATAGTCCCAAACTCCATGTGCTTTAAACTCAATTACCAAGTTCCTGTGTTGATGGAATTTAGGGTAAAGCTTTTAGAAAATTAATTGGGATCACTCATTATAGGATCAACATTTTTATTCAGCACAAAGATATCAGATTTCTCAGCCTCCAGAACTGTAACAAATATAACTCCACTATTTATAAAGTATATTGGCTCTGGGCAAACAGAAACTCTAAGGTGGACTATGTCAGCCAGTGGATTATGCAGCGACCTTATCGTGCTTGAAATGGTGAGACTGGCAGCAATTCATAACTGTTGAACTATCAAAACCACTGGAACAAGACCCTCAGAGCATGCCCCACATCATGGACCTGGAATGGGTGGGAGGCTGAGTAGGCTTCTCCCTTTATCTCCCCGTTTACCCCAGATACAGAAAAAAATGTGGAAATGATAGTTTTACCCACCTTCCTGTGCCCCTTGTACCTTTGTGACCTAATTAACTATGCAAGGATTGTCAAAAATAAAGAAAAAATGAAAAAAACCACTTTAATAGAACCAAAAATTAATAAATAAAAAAAAAAACATACACTAAGGTATTCATGTATGTATGTATATAAATATGTAATATATATAGTATATATACATACATACATATAAAGTGGTATATAATTAATACAGTATAGGAATACACAATGCTGTGATGTTTTAGTCATAGGACATATGATGATGATCTCTTAGGATTATAAAGAAACTGAGCAATCCATATCACCTAACCATTCTAACATTGCAGGATGAATTACTCACATGTTTGCAGGGAAATTACTATAAATAGATCTGCTCTACAGCTAATTCTATCCAACATTCAAATGCATGATTCTTTTTATTTCACTCTCTGCCCCACCCTTTGGCAATGTCATACATGCCTATTCACAGTATGTCTAACATCCTCCTTGGTATACACATTTACTTGTCATAGAATCCAAAGACAGTGTGTCTCTGAATGCAGTCACGTCTAGTCAACATGTATTTCACATATAGTCATGTATCACCAACATTACCATGGGTGCAATTCATTACTATAAAATTCATTGCATATACTATTTGATATAATTATTATGCTATAATTTCTATCATCATTTTAGCATATTGTTCCTACTTAAAAAATAAGTATACTGAAAATGTGTGCAGTGTTACTCGGACATCTATACACATAGTCTGTGGTTACATAATTTTTTCTTGTGCTTGACAAAATTTCATGCTGTTTTCTTGATCTAAGCTCCAGAAGCAATATGCTGTATTATACATAAGTAAAACATATCAGCCATGCCATGTATCTTTAACTATACCCCATGATATTCACACACTAAAGAAATAACTTAATGACACTTTTTCTTAATATATACCTATGATAAAGTGACACATGACTATATGTTAGTGGATATGGATCTAGATCTTGATTTCATTCTGAGATGCCTGAGTTCTCTGGAAGCCAATGTGGGCTCTCAGGAGGCAATCTGATTTACTGTCTGCAGGTATGGATGAAACTGCCAAGAAACTGGGTATAGACTGCAGTGAGAAAAGGGTCCAACACTAGACACCGACGAGCTCAAGAATTTATATCAGAAAAGGGAAACTAACAATGGAGATCAAGGAAGAAGAGGCAGGAGAAAGGGGAATAGGAGAGATTGTATCCTAGGTCATGCCTTCAGAATTAAACCTTGAGATTTTAATTTATGTTCTAGAGACTTCTTAGAAGGATACTCCTGGAGAAAGCAGTGAAGGAGTAGTGAAAAGGAAAAGGAAAGTATATTTGATTTCAAGCAAAGGCCCAACCATACCCTGATTCCCTAAGCAGGTTCTTAAGGGTAAATATCTCTGCAGAACTTTTTTCTATCCTATTAAACAAGCTGGATTTCATATTTGCATCTACTATTTGCCCAAGCCTACTCCATATGGTTATGATTCCAAGAGACTTCCTATTCACTGCCAGAGGTTGCAATTGTCCGTAAGCAGCCCTTAGAAACTAATTGCAGATGCAGGGTGTTCTAATCAGGGAGAGAGTAGGGATTGTGCAGAGAAATGGTAAAAGGACCCAGAGGAAAACTGGCCATACCACACACCAGTGTCTTCGAAATACAGCATCACCGAACTCCAAAGATAGTTTCTAGGCATTGTAGACTTTACTAAGTTGTGTTCTTGTGTGTTAAATTGTAAAGAGTATATCAGATTTAGGCAAGAGCTCGCTTCATGTTAGGTAATAATGTTAGGACAAGTAATATAAGAAGCTTGGGACTTTATCCGTCAGATAATGAGTAGTCACTGAATAATTTTAAGAAGGAACCTGACAAAGTGAGAGCAGTACAGGACAGATAAGGGTATATTTATTGAAGTCTAAAACTATCTTGGAAGCTGTTGCAAAAGTTTTAGAGATGATAAAGGCATAAAGTTGTAAAAATCTACAAGGCTTATGGCTTTATAAATTATGAAGTGTTAAAGAAGCAGAATAAATAGAGGCTTATGATTTCATAAAAGTATAGTAAGCAAGAATGTTCACTAGTTTCTGCATTTGCTTGCTCAGTTAAATGATGCAAAAAGGATTTTGGAAATCAGCCGTTTCGGTTTTCAAAGATATGTCTGAAGTGTGTCTTGCCAATTTTTATTGAGATATCAGGCCACTGAAAAAAAAAATCAGACTACCAGAGAGGAATTTGTGCATTTCTATGTTATCATATTCATCATAGGTAAAAATTTACTGAAGTGGCAGTTTTTTCACTTAGCTTGTAGGACACCAGTTAGGATACACATATTCCATGTCAGAGTGCCTGAATGCAAGTCCCTGCTTTATTCCTGACTCCAGATTTCTGCTAATGAGCAATCTTTGTTGACTTGAGTCCCTAACCACGTGGGGTTGATGGATTCCTGGCTCCTGGTTTTGTCTCTGGTCCAACCTGGCCATTGTGAATGTGTGTAAACTGTGAGAATGGAGCTCTGCCCATCCCCTACTCTGTCTCATTGCCTCATAGAAACAGATACAATGAAATATTTGAAAACTGAGGAGCCAGGAACAGTTCATGAAATCAGAAAAGAAATACTCTGGCAGAATCTTGTATAACTTTAGTATTTTAAAAATAATAGGGTATTAATAGATAAATGGCCAACTATTTCAGAATTGACAATATTTTTATGGAACTGCTTAGCTAATCCTCTTAATTGCCACATATCTGCAAATCACACATTTAAAGACACCCTTTCAGCCTTTCTATTGAAAATGCCTGACTTCTGTATCGCTATCTCCAACCATGTCATTCTTTATCTCTGCATGTTCCTTTATAGCATATACAACTAGTTCACTGTATGAAGATACTTGAGAAAGTTCGTGTCAAAATGAAGTTTAGTGAAAATTTTATGCATAATTTTTTTCTTCATACATGTTTCCATAAACTTTCTGAAATCCCACTTGTATCTATGATCTTGGTGGAGAAAGTAAATTACAAAGGAGTAGTTTGATGTTATTACTTAAGGTGCTATTACTTTCTAAGATTTTGCATTATTTATGTGTTTTAAATATACTCAGTTATTCAAAAGTATTTAGAAACTAGCTTTTAGTAAATTGAAATATAATCAGTAATAACGTCACATGTGAGAAAAGCTTCCTTTTAAAAATCCAGCTGCAATATCTCATTGAAGGGGAGCCTGTTAGTAGATCTTCGTGTGTGACAAATGACTTCCTCTTACCCACTCTGTCCCTCTCCACTGTCTGTCATCCCAACCTTGGAGATCAGCACTCTTCTCCTTTGAATGCATTAGTCATTCATGAATAATGACATAAAAGCTTAGCAACATTCTAGAAGAGAGCCTTTTATTAGACTTTTCTAATAGCCATTAATATCTATAACACTCAGCAGTTTTCTAACTTTCTTTTATAAAAGGACAAGCTGTAACTACATGACAAAATGGCATGGGGTCCAAAACTATTACCAGTTTCATTAGTGAAGACAAGAAAAGGAAAAAGTAGAAGAATGAGCTTTACTGTTATTAAGCACAAGAAGCCTTTAATTAAAGTAATAGGGAATATAATCATTGAATCTGTAATTGATAATTACAACAAAAGGCATTACATTAGGAAAAACTGTTCAATATAAATCTTTTGATGAATCCTAAAGAAAAACAACCTTTAAATTTCTATTGGCTAAATTTTGAAACCAAAATAGATAAATACAAGATTTTATATAAATATATATATTAAAATTTATTTATTTTATTTTTGTTGGAAAGGCAGATTAGATTTACAGAGAGAAGGAAAGATAGATTCTCCATTTGTTGGTTCATTCTTCAAAAGGACAGAATGGCAGGAACCATGCCGATCCAAAACCAGAAGCCAGGAGCTTCTTCCAGGTCTCCTACAAGGGTCATCCTCTACTGCTTTCCTGGGCCACAAACAGGGAGCTAGATGGGAAGTGGAGTGGCCAGGACATGAACAGGTATGCATATGGAATCCAGTGCTTGAGAGTATTTAGCCATTGACCCAACTCACTAGGCTCCAAAATAATATTTTTGACAAAGTATTATCTAAACTAAAATATGAGGGCCAAATGATGGGTCTTGTCAAATAAAATATCATTTTTAGACATATGTGTGAATCATTTTGGTAAGAAATTAGCAAATAATATTTCTGGAATGTAAATAAAAGGTGATTGTAATTGAAAGCAAAAAAGTTACAATTTATGAGTTATAACATTTTACATATTAGATTATCTTAACTAAGTAATAGTACATTGTTCTTGATTGGAGGAATGATGGAAAACACAAATGAGCATTTGAACTCGGATTTTCAAGGTACTTTTATAGTGGAATAAACTGAAAAATAAAATATTTTAAGTGTGAAATAACCCTGGATTTGGAATCTAAATTGCATACCTATGTTCTCCACATAAAATATATTTTACTTTGTTTTCAATTCATTTCGTTTTTTTCCCAAATTTAATATGAATCATTCTTAGGCAAGACATTTACTTACCCAAATGATTATTGAATTGTAGATTTTTTTTTACAAAATTTATTTGTTTATTTTCACTTTATGTGAAATACAGAGAACTTCATAGAGGTTCTCCACTTGCTAGTTAACTCCCCAAAAACCACAATAACTGGAACTGAGCCAACCCAAAGTTAGACCCCAGGACTCAATCCTTATGTCTCTGGCGTAAGTGATAAGGAATCCAACTATTTGAGTCATCACCTATTACCTAACAGTGCACATTAGCAGGAGATTGGACTAAAAAGTGGAGTAGAGACTCAAACATGGGTACTCTGACATAGGTTGAGGGTGTTTTAAGCAATATCTTACCTTCTTTGCCAAACACCTGCCCCTGTTTGGATTTCTGCACACAGGAATTTTGCATCCATTTACAAGGGAAAAGACAATATGGATGCCTACAGGATAATGTGAATTATAATATATGTAATATTCAGTTTAATAAGAAATGAACTAATTCCATCCATTAGTCCATCAGAATAACACTGATGTGCTTAGAGCTTATAAACCACTATGGCAATATTGTCCAACATGAATGCTGCATATTTCCAGTTAAGGAAAAATCATCAAACTGTGCTCTAAGTTTCAGCACTTTTAATAAACTCAATGTACTCTCAAATAGTTCTAAAATATTAGAGAGCAAGGCATCTTGAATTTTCATTTATAAACAAGGAGTCTAGAAGTTAAAGCAACTTGATTTTGACAAGTGACCATCAATTGCAATGCTGAAATACTTACTCCCAACCTTTCTGCTCAAATCTCTCCAACATACAATCAAAAAGCAATTGAACAAAATGAAAATGAGCAAAGCAATTAACTGTGCTCTGATTTCACATTATCTGCTCTTATTTTTTTATTAAGACATAGTAATTAAGGAAGATTCTTCTCTAGCATTCCAATCAGAATCTGTATTGGAGTTGATTGGCTTTAGTTTTACTAGCAGAATTATATGGAGATGCAAAGTCAAAGCTTTACTGCTTTCTATTAGGAAACACAAAGAATAAAACCGATGGAATGTAGTGTTGTAGTTAACTGATTGAAATCTGTAATTTTTCAGCCTGAAGTATACACTTATTATCACAACACCCATTAGTTTACCTATAAAGAAAACAAATTTAATGTAGGTTGTGACAAACATCATATGACCAAAGAATTTAAGTCAATATCATATCATACCATATTTTTTAAAAGTATTGATCATATTCTCAGAGCATTCATATGGCCTAGCAGTTAAGCTGCAGCTCAGGATGCTGGCATCCCATTGAACAGTCCAATTCCCCTCCCAATTCCAACATTCTTGCAATATATAACTTTGTAAACTAGCAATTGGAGATTCCATGAACATGCATATCTGTCACCCGCACAACAAATCTATAGTAGATTTCTGGATCCTGGATTTTTCCTGGACCAAGTTCCAAGTGCTGCCTCAGTTTGGGAAATGAACCATAAGTGGGAGCTTAGTCTTTTTCCCTCTACTTCAAATTAGTAAATAAGTAGGTAAGTCAGTCAATAAATAAATAACACTTTTAAATTTTTGTTTGCTTGAAAGGAAAGAATGACATGTCATTTAAACAGCTGAAAGTCTCAACCCTTCTGATTTTTTTGGTTGCTAATGAAGAGAATAAAATTGGAATAACAAAAATATTCATAATTTTCATATCAAATTAATGTATATTACATCTGCCCGTCTCCTTGCTCAGTGTGCTTT
The DNA here is from genome assembly GCF_030435755.1 of Ochotona princeps. Lineage (NCBI taxonomy): Eukaryota > Metazoa > Chordata > Mammalia > Lagomorpha > Ochotonidae > Ochotona > Ochotona princeps. The sequence goes on along the minus strand of NC_080846.1, from coordinate 37,630,301 downwards.
TCTGATCCCTAGTGTGTACACAATCATTACTTTTTTTCTCTTCCATATAACTATGGGAAGGTTTAACAACAATCACAGCATTTTCAATTCTGAAAACCTTGCTAATGAAATTCTGTTAGCTTCTACATTTCTTCATATGCCCTTTTTGATATTTGGATTATTTTTTTTATTTTTACTTCCCAAAGACAGTGTTGGATCCATCATTTTCAGTTTGTGGCCAGTACCATGTTTAAATGCAAGCCTTCATTACCATCGTACCCATTTTTCTCTGTTAAGGCCCACTTCAATTCTCTAGAATCAATCTAAAATAATTTAGTATTTAGGTGTAATTTATATGAATCTCTGGAAAGTGCATAGCAGTTTTTGTGTATATCTGCCAGAGCAAAGATAGTATTGTCTAATAATCTCATTGTTTCCTACCATGTTTATTTCATGTTTTACTAGCCTCATTAAAATCATTTGCAAGTTATAAAATTTACCTGTCTTCAGTGTATAAGTTAGTGAATTTTATGATGTGTCTGGAAGTGTGTAGCCATAACCTCAGTGAAATCTTTACCTCAATGAAATTTCAGTGAAACAATGCCATCAACACTCACAGATACATCTAATCACGGTATGTTTCTGCTGTTAACCTTGGGACCCACTCTGTATGTGCATTAGGAAAATTTCATATCATTATGTACATTATTTTTAATGTATTGAAGAAATACTGTTTGTTTTAGTGGATATATTTATACACTCGTCATTTTCCTTAAATATAGATATCTAGGCATTCTCTACCCAGCTCACTACTATCAAAAATATTGCATAAATATTTCATTCATGGACCTAATGTTAAGAATTTACCTGGAGACTCCCACTGAAGAGTGTGAGCTGGGATGGGGACAGAACAGACTAGGCAGGGCTACAACATCTGTGCGCCTCATGTGGACTTAGATCAGGGAAAAGCCAGGCTGGGCTGATTGATCCTACTGGTGCAATCTACAATTAGAGTGGGTGAGGGTTGTTTGGGCTAAACTGCAGCATCAGCTGGCAGAAGCTGGCACTGGGGGCTAAATTCTGTCAAGTTAAACCACAGAACCACTTGGAGAGTGCATAATCCAGGAGTGGGAGTGGCCTGGGAGGGAAATTGTGGGCTCCTCCCTCTTGGGTTACCACCCCATGGAAGGGTACGAAAACTAGGACAGGGGCTGGGGTGGCTAGACAGAGAGACACCCAACAACATCCATGAGGGCTAGATAGTTGAGCTGGTTAGATGGAACAAGGCTTTAATACCCACTGACATGTAAGAGAGCAGAAGGGGATGTGGGACAGACTGGACTAGTCTGCTACACACACTGGCAAACCAGGGTAGAGGGTGGGCCAGGAGGGGTTTATTGTGGGTCGCTCCAACTAGGCTGCAGCACCCACTGGTTTGTGTGAGGGCCGAGTGTGTGTTGGGCAGAACCAGGCTGGACTGCAAACACCCATTGGTCCCAGTGGAGGACAGGGCTGGGGACAGGGCCAACCCAGCGATTGCAACCACCACCTGATAGGGGCGATGGACTGTGCTGGGCCCTGTGCTTGCTAGTACATACAAGAATCTGGTCTGGGAACACCTTAGACAAAATATCTTTGGGGATCCCCGCAATTGAACTGCCAGACTGAGAACCCTAACCATGAAAAGAGAGAAGACAGAATAAGTCAATCAATCACCTCAGCTATATGTTGGCAGTGAAAAACTGGGCAAATGGAGACTCTATGATGGACTATGTCAATCAGTGGATTCTTCAACGACCTCATCGTGCTTGGAGTGGTGAGATTGGCAGCAATTCCTAACTGTTAAACTATCAAAACCACTTGTGCAAGACCCTCAGAGAATGCCCCATGTCAGGGACCTGGTGTGGGTGGGAGACTGGGTGGGACTTCTCCCTTAAAATCCCCTTTTACCTCAGATATATGAAGGAAACAATATGGAACTAATTGTCTTACCCATAAAAAAAATTTTTTTAAGACATTTATTTTTTGGCAGTAATGTTGCAGAGTAGGCTAAGCCTCTGCCTGCAGTGCCAGCATTCCATAAGGATGCCAATTCATATCCTGGCTGCTCTACATCTCATTCACCTTTGTTCTTATGGTCTGGCAGAGCAGGGGAAGATGACTCAAGAGCTTAGGCCCCCGAACCATGTGGGAATCCTGGAAGAAGCTCTTAGCTCCTGGACTTCAGATAGACTCAACTCCAGCTGTTGTAGCCAATTGAGGAGTAAACCAGCAGGTGAAAGATATCTTTCCTTCTCTCTTTAAATCTGCCTTTCAAATACAAATAAATCTTAAAAAAAAAGAATTTACCTAGAGAACACATAAAAATTTTGATGCAAGTAAAAATCACCCAATCTTCTACAAAAATACTGTATTACTATGCACATCTTCAATAGCTTTTGAGATTGGCTTAAACCATCATCAACATTGGTAGAACTGGATTTCTAGCTTGGGTGACTTGGTCCATATGTTATACTTCTTTTATTTTTATTTTTTGAAAGTTGTTTCATTACTAGTGAACTGAACATTCCTTTGTGTATTTGTTTCATGTTCTGGTTACCGATTCAACAAGTCTCATAAATCTTTCATTCACTGATTGTATTTCTTGTTTTGGGATTCTTTCATGAGGAAAAATACCATTTAACCCTGTAAGTTTGTCATTTATGTTTTAGTTACAGCTTTCCACAGTGTGAATAAATATGGTTGTTAGCACTTTAGAACTTATTCTAGGTCACAAGCTCAACAGAAATTTTCTGGAAAAAAATGAAACATCTAAAATTATTGAATTTTAGAAACAATTTCTATTAACAGAAAGCAAAGCTGCTCATTCTATCACATGAAAAGTTACATCATATATTTGTCTCTAAATATGGAAAATTATTTCCGTCAATCAGAAAGTATTTATTGAATATTCATTGAATACGTTGGTGCTAGTTTCAAATGTTTTTAGTTTTAACATTAGACTGAAATTTCATGATCCTGCACTGTCAGTTCCTAAAATAACTCAGTGTTGAAAGCTGTCCAGAGAAAAATTACATTCTTGCCATCAAAGAACATTATGGAATTACTCATTGTAACCATTAATGCAATTTGCAATTTTATTGCCTTTCATGTAGTCTATTTTGATTTCAAAATGTACTAGACACTTTTATTTTTAGAATTGAATCAAGCAGTCCACAGAATCATTTATAAATATAGAAACTACTAATTGGGATTCCTATAATAATGTATAGAAAATTTTTGCTATACAATTAGCATAGCATTCACACTTTTAATAATTAAATTGAGAATTCTGATAGTTGTTTAAGATTACAAAATACATAGATGTTTATAAATTTCCCCACTATTTCTCACACTATTTTCTTTCTTCATAGTAAATTATCATTAAAAACAAGAGCCTGGTAAGATAAACACCAAAATATGACTAATGGCAAGAAGCTAGAAAAGTTCGTTACAATATGTCAGCACCTTTTCTGGATACTTACAATGTGTTTCTTCTAAAAGAATTTGCAGGGCCCCGCGTGATAGTGTAGTGGTTAAAGTCCTCACCTTGCACGCGCTGGAATCCCATATGGGCACCGGTTCTAATCCTGGTGGCCCCACTTCCCATCCAGCTCCCTGCTTGTGGCCTGGGAAAGCAGTCAAGGTCAGCCCAAAGCTTTGGGACCCTGCACCCGCATGGGAGACCTGGAGAAAGTTCTTGGCTCCCAGCTTCGGATTGGCGCAGCACCGGTCGTTGAGGTTACTTGGGGAGTGAATCATTGGATGGAAGACCTTCCTCTCTGTCTCTCCTCCTCTCTGTATATCTGACTTTCCAATAAAAATAAATAAATCTTAAAAAAAAAGAATTTGCAGTCAACCTTTTGCATCCATGAACAGAGATTCAAACAGATAGATAAAACAATGAACAATAATACATGAACAAGGAACATAAAAAGGAAAATTTATTATTGTTTTCCTTTTTATGTTCCTTGTTCATGTTTCTTGCATTGTGCAACTGGACAATCCCTTATTTCTTTGTGTGTTATGGAAGGCAATTTTGGGGAAATGAAGTCCCTATCCAATGAGTCTCTGCAGTGAGACCTCACAGGTGCATTGGAACCCAGCCACAGTGTAAGAACACTTGCATGGCCTATGTCCTGAAATCAGAGATGACAGTTGTAGGCTGTAGGTGTTCCACTCTCTGCGCTGCGAGCTGTCCTATCCCCGGAATTCTCTAGCCTGAGGACAGAATTAAGATCCATCTCTAACATAGTATATTGAGTCTCACATTTTGGCAAGCAGGAGAGGGAGATATTGTCGTCTCCATTCACACAGCGTGGTCACCCATTTCCCAGCCAGCTCTTCAGCCACAATTTGAAGCAACTGGGGACAGAGGAAATCTGCCTCAGTAAAAGCGGCAGTGTTGAGGCCATTGAAAGCCTCCTCTTGTTGTGTCCTGGAAAGACGGAGATTTCCAGATGTTCGTGTATGTGCCAGTGTGATAGTATAGCAGGTGCCACTGTGGCTTTCCTGTTTCTTTATTGTCCAATGGGGTCTGTTCAGAGCTGTTCATTGTCTGCTGGAAGTGTTTTTCAGTTAGTTTTGTAAAACTGTGGTCCACATCTTGTTTTCCTAGAATCTTTCTTTCTTAATTAACTAGGTGAGTAATTTTAAAAGTTGGTTTAGCAGATTAACAGAGAAGGAAAAACGTTGAGAAAGTGATATCTTACACATTGGTTCACTCCCCTAATGGCCATAATGGCCAGGGCTGGACCTGACTAAAACGAGGAGAATGGACTCCTATCTGGGTGGCAGGAGAACAGATACTGGGGCCATCTATTGTTGTTTTCACAGGCACATTCATAGGCAGCCAGACTGGAAGAGGAGCAGCCAGATTTAATAGAGTATCTTACATTGCAAGAGATGGCTTCACCTCCTCATGTCACAATACTGACTGCACTAGTAATGTATTTCCACGGTCAAAAGTCAATGTGGCTTTTCATTATTCAGCCACCTTGAATCTCTGACTCAGACATTAAATTTCTAAATTCCAACAAATGAGTTATAGCATAAGGTATCTGTCTTTTTTAATATCAGATAATTCTGCATTACATACGCACAATTCTATTTTCATCATGTGTTCATCCATTGATTGAGCTTCTGGTTGATTCTTTAAAAAACAAGAGTTAAAATCGAAACTATTCCTTGATTCAGGGGATGCAGAATGTGTGTTGGATTAACAGATCTAAAATTTGAATTAGTCTCACTTTATATCTCTATAAGAACTCTTTGATGATCAGGTTCATTGTTAATGAGCAATAATATGTAGGATCTTTAAGAAGTTTAAATACAATTCATATTGCAAAAATGCACTCATTCACTTTGCACAATTAAAAAAGTAACAAATTAAAATTTTAACTCTACGTTTCCTTTAACATTTGAATACTTTTGTTGCTTGAAAAGAATATGTATATTTTGCATGCAATGGATCTTAATCATAGTCTTAAAATATTGAGTAAGCTACATTTCACGCAGATTTGCTGTTACCTAGGCTTTGTTGTATGATTTATAAGGTTCACACAGAGCAGATTTAGTAAAATTCTTAAGGACTCTTGGATTTTTGAAGTGTTAAATAGACATTGGCTTCAACTTAAAAGCAAAGGTTCATTAACACCTATCAAGAGTCAACTAATCCTCTGAAGGTTTGATGTTTTGTATTGACTTCTCTGTAACTACACAAGTCCTGAAAGCTACAGTTCTTCCTACATCTTCTGGGTAGTCTGATACAGCTTTACATCAGTACTTCCTCTTCATCTTACCCATTTCAGATATTGAATGGTGTCTTCTCTTTAAACTATGACAATACATCTGTTAACTTCAAAATTAGACTATCAACCAGTAAAAACAAAATCTAATTGTTTATTAATCCAACAGTACAGGAAATCACTTTATTTGTGCTTTACTTGTGTCATCAGCTTTGTTCTATCATCAGCTCTTATCCAAAAATCCAACTCCTTCTCTCCTGAGGCTAAACACAAACTGTACCTCTTTAGATGCTGTGTGAAAAATGTTGTTTTTGTGCATGCATAGATACAGACACACACAAAAGGACACTAAATGAAGTTTCAAGTGTTTCATTTACTCCTGTTTATTGTTTAGTTAATTCCTATTTTATACATTTCATAACATCTCCTGGTAGGCTAATTGGAAGCTTGATGGAAACATTTCCAGCTCACTGGATCCATTCTCAATGTTTGTATTTCTGTAGTATAATGTTTACTTTAGTCATTAATGTAATTAGATGGAAATCTTATACACTGCTGTAGAGATGGGATGGATTAATTACTCTTTAACTAGTTATAACTTAGTAAGATAGAAGTGTCATAAAATTTTAAGTAATCCAATTACAGTTATTGCATAGTTATAATTGTACTAAATGTGTTTAGGAAAAGTAGATGTTACAAATGTACTGAGGAATATAGAACACCATAAAAATAACACACATTTAATAGGACTTATATGTAAGATATAAAAAAGAAAGAAAACAAGAAATAACTCACCCAAAAGGTAAATATGTTTCTATAATTTTAACTGAATTTTTCATTTTTAATTTTTCATACATATATATGGAAGAATATAGGTTTTTGCCTAATCAAAGCAATACTTCAAAAATAAATGCATTTAATTTTTAATGACATAAGTTCATAAACATGAACTCCTAAATAAGTACTAGAGCTTTATTGCTTTTGGGATGATGGTATTAATTTTCTGATGTGTATGAAAAATGATGTAGTACATCAAATTTTAATAACAGGAGCTATTCTCTGAAGACGAAACAATATAGCACATGAACATTACATTTGGAAAAACTAAATGGCTTTCAAACTTTATTACACAAAATGAACTTCTAGTTTCAATTTTCCACAAAATTCTGCACTACGGGCCATTTGCTGGGAGCTGGATCAGAAGTGGAGCCTCAGAGACCAGAACCTGGTGCCCATACGGGATGTTGGTGCCATAGACGGAGGACCACCATACTAGGTGACTGTTCTATCCTCTGAAACATACTCATGTTTAGTTGCAGAGAGGCTCAACAAGTTGAGCTTGCGTTGATTATTCATACTGTAATGCATAAGAAAGCATCATTCAAAATCTTTTGTATATTTTTTAAAAAATCAAGCAATTTGAATCTTTACAGCCAAATAAATGTAATATCAATACCACATTATCACTCTTTGACATGCCCTTTTTCTTCAGGTTTTAGCATTCTTACATATTATTTAGAAGGAATGTTTAAGAAAAGTTAGAATTGGTCAATCCTCACAGAAAATAACATTTAGAATAAATCTTGAGATATTAGTCAATAAAATGTATTGACCATATATATGCAATTTTTGAAAAGATTATTTATTTTTATTGGAAAGTCAGATATACAGAGAGGAGGAGAGACAGAGAGGAAGATCTTCCGTCCGATGATTCACTGCCCAAGTGAGTGCAACAGCCGGTGCTGTGCTGATCCGAAGCCAAGAACCAGGAACCTCCTCCAGGTCTCCCACACGGGTGCAGGGTCCCAAGGCTTTGGGCCATCCTCAACTGGTTTCCCAGGCCACAAGCAGGGAGCTGGATGGGAAGTGGAACTGCTGGGATTGGAACTGGTGCCCATATGGGATCCAGGCACGTTCAAGGCGAGGACTTTAGCCCATAGGCCATGGCACCAGGCCCGAGTATTCAATTTTTCTTTCCTATTGTTTCGTTCTAGGAATGAACCTTTCCTTCCTCATACCCATTCCCCACTTACTGCATAAGTTCTTAAGGTTGAAAAAATAGCTCATACTTACTTCTTAAATTTAAATGTTTTATTACCTCAAATTTGTATATATATGTATTTTTTAAAGTATAGGTGTGTAATATTGGTTTACATTACTTTTATGAATATTTCTGAAGTCCTGTTGTTTGTGTAATTTTTTTTTTATTTCCATTTTAATAGTATTTATTTATTCATTTGAAAGAGTTACAGAAAGAAGGGGGTGGAAAAAGAGGCCCTATATCTGTTCACTTTCTTTTTTTTTTTTTTTTTTTTTTTAATTTTATTTTAAATTCATGAATTACATTGTATTATGTGACACAGTTTCATAGGTACTGGGATTCTCCCCACCCCTCCCCAAACCCTCCCACCATGGTGGATTCCTCCACCTTGTTGCATAACCACAGTTCAAGTTCAGTTGAGATTCCCCCATTGCAAGCATATACCAAACATAGAGTCCAGCATCTTATTGTCTAGTCAAGTTCAACGGCTTCTTAGGTATACCCTCTCTGGTCTGAAGACAGAGCCAGCAGATTTTGTAATAGCCACAGTTTTGAGAGTCAATTCTTTGGTAATAAGGAGTTCAATTTCATTACTGAAAATCAGTAGTTCAATTTCACAAGCTATGGATTTGTATATTTTTCATAATAAAAAGGGCTAATTTTTAGCTTGGTGAGGTGGCCTGGTGAGCAGTAGACCATTATGCTAGCTTTCCTTTCCTTCAAATATCCATTTTCCATGGATAATCTTTTCATGAGTCCCTTGCAAAAGAACTGGGTAATCAGTTTTAAGGAATGCTAGTCTTCATAGGCTATTTTAACTTGATTGTGTGATTACTGTGCAGCTCCTCTAAGGAAAATGCTCTCCAATGAGTCTCACATAAGCCACCTATTGCCAATCACCATACCTCCTCCCACAATTTTGGCATCTAGGATATGCTAGTCTTGTTCCTTGTAGGACCTGGAATAATCAGACAAGATATTACAAATCATTGCTACCTATTCTGAAGAGCATTTCTTCCTCAAATACTCAGAGACTATCTGGGGTTTATTCCATTGGCCCAGAGCACTAGGAAATGGCAGTAGGTCATTTGTAGAAATGATCAGGGAAATATTGAACATGTCTACTGGTGTTAACTGTGCAGCCTTTCTTTCAATCAATACGCTCTAGTTATTTGAACTTTCTTAGATCTATAATCTTGGTGAGTAATTTAAACTTTCCATTTGGATGACTGAAGACTGTTCTCTCCAGTATGCAATTTTTTTCCTAGTTGTGCAAGTCAAAATCAGTTTATACAGCTGTACGTGCATCAATCTTGCTGCTATGGACAAGAATCTAATAACCGTGATCTAATAACCATCAGCATAAATTGTGATTTTGCTTTCCATTTGCGGGCTACGTTGCATTATATAAATGAATTTACTATATCACTGGTGAGAACAGCACTGTTTTATCTGGTATCCTGTCAGTCACAATGATAATAAGCAAATAGTAGTATGTCCTACTCTTTATTCTGGTTTCTAAAAGTCTACTCTTTGCTTTTCAGTGCAACCTGTATTCTCATTAACAGTGTATCTCTTGTTGTTTTGGTGAAAGAAATTTTCTGTATGTTCCCCTTTGGAGAATCTAGTCCAATGATGGAGCTCCATTCACAGAATCAATTCATTCTGACATTTCTACATCTGCACTTTCTCACTCTATCATTTACAGTACAACAATACTTCACTCTCATCTAGGTTTTAGTAGTTCATCATCAGGCGTAATCCTTGAGAAAACATAGTAATGTAGTAGGGCTAGTTCTAGGTGTTTTTTAATGCCTAAGAAAAAGGAACGTGTTGCACAACTGTTTTTACCTATCCTCTATTCTTTCTCTGATTCAAAATTCCCCAGGACCATTCTCACATTTATCATTTTACCTTAAAAAAATAAATGGCAAATGAGATTTAGGAAAAAATAAACCTTTAATGGTTTTTAAAATTTTTTCAATAAAATGGATGTCTTTACATTGAACTTGTATAGACTTAAAAAGAAAGTCATGCAGGGTTTTATTTTTGTTGCTTTTTTTTTTTCCAGTAAAAGGGTGACTTTCTTATTTAGCTGAGATTTTAGTTTCCTACTCCAGATAATTCATGGCCTGACCTATTTACTGGTGTGGAGGCAGTGAGATGTAGACTATACCTCTCAGGCAAATAAACATTCCCTTGTGAGGTTCTGTTCCAGGCAAGGTCATTTAGGGTCAGTGGGCACAAGGGATCTATTCAGCTCTACTTGAAAAAAGAAAGTGCTTACTTTATTCCGAAGGATTTAAACAAACCTGGGAATTTATAATCCTCATGTTTATTCCTAAATATGTGCAATATTGGGTTTCCAATTATCTATGACATTTATTTGACATAGGAGGAATTGTTAGGGAGGTGTATCTATTTCATTTATACATAAGCTCCCATTAACAGAATTCTAGACCTATGTCCAGTTTAGTTTTTCTTGTTTCTTCAGAATAATAGGATTTTTTAAAAAGGCTTCTCATTTTATACATTTTCTAAAATGGATAATTGGTTTAGCTGAGCATTAAACACTTAACAAAAGATAAACACCCAAAGCCACTTTGATGATTCCTGTATCATTCTAATGTGATGACTACCATGTAAGTCAGTGCATCATCCTCTAACCTTCTCTTTATTTCAAAATGTCCTAAAGGATTTCTTACTAATCAGGATGCTATTGCAGAAGGTGGCATCATCATCCTATTTGCCATCAGCAGTTTGACTTTAACACTACCTCTATGGAAGTTATCCAGGTTCAGAATTCTAGTCTGAAGGCTTGCTTTCTACAGCCACTTCAAAAACCACATGCATCATCTGAATTTTGTCTTACTCTGCCTATTACCATTGAAAAGTGTTCACTGTCAAAAAGTAAAAAAAAAATGCATCAGGCTATTAGAGAGGAACAAGGAAGAAAAAAGCCGACTCCAAAGTTAGTTGAATATTCTGTTTTTATGTTTTGACTTTATACCCTAGAAAGAAGTTAGCAGTTCAAATATTCCTTGAAATTTTTATAGGATAGCCTGTATTTCTAGTATACCTTAAGAAGAAATCCATTATCATCCTGAAACTCAGTTTTATAACAATTGCCCCCAAGGAATCTCATTAAGTGTTAAAATCCAAATATTAGTAAAACTGTTACATCTCTCAAGGTCCATAATAACTCCATCATCTTCACTGATTAACTCTACCATATGCACACAATATCACACATTTTTAACTAAAATGAAATTATATATATATATATATCTTTAAATAGAGGTCTCAATCAATTTTATCTGTTAATATTGCTCCAATATATAAATTTAAATTTCTCCTATTATCCTCAGCAAAAATACAAATTCACCTATGTAATAATGATTTTAAGTGAAATTGTTTTTACTATGCTATAGAAATTAAACTTTTGATTTTCTGATATCTAATAACATTGATATTTGGGCATTAAAAATGCTTCCATTTGTATTTATGTCAATTATTTTTTATAGCTAAAGCATCACAAATTTTCATAAAGCTGTAAGTCTTTATTGGTATTATCCCTGGAAAGATTTCTTTCAATCATACAATCTTAGCATTCAAAATGGATGGATTTTACCCAATTCCTCACCTTGAGCAAGGTACTTATGTTCCCATGAGGTGGCCATTCAGATGTTAGACAAGAAAAGAATCTTACTTTCTCATGAGACATATTTTGATGTACTTTTTTAAAATTAGTTCTTGTTAATATTTCTCCAGTGATTTAGAATGTTTCTTTACTTTATGATCTGGAAGAATAAGTAAATGTTTGCCTTTAATTTCTCTACTTTCCTTCTACCCATCTATTCTAATGTTCCATTGGCTTTACCTAAAACTGAAATAAAAATTCTATCTGAGCAGTTCCTCAACAAGATTCGGGCTATTCCAATGTAGTTTCTGGCAGATGAATTTCTTCATTCTAGTTCCCTAACTTTATTTATGGGTAAATTGGAGCGCTCACATTGCATAATTCATATTATATCCCTTTTGTGCTCCTGCAATTTCTTCACATTGATAATAAAACAAATGCAGACTGCTCACCATGTCTCTAAAGACCTATGTTAACTGGCCTTTCACTGCCTGTGTAATCTATTATGTTCTGTCCACAGCCATCTTTTTACTGTTCATTCACATGACAAGCATATTACATTCTCAGAGATGCTCTTGTTTCTGGAATATTATTGTAAACTGTTAATATGCCTTTAATATAGACTGAATTGTGCCCTTCCCACACATCCCATTCATATTTTGAAGTCTTATCATGTAACTGTATTTGAAGACAGACTCTTAACCAAGGCAATTAATTTAAAAAGAGGTTTGTTTGGCACTTATAAGAAAAGGAAATTACAACCTCACACATACACCCAAATGAAATGTATAAGAAGACACAGGGACTTAGCATAGTCATTTACACCCAAAGAGAAAAACCTTGGTAAAATCTAATGTTGCTGACATCTTGGTCTTGAACTTCTTGCTCCTTTCTTATACTGTTAGTATTTCCTCCTGTCTGTTGTGTGGATCCTTTTAGTCTGTGAATTATTTCACAGCTTCTATGACCATTTCCCAAATTTTCAAATCTGTTGCATTCACCATCTTCATCAACCACCTAATCCTTAGTTCATATCTGTTTATATGTGTTTATTTGTTACAAGCTAGGTTTTTTCCAAAGCGTGTTGTTCTTTGTGGTTAACAGAATTAGATTTACATGGCAATTATTTAATAAATAACTTCTGAATAATTAATAAATATTAAGCTTTCTTACAAAAGTAAGGAAAGGTATAATGTTCTCTATCATTTTCGGAGACACTCATGGGATTATCTAATGTTTAATAGAGAAAGAGGAACTTCTTAAAGATACCAGGCATATTCATAGCATTAAATCTAACTCCCATCCCCCCCCCGAAAAAAAAACACTGAATGTGTGAGAAGAAAGATTGTTTAGCACCACTTTGGGAATACTGAAATCTTATCTGCCTTCTCAAAATGATAGAAATTTTAGTTACAGGGAGCTAAATGTTACCATAAATCTGACACTTACTTCAATAGCTGTTATCAGTGATCATAAGACTTTCCATGAATCAATAATAATGTAAATGATTTATATTTTAATCTTCATCTCTTCCATTGTATTTGACAGTATTTACCTCTTCACATACAGAAAGTGTAGATGCTACACATGCGTGTCTATAAAGGTATACGTGCATACACTTGGCTTTTTGTGCCAGATCATTTTTTTTTGGTGGATACATTTTTCAAATAAGTACGTTACTGAAATAGCTGGTGATACACTTTCAGACCCAGGTGGCTCGTTTTACTCTTGAGAAGAAGTGATTGAAAATTTTTTCACATTCCAGTTTCATTGAATCTGGCTAATGTAATATGCTTTTATGATTTTTGGCTTTTAAAATTAAGCATGGTCTCATTGGAAGTGTTTTCACATAAGTGTGGGTGAAAGACACACATAGGCACACTAGTTAAGCTCCCAAACAAATGCTTCTAGAAGGGCTTGAAATTGAGGCTGTATGTATAGATTCCCTTTAACATGCATGCATTTCTTCCACTAATCTTAAAGGGAATTAAACACATGCACAAGGACTGCTAATATTTTCATTTGTTCATAATATTTGCAAACCTCCCCTTTCTCTAATATGCTTAAATAGAAGGTATTAGATATATCTGCAATTTCTATGGAAAAATCTTGGTATTAATTCTGACTTCATCTAACTTTTTATATAAAATAAACACAAATTTGTTTTCAATATCCCTATACTATACATACAGTGGTACCACTGGCACTATTTTTCAGATATACAAGGAGACCTGATCTCAGCTGAGCTCATAAATCCACAAAAAGAAACATTTCTTGTATGTTTACAGAACCATGACAAATGCTTGATATATACTGCCTCATTTTCCTGTGCTATTAATTTTAGGTGATTTACTGAGGCATTTATATTTTTATACCTGTGTAATAAAGTTTCTAGTACAATGTAAAAACATCACTCTTTAAATATATAAATAGGAAAATTCATCTCTCTAAAGTGTCAAAAACTTTCTATGGCTTAATACTATAAAAGCTACTCTGAAATTGCATTAAATTTGTAGAATAAATTGCTATGTCTTAATGCAAGCATTCTATAGCTTATAATTGAAATGAAATAAAAAATAATCCATTTCAAATATAGGAAATCAGAAATGCTGTTGAAGATAAAAATTGAGAGCATTTATTTTTAAAAATGAAAACCGGTGTTGATGTTTTCATGTAGCAAATGCTCTCACCACCTAAGATGTCAGCATCTAATCCAGGTGTTCGTTTGGGTCTCTACTGCTCCATTTTGAATACAACTTCATGCTGGTGGCTAGGGAAAAGAAACACAGAAATGCACAAGTGTTTAGGTGCCTGCCACCCAAAAGAGATCTGCCTGAAGCTTCATGCTGTTGCTGCCATCCAGGCGATGAAGGAGGTAAATTTAAAACATTTTCTTCTGTTTCTTCCTCTTTCTCTGGCTTTCAAACAGGTAGATAATATTAAAAGAAAATACTATTGAAAATATAAAATGTCATTCCAATTCTCCAAATAAGTCAAAAATTAATGAAAAAGAAAACATAGTCTTCTGACCATGTATTAAGTAATTTTTAAGCCTTAACAAGTTCCTTTTTTAGGACATTAAGCCCTAAGAGAAATTCTAACCAATGACTTTTTCTACACATAACACTTAAGTAGTATGGTCAATTTACTTAGTTTAATAAAACTTATCCAGAAAGTACACAAATAATGGCAAACATATTCCTGAAACATTTGCACCGGCCCAGAATAACATTTACTTTTTTTAATACACTTGTTTAAGACACTTTAATTGCTTCTAGTTGTTTAGCTCTCAGGAGATGCATGTGTTGAAGCTGGTATTGTGTTTGATCCAGTTGACCTGCTGCTTGTGATGCACGGATCCTGTATTGGAGTATCTGCTTAAGTACAGGCTCCTCCAAAACCCAGAATGTTACAGCCATTTGGGGAGTGAATCAGCAAATGGAAGAGCCTGCTGCACTGTCCTCCCTGCCTTCATTCCCTCACTTTGTCTTTCAAATAAATGATGGTTTAAAAAAATAATAAAACTCTTTACATGTTGCTTACAGGGCATTACTTGATATAACGCCAGTCTCAGGTATCAGCAGTCTTCCCTGTCTGTTATTAGTCATTCTGACCCTCTCTGTGCCTTCAGAATTCCTAAAACTTACCACTATTTCTGTGCCGTTGCCATTAATTTTCTTCTATCTGGAACACTGCCCATACTGTGGGGAATTCCTATTCATTTACCTGAGCCTATCCCACAAAGCCCTCCAACGTCTTAGAAATATTAAATGCATTCAGCAGGGCTGTGGCTTTCCCCAGGATTATTAAAATTAATTAATAATTAATATAATCACTTGTTCTTCATATATTTTGCCTACTATTGGAAAGTCTCTATTAAGTCAGGAATCTTTTCTAAATACTTATTTATTTTAATTGAAAGAATTACAGAGGGGAGTGAGAGAGACAGAGCAAGACATTCCATCTGCTGGTTCACCCTTCAAATGTCAGCATAAACCAGAGTTAGGTTGGTCTGAAACTGGGAACCAGGATATTTTTCCAGGTTGCCCATGTGGATGCCTTGACAGAAGGCCTTGTGTCCTCCTTCATTGCATTCCCAGGCCATTAAGAGGGAACTGGACCAGAAGTGGAACAACCAGCACCCATTTGGTATACTGGCATCACAGGCAGAGGATTGCTGTGATAAGCCACTGTGCCAGCCCCAAGTCAGGAATTGTATATATTCTGCAGAGCACATGTTTTATCTTATTGTTTGCTAGCTATTTAAAAATATATATTTGGGAGGCAGAAAGAGAAAGATTGAAAGAGTCTAATTCCCAGTGGCCACACTAGCTGGGGCTGTACAAGTCAGAAATCAGAAAGAGGAACGCCATCCAGGTGTCACAGACAGATGACCAGAAGCCCAGTATGTCATTCATCTTCAACTGTTTCCAAGGATTTCTAGTAGGGAGCCGGATGGGAGCAAGGGAAGTTAGAACTGAATGTCAGGCACTCAAATTTGGGATGTATGTGTCTGGATAGACCATCATTCTGCCTGCTGAATCACAGTGCCTGTCTTGAAACTATACATATATTAATATCAAGTGAAAAATTCGGACTATAAAAGTCTTGTGTTTTAATAAATATGTAAATATTACATATTTTATATATTAAACACATATATAGTTTATGTATATTAAAATTATATGTATAATCTATAAATATAGTTTATATATATATACTCTTGTAGTCTGAATTTTTCATTTGATATTAATGTGAATAAACAAACTAGATTATCAAGCATGTGAAGTACTCAATTCCAAACTACACTCATTTGCTAAAGTCAAATCTTCAAGCATTTTTAAAAGCTCTTTTTTTTTTTTACTAAAGGAAACAGGTTATGTTTCAGGTTAACTGAAGTCGCCTTGCAGGCTTAGTGTACCTAACAAAGCGGGCTCATCATACGTGGTGACTCGGCCTGTTCCCCAGAGATGCTATTGACTGTTCTGCCTCACAAAAAACCTCTGCAGATATTGATTTTCTCTATGGAACACAGTAATTACTCTCCATCTACTTCAAATGCAAAACCAGGCACGATCCTTCTTAGAAGATTTGTTATTTTTAATGGCCAATGGAAGAAATTAAACTGTGAAGAAGATATTGAAATGACAGTCAATTATCCTGGGATACCACCTCACACATTAAAAGAAATAAATACATAGCTAAAAAGACGACACAATACAATTTTATATCATTCAGAGAGAAAAAAATCTCACCAATAGCACTTTCAAAGCAAGAGAATGGATGCTGCTTTTAAAAAGGAAAAGAAAAACAGGCTACAGCACAATGATCTGTGTTGCTGTTAGAATTTTGACTACTCTAATCTTTTCACCCAGTTTTTTTTTAATGTGACCCTGGAAGACAATGGATGATGTTCCATATGTATGGGTTACTGCCACCCACTTTGGAGAATGATGCTCCTGGCTCTTGTCTTCAGTCTACCCTGGCCCTGGCTATTGTGGGCATATGGGGAATGAACCAATGGATCAATCTCTCTCTCTGTCTCTCTCTCTCTCTCTCCCTCTCTCTCTCTCTCTCTCTCTCTCTCTCTCTCTCTCTCTCTCTGTCTCTCTCTCTCTCTCTCACACACACACACACACACACACACACACACACACATATACCTCCTAGTTTGTTTTTCTTTAAACATAAAGAAATAAATCTTAATGAACAATAAAGCTTGAGTAAAAATGCTCTTTAGGTTGGGAAAAATAGAAACTGTAATTTCAAACACCAGATCAGATAATCAAACAATCAGAATGTGGAAATTAAACTGATATCCAAGGTGCAAAAAATCTGAGACAGCACATACAATGTGTAGATTTAAAATAATTTTGGAGGGCACTATTAATATGAATGTGATCTGCAGTTTGAGGATTTAGTAAAACTAGAAAGAATTTAGTATTAAATTTTGCTTTCTGAAGATAATGCTGAAAATGACAGCTAGTACTCCTACATTCAGAAATTTCAGATATTTCCTTTTCTCTTCCTTCCAAAAACCACTATAATCCACTCAACATTTTTAAAGTAAGTGACAAAGGATATTTGTAAACTAAGTACAAAGCAGTATTTTATTAACTTTTGCAAAGAACCTTTCCTGAGCCTGGCACAGTAGCCTAGTGACTAAATCCTCAACTTTCAGGCACTGAGAACCCATATGGGCACCAGTTCATACATTGGCTGTTCCACCTTCCTCCCAGCTCCCTCCTTGTGGCCTGGGAAAGCACTCGAGGATGGCCCAAGATCTTGGGACCCTGAACTCACATGTGAGACCCAGAAAGAATCCCCTAGCGGCTTCAGATTGGCTCGACTGTGGTCTTTGGCAGCCACTTGTGGAGTGAACCAGCGGGTGGAAAATCTTTGTCTCGCCTCTCTGTTCATCTGCCTTTCCAATAAAAAAACAAAATATATCTTACATAAAATAGCCTTTACAATATCAGTTTTTTATTACTCTAAGAAAAAACCTGAAACAACCAAGTACAATGAGAAAGAAATTACCTAGCTCAGAGCTTGGAGACATGCAAAATGGAAGCAGCCTGACACAGACTTGACTTCTCTGAGTGTCATATGGTAGATGTTTGTTTGTTTATTCAGATTTGTTGTATTTATTTGAAAGATAGATGGAGAAACAGAGAGAGAAAGTGGTCCTCATTCTGTTGATTTCCTCCTGAAATGACTGTGATGGTCAGAGCTTTGCCAGACTATAACCAGAGTCAGGAAATCCAACTGAATCTTCCATATGGGGAGAAGGGCCCCTAGCACGTGGACTCTCTTCCTAGGTTTTCTCGGGCTCATTAGCAGGAGTTAAATCAGAAGCATTATTGTTAAAGCTTCAGCAAGCTTTCATATGAGATACCGATATGGGACTACGTTTTGTTTTGTTCATAATATTTATTGTTTATTAGAGAAGTAGGTTTGCAGAGAGAAGGAGAGACAGAAGTATCTTCCTTCTGCTAGTTCACTCCCCAAACTGACGAAACAGCCAGAGCTGATCCAATCAGGAGTCATGAGTCTCTCACAGGACTACTTTGTTAACACCATGGGCCTGTAGAAGTCTTCAATAACCATACTATAACTCTCACGTTGAATGCTTTTCCAACTTATTTTACTTTATGCAGCAACCATTCTCTGGACTGAGTGACAGTATATTCCTATATGGTAAATATTTTGCAAAGTTTACTTAATGAAATAATACTTACTAGATACATTATAAACATGAGTGTATGTGGGTAATATGTTCTTCTTCCTTTTTACCTGCATTTATGGAAAATCCAGGTGGAATTTTCCTGTTTTCTAAAATGTCCTTTAAAGTTGTTTCTCAGAATTTTTTATCTTTTATAGCAAAAGTTTTACTGTTAATTGACTTACCATTTCCAATAATCTATATGGTCATTATTTTCAAGGTTTTTCATTATTGAATTTCTCATATTGTTTTGTTTGAGATATTCTCTGGAATTAAAGCTCTTCTAGCTAAATATTATTTGAGGAAGAAAAATAAAACCCTAACTCTCCTAAAAGTGACTGATTTATTTGGAAAGTAGAGCAGATTCACTCCCCATTTGGGCTGAACTCAGGAGCCAGGAACCATCTGGATCTCCAACCTGGATGGCAGGAACTCAAGCATTTGAAACATCACCAACTCCCTCATGTACTTCAGCAAGTGGTGAATCAAAAATGGAGTAGCTGAAACTCAAGCAAGTAGAGTCAATTATGGGATTCAAAGGTCTAAACAGTGACTTAACCCACTGCAGCACAATGCCAACCCCATCCTATGTCTTTTTCTTTTTTTAAAGATTTATTTGTTTTTATTGGAAAGGCAGATTTATAGAGAAGAATAGACAGAAAGATCTTCCATCCACTGATTCACTCCTTAAATGGTTTCAAAGGTTGGAGCTGAGCCAATTCAAGTCCAGGAGCCAGGAGCTTACTCCTGTTCTCTCATATTTGTGTATGGTTTGAAGGCCTTGGGCCGTCCAATGCTGCTTTCACAGGCCACAAAAAGGGAGCTCGATGAGCAATGAAGCAGCCAAGACAGAAACAGGAACAGCGCTTACAAGATGAGCATTAGCTACTGAACCATCGTGCTGAGCTCTTTCTTAAATCTTAAAAGTATCATTCATCAAATACATAAAGCTATCTACCCCTTAGGTCAAACATGGGACAGTGTCAGTGAAAGATTGATGTAATTTAATAAATGCCTTCTTGTGATTTATTCAGTACATTGCATTATCTGCATTTACATAGGAATTTTTCATGAAAAAGGAAATTGAAATAAGGTGTCAAGCCCTTTGTAATCAAGTCCATTTCTCTCCTGCTTCTCTCAGTGACATATTAGCAGCAAAGACAGATGATAGGAGGAAGGGTGAAACCTGTTAAGTGTGGATGAACGCAGAAACATTTATAGACTGTAAAGACCAGGTTTTCCATAAATTTGAAAAGAAAAAAAAAGTTTGCTAGGTTTTAGTTAGTCAATGTTAATTAATTTTAGTGTATACAAACAAAAATTGAGATGTCAATGAAGTAGTTACAGGATGTGGTTAAGAACTTATGTTTTCTAACATATTGGTCACTCAATACCATGTCAATTAACTTCATGATGATGTTAATTTCCATGTTTCTTCCTGTTGTTGAAGTTGTGTAGTGGCTTTTCATTGGAGGGGATGATATTCTGCCAGCTCCACTTTCAGACCAAGGATGGTCTCCCAATGAAACTGTTGAATTTATCTGGACAATAAGAACCTGGACATTCTGCGTGGTCCATGCCCGTAATGAAGGAATCATGACTGGTTATGAACTGTACTACTGTAGCAATATGGAGGAATTCAAAATGAGGGGAGGGCTTCGGGAGGAGTTGGGGGAATTCCAGCGCCTTTGAAACTGCATCATAAAATGAAATAATAATAATAATAATGATAATAATAAAAGAAATTTGCAGCACAAAAAGTTTCCATTGATGGCAACACTTCTTTAAATTCCAAAAATATGCCTTATTATTACATGCTCTTCTATTCAACAAGCACAGCTCATTTTAATTTTAAGCACACTTATAATTTCGTATTCTGAAACATGAATATTTCTTTTTGAGAATATTATGAAACAGTACTAAAGATACTAATATTAAGTATTAAAGTAACATTTCTCTTACAGCTGGTTAAACCTGTGGTTTTTCACCCATCTCCTACTCTATAGAAATTGAGTTATTTTGGATAATGAGACTTTATTTTCAATGGGTACCTTACCTCAAGTTTCAATTTTGCTTGAATAATTACTGTTTTGTCCAGTATAAGTTGTAAAAACATAGGGTCCATGTAAATGTTAATCATCTTCTGGCCTTGGTAGAACTGTAAATGCATGTTTACATTTTAACCATTTGATGGTCTCAGCTTAGAATAGACACACTAATATAAACTAACATAATAGTGTAAGTGGCATGGTATAGAGTAAGTGGGTCAGATGTCTCCTCCTCATCTCATTTTTATTTTATTGAAAGATGTTATCTTGAGTTAAAAGTATGGACATAAGGTGATACACATTTAGAATAAACTAGTGTAAACCTGTGACTTGAAATAGCAGAGTTTTATAATTCTGGAGACTAGAAATTTGACAATCAGTATAGCAGCGAGGTCAAGCAGTCTACAGAGGACTCTCATGGAGACTTCTCCATCTCTTCCACTTTTAGTAACTGTTGACAGTCTTTGATTTGTGGTTGCCCTCGAATCTTCTCCTCTGTAGCTTCATTGCCTGTTCTTTGTGTATGCTCATGTGTTCTTCTCAGTGTGCTTACTTATCTCAAAACTTTTTTTTTCTCTGAAAGGTATGGTGATACAGTGATTGCATTTAGCACATCCCGTAATCTCAGGTTTATCCTCTAATGATCCTTAATGGTATTTGTTGCCAGGTGAGGTATTATTCATTTTGGATTTTTTTACACATAAAGTAAAGTTACAGGTGTCCAGGTCTTAGAGCATGGGCATTTTTTTTGTGGCTATCATTTAGTCAACCATGTGATTTATTCTCATGGTGGTTATATATATTATCCCGGTCTTTTGATATATCAACTATAGCTGTCAGAACCCGGGAACAGTATAGACAATGGTGAGTGCTTCAAAGTGCAAAATATAGTTGAAATGTGTATTATTTTTCCTAAAAATGAAAAGTATATTATGTACTTAAAATGAATGTGAGGTAGGCATTGTGGGATAGTGAGTTAAACCATCACTTGGGATGGCCATACTCCCCTTTATTTTTCTCTTGTCTTTTCTGAAATTTTGTTTTGTTTTATTTTGTTTTTATATCTGTATAAAGTAAGTAATTATTTGAGAGCGTAGAAACACCGCTACCCCATCCTCCCGTCTGTCCAGACTTCCCACATACCCTCCATCTTCCCCTACCCACCCCCTTTTCCCCCTAATTTTTACAATGGCATCTTTTCATTTAACTTCCCAATCGCAAAATACATACTCCACTGAGTAAAGGTATCAACAGAAATAAAGTACAAAAAATAGAACCATACTCTTCCTCAGAAATATAGACAAAGGTTGGCGATGATAATCAAATCTCAGGATAGCAATCTCGTAAAGATTATAGTTTTTGTACTCTAGGTGTACTCTAGGGTAAAAATATGATATCTGTCTTTTGGGGGCTGGCTGATTTCACTAAGCATAATGATTCCCATTTAGTTGCAAAAGACAAGATGTTACTGTTTTTAATGGCTGAGTACTATTCTGCAGTGTATGTAAACCTCATTTTCTTTATTCAAGCATCAGTTGAAGAACTATATTCCGTGCTGATGTACCAATTAAATCCTGACTATCTCAATCCCAACTCTTCTGCTTGCTAACATGAATCAGAGCCAGCAGATAATGCGCTAGGTTTTTGGATTCCAGCTGCTCACATAGGAGACCTGTATGGGGTTTCTGGTTCCTGGCTTCAACCTGAGCCAGCCCTACCTGCTACAGGCGCTGGGAAAAATGCTGATGATAAAAGATTCTTATTCTCTTTATCTCCCAAGCACCTTGCACTTTAAAAAAAAGTTGACACTTACTTTCAAAATGCTAATTCATGTCCTTTTAAAAATTAATGTACTTAAGATAAGAAAATGTGAAATATTTCATGTTTATGGCAGCTTTTCTGTTTGCTGATTGCATGTTCCAGAAAATGTGAAATATTTTACATTTAAACGGCTAGCCTAAATAAAACAATATAAAAGTATAAAAATAATAAATATTAAAGTGTGGAGTATTAGATCTTGGAGTATCATAACCATTCAATTCTTAAAACAGATTGTTGTGTAAAATTGCTAAGAATCATTGTATTAGTGTATTTCTCACCATTCTTTATTGAGGAAATCCTATGTATGTCTTCTAGGTTAGCTAATAGTATCTTAGAAGTATCTCTTTTCATCTATTTGTTCTGAAAGTAATGTGCTCAAAGGGCAGAAAGTACCTCAGTTAACTCTGCAATATTCAAATATTATACTATTGAAATTATCTATTAATTTTAATTTTAAAAAGATGTTGCTTTTGATTTTCTTTCAAAATTGCTCAAAAAGGTAAATGTATTCTGGGATTTGTTGTTTGGTTTTTACTAGACTAATTGCATGCTTTTTTATTTCTTGTTCTTTTTAAATTTTGTTTATTTTCAATTTAATTTGTTTTTTTAAATTAATACAATTCCATAGGTTCTGTGATTTCCCTTACCCCTTGCCCAAAGTCCCTCCCCCTAGCTGATTTCTCCTTACTTATTACACTATACTTATTACAAAAGTATAGTCCTTCATAACTATCATTCTGCTATTTAAGTATATCTTGGCATTGTGGGTATGGACAATGGCAGAGAGTCCAGCATCCTATTGTCAAGATATATTTAGCAGTTTCACTGGGAATCCATTTAGGATTTGGAAGTAAAGATGCATATTGCATTGTATCTTCACATCTGGATATGATAGTTTCTATTACACAGTTACTATACATTCCCTTAAATGAAAAGACATAAAACAAAATCAACAGGAAGAAAGTTTAAATTTTGCAACAACGTAATGTTAAATAACATGCTACTGTATGACCAATGTGTTGCTGAAGAAATGAAAAGCAAATAAATAACCTTCTTGAAGAGGCCACTGTATGTCCTGTGAGTCAGTGAAGAATTTAATAAAAGAAAATAAAATATTTTGAAAAAATGAAAATGAAAACAAACATATCAAAAGCCATGAAATGCAGCAAAAAGAGTATTGAAAGCCTATTGACCTTATAGTTTGCATGAAATTTGCCTTCTATCAGAGAGAACTTTAAAATTACACCAACTGGGCCCGGCGAGGTGCCCTAGCAGTTAAAGTCCTCGCCTTGAGCATGCCGGGATCCCATGTGGTCGCCAGTTCTAATCCTGGCAGCTCCACTTCCCATCCGGCTCCCTGCTTGTGGCCTGGGAAAGCAGTCAAGGACGGCCCAAAGCTTTAGGATGCTGCACCCGCATGGGAGACCTGTAGGAAGAGGTTCCTGGTTCCTGGCTTCGGATCAGCGCAGCACCGGGCGTTGCACTCACTTGGGGAGTGAATCATCGGACGGAAGATCTTCCTCTCTGTCTCTCCTCCTCTCTGTATATCTGACTTTTTAATAAAAATATATAAATCTTAAAAAAAATTACACCAACTAATTAAGCTAAATTAATGTTACTCTGGGAAACACAAGTATTTAAAGTAACTAGGAAAATACATGTCATCAATGTTGCATAAAAATTACACCAACTAATTAAGCTAAATTAATGTTACTCAGGGAAACACAAGTATTTAAAGCAACTAAGAAAATACATGTCATCAATGTTGCATATTATTTTTTTAAAGATTTGTTTTTTTTTTATTGCAAAGTCAGAGATATACAGAGAGGAGGAGAGACAGAGAGGAAGATCTTCTGTCCAATGATTCATTCCCCAAGTGACCACAACGGACAGTGCTGCGCCAATCCAAAGCCTGAAGCAAGGAGTTCTTCCAGGTCTCCCATGTGAGTGCGGGGTCCCAAGGCTTTGGGCCGTCCTTGACTGCTTTCCCAGGCTACAAGCAGGGAGCTGGATGGGAAGTGGAACTGCTGGGATTGGAACTGGTGCCCATATGGGATCCTGGCGCATTCAAAGCGAGGACTTTAGCTGCTAGGCCACCGCGCTGGGCCCTATGTTGCATATTATTTACTTTACCAGTCCCCTTAATCACTGAAGATATTTTAATATATTGTCACAACAAAACTATACCCTCATTCCATTATCTTATCTGTGATCATGCTTCTTATTCATGCTGCATATTTTTTGTTCAAATTTACCTCCAAATTTGGCTCTTCTTGCATTTATCTTGTCTATTTTAATTGAGTATAGTCATTAAAGATATTTAAAGTTATATAAAAGATATTAAATACTCATAAATATTTTGAATCTATTGTCCATCACTTATGATTAACTAGGACAGCTGACAGCACATTTTTCTAGTTAAAAACAGCATTCTTTCCAGTGGCAGGTTTTCAGGACCTATAATATCAGGACAAATATTGTTGGATGTAGGAAATTCAGCAGGAGGATTTTTTATATGGGATTTAAGATGTTTATTCTATTAATTTTAGTGCTTAAAGACTAAAGCTTGTAATGTGCAGCTTTGAACTGGTGTGCACACATACTCCTATTATATCTGTAGTCAGTTGGTAGAGTGACAAGGTTCTATTTGCTATTTTCTAGACATTTCTACACCTCTTTTATGCCAGTACATTCTTAAACCAAATGCCTCTTTTATTGTAGGGGAAATATTTGCTTCCCAAATAGTTAACATTGAAGTAAGTACCCACTGTGATTTAACCTAACAGGTGCAGTCGTTTTGACAATATTGTCTCAAACCAAGGCTACGCCTATTTAGCCATATCCAAGTTTATAAAGGAAATTAGAAGATTGTTTTCTACATAAAAATAATGGAGTTTTCCCTCCTATCTCCAAATATTTCCTGTTTATGTCAACACACTTACCTAGAAAGACCTTGCTATGAATTGCTTGTGATATGTTCTCCAATGGGCTCACAAGCTGAAGGAAGGCTTGGTCTTGAGTATGGCAACATAGCATATGGCAAGATTGTTAGAAGGTAAGGCCTAATTGGGAATACCTCGTTCATTGAGGAAGGAATTCAGATTGTTCTCATGGGACCCTGAATTACTTAGCAGGAAAATATAGTTAATAAAAGAAGCCAGTTGACCCATTCACTCTCCTTTCCTTCATGTGTGGAGTTGAGATCTTTTTCTCTTGCATGCACTGTCATCAAGATCAGATCTCCACAGGCCTAACCATTGCTGACCCACAATCCATTTTTTAGCCTCCAAACTGTTAGTTCAATAAACTTATTGTCATTATAAAATAGGCATGTATTTAATCATAGTCGTGAAAATGGACTAAAAGTTTCAATGTCCTCTGTTGTAGTTCAAACATTGCTTTCTACATTTTCACTCTGTTAAAGGATTCTCTCCATTGTTCAGATTCATTTAAGACTAACCCCTTCATAACTAACGGTGGTAACTTGACTTTTTTCATTGATGTCCCAAACTGTTAATAAACTCTTCTTCTTCCTGTCCTTTATTTCACAAAGTTTAAGCATCCTGAAGGCAGCAGAAACCTCTTAGAGTAACAATGACCATGTAGACATTTATTAAATATTCAACAAATTTATGAACAAAAAGGTATTTTAGTGAAGAATAAAAATCTAAAATAATTTGCTACTTCATAGTTATCAAGTGAATAAAAAATAACTTTAGCAGTGAAAAAGTTCTAGGTCAATAATTATAACTACTTTAGTGATAATTCTTTGAATGCTATAATTTCCAGCAGAAATATTTGAGATCATCTTACAATTAGGTATGTCACAAATTTCCCTATTAGGAAGGCAGGAAATAAGTATAAAAAATTTAAAATTTTCTTTAACCATGTTTGGGAGTAACCACATTGTATCTTACATAGTTAAGAATAGTATACTTGATATAATGCTAAAGTCTTACTATAATCCAAATTTTAATTGATACATATTTGTGTTTATCAGTTGTGGCAAAAGTAGAAAGTCATTCTTATGTGTCAAATTAACTGCCTCAACATTGAAAATTTAAATTTAACAGAAGTTATGAGACACATCAACGTGAAAATGGGTGGCAGTCACTGCAGTGCAGAGGCGTGGAGCAGAAGAGGACTTGTCATTCTGGGAAATAGTCTAAAGATAGTAAATGTCTATGAATGTTCTGTAAAATCTCCTTCGAACACTTTATTTTAGAAGTATCAGAAGAATACCAATTAGTTATAGAAATCCTAAATTATTCAGGCAGAGGAAAAGTTACCTAGGAATTCTTGATCAAACCTTGAAAATTTGGTAAAGGTAAACAGGAATAGGAAGGAATAAATGACTGAAAACTGTGGGAAACTACTGTGGTACAGGGAATTAAGCCTTTACTTGGGACTCCTGCATCCAGTCATGGAGTTACTAGAATGGAGTTTTAGCCACCACTCCTGATTCCAGCATCTTGCTAATGTGCTTACCAGTAGGCAGCAAGTTCTTTGGTCCCTGAAATCAGCATGAGACACACATGGAATGCCAGTCCCTTGGTTTCTGAATAGAACCAGCCTGGCAGTTGGTAGGCAATTGGGGAATTAAACAATAGATGCAAGATTTCTCTTTCATTCTCTGTCTCTTCGTAATCCCCATCTCCTTCCTTTCAAATTGGTACACATACACATAAATTATTTTTTCAAGGATTTATTTATTTTTATTGGAAAGTCAGATATACAGAGAGGAGGAGTCTGTTGACTCACTCCTTAAGTGACCACAACACCAGTGCTGTCCCAATCTGAAGCCAGGAGACAGGAGCCTTCTCTTGGTCTACCACGCAAGTACAGGGTCCCAAAGATTTCATCCGTCCTCCACTGCTTTCCCAGGCCACAAGCAGAGAGGTGGATGGGAAGAAGGGCAGATAAATTAGAACCGATGCCCATATGGGATACCAAAATGCAATGCAGGGATTTTAGCCACTGTTATACCTTGCCGGGCTCAAATTATTTTAAAATGTAATATAATATTTGAGGCCTGGAGTTCAGTCACATTTGTGCTTCTGATTTCAGCTCCTTGTTGATGTGCACCTTGGAATGCATCCATTGATGACTCAGTAGTTTGATCCCTACCACCTACTTAGCAAACGGATTGCTGCTGGACTCAGAGGTTTGGCCTGCCTCTCTTTCACCACCTTTCTCAGCCCCCACTATTGATAACTAGTATTTGAGGCACAAATCAGCAGTGGAAGTTTATTCTCTCTGCCTCTTTTTCTCCCTCTCTCACTGTATCACTCTGTGTCTTTCTCTTCCCAGCTTTTTGTATCTCAAATTGATAACATGAAATTAAAAATCAGAAGTAGAGCTTAACAAAATGGAATAGACCAAAATATACACAATATAAAAATTTAATAGTGATTTTTTTTCTAACTAAACCCATGTGTGTAAGTGTAGATAAATATGGTAACAAACTCTTTAGAAGTAAATGACCAAAAAAACCCTTCAAATTAAGAGGTATATAAGATTCAGCAAAACCATGAGGTAACTAGAAATAATGCTCTTAAGGAATATTAAAGCCCCTGATGAAATACAATTTTATTTTTTGTTAGCTTTACAGACACAGAATAAAAACCATAAAATGGAAAATACAGTGTTCTTGTGAATGTTGCCAACTTGTATACATCTTGATAAGCAAGCATAGCCATAAAAATATTTTCTAATAAGTAAATGGACCATTGACACAAATGGAAAACATATCTATAAATAGAAAATTTGGGTATACACCCTTATATAAAATATAGTTGAATAATACTTAAGAAGTATTGAATTCCAGTAAAAGCTAATATATTCTAAAAATGGTTTCAGATGAGAAGAAAACTTATCTGTTGAATAAAACATTTTAGTGTGTATATTTCCTTAACATGGGCATGCATTACTTTTCTATAAAAAATGTTTAACTTATAGGAAATATTTCTCATTTGGAGTAAATATTTGTTTCCCATTATAATATAAAATGTTCATCACATTTCACACAAATATGTGAAATAATTTTAATCAATCAGAAGAATTAATATATATAATAAAATTGAAAGCACCAACATGTTCTACATGTGTATATTCATATACACACATGTATGTATGTATATGAATGTTTATGATCTAGAGAAATTCCTATATTTTAAAAGATCTGTAAGTTGTGAAGAAATTGGTATGCAGGGACATGAAATAAACAAGAGATCATTGCTTAATAGATCATCTACATTGTAATAGGAAGAGTAACATGAAAGAAAGCATTTCGTGTAGCCCTGCATTCTGACCCTCCACACAAAGTGTTAGCTAGACTCAGTGCAGCAGTGCACAAAATGAATGCGATGTCCAGGTGTGTTGTGACTGCATCCATTGGCACTCAATTAAACTTGCCTCAATCTCCTACTTAATGTCAACTTTCATGTAGTTGCATCAAAATTCCCCTTATACTGTGTGGTCAGATAATTTTAGACAGACCCATACTGATAATAAAACAAAGCAAAACAACAACAACAACAAAAAACCCTCAATTCTCATAGGCTAGACATTAAGCATATTGGAAGAGAAAAATTATGAAGCCTCATAAAAAAGAGAAATGAAGGTCAAGGAACAGGTTATTTTAATTATTTCATGGGGATATTTTCATTTCTTAGTTGATATCATAAAATTTAGTTTATATATTACATATAGCATGACTTATCCATAGAAAATCTTCCCTTAGGAAATGTTTTTTCTAAATACAGAGATTTTAAAATGTAGGAAAAGTCTATTAACTGATATTAAATGTATTTTGGCAAGTGTTTCTTCCATTAGGATTTGTCAAATGACAGGTTACTGACCTCCATTTTACCAGAATTCTAATTATGATTATCTTAGAAATGAGAAAGTATCTGGTAGAAAAGCCAAAATAAAGGGAAAAAAATCATTTCAGGGAATATGCGATAATATAATATGTACCGCCAGCAATTCATGGCAGTGAATTTTTCTTATATAAATATATCTGGGGTTTTCCATTATTGCAGTAACTACCTTTGAATAAATTTTTTCATAAAATTAATCTTAGTAATAAAAGCAGTTGGCTTGTTTCAAAAGCATCTACCTCATTTAAATGCTAGGTATTTTTGACCCATTAAGTGTTGAAGTACATGGATCTATGGCAATTAAAGTGTTGTAGACATATCAGAGGTGTCCAAAAAGTTCCTAGACAACGAGGAGTATGGAAACAACTGTGCACAACTTTTTAAAAAGTGTCACCTAATGGAAGTGTTCTGTAAAGTACGTTACCTCTCAAATTTTTGAAGCATTCTCATACATATTCTTTTACTATTGTAACTCTCAGTATGCATTTTTGTGGAAGTCAACCAATATTAGCAAGTTCAAGAGTTTCATGTCAGTGTTATTTTTAAAATGCAAAACACACACACACACAAACCAAAAAAAAAAATCTCTTGTCTGATGATATTTAAAATAATAAGCTTTAGAAAGTCTTCAAATAATAATGTCCATGATGACAACTTTGTTGCTATTCTAAAATCTGTGTGGTGGTGTATGGCAAACAAGTGACCAGTCAAGTCGGATTAACTTGTATGCAACTTACACGTGTTGTCCTTCCTTTCATGTTGCTACTATTGCACATTTCGAATATAAACTTTAAATATTCGTACAATACACTTAGCATTATTCATAACAAGAGGCATTCGACTTAGAACTTATTTTTTCACTTTCCAAAACCACTTTATTTTCTGCCCTTCTTTGAAGTTTTGATGTTGTTTACATAGTTAACAAGGATGCACACCGATGAGGACCATTGATTAGGGTGGAGAGGGTTGAGGAATGGGGAAAGGTAGGTGCATAGTAACTTCTCTTTCATCCATTCAAGAATGCTTTTAAATAATTTATTTACTGATTTTTCTCAGTTAATATTTTTATCATAAATCTTAGTATGCTCACATTAGAGTTCTTTCTGTGGGCTTATTATATTTAGTATTTCTTAGCCAGTATGACTTTTCATCCTTTTTCTCCTCTTTCAGTTTTATACATATTACATTACCAAATTTGTTTCTTCCTTGATAATTCACGTTTTTTTAAAACTCTGAGTTACATCAATAAATGACTACTTTTTCTTATTCTGTCCATTGCATAATTTTGAACAATCTCTTAGTGAATTCTTGGAGGATTAAATTTGATAATTAGATTGTATGCAAACATATCCAATGTTTCAGAGACTTGACTTAATGATCCAAGGGTTATTTACCCTACAATGTCTCTAATGTCTTTATTGAGTATGATCTACACACTCTAAGTCCTTTGCTAGGAGTGAATGTATGTAATTTAGAGGACATAGCAAAGCTATTTCATATAATAGACTACAAACTGATTAATGGTTTATGAAAAATTAAATGGATCCATATTTGTTTTCCATATGGGCAGTTGTACGAAACATATTTGAAAGACATAGAAAAATAGATATTGAATGAGGAGTGTCTATGGAAATCTTCAGAGGTCAGTCAGAGAGGAAAGAATGCTGTAGAAGCAACTGGTGAAGGAATTAAGTATAATCCTGGATAAAGAGAAAGATTTGCTTATGTATAATCAAGAAAGTCAAACAAAATATATTTAAAAATAGGAGCTTTAGTTATACAGTAGCAGCATAAAATCAATATGCGTACTGATGAGATTAAAGCATAGATTTAATAATAAGAGAAGAGGCTTTGAAGGCGAGAAGACAGTTCAGGTTATTTTAAAAGGAAAACATGAATTTCATTCTGGCATCGTATTATAAGGGACAGTATGTATAGAGTTAAGTATGACAGGCATTTAAAAGAGTGATCGGAGAGACAGCTTTAAATGTTGAGCTCTTTAGCTCCATCCTGTGCTTCCTGGATAGGGTGTTCTTGTCATAACTACTTATATTCTTGACCCTGTGGACACTTAAGGCTCCATTAAAATAAACAGAGCCATATAGAGAAAATGGGTCCAACTTTTGAGGTAACAATTTAGGTTGAATTTTAAAGGCAAAGTCTTCTTTCAACTCAAAATTGTAACCAAAATGAACTGTGAACTTAAATTAAGTCCCTGTCGGTTAAAGTTTAAATTCCTTAAATATGTAGGGCACACATATTTTGTTATAAATCTCCAGTGGTAATAATAACAATAATAGTATTTCAGACTTTTCCATATTTCTATCAGTAATTGTAAGCTTCATCTTGGGAAACTTATTCAAATGATCACCTGTAACTTAAGGTTTGGTGAAATTGAAAATATAAATTCATGATGATTTGTGTCCGCCCTTCTGCCCACTGTGTTCCAACTAGCTACACGATTATTATCCATTTAATCATGTAGCTAGTGGAATGTGCAAGAATGTGGTGTTAACTGATGCAGATTAACTGAAATTTAAACACTATTTTGTAGCTTGTAGTCACTGATTTTGTGTTAGGCAGAGTAGCATGACATGTGTGTGTGTGTGTGTGTGTGTGTGTACACAAAGTTATTTGGGAGAGTCATGCTTTGAAATAATAATAGAATAATAATAAAACTCGCTGATATTTTGTAGGCATTTCTAACTTGCCACGTATATCAGAGAAGGCTGAAAGACCAAGGTTTACGTAGGATGACAAAAAAACAACTACACTCTTTACAACACACAATGGAGTTAAAGAAGAAAATAGAGTTTCTAATTCTTTCTGTGGTAGCAGGGAGCATGCCTGTGGGCCTCTCTCCTGGGAGTTGTTATTAGATAAAGGGCAGGTGAGTTCCTCTCCTTCTGTCTTTGTCTGCTGAATGCCAGAGGCAGGCACTTGCAGTGATGCTTCAGTGGTAGAATTGAGATGTTATGATACACTTCAAGGGCTCTCTATCAAGTCAAGAGAGATACACAGACATACTTTTGTGTCAAGGAACAGCATTTCATTTTCGTGTGCAATTCTGTATTTAAGTAACTTGTCAGTAGAATGGCTTAAATAAACGATGTATTATAAAGCAACGACGTTCAATCACTCAGTGTTTCTTGGAGCTCACAGTTTTTTATTTGCCTGATGTTCTCTGAATATTGTCATTCATGTTTCAGATTCTCCTGCTTGATTAGCCATTTTATGCTTTGCTTTCTTTTGCATTTGCCTAGTGCTATAAAAATGCATTGATGTTCCATATAAAACAAAAATATTCAGAGGATCTTCACAGTAGTGCTAATATCTGGAGCCAGTGGGGAAGAAATTGTTAATAATCCATCACAATTTTCATGTTCAGAAATCACAGCAATTACATATTGAAGTTTCAAGTTTCTGTTTCATTTACTCGATTCTCAGTAAGTAGTTGTTACCCAGTGCTACTGTCTTTGTTCTTCCTTTCCTGACAAATTCACTTTTTTCTTTTCTTTCTTTTTCTTTCCTTTTCTTTCTATCAGTTATTTTAGAGTGTGACAGAACGTAGGCAGAAAGTTTTCATCCACTCACCCACATCCCACGAGCCCACAACCAGATCTGAGCAAGGCCAAACATGGGAAGTTGAGATGGATGGCATGAGCAGCTAGAACTCAAGCACATGAGCCATCATTTCTTGCCTCTCAGGATGTGCATTAGCTGAAAGCTAGAACTGGGAGCCTCAAATCCAAACACTATGATGTGAGGAAGTTGGACATCACAATTGCTCAGTCAAATACCTGCCATTTAATTTTTATTTCTTTGAGATGCAAAGATACAGAAACAGAGATTCCATTCATGAGTTAATTCCATTAGAGACCCACAATAGCCATGGCTGGGTCAAGTTGGACTCATGGCAAAAACCCAGTTACTTGGGCCATGATCTACTCTCCTCAGGGTTTCCGCCAGCAGAAGACTTAGAGGCACAAGCCTGATTTGGGCATTGAACCCAGGCATTCAAACTGGGGACACAGATGTCTTAACCAACATCTTCACCACTAGGCAAAATATTTTCCTGTATGTTTTGTTTTGTTGGGATTGGTGCTGTGGCATAGTAGGTTAAGCCACTGCCTGCAATGTTAGCCTGCTATATGGGCACTAGTTCACATCTCAGCTGTTCCACTTCCCAGATAGCTCCCCAATATTGTGACTGGGATAGCAGCAAAAGATGGTCTAAGTCTTTGGACTCCTAGAACCATGTGGGAGACCTAGCAGAAGGTCTTGGATTCTGGCTGCAGATCAAACCAGTTTCCACTCTTGTGGTCATGTGCAGAGTGAACCAGCATGTGAAAGATATCTGCGTCTCTTTATCTGTAGAACTGCTCCTCAAAGAAATCTTTTGTAAAGGATAAATATCTCTGTAAGGAGGAGGATAGGAGGGGAACACTGGCAGATGGAAATGTGTCACTATGTTCCTGAAACTGTATTGTAACATGCATGAAGTGTTTTTTTGTTTGTTTGTTTATTATTTTTTTTTTTTTTGCCTTACAAGCTCCACCAAGTATCAGAATTTCTTTGCTGGGCACAAAAACTTAATTTTTCCCCATTTTCCTTCTGCCCTATTTTTTCTTATTCCGTTTGGTAGTTCATGTGGTTATTTTACAGAACATGGGATGGTCAGTTTTACTTTTTCATATAGGTCATTGCATCAAGTAAGCAAGCTGATTGACACTTTCCTCTGTATTTTTTTTCTTCTGAAAAACAATACTTTTTTGGCTATTCGGATGAGAAGAATATACTGAAGAAGAATCCAATAATGCATCCCATGTACAGACTCATTATTCTCAGAAAATATAAGCAAATTTGATCTGTCTAATGATGCTGGAGGACAATTCTAAAAATATTATGACTTTGGGATTTCAAGAAGAATTTTGAATAGAGTTTCATGTTTAGAAATCTCTAAGATAACCAAGGACTTATTACCCATGAATAATATTGAAATTCACAAGTCAACTGTTTTAAAAAGATAAAAGAAAGTGTACATCTAAACTAGTAGCTATCTAAACTGAACCATTTATATTTAAACTTGGGGCAAAAATTAGGAATACTGTGGAGGACTCAGAATTCATACAGTATGTCATTCTTGAGTGGTTGTGTGATACTTATCTGACAGCCTGTTGCATTCAAACAAAAGCAAACTAATACTAATATTGCACGGTGGTAGAGTTTTTTTTTTTTTATAAAGCAATGATGTTAAAGTATTCAAAAATTTTGGTCTCTATTTTAAGTTGAGGAGAATATTATGGTTAAGCAGTAGTAACTATAGAGATAAGTCAAGATAGGAAATTTTAAGGCATGGGTATTTGACAAAGTGGTTGCATCAATGTTTGGGATACCCTCATGTTATATCAAAGTGCCTAGTTCAAGTCCCAGCTACTCAACTTCCTATTTGCTTTTCTTGATGTTTGCCCTGGGAGGCAGCAGATGATGGCTCGGACATTCTGGTCCCTACCACCCACACTGGAGACTGACAGGGAATCCCTGACTGTTAAATTCATCCTGACCCACCTCATGCTGCCTCCATTTAGGGAGAGAACTGACTCTCTCCCTCTCTCAATCTATTATCTATCCATCTATCTCTTTCATTAATTTTCAAATAAATAATCTATAAACCTTAAATTAAGAAATGGGAAATTATAAATATATGCTCAAATACATGTTATCCCAGGAATGAATTCAACTATATTGCTTATGAAAAGAAATTGTTGACTTATAACATATAAATTTGGTTTTTAGGTGAATGAGTATAACAGTAAGATTTGCTAGGAAGAAACATGTCAGGTAAAATGATAAAAGCAATTTTTAATTAATGCTAAGAAAAATTTAACTTTAATTATGTATGATGATATTTAAAGATAAAAGTTTAAAATTTAAAAAAAGAATTATTTTATAGCACAAACTACCAAGAAATACATTTTAAAAATATTTTAGGTGTACATAGGTGTACATAGTTTGTTAAATCAATAAACACAGTGAGACTTTTGAGAACAGTTTAATAATTAAAAGTTCAAAAAATTAAAAATTCAAACAGTGTATATGAGGATGATATGAACAATCTGTGATGAAAATAAAAAAGCTAAATCCAGGGGCCAGTGTTGCGGTATAGTGGTTGAAGTCACTGCCTGTGATGCCAGACATCTATATGGGTGACAGTTCAGTTCCCAGCCTTTCTACTTCCAACCCAGGTCCCTACTAATGCACTTAAGAAAGTGGCAGATGATGGCTGCCAGTCTTTTTTTCCTGTACACATGAAAGACCGGAGGAAGATCCTGGCTTCTGTCTTCAATCCATCCCAGTTCTGGCTGATGCAGTCACTTAGGAAGTGAATCAGCAGATGGGAGATTTCTCTCTCTCTCTCTCTCTCTCTCTGTGTTAATTCTGACATTCAAATGAACATATGAATCTTTTTTTTTTAAAGATTTATTTATTTTATTACAGCCAGATATACACAGAGGAGGAGAGACAGAGAGGAAGATCCTCCATCCGATGATTCATTCCCCAAGTGAGCCTCAACGGGCCGGTGCGCGTCGATCCGAAGCCGGGAACCTGGAACCTCCTCCGGGTCTCCCACGCGGGTGCAGGGTCCCAAAGCCTTAGGCCGTCCCCAACCGCCTTCCCAGGCCACAAGCAGGGAGCTGGATGGGAAGTGGAGCTGCCGGGACTAGAACCGGCGCCCACATGGGATCCCGGGGCTTTCAAGGCGAGGACCTTAGCCGCTAGGCCATGCCGCCGGACCCGAACATATGAATCCTAAAGTTAACTTGAATCTAACACATGCTTGACATATTTTTGCTGTTTGATCCTTAGGTTAGACTTTCTGTTTGAGAATTTTGTACTGAATATACAACTTATCATTTATAATTTTATTGGATTACTGTTTCTATTCTTTTCTCTAAAGAGACTAAACTATGCATTAACACTAAAAACATAAACTATGACATGAATAAGGGTATTCAGTAGAAATCAGCAGAAAAATGTATGAAACTTAAAACTTAGAATTCCCTATTTTAAAACTGGGGACAAGACAATGACTCATAGAACTCTTTCAATATTGGTACTAATTTGAAGGTTTGAAGTCATAGAAGATAAAAAACAAAGTAAACATTATAATAAAAATGTATTCATCATTATCTATTACACTGGTACACTTATAGATAATCATATACTAGAAATAGTAAAGCTTCAAAATAGATCATAAATGAAATACAGTATGTAAGTCTAAAAAAACAATAAAAATTGAAATGGGAAAAGTTCAAAACATACAATGTTAACAGAAATGTGAAATGACTAAAGATATTTAAGAAAAATTTGTATTAACGAAGTAAGATAAAACATGTAATGTTATTTTGTCAGTATGATCAAGAACAGAAAATTAGTGCAACTTTTATAAATAGGAAAATAATCACATTGTGTAGTATTTCACAATTAATACAGAAAAGTGGATACAATTCTAAGTTGTCACAATTTAGTTCTGAAACCATGTTTGTCTTTGACTACTTACTCTAAATTTCAAATGGATAGTTACATGTTGGAATTTATATGTTTAAGAAGAGAAATTGTGAGAGGAACACATTTCATCTTACACTCTCTTATGGCTTTACTAACAGAATAATTGGATGGTATTTTTAATTATCCTGATTAAGTTTCTTTTTAATCACCATCTATTGGACCCAGTTCGTATGCATATTTTGTATGATTTTCCTAGTATCTCCCTCAGAGAAACCTATTCTACTCAGGTTACTGTGATGTTAACCATTGTCAAACCATCCAAGCTCCTGTCTCAGGAATATACATCTACTTTCACTGAGAAAGAATGATACACTCTCTAGATTTTACATGGTACTTCCTTACTTCTTGTAGAGGTATTTTCTGACCATCTTAAATACGTGTCCCTTATTTTTAACAGATTCTAACTTTTTCTCCTAATTATTTTTATGCATTAAGCTTATCACTACTTGACGCTGTCCTACAATGTACTTGTTTATGTAGAACTTCTTATCTTCCCCAATAAAAGTGCTGGCTTCTTGAGTCAGCATTGTGATCTAGCAGGTAAAGCATCTTATATGGACACTTCTTCAAGTCCCAGCTGCCACACTTCTGTTCTAACTCCCTGCTAATGGACTAGGAATAGCAGCTTAATTATGACGGGGCCCCTAACATCCACAAGCAAGACCTGGGTGAAGCTCCTTATTGCTGGCTTTGCCTGGCCTAACCCCAGACATTATGGACACCTTTGGAATGAACTGGGGAATGGAAGATCTCTCTTTCTCTAATGCTCCTGTTTCTCTCTAATTCTGATTTTCAAACAAATACATAAATAAACAATATTTTTAAAAAGCTTAAACTGTTAAACATCAGTAACTATTTCTTGTTTTGTTTTATACACATTTATTCATTTTCAACAGAGAGACTGGGTGTAGGGATACGCAGAGTCAGAGAAAGTAAGAATCTTCCATCCACCATTTGACTTCCTAAATAGCCTCAATGACCAGGGCTTGGCCAGTCTGAAGCCAGGATCCTGGAACTCAGTCTTAACCTCCCATATGGATGAAGGGGCCACATGCACTTTGGTCATTGTCCATGGGCTTCCAAGGCATGTGAACAGGGAGCTGCATCAGAAGCAGAATGGGCAAAACTGGAACAGGTTGTCCTATAAGGGCTGTTTGCTTTGCATGCAGAGGTTTCACTTGCTACACCACAACATTGACCCCTGTCAGGGACTTTTGGCAGCTTCAGTGCAAAGATAATCTTTATTAATATACCGGTAATGAACATAGTTCAGAGCATGTACCTGGGAACCCTCCCTTGCACTCTGCTCTTTAGCATCCATAGATAACCTATATCTTTGTTCAACATGAGTTTAATTTCTCCACAAGGAACTAAGCATCCCTTTCTAGATTATTCTTGGGAGACATGGACCCTGGGTAGGTTTGAGATAATTCTCTTTTTAAAACTTGCTAACTTTAGTCTCTGGAGATTCATGTCATTCATAATTTATAATGGAAAGAAATCTTTTTTTAATATGAAAGAAAGCTAAGAATCAGATAGTGAGATGGTAATCTCACTGAAGAAGACTTGACAAAGAATATTAGAGTGCAGTCTAGGATATTTTGATTGAGACATTGTACATGTCTGATTTATTATATAGTTGAATTCATTGCAATATGACAATTGGTAGTAATTGTTAGTAGCCCATCTTCACTTATATCACTGTGATTTTATGTGTAATCTTCAAATGGTGAGTTGTGGAGGATTCTTGGGTTGGTGTGAGCTGAATGCAGGTACTTGTGAAGAAATGACTAAGGGTGAAGAATGGGGAGTTGATTTGAGGCAAACAAAATCCTGACTAGGAAGAATGTACACACTGTTATAAAAACTTAATGTTGGGCTCAGAGTGATAGCCTAGCAGCTAAAGTCCTCACCTTGAATGAGCCAGCATCCCATATGGGCACTGGTTCTAATCCCCTTGGCCCCAGTTCCCATCCAGCTCCCAGTGTGCAAGGGGTCCTCAGACAGTGCACTGTGCAAAGTATAATGAGGAAAATAATGTTTCCAATCTCCATGGAGGCTTCACAAAGTAGACTTCTTAATGAAGACTTTAAGCAAGCATTTCAACTGTCTACCCTCTGGGCTTCATCCAATGAGACAATGCCAGCACTCAGCAACATGAAGCTTTGGGGCAACAAGGAGCTTTGTCAAGACAATTGGCCATTATTTGTTTTGAATATATTTGTTTTCTTTTTGAAATTTGATTGATCATGCTCTGTTTTTTTCTACAAATTGCCAACTGGATCCTTGAGGAGTCAATGTACAAACGACAATCACACCAATATTACAAACAGCAAAGAGTCAACCCCCAGTTTACATTCAATTATGGTAATAACGTTTTGCATTTTATGTGCCAAAAGCTTTATTAGTATTGTTTCCTAGCATTCTCAGTTGTGCTAGATGTACACTAATTCCCAACCGCTCCAGAATGGATTCATGATAAAAAGTTATCAAATTAAGTAAAATATTATAATTATCTGCCTCTGTAAGAAATTTAAAAATAAGACACCCTTATTTTCTGTCCAGAAGAATACAAAGTCACTTTGATTATGCTTTTTTGTCCCAAAAGTCATCATAACAAATAATGAATAATAATAATAACACTTTCATGATTGGTCCCTAACATTTGCAGGCCATAGGGAAACACTTTTGGAGCATATTCCATTACCAGAAACTTTCCAAATGTCTTCTATTTTATTTATATTTCAAAATTGTCCCTTTCATTGCAAAATAGTTGAATCTGTTTTCTCAGACCCAGCGTGCTAAAATTGTGTTACGTAAAGCATTCTGTCCATTATTAGTTAGATCAGAGAAAAACAATGCTGATTTCCCTGTTCACAAAAACTAAATGTCATTCACTTTTTATATATATTTTTAATTTTAACTAGGATGCTTAAAAAACTTATGCAATATTTATACCCATGATTTAATATATAATTTCTTTTTAAAAAAGATATTTTCCTGAAGATAGAATAAACTTATTCTAAAAAATTAAAGACTTTAATTATGTTATCCAAAGATACTTTACAACAATAAAGAAAACATAATTGTGTTTTTAATCATACTCAAACTGGGAAACTTGCTTTATTAGGAAATACATTAATTTGAATATTTTCTCCCTGCTAGTTTTAGAATAGACTATATATCTCCAACCACCCACCATTTTTTCAGCACTGGACATGTAACTCTGGTTTCTTAATATCGGTTGAATTTATGGTGTGTTTGTGTGTGTGTGAGAGAGAGAGAGAGACAGACAGAACTAATAAAGAGTTACCCATTCCATTAAATAGCATAATCTCAGTGACAGTGAGTTGAAACTGTAATTGACACTGACTAGTCTATTTATTAATATTTAAATATTTCTATTTGTAAAATGCAAATATGTTTGTCATTATGGTGCATATCATATATAGATCCGTATATATAACTTTGTAGATTCTGAGTATGGGGAGTGTTTGCAAGGTAATTATCAAAGAATATCTCATTTTTCTTGCTGAATATGGATCTTAATGCTCACTCCAACCTCATCTTTCCTTAAGACAAGTTCATACTACATGATGCTATTTTACAACATTCATTAAGAATCTTTAGATATTTTAAGGAAGTGAATTCTGAATATTATATTTAGTCTTAACTCCTTTGATTTTATGGGCCACCATCAAGGGCTGCTCCAACAACTCTGAATAAGTCAAATAGAATTTACTCATTTGGCCTTGAGGTCGGCCATATCCAGTTTTATAACTGTGAGAGATACTAAGGTTGTTTGTGTTTCTTTATTTCCTTGGGTGAACCCTCTGTTCCAATACAGTTGAAAAAAAAGAGAGAAAAAAAGACTACATGTCTATGCTGGTATTTAGCCGGACATTCAGTATAAAACTACTACACCTGTCAGCCAGGGTAGTCCATCTGTTCATACCACTGTTCTCAAGTTCATCTCTTTTCAAAGAGTAAATAGTGCCTCGTAACTCTTTGTGTTTCTTGTTAACCTAATTCCATCTTATAGCATCTACCTTTTTCAGCTTTACTCTTCTCAATGACTAATTGGAAAAAGAAATTTAAGTAAGATATTATTAATAAAATTAACACAAGAGATTTTTCAACTCCAAAAATAACTTCCAAACTTTAAAGAGATACCAAACTAAAGACAACATGCATGCCAATATTTCATCAGGATTTTACAAACTTAACCATCAGGGAATGTGCTTTACAAAATCCCTCACAAAATCCTTGCTCTGTCACTGTTACTGAGAGAATTATAAACTATCTTTCAGGTGTGTTTGCAATGTGTTGTTCAATTTGATATCTTCATGTCAATTGGGAAATCATTTTCAGGAAGACTGCTTTAGGAGAACTGTTAAAATTCATACCTCACTGTTTTGCTATAGGATATATTGGCAGAAACAGGAGTGAGGAAGTCTAAGTAGAATCATGATTAGCTCAAGGACTGGTGGATTGATAATATCCTACCCTTTACTTGGGTATGGTTTAGTCAGCTGAAGAGAAGCTAAAAAGTATTCTTATTTAATCCAAACCTTTTTTTCATTATTTAGTAAAATGATTTATATGTTATTTTAAAATAAATGTCAAAAAACACATTTCAAAATATTCTGCTCATGCCAGTCATCTACAAGTTTTGAAATGACTTATAATTGCTATTGTATCTCCAATTACTGAATAGTATGTCAAAATCAGTAAGGCATAAAGCAAAATAAAGCAAGGATTTTATGGAATTATGTATTGTTGTTTAAGTATAAAAATATTCTCTGTAATTTTCCTTTTTTAAAGAATAATTTTTTATAAAGATGCATTTATTTCTATTGGAAAGTAAGATTTGCAGAGAAGAGAGACAGACAGAAAGATCTTCCATCTGCTGGTTCACTCCCCAAATGACTGCAATGGCTGAAGCTGAGCTGATCCAAAGCCAGGAGCCAGGAACTTCTTTTGTGTCTCCCACGTGAGTGCAGGGTCCCCAGGCTTTGGGCCGTCCTCCACTGCTTTCCCAGGTCACAAGCAGGGAGCTGGATGGGAAGTAGAGCAGCTGGAACATGAAACAGCACACACATGGAATCCTGGCACATGCAAGGCGAGGACTTTAGCCACTAGGCCACATCGCCGGGATCCTCTGCAGTTATCTTAATGTCTATGATTAATCCTTAGAGCCCTCATAAGCAAAATTGTTGGTTGACTTTTGAAAATAATTTCTGTGGAAGTGTTTTTGAAGAAAGTGTTACCTGGGCTAATGAAAATGTAGCTTCTACTTCTCCCAGGTGCTTAAATATTCCAAATCAAAATATCTTTAATCCTATGGAACATCAAATAGAGATTAAGGAATCTCACATATTTCTCTCCAAAGAAGAAAACTTTAGGTGAGGATCTAAGAAATGTGTCATTCTCATAAATCTAATTACACAAGAAAAAAAGGAAGATAACAGTAGTAATAATTCTAATTGTATTTTTTTGTTTATAAATTTACCCCACTTCCTCATCATGTATGTATCTAACTAATTATTTATTCATCCAATCTTTCTATACACCTGTCTAAACATTCTTTCAATTACCCTTTGTTTTGTTGTTTACAAAATATAAGCTGAAAAAACAAAAAGTGTGTGTTTATCTCTGTGTATCTAACTAGAAATGTAATTGTGAAAATACATTTTGTACACCATAAATGTATTTAAATATTTTATGTTTTATTTATGCTATCTTTTATTTCTGCTGTTTTCAATTTCACATTGATGATCAGAAAAAGATTGGATTTATCCGATAATTTTTGTAGTGTAATTGGAAAACAAAAACACAGTACTAAGAGAAATCCAGACATTTTTTTGAAAAAGTATGAGTGTGTTTGATTCAGGTGCCTTTTTTTGTAGAATTAGTGTCTTAGCCTGCTTCTGCTTGTGAGCAGGAAAATAGTATTTACCACTCTATAACACTGGGAAAATCACTTAGCCCTCTGGTCTCATCTGTAAAATCTGTAATTATTTCATACAATTATTTTGATGAGTTATTATACTAATATCTGTAGTGTTTTAAACAATAGTTGCCACTCAACTTAAGTATCTTTGAGATCTTGATTTTCCTGTATGCATCAAGTCTTTTTTTCTAGCCCTGGCTCCTAATCAGCCTGCTGTTTGTTTGCTCGACTGCTTGTCTTCCTCACTCATTCTACATGAAATGGAAATGGAGCACATACAATTGGAGCACAGGGTTGTTTTTAAAGAGAAGCAGTCATTCAAAAGCACACTCTGCCTGAGTAAAGTGGCTGCTAGTTGTTACTGTACACTAGTTTTATAAAATAAATTATTTTCTATAAACTTATTTCAGGTGTATTGCTGGATAATTTTACTTAGTTACTTACTCTTAAAAACTTTTTTTTTAACAACATGAGGGAATTCACTGGCTCTCTATTTTCACTTCTAACTTACCTTTCACGTAAATTTGAGATTTTATTATTTCAACTTAAAAATTGAAATATGTGAAATAAATGACCGTGAAATAAATGACCTATTTAAAGCAATGATATAAAAATTACAAATTAAGCAAATGTAACATTCTATCACTAGGAAAAAGTCTAGATTTATTTTAAAATCAATGTAGCTTATAAAAC
The DNA here is from genome assembly GCF_030435755.1 of Ochotona princeps. Taxonomy (NCBI): domain Eukaryota; kingdom Metazoa; phylum Chordata; class Mammalia; order Lagomorpha; family Ochotonidae; genus Ochotona; species Ochotona princeps. Next base: position 37,586,668 of record NC_080846.1, on the reverse strand, counting down.
TGATATCACACTAAAATTTATTATCATACAGAAACAAAATTTCTTTCATATTTCCTTGTCATAAAATTTTCTCTATAGTTTCCAAATAACACATTTCTGAAAATATGTAAGCTTTTTTACCAATATTTTTTAAATCAGAATGGCAAATATTAGTTGAAGGCTTTGTAGTCATAACTTACTAATAATTTTAATATCTTTTTTATCCAAAACATCACTTGCCTTGATGTAGTATCATATTCAATTATTTCCTGCATCATTAATATTATTTATACTAGCATATGGTTTTTTTAGGCTTATGTTTTACTAACACCAGAATGTTAATTTCATTTGTTTGCTTTTTTGATACTTTTAAAAATTTACTTGAAGATTTGTTTATTTTAATTAAAAGGCAGAGTTACAGAAAGAGAGGAAGAGACAGAAAAAGAAAGACATTTGATCTAGGCTCACTACCCAAATGGCTCCAATATTCAGAACTGAGCTGTTTGGAAACCCTGAGCTTGGGGTTATTTCTTGGTCTCACATTTAAGTAGAGGGCACTAAGGCCTACGGCCATTCTTTGCTGCTTTCCCAGGCCATTATCAGGGAGCTGGATTGGAAGCAGGACACCCACCAGCATCCATTTGGGATGTCAGGAATGCAGGCAGAGGATTAGCTTGCTACTGCACTGACCACCCCCCACCACCACCACTTTTCTTATTTTTTAAATCACTTTTCTCTAGTTATGTGTTACTGGAGGAGCAGTGGAAATTTTTTTAAATTAATTTTTAACTTCAAGTAGGAAGGCTGGGTGGGCAATGGATGTTTATTTCCTTGGTAACTTGTCAATTGGACTTGGATGGAGCCCTAAAATTCAGGGCAGGAATGTGGCGAGGAAGCAAAGCAGTAGCTTTTGATAGCTGCATCCCATATCTGAGTGTCTAGTTTGAGACTCATATTCTCTTTCCAACCTAGCTTCCTGCTAATGCATACCTGGGCAGAGAGCAGGTGACAGCTCAAGGACTTGGGTGTCTGTCACCAGGATGGGGCACTCAGGGTCCTGGATTCTAGGCATGGCAGTTGCCAGCAGTTAGATAATAAACTAGTGAATGAAAGAACTTTTTCTGTTTCTCTATGTTTGTCTCCATCTTTAAAATACAATGAAAGAAAAAAGAAAGGCCCTTACAATGTGTATAAGTTTACTAGACAATATGGATTACCATAGGTTTTCAATAACCTCTAAAACTTGGAATTGTAAATTCCAAAGAGCAATCATATGCAAGCAGAGTAAGGGGGGTTGCCACTGAAGCTGCATTTTGTGATGATAGCATAGAAAAAAACACACATTGGAAAATGGTTATTTATTAAAAAAGTGTTTCTCATCATTGGTTTTGGAAGCTCTCTTTCCTCACAACAACTGCTTATTGGCCTTTCTAATATATCCCTATCCTATTAAATCAGAGAATTGGGCAAACATACTGCCAAAACTGTTCTCCAAAATGCAAAACCGATCAGAGTATTCCTGATGCTGCTCCCTTTGCTGGTTCTTAGTGCCCATTTGATTAAATAAATATCTTGTTCTTTTGTTTTACTCCCTGCAAAACTTCCATGCCATAGCACAGTGCACCACTTGCTATTTCCCAAGAACATTTCTTGTGTGTTTTCAGGCTTCGGTACTTTTCAGTATATATTCCATCTCCCAAGACAAAACTTTGATCAACTGTGACTTCTAAAGCAACGTTAGTCACCTGCTTTTCTTAGAGCTATAATGAGAGGACTACCTGTTACTAATGTTTGTGTGAACATCTGTACCTTCCTAATGCAGTAACCGCAAGGGTGAAATTCATAGCAGATCAATTTGAGTTGTGAATTCTGTACATATCCAATAGTTGCTTTTCATGTTATGAATATATGATTAATATAGCATTCAGGGTTAATTAGAGATTAATTTGGAGCTTTTCTTGCTTCAACTCTACTATATTTCTCTAGCAGATAGAAATTTAAATTCTTTGTATTTGCAGAAGTACTTTTGCGCTGGCAGTTCTTTCTGGACTACTTAAATAACACATTCATACAGTTTTACTTAATTTTTTAAAAAAATTTATTAATTTTTTTACAGGGTTAGATATACAGAGAGAAGGAGAGACAGAAAGGAAGATCTTCTGTCTGATGATTCACTCCCCAAGTTAACACAATGGCTGGTGCTGAGCCAATCCGAAGCCAGGAGCCTGGAACCTCTTCCGGGTCTCCCACACGAATGCAGAGTCCCAAGGCTTTGGGCCATACTCAACTGCTTTCCCAGGCCACAAGCAGGGAGCTGGATGGGAAGTGGAGCTGCCGGGATTAGAACCGATGCCCATATGGTATCTCGCACATTCAAGGCAAGGACTTTAGCTGCTAGGCCACTGCACCGAGCCCAGTTTTATGTAAATTTAAGGGCTTTTAAAATCTAACTCTTTTTCTATGATGCCTTTTTCTGCCTAAAGATTAAATAAAGCTTTGCTTATATAGATGTGTAGGAGAAAAGAGGCTGTAGATGAAAATGTACATTTCATTAACATAGTGATGTTCTTTCTATTTTATGTTCAGTTTTTGTGGGAGCTGGGGACTAAAATATCCAAAAAATTACAATATTTTTTATAACACTTAATGCATGTCAAGGCTGTAATGAATCTGCCAGACAGAGATAATGCAATAAAATGTAACAGTGTCATCAAAAAGATGACAGCTCATTCTGAGCGTTGAGTACATTATAAACATGGAATGAACCTCCTCCAAATCTACATAAATGTAGCACACCAAGTTATACATTAATATTTCATTCATAAACCCTTTTCAGCAAGAAAAATAAACTCAGTAATATACCAACACTAATAAATATTTTTACCAGCAGTTTGCATATTATTCAATAAAGCTTTCAATCAATTGTGCTTTATAATGCGCATGAAGATCTGAAAAATATTTTAAATATATTTTCATGGATACTTACAATAGGCTTACAAGGCAAGCAAGCATAACTTCCTATTACTATTTTCATTTTCCTACTAGACAGATGACCCATAAAAATTTATATCTATATCTGTATCTATATCTAGATCTATATCTAGATCTGTATCATCTGTGGGGCTCAGGCGCAAAGAGGCCACTCAAGTCAATAAGATGGCGACTAACAGTCAAGGTCACTGGGTTACATGTGGTGAGCAAGATGGCAGCCAAGGACAGAGCCCTGGGCGTGAACCAGGGCAGAGATGACATTGTTTCAAAGAAAGACTGATTGGCCAGGGCCATTTCTCACCTGCCCTGGCCTATGGGAGGTGGCTTCTGCAGTTGTGCTCCTAGTAACTGGCTACTGGTTCTCTCCTCCTGGAATTCCTGGGATTCCTGGCCTGAGGCTATTCATTACCCTATATAGGAATTTGTACTTCCCAAATAAATCAGAATTGTGGAACAGAACCCCTGCCTGTCTGTTTCTGTCACGCGCCTGGAGGCTGGATGGCGGGCAGCAGGCTCACCCCCTCCGGCAATGGGGTAATAGAGGGATCTGTGGGGGGAGACCCCGCAGATATATACTTTCCAGATTTGAATTGAATACAATTCATGGCATGCAATATAGGATGTTACCCTTCTGATGGTTTTTTGACAGTCTGTGATTTTTAAGAAGAAATTCAGAATTAGTTCAATTCAAGCAAAATTGCAAACATGCAATTTAGTATTTTACTTGTTTTCAGGTGTAGAATGTTCTATTTCAAGTTTAGTCCTCAAATTTTCCCAGTTCCATGCTAACTTAATGACCATTCTTCAGTTTATAAAAAATGTTTATGAAGAGATCCACAGTATATTTTAGGAATGTGATTTGATTTAATAATATAACATTCTGTGCAAGTATCCTATACCACAACATTCTACAGTGTCAGAAGACCTAACCTATTTTTATTTTTTTTAAGATTTATTTATTTTTATTACAAAGTCAGATACACAGAGAGCAGGAGAAACAAAGAGGAAGATCTTCCATTCAATGATTTACTCCCCAAGTGAGTGCAATGGCCAGTGCTGCACTGATCCAGAGCCAGGAGCCTGAGCTTCCTCCAGGTCTCCCACATGGGTGCAGGGTCCAAAGTATTGGGCCGTCCTCCACTGCTTCCCAAGGCCACAAGGAGGGAGCTGGATGGGAAGTGGAGCTGCTGGGATTAGAACCAGCACCCGTATCCGATCCCGGCATGCTGAAGGCGAGGACGTTAGCTGCTAGACCATGCCGCCGGGCCCTTTTTTTTTCCTAGCCTATTTTTATAACACACATGTTAGTCTTTTATTCACCATCTATTTGTTTCTATATTTTTATAACACACATGTTAGTCTTTTATTCACCATCTATTTGTTTCTATTCTCACATTCGTTTATTCCTCTATTGATTTCTTTTTTCTAGAAAAAAAGTAATACTTTTCAGTTGGACTAAAACCAGTGTTTCCAGTTTCCTTTCTGATGGTGGGAATTCTGTTCTGTAAATTTCAGATAGCCCTATGATACCGCATGCCTCCGTTCTTTTTTTATATATATATTTTTTAATTTTTAATTTTGAATTATGTAGTACTTTTTAAAATATATTTTTATTTTGAATTTTGGATGATCGTATCTCCAGTCTTGAAGATACTGTCACAGAAGCACAAGCAGGACATTTGAAATGTCTCTCTGATTTGTCTAGTTGGTTAATAAATGCTATCGAGGCTACCATCTAAGCTACCTACCTAGGTGGTGGAAGTAGCCAGATGTGTTAAGTTTTTGACACAAATTACATTGTGAAACTGACTGGAGTTGATAATGAAGAACTGTAAATGAAGTTTTGGCCTTTTGTTTCCTAGACCTTTGGCTTGACCATTTCTTTCCACCAACAATGTGCAAATGTTCTCTTTTCTACATATATTCGCTAACACTTACCTTTTGTCTTTTTGCTAATAGTCTGACAGAGGTGAGGTGGTGTTTCACTGTGTTTTAACTTGCTTTTCTGTGATGATAGGGACAAAGTATTTTTTCATATTTTTGTAAGCCATTTTTATAAGCATGTCCCTATGAAAAATTTCTCTGCCTCTTCTTCTGCCATTTTCAAATTTACTTATTTTATTTATGCATCTGTGTAAGGGGTAGGGAGAAAGTGCTCTCTTTGTGCAGGTTCAGGCTCCACATGCCTGCAACAGCCAGGGGTTGAACCAGCTGCTACTAGGAATCAGTAACTCTAAACATGTTCCCTCTGTGTATCAGTGACCCCCACACTTGAGGCATCACCTACTTGTAGCCAAGAAACGCTTTAGTGGGAAGCTGAAAGTGAAAGTGGAGGGGAAACTCAAACTCAGGCACTCTAAAATGTACTGATTGACTCAAGCCACAGTTTAACCACTGTGTCAAGTGCCTGCATCTTGGCCTATTTTAAAGTAGATTATTTTTCCTTTTGCTATTGAATTTCTTTCATTTTTCATATATTTAGGATACTGATCACTACCAGACCTAAGCTCTGTGAATTTTTTCCCCTTCTGTAGATTGAAACTTTTTCTTGATTGCTTCCTTTGCTACACAGAAATTTACATGTCACTTGTCATCCTATACGACTTACTTTTTCTATTCCATCGAAGAAATCACATCCAATCGAATGTCATGAAACTTTTCTGTGTTTCTGGGTTTAAAGAGGATCCTGGAATATTGTATATGTTTTTTGTTTTAGTGTTTGTGGATGCTTTTTACCCAGAGAATACACAGCTCCATGGACAGTGAGACAAGCCACACTCAAACAAGGAGTAAAAAACTTTTGTTTGAAACTCAAACATCCTAAATTGCCTTTTAGCTATCTCGTGTATTCTGAAGAAGTTTCCAAGACTGAGCTAATAGTTTTCTAACTGTAAATATTTAAGTAAAAAATAAAGTCTCTATGTGTAATCATCTAATGCATGAAGTGTGTTGGTAAGGAACTAACACTCTTCATGGTTTGCCCAAGTTCATTTATTTTGCTTGGCTGACTTTACAAGTCAGGAAAATGCAACCAGACTCCCTTAAAAAGAAATGAACACTTCAACACTTCATACCTTTGCTGCCGTTTGCATTTCATCACTCAGCTTATAGAATTGAAATTATTACTTGGCAGACACTGCTTACACAAATGAAAGATAAATTTATCTTCTAGATGGGAGAGATCAGTGAGATTCATACAATATTAATGATGAAAGCTCTGGGAGTTAGACATATTCTTGACCACAGGTTTCTTTTTACAGTGAAGCACATTTTAATCCATTGTTTTTATTTCATATTTTTTATTCCTTCTCAACTGTAAGTCTTTGCTGAAATGTAGTGTGGTCAATTTGATTCTTAAAGCTCCTCCTGTGCTCATTAAGAAAATAGCCTGAGAACAACACCATTAGTTAATATTTGGATGAACATATAATCTTTAATGCATATAGTAACAGGTTGAACACATAGTAATAGCTAAAATTTATTATTGAAGTGATTCATTTATCCAAAAGTGAGGGACCTATGGTATTCATGAAGGACTTCATTTTTACTAGCTTATATTTTGTCATTGTGCAAAATTTTGCATCACCATTACAACAGTATAAAGCTTTTAATATTATGATTTCTATGAAATTATAGGTCATTGACTATCACGGTGAAGTTATTTCAGCCTCATTTTTGTTTTAAATGATACAAATTTTACATTTACATCATCTAAAGGTGATAGAAATGCATAATTCTTTTGTTATGGCAAACTGAGTTTACTGTATCTACATATCAATATAATGTATTTAAGTATATATTTTAAATATTGAGAATTTGTTAGAAATAAAATAATTTTCATCAGCAAGTTTACACAAATTCTTTTTCTATATTTAAAAGTATTTTCTTTCATGGTACAGTTCCAAAGGCTCTGGGGTTGCTCATGCCCTTCCCCAAAGTCCCTCTCCACCAAAACCCTCCATTGATTTCCCCTCTAGTTTTACAATGGTTGTACTTCATGAATAGTCACAAGTCCATCATGCCATTATTGAACATAAGCTCTTTAGGAAATGTATCTCTAGCTAGTTTTACAACCCTGAAATTATTTTATGTTAGTGGCATAAATCGAAATATTTCTAATAATATTGGAGAATGATAACATACAGTTAATCATTATTTATAGCAAGACCTCAGAAGAAAAATACCTAAGGCCAACACTGCAACATAGTGTGTAAAATGGGGTCCCTACACCACCAGCATCTCATATGGCTGTCTGAGTCAATAGCAAATCTGTTGCTCCACCTCTGATCCAGCTCCCTGCTGATGTTCTTGGAAAAGCAATGGCAGATGAGCCAAGTGTTTAGACCTCATATAATAATGTCCATGATGGAGACCCTGATGAAGTGCATGACTTTGGCCTGGCCTGACAATGGTGTTTGTGACCTTCTGGGGCGTGAACCAGTGGGTGGAAAATATCTCTTCTTCTTCTTTGTCTCTCTCTGTAATTCTGACTTTCAAATAAATTAATAATTCTTCAAAAAAAAAAAGAAAGAAGTCATCTAAAACAAAGTGAAAACAGCTAAATTTTAATTTTCATAATTTTGAATCAAATTGAAGATGTATCATTTGAAAATCAAAATAACCAAACATTGTTTCATTCATATATTTCTATATGAACTGATCATATTTTTATAAGAAATTTAGCTTTTTCTATAAAATATCTGTAAAAGGAAATTATGATTTAATCTGTGGACATTATTTTTGCTTAATTACCTTTAATGAATGACTATAATATTTAAAATATATTTCTTATTGTTACACACCTACATTATTTTTCTCAGGACATATTTGAAAATTATCAGCAAGTTGTAATCACCACAGACAAATAATTTGCTCTTAAGTCTTCTGTCTGTTGTGTTTTAGGTTTCTGTTGGGAATGTGATACCATGAAAAATCAATAGATTCCATGCTGTTAAATAGTGTTTTAGAAAATCCACAGAACACTTGTAAAAACTTTAATGTTATTGTTAAAATTTGCTTTGCATTTAAAATCTCATCGCAAACAAGTACAAATAATCAGAAGATACAAGTCATTACAACATATTTGGTAGTAAAGGATGCTACCATATTCTCAAAATCAGTTACCTGGTCATCTGAGTACTACCTCTAGTGTATATGCTCTCTTCATCAATGTGACCCATCCATAAAATTTAAAAGATAATCTCATGATTCAAATGCTAGGCTTGGCCTTCAATCCTTTGTTGCTACAAACATAATGACTATCCTATATGCTGTAATCCACAGCTGGCCTTCTAAAATTCTAGCTTTTTTCTTGCCCTTCCCTAATGACTGGAACTTATTGGTACTGGCCTCTTTGCTCTGAAACAAAGAATTTAGCTGTAATGATGACAGCTCCTTATTGAAAATTAGTGCAAATAAAGTGAGAATCCAAAATTGATTACAATGGTTTTAAAGTGTCAGCTTCCATTTGCAAATATTCTTTTTCTTAGTAAAAGCTTGAGACAAAAGAATAGAAGAGAAATGTACAAATTCTACTGAGGAAAACACAGTGTGGACTACAAAAGTTGACCCCAGAGTACAAGGTAATAGAGATGACAAAAGTTGACAGATATGTCAGGAAATCTGGAAAAACTGTGCCTAAACAACATATCACCTTCCATGATTGACTGGGGGATCTAAAAAGACTAAATGTTCACATAGGATAAAACTCTTAAAGGCAGCATTATTTTTTTCTCTTTGCAGAGACCTAAATAAACCAGGTGAGCACTGAACTTTTAAAAATTATAAATAATGCTTGTATATACTAGGGGAAAGCAATGAAAATAATTATATATTTATGTTCAAACTATCATTGCTGAATGAAAATGCACTTGATTTTAAAGGCTTCCTGCCTTTGGAGAATTTTCCCCACATTTTCATTGTTCATAGTTGTACAGTTTTCTTTTGAATACCCTTGTTAACGTGGTTTGGCAGACATTCAATAGCAAATTATGTTCCAGGCAATGAATTTATAGTGTTGTAGCAGGAACACTCTGAATGTTGTAACCTTTACATATGATAGAAAAATCAATAACATGAATAAATGTGTAGCAAACTAGACTAGGCCCTTTTTAGGTGAGGTAAAGCTTAGTAATATGGACTGGAGTTCTTTTTAAGGGCGAGACATTCTATGCTTAAATGGAAAGTTAAATACTCAAACTTAATTGTAAGATTTATTTAAAACAGACAAAATCAATGGCAATATTAAAACATAGCTGTGTATATTTTTGTATTATGTACTATGTAACTGAGTTAGTTTGACAATTTTAAGAAAAAAAATGATTTTCTTGCGAAATGAAAAGAGGGAGAGAAACAGAGCACTCACAGCATTTGGCACACTCCCCAAGTATGAGAAATGCCAGATCGTGGAAAAGTCAAAGCTGGAAAGACAGAATTCAGTCAGGGCTTCCCATGGGGCTCCACTGAAGCACCACCTGCTGTAACCCAGGAGTGCACATTAGCCTGAAGCTAGAATCAAGAGCAACACAAGAACTCGAAGCCAGGTTGCTCAACTGGTGGTTTAACAAATAGACTAAACATCCACCTCAGACAACTTTTAAACAATTATGTAATATAAATGGTCCACACTCTAGCCTGGGTGTCTGGGTGTGGACCAGGCGTGGCTGGGCTATGGCACAGAATGGGGAAGGATCAATCAGGAAAAGTCACTGTTCCTGCTAGGACAGAAGGTGGACTAAGTAGGATTGGGTCATGGACTCACTAATGGGCATGAGAATTGGCACTGGGAAAGGTTCTGATGAGGAGCTTAGGAAACTCTGTTAGGACAAGTCTGTGCAGATGAACACAAGAACCATGATAGGGAGCAGCCCAGACCAGGCCAGGGAACGGTACCGCTGGAATACATTTGGCACAGGTCAGGGGCAAACCAGGCAGGACCAGTTCACATCACCCACTCGTGAATACAAGCAGCAGAACATAGTGTGCGTCAGGCCAGTTTCAGTGGCAACACATGCCAGTTGGCATGAGGGCTAGGACTGGGAGCCAGCTGGGATGGGCTAGACTGTAGGCCCCCACAAGCATGAGCTGGAATTGAGGGTGAGCCGGGCAGGGCCAGGCTATTGTACCCACTGCAAATGCTGAGGTAAGGCAGGTCATGCAATACCAGGCATATCACCCAAACAGCACACATGAGAACCACTAGGGAAGGGCAAAGCTGGTAGGGGTCTGCATGGGGCTCCCATGCTGGACCACCACTCCTGTTAGAGAGAGAGAGTTGGTATGGGGGAAGACCAAACCGGGCAGGACTACAACAACTGTTGGCCTCTTATGAGCTGGATCAGGGAAAAGCCAGGTTGGGTTGATTGTTTTATTGGTGCATGCGTAGACCAGAGTGGATGTAGGTTGGTTGGGCTTTGCCACAGCATCAGCTGGCAGTTGCTGGCACTGGGGGCTAAATCTGTCAAGTTAACCTGCAGATTCACCTGGAGAATGCAGAATCTCGGAGTGGGAGTGGGCCCATTAAGGAAACAGTGGGAACCTCCCTCTTGGGCTGCCACTGCCACTGGTCAGCATGAGAACTAGGACTGGTGCAGGCATGGCTAGACGAAGAATGGCACCTGCCGTCATGTGTGTGGGCTAGATAGTGGGGAAGGTTGGACCGAAATACTTAAAAGCCCACTGACAGTTATGAGAGCTGAATGGGATGTGGAACAGACTGGACCAGTCTTCTATAGATACTGGCAGGCATGGGAACCAGGGCAGCATATCCAGGTGCATATGGAGGATATGGCAGTCCAATGGAGCCTGCAGAGGACACCTGGTACCATGGCAGAAGACAGAACAAATCGATTAACTACCCCAGCCAGGTGCTGGCAATGAATATCTAGGCAAACAGAGATGCTAATTTGGACTAGGTGAACCAGTGGATTTTTGAGCGATTTCGTCATGCTTGGAGTGGCAAGACTGGCAATGATTCAGAACTGTTGAACTATCGAGACCTCTTGAGCAGAACCCTCAGAGCATGCCCCACATCGGGGACCCTGGGGTGGTGTCAGGTAGCTGTCCTCCATCCCAGGATGCAGAGGCATTTGAGAAGCTGGGTGTGGCTTCTCTGCTTTATCCCCCACCCCTTCACCCAGATACAGGAAGGGGAAAAAAAGACAATGTGAAAATAGTGATCTCACCTTCTTTCCTGTAGCCCTTGAGCCTTACCACCCCATCAACTATCATGAAAAATAAAAGGATGGGGTGGCACAGCAACGTAGTAGCTAAAGTCCTCTCCCTATAAATCCTGTGATCCCATATGGATGCTAGTTCATGTCCTGACAGCCCCATTTTCCATCCAGCTCTCTTTTTGTAGCCTGGGAATGCAGTTAAGGATGGCCCAAAACCTTGGGACCCGGCACCTGAGTGGGAGACCCAAAAGAGGCTTCTGCCTCCTGGCTACAGATTGGTTCTGTCATTTAGTTCATTGATTTAGTCTTCTGTTCTCATTTTACTGGCATGTTCATCACATTTGCCTTTGGTTTTGGTGGGTGCTATTCCTTGTCTATGTCAAGAAAACATCTTTAAGTATCCTTTGTAGGACAGGTTTGCAAGAGGCATATTCTTTTAACTTTTCCTTACTGTGGAAGAATCTTATTTCATTTTCAAAGACAAAGAAAGCTTTGCTTGAATATGTTCTTTTGGGCTGACAATTTTTTTTTTTTTTTTGCTTTTATGATCTGGAATTTGTCACTTCATTCTCTTCTGGCTTGTAGAGTTTTCTGTGAGAGGTCAGCTGTGAATTTAATTGCCATTCCTCCACATGTCAATTGATTTTTTTCATGTGCACATTTAAGTATCTTTAGGGAAGGAGAATTTTCAAACGTAAGTCTGAACATACAAGTAGAGTTTATTTGTGTATGGTGTTTTATTATCTTATTTTAATTTTTCACAATATTGTCAAAGAACAATTTGAGTTTAAAGTAGGCTATATTTTTCCAAATAATTGTCATGTGCATGATTCATTTCACTTTGGGCTTCCTTCTTGATATGATGCATAACAGACACTACTTCCACCATTTTCTCAGGTCCTTCCTCTGAGCTCCCGCCTGTCACTATCACAGGAAACCTTCCTCTTTCTTAAATAAATCTTGCTCTATACACTGAAAAACAAGTAGGATACTTTGCATTAAGTAATTTCTACACTATTCTTTTGACAAAAGCTAAGCCAAATATTTAATATCAACATATTAAGCAGAAGAAACTACTTTATTCAAAAAAAGGTTGAATGGAACAGATTGATATCTTAGTAAGCTGTTAAGCATTATAGGCTGCAGTATCAGGCCACAGAAAATTAACTTTCAATGTTTTCCATTCTAGAAAAATGATCCCATTTTACCTACCTGTCATATAGACCCTGAGAATTGAGTAGATATTACTTTTTAATTTTTTGATCCATTTATTTACAAAAATTATAGTACAGTCCTCTTTGATTCAATCTCCCTTTGTTATGAGCTAAGTATTATAAAACATGTGTATTATTATTAAAATCATTTTGGGATTTGTCCACCTTCAGTGTCATACTAAATTTGGCAACAACTTGAATGGTTGCTGTAATAATTAAAGTCGTCAGGTTCTTATGTTCCATATACCTTATTGTTTTATATAAAAACTTGTGAATATTTGCTATTGAGTTAATACTGCTATCTACATGCATTTTGAAATGGAAACAAGCCCCATTTTTCAGTTGTAAGCAGGAAAATCTGAGAATGCCTTTATGACATTATGCATGCCTAAAATGTTGGAAGTCATTAGAACTGCACAGTTGGCTAAGAGAATTATATCCAGAGGTTCAAAGCATAAGTCTTTTTCATCAGGAACAACTGTAATTCTGAGAATGTAGAAATGTTGTAGAAAAAAATATCCAACAGTTCTCAAATTTTGTTGTCAAAATCTCCTTACATTCTTAAAGGGTACTGAGGACAACAGAGAGATTTGTTCATTTGTATTTTCTTTAACGATATTTATTGTATTGGGTAATATGATTGAAATTTTTAAGATAATTATTATCTTCTTCAACATTAATAATACCCTTATTATTTGTAACTTAGGTGCTGTATTTTTATGCATAACTTAATTTTCAAACCAAACAAAAATTAACATGGAGGGAAGCGTAGTATCACTTTAGTAAGCTCTTTTTTTTTTTTTTTTTTTTTTGTCTTTCAGTAGAAAGATGTCGAAGTCTTCCATTTGCTTCTGTATTCAGTCTGTTTTGGATTTAAAATCAGATAGCCTTTTAAAAAATTCCTCTGTACTCTCTGAACTAAAGTGCTGATTGTGTCTTAATATCATTAGGAAAGCAATTAATACATTGTAGTCTATCTGAGAGGGTGTTGGGGATCAATAGGAGACCCCAAAGCACAGCTTAAAAATACTTACTTATTAACATAAAATGCCATTTCCTCCCATTAGCTGAAACGATGCCAGTGCAACTCTGCCAGTCTGAGTTGGGCTTAAGTGGCCTTATTTGGCTTACTCATGTGTTTGAAGTCAAGTATTGTGCTTCCCATGCCCTGCGTGATCCAAGGGGGCCTGATTCAGATGGTGGAGTCCTTTCCCTGTGATCACAATACCTGTAGCCAAGTAACCTAGATCTGTCCATGGTAACGAGGGTAGTGTTCCAGTAGAGAGAATTGAAACATGAGAGGATTCCAGTTCTGGAGTTAGAATTGCACATAACCAGTTGTATTGCATTCTTTTATCCAAAATACGCAAATAGCTAATATTTCTGTGTACGAAAAAGACTCTGTCATTTAATGGGCAAAGTCAAAAATTCACTGAAAAAATGAGGTGAATATGCAAATGGAAAATAATTGACACTTTGTCTATTAATCTTCTACACATCCTAAATGTCCAGCATAAACCTCTGATAAAATTATTTCTTTACCTCATCTTTAATTGTGATAATAGTGGTCAGAGAATTTATATTTCTGCCAATGACCACTTGGACATTTATAAAATCACTCATGGGTCAAACAATATTATTGACTTAAAAATTATCTTTCTATCGATTTATCATATTTTAAACCCCACCTGCAGTAGATTTGTATCTTGTGTGCCTTATAAGGTTCATTGGCTGAATAAGACTCCAGCGTCTGTGAGGGCATATTCATAAGCAATAGTGCTGCCATCTGAAATTTGTTAGTTTTGGTCTTGTATCGTAATTGTTTAATTTTAATCAGAGTCTGAGATATAACCAGGCTTTAGAAAGCAGACACTTAATAAGATTTGGGCTTAATACTAAATAAATCATGAAAATTTGTAATTAATTATACTTTTGCTAATGTCTTACATTTTAGCAATATATATAGTTATTACTTGAGCAGACATCATTTGTCTAAGGGCATAACCATCAAATTCTCTCAAAATTTGCAAGTAATAAATACTAAATATACCAGGTACATATATTGAAAAGTTCATTCTCAGAGACTAGAAGTAGACACAATTTTAAAATATATTTCCTCCTTAAAGTAGTCATATTGGAACATTATCTTGCTGATATCGAAACATATGATTAGAACTCAGACAAGTAAAGATGAAATCACCTTAAGTTATGCTGTCCATGTTTAATTATAAAAGGTTTTATTTTTCTTTCCAAACTGGACAGACATTGCTTATGTCTACTGCCCCTCTCGTCATCATCTCAAAGATAATGATACCATTAAGAAAGAAATAACAATTTTACAGCTTCTAGATTGACTGTTGCATACCCAAATGTACAATAATTTAGATCATGTAAATGAAGGATGATGCCCTGTGATAAAAGGTCAAGAAACTGAGAGAAGAATTACTGGAAATTGGAACGAACCTTCTCTTATCCTTTGAATTGGCTGTTACATTGTTCCAATGATTAAAATGTGAGAATGAAACCTAGCTACTATGTTGTACTCCAATTTTTAAAGCAAGAAAAATATTCTTCTGAAATGCTTCCATTTTTCACATATTGTGTGGACCAGGTCAATATTGTTAAAACCTAGATTCTCTTTCAAACAGATATTTTTGTGAATCTTACATCATTTTTAAATTGCAGATGTTTTAATAAAATTTCCATTTTGAACTCTTTTTTGATTGATATGTAGTCTTATTGATGTTAGTATATTATGTGTATATTTTAATATGTTCTCTCCTTTCTTTTTAAAAGTGTATTCAATCTGCTGCCTTCCATGCACTAAAAGATAGAAATAACTCAAGCAAATTTAATTCATATGAATTTTTAATATGTGTTAATTTTTTTAAAGTGCTCAACTTGCATGCAGGTGACTTTGTGCACTATTTATGTTATTATGCCACACTATGACTCCAAGAATAACAAAAAATGTGGACCTGTCAGGCCTTGACTTACTTGTTTTTACATATCAACATCATATCCCACTGAACATGATTATAGGATTTAAGGTGCAAGCATTTCATACATAATGCTGTAATCCAAGTCAGTCATAGTTGGTAATCAAAAACAACAACAACAACAAAAAGAAACTCCAATCATTCAAAATATGGGGAAAGCCCTGAACTATGATAGATTCAATTTAAGCTGGAATGTTGATCTCAGCTGTAACATCAAGTTGCTATTTCTTCTTTATGTGATAAATTTTTGATATGTTTGTTAGTGCCTGAAATGAACAGATACAGGAAGCTGTATGATCTAAAAGAAGAATTTTGTTTCTTTTCAAATATACTGCTAAGAAAATTATAGATCTTCATATTGTATTCTTATTGGTAACAAGTTAGATCAGTAACATGGACTTTCTGGAATTGCATTTTTTCTGCATTAAGTTCTAATTGCAATAATGGTCTTTAAATTTTATTTTAATTTATTTTGTGTCTATTAGCTTTTAAAGCTATTGATTAATGTAATAAGTAATAAGTTAGGCTTTGAGGTACTAAGTAAATGAAAACTGTTTTCCTCTGTATTGTAATATCACTAATATTATATTTGGTAGCAAAATGTGTTTATCTCAATTTGCAGTCTTGCATTTTTAACCACCTTTTAAACAATGCCAACTCAATGCTTTTATAACTAACAAATGTTTCAACAAGCACTTGACACCAGAGAATTTTTCACTATATTTTATTGTTGGTTTTTGGAGTCAGTGAGCAGTTTCATCTAGTATGAATTGCTTTGTTGGTACAGTTTGTAGATGATCACAGTAACGAATATCAAGACATACAGAAGCTTCAGTTTATAGAGTAAAAAGCACTGACCTACACTCTTTTCTCTTTTATTCCACAACCATAATAATTATAACTTCGGCATCATGTACAGATACAAGCTTCATATACATTTCTTACTTGTAATTTTTCTCTTGAATTGTAGACACGAAATTTCAAGATGTACAAACTCAAGTATAATGTTTTATCATGATTAATAGGTATCTTTTAGCAGTTATATCAATGTGGGCAAATTTTTTTTAAAAATCTCTAAATCCTCTTTGCCTTTTTTTTTTTGTTTTCATAAAACGGCACATGATTTAACCTATTGCACATCTTTTTTCTCTTCCTGTGCAAGTGATTGTCAAGTACAGAAAAATATTTTTTTTCCATTTTTGTTTGATTTTCAGTATTCTCTTTTTAATACATCTAAGTCCAATAATTATTAAAGTTAAGAATTGTTGTGTTTTCCAGGAGCCCCGGGTGGTCCTCAAAGATAGAAAAATTATAAATTTCTTGCTGGACTCAGGAGGGGAGCTTTCTCTAGTCCTTACTTAGCTCCAAATTTTGCACCCCATCCTCTCCTGCAATGAAGATCAGGGTTGCTCAGGAGGCCCCAAATTAGCTCAGATAGACAGAGACTAATATAGAAAGCTTTGAACAGACAGCAAAAAGTCAGCTGGCATATAATTGCTCAGCCTGTACCTTACTCGTCAGGCTCCCCACTTGACTCTTCCTAGAATTCACTAGGTAGGGTGCAGAGTTCAGTTATTCCTCACTAGCTAAGTTATTGGAGATTTCTCTGTGCATCCGCCTAAGACTGTTGTACTCTTCAAATGTTAATATATGGCTTGCTAATTATATGTCTATTTTGATTATCCTAAAATGCACTAAGTTCTATAAAAAATTGTTGTGTTTGTCAATAAATGGTTGTATGCTGTCCATCCAAATGCAGTTATGTGCAATTAAAATCAACCTATAGGTACTTTCTATTCCATATCCTTACACTTCCTCTGTTCTGTTAAATGATAATGAGTGTCACACACATTCATCAATCAATGGAAAACTGAACCACGGACTAATTGCAATACATCTGTCTTGTAAAATTTCTCATTACGTGAACATAAAAGTGCAATCACCAGTATTACAGACAATTATATAGACAAGTGACTCCCTCTTTGCTGAATAAAATTAAGCTGCAAATGATAATAAATTAACTTATAATCCTCAAAAAATAAAGAAGCAGGTTGTCTCCTCTACTTTTCTTTTTGTAAGAGTCAGCCTCCTGACATGTGCTAAGGCAAGAAACTGTTTGCCAGAATTGATGAGAAGATCTGTATTCCCACATTGATAAAAGATTTGATTGTGTTGTGTTTCATCAGACTAGATCATTGTCCAAGTACCTGAAACACATTTGTATGTATTTAAGTAAGCTGTGTAGGGAGCATATTAACATATGTGATATATCAGCAACCTTCCCACTGTAACTGCTCTGATAATGAGAGCAGATCCAGCACTATGTTCAAATCAGCTGCACACTGACTTTTACTCTTTTTTTTTCTCACGGCTCACCCTATTTTTCAGCTCCATCACTTTTGACCTGAAAATGACATACACTTACTTTAACCTAGAACCAGTTTTGTCAGGGATGAAAAAATTTCCCCATCTGTGGAGTTATGGTGTTTAATTGATTGCTTTACTCTAATGATGAATAAATCAAACAACTCTTTATCACTAGTGATAAAAAGTTTTTAAAATACATCATGCAAGTTAAATTCTGAAAAGTACACTGCATTATTACTTATTATTCTCAGTTTCCTCAATACATTCAAGACTTATTTATTAGCAGTGTACTTGTTTGAAGTACACTTGGTTTGCAGCTCTATTTGGACATTTTTAAAATCTATAGTTTTTGTGAGTTCTGAAATGGAAATGTGAATTAAATGAAAAGAGATTATTCAGCTGAAGTCAGGGTAAATAATTGAACTGACATAATTCTTTGTATACCATGTTGTTGTGGTTTTCTTATCATTTAATCAAAACTACAACCAATGCACCAAGTACAAGATTAAGAAAGTGAGGGCTGGGTGTGGAGGTATGACAGATTGGGCCAGACTGCCACACCCACTGGCAAAATGGATGTGGGCCAGCATGGTCAGGCTGTAGCATTAGCTGGCAATTACCAGGGCTGGGTGAGAGTCATGTCAGACTGGACAACAATGACCCCTGACAGGTGCTTGATCTAGGGCTAGAAAAACCTCTGGCCAGGTAACTGTGCACACTCCCCTGCTGGGCTGCAGCTCTCAGTGGTGAATGTGAGAGCCAGGGCTGAGGACTGATCGGGCAAATCAAGGTGGAAGAACCCAACCTCATTTTTGTGGGCCAGATCTGGAGATGAGTAGGGCTAAGCTAAGCTGCAGCATTAATTGGTGTGCATGAAAGCCTGATGAAATGCCATCTGTGCTGGGCTAGGCCATAGCACTTGACAGCACATGCAATAATTGGGAAAAAGGGGTTGACTTGGTGATGGTTTTTTGGAGGTTGCCCTGACTAGGCTGCAGCACTTGTTGGTGTGTCTGATTATTGGGCCTGTGGTGGGTTGGGCTGGGCAAGGCCAGAGCATGCAGTGGCTCAAGTGCATGATGTGGTTGGGTATGGAACTGATAAGCCAGCTATATCCAGTGGCATGTGTATTAGCTGGTGCAGACGGTGATCTGACCCTGACCCTGCACTGGCTGGTGTACAAAGAGTCAAATCTAATGTCACCATGATGTTTCTTGGGAGACTCCCCAACTGCACCACTGGAAAAAACTCTGGCCACAGGAAAAATCACAATATATGTGGTCCAACTTTGAAGTCCATGTTTTGGGACTGGCCTTCCTCAGTTGTTGATGCCTGTGCAGCGCATGGCATATCCAGATGCACATGAGGGACATGAGAGTCAGCTCTTCTAAGTCACCAAAGGTTGTTGAGTGGCTCATCAGAAAATGTAAAGTGAATAAATTGGATAATTCTCCTGGTCAGGCTCTGCTGCAAGTGTTTGGGTCTATAGATGCACACTGAGGTGGACTTGATCAGCTAATAGGCCTTGGAAACATTTTATTAACCCTGGTGCAACAAAGCCAACAATGTCTCAGAACTATCAAAATCACTCAAGTAAAACTCTCAAAACATCCTCTTCACAATGGGGTCTCTAAGATGATGCTGATGGAGTTTAACAGCAAGGAGCAGCCCACCTTCTCTTCCTCTCCTGTGGACACAAGAGAATAAAAAAGGAACTGACACATTTGCTTCATACTGCTTCCTCCATACCTCAACCTCCCATACCCTAATTAGAGACTCACACGGGTGTTCATCTTTCTCAACTGCGTAAATAATATTAAAAGATGAAGAAAAGAAAGTGAGTATTAAGACTATGCCTCAGGCCTGGCGTGATAGCTTAACTTGCTAATCCTTCAGCCTGAAGTGTTGAGATCCCATAAAAGTGCCAGTTCATAACCCAGCTGCTGTACTTCCCATCTAGCTCTCTGCTTCTGGCACAGAAGACGGCCCAAGGCCTTGGGACCCTGCACCCACATGGGAGATATTGAATAAGCTCCTGGCTCCTGACTTCAGATCTGCACAGCTCCAGCTGTTGCAGTCATTTTGTGAGTGAACCAATGTATAGAACACCTATCTTTCCTTCTATCTGTACATCTGCCTTTCCAATAAAAATATACGAATATTTAAAAAAAAAAACGAAAAAGGCTATTCCAGCAATCATACTGCTAGTAAGTAGAAAAATTCCGAAATAATTTTGGGATATACCTAGCTTCTGTATTCTGTAAACAAGATTCTTAATGGAGAAGTTATTTCTGTAAGGATGAGTAAGAGTTAATTAAGCAACCAAGGAGAAACAAATTCTAGCAACAGGAAACAATGCAAATAAAGGCACCTGCTTAAGTGAAGGGTATAATTTGGAAAATGAGTAGGTCCTTGAAGCTTTAATATTATGCATAGAATGGAATCCCTTCAAAAGAGACTGAAAATGCAGGCTGGAATCAAGTTGTAATATATGAAATGACATGCAGCTTTAAGTCATTGAAGGTTTTACCCAGATAAATAGAATAGACAAGATCTTTACAATGGGTAGCTCTGACAACATGGAGAATGAACAGAAGACATATGTGAGTTTCTTTATGGCAATTAATTAAAATACTGATTTAAGTCTGCTGGAGCAGCATAGTTGAATGGGGAAAGATTATACTGGTCATGGACAAGGGATTCTGAGTATGACCAAAATGTCACACAGTTTATTCCAGAATAATCAAATATTAAGTTAAAATGTTTAGAAAGCATGGGTTGCTAAGTCTGGCAAATAGTGATGCCAACTCCCCAAAATACACTAAGGTATATATACCTGCATTTTCAAGTACAAGCGACAGGCCAGAGAAGCTGGGCTGTATCAGTAGCAATACTGCAGGGCAAAAATCAGCTTTGCCTAGTTTATGTGTATATGTATATTGAATGAACAGCAGAATGCTATGTATACTAATTATGTCCTCACCAACTTTATCATCAAAAGTAATAAAAATATTTTACAGAAAATCCTCTCTGTAACTCCGTGACTTAGATATAATAAGATTATGATAAAATAAATTCCCTTCAGCTTTCCATCTTTGCTATGCATTGATTACATCACTTCTTAGGTAAATCCAAGTAACAAACCTTGAGTTGTGTGGCTAACTTGCTGGGTTCACAGTTTCCCTTGGGTCAGAGCTGTATTAGAAGTGCTTCCTTTCTGATTTCAGCTCTGCTAAACAGAGATAATTAACAAACAGAAATTACATGACATTTAATTAGGATTGAAGAAAAAAGTCCCCAATGAGAGCCTATATTTTTCTTGGGGGAGGGGGGAATATATTCATGCATGTATCCTTATCATCTATCCTGGTACATAGGAGGCACGAAAAATATAGCAAAGAACTGAGGGTAGGTGAAGATTATTTGGCCTAGCTGATTGGGATGCCTGCAAGTTTATCTTGCGGGTTCCTGGGGAGGAGATATGATTAAAAATTAATGTGAGGACAATATTCTGTTATGCAACTGAAAAAGTTTATTTCCAGGGTTACAGTTCTTATACACTTAACAAAACTTGGTAAAACAATAGTTCAGACACAGCTTAGAATTATATCATGTCTGGAAGTAGAGAGTTCTAGGAGGTTAACAAGATGACCTGTTCAAAGCATTATTGAAATTGGGAATAGATAAGGAATACTGTCTACCCTTCCTAATGGACCAGACAGAGCACAGATGTTTGCTTATCATCAAGGAGAGCACGAAAACACATTGAAGGACTCACTGGGGGGGGGGAAGAGCACACTCTGAGAGGCCCTCTGCCTCTTCTTCACACAGGCCTCCGCTGTCCCGGCTATCCTGTTGGATGTATTCCAACAGACGCTCATGTTCCACACTGCATGTACCACCTGGGTGTAATGTCCTGCCAAAGACCAGCTCCAGCTGAGTTCAGAGCTTGGGAAGGATGTGTGAATTGGCGGGAAAGAAGACAAGAAGAGATGTGGCTCACTATGGCGTGATGTCTATAATGGACAATTCAAAAAAACTGACTTCTTTATTTATACAGAAACCATCACAAACGTTTGCATAATATCTGTTTCCTTTTTACTTAACAGTTAAAAGAATACAAAAACAATCCTAAAAAACCATATTATTTTACTTCAAAGAAAACATTTTCAGCACATCATTACTCATTCAACCTGTAGTCACCCGTCAGAAGCCAGGAACTCCACAATTGACAGCACACGTGGTTACATTGTGACAGGTGGTTAACTTATATCCAAAGTCTGTTTTCACTAAACCTAAGCTAATATTATTTAAAATATCAAGAATACAAATTTTAAAAGAAAGCTTACAAATGAAAAATTTATAAAGGCGTATATCATAGATTCTTTACTAAATCTTGTGATCAATCATACACTGTCACCACCTTCACCTAGTACTGATTCAATTGTTTCTTGTTCTTTTGTTAAAAGGCAATGAAAAGGATCAGGGCAACTCAACCTTTCTATGAACAGAGGGCCTTTGCAAAAGAAGTTCTTTTTATTTTTTCAAACCATTTTATTTCCCTAAATATAAGTGCTGATACAAAGTAGAAGTTTTAAAACATTTTCCTCTGGGGGCTCACAACATTTGTCTCCCTTTAGAAGGTGCCCCTTTCTGCTTTATGTGGTGGGAAGCCAAAACGTGTCATTTTATGTGTTGTGACAGTCCAAGGCTGCATGGTAAATGAACTCTTTGTACCTCCATGATTGCCGTCTGTTCCAAGGTATTATCAAGGCATTTTTTTATGGAGAACACACATCTTAGAATAAGTTCCGGGTCAAAAGTGGGCACACAATAAGACATTTTTAAACAATTTAGACTCATTTGTGCTGTATGCTTTTAGCTATGTCTCATTGTCTTAATTTGTTAAAGACCCTTTTTACCATAACATGATTAATGGAATCAGTTTCCAGTATTAAACCAGTTACAGAAATCATTTCACATTTGCAGAAAAACAATACCACCCTTCAAAGAATTCCATGAAATATCAGAGAGGTGACCAAGTCTCCATAAAATGGGGTGAGGCAGGAATAAAGTGATTAGAGAGACATTCTGCTGGGCCTTTCCACGTAGCCAGAAACCTGTTGTAGCCTTGTTAACCGAGGAGCCATGCTCAGTACACCCTTGCTTCCCACAATGTGCAACTCAGGATCAAGACTCTAGCTTTCTGCTAATGCAGATTCAAGGAGGCAGGAATTATGACTTATGCAATTAGGTCCCTGCTAGGTATTTGGGTGACATTGATTGAGTTCTCAGCACCCATTTAACCTGATCCAATCTGTCATTGCAGGCATTTGGGGAGTTAACCTATGAATGAAATGTCTCTCACTCTCTCTTCCTTCTTTTCTGCATGTCTTTCTTTTTTTTTTTTAATTATTTATTATTTAACTTCAGTAATTACATTGTATTATGTGACACAGTTACATAGATAATAAATAAAAATAAACTGATAAATTTTTTTTAAGATTTATTTATTTTTTATTGCAAAATCAGGTATACAGAAAGGAGGAGAGACAGAGAGGAAGATCTTGTGTTTGATGATTCACTCCCCAAGTGACTACAACGGCTGATCCTAAGCAGGAGACAGGAACTTCCTTCAGGTCTCCCATATGGGTGCAAGGTCCCAAGGCTTTGGACTGTCCTCGACTGCTTTCCCTGGTCACAGGCAGGGAGCTGGTTGGGAAGTGGAGTTGCCAGGATTAGAACCAGCACCCATATGGGATCCAGGTGCACCACCGCACTGGGCCCAATAAAATTGTTTTAAAATGAGACATATGAGAAAAGGATGAATTGCTTTTTGCAAACTATGTGACATTAGGGATTCTCAGTACCTCTTTTTCTTCATTCATGAAATTTGTGAAGAACAAACACTATCTCTCTCATTGGTTTAGTGCGAATATGAAATGAGAGTAGTAGTTCTCCTGTGAGAAGGGTGAGAACCTGCTCCTCGCTTTTGTGAGTGAATTCACCTGCCTGGCTGGGGCCGAGCATTGAGGATACTTGGGAACAAACTCAGTTAGAGAGGAGAGATGACTGTTGCAGCAGCAGGGGTTGCTGCTACAGTTCTTGTTAAAGGGATATAAAGACAGATCAAAAGACACAAAGAAAGATACTTAAATATTCAGGATGAAGTGAGAATCTGGGAACAAAAATACAGGCCTCTAATGTGGGAGCCCAGGTATTTGAGTCATCACCTACCGCATCTCAGGGTGTGCATTAGCAGGAAGCTGGATTCAGGAAGTAGACACAGACATTAAATGCTGGCATATCAATGCAGGATGTGGGCAGTCCAAGGAGAATCTTCACCGCTATGCCAAATGCCCACCTGATTCTTTTGTGTTTGCTTTATTCTAGATAGATAAATAGATAGATAAAAAACAGTGTCTGACTTCACTCCTAAACAAATAAATTAACCTGGCCCAGCACAGTAGCATAAAGTCCTCACCTTGCACGTGCTGGAATCACATATGGATGCTGGTTCTAATTCTAGTGGTCCCACTTCCCATCCAGTTCCCTGCTTGTGGTCTGAGAAAGCAGTCAACGATGGCCCTAGGCTTTGGGACCCTGCACATGCTAGGAAGGTCCAGAAGAAGCTCCTGGCTCCTGATTTCAGATGGGCTCAACTCCAGCCATTGAAGCCGGTTAGGGAGTGAATCATTGCTTGAAAAGTCTTTGTTTCTCCTCCTCTCTGTATATCTGACTTTTGAAAAAAAATAATGTTTTTAAAAATTAATTAATTAATTAATTAACTGCCTGCATCCAAATCCTTCCTCTACATATCTTTAATCTTTAATCTGTCTTTCTTTTACCAAAGCATTGAATTGTAACAACTTATTTCCACTTGTGTAAATTAACAATTATAGTAATGACTCCCACGATTTTCAATGAAAGTTATATCAATCACAGTATATAAAATTCCCAGTACAGGATATAGCTTATACTTAAAACTTCATGTTATAAGAGAGATCTTTTAAAAGCTTATGAAAAAATGGAATTGAAAGATGCATTTGTTTTAGTCCAAAATAAATTGAATTCCATGCATCTTTATGGTGTGAATGTTTTGAAAAGCTTTCAAACATTCCTTGTATACATTTATTTGCAATTTGCTGGGTTTTTTTTTTTTTTTTTTTTTTGGTCAAAATAAAATTTTATCTTGTAATTTCATTTCCCATGATCATTTGGAGGTACTCTCCAATAATATTGGATATTATCTGATTGTCATCTTTGTTCCTTGTTCATTAAAGATATCTAGATTTTGATGCTAGTTGGCTTAATTAATTAATTGCATGTAAGATCTTTTGGAAATGAGGCCCGACACAATGGTTAAATAGCTAAATCCTCTCCTTGCATGAGCCAGGATCCAATATGGGAACCTCTTTGTGTCCAAGTTGCTCCACTTTCTGCTCCCTGCTTTTGGTCTGGTAATGCAGTAGAGGATGGCTTAAGCCTTGTGACCCTGCATTCTCATATGAGGCCTGGAAGAAGCCCTTGTCTCCTGGCTCCAGATTGGCTCAGCTCCAGATTGGCTCAGCTCCAGGCTTCTGGCTACTTAAGGAGTGAACCAGTGGATAAAAGATCTTTCTCTCTGACTCTTCTTCTTTTTGTAAATCTGCCTTTCCAGTAAAAATAAATAAAAGTCTGAAAAAGAGAAAGATCTTTTGTAAATGGCAATTATGTGACTAACATGATGTTAAATATTGCAGATGATTATTAGAAAATTTAAATGAGAGTGCTGGATATAACAAGTTGAATGATCAAGTAATAAAAAAATAAAAATCATGAAAATTACAAATAAAGTGAACATATGGATAAATGAATATACATAATTAAAATATTTTATCATTTCCTAATTGTAAAATGAATTTTTCCTCCTATTTCCTGATAACTTGTAATAGAATTATCTTCCTCCTAACCTCTAAATTCTCTATATATCAGGATTAAAATTCTGTCACACTTTTATATAAAACAAACAAAATAAAATAGGAAAAGAGTTAAAAAGTTAGAACCATTTCCTTTGAATTTCCAATAGGAATAAAGTGAGCTTTTACCTGTGTTTTCAAACACTAAGCCCATCCATTAATGTATATTTTTAAATGGTGGGAACATTTTCGGAAGTGTATGAGGGGACTTTAACAGATTTGTGGAAAATACAATTAAAAGATAAAAATAACAAATAGAAATCACTTCTCAATATAAACATATCAGTGAGTTCCTGTAAATAATGGCACCAACCATTTATTTACTAAATAGAGAGCCAAGGCCCTTGCCAGTGTAATCATGTTTACATTATAAACTGAAGGAAAAAAAGGAAACAAAAAGCAAAAGGAGAAGCTCACTCAGAGCCTAATGATTTCCCTAAAATTCAGAAAATCTACTTATTTGAATAAAGATGACCAGGATTAACAGTGTGAAGGACTCTATTATTTTCCCAGGATTTTTTTATATATATAAAGACTTTAACTGACTATCACAAAAGAAACTCTCAGTAATAAAACCCTTCAGAAAATTGATGAACAAAGTGCCTTCGGCATCCTGGAACAATATTGCCATAACCCAAGCTTCGCTTTGCCTGGACCACTTCCACCTTTAGCTGGCCATCCCTTAGTGATGCTTCTTCAGGATCATACTGGAAATGATATTCCATCTCTTGTTAAAATTGCTGGGAGGGTGTTTAAGGACCTTCAATCTAGTTGTTTAAAATTTCTGTTGATATTTTTTCCTAAGAAATGGGTGTGAACTCCCTCATGTAAGAGTTTCCATGCTGACAGTGAGTACTGAGAGCATTATTAGGTCAGAAACATATCACAGTGGTCAGGAGAGAGGCTGTTCAAGAGAGAAAGACCAAAGGAAATTTTCAGTGATTTATTATTTTCAATGATGCATTTTTTAGCTATAGGCATTCCCCCCTTACCCTTCCTTTTCATCCCTCCCACCATTTTACCCCATATCATTACAGTAGTATAGTCCTTTAGTAACAGTTACAAATTTAACATTTTGGTATGTAAGTACACATTGGATTTGTAGATATTAAACAAAGATAAGCACGAGTCAGGTAAGCTGAATTAACAACTAACAGTCAACAAGAGGGCAGGGATAAAACCCACCAGAA